>NC_089507.1:195656970-196999053 GCF_036850995.1 Saccopteryx leptura | reverse complement strand
CGAATCCAATGCGAACCTGCATGGGCCAGGCTGCTATGATGGTGGCCCTGGCCGCGGCTACTTGCTTTACACATGTCAACACTTTTATGCACTGCGCCACCGCAGGTCAGGCCTGGAGGGTTATTTGGAAGATTGAAATGATATAATAGATGGAAAACATTTGGCCAGACCCTAAATGATGTTTCATTTATTTATTTATTTATTTATTTATTTATTTATTATTTATTTATTTTAGCAAGAGAGGAATGGAGAGAAAAAGGGAGAGACAGGAACATTGATCTGTTCCTGTATGTGCCCTGATCTGGGATTGAACCTGCAATCTCTGCGCTTAGAGACAGTGCTGTAACCCACTAAGCTATCTGACTAGGGCAACAAAAGGATCTTCCTGAAGACCTTATATGTCAATGCATAAAGAAATGCCTCACTTTTTTGGAGCGGTACACTACTCTGTTATATGAATAGACCATCTTATTTGACCAGAATTGGGCATATTTTCAAATGATTAAGTGAATGAAACTACCATTGTCTGTTTTTTCCTGACAAATATTTTTGAGTGTTTACTGTGTGTCTGCCCAGGAGAAATCAGTTCACGAGGGAGATCGCTGGGGAGGAGCTGCAGTTCAGACCCATCAGCCTCTGGGAAGTGGGGCTATTGTGTTATCTAAAGCGATATCCCACACAGAGTCCCACCTATATTTTGAAGCAGGTACTCAGCACACGATATTGTCTGCTACCATTTCTCATACAATCATGTTTCAGAAGCCCGAGTCCACGTAGAGGTCTTGTTTACCTCTGCAAATCACACTCAGCATTTTCTCAGGATGGAGTTTGCAAGCCACCATGAAAACTGAAGAGGGAATTTGGGACTTTATCTTGTGAATGGATGAATTCATGATTTAGGAAGTGGGAGTTTCTGCTCACACAGATCAGACCAGGTCAGATGTCTATCCCCCAAAGGGCATAATACCCACGTGGCCAGAAGCACTGTCTCCTGCTACTGGCTCTGTGATTTGTGGTTGACCCTGCCTGGTGGTGGTTTCTGAGCAAGGACAACTATATTAATTGAGCCTTTCAGGAAATGGTCCCTGAAGAGAGGTAAGAAGACCTTAATTATGGGCCTGCTCGCCAATTAGAGTGAGACCCCAAATTTATGAACCTAACAGCATTTCTCCAGACTTCTGCTGCTCTTTAGTGTGAGCTCCCAGAGCATATATGAGGCGAGGTGGCTCTCCAAATTTATGGGAAAGGCTCCCCGCTTTGTCTAAAATTTTATTTGAAACCATTTAGCTGCTTTTCCTTAAAAATTACTGACTGTGAGCCTGACCAGGTGGTGGCACAGTGGATAGAGTATTGGACTGGGATGCAGAGGACCCAGGTTTGAAATCCTGAGATCGCTGGCTTAAGCACAGGCTCACCAGCTTGAGAGCGGGGTTGCTGGCTTGAGCGTGGGATCATAGACATGACCCTATGGTTGCTGGCTTGAGCGCAAAGGTCGCTGGCTTAAGCCCAAAGTTGCTGGCTTGAGCCCAAGGTCATAGGCTTGAGCAAGGGGTCACTTGCTCTGCTATAGCACCCTGGTAAAGGCACATATGGAAAAGCAATCAGTGAACAACTAAGAAGTTGCAACCAAGAATTGATGTTTCTCATCTCTCTCCCTTCCTATCTATCCCTATCTGTCCCTGTCTCTGTCTCTCTCTGTGTGTCACACACACACACACACACACACACACACACACACAATTATGAATTGACTAAAAATAACAGAGCTGTTAAAGAAGGGGCCTGGAGCCAGGATTGGCTTAATTCCTGCTCCTGTCACTTCATAGCTGTGACTTTGGATAAATAAAGTAACCTCTGTCAGCCTCAGTTTCCCCATGGGCTCCATGGATTCCTGAGGCAATGCAAGTCCAAAAAGAGTTCTGTTGGGTTTTATTTAAGGCAGTACCAGCAGGCGACCCCACGAGGGACCAAGAGTGCAGCTGCAGATGCTGTTTCCTGTGTGTGCATGTGCGCACATACATGTCTGTCTTGGTGACAGCAGGGGTGCTCACACTTGGAGAGGTCCAGACTCAGGATCTGAGGTCAGTGCTGAATGTGCTGCCTCATGGAAGTGCTCAGCTCTGCTATCCTCCTTGAAGAAGCCCTTTGGGTCCCTTCCAGGTTTCTTGACCAATCATGTCTTTGCCCTGGCTGAAGTAAAGGCACTGGCAGGGCACTTTTAGTGGAATTAATTGCATACTTACCTTAGCAGTGAGGTCCAGGAGGTCAGAGGCCACATTTGTGACCCTTCAGTCCAACCCAGTGCTCAGTAGGCAAAGTGGTTGGATGGCAACCTTGGTTTGAGTCCTGGTTCCCCCACTTATCAGCTGTGTGTTTCCGTGGGCAAGTTGCTTAATCTCTCTGCTGTCCTTCATTGGGGATAACAGTAATGGTAGTTCCCAAATAAGAGGATTATTTTGAGAATAATAAAAATAATCTTTGCCTCTCTTTCTCCTAAGCTCTAAGGGACCCCACAGGACTTGCAACCAGGGGAGCAGTGAGCAGCAGCAGCAGCTCTTCCCAGGTTGATCCCCTGAACCTGTATCCAAGGTCTCCTTTTCTCTGACTTTTCTGTATACCAATCAATTTTTGCTTTAATTGCTGAAAAAAACAAAACAAAAACTTATGTATGTCAAGTGAGTCTTGTGGAATTGGGAAACAGACAAATAGTTAAACCGCCAAGCAGTTTACAACCATCTAGTAAATCACAAAATCCTACTTTCCCACCCTGGCCAGATAGCTCAGTTGGTTAGAACATCATCCCGAAGCACAGAGGTTGCCAGTTCGATCCCTCGTCAGGGCACATACAAGAACAGATTGATGTTTCTGTCTCTCTCTCGCTCTCTTCCTTCCTCTCTCTCTAAAATCAATAAAATAAACATTAAAAAAAAATCCTACTTTCCCTAAACCAAGGACACTTAAGAGTGGTTTATACTTCTCCTCCCCAACCAGAGGATGAATAGCTTAAACCAGTAGTCCCAACCATTTTTGGGCCATGGACCGGTTTAATGTCAGAAAATATTTTCACGAACCGGCCTTTAGGGTGGGACGGATAAATGTATCACATGACCGAGACAAGCGTCAAGAGTGAGTCTTAGATGGATGTAACAGAGGGAATCTGGTCATTTAAAAAAAATAAAACATTGTTTAGACTTAAATATAAATAAAACAGAAATAATGTAAGTTATTTATTCTTTCTCTGTGGACTAGTACCAAATGGCTCATGGACCCGTACCAGTCTGCGGCCCGGAGGTTGGGGACCACTGGCTTAAACCACGCTACTCATGAAGATAGATAGCAGAAATCCAATTAATACCATTTGTGCCAACTACACCCAAGAATGGATGAAGTTAATTTAAGGGAATAGATCCCACTTTGGAGTATCAGCATAAAGCTGATGAATAGTCTATTAAGGTCCTCCCCTAAGACCTCTGCTAACCTCCCAGTCTTTTTTTTTTTTTTTTTTTTTTTTTTACAGAGACAAAGAGGGAGACAGAGAGAGGGATATATAGGAACAGACAGACAGGAATGGAGAGAGATGAGAAGCATCAATCAACAGTTTTTTGTTGCGACACCTTAAGTTGTTCATTGATTGCTTTCTCATATGTGTCTTGACTGGGGGCCTTCAGCAGACTGAGTAACCCCTTGCTTGAGCCAGCAACCTTGGGTCCAAGCTGATGAGCTTTGCTCAAACCAGATGAGCCCGCGCTTAAGCTGGCAACCTCGGGGTCTTGAACCTGGGTCCTCCACATCCCACCGCTCTATCCACTGCGACTGCCTGGTCAGGCACTAACCTCCCAGTCTTTAAAGCCCTCAAGCCAGGCCTGGGTAGCTTAGTTGGTTAGAGCATTGACCTGATACACCAACTTAGTGAATTTGATCACTAGTCCGGGCACAATAAAAAATAAACCAATGAGTGTGTCAGTGGAACAAAAAAATCAATCTTTCTCTCTCTCTTTTTCCCCTTCCCCCTCCCTTCTTTCTCTCTCTCTCTCTCTCTCTCTTTCTCTCAGATCAATAAAAAATAAACAGACAAAAAAAACTGACGAAGGACTCATGGCATGCGCTCCCTCCCAAACATCCATATCTTTTTTTTTTTTAATTTTTTCTTTATTTTATTATTATTATTTTATTTATTCATTTTAGAGAGGAGAGGGAAAGACAGAGAGAGAGGAGAGACAGAGAGAAAGAAGGGGGGAGGAGCTGGAAGCATCAACTCCCATATGTGCCTTGACCAGGCAAGCCCACGGTTTCGAACCGGTGACCTCAGCATTTCCAGGTCGATGCTTTATCCACTGCGCCACCACAGGTCAGGCACATCCATATATATATTTTTTATTTTAATATTTTATTTATTGATTTTTAGAGAGAGGGGAGAGAGAGAGAGAGAAAGGGGAGGAGCAGGAAGCATCAACTCCCATATGTGCCTTGACCAGGCAAGCCCAGGGTTTCGAACCGGCAACCTCAGTGTTCCAGGTCGATGCTTTATCCCACTGCGCCACCACCGGTCAGGCCCACATCCATATCTTAAACTCTAAGGGTCCCCATGAGACTTGCAACCCGGGGAGCAACGGGCAGTGGCAGCTGGTCTTGAGCTAACTCCCTGAACCTGTTACTTAGGGTCCCTTTTCTCTGACTTCCAGCGAGCCAAGGCAACCCCCTTAGTCTTCTACCCTAAGCCCTTCCTTGCTTCACTGTCCGCAGCTTTAATAAACCTCCTACACCAGCTATGCACCAGGTCTTCTAACTGACAGGAAGTAACAGAACAAAATAGAACATGTTCTTGCTCTCCTGGAACTTCCATTCTAGAGGGCCAGTGAAAACATAAATAAACAAGTGAACTAGATGGCATGTTACATAATGATAACTGCTGTAGGGGAAGGAATGGGAGGAAGGAGGCCAGCAGGGCACAGAGAACTCAATAAGGGGGTGTTATTATGATCACGATTAGATGTATAATAAGAATTTGTGCAATAATAGGAAGGGGTGAATCTGGGCTCACCATGCCTCTGCCTCAATGACACCAAGTGGGTGAATGGGGCTTGGGGGTGGGGTAAATGAAAAAATATTTTCCCCAAATGACACAATGAATTTATGTATTATATATGACAAACTTGTATATACAATCACATACACAGTGATATATAGACACAGTCATATATACTGCTGACAAAAATTAGAAGATATTTCAAAATGAATATAAAGTGATAAAATATCCCCTAATTTTTGTGAGCAATATATACCACAGACATATATTCTGATTTCCTGCCTCTGAGTCATTGGGCTGCATGGAGGTGGGGACAATGGAGGGGAGAAGGGTGACGATGACCCTGTTGGTTTTGCTTCCAGTCCACTATGTGTCAGGTATCAAGCTAAGACCTGTACACACATTTTCTTTAAACATTTTTTTTATTTATTGACTTGAGAGAGAGAGAGAAACATCAATCAATTTGTTGTTCCACTCATCTATGCATTCATTGGTTGATTCTTCTATGTGCCCTGATTGGGGGATTCACCAGCCAACCTTGGTGTATGAGGACGACGCTCTAACCAACTGATCTACCTGGCCAGGGCACACAGTTTCTTATTTAATGGCCCCTCTTTTCCGACGAGACCAGAAGCTCCCAGGCACGGAACTTTCCAAACTGGACCAGAAGGTCGGGAGCACTGAGCTTCCCCCAGTAGACCGGAAGCTCCAGGCACACAGACCCCAGTAGACCGGAAGCTCGCGAACACGGAACTTTCCACACAGGACCAGAAGTTCCCTAGCACCAGCTTCCCTTACCAGACCGGAAGCTCCAGAGCAGGGAGGCACCTCCTGGACAATTTACTGCTGTGGGTGGAACAAAACCTGGCTGTCAAGGAGGAATGCATGCTACTCAATAAGAATTTGTCCGATCAGGCGATGTTTCTACCCACAAGTGCCCACGGCCGTGCAGCAGCAGAGGTGAGCTCTGCGTCTGGGGCTCAAAGACTCGCTGTGGAGCGTGTTCAGTCTTTCCCACGCGTCTTGCGGGTGGTGGGGCGAGCTAGGAGGGAGCCAGGCCCAAGCTCCAGCAGAACCCCTGGTGGCTAGGGCAGAAGGGCCGTTGGTACTAGCCCTCGGGGTTATAAGGGTTTACATTTCAGCTACTGGCTTCAAATTCCCAGGACATGCAGAGGACTGGGCCCGCTGGAAGCGTGTTAGGATAGGACCTTTGGCGGGAGCAGCTGTCATGTGTTTGGAGAGTTGAGCTCCTCGTGGATCTATATGCACAGTGAGCCAGAAAGTGTTTCTGCTTTTGAGGGGGTTAGGAGAACACCATTGTGGATTGCTATTTTTAATTTTTTAAAAAACTTCTAGATTAAAAAATTTAGCATGATAAAAAAGTTCCAAAAGAGCGAAGGGGATGTATTTGCTAAAAAGTAAGTTGTGTTGTCTTCCCTGATTGCCCTCCCTATCCCTGAGGGCTACCATGGTTACCTGTTAATGCTTTTCTTCCAGAGAGTCTGTGCAAACATAATTATGTGGTGTACTGTAGACCCTTCATACCCTTTATACCTTTACACCTTACATACTCCTTTGCATGTTGGGGTTTTCCCCCTTAAAGTAATAACACTTATAAATGTCCATTGGGCACATGGATCATAGTGTATTGACCTTTTAACAATGATATGTTTTGTTTTCTTTGATAACAAAAATTATGCTGGAAAAAACCTACCCAAATAGTCATCTTTATATTTATTTATTTATTTATTTATTTTTTACAGAGACAGAGAGGGAGTCAGAGAGAGGGATAGATAGGGACAGACAGACAGTAACGGAGAGAGATGAGAAGCATCAATCATTAGTTTTTCGTTGCGACACCTTTGTTGTTCATTGATTGCTTTCTCATATGTGCCTTGATGGGGAGGTGAGGCTACAGCAGACCGAGTAACCCCTTGCTCAAGCCAGTGACCTTGGGTCCAAGCTGGTGAGCTTTTGCTGAAACCAGATAAGCCCACGCTCAAGCTGGCAACCTTGGGGTCTTGAACCTGGGTCCTCCGCATCCCAGTCCGATGCTCTGTCCACTGCGCCACCACCTGGTCAGGCCAAATAGTCATCTTTAAAATGTATGTACCCTGGCCAAATAGCTCAGCTAGTTAGAGCATCATCCTGATATTCTAAGGTTGTGGTTCAGGGCACATATAAGAATCAACCAATGGTCTGGCCTGTGGTTGCACAGTGAATAGAGTGTGGACCTGGAACGCTGAGGTTGCTGGTTCAAAACCCTGGGCTTGCTTGGTCAAGGCACATGCAACACATAATCAAGGGACAACTAAAGTGATGCAACTATGAGTCGATATTTTTTGCTGCTCCTCTCCTCTCTGTAGAATCAAAAAAAAAAAAAAAAGAGCCTGACCTGTGGTGGCGTAGTGGATAAAGCATCGATCTGGAAATGCTGAGGTCGCTGGTTCGAAACCCTGGGCTTGCCTGGTCAAGGCACATATGGGAGTTGATGCTTCTAGCTCCTCCCCCCTGTCTCTCTCTCTGTCTCTCTGTCTCTCTCCTCTCTAAAATGAATAAATAAAATAAAAATTTAAAAAAATTCATTAAAAAAAAATCAACCAATGAATGCATAAGTAAGTAGAAGTGGAACAGCATATTGATGTTGGTCTTCCCCTCCTATTCTTCTCTCCCTAAAATCAACAAATAAATAAAATTTAAAAAATAAAATGTATGTATGTTCTATTATATATCCACATATATTATAGTGAATTAGAATTTCTGGAGTAAAGGACACTACCATTTAAAACTATTATGATTATTTCCAAAGTACCCTCCCCAAGAGATTGCATCAATATTTATTGTCACAAATCTCATGATTCTTTATCCATATTCTTATAAACACTGTATATTATCACACTTTTTTTGTGACAGAGAGAGGGACAGGCAGGAAGGGAGAGAGATGAGAAGCATTAATTCTTCGTTGTGGCTCCTTCGTTGTTCATTGATTGCTTTCTCTTTTTTTTTGTTTAATTAATGGTTTTAGAGAAAGGAGGTGGTGGGGAGGACCCAGAAGCATCAGCTCATAGTAGCTGCTTCTTGGATGTGCCTTGACCGGGCAAGCCAGGGGTTTCGAACCTGTAACGTCAGTGTTCCAGGTTGACGTATTACCCACTGCGCCACCACAGGCCAGGCTGATTGTTTTCTCATGTGCCTTGACTGGGGGGCTACAGCAGGGCAGAGTGACTCCTTGCTCAAGCCAGTGACCTTTGGGTTCAAGCCAGCAACCACGGGGTCATGTCTATGATTTCAGCTCAAGCCAGCAACCTCATGCTCAAGCTGGTGACCTTGAGGTTTTGAACCTGGGTCCTTTGTGTCCTTGTCCAATGTTCTATCTACTGTACCACCGCCTGGCCAGGCTATCAAACTTTTTGATATATGCAAATCTGAAAGATAAAAATGGTATCTCCTTGTTTGTATTGATATTTCTTTGTGCTTAGATTACACAGTCTGGTTGAGGGGGTCTTAGTGTAGATGGAGATAATTCCACATGGGAGCAAAGACAAAGGCCCCACGATGCTGTGTGAGTTTGTATAAGTCAGGAGAGACTTTTGGAGGAAGTGATACAGATGAGTCTTAAAGGATGAGGTGAAGGAAGAGGATGGTTCTGTAGAGTGGGTTACATAAGCAGAAAGTCATAGCAGGAAATTATGTGTGTACTAGAGGCTGGGGGAATTATAAATGTTCTGTCTTCTGAAGGTAGAGTGCTAGGAGGGGGTTGGACAGTGGAGAGGAATGACAGTGAAGACCAGTTATAAAGTTGCTATTCCTTCCTTCCTCCCTCCCTCCTTCCTTCCTTCCTCCCTCCTTCTTTCCTTCCCTCCCTTCCCTCCCTTCCCTCCCCTCCGTCCCTTCCCTTCCTTCCCTCCCTTCCCTCCCTTCCCTCCCCTCCGTCCCTTCTCTTCCTTCCCTCCCTCCCCTCCCTCTCCTCCCTCCCTCTCCTCCCTCCCTTCCCTCCCTCCCTTCCCTTCCCTTCCCTCCATTCCCTCCCTCCCCTCCCCTCCCTTCCCCTCCCCTCCCCTCCTGTTAGCATTCTTTTCTGTAGGCAGCAGGAAGACATTGAAAGCGTTTTAAGCAATGATCAGATTTGTGATTTCTGGCTATTTTGTTGCATGGGGTGTAGGAGAACAAGATCGGAGAAGGAAAAACAGTTAGGAGGCTCTTGTAGAAATTTGGAAGAGGATAGTGGCCCAGATGGGGAGGTGTGGACATTGTTGAAAACCATTCATGTTTGGAAGGTAGGATTGGCAGAGCTGTGATTGTGGAGCTGTGGAAAATAGCGATTTAGTTTTAGTTTCCTCACGTGTGGTTGGGATATTGAAAAGGTGGATGCTGCGTTGGGGATAAGAAGAGGCAAGAATGGGGCTGAGGTGTGGGCAGAGGATGTTTTAGGGTTTATACACAGTCAGTGGATGTCCCAAAGATTCCTGACCCTGGGTTTGACATCGTTTGGGGTGTCCGGCCAGCCAACATTCCCTTCTCAGGGACCTCCAAAGGTGTGGGCTCTTCCTGCCAGGTGACCCTGCCTCTCCACAGCTCCCTTGATCATGTGCAGTCACCTGACCCAGAGAACACCAGTTAAAACCTCTTTCGCCTGACCTGTGGTGGCGCAGTGGATAAAGCGTCGACCTGGAAATGCTGAGGTCGCCGGTTCGAAACCCTGGGCTTGCCTGGTCAAGGCACATATGGGAGTTGATGCTTCCAGCTCCTCCCCCCTGTCTCTCTCTCCTCTCTCTCTCTCTCTCTCTCTCTCTCTCTCTCTCCCCCCCCCTCCTCTCTAAAATGAATAAATAAAATTAAAAAAAATTAAGATAAAAAAAGTAAATAAAACCTCTTTCCTTGCAGTTTGAATTTGAATTGTGAAAGTCATTGTGTCAGTCAGCTGTGGGACCATGGCTCACCTGACTTGTCCATTGTACTCTGGAGCGTCCATGTCTATGTCATGTATGACTGAGCAGGGGAAGGGGACCCTCAGAGAGTGGCAAAGTGCAGTTCCTGGAGGGAGACATGCAGGGACCTTTAGCTCAAAAAGGCAGCTCGAAGCCCCAGGGTTCTCACCACTCCTCCCTCCCCAGAGCTTGCTAACGAGGAGTTTGCAGGATTGGGACTTGGGAGAGGAGTGCGCATGAGATGCCAAAAGCGACTGGAAACAGGAAAACCTGTGGATGAATGGTAACTGGCTCAGCATTCCAGAGAATTCCATGAAGTTCTGAGTCTGCTTAGGTGCCCCTGGGGCATTTAGGTTGCTGGGAATGTGTTTCTTTCCCTTCTGACCAAAGGGTGGTTTCCTCCAGGATGTTCCTGTCCTGGTCCCTCCTACTGCTGACCCCAGGCAGCTTGGAGCAGGAGGCCTCCCCTGGGCCAGCAGTCAACCCAGGGTCTTTGCCAAGTGACCCTGGCAGCTGCAGTCTCCTCGTGCTCCGGGAGCCAGGGCCATGTCCAAAAGGCTCCGTCTGAGGCTGGCCCAGGTCCCAACTGTCCTCTTGGCTGGCAGGGGACAGAGCCAGTTGGCTCTGCTTCTGAAGCGGGAGCCCCAAGCCCACACTTGGTTTGTGCCCTTGATGCTGCCCTCAGTCCTTTGCTTCAGCTGAACCAGGCAGGGCTCATGCACCTGGGCATTTTCTCTCCTCCCTTGTCCAGCGGCTCTGGGAGGGGCAGTGGTTTGATGGAAATAACCATCTTCAAATTTTTCTTTTTCTCTTATGGGGGAGACAGAGAGAGTCAGAGAGTGGGACAGATAGGGACAGGCAGGCAGGAAGGGAGAGAGATGAGAAACATCAATTCTTTGTTGCGGTTTCTTTTTTAAAAATTATTTTTATTTTTTATTTATTTATTTATTTATTTATTTATTTATTTTTTTGAAGCTGGAAACAGGGAGAGACAGTCAGACAGACTCCCGCATGCGCCCGACCGGGATCCACCCGGCACGCCCACCAGGGGCGATGCTCTGCCCACCAGGGGGTGATGCTCTGCCCCTCCTGGGCGTCTCCATGTTGCGACCAGAGCCACTCTAGCGTCTGAGGCAGAGGCCAAGGAGCCATCCCCAGCGCCCGGGCCATCTTTGCTCCAATGGAGCCTTGGCTGCGGGAGGGGAAGAGAGAGACAGAGAGGAAAGCGCGGCGGAGGGGTGGAGAAGCAAATGGGCGCTTCTCCTGTGTGCCCTGGCCGGGAATCAAACCCGGGTCCTCCACACGCTAGGCCGACGCTCTACCGCTGAGCCAACCCGGCCAGGGCTATTTTTATTTTTATTTATTCATTTTAGAGGAGAGAGAGAGAGAGAGAAGGGGGGAGGAGCAGGAAGCATCAACTCCCATATGTGCCTTGACCAGGCAAGCCCAGGGTTTTGAACCGGCAACCTCAGCATTCCAGGTTGACGCTTTATTCACTGCGCCACCACAGGTAGGCTGTTGCGGTTTCTTAGTTGTTCATTGATTGATTTCTCATATGGGCCTTGACCGGGGGGCTACAGTAGACTGAGTGACCCCTTGCTTGAGCCAGCGACCTTGGGTCCAAGCTGGTGAGCTTTGCTCAAACCAGATGAGTCCACGCTCAACCTGGCGACCTCAACGTCTCGAACCTGGGTCCTCTGCATCCCAGTCCGACGCTCTGTCCACTGCGCCACTGCCTGGTCAGGCCCATCTTCAAATTAATATAAGTCCTTTACGTATCTGAAAGACAGTCCTGAACATTTATTCAATCCATTTGCCCCACATTGGTAAAGCATTTTCCCTCTGCCTGCAGAACTTTGCCCTTCTTTCTTTTGTTATTAGCATAGATTTACTTTCTAGGTTTTAATTGCTAATATTGATAAGAATGAGGTCATTTTTGGTAACACAAGCATTTGAAATCGGGGTTTGAGGACAGGGTGGTCCAATACTCATCAACAATTTAACGTGTGATCAACACCAGGGCATTTTTGAGGTGAAACTGGGCCATTTTACTAATAATGCTGGGACAACAGGTATAAACAGGGACTGTCCTGTGCAAACTTGCTGTATGGTCACCCTATTGACAGATGACTTGCTCAAGCCCTGGCAGCCCGTTTACTTCTGAATTGGATTTGATGGTGAGAACCAGGGAGGAAATCTGATTCACACAAGGTGTGACAGGGTGTATTTTTTTTTTGTTTTGCTTTTTGTGCTTTCAGCTTGCTTTACAACAGTGGTTCTTTTTTTTTTTTTTTTTTTTTTTCTATTTTTCTGAAGTTGGAAACGGGGAGGCAGTCAGACAGACTCCCGCATACGCCCGACCGGGATCCTCTCGGCATGCCCACCACTCTGTTGCAACCAGAGCCACTCTAGCGCCTGAAGCAGAGGCCACAGAGCCATCCCCAGCGCCTGGGCCAACTCTGCTCCAATGGAGCCTTGGCTGCGGGAGGGGAAGAGAAAGACAGAGAGGAAGGAGAGGGGGAGGGGTGGAGAAGCAGATGGGCGCCTCTCCTGTGTGCCCTGGCCGGGAATTGAACCCAGGACTCCTGCACGCCAGGTCGACGCTCTACCACTGAGCCAACTGGCCAGGACACAACAACAGTGGTTCTTTATCTCAGCTCACCTAGGGCAGGGGTTGGCAAACACAATCCAGCTGCAACCTGTTTCTGTAAATAAAGTTTTATTGGGACACAGCCATGCCCATATTGTGTGTGGCTGCTTCCAGGCTGCCTGGGCAGAGTTGAGTAGCCCAAGAGACGCTGTGGCTTCACATCTCAAATGTTTAGTATCTGGCCTTTCATAGAAAGAGTTTGCTGACCCCTGACTTTGGGAACTTAAATCCTAATTTTCTTCTCGCAGGAGATTCTGGTTTAATTAATAGTCTGAGCAATAGGAGTCTTTTTTTTTTTCTCCCATTTTGAGGGTAGATTTATGAAAGCTGGGGCAGTGAAACAGGAAGGGCTTGAGTGCAGCCCCGCCCCCACATCTGCACACACCTGTGGACATGCACATGTGCATGTGTATATATTTCCTTTGACACGTGTGCATGCACACGCACTCCCCATCAGCCCGTACAGGAACATGCAGATGTGTGCAGATGTGCTCACACACATACATATGCTTTTGCACATGCCCCCCCTCTCACAAGCGTGCATCCCCAAGTGTTTGTATCCACTCGCACATTCATAGCAGAGCAGGGAGTAGGAGTGGAGTCGTCTGAGTCCAGCTCCCCACCCAGCTGCTGACCCCATTGTGGAGGCTGAGGAGCGGGGCTGCCAAGCACCTCAGGGGGGGCCCTGTGTGCAGAGGTCGGGCTGGCAAAGCCGCTTGCCCCTCATGGCGCAGGCTGCCAGGCGGCTGGCAGAGGCCCCGTGCCAGCTCAGTGCAAGCCAATGGAACTGGGCTTCTCTGGAGACAGGGCTGCTCTGAAGGCACACAACTGAGCAACAAACTCAGCTTAGCTGTCCCTTTAGAGTAATGGTTCTCAAACTTTTTGTAGTTGAGGCACATTTAAAATCCTACAAATAATTGTAGGTGTACTATATACAAATTTCTGAGAAATATAATAATTAAGTCAAATATTAAAGAAAAAAATATAAAGCCCAAGCATGCTTTTATGGTAATTAAACGAAATAAATATGACAAAATTAAATTTATTCTGACATTAAAAACCATTTTTATGTTACATTTTTGAGTTATGCTTTTTAGAATTCGTAAAAAGGAGGGGTTAAAAATAAAAAAACCCCGACAAAAAACAAAGTTATCTATATATATAGATACATTCTTAGTAAGATTCAGTAAATTCGGCAGGTCCTGGTGCGAATATGTTAAGTTTTTTCATTGTTGTGTTTATGAGAAACATGAGCCTGATGTGTCCTAACGATTTCTTCAATGTTTGGGCATGTATTTGAAAGGCAAACTCTCATTTCCTCATCAATACATTAAAGAATTCCTCTCTTTTTACTCTTAATTGTGTTGAGGGTAGAAAATCCTAATTCACATAAATATGATGTTGAAAATTGTAGTAAAATGTTCAAAGCTCTTTTAGATATTGCCACATATTCTTCTTTTATAGAAATCCAAAAGGCTTCAAGAGACAATTCCTTATGTTTAATCATCAATCCACGATCAGTGGATATAGCTGCCAGTTCTTCTTCTTCTGTTAATGTTAAACCAAAATCACTTGAAGCTTCCATGAATGGGTTTCTAATCCAATCATGTTATTCAGTGTTAAGTGATGAAAAATGCTATAAATTAAATTCTGCCCATCAGCCTTCAAGTCCTATTTTATTTACACTTTTGCTCACTTCCAGAATTGGATTCTTCAATATCACACTTCTTTTTGAGAAATCTATACATTTTCTTTGAGTGTATTTATCTAAAAATAATATAATGATATGTTAATAATAAATATAATAATGATGTGTTAACAAAAAGAGCAGTATTTCTGTAATGAAATGGTATAATAGAGTAACTATATTTATTTTTATATGTGGGCACATGCCACGAACCAGCACAGCTAGTAATTCCAGGTCCCGAGTGGGAATGGTGTGGAATTAAGAAAATACAGTGTTGGGAGGTCCCTGTAATTGCTGCTGGCCCAAAAACCACATCTTGGTTTACTTATAGGGCAAAAGTGGGCCATTAGCAAATCAGTGAGATCTTTGATCATGTTTCCAAGGCAACCCAAGAATTTTACCAAGTGCAGAAAACCCCCACCATACTATCATCTTAACTTGACACCAAACAAAGGATAGAAGAAACTTGCCTTCACTCTTTCCCGGGAACATGGGGGGTAGTGTAAACAATCCAGCACCACCACTTAACAGCCTTTTTGCAACTTAATCAGGCAAGTGAGGTGGGGGTTGGGCAGACTGTCAGCTTACAGCCAATTCCCTATACCTCTGTCCGCCAAAAATCGAAACTCCAAAAACCCTGTTCATTTTTTGGTCCCGAACAGGCATATATTTCTCTGGAATATCATAGGGCACACCTGGAAATCTTCTAGGGTGCACTAGTGTGCCCTGGCACACACTTTGAGAACCACTGCTTTAGAGAGTTGTCACAGGAAACTCTGCAATGCCCGAAAGGACTGATGGTCAAGTCCATCAGTGGCTTGTGAGGGTGATTTCTATTGCCACCCCTCTGTTTTCACTTGCTTTTCTATGGCTAGCATGCATTCGTTCTGAATGATAGGATTATAAATGTGGTTGGTTGAAGACATGTTGATGCTACTTGTTCAGTGTACCCTCCTTGCCCCCAGCCCCTCACTTACCCTCCTGTGCTCCTTGTGGCTCTGGTGGAGCTGACAGTTGTGGAAGCTGGAATCCGGAGCTGGTGGGCGTGTGGGCCTGGCCTGGCTCCTCTACTCCAAGTGCACAGTGATGATTGTCCCATGACCCATGCTGGGCCAATAAGAATCCTTCCTTGCCATTTTCTACACAGATTGAGGAGATTGGTTCTCTTTCTGGGATGTTAGAGCTGTCTCTGTCCATGCTCCCCCCAACCCCATTACATGGGACAAACCCCTCTGCAGGGATGAGGCTGATACCTAGAGAAGCTAGCCACAGGAGAGAAATCCCTTGGATTGTAAGACATTTATTTATTTTTTCAACAAATTCATAATTTTATGTGCAACGAAGAAAAAAGGTCTGCTCGTTAAACTAGGACATGCCTTTGGCTGTAAGTCACCTTCTGATTTCAGAGATATTAATGTGTGAAAAACTGAGAATCAATGAAATGTGTATGTGGACGGATGGGTCAATGGATAGATGATAGAGATAGATTCAGCATGAGTATGAGCAAAGGAGTGAGAGTCCATGTGAGTCTGTCTGTGTGTGTGTGTGTGTGTGTGTTGTCATGGTTAGGAGATTCCTGAAAACATTTTTGGTCACCTGGATTCAGCCATCCCTGAAGTTGACATCTATTGCTTCCTATTGCTATAGGAAGCAATAAAGACCCATTGTTTCTTTTTTTTTCTTTTTTGTGGCAGAGACAGAGAGAGTCAGAGCAGAGAGAGGGACAGATAGGAACAGACAGACAGGAAGGGAGAGAGATTAGAAACATCAATTCTTTGTTGCGGTTCCTTAGTTATTCATTGATTGATTTCTCATATGTGCCTTGACCGGAGGGCTACAGCAGACCTAGTGACTCCTTGCTTGAGCCAGCGACCTTGGGTGCAAGCTGGTGAGCTTTGCTCAAACCAGATGAGCCCACACTCAAGCTGGCAACCTTGGGGTCTCAAACCTGGGTCTTCCACATCCCAGTCCTGCGCCACTCCACTGCCTGGTCAGGCCCATCGTTTCTTTTTTTTTTTTTTTTTTTTACAGAGAGAGTCAAAGAGGGATATACAGGGACAGACAGACAGGAATGGAAAGATGAGAAGCATCAATCATTAGTTTTTCGTTGCAACACCTTAGTTCATTGATTGCTTTCTCATATGTGCCTTGACCGCCAGCCTTCAGCAGACCGAGTAACCTCTTGCTCAAGCCAGCGACCTTGGGTCCAAGCTGGTGAGCTTTTTTGCTCAAACCAGATGAACCCGCACTCAAGCTGGCGACCTCGGGGTCTCGAACCTGGGTCCTTGGCATCCCAGTCCGACGCTCTATCCACTGCGCCACCGCCTGGTCAGGCACATCGTTTCTTAAGCACACATGAATCAGATGTCTGTGATTCACAACAGAAAGAGACTGGACTGATTCATTTGCTTCTGATCTTATTTATTGCCCAGATACCGGTAACAGAAAAGGTTTTCCTTTTCTGTTGTCTCATGGCTGAGGGCCTGTAGCCAACTTCACTTTTAGGACCTGCTGTGGCTGGTATAGACTGAACCTGATCAGTAGATACTTACAGGACTGAGTTGGGATCACTTAGAAACTCCTTGTTGAAAGTGTCAGAAACCTCATTTTAAAGTACTTACGCCATGTATTGGCTCATGCATGTGAAGAGTCCACGGGTATGCAAGCTTCAGGCACAGATGGATCTAGGGGCCCACATGACTTTTCTGGGCTCTGCTTTCTTATTAGTTGGCTTCACTGTCAGACTGGCGGTCCTTGTGAGGTGACTGGTCAGACATCAACCTTCCAAGTTAGTTACAATGGAAAGAGATTTTCTTCCTCCAAAAGATTTTGAGTGCCTAGGATTAAATATCAGTGGGTTCACTGTCACCTTAGAGATGCCTAGCACTATCGGGGAACATACTGATTGGCTGTATGGTTAGGTCATGTGACCTGGAGTGGGTAGGGCATCATAATAGACTGAAAATGATAAAGAGGTGATTCCCTTAAGGGAAAATTGGGTTCTGTTACCAGAAGAAGGGTGGGTGGGCGCCCAGTAGGTGTCTCCAGCAATTCTATCCCTCTGTTCTCCTGTGTTAACACCATCCCAGGGAAGGCCCCCAAATGTTAGCCACCTGGTCCTCGGGGTCTGGCCTCTTCCCAGAGGAGCTCTGCCCGGGCTGCCATCCAGGGACCTCCCAGCATTTGGTAGGTGCTGGGGCCGACTTTCCACCTGCAGAGATGAAACAGAGAAAGCTGGGGAGGGGTGTCCCTTGTGGAGCTGGACCCGGCCTGCTACTAGGAAGCAGGAGCCCTTTCTCAGTGCCATAACATGATCTCCTTCCTCTGTGCCTACAAAAAATGTGGTCTTAATACAGCGTGTTTGACACTGTGGAAAGGATGAAAGGGCAGCCCTAATTGACCAAGGGGTGGGCGCCACCTGTTTACTCTCCGGAATAATTCCACGCGGCAGGCATGATTAGTCATGTCGTTCTCATGTCATTTGTGGGGGAGAAGATATCCAAACAGTTTGTGGCTGGGAGGCGTGACACTGAACAGGCACAGTCTCTGAGGGCCACAGGAAGGATGGAGCAAGTGTCCCCGAACTGGAACTCGGCCAGATGGAAGCCTGTCCCTGTTCGTGCCAGGTGGAGGCGGCTGCCTAGCTAAAGAAACATCAAAGGGCTCCGGAGCCCAAGTCCATCACTTTCCAGCCGGGTGAACCTGGATGAGTGAACTGCCCTCCTGGCATCTTCATCTATATAATAGGACTCTGTGGGATTGAGTGAGATGATGTTCATACAGTGCTTGGCATGCTATCTAGCACATAGTAGGTGCTCAATAAAGAGGCAGTAACAGCCTGATCAGGTGGTAGCACAGTGGATAGAGTGCCGGACTGGGATGGGGAGGACCCAGGTTTGAAACCCCGAGGTAACCAGCTTGAGCATGGACTCATCAGGCTTGAGCTTGGGCTCACCAGCTTGAACATGGGGTCACTGGCTTGAGCGTGGGACCATAGATATGACCCCATGGTCTCTGGCTTGAGCCGAAAGATTGCTGACTTGAAGCCCAAGGTCTCTGGCCTGAGCCCAGGGTTGCTAGCTTGAGCAAGGGGTCACTTGCTCTTCTGTAGCCCCCCCACCTCCCTCACCCCTGGTCAAGGCACGTATGAGAAAGCAATCAATGAATAACTGAACCGCTATGAAGAATTGATACGTCTCATCTCTTTCCCTTCCTGTCTGCCTGTCTCTATCTGTCTCTCTCTCTCTTTCTCTCTCTGTCTCTCTCTCTCTCTCTCTCTCTCTCTCTCTCTCTCACACACACACACACACACACACACACATACACACACACACGAGGCAGCAACAACTGTTATTATTATTAGAGCATTCTATTTTTCCACACTGCCGTCAGAAGAAAAATTTAAAATATAACTCTGGTCACATCACCCTCTTATAACCCCTTCTGCTTATAAGCCCCCAAAGGCCTTTATTCTCTTAGAGCTGGGTTTCTCAATCTTAATTGTTGACATTTGAGCCTGATAATTCTCTAATGTGGGTACATCTCGAGCACTGTAGGGTGTTTAGCAAGCTGGCCCCACCCACTAGATGCCAGTAGCATCCTGCCTGTCCTCACCAAGTTGGGACAACCACAGATGTTTGCAGACCTTGCCAAATGGCCCTTGGAAGGGTTGCCCCTCCTCCATACTGCCCCCTTCCCTGCTGAGAACCACTGCTTTAAACCAAACCCAGAGCACTGTCACAGCCTCCCAGGACCTTGTGGTCTGGTGGTCTGGCTCTCACAGACTCCTCTGTTCCACCTAGCACTGGGCTTCCCCTGTTCTCTTTTGTTTCAGCTGCTCTGGTCTCTCTACCACAGGGACTTTGCACCATCCATTCTTTCTGTGAATAGCCTATACTGGCTTCCCTTGCTTCTTACCTCCAAATCATTCTTCAGATTTCAGGTTGGTTGTGACTTTCTTTCTTTTTTTTTTTTTTTAATTTTATTTATTTATTTTTTTTACAGAGACAGAGAGTGAGTCAGAGAGAGGGATAGACAGGGACAGACAGACAGGAACAGAGAGATGAGAAGCATCAATCATTAGTTTTTCATTGCGTGTTGCAACACCTTAGTTGTTCATTGATTGATTTCTCATATGTGCCTTGACTGCGGGCCTTCAGCAGACCCAGTAACCCCTTGCTGGAGCCAGCGACCTTGGGCTCAAGCTGGTGGAATTTTTGCTCAAACCAGATGAGCCCGCGCTCAAGCTGGTGACCTCGGGGTCTCGAACCTGGGTCTTCTGCATCCCAGTCCGAAGCTCTATCCACTGCGCCACGGCCTGGTCAGGCAAGTTGTGGCTTTCTTAAGAAATTCATCTGATTTGCCCAAATAGGTTGCATCCTCTCAGTCTCGGCTGTCACTGCAAGAGTTCCTTTTTGTAGCACTTGTCACAGTTATAATCATAGATTTATGTGTGTGATTCTTTCTTTCTTTATTTTTCTTTTCTTGTGTGTGTGATTCTTTAATTAAAATGCACCCCCTGACTCCGAGTGGACTGTAAACTTCCTAAGAGTTGGGAATGAGTCCTCTGTGTCCAGAGGTGAGCACCCAGTGGAATCTTGCTGAATGTTTGTTGGATTTGTGCATGAGTTCTGAGCAATGCAGCTTCATCTCATAGGCTAGTGGTTGGCCATCTCCCAGTCAGTGCCCTGGATCTGGGTGCATAGAAATCTCCCTGGGTTGGAGGTAGCCTGAGGGAATGACAATGTTTTTATCCTGTTTTATTTTTACACTTTTTATTGGGGTATAACATACATAAAATAAAATGCACTGATCTTAAGTATACAGCTTGATGAATTTTACAAAGATAATCGTTTTTGAAGTCAACACCCAGATCGAGACATAGAACGTTGCCAGCATCCCAGAAGTCCCTTCATCTCCCTCCTACTCAGTGTCCCACCAGAAAGTGACCACTAGTCTTACCGTTGTCATCATAGGTGAACTGTGCTGGTTGTGGATGTTGTATCAGTCCAGCTTCTCCAGAGAAACAGACCAATAAGATGTTTATACAGAGAAAGATTTATTGTAAAGAATTGGCTCACACAGTTATGGAGGCTGGCAAGTCCAAAATCTGCAGGATGGCCTGGCAGGCTGGAGACCCAGGGAAGAGCCGACATCGTAGTTAAGTCTGAATGTTGTCTGCTGGCAGAATTCCTTCTTGCTCTGGGAGGTCAATCTTTTGTTCTGTTCAGACCTCTAACTGATTAGATGAGGCACACCCACATTATAGAGGGCAATCTGCTTTACACAAAATTCACTGGTAAAAATGTTAATATCATGAGAAGCAATCAGTGAACAACTAAAGTGACGCAACTATGAGTTGATGCTTCTCTTCTCTCTCCTTCCTCTCCCTTCCTGTCTGTCTCTCTTTCTTAAAAAAAAAATCATCCAAAATCACTGTCACAGGCACATCTGGAATAGAGTTTGACCACATTTCTGGGCACTGTGGCTCATTCAAGTTGACATATAAAATTAACCATCATAGATGTCAGATAACTGGAATTATATATAGCATGTTCTCTTTCATGTCTAGCTTCTTTTGCCCAACATTAGGTCTGTGAGCTTTATCCATGTGGTTCAGAAGCTGTAGTTCATTCTTTTTCTTTGCTGTGTAATACTCTCTTGTATTAGTATACGACCGTTTCTTTTATTTTCTTTTTTTTTTTAAGAGAACTCTTTATTTATTTTTTTTACAGAGACAGAGAGTCAGAGAGAGGGATAGATATGGACAGATAGGAAGGGAGAGAGATGAGAAGCATCAATCATCAGTTTTTCGTTGCGACACCTTAGTTGTTCATTGATTGCTTTCTCATATGTGCCTTGACCGCAGGCCTTCAGCAAACCAAGTAACGCCTTGCTCGAGCCAGCGACCTTGGGTCCAAGTTGGTGAACTTTTTGCTCAAGCCAGATGAGCCCTCGCTGAAGCTGGCGACCTCAGGGTCTCAAACCTGGGTCCTCCGTGTCCCAATCCGAAGCTCTATCCACTGCGCCATCGCCTGGTCAGGCATGACCGTTTATTTTCATCATTGATGAACATTTGGTTTATTACCATGCATATTTTTTGGTGGCCATAAATGCTCATTTCTGCAATTGTGGAACAGATGTGTTCCTGGGCACACACGTTTTACTCAGTGGATACTGACAAACATTTCCACAGTGGATGTATCAGTCATTAAGGTAAATGTGGATTGGTATCCTATTATGGTTTTTCTTTTTAAAGATTTTATTTATTGACTTTTAGAAGATGGAGAGAGAAAGGTGGGAGGGGAGAGCAGGAAGCATCAACTTCTAGTAGGTGCTTCTTGTATGTGCCTTGACTGGGCAAGTGTGGGGTTTCACACCAGCAACCTCAACCTTCCAGGTCAACGCCTTAGCCGCTCTGCCACCACAGGTCAGGCCCATTGTGGTTTTAGGTAAGTGTAAGGTATTTTTCCCCGCCGAGAAGGAAGGAACAGGGCTTGGAGCCGCAAAGTGTGGAATAATAAACGGCTTTATTGAGTACAGAGCGCATATCCCACCCGGCAAGGTTCCCTGGCCCCAAGGAAAGAAAGATGGAGGAGAGATGAAGGTCAGGGAAGTTGCACGGATTAAACTGCGTGGGAGATATTTAAAGGGTCCCTCTAGGGAAGTGGAGCTACTATGACATGGTGAAATTTCACTGGCTGGCAGACTATCGCTTCTTTCCAAATGGTTCCTGGGAAGCTTCCCTTGGTGGGCTTGATTGTGGGCGGTCCTAGCCAAAGTAGGCGGGTCTGAGTTCCCCACATGACTATTCCTCTATCCACTGACCTTACAGTAAGCCTCTGTTTTAAACAATTCATTCTCTGTTGGATGAGATCACATGTAGCCTTTTACACAATTGGAGAACTTTCTTTTATTTATTTTTTATTTATTTATTTATTTATATTTTTTTAATTCATTTTAGAGAGGAGAGAGGAAGGGAGAGAGAGAAACAGAGAGAGAAGGTGGGGAGGAGCTGGAAGCATCAACTCCCATATGTGCCTTGACCAGGCAAGCCCAGGGTTTCGAACCGGCGACCTCAGCATTTCCAGGTCGATGCTTTATCCACTGCGCCACCACAGGTCAGGCAAGAACTTTCTTTTATTGATAAAGACTGTTCTGTGCACCAGTTTTCAGAGAGAAGGAAACGGGATTTACCTCGTGCCTCCTGCCTATCAGGCACAGTGCGAGGGCATCCTGATTTCACCTCATGTCATCCTCAAGCCACCTCTCAGGAGATGTGGACAAGCCCGGGGTTGGAACAGGGACAGGCAGCTCTGCCAGTCTCCCAAGACCTCAGCATGCAAATGAGATGGCAGGTTCTCACTCCCTGGGGAACTGATTCAACAATTGCTTCTGAGACAGGCACGGTGTGACTGTGACAGATGTTCCCGCAGAGAGAGCTGCTTTTCGCGGGAGCCACTGCAGGGATCAGCCGGGTCTTGAGTACACACGTTTCATTTCCCGTTAGTCCCTGCTTTGGGACACAGGTTGCAGGCCGGGGAGCAGAGGCTCTGCCTGTGGTTTCCACGAAGTCTGTGTCCTAGTGGATCGATGTGGCATTAGCCCCGTGGACCCTGGGCCAGTGACATTTTCTCACTAAATGTTTGGTAAAGGTTATAGGTGAAGATTATTTTGCTGTATGAAGACTGTTTTAAGAGTTCACTCTCATTTTTTTCCCGAGAGAACATATTTGAACATCAGAAAGCATTTAGACAATCAGAGTAAAAGTGAATCTGCAGGTTAAAAAAAAAAAGTGAATCTGCAGGTTTAATACATTGTATCTACTCAAAGAGCTAACATCTGGTGCCTGCGTTTTTCATGTTACTGTGGACTGGTGGGTAAGTCACTATGGGCTGGGTGTTGCCGGCCCCTGGGGTCATAGAGACTAGGGTGAAGTGCAGACTTTCACGCAAACCTGGCTTTGAACCCCAAGCCTAGTACTTAGGGCTGTCTGACCTCACCACAGTTGCTCATCTCTTTATGATCCAGCTCAGAAGGCCTGAACTGGAAAGTGCCTGGCACAGTGCCCAGTTCATGATAGGGATCCAGTAAGTGTTAGTTGAATGACTTTCTGATGTTCTGATGTATTTCAGATCTGTAGTCCCTTAGCCGCAAATGCAAAACCTCAAATACTATCAGAGCAGGAAGTGTTTTTTTTTTTTTTTTTTTAAATGTTTGGTGCAACTTATTTTGCAGCAAAATCTGACACAAGGCTACATTACAGCCTTTGTTGATCCCAGCTGGAGTGAATATTCGTGTTTGCTACTGACATATATTAACATTTGTTACGAGCTATTTCCCCAGACCTCACAAGGGGGTTTCACATTGTATAGCACATGCAGTGTATTACCTTTCTACAATCTGGAACATCCTGAATTCTGAAGTACATGTGGGTTTCAGATGTCACGAACTAAATTCAGGTTGACTTAGAAAAAAAAATGTCTGTATTATCTCGTACACCTAAGAAAAGCTGGGGATATTTCTGCCTTCGGGTGCAGCTGAATTCAGGGGCTCAGATGATCTCTCTCTCTCTCTCTCTTTTTCGTTCATCATTCAGCTGAGTATCTCTTCTCCATTTCTATCCTTGCCTCTCACAATGGAGGGGACAGGGCACGGTGACTGGCTTAGTTCGGGTCACTCTGCAGCCCTGCGTTGGGCGGCGGGAGGACGATAGCTCCTCAAGAAGAGCGTGGGGCACCCCACACCAGCAGGTGCCCACCGCATCAGTTGTGAGCCAGTGCAGGGGGCAGCCAGGCCTCATTCAGCATTCCAGCACCAGGGAAATCCCAGTCCAAGTGAAGACTGCCTTGGAGGGGTACATACTCTTGTCTGTGAGCCTCTCATTTTGACTGAGTCCCCAACGCCTGTTGATGACTGTCTCGTGGTGGACTTACCTCCTGCTTCCCTGCTCACAGCTCTCATCCTTAAACCTTCTAGAGTCTCTGCAGCTCTTAGTAATCAGAAGAGCCGCTGCCCACACTGTCCCTCTGCTGGAAGGTTCTTCCTGTCTCTCACCTGGGGAAGGCCAGCTCATTTGTGACTCTGAGTTTAAAAGACAAGACTTCTCAGACCGTCGAAGGTTCTCCCTTGAAATTCCCACCCAATCCCTGCCATTCTTTTCTTCCTAGTATCAGTTTCACACTGTGCGGATGTAGTGGCAACCATCACCCTGGCTGGGCTGGCGAGCTTGATGGCTGGGCCATGCCTGCCTCACTCACCACTGTGACTTCTCAGTGTTGGACCCACAGTGAGTGAATATATATTTTAGAATGAATGAATGAATGGCAGGACTTGAATTCAGTCCCTGACCTCCCTGACCCAGGTGTTCACACTGTGAGCCTCTCTCAGCGTCTTCAGACCTAAATGAGAGACCTGCGGCCATTGTATTCTAGAATGTTCTACTGGAGTACACTGCGATGGCTGTCCATTCACTTCCTCTTCTGCCCGTGTCCCACGTGTGCTAACTCCTGCTGGAAGGCTGGACTCCTAGTTCTCAGCAGCCTTGGAGGCCCAGTTGGCTGTGGACACTCTTTCCCCCGCTTGCCTCCGCTTGGTGCTCAGTGCCACCGGGATGATTACGGTGCTGGCAGCGTCCTGGCAGATGTGGAGCCCATATACATCTCTGGTCTTTCCCCAACACTCTCTGAGGAAGGCTGTCTCAATCCCAGGCCGTTGGAAAGTGTTTTTCTGCTAAGTGCCATGTGGGAGTGTGTAAGGGACATGTTTTACCGTGTCTTCCCTGAATCTCACTGCTGTCCTTATGGGAAACTGATCTGTGTGATTCTGATAGGAATGGTTGTGGTCAGGTGACTGAGCCATGCCAATCACCGTGGCCATGGTGGTTAGTCCAGGCACATAATCTAAACTAAGGGTCCTTCCCTGGGATTTCTCTAATCTCTTGTGATATCAGATGGCTGTGAGATGGGACTCGAAGTTCTAGCCTCAGGAAGTAGCCGTTATGACTGAATAAACCTTGCTCACCAAGAGAAGCAAAGACAATCGAATAGAAGGCCCCGAGAACAGCAATGACCCCATTGATCGGGTGCCCCGATGTGCCATGCACTTTGCACATTCTTCCTAAAGCACTCGCCAGCATTATGACAGGGAGAAACAAAATAGACGAGGCTCTTGGAGGCTCAGGCCCTTGGTTAATTAAGATTTCTACATGGTGGAGTCAAGGCCCTGACCCCCTGGGGGCTGCCAGGAAGCCCTGTCACTCTGCACTGGCCTGGGGGATCTGTGCCTGCCTTCCGTCTTGGGGAGTCCCCTGCCTTGGAGCTTGTCTTGCCCCAGGAGAGCAGAGGGCATCTTTGTGCAGCTCTGGTATCATAGTGGGCGAGGATGGGCACATGCCTGGCCGGGTATGGGGTGAACAAGGACCCTGTGCCAAGGTCTCAGATGCCTTCCTTCCCTCCCCCGCCCTCCCTGAGGGCACATGCATTTGGGGCCACAATGGAAGCTACTCTTATGAATACCTGGGAAACAAAGGACTGCCTTCATGAAAGAGAAAGTCCCTTTGCCCAACACAAAGCCAAACGCCCAGTTAAACAAACAGCTGCAGAGCACAGCCAATCCAAAGAGTCAGGAAAAAACTCCTACATCTCTCAGTTGGCAGCCACGACCCGGAGGCCAGGCAGAGGGAAAGGCCCACGGTTGCGCTGCCAGCCAGGGGACTTGCTGGCATGTCTTCGACTTGGAGCGTACCAGCACCTGGCTCCTCCAGCCAGAACAGAGGAGGAATACGCTCCTGACGGGCTCCCCGGCCCTGGAGCAGGGCTGGGGGCTCTCCTGAGGACAGGAAGGCCCCCTGCGCCAGATTTCCAGCAACATCAGGATGTGGAGAGAGCCCAGCTTACCACATCCCCTTGGCGAACTTGGACAAGAAACGTACCAGCTTTCAACACCACTCTTGTTCTCCATCAATGGCCTCCATTGTAGGCATGAACTCCTCTGCTCCAGAGTTGGTTCTGTGCCCTGGCCACAGCCTCAAACCAGGGGACCTGGGCTCATACACTCCCTTCTCCGTGTTGGGAAGCATCCCCAAATTCTTGCCCAAGACCCCACCGAGGAAGTTTCCTTTTGCTGCCTGGCACTGGAGAGACAGAGCTGGAGGAAGTGCTCTGCCAGCCTCCCTCGGGGCGTTTGAATCTTTGAGGTTCCCTGCTGTTATCTTTTTCT
Organism: Saccopteryx leptura; assembly: GCF_036850995.1. Classification (NCBI taxonomy): domain Eukaryota; kingdom Metazoa; phylum Chordata; class Mammalia; order Chiroptera; family Emballonuridae; genus Saccopteryx; species Saccopteryx leptura. The sequence continues at coordinate 196,972,543 of NC_089507.1, read as the reverse complement.
TCTTACTGCCCGCTGATGCTCCCCACTCAAGACCAGGACAGAGCTCGGCCAACTACCGCCTGGGGGCCAAATCCGGCCCACTGCCTGTTTTGCTAAATAAAGTTTTATTGAAACAACCATGCCCATTCATTTACATATTGTTTATGGCTGCTTTTACCTTACGATGGCAGAGCTGAGTAGTGACAACAGAGATTGCATGGCCCAGAAAGCCTCAAATTTTTACTACCTGGTCCTTTAAGGAAAAACTTTGCCCACTCATGGTCTAGGTCCAAGGGGCGTTACAAAGAATTTAATGTGTCATTTTCTGTCTCTAGCTCAACTGACTGATTCATTCATTCATCAACTACTACCTAAGTGTCTACCATACATTGAGCTCTGAGCTGGTTGCTAAGGATACAGTGATGGACAAGGCAGACATGCTGCTTGCCCTCAAGGGGAGCGGAGGACACACCACTGTTTGAGCAGTGCACACACACTTCGTTATAGCTGTGCTGAGTGTCACAAAGGAAAGGGTGGGGAGCCACGTGGACCCAATGCAGGGGTCACGTCTGGCAACCCGGTGGGAATAATATGTCAGCTGAGATCTTGAGGATGAATAGGACTTAGCCAGGTCAGTGGGCTGGGGAATTCTCAGACAGAGGATCCAGCCTGGATGAGGCAGAACAGAGCATGGCCTCCTCCAGGAATGAAGTAAGATCCTGGAAGGAGATGTGAGGGATGAGCTTCAGGAATGGCTGCTGCCTGTGGGTCATTGGTCCACCCTGGCTGGTCTGGTGAGAGACTGGGACAGTGTTCCTCCTTTGACACACTAAGGCTTCCCTTCTCCCCTGCGTGACAGACCCCTGCGTGACCCAGCTGTCCACTGAGGCCTCCTGAGGGGTCATCTCCCACGCTTAGTCAAAACAGGGTCATCTCCCACGCTCAGTCAAAACTCAGATCAACACACCAGTTCTTCGAGAGTTGTCTGCTTTGTTAGCTGCTAGCCATGTGTGGGAAAGTAAATCTAATTCAGAGGCATTAACATGTAAAATGTTCAGGTCCTTGGTCCCACCAGCCACATTGTACTGGACAGCCTCACGTGGCTGCCATGTTGGACAGTGCAGACACAGAACACCCCACGTCACAGGGAGTCCCCTGGGGCAACACTGGCCTAAAGGGAGAACCTGGCAGATTTCTCCATTGTCACTTTGGGTAGACCTGTCTACTGGAAGAAGAAAGTCTGGGCTTTGGGATTTGGGCTTCTGCATTCACAAGCTGTGTGGTTTTTTTTTTTTTTTTTTTTTTTACAGAGACAGAGAAAGAGAGAGAGGGATAGATAGGGACAGACAGGAACGGAGAGAGATGAGAAGCTTCCATCATCAGTTTTTCGTTGCGACACCTTAGTTGTTCATTGATTGCTTTCTCATATGTGCCTTGACCTTGGGCCTTCAGCAGACCGAGTAACCCCTTGCTCGAGCCAGCGACCTTGGGTCCAAGCTGGTGAGCTTTGCTCAAACCAGATGAGCCCGCGCTCAAACTGATGACCTCGGGGTCTCGAACCTGGGTCCTCTGCATCCCAGTTGGACGCTCTATCCACTGAGCCACCGCCTGGTCAGGCAGCTGTGTGATCTTGAGCAAGGTATTGAATCTCTCTTAATCTCCATTTTGCCATCTGCAAAACAGGCCCAGAATGGTGTTTGGCATACTGTAGGTGCTCCCTCTGCCTGGCAATGGCAATAATTTTAACTTTTGCAGTAGGGTAAACAAGATCTAAAGCCTCACTCTGATAATCCCTATCTGGAAGAAAACTGTCTTTGTGAAACAAAGTGCTAAATTGCTGTGGGGGAAGGGAGGCTTGAGGGGTGGCTTGAGGCTGCACCATAGGAAGCAGGGGCCTGTGCAGGGAAGAGTAGGAAGGAGGCCGAGAAGTCCCACAGCCTGGTCAGCGGGTGTGGCTGAAGGGCTTTCCAGAACGGGGATGGGGATGTCTACAGATCCATTAGAGGCTCTTCGGAGGCTGGGCTGTAGGCCCACGTCCTGAGTCCAACACCAGTTTCCCCCGAGAACGCCTCAGGAGATTGGGGAGGGGTCCTGGGTGGAGGTGGAGGTTCCTTTCCCACGTGGCTGTTCGTGCTGTGGGAGAGAGAAGGAACACCGTGGCAGAGCAGGAGCCCCCACCACGTCCGTGACGAGGGCCCCGAGTCTCTGGCCCCGAGTCTCTGGACCCGAGGGGCCCTCCAGATCAGACCAACCGAAGTCACAGAAGTTTTGGGGAAGTTTGGACTTGCACAGGACAGGGAATGGGGAGGAACAGGGTCATCGAAAGCACCAGGAGACCTCAGTGGACATCTGGGTCACGCAGGGTCTGAATCTCCCCCAACTTTGTGCAGAGCCCTGTGTCTGGAGAGGTGGGCAGGATGCTGAAAATATCCATTGTCTTGAATTGGAGGTGAGTTCTTTATTCATTCATTCAAATAATTGGACAGGCCTATTATGGTTGCACATGTTAAAACCAATCCAAACCAAGGTGGGGGCGGGGGAGAATGAGTGATTGATAGAACAATAATAGAGAATGAGTGATTGATAGAACAATAATAACCCAGGGCGTGAATCAAGTATGGCTTTGGGGAAGCTGGATCTGGGGCTGTAGGGACAGAAAAGGACCGAGGCCTCTCTCTCCATCATTGGTCCCACTTTCCAGTCTAACAAGGTGGCTGCCAGCAGCTGCAGGCCAACATGAGCTTTCTGATTCCAGAACTAGGGAAACAGCACTTTCTAGAAGCCCCAGTGACAATCTGTGAGTTATTGGCTCTGATTGGGTCACATGCTTATCCCTGAACCTGTGGAACGGAATGGTCTGACCAGCTTGGGCTCCTTCATGTTTGCTATGGGCTGAGCCACAGACATTGAGGATCAGAGTCGGTCAGGGTGCCGAGGAACGTGGAGAGAGCTGAGTGGACGCTGAGCAGGGAATGCGAGATGTCCACCACAGTTAGTTCCCTCAGCAGCCTGGCCTGGCTCGGGCGCAGCAGAGGGCAGGCTGGCCCCCTGTCCTCTGCGCTCACGTTCTAGCAGGAGGACTAACCCTCTCCTGATGGCCCTCTGCCTCCCGTCCCTTCTGGCCCGAGTCCAGCCCAGAAAGAGGAGTGAAATTAACTGTCCATTGTTATCGTGTCACTTCCTGAGAGCAACAAAGGGCCTTTCACAGTGAGAAGTAAAGCCAGTCGATGTGCGAGGACCTGGAAGTCACAGAATTTGGTTGTTGAGGTGCCAGGTGGAAAATTCCCAACAGGTCGTGTTCAGATTTGGAGCTAAAACAGTCATGGTCTTAAAAAAATCCATATAAGGCTGGCATTGCAGGTACACCTTTTGGACTGAAGGACACGGGGCTGGCATTCAGAAACTGAAAGCACATGGAAGGTTCTGGAAAAGTTAGTGAACGATGGGGCCAAGTTCTCTTCTAGGTTTCACCTTCAGCTCCAGCGGGGAACTGATGTGTCAGAAATTGGGCCTCCAGATCCCATCCCTGTACTTGCCACAAAGACCCCCTGCAAGGGAGAGTTCTGGGCAGAGGGAGCAGGGAGTGACGACTGGATGGGGAGAACGTGGAAACGCCACGTAGAAGGCTGGAGCAGAGAGAGATGGGGCGGGAGATGCGGATGGGGTGTGGGCTTGGCCAAACCCCAAGGGGTCTGAGAGCCAGGACAAGCTTCATCATCGTCCTGAGAGCCCAGGGAGCCCTTGATGGCATAAAGGCATTGCTCAGTGCGCTGAGGGCGCTGTGTGAATTTCCTGGGGCTGCTATGAAAAATGATAACAAACTGGGTGGCTTCAAGCAACAGATATATTCTCTCACAGTTTTCGAGGTTCGAAGTCCAAACTGAAGGGGTCAGCCGGGACGTGCTGCCTCTGATGGTTCCTCTGATGGTTCCAGGGAAGACCCCTTCCTGGCCTTTCACTGGCTCCCGTCAGGCCTTGGTCTGCAGCCGCCTCCCTCCTGTCTCTGCCTCTGTCTTCACACCACCTTCTTGTCTGTGTGTCTTCTCTTCTAAGCACCAGTCATTACTTTAGGGTCCATCCTAATCCCGTATGATCTCTTCTTAACTAATTATCTCTGCAAAACCCCTATTTCCAAGTAAGGTAACATTTGAGGTGCTGGGTGGACATGACTTTTGCAGGGGGGGTACTGTTTAATTCACAGAGGCGGCCTGATAGAAGGTTCACTTGGCAGCATGAAGAATGGACTGAAGGAAGCCAGTGTGGAAGCAGGAGGCCAGCCCAGGGGCAGGAGAGAGGTGGGGGGAACCTACACCAGGATGGGGGAGCAGTGATGGGCGAGCAAATGGAGTAGAAGGATGCTTGGGAAGCAAACTCAGCAGGACTCGGCGATGGACAGGACGTGGGCACAGTGAAAGGGAGATTTGAAGAATATGCCCCAGGTTTCTAGGTAGCTTGTCAGCTCAGTCATCAGTGAACCCTATTTGGCGAGTCTTTGGATAGGATAGATACAGACATACAGGAGGAAAAAGAAAAAAGAAAGAGAAGAAAGTTTGGGCTTGTTTATACCCACAAGCTGCAAGAGTTCTCTAGGGACCTCAGAACCTCCTGTCACAGCACGTGGGCCACGTGGAAGCCACTGATGACCCAGCAGTATAATAAATAACCCTCCCCGTGAATCATTCTTCAGTTAGGCCCCTCCTCCTGGCTCACGCCATCCCCCGGCCCAGGGAAATTGCAGTTAGGCCCCTCCTCCTGGCTCACTGCAGCCCTGGACCAGGGAAATTGCAGTTAGGCCCCTCCTCCTGGCTCACTCCACCCCCTGGACCAGGGAAATTGCAGTTAGGCCCCTCCTCCTGGCTCACTCCACCCCCTGGACCAGGGAAATTGCAGTTAGGCCCCTCCTCCTGGCTCACTCCACCCCCTGGACCAGGGAAACTGCAGTTAGGCCCCTCCTCCTGGCTCACTGCACCCCCCGGCCCAGGGAAACTGCAGTTAGGCCCCTCCTCCTGGCTCACTGCAGCCCTGGACCAGGGAAACTGCAGTTAGGCCCCTCCTCCTGGCTCACTGCAGCCCTGGCCCAGGGAAATTGCAGTTAGGCCCCTCCTCCTGGCTCACTGCACCCCCTGGACCAGGGAAATTGCAGTTAGGCCCCTCCTCCTGGCTCACTGCAGCCCTGGACCAGGGAAATTGCAGTTAGGCCCCTCCTCCTGGCTCACTCCAGCCCCTGGACCAGGGAACTTGCAGTTAGGCCCCTCCTCCTTGCTCACTGCAGCCCTGGCCCAGGGAAATTGCTGCTCATGTGACTCAGTGCAGCGTCCTTGACCCAGGGGCTGGGTGACAAGTCCACCTCCTCCTTCCCCTGATGTCTGGGGGGTGTGGCCTCACATGGGGCAGAGGTGTGTGTTCAGAGTCTGGATCTGTGACCCAAAATGCTGGGAAGGGTTCCCAGCTTTTTCTTCCTTGCAGTTCCTCTTGGGAGCTCCTGGTATCAGAGATAAAGAACATGGATGCATGAGCCAGGGTTCCTGGTTCACCTACAGTTGGTGTTAGTTTCCTGTGGGCTGCTGTCACCAAGTAATGTGAACATGGTGGGTTACAAACAACAGAAATGTATCTTCTCACAGCTGTAGGATGCAGTTACCTGGAGGACAGTGTTCAGATGGATGGATAGATCATAATGTATATTTCTAATTAAAAGCTATTTTGAGTTATGCTGTGGCAAATATCCCTGAAGATGAGTATATGCTTATATAATCTGATGCAAGGAATCTGAAGACAGATTCCTTGCATTAGACTTGCCACGTCATGTATGTTTTTGTTTTTTTTTTTAAAATCTTGCCTGATTGCCCAGTAGGAGCAATGTCCCAATTTTCACCCCTCCATCTGATGAGGAAGACTGTTAGGGTCCCTACACCCTTGTCACCTTTCTTAAGAACGCTCCTGTCCCTTTAAGCTTATCTCGGGCCTGGGGTTGTGAGTGTGGGCAGGAAAGGGATGAGAGCCGAGAAGCAGCCAGTGAGGAGCTCATGGTCAACGGGAAAGGTGATGGGCTCCGGCTCTGACATCCCACTTTGATGGGAAATGATATGGTCACTCTACTGACAGGACCCAGAGAACAGTTCCGTGCGCCCTCCCAGCCTCTTGGCACTCATTTCCCATTCAAACGAGTTCACCCCTTGCAGGAATTGCAAACAGGCTCCTGAGGGGCCAGCCATACGGACCACAGAAGAACTTGCTCTCTAGCCTGTGCTCTAGCATCTCTTCCCTCCCATGCTCTGCAGATATAAGGGTGTAAGAAATGTGTTCTTTTCCTCTTAACTGGCCCCAACTCCACACACTTCGGCCTTGGGGCCCTTGCTTCTTGTCTATTTTTCTCCATATTTTTGCTCTCTTGTTTCTTGCTGTATACTTAGTGCTGAGAACAGTGCCTGACTCGTGCTAAGCATTCAAGACGTCTTATTGAATGAATGAGTGAATTGAATGAGTGAATGATCGAATAAATTAAAGAACAAACGAATGAATGAAAGACAAAACAAAAGAATGCATAAAAGGAAGGAAAGAAGGAAGAAAGAAAGACTAACTTACTCTAGCATGAGAAAAACTGCTGGGACACAGCACCTGGCAGGCAGCAAATCTTGAGACTGGTGAGCGATAGGGAGTGGTGAGGTCTGGGGTAGACTAACATGTTGCAGTCTAGAGGGGGCACCCATTGTTCCACTCTAGCCCACTCCTGTCTGCCCTTTAGTTCTTCAGGATTGAGTGGATTTATATTACCATAACCAGATAAAGTTGCCAATATTTGACTATTTTTGGTTTTCAGAAGTAGTAATTCATGTGATTCAAACTTAATACACAATTTCTCTTAACTTAAATTGTTGCCAACAAATTGACAGCATTATTAATAACAACAGAACAGTTGCTTGGGCCAGAGTGACACAGGTGAGATCCGGGAGCTCCAGGGCCGCTGGTCTGCAGGCTCCATAGAGGCGAACAGCAGCTGGTTGCCACCCCCCACGGCAAGGCGGCCAGCTCTGCCTGGGCTGTGGAGCGGGAGCTTGGTTTAGCAGAGAGGGGCTTACAGAAATGGAGAGCTGGGGGAGTGGAACCTGCAGGTGAATCCCCTCTGTCCATGTACCAGCTGCAGACCCCCGCGAGAAGCCTCTTCTCAGCGCGGCTCCTGTGGGTCCAGGAGCCACAGGGGCAGCAGCACCATTGCTGGGCCCAGAACGAGCCCCCTTCTCGCTCCCAGGGTGTGATTTTGTCAGGTGGCAGGAGCTTGTCAGCGCTGGTGCTGCATATAATCAGATGCACAGATGTTCCAAACTCGAAAGGTGCTAAGAGGCTTCTGGGCAATTGAGGGAGGGAGGGAGGGGGAAAAAGAAACTTCTGGAAGTAAAACAAGCCAGTCATCCAGGACAGTGTGAGGGAGCCTTGCTGGGCTTGAAAAGGGGTCCTGCCCGGGGGAGGGGTCAGGTCAGGCATGGCCCTCTCCTTAGAGCATCGTGAAGGCGCCGTGCAAGCCAGGCCCAGCATGGGAGCTCAACCTGCCCCCCAAGTGCAAGTCAGAGGGCTCCCCTTCCCCACCCTGCCAGGTGTCCTAGGGTCTCTCGTCCCAGTCAGGTGGAAACAGGCCCAAGTGCTGGTGGTTCATCCCGCCCTTCATTCACTTCTGTCTCATTCATTTCTCAGCACGCCTGCACCTGCATCTACCACAGTTCTGGGTGCTGTGGCTATGGCAGTGAGCAGGAGGCAAAGTGCTGGTCCTCCAGCTCCATCATTGAGTGGGTCAGAGGGCAAATACGTGCATATGCAATGCAAGGTTGGGAGTGGGAGTTGGGGGAGCCCCTTGGCCCGACTCAGCACCCACCACCTTAGGTTCTTCCTTTTTTTTTTTTTTCCTTCAAGCAAGAGGAGGGGTGATAGACAAACTCCCGCATGTGCCCGACTGGAATCCACCTGGCAACCCCCGTCTGGGGTTGATACTCGAATCAGCTGAGCTATCCTCAGTGCTCAGGGCCAGTGCTTGAACCAATTGAGCCATGGCTGCAGGAGGGGTAAAGGGTGACAAAGTGGAAAGAAGCAGACGGTCACTTCTCCTGTGTGCCCTGACTGGGAATCGTACCCGGGACGTCCTTACTCCAGGCTGGCGCTCTATCTACTGAGCCAGTCAGCAAGGGCCCACCTTAGGTTCCTCTCAGTCCTCTCCAGCTCTCCACACACACTACTCTCCTCTCTTTCACCATAGCCCTTGAAGGTCCATTCCAGCAAAGCCAAGCCATTCACCAAACCTGGGCTCCCCTTCCTAGACATTGGAGGGAGGATGCGCTCTGCCAGTCGAGGGAATGGGTTTGTCTTTCTAGAAGTGGTTGTGGGTGTGAGGGGTACTGCTGTTGCCTCCTCGTAAAAGCAGAGAAAAAGGAAGGATTGCACAATAGTTAGGCATTGTACCAAACAGGTGGGAGGTTCTATCCTGCCACATACTTACGGCCGTTTGGAATCCTACTTTTTTTTGTTAGCATTCTTCTCCACTTCCTGGGCATGACCATGCTAACATTTATTGGGTGCTTCTACATGCTGGACATTTCTCTTATTTCTTTTCTTTTCTTTTCTTTTTTTTTTAACAGAGACAGAGAAAGTCAGAGAGAGGGATAGATAAGGAAAGATAGACAGGAACGGAGAGAGATGAGAAGCATCAATCATCAGTTTTTCGTTGCAACACCTTAGTTGTTCACTGATTGCTTTCTCATACGTGCCTTGACCGTGGGGCCACAGCAGACCGAGTAACCCCTTGCTCAAGCCAGTGACCTTGGGTCCAAGCTGGTGAGCTCTGCTCAAACCAGATGAGCCCATGCTCAAGCTGGCAACCTCGGGGTCTCGAACCTGGGTCCTTTCGCATCCCAGTCCTATGCTCTATCCACTACGCCTCCGCCTGGTCAGGTGCTGGACATTTCTCTAAACACTTTATGTGTAGTTACTCAGATAAGTCTCACAATACCCTGTGAGGGAGAGACTATCACGATCTCCTGCTTAGAGTATAGGAAATTCAGGCACAGAGAGGAAAAGTGAGGTGCCCAAAGACACACAGCTAGACAGGAGGAGTCTGGGATCCTATGTTCTTAACCCCTGTGCTATGTTACCTTTTGGTGAAGTGAGGGCAGGGACCATGCCTGCTTGCTCAGCATGGGGTTCCCAGCATCTGGCTCGCAGGACCTGTTTGTGGAATGAATGAGTGAATGAATGAATGAAGACACTTTTACCAGGGTGGGTGGTGACTGCATCTGTGAGGGGCCACTAGGCTGCCTGGGCTGGTCTGTTTTATTTTATTTTTATATTTTATTTTTTGCCATTTTACTTTTTTTTAATATATATTTTATTTATTGATTTTTAGAGAGAGAGAGAGAGAGAGAAGGGGGAGGAGCAGGAAGCATCAACTCCCATATGTGCCTTGACCAGGCAAGTCCAAGGTTTCAAACCGGCAACCTCAGTGTTCCAGGTCGATGCTTTATCCCACTGCGCCACCACAGGTCAGGCTGGTTTTGTTTTAGTTAATGTTTGGCAAGTGGTTAGCTCTTGGCACATGAAAGTTAAGTCAGAAAATGTCCACTGAATGAGTGAATGAGTGAAGAACGAGGGGGAGACTGAATACTGAAACTGCGTGTGGCCGAGAGGCAGACGAGAGAAAGAGGGACTGAGCCCGCAGACCTCACTGCGCCCAGCGGCTCAGGAGGAGCAGCAGCTGTGAAGTCCTAGACTTGAGGCCGGGTCAGTGGGATTGGTAGACGCTGAGCACCCAAGGGAGGCCTATGTTCAACCTGGCAGTGGTAGCCAAAGCCGGCGGCGCTGTTGGGAGAGAATTGTCCTGCCTTTGGAAGGACATGTGAGGACCCAGCGTCACGTCTGGACCCATGATGAGAAGGTTTGACGCTGGTACGTGCACAGACTGTCCTAGGGTGGGCTTGGGGTGGGTTCTGATCTTTTTCAACCATGAAGAGGATTTTCACTTTCTTTTGGGTGTGGTTGGGAGGTGTGAAGGGCCGGCCTGGAATAACCCTCCCCTGCCCTGAGGACCCATCTCCACCTGCCGGTTTCTGTGAAACCACTGGGCTGGCAGTCAGGAAACCGACACTACGGGGGCATTCACTCACCTATCCCTTCACCCATTTACAGTGTTATTATCGAATGAGTGGAAAGATCACAAAGGTGCTTGAAAACGAAGAAAACCCTCATGGTTTTACCACTGAGCTTAAATATGCGAAATCTGATTTCACTTCCAAAAATGGTGTAGCTGGAGGCATTAGACTGTAAGCAAGAACAGGGAAAGCGGGGCCCTGTTATCACCAGGTGGTGTTTAATGGGGGCGTGAGCACATAAGTCAGCAGGGAAGGACCCTCAGCCTTCACCTTCTGGCCAGCCAGACGCGTGGTGTGGCCCTGTCCCACTTCTCCAGGACAGGGAAGGTGACGTGCTCGAGGCCAGTGTGGGATGAGGACAAAAGGCGCCCCAAGAAACAGGTGAGGAAATCAGCAGCTGAGGGACACTGACTGTCCTGGAAGTGAAGGGCGCTGAAGGTCTGTTGGGGGTGGCCCATGAGGGTGTGTCCCCTTGTCCTGGCCATGGCCGCGCTCACCAGCTGACTGGTTCCCACCTGCCAGGGTGGCATTTCTTTGTCCAAGGGCTTTTTGTGCTTATTATGTGTCAGATTTGGCATTCTTCGGGTGGGGAGGCTGAAGTGTTGGGAATTAGTGCCTCCTAGGAGCAGCCCTCAGCCAGTGGCAGACAGGTGTGTGAATCACTGACAGTGGGACACTCCCAGCGTCCCCAGCAGCATTAGGTTTGGTCACTCTGGTGGCAGCTGGTACAACACGCCCTGTGCTGGCTTCTCTCACTCCCCGCTCACCCCTCAGGTAAATTCCTTGCATTCACATTCTTGCCTCAGGATCTTCTAAAGGCTCTCCCTGTGTGCCCGTGTGACACTAAGGCAAGGAAGACAGACCGTAAAACCGACACTGCCTGACAAGTGCTCTCATGCGAGGCCCGAGGAGCTGGGGGGCGCGGCCAGACGTGACTGAGGAAGAAGCAAACACTTTTGTTTGGGATTATTTGCCTGTAGGGGACTTTATTTTATTTTTATTTTTTTGCAAAGCAAGACCCTTTTGGAGGGATTCAAAAACGTTTATCAAGTGCTTCCTGTGGACCACGTGCTGAGACAATGCCAAGGGCCCAGAGGGTCGTCCCCCACACAGTTCACGGTCCTACTGGGGGCGAATGGCAGGCATTGCTCCAGTGATGCGAGAAGCAAAGGCGCAGTCACAGCAGTGATAGGTGTTGGACAGGGGAGGCGAGAGGTGGCTCCTTGGTCCCAGGGTCAGGGATGGCTTCGCTGAGTGCAGCTGCAAAGCACAGGGAGGGAACAGCGTCCCAGCAGAAGGCCAGTGTGGACCGGAACACGGAGGGGGCGGGGAGGTGTGTTGGAGAGCCACACGAGGCCGGTGTGACCCTGCAGGGAGATGAGATGCCGGGAGATGAGGGCCAGGGGACCAGACTGAGAAAGACTGTCCGCGGCCGTTCACGGGTTTTGGCCTTGGCGCTGTGAAGCCAGCGCTGGGCGCTAGCAGGCTCTGCTGACTTGATCAGATTTGGGTTCTGAAGAGAGCATTCTAGCTACTAGTGTGATCCAGACAGTTAATCTAAAGTCCCCTCCTGCCCAGTGGAACTCTGCAACAGAAGTGACTGTCATTCCATTTGAGCCAGCCCGCTGTACAGCCACTCTCATCCTGCCAGTTACCTTGCTGTTTCCGAAAGCGCTTTGCCGCTGGAAGAATGAATGGGGCTCTGCGCAGCCTTATATAACAGTTGGACTTCCCTCTCGGCTGGAAAACAGGGTTCCTGTCAGCCGATCAGCCCTTGAGAGCATGCCTTGGATCTGATAAACAGACGCTGGCAAATGGGAGGTTTGAAGGTGGTGCCAAGCTCTGTGGTTTGGACGGGTCCTGTGAGGGAAACAATCTAAGCAGCTAACCATCTGCAGGAGGGGAACGTAGGGGACTCAGCTGAGACACAAAGAGGCAGTGTGGAGACAAAGCAGGCCGTGGGCGGGTGCCCAGCCTGCCGGGTGGGTACCACCGCCTGCAGACCGCCACTAGCCCGCCCAGCGGGGCGCCGTGCTTGCGGGCGAGCAGACCAGCCTGTTGACTCACTAACCTTCCTTCCTGTGGTGCCTCCTTTGGAAGGAAAGGGGGTTCGGTGGGTTACAGGAGTGTGGGAAGGAAGACTGGGAGACAATTTCATAGAGAGTTTTTGGAGACAATAAGCTGTCCTTCAATTTTTTTTTTTTTAAGTTTTTTTTTTTTAATTTATTCATTTTTAGAGAGGAGAGAGAAAGACAGAGAGAGAGAGAAGTGGGGGAGGAGCTGGAAGCATCAACTCCCATATGTGCCTTGACCAGGCAAGCCCAGGGTTTCGAACCGGCGACCTCAGCATTTCCAGGTCGACACTTTATCCACTATGTCACCACAGGTCAGGCCTCCTTCAATCTTTTTTTTAAAAATGTTTACTTTATTGATTTTATAGAACAGAAGGGAGAGAGCGAGAGAGAAGTGCCTCAGACTGGGGATCGAACCAGCAACCTTTGTGCTTCAGGACGATGCTCTAACGAGCAACCGAGCTCTCTGACCAGGGCTGTCCTTCATGTTTGATGACATGACTTAGAAGCTGTAAAGCCTTTGCTTATTTTGCCATTTGGTGGTTCTGAACTTGGTGAGGTGCCTTCCCTTCCCCAGAGCAGCCTGTGGCCACACTCTGCCCAGAGCCTGGCGGAGGGTCCATTGTGCAGGCTTGTTAGGAGGTTGTGGAACCACACAGAGACCCCACCCCAGGGTTCTTTTAGGACAGCTACTGCTTGAATGGACAGAGGACAGGGGCACCTGCCGCTCCTGTATGCAGGCGAGGGTTGGCTGGCTGTGGAGTGAGAACTCCTGCTCCGTTCCTGCTGGGCTCCCCTCCTCCTGCAGGCGAGCCGGGGCTTGCCCGCGTGGCAGTCACGGAGCGCCAAGCAGGGGAGGAAGCGAGCAGAGCACCTCCTGAGAACCGCCTTTAAACCGGCATACCGTTCCTCGGCCCCTTCTCCCCTGCTCGGGAAGCTGTGGAGAGAGCCTCACAGGTGAGGCCCCAGCTTGGGTTCAGGGGCAGAAAGCCAGGGAAGGTCTGCCATCTCCGAGGTTCCCACTATGGGAGAAGAATGAGCCCTTGTCGTGGAGGTCACTCTTGGCAGCCCGAAGCACTCCTGACTAACATACTAGTGTCCCCTGAACATTCTTACCGAAGTCTGTGAGTGTGCAAGAGAGGGAGACTCCCTTTCCTGGTGGTGTGCTTTCTTGGTGGGTCCTGCCGGCTCTCGTTATACTTCAGAGTTGAGAGAAAAAACTCCCTGGGTCTCATTCCAGAGCCCTCTTCTCACGTGGCTAGTGCACAGTTTTTTGATTGTGGCACTCCTGACATTTTGGGCAAACATTTCCTTGTGAGGCTGTCTCCACATACACTGAAGGGGGTTTAGCAGCATAACTGCCCTCTACCTCCTTGATGCCAGGAGCATCTTCTCCCCAAGTTGAGACACCCACCCCCTGTTGAGAATCACTGAGTTAGAGGGATAATATGGTGACAGACCTGAATGCCGTCTGCCAGAGTTCCAAGTCGCACCCATTTCTTTACCTATGCCAAGGTTGTCGTGCCTAAATTCTCACCCACAGCCAGGATACTCTCACACAGAACTCTCCTGCAAATGGAGGACCCTGTTCACGCGGCCCCACCAGGTTGCCAGACACACTTGAAAGAATTCCGAATCCCTCTGGACCGAGCTGGGACTCTGAACACACGTTCAGATGGCTTCTTCCTGTCCTTGTCACAGTTAGACTGAAACAGGGCCGTGGCTTGAAGGCCGGGCGATGGCCACGGAGAGCAGGCAGGAACCTTCAGAAATGAGGACATGTTTCCTTGTGAGAGGGCCGCCTTTTCTGGGTTTTGGGATGCGTTAGCTGGGAAGACCCAGCTTTTGGTGGCGTTTCCGACACCCAGATGGGCCTTGAGGATAAAGAGATCAAGTGTTTCTAAGACCCTGCCGCATGGAACCGTCCCTGGATGAGAGGTGGGCCCGCAGCCAGCCTGCTGCTCTGCCTGAGAGGCTCCAGCGGGCGGGCGAAGCAACGGCTCTGTCTCCACAGGGGAAGCTGGGCGTGTTGGGTTTTGTCAAACATCTTGGAATGATTCATTTATTCTTCTGCTCTCAATAAAACCCACCGGCCTTGCGAGGACCTTCCCATCATCATAGAACTCTGTTTTATATAAAATAAATTGGATCTGTTGGCATCTGATTCATCTTCACTAAATGCAGCAAAAATAGTGTTTGGTGAGAAATAATAATGGTCGCTGTCCAGTAAGGAGGGAGAGGCTTCTCTTTAATAACGCCTCCTGCCCTTTGAAAACAGGAAGTTACCGTGGCCAAAAGCAAATGAGTTCCGTGCTGGCGAGTTCAGCTCCAGACCCCACTCTCATGCCCACCTGTGGGCTGCGGGTTCGCCTGTGCAACCTTCTTTCCAGCTCTTGACACCTGCTGGTGGTTAAGCCTGCGTCAACGTGGCCCTCTTTTTTGGCGCAGCCTTTCTGGTGTCAACAATGTCCCCGTTCTTATTCAGAGAGAAGGTTCCGTCTTCCCCCCTCATCTCTCCTCGTGGCCCCCTCTCTCTCTTTTTTTTTTTTTTTCTTTTTCATTTTTCCGAAGCTGGAAACGGGGAGGCAGTCAGACAAACTCCCGCATGCGCCCGACCGGGATCCACCCGGCATGCCCACCATGGGGCGATGTTCTGCCCCTCTGGGGCGTCGCTCTGTTGCATCCAGAGCCATTCTAGCGCCTGAGGCAGAGGCCACAGAGCCATCCCCAGCGCCCGGGCCATCTTTGCTCCAATGGAGCCTCGGCTGCGGGAGGGGAAGAGAGAGACAGAGAGGAAGGAGAGGGGGAGGGGTGGAGAAGCAGATGGGCGCTTCTCCTGTGTGCCCTGGCCAGGAATCGAACCCGGGACTCCTGCACGCCAGGCCGACGCTCTACCGCTGAGCCAACCGGCCAGGGCATGGCCCCCTCTCTTAATCCTCAGAGTGCAAGCAATGGACTCAGACTATATTCTTTCCTCAGATAAACTGGAAAAGGAGGCAGGTGCCAGGGGTCTCCAGCTGGCGCTGGAGATGCCTTCTTCCGGGCTCGGGTTAGAAAGGAACACTGTTTTGTGATTCTCGAGCACAAGTTCCTGGCCCAAGAAGCTTTCTGAAACTTATTTAGTTGCAGGTGAACAGAAAACCCTGTGCAAACTGCGTCAGATAAAAGGGAATTTATTGGCTTGTATTATTGAAAAAGCTAAGGGCTTCAGGCACAGATGGATCCAGGAGCTCAAAGATGCCATCAGCAATCAATTCTCTGTCTCTCAATTTTGCTTTCCTCTCTTGACTTCACTCTAAGGTGAATTTTCCCCTTCGGGGGGTGAAATGCCCACCACCAACTTCAAGCCCACATCCTATTACTGTGGAAACTCCAAGCAAAATGGATATTGAACAGGCAAAAGGAACACAGCTGTTGGTCCTCAAAATGACACAGCTGATAAATGTCCATGCAACTGCTTATATTTACAGAAAATAAAAGTTATCATTATGTTTTCCAGCCCTTCCCAAACGTTAAACAATGAACATGGACTTAGTTAGGGATAATTTGGTTGCAAACAACAGATACCCTGTCAAACTAGCTTAAGAACAAAAATCATCTTTTTAAAGAATTACGGATCTTGGTGGAGGTGGGGTGGGGGCGTAATCAAAGGCAGGCAGTGAGGCCCGACTCTGAGGGTGTGACAGGAAATCAGGAATCCACCAAGAATCAACATGGAAGCCCCTCCCTCTCCATGACCTCTGGCTATCTGTGGGCTGAGTTCCTTTTCTCTGTTCATTGTGGGACTCAGGCCACTGTAGGCAGATCCCACAGCCTCTTGGGGGTCACAGAAAGCCCATGCTTCCCCCCAATTCCCAGGAGAGAGAATCTGATTGGGCCAGCATGGACAAGAGTCCACCCTAAGTCCAGTCAGCATGGTGAGGAGGCAGGACACACACCTTGTGTTCCTTCTTAGTCTCCTTGGCTGGCACTTTCTCAACCCCTGGGCTCTGACCTGAGCCCTCTTCTGTTGCTATAGCCACTGCCTAGTCACCTTGCTCTGATGGCTTTCCAGCAGATCTTCAGCCTGGATCTATTCCATGAACTCTGAACTCATATCCCCAGCTGCCCATGTGACATCTTTCCCTGGCCATCTGAAGGCGTGTCAAATCTAACATGACCTGATCAGAGCAGTGATTTTTCCTTGCCATTGCATCTCCTACTTTGCTGCCTCGTGACCAGTGCTACCAGTGGTGCCACCGTCCGTCAGTTCACGCCAAAAATTGAGAAGTCTTCTCATTTCTTTTGCTTTCCGTACCCTGTACATTTATTCAGTAGTCTTATCAGCATGACTTCCAAATCCACCACTTCCCTGCACCCTCCCGCTAAACCTCTAGTTAGGCTCCACCGGTCTCTTCTCGGATGGCTCTGTTAGCTGGCCCTAACCAGTCTTGGGCCCTTGGCCCTTTCCCTCATTCAGTCCAATTTTTCCGCAGTCTGTTCCATCAGATTCCATCACATTCCTTACTTTAAAACCCCTAGGGCTTCCCGTTTCACATAGAACAAACTCAGAGCATCTTACCTTGCCTCCCAAACACTTCCGCATTCAGCTCGTGGGACCTCTGAGCACACATCCTTCCAGGTTATTGATTGTTCACCCTCTCCAGGCACCAAGCCTACTCTGCCCCTCACCCAGGCCAGGCTCTTTCCCATCTCAGCGTCTTGGCACCAGCACTCCTCCTGCCCTGGGTCTGTAGGTGGGTAGTTTATCATTCACGTCTCTGAACAGCCCCATTAGAGCAGCACCATCAGCTCCAAACATGCTGAGACCCCTTTAAACTCTCGACACCACCACCTAGTCCATCTTCACAACCCTTATCTGCATCAAAAATTGTGGAGTTTTTTTGTTTGTTTGTTTGATTTTACAGAGACAGAGAGGGTCAGAGAGAGGGATAGACAGGGACAGACAGGAAGGGAGAGAGATGAGAAGCATCAATCATTAGTTTTTTGCTGGGACACCTTAGTTGTTCATTGATTGCTTTCTCATATGTGCCTTGACTGCGGGCCTTCAGCAGACTGAGTAACCCCTTGCTTGAGCCAGTGACCTTGGTTCCAAGCTGGTGGGCTTTTGCTCAAACCAGATGAGCCCGCACTCAAGCTGGTGACTTCGGGGTCTTGAACCTGGGTCCTCGGCATCCCAGTCTGACGCTCTATCCACTGCGCCACAGCCTGGTCAGGCTGCACCGGAAATTGTTTTACTGTACTTCCCCGTGTATGAGACACACCTTAATTTTGGGGTTCGAAATTTGAAAAAAAATGTATTACATAAAGTTATTGAACTCAAGTTTTATTCATCATAAAATTTATACAACTCATCTGCACGAAAAAGTGGGAAATGCAAGTAAAAACCTACAACCACAGTATAAGACGCACCCAGTTTTTAGACCCCAAATATTTAGAAAAAAGGTGCGTCTTATACATGGGGGAATACAGTACTTGTTAAATGTTTACTATCTGCTCTAAGTAAACTGGAAGGTTGATGTCAGAGATTTTCTTTGTGTGTGTGTATGTGAGAGAGAGAGAGACAGAGACAGAGAGAGACAAAGAGAGGGACATATAGGGACAGACAGGCAGGAAGGGAGAGATAAGAAGTATCAATTCTTTGTTGTGGCTCTTAGTTCATTGATTGCTTTCTCATATGTGCCTTGACCCGGGGAGGCTACAGCAGACCGAGTGACCCCTTGCTCAAGCCAGTGACCCTGGGCTCAAGCTGTGAGCCTTGCTCAAACCAGATGAGCCCGCGCTCAAGTTGGCGATCTCCAGGTTTTGAACCTGAGTCTTCGTGTCCCAGTCTGATGCTCTATCCACTGTGCTACTGCCTGATCAGGCAATTTTCTTTTCTTTTAAAAAATTTTATTTTATTGATTTCAGTGAAAGAGAAGAGTGGGGGAGGGGAGAGAGAGAGAGACAGTTTGTTCCTGTATGTGCCGTGACTAGGGATCAAACCAGCAACCTCTGTGCTTCTGGACAATGCTCTTACCAACTGAGCTATTTGGCCAGGGCAGAGATTTTCTTGTCACCAATGTATTACTTCATCTAGAATAGCGTTTGCCACATAGAAGGCACTCAAATATTTGTAGACTGGATGACTTGTGTAAGCAAGTATATAAATCAAGAGTTCAGTTAGGAAAGTAGAAACCACACGTTTTTTAAACAGAATTTAATTTAAAGAGTTCATTACCAGGTACTTGAGGACTAAAAAGACAATAGAGTAATAATGAAAACAATAGATACAACTTTATAAAAAGGAAGTTAAAGGTTATAGAATTGGCATCATCAGTGGTTTGAATAAAAATTCTGGTTGAAGGATAAAAATTATTAATGGAAAACAAAAATGTACTTGATTTTGGAAATTTAAAAATGATGATATAAATTAAGTCTTAAGTTTAAAATAGAGCATTTGTGTTTCTAAATCAATTGCTAAAACACAGTTTTTCCTTCAGACAAATGAAAAACATATTAGATGAGGTTACAACATTTGTTTCTTTTTAAAATAAACTTTTAATTTTAGAATAGTTTTAAAGTTACAGAAAAATTGCAAATACAGCACAGAGTTTCCATATATTTACACCTAGTTTCTCCTGTTAACATATTAGTATCAAATATTTATGATTAATAAACCACTATTGATTCATTATTATTGACTGAAGCTTACACTTTATATAGATTTGCTTAGTTTTGCCAATGTCCTTTTTCTGGTCCAGGATCCTACCTAAGTCACCACATTACATTTGGAACTCATGTCTTCCTGGGCTTTGTTTGGCTGTGAATTTCTCAGACTTCCTTTGGTTTAGATGACCTTGACAGTTTGGAGGAGGACTGATCATGTATTTTGTAGAATGTCCCTCACTTGGAATTTATCTGATGTTATTCTCACAAATAGACTGGGGTCATATATTTGGATGACATTTGTGACATGCCTTCTTATTATATCATATCAAGGGTACATACTATCAACATGATTTATCAATGTTGATGTTGACCTCGGTCACCTGACTGAGGACATGTTTGCCAGTTTTCTCCACTTTACCATGTTTTTCTTTTCTTTTTCCTTTCTTTCTTCCCTCCCTTCCTCCCTCTCTTCTTTCCTTCCTTCCTTCTTTTTTTTTCAAATATGGAACGCTTCATGAATTTGCATGTCACTCTTGCACAGGGGCCAAGCTAATCTGCTCGGTATTGTTGCAGTGTTAGTATATGTGCTGCTGAAGCGAGCACACCACCTTGCCTTTTAGAGTTCTCTTTCTTCCCTTTTTACTTCTTCTCTACATTTTCCTTATCCTCTTGTTGTTGCTCTATAAAGTACCCATGACATCATTCTATGACTGCATTCGATGCAAGAGGGAGATAGAGCATCATATCAATTCAAATACATTTGGAGCAGGGTTTCTTTTCTTTTTTTTTTTCTACAGGGACACAGAGAGAGAGAGTCAGAGAGAGGGATAGATAGGGACAGACAGACAGGAACGGAGAGAGATGAGAAGCATCAATCATTAGTTTTTCGCTGGGACACCTTAGTTGTTCATTGATTGATTGCTTTCTCATATGTGCCTTGACTGCGGGCGTTCAGCAGACCAAGTAACCCCTTGCTCAAGCCAGCAACCCTGGGTCCAAGCTGGTGAGCTTTTCTCAAACCAGATGAGCCCACGCTCAAGCTGGTGACCTTGGGGTCTCAAATCTGGGTCTTCCGCATCCCAGTCCCACGCTCTATCCACTGTGCTACCGCCTAGTCAGGCAGAGCAGTGTTTCTTTGTAAAAACAACAACAATAGCAACAACAAAACCCTTTTCTATGTATGTGGTTTCCTCAAGGGAAGAGAGCATTCTGTCCCAAACACTGTCGCCCTCCAAAATGAAGTCTGGAATGAGGTTTGTTTTCTTTTCCCTGGTGTTACCATTCATATCTGAATGACTTATCCAAAGAAGTAGATTTCTCTCAAAGTTTCAGTTTTCCAAGTGCTGTGAATTTATGGGGGAAAAAGGAGTGATTCAGGTGATTGGGGATCCCTGAGATTTTTGTGGACATATTAGTGTGCTTTAGAAAAAAAGTTATTGCCTAAAGATACAGGTCTTTAACCCTTCTTACTATATAAATGAAAATTTTATTTTATTTTTATTTGTGTTTTTAAACAATTCACCCTTTTATTTTTTTAACAATTGATTTAAGAGAGACAGAGAGAGGAAGGGAGAAAGAGAAGGAAGCATTCATTTGTTGTTCCATTTAGTTGTGCCATGATGAGTGATTGAACCCACAACCCTGGAGTTTCGGGATGATGCTCTAACTGACTGAGCTAACTGGCCAGGGCTGAAAATTTCATTTTAATCAAAACAAACAAATCTCCTCACATCTCACCTCTGTGCCCCTAGCAGCCTGACCAAAAAGTCACTTTGAGACACGAGGAAGAGGCAAGCTAGATGACTGAGGGATAACACTGTTGTGAAGGGTGTGTTCATGAAAGAAAATATTGTGCAATGCTGGGTGGTTGGATCAGCCTAGAACGGTGGGTTTTGCTGACAGGAACACGGTACCTGCTCACGACCCAGTCTGCTTCCCTGGGTACCTAGGAAGCTCCTAGATAGCTCATCGTGTCCTGCAGCCTCGAGCATGGACAGGAGGCCTGTGTCCACATCACAGCTTTATGTAACAATATTCTACACACTGTCGACACATCAGCACCCTTCTGGTGAAAGATAGCCGGGACAGGTGACTACAACCCAGCTCAGTGTGACTTAAGCAAAAATGATCATTTATTGGCTGCCCAAATCTAAGGCAGGGCTAAATAACCAAGAACTGCAGTGCTGTCAAGGATAAACTAGCGATTTCTTAAGTCAGGAGAAATGAGCAACAACTCGAGCAAGGTGGACCTTGCCTGGCCAGCTCCCTGCATGGCTCATCGGCTGGACTGCTGGGGGCGGTGGGGCATGCTGGTTGCTGCAGAGCACCAGAACCCCCTGTCACACACAAGTGATAGTAGGCCTGCCTGGCCCACGTGTGCCATGGCCCCATCTGCCAGTCCCCTCTGCTGCTCCTCAGGTTGCTCGGCTCAGAGCCATTATGTTCCACCCAGTGAGGGGCCCGTGGGAGCCCAAGCCCAGGATCAGACCAGATCCAGGACCGGACCCTCTGGCACTGGATGGCTAGAGACAGTGTAGGCTTGTAAGCAGGCAAGTGCTGCATGCAGAATTTCATAGGGCTCAGCTGATTTTAGAAATAAGCACAGAGAAGGTGATCTCTGCCGGCAAGTCGCTGCCCGTGCTCCCTGCTCTTCATATTTGCACCAGTGCTCAGTGCCATAGGAGAGCCCCGGCCAGCGGGTGCTCCGCTCCGGCCCCTGAACCACGTGCTCTGGAGAGGAAGGAAGGAATGCCTGGCCGCATAGTTTGCAAGTGTGTGTGTGAACACCCTGCCTTCCCCGCCTGCCCACACCTTCTCCGGAATGGAGGGGACTCCTTTCATTGCCGCCCTGCGCCCTCCTCATCCCGGAAGGCTTACACACACAAACTCTGTTTACAGTGTTTTGTGCATGATTGATGGCATTTTCAAGAGTACTTCTGACCACACCCAGTACTTTTATTTTATTTTATTTTATTTTATTTTGTTATTATTATTTTAATGGTTTTCCAGAAAGTATTTTTCTGTTATAAGTAACTGCTTTTTATAGTTTTCCCAAATGATTTTGTAAATTTCATATTTTTTTGTTTATTAATTTCAGAGATAGAGAGAGGAAGGGAGAAAGCAGGAGAGAGAAACATTGATATGTTGTTCCACTTATTTATGCATTCACTGGTTGATTCTTGTGTGCGCCCTGACCGGGGATTGAACCGGTAACCTCATTGTATTGAGATGATGCTCTAACCAACTGAACTACCCAGCCAGGGCTCAATTTCATAATTTTCGTATGCCTGAATGAAATACATGAAATAACAAAGTACAATTCTCCATCCAAAGAAATAAAAACAGACATACTGAAAGACTCGGATTAAATTGTTATACCTTTTCAGGAATAAGTGTGACTACATGCTTCTTTTTATTAGATGGTAACTTAGTAAAATTTTCATAGAATTGTAAATGATTTATAGTTTTCCATGATATTTTCTTAGGCAACATCTCAGCAAATGACAGCTTTCCAAAAGTTATAGCATCATGACAACTATTAGATGATAACAGTTTTGTTTAAAATTAGAATCAGGCTGAACATGGCTTTCTTTTTTTTTTTTTTTTTTTTTTAAAGAGAAAAATCAGCTGTTCTTTCTTTCTTCATTTTTTTAATTTATTCATTTTAGAGAGGAGAGGGAGAGACAGAGAGGAGAGACAGAGAGAGAGAAGGGAGGGAGGAGCTGGAAGCATCAACTCCC
The DNA here is from genome assembly GCF_036850995.1 of Saccopteryx leptura. Taxonomy (NCBI): domain Eukaryota; kingdom Metazoa; phylum Chordata; class Mammalia; order Chiroptera; family Emballonuridae; genus Saccopteryx; species Saccopteryx leptura. Next base: position 196,949,971 of record NC_089507.1, on the reverse strand, counting down.
ATATGTGCCTTGACCAGGCAAGCCCAGGGTTTCGAACCGGCGACCTCAGCATTTCCAGGTTGACGCTTTATCCACTGTGCCACCACAGGTCAGGCATGGCTTTCTTTTTAAAACTAACATACATGCTTTATGTATAGTTGTGGAACACTGATATCCTAGGTTCCCATCAAAACTGGTTATACTCTCCCTCTCTCTCTCTCTTTTTAGTGAGACAGAGAGAGAGAGTAAAAGAGAGTAAGGGCGAGAGATGAGAAGCATCATCTTGTAGTTGCATCACTTTAGTTGTTCATTGATGGCTTCTTATATGTGCCTTGAGGGTGTGTGTCTCAAGCCAAGCCAGTGACCGCTTGCTCAAACCAGCGACCGTGGGCTTCAAGCCAGCGACTTTAGGGCTCAAGCCGGCGACCCTGTGCTCAAGCCAGATGAGCCCGTGCTCAAGCCAGCAACCTTGGGTTTTGAATCTGGGACCTCAGCATCCCAGGTTCTACCCACTGCACCACCACCAGTTAGGCAAAAGTGGTTATACTCTTGTTGAAAAGTAAATTTATTTATTAAGTGATGAAACTTCAGATTGTAGCTAAAAGTGAAAAGAAAAAAGGAGAAAAAGACACTTTGATTAAGGTTTTACAGAATAGAATTTGTATTTAGTTAGAATGACTAAGGACCCTTTTCTGGTAATGAAAGGATGGTGTCTTAACCTAAAAGAAGCACAGGAATTGTTAAATATTTTCTTTTTTTGTCATCTATTTATTATTGCAACCTCAACTAGGACATACAGTACATTAAATGACATGCTTTTAAAATATATAATCTTTTTTTTTTAAATGGAACCTATAAAAAAGATCACATACTGCTTGACAGGATGTTGAAATGACTGATGTGTAACTTTTTTATTTTTTGATTTTAGTGAGAGAGGAAGGGAGAGAGAGAGGGAGAAAGACAGGGACATTGAGTGGTTCCTATATGTGCCCTGACGGGGAATCAAACCAGCAACCTCTGTGCTTTGGGACGATGCTCTAACCATCCAAGCTATCCAGCCAGGGCTGATATGTAATGTTTTTTAAAGCCTTAATTTTTGTCAGCATAAATTTCCTCTAATTATTTTCTATTTCCAATAGAATTTTATTTTGAGGTTTAATGTATCAAGTCAGAATAAAGTTCTACAATTTAGTAATTCTGAATTCCAAGTCATTTAAAATAAAAGTGGAAATATGAAGTTTATTTAAGAAAATTAATTTTCTTCTGTTACATCAAAGTGTTCATCTTCATCATCATCTTCTGCTTATTGATCCTTTCTTAGTCAGCAGTGGGGACCTGTCCTGTCCCAGATACACAGAGACCTGACAGTGAAAGCTGAAGAGGTGACTTTGAATTTGCTCTTACAGTATCTAAATGAGATGAATAGTCTGGCGGGTACAGAGGATTTGGGAAAACCGCTAAATCATCTTCATCAGTCTTTTGTGCATTTTGGTAGGCAGCAGTATAGATAGACCTCTAGAGTTTTCCTGTGAAATAACATTTCAATAGTGGGGATAAATTCTGAAAAAATAGTCTTTCTATCCTTTATGTTCTGCTTTTCAAAGTTGTCGACAGTTTCCTGCAGATGATGATTGTTTGGGTAGCATCTCTGTAGTTCCGCTTCCACCTGTGAAATAATGAGAAGGTCAGGGGGCTGCTAATGTAGCTTTGAGGTCATCTCGTTTCATTGTTACAAAGGTTCCATGAGCTTTCTGTGGTTCGACTACTTTGGCTTCAAGTCTTCCAACCTCTGCTTTTCAAGAATCCTGAAGTTTGACAAACTCATCAGCCAAGTTTCCAGGCCCTGCTTTAAATATGGGGTCTCTGTCGAGGCGTACATGTTTATTTTCCTCGCCGGGGGACTGCTTTGTCTCGCGGTCTGGCAGTTTTCCGCGCATCAGCAGCGAATATCTGGCGCCGCTCTTCATTTGTGATTTCCTCTGCATTTGTGCTGGCATATTGCAGGGGTCCGCTGTGAGTGTCCGGGTTTCCAAGCTGCGTCTCCACACCTTGCTTCGCGCGTCACTGAGACCCTGCACGGCCTGCACTGGGGCATCAGCGGCCACTGCTGGAGCCTGAGAGTCCGCCCCCAGTTCTTTTTACATGGACTGATTTAGAATCCAAATGGTGATTCTTGGGCAGACAAAGTAACTCCTGAGGAGAGAACCAAGAAGCAGACGGACAAGGTCCAAAGCTGCATGGAACTTACATTCCAGTGGGAGTTTTCAGCCTGGCACAGCCAGGATTCAAACTCCTGCTTGTCAGCCTTTTAAAAGGCTTTGCCTCCTTCCGGAGCTCTGACAGATTGAGCTAATTCATACCCACCAGGTACCAACACCAGAGTTCACAAGACATCTTGGAACCACACAGTAAATTGGAAAACATGACAAACACACAGGAGTCAGTTAGGGGTAAACAAGATTCCCTGCTTGTTACCTGTGTGATCTAATTCTAAGGCACATATTGATCTCAGCTTTCTCCGGTTCTATAATGAACGCATTATAATAGATCACTACCACATGGTGTTCGTGAAGATTAGGGATAGTAATAATGCTGTTCATTTATTGCGTTATATTCCGTGCATTGTGTTCAACATTTTACATTCATTATATCACTTAGTCTTCCCCAATCATCTAGGGATAGATGACCATCCTATTCCCATTTTACAGATAGGCAAACTGAGGCCCAGGGGAGTTTAGTAATTATTCCAAGGTCATGCAGATGAGGAAAAAGGCCAATAAGAGGGGATAATTGCCATGGCAGGATTGTGGAGAATGAAAGATATAGTGATGACACCTCACATTTTTAGACCATCAGTGCTCTAGGCACTGTGCTGAGAGACCTTGGTGTGGCTGATGTTGTGGGGAGTTACTGTCACCAGGATTATCAGCATTTTATAGACGAGGAAACTGCAGCTCCCAGAGGAGACTGACCTGCACAGGGACACAGCCAGGAAGTGTGGGGACCAGATCAGAGCCACCCTGCATTCCCGGGCCTTCCTGTCACATACCATCCCGCTGCCCGTGTATAAGGCATCAGCACAGGGTGCACAGTGGCTTTCCCACTGAAGCTGTTATTAAACTCCCAAAACAAACAATTAGGACAGCAGTCCATGGGATGATACGGTATAAAAGCACAATGGAGCTTTATAATAGTACCATCTAAAGTCTCCAAAGCACCTTATGATATGCCTCACTCTGAACTCTAAGTCCTTTACACACAACTAAGGACACTGAGGTGCAGTTGACATTGAACAATACTGGGATTAGGGGCGCAGATGGCTGCATGGTCAAAAATCTACATCTAACTTTTGACTTTACAGTCAGTCCTTCCAATACATAGACTCAAGCAACTGCCAATGGAAAATAGCACTTTCAGTTGCGAATTTGCAGTTTGGAATGCAAAAATAGTGTTCTGTGATCCTTCTTGGTTGACAGAATCTGGGGATGCGGAACCAGAGGGTAGCAAGGTTTCGTGTGTAAGTGGGCTTGCACGATGCAGACCCGCGTGGTTCAGGGGTCATCGGTGCATCGTGCCTAAGGAGTCAAATAACAACAGTAAGTTCTAGCTCGTTCTTTAAAAAACTTGCATGTTTGAATTGCAGTTTAATTTATTCAACGGTATTTTGGTGGTTTTCTTCTGTTTCTTGCTACCAGGGACTCTGTGATGGACGTTCCTTCCTACATCTGTGAGTGGATTGCCGCAAGTGACCTCTGCTGGAAAGGTAGGATTTTTTACACAAGTTTTTTGGAACCTGGGTTCATGTGAGCTCAACAAGGATTGCGTTTGGGGCTTGGCTGGTTGACAGACTCAGGGTCTGTTTATTTATTGCCAGTATTTGGGGAGGCAGAGCGAGCAGGCCACACCACGCGGTGGCTCAGCGTGGACGGGAGAGCGGCCGGTGGGCCAGCCTCCCTCGCAGGGCCGTGAGGAAGGAAGTCAGGCAGAGGGAGGTGTGCTCTGGCAGTGCGTGCAGGACTCCCCCCACCGTATCCCCTGGTGCCCTCTGGTCCTCATTTTTTTTTTTTTTTTTTTTTTTTTTTTGTATTTTTCTGAAGCTGGAAACGGGGAGAGACAGTCAGACTCCCGCATGTGCCTGACCGGGATCCACCCGGCACGCCCACCAGGGGCGACGCTCTGCCCACCAGGGGGCGATGCTCTGCCCCTCCGGGGCGTCGCTCTGCCGCAACCAGAGCCACTCTAGCGCCTGGGGCAGAGGCCAAGGAGCCATCCCCAGCGCCCGGGCCATCTTTGCTCCAATGGAGCCTTGGCTGCGGGAGGGGAAGAGAGAGACAGAGAGGAAGGAGGGGGGGTGGAGAAGCAGATGGGTGCTTCTCCTGTGTGCCCTGGCCGGGAATCGAACCCGGGACTTCTGCATGCCAGGCCGACGCTCTACCGCTGAGCCAACCGGCCAGGGACGGCCAGGGCTCTGGTCCTCGTTTATAGGACAGGAGATGTAACAAGAGAGCCCCCCTCCTGGGTCACGGGGGAGAGGGTGTGGATACAAAGAACACACATGCTCAGCGCGGTTCCTGCGCTAAGGCTGGCCCTCAGAAGGGCTGTTACTGCTGTGATGAGGACGGTTGTCACTTTAACGTATCCGCGGAAAACCGATGGACAAAGCTAAAGTCTCACACATGCCCCTGTTGACCCTTCAGGCCATTCCAACTCCTTACCTAAATTTTAGATATTTATGGCTTGGAAGTAGAGCTGGTTAGAGGACCTAGCAGCCCCCTCTCCACCCAAGCCCACCCTCCCAGAGACCCAGCGCACTGAATCTGAACTTGCTTTCATGGTGCTCTACAGGGGGACAATATTTTTGAATACTTGCCCCAATATATGTGCACAATTTAACACTACATGGTATTTTAATTTATCATTGTATTATTTACATATATTAAAATTATTTATAAATTACATACATGTATTAAGTCAGACCATATGTATTTGCCAGTTTTATAGGTTTACAACAACCAAATATCTACGATTTCATAAGGCAGTTTTAAGACCTAAACTATTAGGAAGTCCAAATTTTTTTTTTTAAATTTTTTTTTTATTCATTTTTTTAGAGAGGAGAGAGAAAGGGAGAGAGAGAGAGAGAGAGAGAAGGGGGAGGAACTGGAAGCATAAACTCCCATATGTGCCTTGACCAGGCAAGCCCAGGGTTTCGAACCAGCGACCTCAGCATTTCTAGGTAGACACTTTATCCACTGTGCCACCACAGGTCAGGCAGGAAGTCCAAATTTATTTTTTACTTTTTAGATAACACACAAATAGAAGTGCTCATCTATTTTTGGTGACTTTGGGCAAAATAGTTGCTATCGTGAAGTCTGCTTCTGATCTCTAGAGATAATAATGGCCCCAACACTACAATTGATAACATTGAAGTGAGATTAAAAATATATATATATATATTTATATGTGAATTACTTATTGTAATAAGGGTACAAAGTGAAGCCATTGTTAGTTCAATATTTTACATATTTATAAATGCTTGTTTTACAAAATGGCGCCATACTTGTTCTGCTTGCTAACCTCCCAGCTATCCGGGGACATTACTGTGTAATCCCCAGTGTCATGCGTCATGGTTGCATCACCCTTGATCATATGGATGTTTAACAAGTTTTAACAGAACCCTTACTGATGGCCGTTTGTGTTGCTTGAGTCTTTCGCGTCTGTATAGTTTCAGCTCTGTGCTTACCCTAGATTGCTTTTTAGTCTGACTCCCTGGCCGAGGAAGCCTTACTCTGGGAGGGGAATGTGTGTTTGCAATGGACAGAAGGAGGTTTTGGCAGGCAATTTTTGGGTGTGGAGGTGGGGTGGGATTCTCCCGGCCCAGGTATAGCTGTGAAACCAGATAAAAAGGCTGGTTTTGCATGCTGATGGAAGCCCAGATAACCTTGCATTTACAAAACCCTTCTTGTAGTTAGTTTTAAAGAGGCCCTTCTTTCATGATTTTTTTTTATTTTATATTTTAATTTTTTTTTTTTTTTAACAGAGACAGAGAGTCAGAGAGAGTGATAGGTAGGGACAGACAGGAATGGAGAGAGATGAGAAGCATCAATCATCAGTTTTTTGTTGCAAGACCTTAGTTGTTCATTGATTGCTTTCTCATATGTGCCTTGACTATGGGCCTTCAGCAGACCGAGTAACCCCTTGCTGGAGCCAGCGACCTTGGATTCAAGCTGGTGAGCTTTGCTTAAAGCATGTGAGTCCGCACTCAAGCTGGGGAGCTCGGGGTCTCGAACCTGGAGTCCTCCGCATCCCAGTCCGATGCTCTATCCACTGCGCCACCGCCTAGTCAGGCTCTTTCATGATTTTAATATGTCCCAACTCCACCCACCAACTGAAACTATTCAAGTTTGAAGGCTGCAAAGAACCTGAGAATCAGCAAGACACTACATCCTCCAGCAGGTGCTCCTTAGCTTTAAGAGAACATATATAAGCGGCATCTTGTTAAAATCAAGGGTCTGGTTCAGTAGTTCTGGGGTCTGCATTGCTGACCAGCTCGTAGATGTTGCGATGCGGCAGTTAGGTAGGCCGTGTTTTGAGGAGCAACATTCACGAGTGTTCTTCATGGTGCAAGCCCTACACTTTGGGGCCAGCACAGGCAGCATGGTGACTCTGGCCAGGAGTAAGGCAGCCATTGTTCTCATCCTGGCCCCTCTGCTTCTCGCCCTCATTCAGACCCTGACGTTGAGCACTCAGGTTTGCTCCTGGCTCCTGCTGCCCTCACTTCCCGGCCACATTACTGATCTCCACACTGTACTTTCTTTGCCTTCCACCTGACTTGTCCGCAGACCGGGGTGAGCTTTCTGAAGCCCATCTGAGGCTTCCCATTGCCTTCAGACCAAAAGGTGCCTAAAAACATTTGTTGAATGAAGGGCACAATGATTCACAGGGTCACTCACAGTCATCTCCTGGGGTTCTTTTGTCTGTTGGACTCCACCTGTCATCTGCATGTGTGAGCCTCCCTATTGAATTGGGAAAAGGTTTAGTTTCTCTCTTTATTCTGTAAGTAAGGTCTGCATAAAATGTCAGTGGAACAGTAAGACCCTGCCTTTGCAAAAGCATTTTAATGTCTGTTGTTCTGCCTGACTCTCAGACCACTTTCCGGAGGCCTAAGGCTGGCCACCTGTCCTCCAGGTGACAAGGGACAACTGCCTGTGCTTGGCTCTCCCATTTGCTTGCCCTCTTAACTTCGTTGTGCCTCAATTTTTTTCATCTGTGTAATGGGGATAAGTGTGCCTGGAGGCTCTAGGGGACAGTTGTTTCTTACCCTTCCCAGCTCTTTTCTGCACTCCTTGCCTTGTGGCCCTTTGTTCCATCTTTAAAACCAGCGGTGTAGCACCTCCAGCTCTCTCTCTGACCTGACCCTCCTGCCTCCCTCTGATAAGGACTTCTGTAGTTACGTTGGGTCCACCTGGATAATCCAGGGTATGCTTCGTCTCAGGATGCTTTTTGCTATGTGAGGTGACAGATTCACAGATTTTGGGGCCTTAGGATGTGGACCTCTTTGGGAGCCGTTATTCTGCCTCCCTCAGGTCGCACGGCAGGGAAAGAGCAGGACTCCCAGACCCAGCGAGAGTGTCTTCGCTCGGTGATTTGGCCTCTTTGTGTCTCGCTTTCCTCATGTGCACCATGGTGGTGAGGACAGATGTTTTGTGTGGCGGTGGGAGGAGTAAAGAAATTGATCATTATAAAGTGCTGACCACGTTCCCGGCACTGAGGACCTGCGTCAGTCTTTATCCCAGCCCATAACTAGCTGTACCTTTTTGGGCAAGTCCCTTGCCCACCTGTGACACCCAGTGAGGAGGTTGGCCCATGTGCCCATGTGACTTTGAAGTTTTCTTTCAGTGTTGACATTCAATCCATCTATAGCGTGTGTGCGTGTGTGTGTGTGTGTGTGTGTGTGTGTGTGTGTGGTGAGGGTGGGTGGGATGGAGACCCGGAGAGACACTTTGTGAAATGTTTATGTTTTATGCCTTTTGATGTAATTCCAGTCAAACCAGATCTTAAATCATGCAGCAGGAAGCTCCTTTAATTTTTAATTTGTTTTTCTTAGAAATGATTATTTCCACATTGAGCTCAGAGACACTCGAGTCTCATCCTGTCTTCCCCTCCTTTATTGTTCCTAAAACTCCCCAGGCGGCTGTTTATTGCTGCCAATCAGGTGGGCTTTGTACAAACCACACTCTTGGAACCAGCATTGCCCTGAAATGGCAATGCACAGTGTGCCCTGTCACTTGGGTAGACTGTAATGTCTTTACAAAACCATGTAGCTTGTCCTGGATGGTCTGGGGTCGGGGTGTCACTGAGAAGAAATCCAACCTGTACAATTCTTGCTAAAAGCCACAGTGATGTTTCACAAGATCGGTTGAGAGGGAGAGCTGGGGTTGGGCTGGGGGGTAGAACAGGATTTCTTGTGGGGGTGGGGGTTCTGCATGTTTCAATTTTGATGCCAGTAAGTTGGTCCTGGTTTTGAAGAACAGTGGAGTGAAGAAGAGAAAAAAGAAAATCAAGTAAATTTCATAAGAACTGAGACAACAGATACTGTGTCCTCTCTCTTTCTCTCTCTCTCTTTTTAAGATTTTATTTATTGATTTTACAGAGAGAGGAGCCAGGGAGCAAGAATATCAACTCATAGTTGCTTCACTTTATTTGTTTTTGTTTTTCTTTCTTTCTTATTTTAGCTGGAAACGGGGAGAGACAGTCAGACAGACTCCTGCATGCACCCGACTGGGATCCACCCGGCACGCCTACCAGGGGCAACGCTCTGCCTACCAGGGGGCGATGCTCTGCCCCTCCGGGGCGTCGCTCTGCCGAGACCAGAGCCACTCTAGCGCCTGGGGCAGAGGCCAAGGAGCCATCCCCAGCGCTCGGGCCATCTTTGCTCCAATGGAGCCTCGGCTGCGAGAGGGGAAGAGAGAGACAGAGAGGAAGGAGGGGGGGGGGTGGAGAAGCAAATGGGCGCCTCTCCTATGTGCCCTGGCCGGGAATCGAACCCGGGTCCCCCGCACGCCAGGCCGACGCTCTACCGCTGAGCCAACCGGCCAGGGCCAGTTGCTTCACTTTAGTTGTTCATTGCTTGCTTGAGCAGGCAAGCCCAGGGTTTTGAACTGGCGAGCTCAGTGTTCCAGGTTGATGCTCTATCCACTGCACCACCACAGGCTAGGTGATACCTTTTATTTTTTATTTTTATTATTTTACAGAGACAGAGAGAGTCAGAGAGAGGGATAGATAGGGACAGACAGACAGGAACGGAGAGAGATAAGAAGCATCAATGTTTTTCATTGCAACACCTTAGTTGTTCACTGAGTGCTTTCTCCTATGTGCCTTGACTGTGGGCCTTCAGCAGACCAAGTAACCTCTTGCTCGAGCCAGCGACCTTGGGTCCAAGTTGGTGAGCTTTGCTCAAACCAGATGAGCCCGTGCTCAAGCTGGCGACCTCGGGGTCTCGAACCTGGGTCCTCTGCATCCCAGTTCAACGCTCTATCCACTGTGCCACCACCTGGTCAGGTTACTTTTTATCTTTAAAGAGAGTTAAGCCCAGACAAGTCAGAAGTGGCCACTAGCAGCATCCCTGGCCCAGGAGGGTATATGGATGGATCTGGGGGATATTTGTGAGTGTAGTGAGGGGGGCTAATGCCTCACCTAAAAGTCAACTTCAAATCCTTGTTCTTGACAAGCGAGCCAGGACACCAGAGAGCCCCTGTGAAAGGCTGGGGCACCTCTGGGGCTGGGTCTGTAGGAACCGTACTCCCCCTGCAGAAGGGCTCAGGGAGGGGCTCGAGCCCTCGGATGCACAGGGGTCCCTTTGTAGTGCAGATTTCCTGAGGTCAGGATGGGGGTGGGGCACGATGGCTGGCTTGGGATAAAGCATATAATTTGTGGTGCCTCAGTTTCTTCATCTGCAAACAGAGGATGGCTTTTAGCTCATAAAGTTGCAAAGGTGAGATGAGCTAGTAGGGGCAAAATATGCCCAATGAAGAGCAGCTGTGGTCTTCAGAATGGAAATAGCTTTTTTGCTGTTTTCTGATTATAACAGGAGGTTCCCAACCTCAGCCCCATTAACATCCCGATCCAGAAACGCCCTTGTGGGGCTGTCCTGTGTGTCGGGGATGTTTAGCAGCATCCCTGGCCTCTGTCCTTGATGAGGTGCCAGTTACAGCACAGACACCCCCAGTCGGGGGAACCAGAACTGTCTCCAGGCATCGCCAAGTGTTCCCCATTGAACTAAGTTATAACTAAAATGCATACCTATCGTAAACAAAGCCCAAACTAAAACCAAAACCGTATCAGACAATATAGGAGAACATAAAGAAGAAATAACTATGCAGAGATGCCGTGACAACCACTGTTTCTACTGAAATGTACATAATTACAGAGATTTTTCTAAGCACACACACACAGTACACATACTACACAAACACCATCTATGGATTTAATTTTTAATACAAATGGTCATATATATACTATTTGGTTTTTATAGTAAGTAACATTTTTTATTTTACTAAAGTTTTCTAACAATTTCAAAAGGAATACATGCTTACTGTTAAAGAGGTGGAACATTCAGAGTTCTGTGGAAAGGACGTGCTCCTCCCTTCTGGCTCGGGGGCCTGTGTGTGTGTGTGTGTGTGTGTGTGTGTGTGTGTGTGTGTGTGTCACAGCATGTGTCTCCACACCTGAAATAAAACTGTGAAAACTACTTGATTTGAAAATAATACACGTTGACGTAGCCAGTGAAGGATTCCGATGTAACATTTATCCGTATGTACTGTCAGTGAACTTAAGGAAAAAGAAGACTAATCAGAAGTCTACTTCAGGTGAGTCATTTGTGTGGCAGCAGAAGAGGACTCAGGACTCTGGTCACTAAGTGATAGACAGAGCAAGTGTGCAGGGGGCGCGCAGCTCCCGACAGTTGGGGTGGTGGAGGCTCTGGGTGGCACCTGAGCCAGCGGCGCGCATCCACTCTGCACCGGGCCCTGCCCGTGCGGTACCTGGGCCCGGGGCCAGCTCTTCCTCTGGTGCATCTGCGGCCACCGCAAGGTGGAGGACAGGAACTTCCCTTCCAGGCCTCTGCACGTGTGTTCACAAACCAAAGCCCATTCCTCTAAAGCGGGGTTTGTAGAGTAGCAGCCATGGGTATAGAGGAGCTGGGGAAGGAAGATGGCGGCAGGGGCAGCCGGGGTTCCCAGGAGAGCCCGCGTGCTGTCTGGGGTGGGGGGCATGCTGCCCCTGAGACCCAGCTGTGCCATCTTGACTTCTCACACAGCGGATCTTCAGATTATAGAAGGTCAGACTTTTAAAGGTTGACATCAATTCACATTTTGAAAAAAAACACAAATCAGGCCTGACCTGCAGTGGTGCAGTGGGTAAAGCATCGACCTGGAATGCCAAGGTTGCCGGTTAGAAACCCCAGGCTTGCCTGGTCAAGGCACAGATGGGAGTAGATGCTTTATGCTCCTCCCCCCTTCTCTCTCTTTCTCTTTCTGTTCCCTCTCTCTAAAATGAATAAATAAAATGTAAAAAAAAATTTACTCCTATGTACCTGCCTGACCTATGGTGGCACAGTGGATGGGGCGTCAACCTGGAATGCTGAGGTCGCCGGTTCGATACCCTGGGCTTGCCTGGTCAAAGCACATATGGGAGTTAATGCTTCCTGCTCCTCCCCCCTTCTCTCTCCCTTCTCTCTTTCTCTCTCCCCTCTGTCTATAATGAATAAATAAAATCTTAAAAGAAAAACAAAACTAAAATGAATCTTTAAAAACAACAACACAAATCAAAATGAAGAAACTTTCTACTAAAAACTAACTTGAACTGTTAAAAAAATGTTATAAAAGACAAAATACAAAAAGGACAGCAGAATAGATTCTATAAGAACCTACATAACAACCTCCATGTTGCTTCTTAGCCAGTAAAGCCTAAAATATATACCATCTGGCCCTTTAAGAAAAACTGCATTTCCTGTACTAGATACTTAATAATACATTCTTTCAAAGACTTACCTTTTCAAGTATGTATTTACCAGCCATTTGCCATGTGCCAATCCCTGGCGATGCAGCCTCAAGTTGCCTTCATGGACTCAAGGCTAGCAGGGGGGACAGTGACAAGAAGTGACTAGTGAAATTAATTAGTTATGATTGTGCCTTGCGCTATGTGGAAGTATGGGGTGCTGTGGATGTACAGGGTGGGGGAACCTAAAATATTTTGGGCAGGCCAGGGAAGGGCTGAAATTTGAAGTAGGAGTCAGCCCGGTGATGCGTGTGTGATGAGGAGGAGGAAAGCATTTTAGACACAGGGAAGAACAGGATGAAGGCCATGAGGGAAAAGGATCTTGGTGTCATCTAGAAAGACAGGAGAAGGGAGGAGCAGCTTAGAAACAAAGGCTTCTCCACCGGGACCGGCAGGAAAGCCCATCAGCTGGAGTGATGTGCCTTGTCTCCAGTTGTTTCTGTTTTCAGTGGCCCCTCAAATACCATGAAACAGCCGTTTCTACAATGTACCCACTGCCCTCCTTTCTTTTCATCATTCCCACTGTCTTCCTTTGAGTCTCTTATAGAAAAAAAATGCAGGAATTCCAGAAAGACTGGTCCAGCCACATGGAAAGTGGCCCAGGAAACGGCTTGGTGACGGCTGTAAATGCCGTGAGAAGAAAATTATCCTGTAATTGAAGGGGAAATTCTTTATTAGGGTCGGCGAAGAATTCTACAAGCTGCTTTCATCTGTGGCTTGCTCCACGCTTTAATTAATTTGGATTCGGGAGGCTTCCCAAGCCTCAAGTTGCAGCATCTCTCTTAGGGATCAGGACCTGTGTTGTAGATGGAGAAACTGAGGCTGGAGAAACCCAGAGATGTGGAGCTTGGGGACAGGTCCTGCAACGGAAAGATGGTTTCGGAACACTTCAAGCCTCAGGCTTTCAGGAAAGAGTTGTCAAAGCCACTTGCTCCAAAGAAAGAAGAGTTTCTATCTTTAAAAAAATAACTACAACATATCAACATGAAAATTCATGGCTCCTTTTTGTATCGCAGCTGGTTGAGGAAAACTCTGCTATTGCCCACTGGGCTAGTCTCCTTTTCTTGGTTCTTAACTAAAACCAATCTAGAAAATGGTAGCTCATTGGGTCACATAAATAAGGAAGGCCAGGGGCAAATCTGCCATTAGTCACGTCTAGTACCTGGGCTTAAGTGACGTCACCAGCCTTCCTTGCTCTGGCTCCTCATTCTTGAATGTCTTTCTCACGCCCTCGAGTTTTCTCTTTTCTGCTTTCTAGACTGTGAGACGGTCTTCATCAGCTCCTAGAGCTTGTTTTGCAGCCTCAAGGGAAAGATGGCTGCTCCTTCCCAGCAGATCCAGGAAGATCCCAGGAGAGAACAATATTGAGAGGCACAGAGATACTAAAGAGGACTTCAGAGAATTTTGCTCATTGCCTAGACCCTGTTCCTCCCTTGTGCATTGTTAAGAGAGCTTTGTGAAGTTACCAGTTACTTTCAGCTGTGTTTTTCGGTGACTGGACTGTTTCTTTGACACTATATAGAAAAACAAAAACACTCACACATCAATCACCCATTATTCTACCAAGTTAATACAATGATTGCTATCATTCTGGGGTGTGTCTCCTTTTCTAGGTCTCAAAGCATGCCTGTGCCAGGTATAATTGTGACGGTGGTGTAGTGGGCAGTGTGGTTTATACGGGCTTTGGAGCTGTGTGGACTTGGCTCTGAAGCCTACCTTTTTTATTTTTATTAAGTCTGTAATCTTCAGAAGGAAGAGGAGATAGGGAGAAAAAAGTCTCTCCAACCTTGGACTGACAGCCCTGAGCTCCATGCTGATTGGACTGCTCCTGATCAGAATGCCTCCTGGTGATTGGCTCAGGTCTGAGTTACCTGAACGAATCACGGTAGAAGACTGGTAGTGCCCTGATTGGCTTAGGCAGGTAGAGGCTGTTGCAGTTAGGGGGCCAAGCTGAGGACCGCCTGCCTATAGAGTCCCCAACCATATGGCAAACTCTTGGCAAGCAGCCTGTGCCCACCTTGCCACATATGCCAGAGGTGTCCTTAGAAGCGAACCCCTGAGGATGTCTGAGGCACCTGTGCCTTGACCTGTGTCCTCTGTTCCTCCAACCTGCTTCCTTAAGCCAGATCCAGCCCACACCTTACTCCTGAGCATAGGGGACAACCCTGTTTTTTTGGGGGGGGGGAGGAGATAGAGACAGGAGACAGTGAGAGAGAGAGAGACAGGAAGGGAGAGAGATGAGAAGAATCAACTTGTAGTTGCATCAGTTTAGTTGTTCATTGATTGCTTCTCATATGTGCCTTGACCCGGGGCTCAAGCCAAGCCAGTGACCCCTTCCTCAAGCTAGCGACCTCATGCTCTCCAACTGAGGAGCCTGAACTCAAGCTGGTGACCTCAGGGTTTTGAACCTGAGTCCTCAGGGTTCCAGGTTGATGCTCTGTCCACTGCACCACCACCGGTCAGGTGGGTCACAACCTTAACTGTTACACTTTGGAGGCCAGGTGTTTTTTTTGTTTACTCCTTGGCAAGATATTAATTCTTTCCTTTAAGAAGATAAAAGAACTTATTTTTGAAAGAAGAAAGGAGAAAAGAAAGGGGAAAAAAACTCATAAAAATAAAAGCCCAAATTCCAACTGCAGTAGCAAATTGTACTTCTTACAAATTATAGCTTTTAACAAACTAGACTTGGAACAATTCTACAGGAGTCAACCAGATGGATGCATTAGAATTCAGTTTCTCATAAAGGTAGAGCCAAGGGCAGGATGGAAGCAGAGAGGTTCTTAAGGGAACGGCACCCTCGAGGCTTCTGAGGCAGAGATTTTAAAGTCCATTGTCAGTAAGGTGGTTTATTGAGCACTTGCTATGTGCCAGGCACTGGGCGGAGTGTGAGCCTGCTATCTGTCAGCCCCCCAGGCCTCCCTGTACAGCAGAGGAGGTGGGGGCACCGCCCGGGAGGTGGCTCGCTGTTTGCAAGCTGCGGAGCTGGCCCTTAACCTGTGTCTCTTTCTCCAAAGCATGCTTGTTTTTTGTTTTTTACATTTCTTATTTATTGATTTTAGAGAGAGAGAAAGGAAGAGAGAGAGAGAGAGAGAAAGAGAGAGAGAGAGAGATAGGAACCATGAATGTGCCCTGCATGTGTTCCTTCTGTATGTGCCCTGACCGGGGATTGAATTGGCAACTTTTGTGCTTGAGTCGACACTTATCAACTGAGCCATCTGGCCTGGGCGTCTCCAAAGCTTTCTAACCACTGCCCTTCGCTGCCTCTTTTCAGATCTGGGATCTGAGAAAGTTTGCAGAGTGAGGTTTCTGGGGTGAGTTGGGGCTTGAGGCAGACCGAACCTCTTGGTTTCCAGAGTCTGCTGGGTTCTGGTTGGTCCCTGCAGGACTGACTCCCACCAGCTGGAGAAAGGGAATTACTCTCTTTGATTGCCTGCTCCTACTCTTCCACAAAGTGTGCTGACTCCAGCATGCCTGGAGTCGCCCTGTCTTCTTGGTGTGTTTTTTTTTATAGCGGAAAGGGAAGCAGAGTAGAGCTGACGTTTCTGGTGGGCAAGCTCCCTGGACTTGGGGAGGGACGAGAGCCCCTTCCCAGGCTGACTCTGTGGGAAGAGGCAGACCTGAAGGAGTCGAGACCATGTCACCCAGGAACAAGTGCTAGAAGGACAGAGAAGCAGGGAGCGGTGGCAGAGGACTGCTCCCGGTGAGATCAGGGAGGCCGTCACTGAGGAGGCCTCTCTCACGAAGCCCTGAATGATGGGAAAGAGCCAGCTGTGGGAGCGTGGGCGAAGAGGACTGCAGGCAGGGAGCAGCAGTGTTAGGATCTGAAGGATGAACAGGAGCTGGCCAGGGAAAGAGGGGAGGTGGGGTGAGAGGAGAGGCATCTCTAGAAGAAAGACCTGTATGATCTGTCATGCCTAGAGTGTCTAAGCCCCATGGAAGTTTCCGCCACCGTCAGCTATGATGTCATCCGATTGTATGCCTCAGGAGTCTCCCCACCTGGTGACCCAGGGAACCCACTGAGCGGCCAAGGCACATGGTCACTCGGGCTTGCAGAGGGTGGGGCTGTGGGTGTCACCCTGTCCTCAGTGAGGAAAGGATGTTGCGGGTAAGGAAAGTGTGTCCCCCGTCCTCCCTCCCCATGGGGACTCTAGGGCTTGCTTACCAGCTGCCTTCACGCTCAGGCTTAGCACCCACCAGCAGACAGCCCTGGGGATGCAGCCTGTCTCGCTGCTAAGCTCCAAGCCGGGAGGGAAGGAGAGCTCGCTTTGCTGAAAAAGCATGAGTAGTCACTTACAAAGTGCTTTCTTTTTTCTCCTTTTCCTCTTTCCAGTTGAGAGCAGAGGGCACCGCCTTCTCCTGGAGGCAATGTCAGGTTGTTTTCCAAAAGTGAAAATTGATACTTACTTTCTGAGTTGTGTTGATCTTCATTTTAGTGGCCCTCCAGGCAAGCAAATAAAATATCAGTTTCCGGGATGGGAGTTCAGAGAGTGCAGAGAGATGCAATAATTCAGGGGCAACAACCCAAAATTTAATATGGGTGATTGGTTTAAATAGTCATTGGGTCTGTTTAAACATTCCAAGTAACCAAAATTATATCCTGGGGAGGCAGTAGAGTGCACACTTAAACAGCCAGTGCACGGGTCAGGAAGACTGGGGTTTCAGTCTTACTTTTGCCTCTTACCAGCACCGAGAATTTGGGCAAGTTCCTAACCTTTAAAAGCCTCAGTTTCCTTGCATAAGAAATGGAAATAATAAACCTTTCTCAAAGAATTGTGCAAGTAACAGGTGGTTGGGACAGTGCCTGGGACTTGAGAACAGTTCATGAAATTTAAATTATTCTATTAATAAGAACAACTGGTGTAGTAGTCTTAATGAGAGGCTAGAGCCAGAAATTTTAAGTTCAAGTATCTGGCTCTGCTACCTACGAGCTCTGTGACCTTAGGCTTAGGCGATAACTTGACTTCTCCGAGCCTCAGTTTTCTCAACGAGAAAATGGAGATGCTTGTACAACGTGGTTATGATTATTATGAAGATCAAATGAATAAGAACTTAGTGGCCCTGGCCGGTTGGCTCAGCGGTAGAGCGTCGGCCTGGCGTGTGGGGGACCCGGGTTCGATTCCCGGCCAGGGCACATGGGAGAAGCGCCCATTTGCTTCTCCACCCCCCCCCCCCCCTTCCTCTCTGTCTCTCTCTTCCCCTCCCGCAGCCGAGGCTCCATTGGGGCAAAGATGGCCCGGGCGCTGGGGATGGCTCCTTGGTCTCTGCTCCAGGCGCTAGAGTGGCTCTGGTCGCAGCAGAGCGACACCCCGGAGGGGCAGAGCATCGCCCCCTGGTGGGCAGAGCATCGCCCCTGGTGGGCATGCCGGGTGGATCCCGATCGGGCGCATGCGGGAGTCTGTCTGACTGTCTCTCCCCGTTTCCAGCTTCAGAAAAATACAAAAAAAAAAAAAAAAAAAGAACTTAGAACTGAGCTAGGTGCAGGGTGAGCACTTCACAGGTGTTATTATATTATTGTGAGCAGTATGTTGTTATTCGGGTGCTACAAAATATTCTTCTTGAGAGCAGTTAACTTGGTCTTATTTTCTACTATACCCCTACTATCTACAACAGTGCTGGGCTCATAATAGGTATTCAATAAACTTTCCCCAGCTTGTTGAATGAAGGACACAGCAGGTGAGGAATCATTTCGGTGTTTCTGTGCAGATGGAAGATCCTGCGTCCCCCTGTGGGTTAAGCACTTTGGTGAGTCTAGAATGGGAGCCCCCCTCCCTTGCTTCCAAGTAGGTGCCTTTCATGTCCAAATCCTATGTCCCTGAAATGCATGGTACTCAGCAAATGGCACGTGAGGCTCCTTGGTTCCCTGTGGGCTCGCAGCACTAAACAGCGCCTTGTCTCCATCACGCCTCTTGCAGCAGGGCCGCCCCTGGCCCCAGAGCCTGGGGCCTCACTGGGGACCCAGTGTGTTCAGTTCACTTGCTTCTCCAGCGCCTTCCGCCGCCTCGGAGGGAACCAGGCAGGGTTGGTGGAGTAGTATTGCTGCACGTAGGTGACACCCAGTAATGAATGCCACTTTGTGGAATTTTGTGTTCCCACACCTGACGAAAGGGCAGAAGAGGTGTACGTGTTCCTTCTCAAGGTGGGGCACACAAGCTGTTGGGGGGCAGAGCTGGATTAGAGGCTGGGCCCGCTGAATAGCCACAGACAGTTAGCATCCTTAGGATACTGACTTAGGTTGGCTGGATAAGACCTTTCCTCAGAGAATGATTGTCACCAGACTGCCTCACAGGGGGGCGTGCCAGTGAGCTGCTTGATGCTAAGGAAGGCATGTGAGTGTAGGCCAGAACTGAACTGCTTTAGAGAATGAACCTTAGGGTCCCCGCTGGCATTGCTCCTTGGCTTGAAAGCCAGAAGACCTTTTAGCCTGCTTCCCAGGGGGTCATGTCTGGAGCAAGCCATGATGTGCCAGGGGGGTACGTGCGGCCACAGCTTAAACCTGGCATGTTTTCCAAAGCCGGTTAGAGTCCTTTTCAGACAAATTAAAGTAAGTATTAGTATATCATGGAGTAGAATGGCAAACTTCATAGATTTTTAAGTAAAACATAGGATTAAAAAAAAGAAAGTCAAGCCTGTTTCAACCAAATCATCCAGTCCTTCAGATAACTTGTTAGCTTTTTCCTCTGTGGTTAGGAGTATTTTGCTGGACACATTTATGAGGTATGGTGTTCTTAAAACCCTGAATGGGATCTAGGCAACTGGCCATCTCTCTCTCATTCTTCCTGTGAGGCTGGTCTCCGGATGGAGGTGACTTCTTTGATCTTGAACTCCTTCAGAGGATCAGGCTAGAATTAGGTTGTGTGTCCCCAGCGAGGCATGTAGGAGGCAGAGGTTTTGGTTTCTGGGACAAAGCCCCAGTCAAAACTAGTTAAAACTGAAACAAACAGCCCTGGCCGGTTGGCTCAGTGTAGAGCGTCGGCCTGGCGTGCAGAAGTCCCGGGTTCGATTCCTGGCCAGGGCACACAGGAGAAGCGCCCATCTCCTTCTCCACCCCTCCCCCTCTCCTTCCTCTCTGTCTCTCACTTCCCCTCCTGCAGCCGAGGCTCCATTGGAGCAAAGATGGTCCGGGCGCTGGGGATGGCTCCGTGGCCTCTGCCTCAGGTGCTAGAATGGCTCTGGTCGCAACAGAGCGACGCCCCGGATGGGCAGAGCGTTGCCCCCTGGTGGGTATGCCGGGTGGATCCCGGTCAGGCGCATGGGGGAGTCTGTCTGACTGCCTCCCCGTTTCCAGCTTCAGAAAGATACAAAAAAAAACCAACCCAAAACAAAAAAAAACAACAAAAAAACAAAAAAAAACTGAAACAAACAAATAAACAATGTTTGGTTTTACTGAATTGGGAGCACAATGATGGATTCTTGGATTCACATGTTGTCATCAGAACTCTCTTTTTTTCTGACTCTTCCCTCTTTTCATCTGTCTGGTCTCTTGCTGTTCTTCCACAGAGGGGCTTTTCTTTTCACAGCTGTGCAAAGTATGGGAAGCGTCCCGGACATTGACAGAACCAGGCTTATGTGTATAAGGCAACCGTGCCCATGGCTAGCCCAGAGGCACTAGAGAGTCTGCCTGTAAAATCCCAGGGCAGGGCTGTGCTTGGTTCAGCCTGGGCCATGTGCATATGTGTCGGCCAATCAGAATGACCAGAGAGATGGAGTACTGTGATTGACCAGACCTGGATCACTTCTCTCTGTAAAGTTAGTGATGGGGAAGTATATAATTGACAGTCCAATCAAAATCACATGGGGGGAGGGATAAGAGGGAGTCACTTACTGGAGTAGAGGAAATAAAGCATGCTTACTGGAGTAGAGCATGGTGCGGAAATAAACCACGGATATCTACCATCTATTCTAGGAGAAGGTATTCTGAGGTGCCCAGTATCTTGTGATGTTAGCCCCAGGTAGGTGTGGGCCCTGATCTTCATTTAAAGAGTGAAGTCTAGGGGTTTCCACACCCTCAGGGGCCCTATCTACCTTCTCAGAGCAATGCTAACAATTAGGAAGAGAAAACTTGTTTCCATGGCCAGGACATTATTTGGTTCTGATTTCTCTACACGTTGAGAGATTAGGGAGAATGTTCTGGAGCAGATGGCTCAATCTTGTTGCCAGTTTCTAATTCTGCACATCCAGGAATCCAAGGCTGGTTGTGTAGCTTGACCCACTGGCGCTCCGAGGAAGAACGGTTCAGGGACAAACTTTTCAAGTATTTAATGGGTTTAAGCCAGAGGCCACAAGGCGATGGAATGCTTTCTTTGGCCAGCACGAAGTTTAGGAAAAAAGAAAACCAAATGCCTGCCAACAGTGAAGAATTGAACTATTTCACAGGAAAGCGTGGCGTTCCGGCTCCTCTGGGAAGGCCAGAGGTCTGGGCATGCCGGTCCTGGACCCGTGCATGGCCACAGCTGGCCGGAGCTGAGGACCAAGGCCTCTTTAGACAGAATGCAATGCTCTAGTTGGCCACAGTCTCCACCACTCCCTATTATACCTCTCTGGTCATTTGTTCCCATTCTCTGTTTGACCTTCATAAACATTTGCCTTTTCAGTCCCTGTGTTTGACAACAAAAAATTCCCTGAGCAAAATCCCTGAAGAACCAGGTCTTTATGTAGCTTTGTGACCTGAGGCAAATTTCTTCCTCTCTTTAAATCTCAGTTTTTTATCTGTAAGTGAGGATGAAATACTTAATTTAATCAACCCTATTGAGCATCTATTTTTCTAGATGCTGGGTTTATAGCAGTGAACAAGTAGGCATGTTGGGGTCGATGGGGGAGGTGTTAGTGAGGCAAGGAGGTGGGACACACGCTGGGCAGATTAAATGACAGACTGTATCTAAATCACTTAGTTCAGGGCACGGCAAACCATGGTTCCTGGGACAAATTCACCCACCACCTGCTTTTCTAAATAAAGTGCAACGGGGCACAGCCACACCCACTCATTTACATATTGTCTGTAGTGCTGGGGACTGTGCACAATGGCTGCGTTGAGTAGTTGCAACAGAGACCACATGACTCATAAAGCCTAAAATACTTACTACATGATCCTTTACAGAAAAGTTTGCCCGCTCCCGAGTTAGCCCAAAGCCTGGATAAATAGAAGGAACTCAGTAAATTGCAACTTACTAATAGTAGTACAAATGGCAGTGCTCCCTGATTCTCTGCTGCTGGGAGCTTTCATTGGGATCCCTAACCCCCGGGCTTTCTATTTGCTTGCCTAACAGCCATGCTCCTTGTTTAGGTAAAACTGCAGAACCAACATTAGCGACCTCTTCGTATGGTTTTCATGGGAAGTTGAATGTGGCCCCAGTGAGGGGCAGGGTGAGTTGGGTTGGGGTTTGCCTGCTGTCCCTCTCTGTGTGTTGGATCAGGTTAATCAGACGAATTAAATACAGGATTAGGCAGGCTGCAGCTTGAAGGCCCATGCAGAAAGGGCCGATCTGTGTTGACTTACATTTTTCAATGGGGTGTGTGGCAGGCTTGCTGAGGTTTTACGGTCTCATCAATGGTTCTGCTCTCCTGCCAGCTCCCACAGCCTGACTCTGGGCCAGAGAGCTAGCTCTCACCACTCCAGGTGGTTTGTTTTCACCCAGCCTCGGGGGGCGGGTCACAAGGAGAAAGCAGGTGTTACCCAAACACGTGGAGCAACAGCAAAGGGCCTGTCTGTGGGGGTAATCACGGAGGTCCGCAGAAACCTTGCTCCAGGTTGACCTCATGAGCGTGTGACCTGGGCAGTCACCCAGGGCTCATGCGCAAAAAGGCCCCACACTTGACTTAATGCTCTGTTGTCAATATCTTGGAGTTCTTAATAGTTTCTTTTTTTTTTTTTTGTAAGATTTTATTTATTGGTTGTAGAGAGAAGAGAGAGAGATTGGGTGGGGTATCAATTCCCAGTAGTTGCTTCTAGTATGTGATGTGCCTTGACGGGGCAAGCTGAGGGTTTCAAACCGGCGACCTCAGCAGTCCAGGTCGACGCATTATCTACTGCGCCACCGCAGGTCAGGCCTTAATAGTTTTTTAAAGTTTGTATTTTGCACAGGGCCCTGCAAATGATGTAGCCAGCCCTGTCCTTGGAGGTATGGGACTTACTTGGATTTGTTTGGAGGGCACTGGGATATCTATGGATGAGCTAGAGAATTGGAAATGTCCTGGTTTCCTAGGGGTTTTATGGCTCCTGGTTCCTGCACTCATGAGATTTCCAGGGATGGACAGGGTACTGTGACTGGGGTTGGACACAAAGGGTATCCCTTCCTCCTCTGGAAGCTGATGGGGCACAAGCAGGACAACAGCACTACCTCATTTATTGATGGCCAAGTGCTCTGTCGTCATCCTTTCATTCACCTCCACGAGAACTCTGCCAAGTGGGCACCCTGGTGTGGGACCAGCCAGGTGTCACCCAGCTAATAACCATGTGGCATGGGGATCGGGCTGTCTGAAGTCAGAAATCCAGTGCAAGTTCTTTCATCTCTCAGGTTTTAGTTCCCTAGTTTGGAAGATGGTGATGGTGGTGATGATGGTGATGATGATGGTGACGATAATAATGATACCAAAGTATAATTAGACTGTTTCTGGCTTTAACTTTCCTGACCCTCCTCTGTCCTCGAAAGAGCATATTTTGCACCCCAGAAAAATGCAGAGTGATGTTCTTTTGCTCCCTGAGTGTGTGAGTGTCCTGAGCCTCCACACCAGGTTACCACTAACTGGGAGGCTTAAAGGAGAGATTCATTCTCTCGTAGTTCTGGGGGTCAGAAGTCCAGAATGAAGGCTGGGCGTGTCAGTTCTTTCTGGAGAATCTGAGGGGGTGCCGCCTGTCCCTCTCCTGCAGTCTCTGGCAGGAGGCTGCTTCTCTCCCGTCTCCTCTGTCCCCATATGTCCTTTCCCTTTGTGACCTTTTCTGTCTCTTACAAGGACACTATTGTTTGATGTAGCACCCCAAGTCCAGGATGATCTTATTCTATATTTACCTTAATTATATCTGTAAAGACCCTATTTCCAAGTAAGGTCCTAGGTGGACGTAAGTTTGGGAAGGGACATTCTTCTACACACTATACTGAGGTAGCCCATGGGGGATCCAGAGAAGGAACCTGTCATGCCTGGCCCCCTGTCAGGCCGCAGACCCGGGGCACTGCTGACAGGCCCTGTGCGTCCCAGCACTCACCCAGAGGCTGTCGTAGCGGTCTTGTTCAGTGCTGTGGGATTTCTGGTGGACTCATCCTCTTTGAACCTCTGAGGGTGATGACTCACCAGGAGTCATCCTGGTCTGTGCGGGGCCAGGGAGCTGAGTGTGGACCCAGCCCTGGGGCTTCTGATTGTGCCATGGAGAGTTAAGTGCACAACCGGGACCACCATCCCACGTCCGCGGAGCGCAGGAGCCTCCGAGCCCGGGAGAGGGAAAGCCTGTCAGGCTGTGGGTGGCTTTCGCCTTTCCCTCCTTAAAGGAAAAGCTGGAAAGGAGGGCTGGAGTCTGCCATCGTTGCGGGCAAGCTGCGACACGTGGAGGGAGCTGAGCCCATTGTGCTGGCTTCCTGGCAGCGTTTGGAGAGTTCAGACCTGCACGTTGAAGTCCCGGTGGGACGGACTGGGCCAGCCCTCTCCAGTATGGACACAGCTTCTTTTCTTCCTTTTTTTTTTTTTTTTTTTTTTTTAGATCTTGTTTATTCATTTTTAGATAGAGAGAGAGAAAGGGAGAGGAGCAGGAAGCATCAACTCCCATATGTGAAAGAAAGGAGGGGAAGAAGAAAACCCCCTGGGTTTCCAACCCACAAAACCTCAGCGTTCCAGGTCGACTCTTGATCCACTGCGCCTCCACAGGTCGGGCCTGGGCAGAGCTTCTTCAGTCCATCCTGCCTCAGTGTCAGGAAAGGGTGTGTGCCTCTGGGGGGGGGGGAGCACGTGGCCCAGAGAGGAGGGGCCCCTGCTGCTCTCTGGTGTGCGGTTAGATCGCTAGGTGACCCCTCATCCTTTTTTAAAAAGTGAAACAAACAGAACTCTATTGAAGAGGAGGTTCCCCCACTCCCCAGTGGCTCACTTCTGGTCACCACCTATCCTGGCACCTTTGCCCATGCCAGCCCCGTGGGTCTAATTGTCTCCTGAGGTGAGGAGGACAAGAGAACCACTGGGAGCCACAGACACTATTTTTAGAGAGAAAACAATGCACAGAGAGGTGTGTGGTGGGGAGAAAGGCTTGTGAGTTTGGTGGAAGAGGGCGAGGGATGGAGGTGACTGTAGATATTAATGTCCTTTACCTCATTTCAGGTGTCGGAAGTATCCAGGAGGTCTCCCCTCTGGGGTCCTGACCCCCAGGTCTGGGGAGGGCAGAGGCCCTGGGTGCCTATGAAAGTTGGCAGTGATTCAGACAAAAGCATATGATTTCTTTGTAAAGGGAACTTCCCTTTATAAAAATGGATTTTGCTGGTTTTATTCGTTGGCAAAGACGAAGGTGGGTGGGCAGAAGGGGGTGGTTGAGTCTTTCCTTAGTGCTGACATGAATGGGAAGATTCACACTGAGTGACTCTGATAATGATGCTGAGGAAAAAAAAATAGGAAGGAAGGGAGGGAGGGAAGGAGAAAATGGAGGGAGAGAAAGAAGGAGTAAAGAAGACTAAAACAAAGAAACGACAAAAGAAAGGAGGGGAAGAAGAAAAGAGCAGTGTCAGAGAGTCGCTTTAAGGAGGTGACATTTAAGCAGAAACGTGTTTTGGGCACTGAAGGCAGGGGGCAGGGGATGAGCAGTCCAGGCAGGGGAGCATGTGCAAAGGCCCTGGCGGTAGCAGAGAACTTGGCGTGTGTAAGGAACAGGGGAGGGAAGAGTGGCTGAGCCCCGGGTCCAGACTCCTCTGGGGCCAGGCAGGAAGAGAGGTAGGGGATGAGGACGTGGCAACTGGGGCACAGCTGCCCCTGGAAGGCTGGTGGCTGCTGCTCAGCTCCAGCCAGGTGCTGCCACCTGGGCACATTACCAGGCCTTCGCGTTATGGGAGAGCAGGACTGCAGATTGTTGTGTGAAATCCCACGTGTTTTGGATGCTGGCCTCACACTTAAAGACTTAAGAGTGACTTTGCAGACTGAGAAGAGACTGCGGCCCAGGCTTGGCTCTGGGGCTGCAGGACGGGACTTGCTCTGGGTCCTGAACAGTGTGGACCAGGGACTCAGTGGTCGCTGGGCTATTCCCGAACACAGCAGTTGTCACCTCCCAGTCCATCTCCAGTGGAGCTGGGCCAAGTCACAGGAACTTCGCTTCTCCGTCTGCAAAGCTGGCCAAGAGACTTAATCCAAATAAGAGCACAGCCCGAAGGAAAAGGGCGTGTCTTCCTTAAAAAGCCTCGAATAAAGGCACCCTATTCAGAGCCTGAAAAGCCCAATGTTTAAGTGAGTGGCAGCCTGTTGGGGCAGGTCTGTGCAGTGACCTCTCCTAGGAGGGAGGTGTGCTGTCGGAAGGTTCGCGGCTCTACCTGTGAGGAGTCTCTTCAAGCAAAATCTGACCCGTTTGCTTGCAGTCTCTGCTTTGATGCTGCAGAAATCAGTCCTTGACATTCCTGTGGGGATTATGAGAGGGACCCTCCTGGACACATGTGGGCCCTCCCAGCTCCAACGTGGGGAGCCGTGCCCAGCAAGGGAAAGCTGCACTCACGTCGGCTCATTTTCACTGTGAGGTGGTCGGTGTCCAGCTGAGTTGTAGAAAGTCAGCCAAATCGAGACTCTTGGTCACAAGTGACGGAAAGTAAACTCAAACTGGGTTAAACAAACACAAGAAGGCGACAACATGGATGGACCTTGAGAGCATTGTGCTAAGTGAAATAAGTTAGAGAGAGACAAATACTTGTGATCTCACATAAATGAGGAATCTAGAAAAAGCAAACGCACAGCAAAGAGATCAGATTGGTAGGCGCCAGGGCAGGGGCTGGGGGTGGGGACAATGTGTGAAGGGGGCAGAGGCACAGATGTCCAGTTGTGAGATGAACAAGTCCTGGGATGTGAAGTACAGCAGGGTGACTGGAGTTAACACGCTGTGGGGTGCATTTGAAAGGTGCTAACAGAGCAGGTCCTAATAGTTCTCATCACAAGGAAAAATGTTTTGTAACTAAATGAGGTGATGGATGTTGGGCACACTGTGGTGATCATCTCTTTCTTTTTTTTTGAGAGAGAGAGAGAGAGAGAGACAGAAAGGAAGAGAGATGAGACGCATAAACTTGTAGTTGCATCACTTTGATTGTTTGTTGATTGCTTCTCATATCTTCCTTGACTGGGGGGCTCAAGCCGTGCCGGTGACCCTTTGCTCAAGCCCATGACCTTGGGACCATTTCGATGATCTCACATTCAAGATGGCGACCCCACTCTCCAGCTGGTGAGCCTGTGCTCAAGCTAGCAACCTTGGAGTTTCGAGTCTGGGACCTCAGCGTCCCAGGTCAATGCTCTATCCACTGCGCCACCACCAGTCAGGCTGTGGTGATCATTTCTTAATGCATATGTGTGTCAAGTCAGTGTGCTGTACAGCGTAAGCGTATTCAGTGTTGTAGGTCAGTTATCTCAATAACGCTGGAAGACAAGAACGAAAAGCCAAACAAACAAGAAGGAAAATTGGCTTATGACACTGAAAAATCAGCTTATTGGTACTTCAGGGGAATGGGAAGAATCCCTGTCCCTTGACCCTGATTCCCAGATGCCATCATATTCATATTCCAGCCAGGAAGAATGAGGAGGAGGGGACAGCAGTTAGTCCACCTCCCAGCTGAGTCAGCCCCTTAAAGAACCCCCATGAGTGCCACATTCACTGACGTCTGCTTATATGTATATATTGGTGGCCACACTTATTGCAAAGGAGGTACCAAAATGTGGTCTTTTAGCTGGGCTCATTCCAGGCTTCAGTGATTCAGGATTTCTGTTAGAGGAGGAAGGAGACAGGGTAACAGATAACAGGAGGGCACCCAGCAGTCTTTACCAGGGGGTGCATTTGTTTGTTCTGGTTTTCTTTTCCTGAAGTCATCATGCATACAGAGTTTAAAGCAAGAGTCACAGAAGTCACATAGCCACCAGCTGGTGTCCTTAAATGAATGAGGCAGGCTCAGAAGCAGAGAGGTAATAGGGAGTGGTGGGGACTGGGGCGAACTGGAGAGCTCATACTCATCTCCAGGTGCACTGACTCATATCAGCTGATACCATGTGAGAAAGAGGAGCCCAGTATTACTAAAGCCTTTAATTTTTCAAGAAAAGTATATATACACAGTTTTAGATGAAATCTCAGATTTTTAAATGATGATAATGAATTCCAACTTACCCCCCAAATAATTCTATGGTCTGAATAATACACAGTTACAAGTTGGATCTCACTTGAGGCTGACATTTTTTAAAGTCAGGCTTATTGAGGAATAATTTACATGCAATAAAACCCACCTTTTTTTTAAGGTATACAGTTCTATGAATTTTTGGAATTTCACCAGTTTTTCCATTAATGTCCTTTTTTCCTGTTCTAGGATCCAACCTAGGATACCAGATTGTAGTTAGCCATGGAATTTTTATCTTTCTTTTTTTCCATGTTTGCTTTATTGATTTTAGAGAGAAAGGAAGGGGGGGGGGGGAGAGACAGGAACATCTATCTATCTGTTCCTGTAGGTGCCCTGACCGGGGATCGAACTGGTGACCTCTACTCTTCTGGATGATGCTCTAACAAATCAAGGTATTCGGCCAGGGCAGCCATGGGTTTTCTAGCTGCATAGCTTAGCAGCTCTAGAGTCAGGCTTCATCTTATAGTCTGTACAATCTTACAATGATGCTAGCTCTACTTTTTTTCTTAGTGGCCCATAAATTATAGAATATCTTAGATTTATTTATTTATTTATCTTTAAAGATTTTATTTAAGAGATATGAGAGAGAGAAAGAGAGAAAGGGGTGGGGAGAAACGGGGAGCATCAGCTCGTAGTAGTTGCTTCCCATATGTGCCTTGACCAGGCAAGCCCCAGGTTTTGAACTGGCGACCTCAGCATTTCAGGTCGATGCTCTATACATCGCACCACCACAGGTCAGGTGAATGTCTTAGGTTTAATGGCATATGCTATTATTATTGTTACTTGATCTCCTTAAAGCCTCCACTTTCTCATCTGTAAAGTGGGAATGATGCCAGGACTCACCTTATGCAGATGTGGGAGGATAAGATGAGAGACTCCATGAGAAGGGCCTGCGCAGAGCTTGGTTCACACTGTGTGCTCCCTAGTCAGTGGTTAGCGCTGAGCCAAAACGCACGCTCTACCCGAGCGTGCTCCTGGGGGCTGGCGAGCACACCTTCCCTTCCCTCTCCCTGTGTCAAAGAAAGAAAGGTTGTCCGGAGCCTGACTTCGTACTTAGCAGCTTTTGTTCTCTCAGTGGGAGCCCGCAGGAATAGCTATTAATTAAAATAGCAAAGTTTCAGGTGACATTTGCAAAAGACGCTGCAAATGTTTAATAAAAGCCCAGTTGCTGGGAGAGTGAGACACTACCTCTTCCGGAAGATCTGAAGCCACATTTCAAGTTTGCCAGCAAATTCTCTTTTGTTAGAACAAGACCCTATTTTAGCTCAAGCTCCAGGCCCTGGCCGCTCCTCACAAAGTGGTTGGGGCCAGGCTCCCGGCCCTGTCAACTTTTCTTCTTTGCTTTCACCTCCTGAAACACGTCCCCTTGTCCTCGGTGGCCTGTGCGTTTTCAGAGGACCCCAGCCCCACGTTTCTTGTGGACAGTTGAGATTGTTGTACAGGATTGAGATAGTTAAAAAAGAAAGAAAAAAATTGACCTGCAACCCCACCACTCAGAGATTGTCACCATGGATGCTGAGTTCTTTTATCTGTTTTTCTCTTCCTGATTTTTAAAAAATAATACTCACTGTAAAAGAAATTAGAAAAGGGTTGTAAAAGCACAGAAGCTAAACACCCCATCTCATCTCACCACCCAGATTACCAGCATGGAGACACGCACACTTTCCGAGACTCTCATGCCAATGTTTTCATATATATTTTAAAATAGTGCAAGCCTCAGTAACTGAGAGCCAGCACTGGGGACACACCAGCTGGGTGTAGACTTTGCCACTACCGCCAACCAGCCATGAGCAATGGGTGACTTCTGTAGGCCGCAGTGTCTCTATGTGTAAAATCGGGATGTCACTGGAACCTACCCCAATCATGAAGAACATCGCACCATGCTTGGCATAGTGAGCTCTGAAAAATGGTAGCCATGAGTAGTGCATTTATTTCCAAATGGCTGCTTCACAAATACTCATGCAAACCCAGTGACTTAAGTCAACCTCTGGGTATTAGCTCCTATTTATTATGTCCCTGTTTTGTAGGTTCAGAGCCTCACAGGCTACAATCAAGGTAGCCTGGGGTCTCACTGGGGGGTCAGGGTCATCTTCCAAACTCGTGAAGTTATTGGCAAAATTCATTTCTTTGCAGCGGTAGAACTCATGTGTCTGGCTTCTTCCGGAACAGCAGAAGTGGCAGCGGCTATGGATCTCTGCTTCTTTAACCTCTGATCTCTAGACTTTCTCTTAAAAGACTCACCTGGTTAGGTCAGGCCCACTCAGGAGAATCTCCTTTTGGTGAAGTCAAGGTCTACTGATCCAGAATCTTAGTTTTTTTTTGTGTGTTTTTTTTTTTTACAGAGACAGAGAGAGAGAGGGATAGACAGGGACAGACAGACAGGAAGGGAGAGATGAGAAGCATCAATCATTAGTTTTTTCGTTGTGCATTGCTACACCTTAGTTGTTCATTGATTGCTTTCTCATATGTGCCTTGACCAAGGCCTTCAACAGACCGAGTAGCCCCTTGCTGGAGCCAGCGACCTTGGGTTCAAGCTGGTGAACTTTTGCTCAAACCAGATGAGCCTGTGGTCAAGCTGGCAACCTCGGGGTCTCAAACCTGGGTGCTCCGCATTCCAGTCCAACTCTCTATCCACTGAGCCCCCGCCTGGTCAGGCTAGGACCTTAATTTTATCTGCAAAATCCCTCCAGCTTTGTCCCATAACGTAACCAAACCACAGGGGTGGCATTCATCATATTCACAGGTCCCACCAGTGCTCAAGGTGAAGTGATTACACAGGACTCACACCACATGGGGATGGAACCTTGAGGCCATCTGAGAATTCCTACCACAGCTAGTGCTCATAGGCTGTACTGTCACTCTGTGTTTTAGTGTAGGTCAAACAAGACACTTAAGCTGTTTCAAGGATACGTACTCGATAAGGAAGATGCCGTTTGTCCAGCCAAGCATTGGAATTGGACATGCTTTTGAATAAACAAGCAGTTCAATGCAGAAAACAGTATTAATTAGCTAGTTCATTCATTCAGTCCATAAGTAACTGCTGCACCTCTGGCACCCCCCAGACCCCGCTCCCCAAGCTTAGTGTGGGAGAAATGAACTTACATGGGTCCTGATAATAGTGGGATCCTTTTCTGAGCACTTACTATTGCTGTTGGTATGCCCCGTGTGGTAGCTTACTGAAAAATGAACTTGCATGGGTCCTGATAATAGTGGGATCCTTTTCTGAGCACTTGCTATTGCTGTTGGTATGCCCTGTGTGGTAGCTTACTTAATCCTCACAACAGCCCCACACAAGCATCACTTCCGTTTTTCAGGGAAATCGGAGTTAAGAAAGGTTGTTTAACCTGGCCAAGGTCACACGGCTAGAAAGCAGCAAGGCTGAAATGGGGTGTACGTGGCCAAGTCATTTCCTCACACCAGGAATCCCCCTCCCAGGAGTTGGGTATAATCCTGGAAGTGTGCTATCCATATATAAGCGTACAAGTTTTCATTTAAAAGACATATCCATATTTCATGGGAGTCTTTCCACATCAGCACATTCAGACCTGCTTGGTTCTTTTAAGACTAGATAATTGATTTAACCAATTGTCTATAGGTGGGCATTCTGACCCATCCTAGTATTTTATACACAGCGACTTCACATACTGGCACTCTGAACGGGAGTGGGTGAGTACTAGACAACAATCCTCTTAAAAGTTTACGATTTTCATTGGCTAGAATAGGTTCTACTGATTGGAATAGACTTTCAAAAGCAGTATGGCCAGGCTGGCAGGTGGACGTGAGGGCATAGGATCTCATTGCTACTAGAAGAACAAGGTCATTCCTATGGCGATTCTGAGACAGTCACATGCTCACGCTCCTTAGATGAGTAACTACCAATCCCAGCAAACAAGAGTAGCTCACACATAAAAAGATCACTGTCACTGTATGTCGAGGAAATAATTGAAGCGGCTCAGCAAATAGCAACTTAAAAAGAAACAACCTGTTACATTAATTTGGTATCAATAAAATGGTCCAAAATAAACCAGGAGGCCATAGCAAGTTGTAGCTGTGTAAATGATGACATCTAATATTTACTGTTTAAATTCAGCAGGTGAAAAATATCCCTTTGTAAAGAAGACGAGAAAGCTTACAGGCATTAGTTCCAGACTGTGTCACACTAGGAAAATATCATCCACCAGTTAGCATTTGAGTAGGAGAGTTACCTTTTTCTTCACGTCTGCATCGTGGCGAGTAGTGCTCTCATTTTCTGGGCACATTCTTCTTCATGTAACAGGAGAAACAATGAGTCTTTAGGGAAAGTGGACTGAATAGTAAATGGCCTTCCGTTTTGAGGCAGTTATTTACATTCTGAAATAGTGTAAGAACTCAAAGAAGAATTCCTTGGCCACATGGCTGTCATAAAGGGAAAGGGATGTTAACTCCATGGGCACCAGGTAGTCCTTCTGCCACGGTTGGATTTTCAGACCGATTCAACAGTCGTTTCAGAACTTGAACCTTGGTGCTCCGATTTCCTGTAAGCAACGCTGGAAACAGGTCTGTGATGAACTGCTGAGCATGTGCTGGTGGTCCTGGGTAACTGTCACGTTTGTTCACAGTCTCTGTCCGGCTCCTCCACAGGGAGTTTAGGGGACCAGAGAAGACATTCTCACAGACTTGATTGATGTATAGCTTTATCTTGATTTGGATTTCAACATTCACATTCAGGTTACTCAGTGCATTGAAAGCCTTCTCCTTAATACTGTGGTCGGAATCATTGATTCCACTTCCAGCAGTTGGAATGCCACCCAATTCATGAATAACAGTTTGGTTAGCTGAATAGGCCGCGTTATTACCTTATAGGATGCTCAGCTGACTCAAGCAGATAAAGGAGTTTCTGAATTGTTCAGCATTTAGGACATTATCACACGAGCCATTGGTTACGTCTTCTGTGGATGGGGCGGACACAGTCGAATCCCTGGCCACCTCAACCTGGCCCCTCAGCCACCCGAGCTGGAGCTGAGCCCTAAATTTTTGAATACTGAATTCTTTCAGCTTGCCTGGTAGAGTTGCTTGTCAGAGTTAAACGGAATAATATAGGCAAAGCTCCTGGCATGTGTTAAGCAACTGTATTATTACCCCTTTCCGCAGGTGGGGAAACTGAGCTCTAGAGATGTGCTCAGGGAAGTATAGCCAGTCCCTGCACCTCCATGTATAGCTGGTCACTGCGGCCTTTGATCTGCCACTTTCCTTGGCCAGTTACACCTCCACCCTTCCCGACCCCCATCACAGCAACCGAGTCCACCCAGGCTGGCTCTGACAGGAGTGAGATCTTCCTTTTTGTTACGTGTTCCCTCTGGACTTCAGTTTTGTCTGAGCAGAACAGCAGCGAAAGCAGAGAACACACTGGATTTCTCCCTTTTCCTCTGCCAAGTGGGGTATCAGGTCAACCAAAGCCACTGTTGCTGATACCTTCTCTGCTGGAGGTGTAGCTGCAGGCCCAGGTCTGGACTGGGACTCAGGACTCTAACTGCTTCCCTCTGCCCTGATTTTTCTGGTTCCGGAGACAGGAGCCTCACTGACTCCAACACGTTTGCCCCTTTGAACAGGGAATCTGAGGACCCTGGGCTCCCAAGCCCAATTGCAGACATAATTTTTTTTTCTTTTTATCTTTGCTCCATCAGCTTTGAAGGTGTGTCACTGTGCAGTACCTGGGTGTGACCCTGACCTGTGGCCGGCTCAGGTTCTGGGGCGATGAGAGGTGAGGTATGCCAGCCTCGTCCACCACCAGCTTACATGCCTGCTAATCAAAGGATTGGCCTACGTTGGGGAGACACTGGGGGCAGAAGAACCTTCCAGTGGCTTCCTGTTGCTCTGTTCTATTTTACAATAGAATCCAGTCCCTGGAGCTGGATTGCTTGCAGCCAGTCTCATTTCCTTCCATCCTGTACTGATGAGTGACCCTGACCAAGACATTTAACCTCCCGAGGCCTCAGTCTCTTCATCTGGGAAGACAATGGTAGTCTTCCAATGGCAGGGACAATGGTAGTACCTTCCTAGCAGGGTTGTCCTGGGGACAGAATGAGTGAATGTGTTTAAGCCTGGCATGCAGTGCTCACTCAGTACGTGTCAGCTGTTCGCAATCAGATGGCCGGGCCCTGCCTGAGCTGGCCCCGTCCACCTCGCTGACTTCATTCCTTCCCCTCCCCCGCCTGCTGCAGCCACGCCGGCCCTTCGAGCCCTGTCTGATGCACACGAGGCTTGTGCCTTTGCTGGCTCTTTCTGGGAAATCTTCCCCACATCTTTCTTTGCAAAGCAGGCCTTCCCATCCTCAGGTCAGAGGTCACCGCTTCCGAGAGGCCCCTGACCACTCCCTGTCCTGCCACTTTCTCTTTCATGACTGTTTTATTTTCTTTGAAATTATTTGATAGAGTTCTCTCTTTGCCTGTGTGTTTTCTGATCCACCCCAGCAAAGTCAGCTTCCATTTTTGGGAAGCCGATCTGTTTAGGAACCCCAAGTGCCTAAAATAGTGTTGGCATAGAGTAAGCGGTCACTAAGGGACTGTAGTCCGAATTAACAAGCTGCGTAGAATTTGACTGAAATAATACAGTACAATAAGAACAACTGCTGGTTGAGCTTTTGTTACATCACGCGCCTGGCATTCTGAGGAGCCGCAGGTATACTTTTCTTCTTTTATTTATTTATTTAATTTCATTTTTTTTAAAGGTCATTAATCGCAGCCCTCTATTTTTTTTTAAATTTATTTTTTACAGAGACAGAGAGTGAGTCAGAGAGAGGGATAGACAGGGGCAGACAGACAGGAACGGAGAGAGATGAGAAGCATCAATTATTAGTTTTTCATTGCGCGTTGCAACACCTTAGTTGTCCATTGATTGCTTTCTCATATGTGCCTTAACCGCGGGCCTTCAGCAGACCGAGTAACCCCCTTGCTCGAGCCAGCAACCTTGGGTCCAAGCTGGTGAGCTTTTGCTCAAACTAGATGAGCCCGCGCTCAAGCTGGTGACCTCGGGGCCTCAAACCTGGGTCCTTTGCATCCCAGTCCGACGCTCTATCCACTGCGCCACCGCCTGGTCAGGCTACTTTTCTTTTTTAATTTATTTTATTTTATTTATTCATTTTTAGAGAGGAGAGAGAGAGGGAGAGAGAGAGAGAGACAGAGGAGAGAGAGAGAGAGAAGGGGGGAAGAGCAGGAAGCATCAACTCCCATATGTGCCTTGACCAGGCAAGCCCAGAGTTTCGAACCGGTGACCTCAGCATTTCCAGGTCGACGCTTTATCCACTATGCCACCACAGGACCAGGCTACTACTTTTCTTCTTTTAATTCTACGACTGCTCTCCATGTTAGTTACCGTTGTTTACTTGGCACCACAGATGAGGTGACAGCCTCAGAGAGCTTCAGTAATTTTCCCAAGGTCACACAGCTAATACGCAGCAGTGGCTCGAAGCGCCCGTCCCCCGTGCTCAGGTGCTGTGTAGGTAGGGTGGACACCGCTGACCTAGCTCACAGGCAGGGAAACTGGGGCTCTCAGCCCAGAAGTCTGTGTATGGGATGTCCCACTTTAGAGGGGTCGTGGCTGAGACCCCGCTCCTCTGAGAAGCCTGCCTGGACCAGCCACGGTTAGCTGTTCCTCCTGCTGTCATCCTGCCCGCGCATGTCCCCCATCCTAGCACTTGCCCCAGGGCGTCACTGGTGCTCATCGCATTGATTGCATTGCTTCCCCTTCCTACTAGGCCTGTGCTGTTCCTGACGTGGCCACTTGGCCGGGGGCAGTTTTGTTCTCTACCCTCGGGGGACATTTGGCAATGTCTAGAGACATCTGTGGTTGTCTCAGTGGGATGGGGATGCTAGACGGTGTGTGCCCTGCGAGCAGGGGTCTGGCTGTGTATGCCTGGGTTTGCTGACCATTGTAAATGCAACGCTGAGCAGAGGCTTGACATGGACTGCGTGCTCTGTAGATAGTTGTAGGAGAAGGAAGGGAGAGAAGGGTGTCTACACTCCCAGGAGCTGGCCTGATCGGGCTCTAAACACCCATTGGTGAGCCCAGAGTCTCCCCCAAGGCCAGTGTTTAAGGCAGCTGCTAAGGAGAGCTCTTTCCTTCTAGAAGATGCCCCAGTTGTCCACTGTTCCTGACCCGGCCCCCGCTCTTGCCAGGTCTGCTCCCACTCTACCCTGGTCAAGAATGATCTTGGGCAAGTCAGGTATTCCCTCATTTTGGAGCTTCTCCACATGCAGCCTTCCCCACTGTGGTCCTCATCAGCAGTGAAGTTCAGTTAGATTTTAATGTTTTTTATTGATTGATTTTATATAGAGAGGGAGTGAGTGAGAGAGCAAGAAACATCGATTTGTGTTCCACTTATGTATGCATTCACTGGTTGATTCTTGTATGTGCCCTGATTGGGCATTGAACCTGCAACCTTGGTGTATTAGGGCAATGCTCTAACCAACTGAGCTACCCAGCCAGGGCCTGAATCTAGTTATCTGAGTCAGGATCCTTTGGGACATTAAGTACAGACAATAGGGAAGCAGTTGCAGGCTTTCTGTGACTTTAATTATCCTGAGCACATGGGTTGCTTGACCCCAGAGGAAAAAGGGATGAGCTCCAGAACACATATTTGGAAACCTCTGTCCTGTCCTGACAATGGGTTTCTGAGAATAGGACGAATTCTTCATCATTACACAACAGCGAGATGATTGAGCAAGTGTCAGCCATGGCCAGTGCCAGCTGTATTCGACTGGAGTCTGTCCCCGAAGATTAAAAACAGGTTACTTTTCTTCTCAGCCCTCGAAAGATGTGTGGACTGGCTGGGTATGGCTTTAAGAGCAGGACCTGTTCTAGGTGGCACTGGAGAGGATGTCTAAAGGGACATATTTTAATCATGAACCTGGCCTTTGAGTCCCTAAGTAGCTATGTGATTGTCAACACCAAGTAGGCTGGCTGGGAAATTGGAATTTACAGACATAAATGACTAGTTTGTTTTAGCACGAATGTTCCTGGGACATTTTTTTCCCCTTTAATAAAAAGATGATTGTGAGAGTAACAGGTTTATTGTACTGGAATTGTAAAATGTAAGAAAATACAAAGAAAAAAAAAGTTAAGCCCAGAATCCTATCACGCAATGATTATCACTGCAAACATTCTATCTTTTAGCTTTCTTTTGTATATGTGTTTATACTTTGTTGTGTATATAGTATTTTATAATATTGCTATCAAACATTCCCTGCCATTTTTTTTAATTTTATTTATTCATTTTTTAGAGAGGAGAGAGAGGGAGAGAGAGAAACAGAGAGAGAGAAGGGGGGAGGAGCTGGAAGCATCAACTCCCATATGTACCTTGACCAGGCAAGCTCAGGGTTTCAAACCGGCGACCTCAGCATTTCCAGGTCAACGCTTTACCCACTGCGCCACCACAGGTCAGGCCAAACATTCCCTGCCATTTTTAAGTGTTTTTTTTCCACTTTATATCAAGAATGTTTTATTATCTCATTTGATATTCAACATCCCTTTAACTGATTGTATAGCCCTTTACTAGGAACGCAGACCTATGCTTTACTGAAACAATTCTCCATTGTTGAGTATTTAGGCTGATTCCAACTTTTTGCTATTGTAAATAACTCTACAGTGGACATCCTTGTACATAAATCTTTGCACACTTCTCTGATTATTTCCTTAGGGTAAATTCCTAGAAGTAAAATTACTGGTGCAATGGGTCACCCCTACTAAGACTTTTGATAAGTACCATCACAGTAGTCTAGAAAGTTTATGACAAGTAACATTTCCAGCAGCAGTATGAGTGTCAGAGGCCCTGGCATAGATCAATCAAAACACAGAAAAACATGGCCTGACCTGTGGTGGCGCAGTGGATAAAGCGTCGACCTGGAAATGCTGAGGTTACCGGTTCAAAACCCTGGGCTTGCCTGGTCAAGGCACATATGGGAGTTGATGCTTCCAGCTCCTCCCCCCTTCTCTCTCTCTGTCTCTCCTCTCTCTCTCTCCCTCTGTCTCTCTCTCTCCTCTCTAAAAAAAAAAAAAAGCCTGACCTGTGGTGGCGCAGTGGATAAAGTGTCGACCTGGAAATGCTGAGGTCACCGGTTCGAAACCCTGGGCTTGCCTGGTCAAGGCACATATGGGAGTTGATGCTTCCAGCTCCTCCCCCCTATCTCTCTCTCTCTCTCTCTTCTCTCTCTCTCTCTCTCTCCTCTCTAAAATGAATAAATAAAATAAAATAAAATAATGTAAAAAAAAAAAAAAAAGAATAAAAAAAAATTTAAAAAAACCCACAGAAAAACAAACTCAAAGAATTCTTCCTCCTGGAGAAAACCACTCTTTACCATTTGGTGCATATATTTTTTTTAGGATTTTTTTCTGTGTACATGTATTGATGGGTATGTGTTTGTGTTTTTAGAATTTGAGTGATATATACAGATGTGTTGTTTTGTACCCTGATTTTTAAATTTGACTGTGTACTGTCATCTCTTATGAAGCATCGTTCTTTTCCATGGCTCCATCCTGTTCCACTGTAAGTCTGCACTGGAGTCGAGTTCACCTATTCCTTAATGCTGAGTGTAGGTTGCCACCAACTTTTCCCATGTCAATGGCATGAGAATAAATTTCCTTCCTTATACATAGTTTCAAAATAATTCCTTAGAAGTGAAAATACTAGAACAAAAATTACACATTTTTAAGGAGTTCAATGTGTATTATAAAACTCAGAAAAACCGAGCCCCTCCAATAGTCTGTGAGTTGCCGTTTCTCCCAATCTCGCTAACACGGCATTTTCATTCTTGTTGTAATCTTGCGACTCTGAAAGGCATGAAAAGTTACCTCACGGTAGTTTTCTTTCAGTGGCTTTGATTACTAGTGAATGTACACAGTTTTCATAAGTTGATTGCCCATTTGCATTTCCTCTTTGCGATTTGTCTCATTTTTCTTTATTGCTCTGGGAGAGCTTATTTTATTTCTTATATTTCTATATTTTAAGAGTCATAGTTCATTGTCATCTATGTTGGAACTATTGATATTTTCCTAGTTGTTTTGTGTCTTCTAATCAGCTGTGGTTTTGGATGTCCAGGGATCTTTTATGTTTCTGTTGAAGCATTTTGTCTTTTCTTTTTCGGTGTCTGCGTTCATGAACCTGGAAAGGCCTTTGGGGGGCTGACTTCGGGGGCTTGTTGCCACCATGGGCAGTTGGGCAGATAGCCAGAGCGAA
Source organism: Saccopteryx leptura (assembly GCF_036850995.1). Lineage (NCBI taxonomy): Eukaryota > Metazoa > Chordata > Mammalia > Chiroptera > Emballonuridae > Saccopteryx > Saccopteryx leptura. Next base: position 196,911,412 of record NC_089507.1, on the reverse strand, counting down.
CTAGATGACATCATATGTGTACGGTGAGCAGAATGGCCTTTCAGTCTTGGGGGGGGGCTGTGACCATCACTTGGCAGTGCCTTCTGGGGGGGGTCAAGAGCCCTCTGTCTTTTTAAATTTTTTATTATTCTTAATTATGTCGCAGAGGGAGTACTGGGCAGAGTCAGGACACTGACTCTGGGCCCTGCAGTTTACTCACGGTAGACCCTCAATTTCCTCATTTGTAAAGCGAAGAATGACCAGGATCCTCCCCTTTCACCTATACCTGATCATGACCTATGACCTTATTTATATAGGGCCCTAAAAATCACTCCCTCGTGAAGTCCTTTTTAGGCACATAAGGCCAGACACCCCAGAGAAAAACAAAAAGATTCGACCATATAAACATTAAAAATTCCAGGACATCGAGAAACACCACAAATAAAACTCAAAGACAAAGAACAAACTAGGAAAAATACTTCCAGCATTTAACTCATTAAACCTCCCAGATCCACTCAAGGGACAGATGACTCCTGCACTTCCTCCCTGAGAGGGCCGCGGGTGGGGAAAGGAGCCGTGAGCTGGGACGCAGGTAAGTGCCCAGTTCAGGCCTTCTATCCTCTGAGTGAGCCAGTGAGTGAGTGAGTGAATGAAGGCTGACCTGGCGTCCTGGGCAGTGTAGGCGCCCTCCTTCAAATTAGAGGAGACAATACCTGCTCCTGGAAAGGAAGTGGTTTCGCTCAGTGTTTACTGTGGCGTGTTCACTGCAGAACTGCCCGGCTTCCTCTGAGCTCATCTGGAAAATGGGCTGAGAAATGCTGGCTCTTCCGCTGCCTCCTGCCTCCTCCCTCTGGAGGGTGTCAGTTGGGATGACTCAGAGCATAGGTATTTTGGCTCAGCCATTGTTTTGACAATAGGGACGATCAAACAGATAGTTTATTTATATTATCCTCATCTTTTGCACCCACATCTCCAGGAGAGCTTTGTTCCTAGGTATAGACAAGAAAGGGACTTTCTGCAAAGTCAGAGAAACTAGTCCTGGGAGGAAAACAAGGATTTCTTTGAGGTGGAAGGAAACGCGGGCATCTTGGAGCTTTTGTTTTCTCGCGGGATTTCATTCACTCTAAACCAGTTCTTCTCTGCTCTTATTGGCCTGGAATGTCTGTTGAACTCCAGGCCTGAGAAAAGATCTAAGTTGCAGCATGAAAGGTTGGGTGAGACATCAAGAGGGCCTTCAGAGTGAATGAGGTTGTGCGGGCAGAGGAGGGACAAAGGAGGACAAAGATACTCCTCCCCTGTAAGAGGTGGTTTGCTGGAGCAACGCTAGCGCCTTGGGGCGAAACCTCTTGCCATGTCCCAGACGTCTGGGGAGCGAGGATGGAAGCAAAGCCCAGCCCAGCAGAAGGCTCCTTAGAGAAAGTGTAGTACCTCCTCCCATCTCACAGTTGGAGAAACTGAGTCAGGACCAGGCAATAAATAATTACCAAGGACCTCCTGTGTGCCAGGTCTGTTCTGAGCACTAGGGACACGGCAGTGAGCGAGACACTGGCTAGCCACCAAGGCCGTGGACATAGGATGAAATGTCGGGCGATGGGACTGCACCAGGACAGGAAGTAGTGGGGGAGGAGAGGGTGGAAGGTGCCTTGGAGGCAGGGTCACGCAAGATGCAGTGACTCACCAAGTCACATGCGATACAGTCAGAGTCTGGTTTCCTGACTCCTAGTCAAGGGTTCCTCTAGGGCAGTGTTTTTCAACTGCCAGTCCGCCAGAAATTTAGTGCTGGTCCACACAGACCACAACATTTCTGGTAGACTTGACACCAGTCCGCCAACCTGTGGTTGAAAAACACTGCTCTAGGGTGTTTGGGTTGCAAGTAACAGAAAACCCAGTTCAAAAAGGCTATGCCAGAAGTAAGTGTATTGGCTGAAAATCTGAGGATGGATCCTATTTCAGGAATGTCTTGGTCCAGATTCTCAAACACTGTCACCAAGCCTGGCCCTCTCTCCATGTGCCTGCTTCTTCCACAGAGGTTTTAACTCTCAGGCTCCTTGTGGGACCAAGAGGACCACCCACATCTCCAGGCTCTTGTCCTCCGGTAGTCTGGCCCAGCAGGACAGAGCTTCTCCTTTCCCAGAAACTTGAACAAAAGTCCTGGGCCTCACTCCCTGGCCAAGTTTGGGGCATGGAACCATTTCGGAACCAATCTCAATGGCTTGGGGGATGTCCGCGCCTGTGGCCAGGTGGGGATCATGGGCCTATGGTAGAGCGCTGAGCGGGAGAAGGGAGGGGGCGTTTCCTGGTGAATTCTGAGCACTAGTGGCAAAAGAAGGAACACAGATTCAGGCTGGCCCAAACCGCCACAAGGACAGTGACGTCGTCCCGCCTCACCACGCTGTGTCCCCGTCAGCCATGTCCCCAGCTTTACTGGGCACCTCCTGTGTGCTTCCATCAGTTTCCCACAGAGCAGGGCCTTCAAGATAGAGGATTTTTTTTTTTTAAATCCTCAAGGATCTTATAATCTACCTGAGGAAACAAATCCTATATCTTTATTTTCATCCTGTCTTTTTGTGGTTTGCTAATGACACGATTTTCTGTCCACAAGGGGAAGGATGTCCATGAGCCGGAGGAGGAGTTGAGGGAGCTCCCAGGGCATTTCAAAGGGCGGGCTGTATCAGGAAGGGTGGATGGAGGGTAAGCTGCGATCCTGTTCACAGGATGCCGGCCATGGTAACTGCACACACAGCCATTGATTATGGTTTTTCAGGATACAGGGATAGAATTTGTATAGTTTTTGTACCACAGGTGGTTTACAAGATTATAAGGTGGGACACAGGCAACTGTGTAATTTAGTAGTCAGTTATTTATCCCAAATTTGTCTTACAAACAAATGCATTCTTAACTTATCAGACTCATCTAATATGGCTGGGGATGAAGCTAAAATTAAAAAGAATAAAAGAAAAGGGGAGGAGTCAGTTAAAGAAAGATAATAAATACAGGTGGTTTGCACAAATGGTAAAAATATAGTATGAGACAGAGCAAGGTTTGGGAGATGCTGGTGCCGAGCGTGGATTCTGGGATCAGGCAGACTTGGACTCCAGCGCCAGACCCACCATGCATATGCAGTGATACTGGGCAAGTCGACTCACTTTTCTAGGCTTCAGTTTTCTTACCTGGGAAATGGGGCTGAGACTGAGACCAGTTTTGTAGGAGATTTCGAGGAATCCTTGAGATAGATAACGTATGTGAAACATTTAGTATGCCCTCTGGTGCAAGTGGACGTTGGTTCAGTTGGCTATTAATAATCTGTGTTAATTTTCCCAGGAAAGGAAGGAAAGGTAGTTAGTTGGGCACAGTGAGAGCACAAAGGTCCAGGCGGGGGCTGACGTGGCTGGTGGGGCTGCTGTGGGGTGGGGACCCTGGGGCAGACGGCAGGGATGATGCGGGGTCCTGGAGGGGAGGATGAGCAATTGGAAGGAAACTGCAGAGGGTGAGTATGACTCCTCTGGAGTTTGGGGCTCCCCGCTCTGTCCCAAAGCTCTGTGCTCCCTGCTGACCCCCGACCACCACCGTCCTCGCTCTCCCACACTGAGCGCTGTCTGTGCAGACAGATGCCGGGGAACTGGGGCTGTGCTCCATGGAGTTCATCTGTGTTGTTTATCTTTTAAACACCATTAACCACAAATTAGCTGATTCTTTTGTGGCTATAAATTAATAGATTCCATTAGTAAACAGTCAATTACAGGATGATTACACCCCCTCCCCCTGAACCTCGAGGTTTTTATAGCTACTTGAGAGCATTTGATTCTGTCCTCTTCCCACTCCCAGTGTCCTTTCTGGATTCTTGGTTCATTGGTCCGGATCTTCCAAATGGACTGGAGGCTGAGGGTGGGTGGCGTGGGCTCCCTCTGTAATGAGGTTGTAAGCAGAGGCCTGTTGTTTGTTTTGCAGAAACAAAACCAACCGCCGGAGGTTTATTTTCAAGAAAATTTCTATTTCAAACACAAAACAAAATAGCAAAGTTTCCATCTTTTAATCTTGTGTATGCCATAAACACATCCTATTTTTCCCCCCGTATTTTTTCTGCTTCTGAAGCCTCATCCTAGTAAACTGATAACACCTCCATCCACTTCTTTCTCCCTTTGTCCCTCCCTCCCACTGTTTGTTCGTCCGTCCATCCATCCATCCATCCATCCGTCCGTCCATCCGTCGGTCCTATGTAGACTCTATCTAGATGCATCCTTTTGTCTTTGGCTGGAGTTGCCAAGAGAGACACTGGTCGCACTGTATTCACCTGCCAAATGTTAAAGTGTTTGGGTAGTAATATGGGGTGAGTCTTTGAAACGCCTTGCCATAAACCTACCACTGGGATAGCAAGCGCAGTTCCCTTAGGGGTTAGGCAGGTAACTTAAATAACTAAAAGCAAAAGAAACTTCCAGGGCTCCAGTGAACTGTGGGGTTTATGCCATTCCTAAGGCCTTCTAATTCAAATTCAACATAAAATGCAACATATTTAGACCTTCGGTTTGTGACTTTTGCTGTATCAGTCAGAATTCTTTGGCTGCAAGCAATAGAAACAGCCTTGTAGTATGCTGAGCAATGGATGTCCATGCCCTGTCCCCAGAACCTGTGCATATGGTGTCTTACGTGGTGAAAGGGACTTTGCAGAGGTGACTAAGGATCTTGAGATGGGAGATTAGCCGGGATTATCCAGATGGGCAGGCCCCATGTAATTACAAAGGAGGTAGGAGGGTCAGAATCTACTGCAGTAGGAAGTGTGATGGCGGAAGCCAAGGTTGGAGTGATGAGGTCACAAGCCAAGGATGTGGGTGGCCCTCAGATGCTGGAGAGGGCCAGGAAATAGATTCTCCTCACTGCTTTCAGAAAGAGCGCAGCCCACCGACGTGTGACTTCACCCAGAGAGACTAAGTGGATTGCCAGCCTCCAGAACTGCAAGGTTGTCAGTTTGTGTTACTTGAAGTCACTAAGTTTGTGGTCCTTTGTTACAGCAGTCAGAGGAAATGAAAACACCAGCAGGAAAGGATTCATCAGAAGGCCTTTTAGTAGCCTCCAACTCCAACTGATAACAAGTGGGGAAAGGGGAGTCCTGGGGCTTCAGAGAGCAGACACCAAGGACGGGTCCCTCGGGGCACCTCCCTGGGCGACACGTCAGCATTTCCCATGTTGTTTAAAGTGTTCTAAATTCAGGTTCCTTGGAGAGCAGAGCATCTCTGGGCTGAGTGTGGGCCACTTTCATGGCAGCCTCACCAGACTGGAAGTTTCCCAAAGCAAAGTTGGGGACCATAACAGAGGAAAGCAGGTGAGTGCCACATTTTGAGTCAGGTGTCCACTCTTCTTGTCAGCTTTGGCCAGGGGTGGGGCCCCTCTCTGAGGACAGGGGGCTGGGCAGGCACTCTAGTGTGACCTAGGACCTTCCCAGCTCTGGTGCAGCCTCTGTTAGCCCGGGGGTGGGTGCCTCTGGGCTGGATCTCCGATGCTCAGCCTTCAGGAAGGTGCAGAGCCCCGTTACCTCAGTCTGCGGGCTCAGCTCTGGCTGAGTTCTTCCTGGGACTGAAGCATTCCTCGTGGTCCTGGCCCGCTTCTTTTCCCTCCAGCCTCCCACCTTTCCAACTCACATCCAGTTTTCTTCTTCAGTATAAACGTGTATAAACAGGGATCTTCAACCTCAACAAATGGACATTTTTTGCCTGATCGTTGTGGTGGGGCGTCCTGTGCACAGTAGGGCGTTTAGCAGCTTCTTTGGCCTTTATCTGTGACAATGGCAGTAGCAGCAACCCTTCCCCCGAAGTCTGACAACCAGAATGCCCCCAGACGCTGTCAGGCACAGGACATAACGGCGCTGGGTTGTAAACCACCAGTTTGAAGCCTCACTCTGTTCCTTTCCACCCCCTCTCCCGCTACCGTGAGCCAGATGGACCTGTAGTTCTTGACAGCTACAGTGAAAGTTCTGTTGGTCTCTCTAGTCCCTCTCTTCATCCCTTCCAATCTATTCCCCATAACCTGTTGGAGAGAGAGTTTCTAGAAAGCAAATGTGATCTCCTGTTGCTTCTTGCATCTCTATAGTGGTCCTTGACAACATCCAGCCACTCACCATATTCTCTAAGGCAGCGGTTCTCAACCTGTGGGTCGCGACCCCAGCGGGAGTCGAACGACCAAAACACAGGGGTCGCCTAAAGCCATCGGGGTCGCGACCCACAGGTTGAGAACCGCTGCTCTAAGGTATGTCTGCTCCTCCAGGATCATGCCCGCTCACCCTCCTCCTCCTTGTCTAAGCTTCAGCCACATACTGAGATTCTTCCAATGGACTTTTCCACCCCAGGGCCTTTGCCCTTGCTGCTGCTTCTGCTCGAATGCTTCTCCTGCTGCTCTTTACTTGGTTAACACTTACTCATCTTTGAGACCTGTTTCAGTTATGAATACCTTTGACTGCAAGTTATAATGCTTTAAACAAAAACAGGCATATTTTAATCACATACAAGGAGTCTGGAGAGAACTGGTTTCTGGGTATTCATTCTGTGACTCAGGGCTGGTATCTCTGAGATGATCTCGGCCTTTCCTCTGGGTCACAGAATGGCTGCCTCAGCTCTAGACATCCCATTCCCATTTAAGGCAGGAAGAAGTAAGGCAGTGGAGCCAACAGACTTCAGCTTGCATCTCATTAGTCACAGTTGTCCCGTGGTAACCCCAGCTGCAATGAAGGCTGAGAAGGTGAGTATTTAACTCTCGCAGGCTGGCTGGAGGGAGTAAGTAAAAGAGAATGAGGTTGGGAATGCTGTCTATTAAGTGCTGACTTAAATGTCACTTCCTCTTGGAAGCCTCTCCTGATTCCTTAAGACCAGGCCAGAGATTCCCATCGTCTGCTCTCCTATCACCCTGTACCTCTCCCTCTTACCCTATCACAACTAACTTATTAATTTACTTGCACACTTGGTTGACAGGCCTCTGCTACTTCTTTGGCTGGCAGTTCAACAAGCTCAGTGAGTTCTCTCCTGGGTTTCCAGCCCCTAACAGGGTGCTTGGTACATAGTAGGACCTCCATAACTATTTGTTGACTGCTGCCAAATTGTTCTTCCCAGAGCACAGAGGGGTCTGACCCTGGCAGCCGTGACCTTTCCTGCCCCTCTGGGAGGAGGACAGTTTCCTTTAGTCATCTGCTTTCCCAGGAGTGACCAGCCCTGTTTTGGCTGTCTTCTCTCCAACCTCTGTTGCTGGAACAGGTCCAGCAGGAGTTTCAGTTGCACCTCTGTCGGCTGCATGTTGATAAGGAGAGGAAGCTTGTATGCAGATGAGTTCTGAGATACCACACTGGGAACCACAGCCACCTGGTGGCCGCCCCTGGGCTCTGGGAGGATCGAGGTTCCCGACAGAGGGCTGGGCCCTGCCTCCTCCCCACCGTCTCCTACCCTCCAGGTGGGACTGCCGGGTTTCTGGATTTTGCCCTTATATTGATCTAGTTATTTTACCTTGGGCCTTACAGTTTCTCACAGAAGACTGAAAGTAACATCATGCGTTCACTCTGTGCATCTTTGTCTAGTTCCTGTTAAGGAGCGGGATGCAGAGACAGGTGAACGGGGTGTGGGGCAGGCCTTGCTCTCTTGGGGACCGCAGACCAGTCTGGGAGACAGAAACCTACATCGGTCAGTCATAAGTAAACGTCAACGACAACTGTCACAATAGAAGGCTGTCACTAGGGAGGCTAGGAGGGGCTTCCTGGGAGCTGTGATGGCTCAGATCCGAGGCGGGAAAGCGGGAATCAAGTGGCGGATCCCAAGCCGTGCCTGTTCTGGGTTATTTGGGAGGGCCCAGTGTGAGCACCAGGGTCCTTGGAAGAGACAATGGGAACACAAGGACAGAGATATGAAGAAAGAAGCAAGAAGTGAGAGTCAGAGAGAAAGCTGAAGATCCTACACTGCTGACTTTGAACATGGAAGTTTGGGCCATGAGCCAAAGAATTCAGAAGCTTCTAGAAGCTGGAAAAGGCAACAAAATGGATTCTTGTCTAGAGCCTCCTGGAGGAACACAACCCTGGGGACACCGAGTTTAGCTCCATGAGACCCAGTTAGAGTTTCTGACCTCCAGAATGAGAATGCACGTGTGGTGTTAAACCACCACGATGTGGTCATTTGTCACAGCAGCGACATGAAACTAGCACAGCCGCACAGCAGAATGCTGGCCAGAGTCAGCCTGCTCACGTCTCCGTGCTGAGCTCACCTTCCCAGTCTTCTCTGAGATCGACGTGAGCGTCCTCTCTCCTGGGGGTGCCATCAGAGACTCCTGAGGGTCCCTCTGTCACAGCCTGTGTCACTTTCTGTTCTAATTACTAATATCTCTTCCTCGCCTCAGGGGGGCTTGTTTCTTATCTCCCTAGCCTCATCCATGTCATTAACTAATTATTAATGCCTCCCTCTCATTTCAAAAGGGACTTAGGCATCAGACATCCATTTTTCCTTCTGCCTTTCTATCCACCCACCCATCCATCCAACGTTTACTGAGTACTTACACTAAGGACAAGGTGCCATCCTAGGTGTTGGAACACAAAGCCCCCACTGGGCCTGCCTTGGGGACAGGACTGTGAGTGTCATGTTGGATTCCTAGTGGGGCTCCATTTTTTGGTACTTGGAGTGGACATTGGTTGTTTCCCATTCAGCGTCATTTCAAGGAGAAGGTGCATCCAGGTACCTGCCTTCCACCAGAGGCACTAGGGGACTTCCTAGCTCACAACCTTCCTCTGTCCGCTGCGTACAGACATTAGTTCATCCCAGAGCAGTGCCCGGTTTCTTGTGGCTCTAAGCCTGGCTCACTCCGGTAACTACCTCCAAATCCTCGACTCCCCCTTGCTGAAGCTAGCTAGAGAACCTCCATGGCTACAGTGCTCCTTGTTGGGAACAAAGAGGACAGGACAGTCAGTGAAGTGGCCCCACAGGCTTTGGTGGAAGACACACCTGTAGTTAGGATCCTAACTCACCACCTGCTCTCTTACTTACCTGTGGACTTGGGCAGTGACTGACCTTGCTGAGTCTGGTTCTTCATCTATGAAATGGGTACTACAGTAGTGAAGGGTGGAGGGGCAACATACCTGTGGTCATTATACACCCCCTGGAGCCTGGTGGGATTTGAGGTTGTATAAGGATCAGCTGCTGTGGCTCTTTTTTTTTTTTTAACAGAGAAAGAGAGAGAATCAGAGAGAGGGACAGACAGATAGGAACGGAGAGAGATAAGAAGCATCAATCATTAGTTTTTCGATGTGACACCTTAGTTGTTCATTGATTGCTTCCTCATATGTGCCTTGACCGCGGGCCTTCAGCAGACCAAGTAACCCCTTGCTGGAGCCAGCGACCTTGGGTCCAAGCTGGTGAGCTTTTGCTCAAACCAGATGAGCCCGCGCTCAAGCTGGCAACCTCGGGGGTCTCGAACCTGGGTCCTCCGGATCCCAGTCCAACACTCTATCCACTGCGCCACCGCCTGGTCAGGCTGTTGTGGCATTTTGAAGGCCCGCCCCTCATTCTGGTTTTGTGGGTCAGTAAAGGCTGATGGGAACAGGTCCATTTCATTGCTGAATCCCCGCGCCTTGCACAGGGTGTTGGTGTCAGTTCAGGTCCTCCCGAAAACAGACGCCCGGGCAGAACTGGAGGCTAGAGGCACCCCAGGGAGTGCCCGTGAAGCACACAGGGAGGGAGAGTAGGTGGGCAGTGGGGGCTTCAGACAAGGCAGCCTGACACCTGGGGAGGGAGACAGGGAGCAGAGTGGGGAGGGAGGAAGGGGCTCGGACCACGGGGCAGCTCTGAAAATCTCAGCCGCCCCCTGCAGTCTCCGAGCAGAGATTACCCGCTAGCTGAGGCCCATGCTGGGCAGAGGTGGCCCATGCTGGGCAGAGGTGGCCCATGCTGGGCAGAGGTGCCCGGCCCTGCCACTGGCCAGGGACAGCGCAGAGACAGCACCACCTCAGCAGATCTGAGAGTGAGGCATCTGCCGGCTGTGGGACACCCCCATTCCTTGAAGCGTTATCTCTTGAAGTGAGATCTGTGTCATGTACCAACTTGGCTGCCCCAGAATTTGATAAATATTTATGAATAATGACTGAGAAAGAAATACATGAGTCATGCAAACTGAGGTCACATATAATGAGGTCTGGTTCTAGCCATTGCTGCTGATTGAAGTTCCCTTCTCAGCAGTTATGCAGGTGCTGTGGGTTAGCCTGCTCACCATTTACTGGGAAGCTGCTGGGCCCTCAGCCTCGTGCTGGGCCCAAGGCTCCTAAGATGAGCAAACCTCCCTGCCGGGCAGAACTTTCTCTGATGGGCAGAAGAGCTGGCTGCATCTAACCGGTGACCATAGGAAAGGCTGCTCTTATTTAGACTTCAACCCTACTTCCAAGCCGATGGCTCAGTCAGCTGAGCACATCGGGGTGCTGGCCATGGGCACAATATTTACCTTATACACCCCCAGGGGCTCTTCTGACCAGAGCAGGTTAACAGTTTCCCAAGCAGAGTAAGTATGGTGTTTAGTTAGCATTAAAAAAAAACAAACCCAAATCAGAAGGAAAAGGAAAAAGACAAATTCTTCCAGCCACATCCAGTGTAGGAAAAACAAATGTTTGCTGTCCCTACGGATTTTCTGGTCAGTTGTGGAATTTTAATAATGCCACATGCTTTGAGCTGACCTGATGTGGAGAAGAACGGAAACCTGACATTTGGCCACCAGGATGAAATGAGGAATGCCGAGTGGTGGGTGACGTCCCGATGTGGTGGCTCCTTCTGAGGTCTGCCTTCGGGCTTTCGAGTTGAGTCCTTGGCTGCCAGCTTTCTTCTCGAGAGGTGGACAGATCACTGTGGGTCCTGGGAGGAGATTAGGAGTTGCAGAAACCTACGTGACATTTGGGTTTTGTCTCTTCCTGGCTGTGTTCCTGGTACTTAAAAAAAGAGAGGGGGAGAGAGAGAGAGAAAGAAAAGAAAAATCAAAAAAGCCTGGTCATTTTATCTCTTTGGTTATAAACATCTTTCATTTCTCCAGAAAGAAATGAAAACACACATTGCTGTGTAATGATGTTTACTGAAAAGAAAAAAAAAATCCCCGTGTAAAATCAACAGACACAATCTGAATGAAATAAATAGATCGTTCAGCGACTTCCTGGCGAACTCTACACCTTAATCCCCGCCACCAGCCCGCGCGCTCCGGGCTCCTCGGCCCGTGTTTGTTTTACTTTCTTGGAAGCGTGTGAGTGGGAGAGGCCTGTCCACAGTCGTGCCGGGTGAATAGCAGGGAGACATTCCCCGAATAGCTCGTCAGCGTGTCCATCAGTAGAAGTTTTTCTCCTCGGCTCATGGCAACGAATCAAATATTTAAATGTGATTTTTAGACCTCAAGGCACATGAAGAGATTTGTTTGACAAAGGTGGGAGTCTATTAGAAAACTGCTCCAAAATGTCGGGGAAGAATTTTCCGTCACAATGAGGCCAAACTCACCTGCACCGCGTTTTGCCTGTGAGTTCAATGTCCCCATCAAGTATAGTCCAAAAGGAAAAGAGCCCATTGTCCAGACCCTTGGTTGGGGGCCAGAGCTGGACCCCACCAGTGGGTTTGGGGACCACAGTCCTTCCTTGGCAACAGGCTCTGTGCCCTGACAGCACCTGGCTCCCCTTGGCAGCTTTTGAGTTGAGGGCTGACATCTCTGATTTTCCGGGGTGTGTGTGTGTGTGTGTGTGTGTGTGTGTGTGTGTGTGTGTGTGTGTGTTTGGGGGAGGGGATCAGAAGTGATTCATCCTCCTGCTCGGTGTGGTGGCAGAGGGGCTGGCAGGGCCTTCAGCCTGCTCTGGCGTGTGGCAGCAGAAGGAAATGCCAACGGGAGCAGACAGCTGGGCTGGAGTGGCTCCACAGAGCGGGAAGGTTGCGGGACAGGGTCTGAGGAGGCACACCAAGTGGATTCCGGGAGACCCCAGAGAGCGGTGCCGCCAAAGCATCCTCCGGGGAGCCAGGCACCTGCCTTCCTGGTCAGTGTCCCATGAGGGGCACGTCCTCAGAGGCGGTCTTGAAGCCGCAGTTGGTAACTGCAGCATGATTTGGGGTTAGTGTCTGGATGGACACTTGTCATTTGGAAGAATGAATATTATTAGTGAAAACACATTAGCACTCCAAACCCATGATTTTGGGTGCTAGTTAAATATTTTAATAAATATAACAGTAATCCCTAGTTGTGAAGACTTGGCCGAGAGCCACATCTTGTACGTGATAAGGTGGTTTGCATGCTCTGTGTGTATGTAAGCACACACACACGCTCATCTGTATGTTTCTTTTAAGACTCGAAAGAGCCCCGTGAAAAGCCACCAGCTCCTCCACATTACAGAAGAGGAAACTAATGCCAAACAAAGAAGTTCCATCTATTACTCAACACTCATCACCCTGTTGTTGATTTTTGTAACCCAGTAATAATTCAGCTTCTTTCTCCCCACAAATACCATCCCTGTAGGTGCTTAGTGTAACCTGCTGATTAATAGCGCTGTCAACCCGTGGCCCTCGTGTTTTCTCAGTCCTTTTACTTGGGCCCGTTCTGTGATTTTGCTTATTCAAACGCTGCTCATCAAAGTCATAATGGTTGTCTGCACCGGAGTGGAGCTCCCGCTCCCTGTTCCAGAAAAGCCTGCTTTTCTACATTTAGGAAATAATGATGGAGGTAAAGTACAGATGATTTGATCAGTGATAGTTTGGAGACTAACATTTCACTCCGGTGGGGTCAGTTCTAAGGCATTCGCACTCTCACCAGCAAGCGGAGTCACGGGGGTTGGCGGGGGTGGGGGCTGCCGTGGGAGGAAGAGGAGCTTCCCCGCCAGGTTCCTCTTTAGCAGTGGTCCCCAACCTTTTTTGGGCCACGAACCGGTTTAATGTCAGAAAATATTTTCGCGGACCGGCCTTTAGGGTGGGACGGATAAATGTATCACGTGACTGAGACAAGAATCAAGAGTGAGTCTTAGACGATGTAACAGAGGGAATCTGGTCATTTTTTATTTTTTTTATTTTTTTTTATTTTATTTTTTTTATTTCTGAAGCTGGAAACGGGGAGAGACAGTCAGACAGACTCCCGCATGCGCCCGACCGGGATCCACCCGGCACGCCCACCAGGGGCGATGCTCTGCCCACCAGGGGGCGATGCTCTGCCCATCCTGGGCGTCGCCATATTGCGACCAGAGCCACTCTAGCGCCTGAGGCAGAGGCCAAGGAGCCATCCCCAGCGCCCGGGCCATCTTTGCTCCAATGGAGCCTTGGCTGCGGGAGGGGAAGAGAGAGACAGAGAGAAAAGCGCGGTGGAGGGGTGGAGAAGCAAATGGGCGCTTCTCCTGTGTGCCCTGGCCGGGAATCGAACCCGGGTCCTCCGCACGCTAGGCCGACGCTCTACCGCTGAGCCAACCGGCCAGGGCTGGTCATTTTTTAAAAATAAAACATCGTTCAGACTTAAATATAAATAAAACGGAAATAATGTAAGTTATTTATTCTATCTCTGCGGACCGATACCAAATGGCCCATGGACCAGTACCGGTCCGTGGCCCAGGGGTTGGGGACCACTGCTCTTTAGGATTTTAAATTCTGAGGGTCAGACTCTGCACAGGACAAAAGGTTGTTCTCTTCGCTTCCTTTGGGTTAGTAATTGGCTCATTCACACCCGTCCAGTAGTCCTGGGAAACAGGACCATGGATCGCGTGCACACACACATGCACGCATTCTCACACGCACATTTACCTTATTCTCACACTCATGTGCACATGCATTCACACACACCGTCACTCTCAGGATCCCTCATGTATACACATGCACACCCACAGACACACACAGATGCACTCAAAGTGGTGACCCCATGTGGGTGTTTGGAGCTAATAATGGTCAAAGCCGAGGAAAACTTCATGAGACTGGCACCAGGGGCAGGATGAGCTTTGGTGACAGTCCCTGGATCTCCAGATGAATTTACCCAGAAGCCTCCAGCAGGTTCCAGGCTGCTTGTGGGGTCTGGTGGGGGCAGGGAACTAAGTAGCAGAGAAGGAGCCGGAGAGGCAAGAGGAGCGTGGCTGATGGGAAGGCTGGGGTGCACCTCTCAACTCCCCAGGGAGGTCAGGTTGCCTTGCTGGGCCTCAGTTTCCCCATCTGTAGCGATCCCCTCCCTTCCTTCCATTTTGTGGTGCCAAGGAGCTTGACGGCTCCTTACCAGTGAGACAGCTGCCTTCAAATCCAAGATGAGGCTTTGCCTTATTTGTTTGGGGAAGTAGAGCAGGAAGTGGGGGGGGGGTGAGCAGCCGGCCACCTCAGATGCTCAGGGGCTTTGCACCTGCTGAACCACCTGCTAGAAACTTTCTTTTCCAGGGGTAACGTGGGGCCGAGAGCCCTCAAGCAAATCCTGCCTCCGCCACTTACAAGCTGGGCAACCTCATGCAAATTGCCTAACTGCTCTACTTGTCTTATTTGCAACCTATGGACAATTCTAGCACCTCTCAGTTAGTTGTGAGATTTAATGAGTGACTTCATGGAAAGCTTTGAAAACAGCCCCTGGGCGGTGCCAAGTGCTCTGTTATCTTAGCGTCCTGTCTCCCACCTGGTCAGACAGTGTTCCCTGGCTGACTGACGCACATCTCCTCAGAGAGGCCTGCACCGACATCCTGGCTGGTGTGGCTTGTCCCTGTTTGTTTTTTATTCATAGCACCCTATCACAACTTATAATTTTATATATACACAGGCATTTGTCCCTTCAACCTGTTCTTCCCCGCTGGACCTGAGACCAGCGACCGTGTCTGTTGCCCACGGCATCTCCCCAGAGCCCAGCTGTGTGCCTGGGACACAGCAGCCACTGAGTATTTTGGTGGTGAATAGCTCAGAGGTGACCCCAATATATAGAAAGAGATGCAAGTTCTTCAGTGGAGAGCAGATGCCTCCCCCCAGCTCCTTGGGACATGCAGCAGAGAAGTCGGGACTGGTTCACAGCGACCCCCATCTGTTCCATAGGGCTCCCCTACTCCTCTTCTCATCCCAACAATCACCAGTCCTCAGTTCCAACCCCCACTTGCTGGCTGTGGGATGCAACGGTGACAGCCACGCCCATTTCCTGCCCCGTGGCTCAGGCTGGTATCCAGTGGAGACTGACGTTAAACAAGAGAATATGCTGGATGAATGTCTTGAGGCTATGTTTGCTGTGAGTAGAGGGTGCTGTGGGGTCAGATCTGGTTTCTATAAGGACTATGTCCTGTAAGTCAGGTGACTAACAACTGGAAGGGCATGCCGGCCCAAGGGAACAGCATGTGTTTAGTGCCCTGAGGCTGGGAAGCACAGATCCCTGAGGAACTAAGAGGCAGGCTAGACATTCTCAGAGTACAAGCAGGGGCCGCTAACCACCACCCTGGACAAGACGCGGGAAGGCCCCTGTGTGGGGCACACTGGGGACACAGGCTTAGAGAGCACACTGGAGATGTGGTCATTTATCTGAAGAGCAGTGAGGTGTCATCCAAGACACTTCATCAAGGGAAGGATGTGATAAAATTGGCAGGTCCCACTGGCTTCAGTGTGGAGGATGGAATTATAACCCCAAACTTGAGATGTTTCTGTGTTGTTTTTCCTTGTAAAGAAATAAAACATTAGTATTCTGCAGTGAAGGGAACTTTGGACCCCCATGGGCTTTGAAGTTCAAGGCTCACAAATGTTTCTGGTCACCTTGCTCAGTAGAGGATTAGAAGCCATAAAGCCGGCTGCAGGGATGACTGCTGGTGTGTGACTTCCCAGTGTCCCTGGGTTTCTTCCTCCTGCCAGCTTAGAGGGAAGAGGCCACATCAGATAGTGCACTTTCTCATCCTGGCAGTGGGCAGATGGGCATTGGTCTCCTCAACTGCTCATCTCAGGGACTCGCCCTGCCCAACCAGCTGAGGTCCTTTGGCACAGAAGGCCATGGTCCCTTGTATGGGTGGAGTAGGAGGAGCTGAGAAGTCTGAGTGGCAGCTCGCTGCCGTGTTTGGGCACTGACTGCTCCCTGCACCCAGACAGGGAGAGAAGGAAGAAACTCCTAGTTAAACAGGGAAGGAGAGGGAGCAACATGAACGTTCTCCAATAGGGCGATGGGAAATACACACAGAGACTCTGGTCACTGTGGCGGGAAGAATAATGTCTCCCAAAGATGCCACTCCCTGCTTCCCAGAGCCCATGGCTGAGCCACCCGACACACCGCTGTCCCCAGCCTCCACTAAGACAAGCCTACCCAGCTCCCCTCTGTCTGACTTTGTTCTGAATTCTGAACCCCTTTGGCCAGGCCCAACCTCAGGAACCTGATTCTCCTCCGTCCCTCTCCCTCTCTGCCAGGTGACCTTAGGACTCATGGAGTCCCTCTGGGGAAAAAGTTCCTGCCATGATGTGAGTCTGTGGCCGCAGCCCATCTCTGCACCTTGACCCAGATCCCTGCCTAGCCTTGTTGAGCCTCGGCTTACTCACCCGCAAAATGAGACAGCAGTAGCCAGGCTCCCCCTGAGCAGCGGTCCTAAGTGGGGACTTTCTCAGGGAGGTAGGAACTCAGTTAAAGGGGGGGGGGGGCTAGGGTGGCATTCATGTGTCTGCCACAACTTTTCAGTGCCTCTGTGTAAAGCCAGTAGCCACCATCGTGGCCATTCACATGCAGGTTCGCATTAGATTCGGACAGACGATAATGAAACAACGGAGCCAAGAACTGGTAAGCCATTATCTTTATCCTAGCTTGCACCCAGCGGGCAAGTAAAAACACACACTGGGCTCCAAAACCCACTCATTCAGTGCTCACAAAGCTACAGACTTGTCCGAGTTTCCTAGAATCAAAGGTTTCTAGCTCACCAGACTTATTCACCTCTGTTCCCCATCTCCTTCCTTCTCCTGCACAAACTCTGCACAAACTGGCTTCTCCCTCAGCACTCCACCATCTTGGCTGCCTCTCCTGGCCTCCTCCATGTGGCCTTTCTTTGCTCTCTTCTCTAATGCTAATCTCAGGAACCGAGAGAGAGCAAGCTCCAGGTCTGCCCCCATTTATAGTATAGAAATCAAAACCTTTAATCCAATATACAAACAAGGAAGTCTCTGATACAAAGTTACTTACTTATCTGAGGCATAATGGGATTCCTCATGAGAGTGCACCACCCCACATCAAAAAGGGTGGGAAAGGCTTAGTTTTAAAACTAAGCCTTAGGCCAGGGGTCCCCAAACTTTTTACACAGGGGGCCAGTTCACTGTCCCTCAGACCGTTGGAGGGCCGGGCTATAAAAAAAAAACTATGAACAAATCCCTATGCACACTGCACATATCTTATTTTAAAGTAAAAAACCAAAACGGGAACAAATACAATATTTAAAATAAAGAACAAGTAAATTTAAATCAACAAACTGACCAGTATTTCCATGGGAACTAGGCTCCTCTCACTGACCACCAATGAAAGAGGTGCCCCTTTCGGAAGTGCGGCGGGGGCAGGATAAATGGCCTCAGGGGGCCGCATGTGGCCCGGGGGCCGTAGTTTGGGGACCCCTGCCTTAGGCTATAAGAATCCTGCCTGCTTACAGCCTGTCCCCCCACATCCAGTGCAGACTATAAGTGAGCAAACATATATATATCATTATTTACAAACTTATTTGACCAACACTCTGCTTGTCATTTCCTGCATGAAAGGTTCGAGAGCTCAGGTGGTTTTGTCTAAGGCAGGGTAAGAGTCCAAGGCAGGGAGGAGGCAGCCAGGCGGCACGGGATGGGGCGAAGGGTGAAGACAGTTATTATTGGGAGGGCTCTCCAGCATTCTTAACAGGTGAGTGCTTATCTTTCCTGATCCTCACCCTGCCGGCCTATTGAGATTTCCACAGGCCGTGGGAGTGGGGCCTTTAATTCCTCCCCGGCACCTGTGCACTGGGAACACGGTCCCTAGTGTCTGCACACAGCAGCTGCTAAGTTAAAGGGGTTGACTCAGAGAAGGGGCGCACGGTCCCGACTTCACAACCTCTGAGGCCTGCCCCAGATGCTGACCTGCCCTCCCAGGTCCTCCCCACCTGTTTTCGGCTCTTGCTCCTGAGCCTTTGCCCCTGCTGGTCTGTGCCCATCACGGCTGGCACCGGGAGGTGTGTGAGGAGGAGGGAGGCGGCGGCCTGGTGAGAGTAGCTGCTTTCTGTGTCATTCCGCCTAAGCTGCTCAGATGCTGATCTGTGCGTTGCACAAACCTCCCCTTGGTGGAATAGCTTGTTGGGTGACAAAGCCTTTCTTTCCTCATTTCATGGCTGGTAGGTGTGTTGTACAGTCACGTCTGTGTGCTGGTGGGGGGGGGGGTGCAGGAAAAGCTCCCTCACCCTTGGGTTTCCAGTCACCTTCCTATCTCCCACTTGAAGGGGAAGATGTCAGAGATGGAGGCTGGGAAGTCCACCAGGTTAAGGAGCAGGGATGAGTCTCTACTTGCCACTCAGCCTCTGCCTTTTGAAGTGAGATCACCTTTCAGATCCGGCTCCACCCACCGCTGTCCCCTCCCCGGGAAGAGCAGGCATGCCTCCCCCACACGCACCTACTACACCCTGGGCGCCTCTATATTCCGTGTATGGCCTTGTTTTTTTGTTTGTTTGTTTCTTGTTGCTTCTTCTGTGTGCCTTGACCGGACAAGGCTGGGGTTACCAACAGGCAACCTCACTGTCCCAGGTCCACGCTCTATCCACTGTGCCACCACAGGTCAGGCTCTTCCGTGTTTTTAAGGCACAGAATCCTCACATTGGAGAACACATTGTTTGACCATTTATGTTCCTCTGGGCTTCTCCTAGAAGTCAAGTCCAAGGTCATTTCCATTGGGAAAAGATCTGCTTTTGCTGATCATTTGTTTATTTAATACATATTGACTCACTGCTGGGCCAAGCTAGGGGTTAAGAAGAAGGAGGGGAGTAAATCAGGCCCTCACCCACCCTGCCCAGGGGGTTGGGGAGAGAGGCCTTTAGCACACAAAGAATAGGAGCAAACTGCTAGCCAGGAACTAAGTTACCTTGGATACCTCGTATAGTCCCCATAGAAATCCTGTTCACTGGGTTGGTCACTGTCATCCCCGTTTAGGGAGCTGAGGCTGGAGAAGTGAAGCAACTTCGAGGTCACGTCGCTGGCGAAGCAGGGCCGGGATTTGAACCCCGGCTGCCCAACTCCAGAGGCCACACTTGGGACCAGGACCTTGTACCCCCACCCCGGTGATAAGGTCTTACTGTGAGAAGGGCTGTGAGAGAGCAGCAGGCGGTGCTCTGGGTGATCCTGGAAAGGGACCTGAACTAGACAGCATGACACCCAGCCAGCGTTCTGTCCGTTCCTGCCTGCCCCGCCCCCAGTCCCCCTTCCTCAGCTACTCAGCTTCGCCAAGGCGAGGACAGCAGAGCAGACTGGACTAGAGCAGCGTGTTGGAGCAGACGTGCTGAGGAAGGGATGCTGGACAGGGTTAATAATTTTTTAAAAAGTTTTCAGTAAAGGAAACTCATCTTGAAGAGAATAAAAGGCAATTAGGTCTGGTGGCTGCAGCTCACAAAGGAAGCACAGTTGTCAGAGGAGGGCTGGGACTTTTCAAAGCGCTTACTGGAACTAAACAGAAATGCTGAACTTTGTTTTGTCTTCCCCAAGAACATGCTCTTTTTGAAATGAAAAGGCTCCGAGGGTGGCGAGAGACCTGGGAGCATGAAATTGCATTACTGGAAATGGTTTGGGGCTTTTGTTCTTGAGGCTGCAGCCTCCCTCCTGAGGGCCGGGCTCAGCAACCAGCCCAGCCAGGCTGGGGAGGGGCAGGGGAGGGGCAGGGCTGCCAGGCTCCTGCCCCCGGAAAGGGCTGCTGCAAGAGCCTCTGGAGGCCAGTCAGATGTTACCCTAGGGGAAGTGAGGTCTGATGTCTGCTCCAGTGCATCAAATGAACATTAAAAGCAAAATAAAACAAAAAAACACATTGTCTAGCCCCAAACATCAGTAGCAGCAGAATAGGAAGAAGTGGGTCAGAGACTGCAGTTTTGTGAGCCCCCTGAAGCCCATTCTGGGGTCCTTAGACACTGCTGAACGACCACAACTACCTTCCAAAGGGTCTCTGCCTAGTTTTCTAAAAGGTGCTACTGATCTCGCTGCTGCCGAGCTTCAGAGCCTCTGTGTCGCCACTACCCTCCAGACTGACTCAGGGGCCTTAACTGTATACACCGAATGTGCCTTGGCCCCTTTATCTCCACCTCCCCTCTTCCATCCTTCCGCTCCAGCTGCACTGAGTCACCTCTGGTCCCTCTATGGCAGGGGTCTTAAACTCAACTCAGCATGTGGGCCGCAGAGCAAGATCACAGCCGTTAGGCGGGCCGCACTAGGTCTACAAAAGGCAACTGTTACGCAACACTTTCCTCACTGCAGTTGAAAACAAAAAAAAATCAGTACAACAAGCACAATCGTACATGCAGTTTACTCAGTGTCACAAAACGACCAGAAACTGTAGTTCGCATCACAACTGCTGTTAACTAAGCTAATATCTAGCTAGGATGCTAGAGAAATGAAAAATACAAGTAGCTAGGCTTACTTAATTTTATCCAAAATATTTTGAACTTTGTGGATTAGTCTGCGGGCCGCACAAAATTGTTCGGTGGGCCGCATGCGGCCCGTGGGCCGCGAGTTTGAGACCCCTGCTCTAAGGGAGCCAGCGACCCCCTGGCTCTGGGTTTTGCACACGCTGTTCTGCCTGTGGGCTGCACCCCTCTTGTACCCCGTTTGCCCACTGCACTGTGTATTCTTTCGGTTTCAGCGCAGACATCGCTGGCAAAGGGCCTCTCCTCACAGTCAAAGGTAATCTGGAGCACGGGGCACAAAGACAGTCCAGGATTCCGTTGAAGTTATAATCTCGACTTTGCCAAAGTGCCCTGGTGCTGTCAAAGTGTTCATGAGGAAAAACAGTACTGTCCACCCCCCTTAATTCAACAAAACAAGTCTTTAAATCCCCATATGGGTTTTTAAGATCTTATAAAAATAATAAATTAATACCAATTTTAGATGAACCCGTATCTCAGCTCCTACACTCCCCAGTGGCCAGATCCCATGTGTCACAGTACTGAAAACAAAGTTCCCCTCTCCCAACCTCCCTTCATTTCCCAGGGAAAGTCTGATTGGCTCTGCTTGGATCACATGCACGGCTCTGAACCAATACTGAGCCCACAAAATAAGCCACTCTGATTGGTCTTGCCTGAGTCGTGTGTCATGGGGGCGGAGCCTGTTACCAAAATATGAACAGTGGGGGAATGGGTGTTGGTAGCCAAAAAACAGTAGCTATTTAGCTCTGAATTAAGATGTGGGTCCAGGTTTTAATGAGGCCTACTGGAAGATGTTCACCATTAGCATATGTATTAGATATTTTGAAATAAATACTTGGGAAAAAATACAATACTCAAACTATTAATCTTTATAATCCCTCAGGAGAGAGATCATCACCCCCATTTTGCAGGTGAGGAAAGACAGGCTCAGAGAACTTGAAAAAGTGCTTTGGTATGTACCGTATTTCCCCATGTATAAGACTCACACTTTTTCTAAAATTTTGCAGTCTAAAAACTGGGTGCATCTTATACAGTGATTGTAGATTTTTTTACTTGCATTTCCCACTTTTTTTGTGCTTATTTTTGCGCTCATTTCTGAAGACATTGATTCATCATCAGACACAGATGAGGACAAGCTAATGGATGGGAGTTTTGACAGTGATGAGGAATTGTATGATTTTTTTTTTTTTTATGATGAGTAAAACTTGAGTTCAATAACTTTATGTTTACATACATTTTTTTTTCCAAATTTCAGGCCCCAAAATTAAGGTGCATCTTATACATGGGGATATACGGCATTAGCCAAACCATTCTAACTCCAAAGTTCTAACTTCTAATCTCCATGTTTTAGTGCCTCCCTGCCCCCCTGTCTACCCTGATTGCTTGGAGAGGGCTGAGGGGCCAGAGGTGAGAGAGCACATTAGGAGACACGGAAGAGGGGCAGAGGGAGGGCTATGTGTATGAGGTGTCACTTCGCTGGCACCGCAGGGTGAGGCTGGCTGGCTCATGCAGAGCTTGGGTCCAGGCAGGGACACAGTGCTGAGGTCCAGATGCAAGAGGGCCTTTCTTCTTTAAGGAACAAAAGACACTTCCTATGCCTGGAGCATGTGGAGGAGTGATGACACTGAAGACGTAGCAGGGGTCAAGTATCACAGGACCCAGAGACATGCTCAGGAGCCGGAACTGACAGGAAGAGCAGTGGGAGGCACCCGAAGTGTTTGAGCCAAGTGGGGGAGCCTTGAGTCAGTTTTGCATTTTGGAAAGAAGACCCGGCTGCAGTGTGGAGAATGGGTCAGAGAAAGGCATGCGTTTATCGAGCAGCTAGTATGTGCCAGGCGCTGTTCAAGGCATCAGGGATACGCAAGTGAACCAAACAAAGTCCCTGTCCTTGCGGAGCTTATGTTCTGGTAGGGACAGAGACTGAATAAACACCTGAACAGATTCAGCATTATACATCTTATTCAGAAAGGGCTCTAAAGGAAAATACCGCAGGGAAGAGGGTGGTGATGGCAGGTAGTGTTTTAGCCTAAGTCATACTCCAGAAGGGGGACGAGGGAGGCCTGGGCTGGGGACGTGGCAGAGAACTGAATTCTCTTTGCCCACAGTGGCATGTGTCAAATAGTGGAAGGGGATGTGGGCTGGCGGTTGCTGAGCTCGGGCCTCAGGGTACCCATGTTGCCTTTGCTTTGGAGCAGCTGTCGAGCCGATATAAACATTGAAAAGTGGATATAGGTTGGCTCTCATTCAGCATGTAAATAGTTGTCAAATCTTCAGTTTTGAAAGGACCAGTTCCCTGTGATTTGTATAAATTTTGGAACACAGCAGAGGCCGCACACACGGAAAACCAGGTCTCTGCACATCAGGGCCAGGTCTGGGTTGCAAAGATAGAAACCTTTCAGATGGGAACTCATTTCAACGGTGGAGACAAGCTAAACTCTCGAGGACAATGACGAAAGATCAAATGTGTCCACATGCAACATCTTCCCAATAGGGAAGTAGAAATGCTTAGCATAGCAACCTGATGCTTTGGAATTCTTAAATTAAAAATGCAATTTGATTAGAATTCTTACATTCCTCCAATGTTTCTGAGGTATACTTAGCATTAAGCAGATTTTCTTTGGGGATTGGTTGTAACATCTTACTCTTTTAAAAAAAATTTTTTTTTAAATTTATTCATTTTTAGAGAGAGAGAAGGGGGAAGGAGCAGGAAGCATCAACTCCTATATGTGCCTTGACCGGGCAAGCCCAGGGTTTTGAACTGGCGACCTCAGCATTCCAGGTCAACACTTTATCCACTGCGCCACCACAGGTCAGACAACTTATTCTTTTTTGAAATGACTAGACTTCGAGGTCTCAACCGAGTAGTCAGATTCCAGCAGACCACCAGACTCGGCATGTACTGTGTTTGTGTCCCCCACAACGTGACCAGGATGAAAAGGATGGCGAAGATCGTTGCTGGGGACGGTGTGGAGACCTGGCACTGGTTTATGGGTGAACAGAATTCAGCACACTCATTTCCGATGGCAACTTGGCAGGATCTGGCAACATTTAAGAGAGGCTTATTCTTCAAAACTGAGCAATTGACTGCCAGGAATCATTATAGAAGCATCTGAAATACTGAGCAAAGATGGTAGTTACAAGGACTGTGCCATGGTTTCATATATATATATATATATATAACATGTATTGTATATGTGTATATTATGTATGTATACCTTAACCATCAATCGGTTTCAGAAAATGGTTATACTTCCCGCTAAAGGAACACTTTACGGCTGTTTAAAAATAAAGTCGACCTGAGCCAATTGATCAAGGTCAGCATTAACAGTAATGTCATGTTGATAGTTTGGACTCTGATATGATGTAATGAGTAGGATACTTCAGCTCTATGGTCTTCTTCCCAAAAAACCATCACTCCAGTCCAATTATGAGAAAAACATCACATACATTTTCACAGTGGGGCATTCTGCAGAATACCTGAGCAGTCCTCCTCCAAATTGCCAAGGTCATTCAGAACAAGGAGCGTCTAAGAAACTGCCACAGGTAAGAGGAACCTAAGGAGACAGGACAAATAAATGCCATGTGGTGTCATGGGTGGGATGCTGGACCAGGAAAAGGACCACACCACATACATTGCTAACAGGAAAAACTGGGTGTGGGGAATAAGTAACTCTCTGTACTTCTTTGCAATTTTTCTGTAAATCTAAAATTGTTCTAAAAAATAAAGTATGTTAAAAATGAGGTGGAAATTTATGGATGGATGTGCAGTTTGTTTAAGATGTATGATTGAATGAAACAGGGATCCTATGTTTGTAAAACAACATTGCGAGTGTGTTTATGTACGGATGGACAGAATCCAGAATGATGCTCCCCATTTCCCCATAATAAGTTATCTTGAGAATTTGGGGTTAAAATGTCATGGGAGCAAATCTTTTACACTTCTGTAATATTTTGAAATTTTTATTATGCATATACAAGACTTTTACAATACAAAGTTCAATAAAGGTATTTCACACACACGTGTGCGCCGTGTTCAAGAACTTCGTCATGGGCAGGAGAAGGCAACGGAAGTTCATGCAGCCTGCTCCGATTTCATTTCACATAAGTAGCCCCCAATTAACTTCCCTTGATTCATAATTCAGAGTCAAAGGCGTGGAAGAATTAGAATCCCCTCCAGGTTTCTGGGCACATCAAAATGGCATTATTTCTAGCAAGTCTGATCTTGACGAGTGTCTGTGGGCTCCATCATTATCCCGGCTGTCCAAGTGGCTTTCCTTGCGTCACTGCCACTTAGTGGGCATTCCCTCAGTGGCTGGCCCTGGGAAGGACCCCACACATGCCCGCATTTAGTCTTCAAAATAATCCTTTGAAGTTAAGTGGTGACATCACCACCCTTTTAATTGTGAGGTCACTGGTCACCCCAGCAGTAAGGGAAGGTGGTCTAATCCAGAGCTGCCTGAAGCAGGCCCAGCCTGACCACTCGCCCCGACTCCTCAAAGGCAGTGAGTGCAAAAGGAGCTGCTTGCCTGAACGGGGGCTCCCCTCTCGGTCCCCTCAAATGAAGTCCCTGTTCAGCAAGATGGTTCCAATGAGCTTGAATCCCCACCACTATTGTTTATCTTTCTGGTGGAGTATTTTGGTCCCATAACCAGGTGCACGTGGGATTTTGGTTACAATCAGAAACTCCAAGGGTGCGTGACAACTCAACATATGTTGGCTAAGGTTGGGCGGTATGGAAAGTATACGTTTGTCATCAGTGTTTATGTTTCACTTATTTATTTTTCTGAAATCCCATCAAAATAAAAATCAACCATGTTGCCTTGAAGTCCTTTCTGATGTGGGGGAGGTATCCTGGACATCATTTCCTGTTAGGGGGACAATAAGCAGCAACATAGAAATGCACGGGTAGGGTGGGGTGGGGTGGGGCAGACAGGCCCTGTTGGGAGGGACAGGGACTTTTTCTTTATCTGACCCAGTGACCTTTAGACAGGAAAGCATGTGTCTGAAGGTCTGCTCATCTGAGCAGACATAGCTGCAAACAGAGTTGACCATTTCTTCTCTTTTTTTTTTTTTCTTTTTACAGTGACAGAGAGAGACAGATAGGAACGGAGAGAGATGAGAAGCATCAATCATCAGTTTTTTTGTTGCGACACCTTAGTTGTTCATTGATTGCTCTCTCATATGTGCCTTGACCGTGGGCCTTCAGCAGACCGAGTAACCCCTTGCTTGAGGTGAGCCTTGCTCAAACCAGATGAGCATTCGCTCAAGCTGGTGGCCTTGAGTCTCGAACCTAGGTCCACCGCATCCCAGTCTGATGCTCTATCCACTGCGCCACCACCTGGGCAGGCGACCATTTCTTCTCACTCTCAAATTACTAACCTTGAACTTTGGCGGCCATGGTACCTACTTCACTTTTACACATCTCTGTCCTCCTCCATTGCTGTCAGACCCGCCATGAGCATGGAGACAGATAGCGAGAGGGGCCACATTTTCTTTTTACAAGTCCCCCTCCCATGTCAGCAGGGCACTGTGATCTTCAGGGGGGAAGAGTCTTCCTTTGGACTTGCTGTGCGGTGAGAAGATTTCACACCTTGGCTTCCTCCAGCCATG
The DNA here is from genome assembly GCF_036850995.1 of Saccopteryx leptura. Classification (NCBI taxonomy): domain Eukaryota; kingdom Metazoa; phylum Chordata; class Mammalia; order Chiroptera; family Emballonuridae; genus Saccopteryx; species Saccopteryx leptura. Next base: position 196,885,281 of record NC_089507.1, on the reverse strand, counting down.
TGCCTTTGATGAACAGAGTTCACATGCACTGTAGCACAGGAAGTCTGTTCCGCGCTGGGAGTGCTTTCTCCTTTCCGGCCATGTGTAAAACGTCACATGATTCCCACGCAAGGAATCTAACCTGACTTCCTTGGTTGCCCTCACTGACGACGACCTGAGTTCATATTAAACACACTTCTGGGAGGTATTTTCTTTTTTCCCCGTTTTTTTTTTTTTTCCCCCTCCTTCCATTTTTATTGTTGAACTTCATCTGGTGCAAAGGTTTCCAACTAGAGAAGTCATTTAGAGCGTTGTGGCATTTCCTTTCTTAATTAAACCCAACTGGGGCTCCGGCTAGTGCGCGTACCCGCCGTTGATGGCTTCATCGCCGGGCGGCGGGCTCTTCCTGCTGCATTTGTAAACACCAGCCGGTCCGGCCGCAGCGCTACGGCCGGGCTCTGGTTTGAATTAAAACCCAGGCTGAAGGATCAACCCAGCTGTGCTTTCCTGTAAGCTCTGTCAGTTTTCCAAAGCTTGTTAACATGCTAATATAAAAGGGAATAGGATGAAACTTCAAGGAATTTACAACCGGTCTTAAACTTCAAAGACGAAAGCTACATCTCTGCAACACACACACACAAAACCAATCTGTCCCTCCACCCCACTCTCCTCCAACACAACCCAACACAAAACAAAACAAAACAAACCCAAAGGAATAAAAATTCAGTTAGCAACCCAGGGACAGTTCCATCGGTTTGAAACCTTGTGGCTGTATGAACCCTGATGTCGCAGGCCAGGTTACAACACAAAGCATTTGTGCGTTGTGCAACACGGGGCAAAGTTAGGAGACGTGATAAATATTTCTCCAGCCCGCGAAAGAGTGACGCCAACCCAGCCTAAGAGGTGGACTGCCTTGTTCTTTCCCAAAGCAAAGCCAGCCAGGTGGGTTGGGTGGGAAGGGAGGACCCAGCCGTGCTCACCTGTCACCTCCCCCGTCCGTCCGGCTGGGCCCAGGGAACAAGGCACAGCACATCCGTCCTGACAACCAGGGCTGGTGATGCACACGCGGGAGGGAGAGGCCGGGGCACGTTCCCCGGCAAACGATGATTCATTTTCAGAGCCGTCTCTTGGAGATCTTGACAACAAATAGAAAAAGCACGACGTTTTAATTTCCTTTTTATGTTCTCCTTTCTCCAGTGAGGATCAGATCTTATTTATCTCAGCCGGCCTGGGGGTGGGTGCCAAAACCCAGTTCACAGGTTCTCGTTAACTTCCTCTGAGGAGCATTTCCAGTTTGCAACCCAAGTAGTGAAGCCAGGGGTCTCATTCAGGAGTAGACTAATGGCTGTGAATAGTAGACCAATGGCTGTGGCCGTGACTCCTTCTTCCCTCTCTTATTAATTGCGGACGGTGGGCAGCACGTTTACCCAAGTGCTCCTGTAGATCCCCGTAGGTTGTCTGAGAATTGCTGTTTTGCCTGCTGCCTTTGTATCTTCAATGCTAGCGACAAAGAGCAGCTGCATCCCTCCGGGTAGGGTCTGTCAGCCCCAGCCTGGTGACAGTTTGGGCCGGAGAAACCTTCGCTGTGCATGTGAGGGTGCTGAGCAGCGTCCCTGGCTTCTCACCTCCCTCCACCTCCCAGGTCATGACAATGGGAAATGTTTCCAGATAGTGCCGAATATCACCCGGGAATAGAGTCTACAGCAGGGGTCCCCAGCCTTTTTTGGGCCACGGACCGATTTAATGTCAGAAAATATTTTCACGGACCGGCCTTTAGGGTGGGATGGATAAATGCATCACGTGACCGAGACAAGTGTCAAGAGTGAGTCTTAGATGGAGGTAACAAAGGGAATCTGGTCATTTTTAAAAAATAAAACATTGTTCAGACTTAAATATAAATAAAACAGAAATAATGTAAGTTATTTATTCTTTCTCTGCGGACCGGTACCAAATGGCCCACGGACCGCTACCGGTCCGCGGCCCGGGGGGTTGGAGATCGCTGGTCTACAGGTTAAACATGGGATGCCCAGTTCAATTTAAATTCAGATATAAAATTTTAGATAAACTGTGAATACTTTTTTTCTGTAGTATGTTTTATGCACTACTTGGGCCATGCTTAGAAATTATTGTTTGTTTATCTGAAATTCAAAATCACCTGAGCATCCTATATTTTTTTTTGCTAAAATATGGCAGCCCTACCTGGAAGGTAATAGCCAGCACTCTCCCACTGCACGCCCCCCCCCTCCCCCAGACCCATTGACTTGGGGGAAGGAACCAGTGAGAATAACAGCTTCTGGTTCCTGGTTGGCCCCATTCTTGGGCATATTAGCTCATAAAAATCATCTCAATTCTTGGAGTCCTCTCTTCAGTGTAAAATGTGGTCATGCTGTCTGTCCCCATCTGCCTGAGAAGATTCGGAAGACAAACCTTTGCAGTGCAGACCCACTCAGAACTGTCCTGTCACTAAACCCCAGCCTCCCAGGGGTGGGGGGCAACGGGGGTTGCCAAGTCGCCCCTGGCTCCGGGCTTGGCCCATCAGAGAATCATATTCCTTCAGGACCGGTGTCCCTCCAGAGGAGCGAACTGGCCTTTATAGAAAGAAGGGGCCCCGTTCAAGGTCACACAGCTAGTTGGAATTTCCTGGTCGAATCCTGGAGGGGAAACCCCTGTCTTACCTCATGTCTCCCTGCCTACCCCTCACCTCCTGGTTCCCAGCCTGGCCCCTTTACCTACAGGGAAATCATTTCATCTCATCAGAAAAAAATGACAAAGTTGCTCATATATCGAAGGGTTTTTCACACTGTTCTGTCTCTGACAGGCTGTTAGAAAAGTTGGGAGAAGAGGTGCTACTGTTATACTTTTGCTATTCGGTGCTAATTAAAAGAAAGCTGAGCTGAACAGAAAACAGAACGTTTCCCAAGAGGCACTATTGTTCCCATCGGAATGAAAAGGAATCCAGATTAAACGTCTTCTGATTCCCTGGCAATGCATTGTAAGTAAGCAAAATATTTTGTTTTGCTCTTAAACAATTAAAGGTACCTGGCCAATCGAATAGCATAGAGATGTTAAATTTTTTAATAATTAAAAAGGCCTATATTCTGAGTATTTAGTCATCTGACTGTTAGCTTTTTTTGAAACAATTATAATGAGGATACTGAGTGAGTTTACCATGTGGGAAAGTGTGCTTTTGGTCAGTAGAAATGTACATTTCATGTCCACAGTAGCCCAGGGCATGGACACACTCATTGTTGTTCCCTCTTCTGTAGAGGAGCCAGGTGAGGCTCAGAGAGGTTAAGCTGTGTGCCCAATGTCGCACAGCAGCTAAATAGCAGTACTAGGATTCGATCCCAGCACATGGAGCTCAGGTGTCCGTGCTTTTGGCTGCGATGCTGGGCCACCTTGAAAAGGGGCATTATTACTTCCCAACTGTATAAGTGAGGGAACTGAGACTCACAGAGTCCCAGCAGGGAGATGGGGTAAGCCCTTCCCGGAGTGGTCCCCTGGCTCCAGGAAGAAGGAAGTGCAGAGAATGGGTAGAGGCAACTCTCCGTGCCTTGGCTTCCTTGCCTGTAAAGTGAGGGTAATAACAGTTTCTGTCTCACAGTGGGGTTTGAGGGTTAAGAGAGATAGACATGTCAAGCTCTGCATAGTGTACTGGTCATTAGTACCCTGGTTAAAAGTTGTCTGTTACTATCATCTTTTAATATATTCTGATTCTAGACCCACGTGGGTGCCAGGATACTGCTGGCAGTGGCTCTGGTATCACGTTGGATCATCCTGAGTGAGCCTGTAACCCTGTAACTGCTCTGCACTTACGTTTCTCCCAGAGCGAGACCAGAGCCTCAGAACACACAAGCTCAAAGGCACTGGGTGGTTCTTACTGCCCTGCCCTGCATCCTTGCTGTTCTATTTCATTCACTTAGCAATGCTAAGCACACTGCGAGGCTCTGGGACAGATAGCGGAGACACCCGTTACATTCCTGAGCCTCACATGTGCAAGGACAGAGGTTCGCGAAGTAGGTCAGAGTAGCAGCCCTTTGGAAACCTCTCAGAGGCAACCGATAGTAGGGAATATTTGTCAACATGTTTATTTCCCAAAATGCTTTTCCTCCCTCTTTCCGGGGCAGTCTTCATCACACCTGTCTGAGCTGCATGGCAGGCTGAGCCGTCCTCCTTTGCCCCACTTGACTGATAAGAAAATCGAGATTCACAGTGGTTTAAATAATTTGCTCAAGGTTAAGGAGCTGCTAATTGTAGAATCCAGGGGTTGAACCACCACCTCCTCTCCTGACTCCTCGTGCCCAGTGAAGAGATCATTCTGGTCCTGTCACTGCTGGCCGGGTCCTAGAGGGGCTGGTTCTGTGCGGGTAACTAGAAATGGGTTGGTAGCCCTTCAACTATCATTTTATTATAGTTTCTTTGTCAGTTCTAGCCGAGCAGAAAGCTATGGTTCCCATTCCTTGTGAAAACCACTCAATGGGTCAACCAATAAATGCCAAATGAAGATTTTTCTGTGGGTACCTGGAAGGAAGATAAAACCCACTCGTAGCCTTTGGGGCTTGTTCTGGGCGTTGCAGCATTCTCAGTAATGTACTGAGCATCTGCTAATATATGCCAGGAACCATGACATTATGTCACTGACTCTTCTCCACACTAGGAATGCATACCATGGTGGTCCAAGAAGGTGCTTGATATTTCAGTCTTCTTAAATTTATTGAGATTTGTTTTGTGTCCTAACATGTAGTCTATCCTGGAAAAGGTTTCATATGCACTTGAAAAGAATGCATATTCTGCTGCTTTGGGGTGAAATGCTCTGAAAATATCAATAAAATCCACCTGATCTAATGTGTCATTTAAGGCCGCTGTTCCCTTGTTAATTTTCTGTCTAGAAGATGTATCCATTGATGTCAGTGAGGTGTTAAGGAGGTCCCCTATATGACTGTATCTCCCTTTATGTCCATCCATATTTGCTTTCTATACTTAGGTGCTCCTACGTTGGGTGCATAAATATTTACAATGGTTATATCCTCTTGTTGGGTTGACCCATTTATCATTATGGAATGTCCTTCTTGGTTTCTTGGTATACAGCCTTTGTTTTAAAGTCCATTTTGTCTGATATAAGTATTGCTACCCTAGCTTTCTTTTTCATTTCCGTTTGCATGAAACATCCTTTTCCATCCCTTTCCTAGCCCCTCAGTGTTTAACCCCTTTTTTAATCCTGAGGTCTGCTAGGCTCTGGGATGGAGAAAAGTAACATGGGTGACGTAAGCTTGTGTTCTCCTTGAGGTGGGAGTGACAATCCTGTCGTGAAACGTCCACGGAGGAGAGGGGCCGCGGCCCACAGCGGCGGCCGAGACTGGGGCCACCGCAGGGATGTGTGCCCCTGTGCCTGGCACTTCTGCTCCCAATGGCCGGTCTTTGGAGAGGTGCCCGGGGACTCTTGGAAACACGCAGGGGAGGCCCAGTGATCTAGAAGTTGTGGGAGTGTGCACGCCCAGGATGGCCCTCGGCCACGAGGGCTGCTGGGCACTGTGAAAGCGGGGCTCCCCTGCCCGGGCCAGGCAGACTTCCTGGGGTAACTTACCCGCCGCAGTTCCCCGCGGGTCAGGCCGAAGCCACCCTCCCGCTGGCCTGAAATCGCACCTTCCTGTTCTCCCGTCCCGGCCTGCTCCCCCACGTCCTCATGGGTCTTCCCGGACGCACATTCATGACACCTCAGGGGTCCAGGCTCTGCTCCTGGGGAGGCTGGCCTAAGACAGACGCCCTCTACAAGAGCTCAGAGAGAGTCGTGGTGAGAATGGGTCACGGCCAGGGACAGGTGCCCGAGCAGCAGGCAGCAGGCACGTGGAGTTAAACTGTGCGTTCTGAGTGTTGGTGGGGTCAATGTCTCGTGTTGACCAGAGAGGTCTCCATCAGGCCCATCAGAAGCTTCTCCTCAAGTCCTTTATGAAGAAACTTGCGTATTCTGGCTCATAATGTGGTTCAGAGATTCTCTGCGGTGCACACAGCCCTGCAGACGCACAGGGAAAGTGCTCTGTTCCTGCAGAGAGGCCGCCCGGCCCGCCGCCCTGTTGCGCCTGCGAAACCAGAGGGTCCGGAGCGGGCTGGCACTGGGCCAGCGGAGGAGGCCAGAGCTTTCAGTGAGGTGACATCCTGGCTGCTCCCGGGTCCATGCCCCGTTTGCTGCCGTGGCGGTGAGTGAGGAAGGGTGGGGGAAACAGTCCAGGAACAGACAATGTCCTCCCTTTGTCTTCAGAGCTCTCACTACCTGCTCAGGTGGTGCCTCCCATGACTTGGGCAGGGCAGAGGGGAGGAGCAGGGGGAGGCCTTGCCGGGGCTGAAATAACGAGCTTTCTTTGCATGAAAGTGCTCTCCCTTGGGCAAGCCTGTGTTCAGAACCGGTGGTTTTATTCCTCTGTCATTGATTAAGTAACGATCTCGTGGGAAAATAATTCCCCTTCAGGGACTGATGACAACAATAGCTACCGTTTCCTCTCCAGGCCAAGAGTTTGATGTTTTCGGGGCTTTTTTTTTGCCTTGAAAACACCCTATAATTACCTGACTTTATAAGTCTCAGAGCAGGTTAACTAACTTGCAGTCACACAGCTGGTGAGTGGCAGAACCGAAATTCAAAGCCAGACCTTCACGTTTGGTGAGACTCGGACCCTGCTTCCCTGAGCAGCCTCACTAGGGTCAGCCACTTGGACTCCCTCTGAGTCTTCAGCACACAGAGTTGCTGCCCGCCTCCAGGGCTTTGCCCATGCCAGTCCTGCCTGGGGCCCGTCCTTCTGCCTGGGGCCTGCCCCAGACCTCATGACTTTCAAACCCCACTCACCCCTTACGACCAGAAGAGTCTTCCCTGCTCTCCCTGTCTGTGTGGGTGCCCCCACTCCCCGCTTCCTTTGTATCGCTTCCTTTGTATCCTTTTCTTCACAATCAGTGTCGCAGGTTATCATTGTGTATCCATTTACTTGTTGAATTAGCCCCCTTTAACGAGCTTTCCTGGAAGCCCTCCTTGGAACTTGTGCTCACCTCTCATTGGGCAGAACTGTATCACCTGACCAACCCTAGCTACAAGGGAGGTGTCAGTTTGTAGCAGGATGCATTGTTGCCCTGATCAAAATGTGGTTCTGTTTGCTTGGAAGAAGGTCAGGGAACGGATTTGGTAGGTGGGGTGGTGGGCTCATCAAGGAGCTGCCCTGGTTTTAGGAACAGGATGGTTGGTCACTACTGGTCAGCGACCTCCTGTCTTGGACACACCATCCTTTCTCAGCATAGCCATCGCTGTGTCTTAGGAGCACAGCAATTGAGTTATAATTATTTGATACATATCTACAAGGCTGGGGAAATTCTGCCTCAATGAGGAATAAAGTTGGGCTTTCAAATTTTCTTTGCTCATTTCTCTGTTTCAGGGAAAAAAAGTCCTTCTTTTTCCCAAGTTTAGTTTAGTTTTTTTTTTTTAAAGAGTCTAAAACTCTAGTTTGTGGTATTCATTAAAATGATAGGTTAATGGGCTTTTGCAGAATCTCTAGATATGGAGGAAAGATGTAGGAAATGGGAAATGCCCGCCTTTGGGATAACAGACATGTCTTATAACCAAGCATGAACTCTGCTAGGGGCCTCTTACTGACCGAAGGGGGTGACAGGAAGAGAGCATGACCAACAGAAAAGATTGCTGGGAACGTTATCAGCACTTCCCGAGTCAGGCCCTGGGCTAAGTGATGCCGTCAGCTGGTGCGTCTTCATGATGACCCTGTGCTCCGTTTCGTAAGTGGGGCTTCCAGAGGCTGAGGAATTTGCTCAGTCCACACAGCTAGGAGGTAGGTGCTGTGGCTGAGGTCTGAACCTGCATCTGGCTGATCTCAGGCTCTGGTGAATGCCACACACTGCCTCCTGGAAAGAGCTGGCTTTAGCCAGGCTACTGTATAGGTTTGTAGGCCAGAGAACAAGGGGAGAAGGCTGTCTGGCTGCACCCCGATCTGTCTCAGCAGCCTCTTCAAAGTGGAATGAAGGACGGCCCGTGTAACCCCTGCAATGTATGTTTCCTGATGCAGCTGGTGATATTTAAATGCCTCCTGTTAAGATAACAAGTGGCATTGTATTTCTTGTTATTTCTGCTTATTTATCTGCATTGCTTGGCATCTGGCGTCTCTGTAACTGCCCAGTTTTCTGGGGCCAATTTCACAGATTAGAAGTTGCAAGGCAGGTTTTAGCACCATATGAAGAGACCCAAGGTGACTTCCCAGGTGGAGGCTCCTGAAATCCCAGTCTCAGTCATGGGGGAGATGCCTCCCGGAGTCCTGATGCTGCCCGAGCTCTGTCAGCTCCGCTGGCGGCTCCTGGCTACTGGGCACGGTGCCTCTGGGGTGGGCTCTGGTCCAGCAGGCGCGGCGCTGGTCATGCTTGCTGAGGTCCCACTGATCTTGAGTCACAGCTCCCTTCCTCCGCGGACTGGTGACAACAGCGTCTACCTCACAAGGCTGTTGGGGGATTGATTGAGAGGGCGACAGCCATGTGTCTGAGATGGCGCCTGGCACATGTGAGGCTCAATAACCTCAGCCTGGAGAGCGCTGGCGAGGAAGGGGGAAGCGAGGGGAGGAGGAGGGAGGTCCTGAGCCTCAGTTTCTTTAATTATAAAAGTGGGATTGTAGAAAAGATCCACCGATAGGATGTCAGAGGCTTAGCATTATGCTCAGCACATACTAAGCGTTCAATAACTCTTAGCTATTAGCAAAACCTTTTGAGCATCAACAAAATGGGGATAATAAGCCACCTCCCTCACAATGTTGTGGTGAAGATTCAGCAACGTTGTGTATCTGAAGTGAGTAGAAAGTGCCCAGTACCTAGACAGACCTCAGTGTGTAATTATTATTATTCGAACAGAGGTGGGAAATGGTTCCACTGATTGGTTCCGCGGAGGCTTGGGGCCTCAGTGGGGCTGGAGTGGGGCCCAGAACCTTCCGGAGAGAAGGGAATGGAAGGATCGTGCAGGCGGTGTGCTCTCAGGTGAAACAGTAACAGAGGGACTGTGTCTGATGGCTGTCCGGACTCGCCCCGGGTGGGCGGCCATCATCGCGTCAGACCCATCCTGGGGGCCGGTGCCACTCTCTATACCCTTTATTTCTTTCACCAAAGGCCTGGGAAGCAACACAGTGACCAGGGCCTGGTCCAGCGCAAGCACTGCCCCTGGGTGGTCTCGGTGCACGTGCCATTGCCCAGCCCACTTTGACATCTGCCTTCTGTAGAGCACATGTCACCGGTTGACACTTACACAAGCCAGAGGGCCCAGCCCACACTCATCGCCATAATAAACACATGTGGCAGTTTTTGAGCTGAGCTGTCCCATCCATCAATCCGCATGACACCCAAAGAGTCCCTGCGGGAGGAAGGCGTGACTTCAAAGGGCAGAGCCTCACAGCCAGGTAAGCGCTGGGAGTCTGTGTGTATTTGTGAGCATGTGTTGTGTGTATATGTGGGTTTGTGCACGTGCACGCACCCACGTGTACGCACACATGCACACATATGTGTGCACGCGTGGATATTTGCATATGTTTATGCATGTGTGTGTGTGTGAGAGAGAGAGAGAGCGAGCACATTAGATTGAGTTCCAAATTCAAACACCTTCCGGGGCTGGCAGGGTTGTGGGAATGGAATGGAATAGACAGAGGCTGACTTTGGTCCTTGGAACTTAGGGGACAACAGAGAGTGACGGGAACTGTGGCAGAGGGAGCCACGCCCATCTGAGGCTGGCAGACGCGCTCACTCCCTCTGACTGCTGCCTGTTGGAGGGCAGACCCCGGTTACGAGGTATTTCCAGTTTTTAAGATAAGCCAGAAAGCTGGACTTTTATGTGAAAGGTCCTGACTGTATATTTAGTCAGCTCATCAGGGAGAATTTTTTTAAATGTTCCCTGGATCAAACAGAACACACCCAAGGCTGGAATTCGGCCTGTGGATCCCCAGTGGAGTGTAGATTTTTCTCTGGTGGGAACAGGCCTGTTCTACCGGGCTGGGCTGTTCCCAGAAATCCCCGCATAGAGCTGCTGTGGTTCTCTGTGCAGTGAGTTCGTCCCCCAGGGACATTCGGCAATGCCTTGAGACACTGGTTGGTTATCAGAGCTGGGTGGTGGTGATGGTGAGTGGTGGGTTATTACTGGCAGTCAGCCAGTAGAGGCCAGAGATCCTGCTGACCATCCACAGCGCACAGACAGCCCCCTCCCCACCGTGCAAACCGTGTGTGAGTCCAAATGTCAGTTGTGAGAAACCTGAACTAGATTCATCCGAAGGTGGTTATGAAAGTCTACTTTGTTCTGCCATAAGTCCTGACTCTTAATCAGTGTAGGCTCTAGGGGTCAGGTGTGTGACCAATTGAAAATCCATCCAAAGAGATGGATTTCTGGCAGAGAGGCCTGTCCAAGTTCGCCTCCCAACATGCTGGCTTTCTGAGAAGTGTTTCACGTGCCCAAATCACCAGACCTCCTACAACTGCCTGAGAAATACTGCCTTTATCCTCGTTCCACAGATGAGACTGACACACGCACACATGCACACACACACACACACACACACACACACACGCACACACACGAGAAAGTTGGCAGAGCCTGGAATGTAACTTGGGATAGTCTGGCTTCCTATGATGGGGCTCCCTTGGGAGAAAATAAGGACCGAGATGACTTTGTGCTCTGGCACCTCTGAGAGTTTGAATCGACTGCTTTCTCTGTCTGGAACAATTTTTGCTTAGAAAACTTCCCCCTCATCTTTCCAGGCTGAGCTTGAAAAATGTCTTCTCCAGAAAGCTTCCCTTGGCAGTTGAGACGGGGTCCCTCTATCAGCCAGATCATCTTCCCTGTCATAGATCATCTCTCAGATCATCGCCCCGTTCCTGTGACTGCTGCAGTTTCTGTCTTAATGTTTAACGAGCATCTGTCATTACTGTGCTGATGCCTGCATGTTCTCAGCCCTGACTAGGTATTTTTGAATGAACGGATCAATGAATGGTGGGTGTTTCCTTGTTTCTCCTGTTAGCTTTATTTCTGAACTTTGAAGTGCATGGTCGAGTCTTTATGATGAGCCAGGCAGGCACTGTTCTAAGTGCGTTACGTGTATTAACTTGCTTAATGCTTGCAACAGTCCCAGGCAGCAGGTATAAATGCTGTCCTCATTTATTCTCATTTCTCAACTTGTCAGGCAAAGAGAAATGAAGGCACTTGGCCAAAGTCACACAGCTCATACGTAAGTGACAGGAACTTCCCCAGTGGCTGCTGTGTGTACACTGACTTCTGCAGGCCTGGGACAGAGCTGAGTTTTGTGCTTGTCGTCATTGGCTGGATCCCCAATAAAGGTGTGGTGAGCTGTTATTACGTGACTCAGGACAGGTTCAGGCATCAGACAGCCATTTCAGTGAACATTGCAACGTGGAAGGCACTGAACGAGACGAAGCGGTTTCATGTTTCTTTGTCATTTGCATTTTGTATTTAGATATTTGCCTGTTTATAGCCGATTAGTATATTTGACCTCTTTTCTCATTGATTAACAATTGCTTTTTCTATATTAAGGCTGTATGTCATACACTTGTCACATGTTATGAGTTTCCCCTAATTTTACCAGTTCTTTTCTTTCTCAATTCATTTATTTTAGGAGCTGTTCAGAATTTTTTATTTTAATGATCTTTTTTTTTTTTTTTACAGAGACAGAGAGTGAGTCAGAGAGAGGGATAGACAGGGACAGACAGACAGGAACAGAGAAAGATGAGAAGCATCAATCATTAGTTTTTCATTGCGCGTTGCAACACTTTAGTTGTTCATTGATTGCTTTCTCATATGTGCCTTGACCGCGGGCCTTCAGCAGACCGAGTAGCCCCTTATTGGAGCCAGCGACCTTGGGTTCAAGCTGGTGGGTTTTTGCTCAAACCAGATGAGCCTGTGCTCAAGCTGGCGGCCTCAGGGTCTCAAACCTGGGTCCTCTGCATCCCAGTCCGATGCTCTATCCACTGCACCACCGCCTGGTCAGGCCAGAATTTTTTATTTTAATTTTTAAGTAGTCAAAACTGTCAGTCTTCAGTGCCATACCTTAAAACATTCTTTCTATCCCCAAGATGATGATGTATTCACACTTATTAATATAGTCCTTTTGGTTTCATTATTTTATTTATTTATATGCTTGCTTACCATTTTAATCTTTGGCCCACCAGGAATAAATTGGAGCATATGGTGTGAGACAGGATTCTCACTTTATTGTTTTTTCACTAGGTCTGTTGTACATTCTCCATAAAAACTCCCTGAGAGCACCGGTGACTAAAATAGGCAGCCACCAGCTTGACAGTGTCCACTGGAGCAGTTCAGCTTCTAAATCACATTGTCTTTCAGTTGCCTGATATTATATACGTATGTAATAAATTTGTGTGTATAATAACCATTCAATCAGAATCAGCCGATGTGCTCACACAACACTGAATTTTTGAAAGACGAGTTTCCTACGGCATTTCCGTGAAGGGGATGCAGCTATACCAGCCTCTGTCATTGGCCCATTCCACAGACATTACTGCACAGACGCCCCTCCCCCTTCTTGGCTAGCAAATGACCACTTCATTCACACGACTGGCAGACATCCCTTGATGCATACCAGTTAAAATTCTGTGATATCAGTGTTGCTGATCTGGTTGGCAAAGATGAAGGAGTTCGACGGTTCCTGATGTTGGCAGCGACGAGGGAGTAGGGCTCTGTCAGTGCCCCCTGGCTTTAGCACGGCAGTGGGGTGGGAAGACGCTGCTGGAGTGCTGCCTGGGTGTCATGCCGGCCTTGGGTACCAGTCACGGTGCTGCAGGTTTTGCATTCTTTGTTGAGGCCTCATAACCACCCGAAAGCAGAGGGAGCTATTACTAATTCATTTCACAGAGAAGAACACTAAGACCCAACGAGGTGAAGTAACCTGTCCAAAGTCAAGTATCTATTAAGTGTCAAAAAAAGTTTACAGCAAAAGCCTTTAAGGCATGCTTCCTTATCAACCCAACAATTCCCTGTCGCATTGGTGCCAAGGAAAAAATGACGAATGGACAAACAGATGTGAAACAAGAGTATTATCACAGGGTTGCTCCTGACAGTGAAAAATTGGAAATAACCTAAAAGTCCATCTGTAGAGAATCGGTGAACTTTATTATAGTATTTGCATATCCTGGATATTATATAGCTTTTACCTTGTGAATCTTTTTTTTTTTTTTTGTATTTTTCTGAAGCTGGAAACGGGGAGGCAGTCAGACAGACTCCCGCATGCGCCCGACCAGGATCGACCCAGCATGCTCACCAGGGGCGATGCTCTGCCCATCTAGGGCGTTGCTCTGTTGCAACCAGAGCCATTCTAGCACCTGAGACAGAAGCCACAGAGCCATCCTCAGCACCCAGGCCAACTTTGCTCCAATGGAGCCTTGGCTGTGGGAGGGGAAGAGAGAGACAGAGAGGAAGGAGAGGGGGAGGGGTGGAGAAGCAGATGGGCGCTTCTCCTGTGTGCCCTGGCCGGGAATCGAACCTGGGACTCCTGCACGCCAGGCCGATGCTCTACCACTGAGCCAACCGGCCAGGGCCTAGCTTTTAAAGACTTATAAAATAAATACACTCTTTTTTTTTTTTTTTTACAGAGACAGAGAGTGAGTCAGAGAGAGGGATAGACAGGGACAGACAGACAGGAACGGAAAGAGATGAGAAGCATCAATCATTAGTTTTTCATTGCGCGTTGCAACACCATAGTTGTTCATTGATTGCTTTCTCATATGTGCCTTGACCACAGGCCTTCAGCAGACTGAGTAGCCCCTTGTTGGAGCTAGCAACCTTGGGTTCAAGCTGGTGGGCTTTTGCTCAAACCAGATGAGCCTGTGCTCAAGCTGGCGACATCAGGGTCTCGAACCTGGGTCCTCTGCATCCCAGTCCGACGCTCTATCCACTGCGCCATCGCCTGGTCAGGCAATATACACTCTTTTGATACATATAATTCCCCGTTTATTATCACATGTACAGGGCAGTTTATACATTATATGTATTGTATGATATAATTTTTCTTATTTTTAAAAAATATAGGCATAGAAACAAATGGAGGCTGGAGCCAGGGTTCTCAGTGTTGGCATGGCTGACGCTGGGCAGGGGACTTTCTGTTGTGGGCTGTGCCCTGGACCTTACCTGCTAGATGCCAGTGACATCCTTCTCACCCCCTACCCTTGCAGGTATGATGGCAAAAACATCTCCAGTCATGGTCAGATGTCCTGTGGTGAACAATATTGCCCAGTTGAGAATGACTGAATTAGAACCCTTTCCTCCCTCCCTCCCTGTGTGAGGGCAAGAAGGGAGCTGTCACCCAGCTGGGTCACTCCTTAGGAACACGGTGCTGGTTCACTCCCTGACCTAGGTGCCGGAGACCACACGAGGCCCACTGAGCTGAGCTGCTCATCCTGCTGGCGGCCGTGGTCAGCTGTGGGCAGGTGGGCAGTGTCACCATCAGAACTATGAGCTGCCTGCATAACCACTGCGGATATTATCCAACCACTGAGTACAGGAAGAGCAGGGACATTGGAGCCTGCTGGTCCCCCTGCCCAAGACCTCCCTTATCCTTCTGGTCTTGGCCAAACTGTCTGCTCTCCTGAGAGCCCCCCCCCCCCTTTGGAACAATGCAACGTTAGTGGGCTGAGTGGTACCTCCCAAACTTAGTGGTCCACCTCAGAACCTCAGAATTGGACCTTCTTAGGAACAAGGGCCTTTGCAGACGTAATTTTAGTAAGAATCTCAACATGAGATCGTTTTGGATTAGATTGACCCTAAATTTAGTGATCAGCGTCTTTATAAGAGACAGAAGAGGAGAAAAATCAGGAGACATGGGAGAAGGCCATGTGATGGTGGAGGCAGAGGTTGGAGTGATGCATCTTCAAGTCAGGGAATCTGGTGGCCACTGACGAGGCTTGGGAACGAGTGTCTCTCAGAGCCTCTAGAACGAACCAGTTCTGCCAACACGTTGATTTCAAAGTGCTGGACTTCGGAGCCATGAAAAAATAAACTTCCATTGTTTTAAGTCCCCAGGTTTGTGGTAATGTGTTGTGGCAGCCCCAGGAAATGGATAGAGCATTCCTGCCTCCGTTCCAGCTGAGGCAGCTGCGGGCAGTGTGGCTTGCACTGTGGCAGGGTACTTCTTCCACAAGCAACTGTTTTCTCATCTGGGAAGTGGGGGTATTAGCCATATCTACATGAGGCAGGGGGTAGAGGGGAACAGTAGCCAGTATTCCAATCACAGTGGTAATAGTATTTTGTCATATGCATGTATAACAATTAATACCTTTCAGAATGTTTTAAATCCTTTATGTCACTCCACTTGATCGTTGGAATAAACTCTGAGCATCAGATCCCTTATTGAAAATGCTCAAGATCTCTGCCTCTAATCTCAGTCATGGTTCTAGCTTTGTGCTCATGGGCTTAATTCCCATTGGCCTCAGTTTCTCAGTCCATAAAATGGGGATCATAAGAACACCTGCCTGGTTGATTTGCTGATAATAGCTCAGTACTGTGTCTGGCATTTAGTAGGTGCACAGTAAACTCAAGCTGCCATTCATTCTTATATCTGGGACGGGAGCCTGGTAGATTGTTTCTGTGGAAACCAGAGCCTCTGGGGCTGCCCTCCCACCCTTGGCGGTTCCCAAGGTTTCAAGAGGATTCCCAGGGACCCTGGCAGACCCCCGGGGCAGGAGGGCAGGTGAGAGGGCAGGAGAGGATGCTCACTCAGTCTTCCTACTGGGACAGCCCATTTCATCTTGAAACTCAAGAGAGTTTCCTGGTTCAAAGACCAAAGGACTTTAAAAAAGAAGAGAAAAAAGGATTCCTGGACATCAAATCCTCCTTACACACACTGTTTTGATGGTTTAAACGTAAATGAATCCGAAACATCTGGGTTAAATTTCTCCTGAAGGGCTTAAAAATTAAGAGGGAAAAAAGGGAGTTGTCTCGGGCCAAATGCATGCTGATTTTTTCCGATCTCCAGAATCTTTGGGAAGTAATTGGAGGCATGTCCTCACACCCCAACCAGGGCAAAGCTGTACCTTTTCTTTTTAATTGCTGTTATGACTCACTGTTGAGTTGGTGATTATTTTTATCCAGTTAATGAAGGTAATCTATAAATTACCACTGACCCAGATTCGTGATTTAATAAGATTTAAATTGCACACCCATGCTTGCTCGGAAGAAACGGGCTGGAGCCTTTCTGAACAGAACACACGCATCTGTCGTTTCTCAAAGGTCTGGAGGCTCAGATGTTCTCCCACCGCCCCCTGCCCCCCATCTGAGAGCATGGCCTTTGCAGTGTGATTGTTGGGGCCACCTGGTCAGTTTCCAGGCCTTGTGACTGCACATGCTCTGTGGGTGCTGGCTTTGGGCTCAATAAAGACACCAAATGGGGACCCAGGAGGCAACCACCTTGCTCTCTCCCCTCTGTACCCTCAGCTGACCTCAGACCCCTCTCTGGGCCTCAGTGTCCCCCCTGGATGACATGACAGAGTTTTGGTCTTTAAGGGGATTCTTAGCCCTGGTGTGCCAAGCCTGAGTTTCCCAAGGTGTGCCCTGTGCAACCCTGGTCCCTTGAGATGCCATGCAGAGACGGCTTCCTTCCTCAAAGCCCATCTGAACGTGGTGCTGGACTCAGCCCACGTGGTGCTGCATGTGGCATGCTGGCGGGCTCAAGGTTAAAGTCCAAGTCACTGCCACTCTCACCCTGTAGAAACTGAAGCTCTCCTAGGTTCAAAGCCAGGTCAGGGCTGCCACCGTTGTCCCAGCTCCTCTACTGGCTCCTGTTGTCCTTAAAATCACATCCCTGAACTTGAAAGACTGTGGGATCTCTACCCAGAGCCAGCTTTATGGACAGCAGACATGGCATTCACACAGGGTTCTTGCCCAGAAGGACCCCGGGCTTAACTTAATGCTTTATTGTCTCTATCTTGAAATTCTTAATAAGTTTTGTCCAAAGGGTCCGCATTTAGAACTTTCCCTGGACCACGTGAATCGTGTAGTCAGTCCTGCGCAAACCCCAGCCTCACCTTCTGCCTGGGTGTGAGGCAAAGCCACATCGATCAACACCCTAGAGGTGGGTTTAAAAAACTCTGTTAAGAAGTGAATGGCACAGGGCCCAAGGCTGTGCCAGGATCACAGAGTTGGTTACTCAAGAGAGTGGAAATTAGGAAAAGGATCAGCCAAGCTCCTGTGGCCTTTGGATTTTCCCTAATTTGTGAACTCAATGGCAAAGCCCGGGTCTTTGCCCCTCACAGCTGAATTTGAATGTGTCCCAATTCCAACCCTGTTGCCTGTAAGGAGACCAACTTCCTGGTACCCAACTGGGGACAACTTTTCTTTCTTTTATTTATTTTTTTAATTTATTCATTTTAGATAGGAGAGAGAGTGAGAGAGAGAGAGAGAGAGAAGGGGGGAGGAGCAGGAAGCATCAACTCCCATATGTGCCTTGACCAGACAAGTGCAGGGTTTCGAACCGGCGACCTCAGCATTCTAGGTCGATGCTTTATCCACTGCGCCACCCCAGGTCAGGCCTGGGGACAACTTTTCATGGTGTTTTTTTTCCTCTTGTGTTGGCTGGAAACAGTCCTCGGAGGAGTCCACAGCCACCAGAGGGGGGCTGGGTGTATGTCTATGAGCAGGTTTACTTCTTTTTCACAAAGTTATATACTTGTGGTAGTCAGTTTAGGCAAGTCAGGTAATTAGATGAAAATCAACACCATCCATAGCCCGCCTTCCAGGCATGACAAGAGACATTGGCATCTCTTGTTGAACTCAGGTCATAATTCCCCATGTGTGTGGGGGGGTGAATCTGCAGCTCAGGGTCTCAGCTCAGTGTCTGTGGTTTTTTCCCTGGAATACTGGCAGCTGTGTCTGGTTCGGGAGACAGGAGGTGAGGGGAGGAGTGAGAGAGCAGAGAGAAGTTTTGCTTTTGTTTTTCAAGAACCTGGATGAAGTTGGAGTTGCAATCAGGTTTATGAGCAATGCACACCTGACACTCCCTCAAAACAGATGAGTTGTCATTTTTGCTGTTTTTCAAGAGCACTTGAAAACAGGAAATTGGCATGCTGGCTGTCAAATTCTGAATATTTTAGCGGTTTTTGCAATATTAGTTTTTATTTGTTTTCGAATATGATTTCTCAACATCAGCACTAGTGACACTTGGACCAGACAGTTCTTTGTTGCGGGGCTGTCCTGAGCATCACAGGAAGTTTAGCAGCATCCCTGGTCTCTGCCCATCAAATGCCAGCAGAAACCTCTCCCTTTGCCACGACAACCCAAAATCATCAGACAGATATCACTGGGGGACAAAAGCACCATCTATGGCTCTAGAAAGTTCCAGGAAGAAGCATTCTTACAACTCCTCAAGCACAAACAGAGCCTAAACTCGTTTATGATATTGGACTCAATGTGATGGTGTTTTTTAAAGGAGCCTGCTTAAGAAAATAGCTAATTAATTAAGCAAGAGGGCTAGCAATGCTAATATAGCTAATGTTATATTCCATGTGGTTGGTGTTTGTGTGTGTACTTCCGTTTTCATATCCATTACATTTAATTACAATTAGCATTGCCTTACATTTACTATTACGTTACTAATTTCATTTCACTGAAAAAAAGGGGGCTTTTGAGAAATTTAAGCTTTTTATTTTATTTTAAATGGCTAGTTTCCTGACTGCAGTATACTGTTACATATCAGATAGAAAGAGCTTTCCCAACAGACTTGGAAAATGACTGTTGTTGAATAGAAAATAGCTCTATGAAGACGTGCCCTGGAACGCCACAGATGGGGATCCCCTACAGGAAATGACCGCCTCGAGACCGTTCAAAAATAGGCATTTTATTCAGTCAGCGGCCAACTGATTTTTATGAAGGTACACCATGTGCAGGGAGTTTATAGTAGGACAATTTTTAATTACCTACAAAGGGAGAGGTGACCTCCTTTGAAGAATGAGGAAGCTTTTGTTCTTGGGCTTGTCTGAGAGACTCCATAAATGAAGGGACATTCAATACAATTGGGCAAATAAGATCTGTTTTGCAGAAACTCATTTGGCCAGACTTAATAAACCATGTTGTGAAAAGCCTTAGTGTATATATGTGTGTGTGCACGTACATGTGCACACCAGAGGCGTGGGCTGATTGTTGATTATTTCTTACTTTGCTCCAGAAAACAAAATTGATGTGACGATTTTAAAGATTTGTTTTTGTTTTTACTAAGTCACCATCGGAATCAATCTGCCTGTATTGAAAAAAGAAAGAAGAAAAAAAATAATGTATGTGTTACCTCTTACAATCACATTAAGTCTTTTTTTTTTTTTTTTTTTTGCATTTTTCTGAAGCTGGAAACGGGGAGGCAGTCAGACAGACTCCTGCATGCACCCGACTGGGATCCACCCAGCACGCCCACCAGGGGGTGATGCTCTGTCCATCTTGGGGTGTCACTCTGTTGCAATCACAGTCATTCTAGTGCCTGATGCAGAGGCCACAAAGCCATTCCCAGCGCCTGGGCCATCTTTGCTCCAATGGAGCCTTGGCTGTAGGAGGGGAAGAGAGAGACAGAGAGGAAGGAGAGGGGGAGGGGTGGAGAAGCAGATGGGCGCCTCTCCTGTGTGCCCTGGCTGGGAATCAAACCTGGGACCTCCACACTCCAGGCCGACGCTCTACCACTGAGCCAACTGGCCAGGGCCACATTAAATCATTTTATTATAAATAGTTCATGTATCTCATAGAAAATTTGGTGAATGCAAAAAAGTATAGAAAAGAAATTAGTATCATACCTAAATCTGTCACCACAAGGTAATTGTTATGAAGGTTGGTCTGTTTCTCTCCAGTCTTATATTAAACAGATGAAGACCATACTTTTTCAGAGTTTCCAGCTCCACTTCACTTTCTGTTGTATCCTGAGCATTTTCCCCAGGAGCTATACTTTGGGGGGAAATTCCCTGACAGTGCTGAGGTGCCCAGACGGGCTGCCGGGGTGGTTGTGCAGTTGTGCAGTGTGCAGACCTAGTGACGACACCGGGAACGGTCCTGCCTGCAGCGGGGTGCTGCCAGTCCCACATGCTTACCTGTCCAGAGAACGGCTGGAGCCAGGGTCTCTGTATTTCTCCGTCTGGACCCAGCTGCAGGGCGGCTGCCTCGGTTTGGGGCAGGAGCAGGGATTGACAGCTAGGAGGCTTGAAGGAACTTTGGGGCCATGGAAGTGTCCCACATGGACCAGGGAAGGTGGCTGCACAATTGTTTAAATGCACTAAAGCTCATTGAACGACGGACTTCCAATGGATGAATTTTATGGTACCTTAAGTATACCTCAATAAAACCAGTTTTTTTAGGGGAAAGGGTGAAATCCACCCGCTAAAACAGTCAAGGACCAGGAAGCGAGCGCCACTATCATCACTCACCGACCAGGACTAGGAGAGGGTCCGTCAGTTCCTTGAGGCCACTTCCCTGCCTGGGATTCGGCCCCCACCGAGCTGTGATGTGCTTATCACACGTCACCGCGGATTCCTCACTGTCTGCAGGCCTGGAGCCCTGACATCTGGGGCCGAGCCTCCCGCTTCCTGTACTCGGAGTCTGTGGTCTGCACATCAACCCTTTCTGGTTCTGTTTCCCAGCCTGGGTGGCAAACTCCCGAGCTGAAAACATGGGTTGAGCAACAGAAAAGCAGGGGGAGCCCGGCCCCCCTCTAGGCTGCCCTTGATCTAAACCACTGTGATGAGAGCTGCTCAGCACCGAGAGCACAGCCCTTAGGTCGCGCCTTTTCCCAGCGTGCATCTTGGATGAGTTTGATTTACTGCCTGTGCTCGAAGGGATCCTAAGACAATGCAGAGCTTCTGGTGGCCTGTCTGAAAACACGCTCACACACAGTCACCCAGCCCAACTCTGAATCACCCTCCAGAGGGGCAGAGGGATCTTCAAAGTCCCTCCCGTCTGCTGGGTTTCTAGCAGACGGGATTGTGGGTTGGGAACTAGGGTGGAAAAATTGACTGTGAATGTTATTTTCGAATGTGGCAATGGTTTTGAGGACAATTTCATCACGAAGAGCCGCTTTTGTATTTTTGTTTTCATTGTGTTGTCATTCCAGGGGGGCTCATGTGAGGTCAGGCTGTGGGAACAGGGGACTTGTGGGCTCATTTCCATCAGTTGGGGTCGGGGCTGCATCCAGTGGAGGGGTGGCTTCTGGGGACCAGGGGTGGGGGCTGGGAGGACGGCCAGCTGCTGGGAGAACCAGAGCAGGGCATGGCAGTTGGACTGCTCCTTCTGCTCAGCCTGCTCCTCCCCTTCTTCACAGGCAGTGACAGTCAACCAATCAGTCCACCGATTCTCACACAGCATGACCCAATGGATGAACAGACTCTGGTACAGCCAGAAACGGAATGTTATTCAGCAATAAAAAGAAATGAGCTATCGAGCCATGAAAAGACATGGAGGAAGCTCACATGTCTTTCAATAGGTGAATGGATAAACCAACTGCTGTATATTCTTAGCATGGAATATTAGCGCCAAAATGCCTCAAGCACACAAAAAGACACTGAGGGACCTTAAATGGATATTGCTGAATGAAAGAAGTCACTTCAAATGGGCTGCTTGCTGTATGATTCCGACTACATGAGATTTGGAAAAGGCAAAATATAGAGACAATAAGAAGATCAGCAGTTGTCAGGGGTGGAGGGGAGAGGACGAAGAGGATGAAGAGCTGGCGCACAGGGGATTCCAGGGTAGCGGAACTATTCTGTGCTACATTGTATGGTGCAAACCGGGCGTGAAACGTTGTCAAAGCCCATAGGAGGTGCAGCACTGAGTGAATCGTTATGTAAACGCTGGATTTGGGTTCATAATGATGTGTCCGTATTGATTCATCAGTGATAACAAATGCACCACACTATTTTGAGATGTTAATAATAGGGAAACTCATGGTGGGGAGAAAGGGAGAGAAGGAAGTTCTTTGTACTTTCCTCTCAATTTTTTTATAAACCCAATATTGCTATTTAAAATCTATTTAAGGCCCTGGCTAGGTGTCTCAGTGAATGGAGTGTTGTCTTGGTGCACCGAGGTTGCGGGTTTGACCCCCCCCCCCCAATCAGGGCAGATAGGAGAAGCCATTAATGAGTACAACTAAATGGAACAACTAAGTAGAACAACGAGTTGATGTTTCTCTCTCTCTCCTGCCCTCCTTCTCTCTCAAGTCAACGGGGGAGGGGTCCTATCTATCCTCAAACCTTCCAGTGGCATCCTTTAACATTTTTTTTTTTTTAGCGAGAGAGAGAGAGACAGACAGACAGACAGACAGACAGATAGGGACAGACAGGAAGGGAGAGAGATGAGAAGCATCAATTCTTTTTTTCTTTTTTAAAGAAAGGCAGACTGCCACATGCAGCGCCTCATTTGGATGTGTCTGGAGTCTTGGAAGCTTGACTACCCTACGTTCTCCTACAAATGGAGCTTGAGGCTTGTTTGGAGGTTCTAGCAGGGGAGCGCAGCTACTTGTATACCCTTGACCGAAGAACAGTCCTCTCCTCTATCGGGGAAGGTCGTCCTCTTCGACCGATCGCGCAGCCTTGGGAGGGACGCACACGGAGCGGTGAGGGAGGAAGGGGACACCTGCCTAGCCAGCCAGATCAGCCGAGTCAACCCTAGCGATCAATGGGGTGACAGATGTCGTAGTCAGATCGCCCTCACATCCGCATCAATTCTTTATTGCAGCATCTTAGTTGTTCATTGATTGCTTTCTCATATGTGCCTTGGCTGGGGGGCTCCAGCAGAGCGAGTGACCCCTTGCTCAAGCCAGCGACCTTGGACTCAAGCCAGTGACCTTGGGTTCAAGCCAGTGATCGTGGGGTCATGTCTATGATCCCACGCTCAAGCTGGCGACCCCGCGCTGAAACCAGATGAGCCCATGCTCAAATCAGCGACCTTAGGGTTTTTAACCTGGGTCCTCAGCATCCCAGGTTGATGCTCTACCCACTGCGCCACTGCCTGGTCAGGCAGTCCTTTTGACATTTGAAATAAAATTCCAGATCCTTGCCTCTTCCTTATAGAGGCAGAGGTGGTCTGTGCCCATTCACCTGTCTGACTTTCTCTCTTGTCCTTAGATGGCCCCGGCTGGCTTTCCTCTTGTCACGCTGACCTCTGTCAGTCCCTTGAGCAGGCCCAGCTCCCCACGCCCTCAGGGCACTCACAAGTGCTGGTCCTTCCACCTCCTCCTGTGGTTGTTCCCTCGGCACCTCTCAGGCCAGAGCCGTGTGGCAGGAAGTTCCTAACTGCGCCACCTAAAGGTTTCTCCTGGAAATCTGGACACCCAGCCTTTGTTGTACTGTCCACAACGGCTTTGGAAAGCTGTTGCTATTTCATTTACACGGTTATTTGTTCTGCTTGGTTACTTGCCGTTCCTCCGCCCTCCCTCAGTCCAGTGGGGGGAGGGGATGTAGATGTGGGCAGGGACATTGTGTCTGTTTGATCAGTGATGTGTCCCTCCTGCCACAGTAGATGTTCAGTGAACGAGTGACTGCTTGAATGAATGAATGTGCGTTCACTGACACCTGCTGAATTTGTTGGGGTTCAGTGTAGGAAATAAAAACCATTTTAGGTCTTTTAAAGCTGGAAGTTTTCTAATGCACAGAATTAGGAATTGTGAAGTTTGTAGAAGAGACAACAAATGGGACAACCATGATCCTTAATTTCCATCCTGCCAGCCCCAGGACCCTCCTCTGGCCCCGCCCCGGAATCACAGACGCAGCCGCCCGCCCCGTAGTGCTTTAACGTGCTCAGTCCCCCCCTCCGGCGGCCAGGTTCCTTCCGCCAGCATGCTGGCCATGCACCAGTAAGTCAAGGCCGACTGGCCGCGCCCGGAGTCCCAGCTCCAGTGCTTACTGGTTGTACGACCAAACTGTTTGTTCTTTTTCTTTTTTTTTTTTTAAGCCTGTAAAATGGAGTAATTATGGGACTTACTCGCGGACTTTGGGGAGTGTTAGATGAGATAACGCATGTAAAATGCCTGAGCTGATGCCTGGCCAAAGAAAGCCCCAACTTCATGTCATGAATAACCACACCCCTTCTGTGCCAGGTGGGGCCATGGTGGAAAGTAGGAAAGGCTAGGACCCTGCCGGCATGGAGGTCCCATTGTTGTCCCAGGTATGCTAAGCTTATAAGGACAGCCCAGAGGCAGAACGGGCTGTCGGCATGGGAGCAGAGACAGCCACTTTTGCGGGGGCAGCCAGGGAAAAGGTGCCACTGAGGTGAACCTGCAGGATGAGAGGGACAGAGTCGAGTGGAGCTCTGGAGAGACTGTTCCGGGTGAGGGGGCAGAAATAGGAAAGAGGGATCAAACACTACCAAATAAGGTGGTCTCTTAATAAGTCAGTTATTATTTACTATTGAAAAAGAGCAAAATTGTCTATTTTCTTACATTTTATCCCTCCTTCTCCACTCCTTCCAGTTTCCTCCTTGCCACTAAGATTTTGGGGAAATCTTACTTGTGAATGATTCGTAATAAGTCTCAAACTTAATAACCAAGGTTCTGTACTAGTGACCTATTAACTTCAAACCTGGAGGCTTGGAGCAACGGTAAATATTATCTCACACAGTTTTTCTAGGTCAGGAATTTGGTAGCAGTTTTAGCTGAGTGGTCCTGGCTCCAGCCTCTCATGCGGTCACTGTCGTCTAAAGGATTGGTTGTGGCTGGAGGATCCATTTGTCAGTGGCGCATGCACATGGCTGCCGAGTTGGTGCCGGCTGTTGTCAGAAAGCCTCGGTTCCTCTCCCCGGGGGGCCTCTCCGCAGAGATGCTTGTGTGTCCTCACAATATGGCAGCTGGTTTCTCCCATAGAACAAGCGCAAAGCCTTGATGCTTTTCATGACCTCCTCTCGGAAGTCACGAACTTCCACAGTATCCCCCTGGTCACGCAGGCCAGTCGTGACTCAGGGTGAGGGGGACTGCACGAAGGTGAGCACACCAGGAGGCAAGAACCGTTGGGAGCCATCTTGGAGGCCGGCCACCACAGGTGTTTACCTCGCCAGGTGCGTTGAGGTCATTTCCTCCCTGCTTGGGCCAGAATCAATGGATAACTGGTCAGTGACAAAATCCTGAGCAGCGTCCCTAGCCAGGAAAGGTGTGGCTTGCCTTTCAGTTTTGATCATTTTGATTTTGTTTTTTTTTCTTATCCCAAACACTTTTTCCCCTGCATGATGAGATCTTTGCTGTTCAGATTTCATCCTCCATCTGAGACGACCTAAGAGACCAGCCCCAGCTGATTCAGCCCTTGAGAGAACAAGATAGAAATTTATAATTCAAGTGGGGAGTAATGGAAATTAATTTGTCTGGCAAAAGGCTACGAAGTACTCTGCTGCTAGACACAGAATCTGCTGTGGGACAACAGATGGGAATATTATGCAAATACAGCAAATGCCAAGAGGAATCAGGAAAGGCAACTTGTCTCTGTTTAAATGATTTTCTAAAATATTTTTTTGTTGAGGCTATACAGAATGCCAAAACAAGTTGTGGGAGTGTGAGGCGTCCTGTGTCCCCATCTGCGTGTGCAGACACGGTCAAAAACAAGGCGTGGCCATTGGAAATCAAGTTTGGGAATCAGTCAACAGTTTCCCAGTCGATGGGCATGGATGCCAATTCCTGGAACCTGGAGAACCTGGAGTCCCTGTGACCTGATGCTTCGTGTTGCAAAGTTCTGTGCACGAACTTGGCCGGGTTTCAGATGCTGTCTGGGTCTTGATTGTTTCAACACCTTTGCAAGCGGC
The DNA here is from genome assembly GCF_036850995.1 of Saccopteryx leptura. NCBI lineage: Eukaryota > Metazoa > Chordata > Mammalia > Chiroptera > Emballonuridae > Saccopteryx > Saccopteryx leptura. Next base: position 196,859,525 of record NC_089507.1, on the reverse strand, counting down.
CCACCAGAGAAGGGTTTGGGGTTTGTGACCGAAGATAAACTCGTTTTTAAAAACAACAGAGTCCTAATTAGCAAGGCTTTCTAGAGGGAGTTGTGCCTTGGGTAGTTAAGGCCAGGGCCAGCGTGTCAGTGTGCAGGAAAATGGTCCTAAACATATTGTATTTGTAACGTGCGATCATGAGAAAGCAATGATCTAATTTTAGGAGCATGTCCCCTGGACACTTCATTGTGCAGTAAAAAGTGATACTAGGGTGCAAGAGGACCTAAATTTCAAAGATTGACCATACTTAACTTCCATTCTGAGGTAACTGTTTACTTTTGAGGGAGATGGTCGGGATAGTCAGTTTTCAAAAGGGGATCTTGGCCCTGGCCAGGTGGCTCAGTGGATAGAGCATCGTCCCAAATAGCCAAGGTGGTGGGTTTGATCCCTGATCAGCACACAGATGAGAAGCAACCAAATGAGTGCACAACTAAGTGGAACAAGTAAGTGATACAGTGAGTTGATGTTTTTCTTTCTTTCTTTTTCCTTTCCTCCCTCCCCCTTCCTCGCTCTTTCTCAAATCAATAGGAAAATTAAAAAAGAAAAAGTGACCTTGACTTAGACCAGAAGGAATGGGACGGGGAGTCCTCCTGAAGAGCTGACAGTTGAGTAAACCACAGGAATCAGTTTGTGTTGGCGGGGAAGGAGAGGGTGACCCTTCCCGTGAGAGGAAGGCAGGAACGGAGGCGGAACGGACCTCCATGCTGCCAGTCTTCCCTGGACGCCGGTCGGCCTCATGGCCGCAGCCCTCCCGACCTCCACACGTCAGGTTCAGTTATTAACTATTCACACATGGCTGGAATGAGTTTATTTAAGGTGATAACTGCGACTTGCCCAGGACCTGACATGGAGTCCTATGATGATGCACACAATCCTAACAACAATAACAACAACAATAATGAAGAGCTGACACCAGAGCTCTGGCTTTGCCAAGCACCTGATCTCAGCGCCTTACCTGGACCAACCCGTTGCCTCCTCACCACCACCCAAGGCAGCAGGTGGTACCATTATCCCGTTTTACAGATGAGGAAACTGAGGCCCAGGAAGGCTCAGTAACTTGCCCAAAGGCACATAGCAGTAGGTGGCAGAGCCTGTGAAGATGGGCAGCTGCCGGCCTTTATACTGCCCTGTTTCGGTATTTCTTTCCACCGGGCCCTCCAGACACATACGTCTCTTGGCTGCCCAAATAAAACTCCTCAAAGAGGTAACTGCCGTGACCGGGAGGTAGTATTACCTCTGGTGACTAATTTGCCAATGTCTGTTTCTGTATCTGTAGATCTCTGTGGGTGTCCACTGAACAGTTTTTTTCCTAGACCCAACAACAGCGTCCTTCAGATGTCCTCAACACAGGCATGACCATGACATATGTGCGAGGTTATTTGCGGCAGCATGACTTCCTAAATAAGCGTATGAGAGCAACCCAAATGTCCATCGCTTAAATTAGGTCACACAGCGATGGACATCTGCAGAGGGCAATGCTGTGCCATCCTTGCAAAGAACAGGGGTGTTCTCTGCATTCTGATTCAAAACGACCGCTGATATATCCCAAAGCCAGATGCAGAATAGTGCACACCACACAACCATTGTGCTGGAGGAAATAAGCCACCAATGAGTGTGCCTGCAAGAAATGTAAGTGGGAAGAAATAAGCCACCAATGAGTGTGTCTGGAAGAAATGTAAGTGGCCTTAAGGTGGTTACCTGGGAACTCAGAGACAGGGGTTGGCTTATCCCCAGGGAATGGATCAGAGAAACTTGGGGGCTCTGGGGTGCAAGAGAGGCTTCCATGTCCCCACATGAACTTTAGTGTTGTGTTGGAGATTTTATCCTGGGTACATATACTATTAACAGATTAAGTGTGTGTGTGTGTATGTGTGTGTATGTTTAAGAAACGATAAAACATAGAAACAGTTCAGGGGCTCAGAGAGATGCTTCTTAAAACCATGGGGAGATGTTGCTTCTGAGAGCATGTCGTGAACACAGCTGTGGGTTCACAGTGCCCCATTTCCAGAGCGGCATCTGCCTCTGTTTCAATGCCCTGTCTGGTTTTCCTCAGAAGCTCCTTCTGAGGGCAGCTCTGGCCTACATTTAGATGACACATGTGTCCTCAGAGGCTGCCAGCTTGGCCGGCAGAGCCACTTGACTGAGCCATTCTGCGACCCTCAGGCGCCTCTGGGAAGGGTCAGCATTCCCTGTAATTACGGTTCCTGTCGCACTAGTGTCCACAGTCATTAAAAAGCATCCCCACCGGCTGCTGCCTCGTAGCCAAACACGGTCTGTGCAGAGGGCAAGCACAGGGCTTTGTCGCTCTGCATGACACCTGGTGTGGGACAGCCTGTGACATCCCCTGCGGGGGCGCGTTGCAGCCAGACTTCCTTGTTGTCTGCACGGTGGCTCTCCTGGAGGCATTGGGATGGAAGTGTAAAAGCTTCACTTCTAGGAAAGGCAAGGTGCTGCCAGGTGTGGCCAGATGGAATCTGGATGTCCTGGGCAAACAGGGCTGGACAGAGAGCTGCCGCCCTCCAGAGCCCGCCTCCTTGCTGGGACACATGACCAGGGGCCCCTCCGCGCCCCTCTCAGCTTCATCTTACGTGACCTGTCCCCTTGTTCCGTTATCTTTCTGCACTCAGCAATAATTACAAAGACAGGACAATGTTCTGCATGATCTGCAGCCATTCGTCTGTGTACCTGTGAAATAATCCCAACAGGTAGCGTGTATTCAACCAATGTACGCCTCACGGAAACCACGGGGCAGAGAAAGCAGAGAACGTGACCAAAGCCACACGGCCGAGGGCTCAGGGAGTGGAGTCAGGATTTCAGCCAAGGCCTCTCAGGGAATGAGCCCAAGAAGACATCACTAATGGGTCCAAGAAGGTTCCTCTCAGCCCAGGTGTGCCCTCCAAATTCAGTAGAAGGTCATAGGCTGCCACCACCAATCAATAAGCCCAGAGGCTCCATGAAGACAGGACCCAGTCGGGGTTAGGGCAGCATTGTATCCCTAAGTAGACGCACCTATCAGGGTGTGGCACTAAGTAGAAGCTCAATAAATATTTTTGGAAGGAACAAAGTGAGGGAGGGAGGAAGTGAGGCAAGGAGGCCAGAGGGTCATGTGGCAGAGAAGGTTAGCAGTCTCTCAATGGTGTAGATTTATTGCTGCAACGCAGCTGCGCAGGCTGCTCTGTAACTAGTTGTAGTCAGGTGACTAACTCCCCCACAGACACAGGAGCAGAAGTGAGAGTGTCTGTCACTCTGGAACCGAGGTTTCTGAGAAGTGGTGTGGCCCCTGCTCACCTCTGTCCTTCTGCTGTCTGCCCACGGATGGCGGCGTCTTCCTAGAGGCTTGCACAGCCACAGGGTGCGGCCCGGGAGTCCGTGTGACTGTCAAGTAGAGCCACCTGCCATCAGGAATATCTGCTTTGGTTGTTACCTGGGCAGGAAATGAAGGGTGGGGAATGCTTCCTCCCGGGGCATCTTCAGGCAGGGCAGCCCAGGACTGTTCTCTCGGGAGGGTGCCTGTGAACCGGCAGCCACAGCGCTGGCCACTGTTGCCGATGGGCGTGCCATCTGCAGGGGGTCTGGGCAGGGAGCTCAGAGCATCTGCTACAGGGTCCGGCTGTGGGGATGAGGATGCAGAGGACGTGGAAAGGTGCCCAGTGGTCAGTTACTTGTTGGACACTCGGGGCACGCCATCCCATTGGGCCCTCACAACCGTCCCAAGAGGAAGGTGCTCTCATTGCTATTGTTCCATTTTACAGATGGAGATATTGAGGCTTAGAAAGGTGAAGGGATTTTCTTAAGCACAGAGGTTGGAAGGGCAGAGCTTGAAGTCAACTGATCTGATTCTGGAGCTCTACATGGAACTATTGCATGACCCCGCTTGCCTCGTAGGTTGCCCGCCAGGGACCAGAGAAGGGCCGTGCGACATATCTCAGCACCTTGACCTTTCCACACGGCAGTCAGTGGGCCTGGTCTGGTGGGGTACTCCCCCCGGGGTTGCAGGCAGGGTGAGGCAAGCGGTCCTCTCACTCGGGAGCCTTGGCTGTGGCCGCCCTGCAGGTGATACAGTCATCCGCTCCAGCTCAGAGGCTGCCTGGCTTCATGGGTTGCTGAGTCGGCACAATAAGCTGACGTGGGCTGCGCCGCATGCACGCGGGGCCTGACTTTCCTGGGAGTGGTGGAGGAGAGAGGATGTTGAGTCAGAGTGAGAAATGCACTGAGCAGACTGTCCCCCTCAAACTGCAAAATAATGGCCGGGAGAGGACTCTTAGGAACTTAGTCCTCCTACTCAGCCGTAGATTTCAGACGCATCTGCCTGGCCTGTCACCAGCAGTACCCCTCGAAGCCTGTGGATGACAACAGGCTCTTCTTCACAGAGCGGTGTTATTCAACCGCCAGTCCACCCTACAACATCAGAGTGGTTAACTCTGTCGTGGACCGGCATGAAATTTCTGGTGGACTAGCAATTGAAAAACACTTTAATCGTTTTTATAAGAATTGAGCTGATGGCCCTGGCCGGTTGGCTCAGCGGTAGAGCGTCGGCCTAGCGTGCGGAGGACCCGGGTTTGATTCCCGGCCAGGGCACACAGGAGAAGCGCCCATTTGCTTCTCCACCCCTCCGCCGCGCTTTCCTCCCTGTCTCTCTCTTCCCCTCCCGCAGCCGAGGCTCCATTGGAGCAAAGATGGCCCGGGCGCTGGGGATGGCTCTGTGGCCTCTGCCTCAGGCGCTGGAGTGGCTCTGGTCGCAACATGGCGACGCCCAGGATGGGCAGAGCATCACCCCCTGGTGGGCAGAGCGTTGCCCCTGGTGGACGTGCCGGGTGGATCCCGGTCGGGCGCATGCGGGAGTCTGTCTGACTGTCTCTCCCTGTTTCCAGCTTCAGAAAAATGAAAAAACAAAACAAAACAAGAATTGAGCTGATGCCGGGAATGATTTATGGGTTAAAAGTGAGTTGGATTTTTAGATTGTGTGTTCAGTTTTGTTTTGATGCTTCGCAGGCTGGGTCTGGTTTTCCAGCCCAAGCCGCTGCGCCGCTGCATTGCTCTCTGTCTCTCCGGGTCACTCTCTCCGGCTCGCCCTGTCTCTCTCTGTTATATGCTGGCTCAGGGAACGGGACAGGAGATAAAATGCTTCTTGACAGGTGACAAGACGGACCCAATATCATTGTGGGTTTGGGGCCATAATCTAGGTGGCAGAAGGGGGGAGCAGTGAGGTTTAGAAACAAAATGGAAACAAAATCCAGACGGAGGATGGTTGTAGCAAAGGAGGCTGCACCAGGGATGTCTGTCCTCATTGTTTTGTTTTTAATAAAAATTGAGACCCACTTTTTTCTTTTCTTAAAGATATTGTTTATTGATTTTAGAGAGAAGAAGAGAGAGAGAAGGGGTGGGAGAGGGGTGGGAAGCATCAGCTCATAGTAGTTGCTTTTTTTTTTTTACAGAGACAGAGAAAGTCAGAGAGAGGGACAGACAGACAGGAACGGAGGAAAATGAGAAGCATCAATCATCAGTTTTTCGTTGCAACACCTTAGTTGTTCATTGATTGCTTTCTCATATGTGCCTTGACCACGGGCCTTCAGCAGACCGAGTAACCCCTTGCTCAATGACCTTGGGTCCAAGCTGGTGAGCTTTTTTTTTGCTAAAACCAGATGAGCCCACACTCAAGCTGGCGACCTCGGGGTCTTGAACCTGGGTCCTCCGCATCCCAGTCCGACACTCTATCCACTGCGCCACAGCCTGGTCAGGCAGTAGTTGCTTCTTGTATGTGTTTTGACCGGACAGTCCAGGGTTTTGAACCGGCAATCTCAACATTGCAGGTCGATGCTTTATCCACTGCACCGGCATAGGTCAGGCTGTTCTCCTTGGATTTAAAAAATAATTATTAGGGATCATTCTTCTAAATTGGGGCACTGTGCTGAATGGAACTGGTAGCAGCTTCCAAAGTGGCCCGAGTAGGCCTTCTCTGCCACCTGCAGCTTCCGGAGCCAGGCTTTGTCGACTGCTCTTGTCAACTTTTCTGTCCAGTAAAAATCGAGCCTGTTTTAATCTTTCCTGTTCTCCACCGGCTCCGAATCCCTCCAGGGCTCCTGGTCGCACCTCGGGACTCAGCGCTGCCGCGGTTCCTGTGGCTCTGTCTTTGGGAGGGGCTCACTTACAGGTTGGAGGGGTGAACAGAGGCAGTGCCAGGGGTCCTTTGACTTTAAATGATAGCTTTGTTGGGCAGAGTAATCTTGGTTGTAGGTCTTTGCTTTTTATTACTTTGACTATTTCTTGCCTTCTGGCCTGCAAAGTTTCTGTTGAGGAATCAGTTGACAGTCTTATAGGAGCTTCTTTGTAGGTAACTAACTGCTTTTCTCTTGTTGCTTTTAGGATTCTCTCTTTGTCTGTAATTTTTTTTTTTGTCTTTAAATTTTTGCATTTTAGTTATGATGTATGTTGGTATGGGACTCTTCATTGGTACTCTGTGCTTCAACAGATTAAGGATTTTTCTGTCATTATTTTTTATTTTTTATTTTTTTTACAGAGATGGAGAGAGTCAGAGAGAGGGACAGACAGACAGGAATGGAGAGATGAGAAGCATCAATCATTAGTTTTTCGTTGCGACACCTTAGTTGTTCATTGATTGCTTTCTCATATGTGTCTTGACTGCGGGCCTTCAGCAGACCGAGTAACCCCTTGCACTCGAGCCAGCAACCTTGGGTCCAAGCTGGTGAGCTTTTTGCTCAAACCAGATGAGCCCACGCTTAAGCTGGTGACCTTTGGGTCTCGAACCTGGGTCTTCTGCATCCCAGTCCCACGCTCTATCCACTGCGCCACTGCCTGGTGAGGCTGTCATTATTTTTTCAAATAGTTTTTCAATTTTTTTGCTGTCTCTCTTCTTCCTGCACCCCCATGATACAAAATGTTGGTTTGCTTGAAGTTGTCCCAGAGGTTTCTTACAATATCATTTTTATATTATTTTATTCTTTTTTCTTTTCGCTGTTCTGATTGGGTATTTTTGTTTTCTTATATTCCAGATTGCTGATTTCATTTTTTGCTTCATCGAATCTACTGTTGATGCCCTGTAAATTATCCTTCATTTCAGCTAGTGTCCTTCATTTCTGACTGGTTCTTCTTTATGGTTCCCATGTCCTTTTTCATGCTGTTGAAAATCTAAGTTCAATGACTCTTTCCTTACGTTCATTGAGTATCCTATAACCAGTGTTTTTTTTTTTTTAAAGATTATTATTTATTTATTTATTTACAGAGACAGAGAGTCAGTGAGAGGGATAGACAGGGACAGACAGACAGGAACGAAGAGATGAGAAGCATCAATCATTAGTTTTTTGTTGCGCATTGCGACACTTTAGTTGTTCATTGAATGCCCTCCCATATGTGCCTTGACCGTGGGGCTACAGCAGACCCCCTTGCTCAAGCCAGCGACCTTGGGTCCAAGGTGGTGAGTTTTTGCTCTAACCAGATGAGCCTGCGCTCAAGTTGGCAACCTCGGGTCTCGAACCCGGGTGTTCCGCATCCCAGTCTGACGCTCTGTCCACTGCGCCACCGCCTGGTCAGGCTAACCAGTGTTTTGAGCTCTGCATCTAGTAGATTGCTTGTCTCCATTTTGTTTAGCTCTTTTTCTGGAGATTTGTTCTGTTCTTTCATTTGGGACATGTTTCTTTCTTTGTCTCCACGTTTTGGCAGCCTCTCAGTGTTGGTTGCCGTGTGTTTGGTAGAGCTGCTACGTCTCCCAGGCTTGGCAGGTGCCTAATAGACTTGGTGTTCTATAGAATCCAATGACACGGCTTCCACGATCACCCAAGCTGGGCATTCCAGGTGCATCCCCCATGTGGGCTATGTCCACCCTTCTGTTGTAGTTGAGCCTTGATTGCTGTTGGCACGTCACCAGGAGGGATTTACTCCCATGCTGATCAACTGCAAGGACTGGCTGTGAGCACTGGCCACCACGGAGGATCAGTTGTGCAGGACCCTGCCCCACAGAGCAGGGCTTATTTCAGCGGGGCTCTGGTGCCCGCTGAGTCCATCCTTTGTGTGTGTCCCTGTGGAGGTGGTTGAGCAGTGCTTTGACGTGGTCTAAAGCTATCTACTGAGTGCGCTGGCTCTGGGTCCTCCTGGGAGGTGCAGGCTGAAGTCAACCACCACCTGTGTTTTGCCTAGAGCCATCTGGCATGAGCTACAAAGTGATCTTCAGATGGCTGCTATTTGTGCTGGGCTTGGAGGTTCCCAGGCAAGGCCAAGCTGGGAACCATGGCTGGCTGCTGCTAGCGCTGGGCTTGGAGCCACTTAGGAAGAACTACGGGGCTCACTGAAGCCAGGTGCTGCTTGTTTGAGGGATTTCAGGAAAATCTGAAGCATAAGGCAAGACAGGCCATTCATCTGGAAAAGCCACTGTAATCAGTTTGGGTGGGTCCACAAGTTCGGTGGGACAGGGTCTCAGGGAATCACCAGGTGGGACAAATAGTAGTGGCCAGATATAATGTCCACCTGCCAGCTCTATGGGGAAAGACTGTCTGATGCTGGACAATTCAGTTCCTCTTCATCACGTCCCTGGTGCCTTTTGAGCTGCTACTCCAGTGCTGGAGCTCAGAGGGAGTCAGAGTAAGTCTATGAGCAGGCCCTTTAAGAGGAGCTGGCTGGGACTCCAGCAGCCCTCTGTCTCAGTCAGTATCAATTCTTGCTGGGTTTTACAGCCAGGAGTTATGGGGACTTCTCTTCCTAGCACTGGAACCCTGGACTTTGGGGCCGGGTGTGGGGCTGGGATGCCTCCCTCCTGCACAGGGAGAACCTCTGCAGGAGATGTTCCTCCTGACTTTTATCTGCTGCACGTGGGTGTGGGACCGTCTGTTCTGCATGGTCACTCCTCCTACCAGTCTCCCTGTGCTTCTGCTTTCACTCCCGAGTTGTAGAACGTCTATTCAGCTAGATTTCAGGTAGTTTTGCATGATAGTTGTTCTGTAGTTCAGTCATAATTTTAATTGGTGGTGGGAGGAGGTGACTACTGTGTTTACTGGTGCCTTGATCTTGACCAGAAGTCCTCAGAACAAATACAGTGTGTCCGTAAAGTCATGGTGCACTTTTGACCGGTCATAGGAAAGCAACAAAAGACGATAGAAATGTGAAATCTGCACCAAATCAAAGGAAAACTCTCCCAGTTTCATACGTATTCAGTGCAGTTCGGTGTGGGCTCACGCACAGATGTTTTAGGGCTCCTTAGGTAGCTATCCCGTATAGCCTCTACAGATTCATCACTGACTGATGGCCTACCAGAATGGGGTTTCTCCACCAAACTGCCGGTTTCCTTCAACTGCTTATCCCACCAAGGAATGTTATTCCTATGTGGTGGCGCTTCATTATAAACATGCCGATATTCACGTTGCACTTTGGTCACGGATTTGAATTTAGCGAGCCACAGAACACACTGAACTTTTCTCTGTACCGTCCACATCTCAACTGGCATGGCTGTGGGCTGCTCCGCTGTATACACGGTGTTACGCCATCATCTGCGCATGTGCACATGCTGCCACATCATCCTACAGAAACTGGGAGGGTTTTCCTTTTATTTGGTGCAGATTTCACATTTCTATCATCTTTTGTTGCTTTCTTGTGACCGGTCAAAAGTGCACCATGACTTTACGGACACACTATATGTAGTGAGTTCCTACCGTGTTCCGAGCACTGCATCCAGAGTTACAGCAGAGAACGGAGCTGACAGAGACCCTCCTGGCAGGAGAGATAGTCACAAGATGGATTAGAAGAGAATATGGATTAGTAAGAAGTGTGTTCAGAGGTTCCTGGCAAGACATTGCAGCCCACTGCCTGGTGGCTGGAGGACCCTCCTCAAGCACCTGAACTCTCTGAGCCTTGCTTTTCTCGCCTGTAACATGAGCATAATAAGAGGACACGCTTCATGGAGTCAATGGGAATGTTACATGAGTTATGGGCATCTCTCCGTTGACTTGCAGTGTGTAGGGCGAGCTGTTAGTATTAGGACATATAAAGCAGGGAAACACAATGGAGAAATCTTGGTAGAGAAGATGGGACAAGCTTTTTGGGGGGAGGTGATAAGAGGGAAGGATGAGCTGTGTGGATATTTGGGAGGAGATGGCTCTGGCAGGAGAGCTCCTGCCCAAGCCCTGAATGAAATCACAGTTGTCGGGTTCAAGTTCAGGGCTGGGCTGCTAGAGCTTGGGTGGGAAGACAAGAGTGGCTGATGAGACAGGAGAGGGCAGACAGTGAGGGGCTCTGTTGGCCTCGCCTTTCATTCCACGAGGAATGGGACGCCACTGGCGGCTTGGAGCAGGGTATGACAGGACCTGGTTTACTTGGAGAGACTCATCGATCGGAGAAGGCATGTGGGGGTCAGGAGAGGAGCAGGCAGCCAGGTTGGGAGGCCCTGGCATCCAGATGAGAAGTGAGTGTGGTTTGGAGAGGGGTGTGGATGGTGGCAGTGAAGGGAGGTGATCAGACCCTACATCCCTTCTGAAGATGTGGCCCAGAGGGGCTGCTGACAGGTGGGCTAAAGCATATGAAAGGGAGGAGTCAATGGCGACTCAAAGATTTGCGTCTAGGTGAAAGTGGAGCTGTCTGCCTAAGCGGGGGCAGGGCAGTGAATACACCACAATGGTGACTGTTGTCGAGTGACTTTATTATAAGAGCCATGCGTGCTCCTTCAAGCCCCAGCTCACTGGGTAGGTCAAGTCAGCCCTCAGGAAGGCAGAGGATTTTAATCTGAATGAAAACATCAAGCAAGGATAAGTAAGAGTCATACTTTACCAGAGGAAGTCACTTTATGTCTGGGCCTCGAGAAAACTCTCCTTTCTTAGGAAACATTGAAAGCTGTCAATTGTCCAAGACCATGTCCTGTGACTTCTGACCTTGTAAGTAAATACCAACTTTAACAGTTCGTCAAGTTGTACATATTCCAAAGCAATCTGGGAAGTAGCTCTCTTTTCAACCCTATTCATACTTAATAGATTCCGAGGACATACCTAACAGGGTGTTTGGACTTTTCCATATAAATGTTACCCTCTCTGAATGGTACTGATTCAGAGCGGAAATGTGTTTAAAATGTGCATAGGTGCATATGGAGGTGCATGTAAATCCATCAGGTATTTTTTTTTGTATTTTTCTGAAGCTGGAAATGGGGAGAGACAGTCAGACAGACTCCTGCATGTGCCCGACCGGGATCCACCCGGCACGCCCACCAGGGGCAACGCTCTGCCCACCAGGGGGCGATGCTCTGCCCCTCCGGGGCATCGCTCTGTCGCGACCAGAGCCACTCTAGCGCCTGGGGCAGAGGCCATGGAGCCATCCCCAGCGCCCGGGCCATCTTTGCTCCAATAGAGCCTTGGCTGCAGGAGGGGAAGAGAGAGACAGAGAGGAAGGAGGGGGGGTGGAGAAGCAAATGGGCGCTTCTCCTATGTGCCCTGGCCGGGAATCGAACCCGGGTCCCCCGCACACCAGGCCGACGCTCTACCGCTGAGCCAACCGGCCAGGGCCAATCCATCAGATATTTTACTGTGTCCTCTCCACACCCAGGTTACTTGAGCTGAAGTTTCCTAAACCACGGAAGAACAATAAAAGGCAGCTGACCCACAAAAAACAAACAAAAAAAACCCCAAAAGCAAACTAAAAGACCCTTCAAAACGTAGAGGACTCCTTGTAAATGTAAACCGAGGCTGTGAGGGAGGGTGGGAAGTGGGTGGCGAGCAGAGAGGAGGTCCTCGCTCCAAGAGACTGCACTCGGTTGAATACAGCAGATGGGACTTCTGTGAGGTTTCCTCAAGCTGTGGGCATTTCTTCTAATAGGGACAGCGGACAAAAAACACAAGCGATGGATACTTGACCCATGCCAGTGTTCATCATTATCATTCTCTTTGACAGCTGTCTCCTGCCAGTCACTGTTCCACACCCCTCACCTGTGCGGCTCCAAGACCCACAGCAGCCTGCAGGGGGCCTGTTGTTACCATCACCGGCCTATGTGCCTGTCAGGGCAAGAATTATTTTCTTCTGTGCCGCATGCGTTCCCCTCAAAATCCTTTTAACTCCCCAGGCCCGTTTGATAGCATTGAAAAACCTCTTTTCCTAGAATCTCTGCACAACATCTCGGTCAAGTTCAAAACTCATCTCCCGTCATTTATAATCATTTGGCAAGTTTCATTTAAAAAGAAAATCCATTTAATGAAATATTTTCGTTTAAATACCAGCACATTAGCTTTGCAAAAATGTACCCATCTTGAATATATTTAAGCAAAAATCAATAAAGGTTAATAGCATATTGCTAGAGCATTGCAATGACAGAAAGCCAAATAATTCCTTTTGTAATTGAATAGTATCACTGGAGTGTGGGAGGAAATCAACGGTGACATTTCTACCATATCTTTTCAAATGGTGTGTGAAATTCAACCATTGGGCTGTGATAGCCACATACAATTCAGATTTGACTAATTAGGTGCAATTTTCCATTTTTTAATAGGAAAGGGGGATGGCAAGGCAGTGTTGAGAAGGTTGAGGCCAAAAAAATCATGTAAAGATAGCAACATTTTTAACAACAAATGTAATTTTTAAGAAGGGATTTAATTGGAACCTATTAGGAGACAAGCCAGCTGGTTTGAAGAACAAGATTAAAAATATTTCATTAATGCACACATGACTTTGGGAATAGAAACTGGAGGAATCTATCATTTTCCTGAGTCGTTTACTGCCCGGCGTGTTCTCCAAAGGCACGGGGGCTTACAGACTGTGAGGGCTCGAGAGCTTTGCCTTTCTTTCTGGTCTCTGTTACTGATCTCTCCACCCCCACCATGGTGATGGATATCTGTCCTTGTTATTGAACGTCCACCTTCCTTGTCAACACCTGGAGTGTTCTTGGGGAAACCACACCTCCTCTGTTCTTAGCCTTGAATTTGGGAGTCAGGATGTATCCCAGCCCCTGCCTCAGACTGGGCTCTGATTGGCTAAAACCAGTCCCACCCCCAAGACACAGAAATTGGCTCTGCAAATGGGCACATTACCAAATCCTTTCCAACAGATCTGACAGACAGGCACTGCCTTGCTCTGTCAGCTGAAAGAACCTAGAAGCAGTGACACCCCAGTGACAACAAGCACAGCGAGAGTGCAGGTCTTAGTTTCTGACACCATTCTCGAATGAAAGGAACCAGGGCTCCTTGAAGAAATGGTGATCCCAGGACTGGGGTGGCAAATATACAGGATGAGCCTGAAGGATCTTGTAGTGTCAGAAAATAAGGAACTGATGTGAAAAACAGCTCCCACAATAATGGAGGCACAGAAAAGAGACAGAGGAGCCAAATCGGAAGAGCTCCCAATGGCCAAAGCTGGAGCAATTTGAGCAGAAAAGTAAGGTGGTGTCAGATTATAGCCCAAAGTATAAGGTGAATATGGAGGATCCAGATAGATAGATGGATAGACAGATAGATAGATAGATAGATAGATAGATAGATAGATAGATAGATAGACAGACACACAGATAGATTAGATGATAGATAGATAGATAGATAGATAGATATAACTAATTGAATAATGGGTAGATAAATAAATAAATATAGACAACCCTCTCATGTAGAAAAATTCCAAATAATTTATGTAGATACCCCACCCTCAGTAACGTGGAGTGTACCCCCAACTTCATAAGTGTGGGCTGTACTTAGTGACTTCCTTCCAAAGAATTTAACATGGAAAGGGAGAAAAAGTCACTTTACAGTGGAGAAACCTGACAAACATGACCTCAGCGAGGTGATCAAGGTCAACATCCACAGTGATAAGTCATGTTGATAGTATAGTATATATCCTTGATATGATGTGATGAGGAGGGCTCTTTACTTCTGAGGTCTTCTTCCCTCAAACCCACGACCCCAGGATGCTCACGAGAAAATATATATAAGTCAACTCCTGATTGAGGACCACTGTAGAGAATACCTGAGGACTCCTCCCAATGGTCAAGGTCATCAAAAACAAGGCAAGTTTGAGAAACTCTCACAGGCAAGAGGCACCTAAGGAGACATGACAACTAAATGTGTGGTGTCGTGGGTCGGATACTGGACTGGAAAAGGGACATTGAGTAAAAGCTAAGACAATCTAAATGAACTTTGGGCTTTAATTAATAATAATATATCAGTATTGGTTATTTTTAAATTTTCTTTTAGCGAGAAAAAGAGAGAGAGGTCAGACAGGGACAGATGAGAAGGAAGGGAGAGAAATGAGAAGCATCAATTCTTTGGTGCCGCTCTTTAGTTGTTCATTGATTGCTTTCTCATATGTGCCTTGACTGGGGGCTACAGCAGAGTGAGTTACCTTCAGTTCAAGCCAACGACTTTGGGCTCAAGCCAGCGACCTTGGGCTTCAAGCCAGCAACCTTTGGGCTCAAGCCAGTGACCATGATGTCACATCTAGGATCTCATGCTCAAGCCGATGACCCCATGCTCAAGCTGGGTGAGCCCGTGCTCAACTGGATGAGCCAGCGCTCAAGCTGGAGACCTCGGGGTCTCGAACCTGGGTCCTCCACATCCCAGTCCAAAGCTCTATCCACTGCACCATTGCCTGGTCAGGCTATATCAGTATTGGTTATTAATTATGACAAATGTACCATACTCATCTAAGATGTTAATAGTATAGAAGAAACAAGGTGTGGGCTATATGGGAACTCCCTGTACTATCTTTGCAATTTTTTCTGTAAATCTGAAACTATTCTAAAGTTTTTAAAAATATTATTTAACAAATCTGATATGAAGATATATTTATTGGGTCCTTCTTATCACAAATAAAATAAAGCTCCCTTGTACTGCATCATGTGTAGAGTGTAAGGATATATATATAGTTTAGAACTGAGTATGACATTTTGCTACACAAGAGGGAAAGATTTGAGATGCTAGCAGTCGCTAGGTGCAGCCTGGGGATAAGCTCATCTGCAGAATGAAGAAAGAAGAGGTCGAGAGAAATATAGTTCCTGATAATATGATATGAGCTGCTGGACCAGCAGCTAATATGATATTAGCCTTACCTGAAATTAACAATATTTTTGACTTTCCTGATTTTGAGCCAAAAAAGTAAATCCCTTTATTGCTTAAGTGAGGTTTCTGTCGATTGGAACATCATGGTTAATTATGCATCATTGGGAGTTAGTCCCCATCTTCTCTTATCTACTCGCTGATTCCTGAATTCTGCACTCACACATTCTGTTGTGTGTGGTATACACATGAATTGCTGGCAAAGTCTGGGCAATGTATGTTTGCCTCTGTTTCGGAGGGCAGAGAGAGGAAGGTGCAGGGGCTGTGGGATGCGGGGCCCCTGGGTGGGGCTTCAGTTCCCATTCAATAATTTCTCTTCCCAGTGGAGAAGCTGTTTCTGGAGGATAACGTCTGGGACATTCTTCTGACTGAACCAAGACTTAAGCTTATTGCATCTCAGTTTTATGTGGTTTGTGGCTGTTTGTTATTTTATTTAGGATGGCAGGGGTGGGGTGTGACTGTGGTTTAGGTTTTTATGTCTGCTCTAGACTTTATTAGATCACCCCCTTCTAGACCCGTGCCACCACCCATTATGATTTTTTAAAAAAAGATTTTTCATGTAGATTATTTAACCTGGGAAAACTTCAGAAATGAAAGGACATTTATATAAATACTCAAACATTTCTAAATTGTCCCTCCACTCCCAGGGGGAAGAGACTGTACTTAAATCACTTAGTTTCCTCCAAACCCAAGTCCCCATTGCAATGTGGTGAGTCAACAAATGAATGGGTCTGTGAGTCTGTGCAAGCAGGAGGGATTGAGATGCACACAGGCCAGACGCATGTCGGGGGCAGGATGCACCCGAGTCCATCTGGCTCCAGAGCTTCTTGCTTCTCTGTACTCCTCACTGCCTGCTCAAGCCCCAGCCTTCGAGCATGTTCTCAGAGGGAGAGTCTCCTTGCCTGAGTGGCCAAAGACACCCCAGATCCTCCCAAACCCTTTGAGCGCAGCTCTGACAAGATGGGCTAGAGGCAATTGAAATTCCAGGCCCTCTAATAGCCAGGTGGAAGCTCCGTGCTTTGAACAGAGCCCTTTCATCTCCTCCTAAGCTGTGAAGGGGATGAAGGGTTCTCCTACGGCCGGCCGGTCAGTCAGATGGTTGAGGTTTTTGTGAAAGGTGTGACCTTCAGTTGGAGACACATACCTGCCCTTTTCCCAGGTCCTTCGTGTTCTCGAGTGCAGCTCGCTGCCCAGGATTCCAAGAGATTTCATCAAAGGTCACTTTTATCCCCCTTATCTCTGATGCATATAAGATCCTAAATTCCAGTTTTCCCAATTTCATTTTTTCTAAATGTCACATTACCTTCTGCTTTGAAGGAATCCATCCCTCCCTCCCTCCATCCACCCACCCATCCACAGATCTTTGTTGAGTGCTTGCTGCAGGAGATATGTGCTCTGGGAAGGTAAGACTGTCAACTAACTAAACAGCTGCCTTATCAAGAGTTTTTCTGTAAAGGCTCTGTGCTCAGCAGAACAGTGGCCCCCAATGCCTATATCCTAATCCCTGGAACCTTTACATTGCAAAAGGGACTTTGCAGGTGTGATTAAATTAAGAGTTTTAAGGTGGGGAGATTATCCTGGATTCTCTAAGTGGGCCCCATGTAATCACAAGGGTCCTTCTAAGGGGAAAAGGGAGGCAGGAGAAGCAGTGTCAGAGTGCCATGTGACAAAGACCCCAGAGGCCATTGCTAGCTTCGAATATGGAGGAAGGGGCCATGAGCTAAGGAATGCAGGAGTCTCTGGAAGCTAGAAAAGGCTAAGAAACAAATCTCCCCTACAGCCTCCAAGAGAAATACAGCCCAGCCTTGATTTTAGTCCAGTGAGACCCGCTTCAGACTTTTGACCTCTGAGAATGTAAGATAATATGTTTGTGTTGTTTCAAGGCACCACGTTTGTGGTTCTGTGTCATAGCAACAACTGGAAACTGACACAAGTCATGATAGTAAATATTTTCAGCTTTGTGGGTCATATGTTCTCTGTAACAACTACTCAACTCTGTCATTGTTGGTAAATAAATGAGTGTGGCTGGATGTGGCCCATGGGCCATAATACATAAACTCCTGTTCTAACGTATTAAATAGGGATTTATGATAGCAGCGACTTCAGAACATTGTTTTGTGAACATTAAATGAATGATGCATATAAAGTTTTTAGCAGTGCCTGAGAAATCGCAAACACCCAATAAATGTTATTTATTATTATTATTACTACTGTTATTGTTGTGGCTATATGAGGAAGAATAGACTTGATTTTTCCAGCAACCTGCCCATAAAGAACACCGTGAGACCGGGCCGGGAAGCCTCTCAGGTATTTCTGATCAGAGCTCTTCTCCCGGAGCTCACAGACACCACGTAAGAGGGAAAGCAGCGTGGGCAGGAAGAGTAAATGAGAATCGTCTTTACCTGAAAATGACAGTCTGGAAAAGATATGGTGAAAAACCAGTGTCTCTGAGTGCCAGGCTCATCCTGGCTTTGAGTGGCATGGGTTACCCTGACACTCTTTTCCCATTCCGGCATTGACATATTTTATTGCTAATTGCTTCTTCAAACCTCATCAATGATCTTTTGCACTTTCTGCAAAGAAATGTTGAAAGCTTTTAATGAAGAAATTAATTATGTATAGTCTTGAATGCAAATTAGGCTAATTAATTGTAGCATCGATACCCTCTCCCAGCACAAAATATGAGAACTGAACATGATACATATTTATAAGGTACAGTACATTTTGACAGATGCCTGCAGCTTGTGATGAAAGGTGGTCAAGGTGTCTGAAAGGACGCCTTCTCCCTGACAGATAAATATAGTTGCATTTCGTGAGAAGTTTAGTTTAGTTGTCAACAATAGCGACTTTGGAATGTTGACACGTGAGAACTTTGGACAGAAAGTAGATCTTCCCCAAAACGGAAAACCTGAGCAGAAGTGATTGGAACTGGATTGACTGTGTTCTAGGAAAACCCATTTGAGTCTTCTTGGTTCCTACCATGCAGTTCTCCAAGAGCCCCTGCCACTGGGGCTGGATGACTAAGTGGCTGGGATTGGCCACTTTTCAACTGTGTTTTGTTCCCTGCGTGAGCATGGAGAGTGGACATCTGTGTGACTGTCACTTGGCCCCTGGCAAACAATGTTCTGTTTCACAGAAATCTGTGCTATATCAAGGGACAATATTTTACAGATTCTCCAATCAAGAAATAGAGTTTATTTATCCACTCTTTGGACCTTGGCTTGGCCATGTGACTTGCTTGGGCCAATGGGACTTTACTAAGCATGATAGAAGTAGAAAATTGAAAAGTGCTTCTGCACTGGGTTTGCTGTCCCTACTCCTGCTGGAAACCCTCTGCCTCCCTGAGAACAAGCACATGGGGACAGGCCAAGCCACCTAGATATAACCTCAGACCAGGGAATGAGGCCATTCTAGACCCACCAGCCCACGCTGAGCCAACCTAGACCAGAAGACAGCCCAGCCAACCAACAGATTATGAGAAGTGTAAAGAGTATGTTTGCTGTTTTACACCACTAAGCCTGGGATGATTTGTTATGCAGCAAAGGCTAACTAACTCATGCAAGTTAGCACCAAAATTTCAGAGCACTTTCTTCCTACATTTGGGGGAGCTGGCGGTTAAGTTGTTTGTTCATGAGTGCCAGGTACTGCTTCCTAGGCAACCTTCACAGGTAAAGGCCAGTCTGGAGGGATGACAGACGGCAAAGGGGTAAATGAGTCAAAATTTTATTACAAATTGAAGGAAATGATTTGGACAAAGAGCAAGGGAAGGCTGTTGCTCTGAGCATGTGTGGCAGACACTGTCGCTGCCTCCCAACAGCTGTCTCCTCCTTCCCTCTTCTTTCTTCCCGTCCAGGCCTTAGAGGCCGTGATGGGGCGGAAGGTACCAGAGCACATGTCCCAGCTTCCTCTGCAGCCAGATATGGGCACGGGACCCAGTCATGGCCACTATGCGGGGGGTATCCTTAGAAAGGCTTCCCTCCCGTTTCCGTCTCAAGGGGAAGGCAAGTCAGAGCTGTCAATCAAAGGACTTGTCTAAGGCCACGCCATGAGCTAGTGTCACATCCTGACAATGACCTGGATCCCTTGAGCCTCTGGCACTAACTTACCTTAGAAGGTTACTAATGTGGCTGCTATAACCAGGATCAAAATGACAGTGGCTGAGGCTACATAGAAACTTGTTTCTTTTTTGTATCCCAGTGGTGTAGTTCAGGCTGGCTGTGTTGGAAACCTGGGCTCCTTCTCTCTTTCATCTCTTCCATCTTCAATAGGAGGTGTCAATTTCAGAGTGTCTCCTGAGGGAGGAGAGTTTTACAGGGTCAGAATGAAGTTATGGAAAGATCAATCGTCTGCCTTTGCTCTGAGGAGTGGGTGGGCAGGCACAGCGGCTGACCAGGGACTCATAGGCAGGATCACCCATGGAGCCAGACAGTAATGAAAACTAGTAAAGGGCCCCCATGTAAAATGACAAAGGGCAACTCACCCTTGGCTTCACTGTCCGGAAGCAATAGGGAGCGGTGCGGACTGTGGCGAACACACACGCCGGCCTGCCACGGGGCCTCTCAACTTTGGCACTGTTGGCATTTGGGCTGCATATTCTTTGTTCTGGTGGGGTGTGGGGCTGACATGGATATCAAAGGATGTTTGGCAGCTTCCCTGGCCTCTACCCATTAGATGCCAGTAGTAGCTCCCCCCTCCCCCCAATTTGTGATGAACAAAAATGCCTCTAGATTCCCAGAGGGTAAAATTAGTCCCAGCTGAGAAACACTGGTCCACAGGGAGCAGCTACCGCTCAGCCTTAGCTGCGGCTGCCCTGTAGGAAGCCAGCCCAGGGTTCCTCAGCTTTACAGTTCTTCAAAACATCCTTTTGTGTTTAATATTGGCAAGGAATTCATTTTTAAAATGTATCAATACCGCGTAGAACAGACAAAACACAACCCAGGCCCCAGTGTGCAACTTCTGAGTTAATTGTCTCTTACAGCCGTAAATGGTGGGTGTGATTCATGGTGGATTTATTCCTGTATTCCCCACAGGACCTGCTTTATGGACCCTCCCATTGAATAGGAGCTTGTTCAATATTTGTTGAATGAGCGCACAAAGGAATTTGACAGTTTGTTGTGCTAATCCTGCGTGCCCCTCCTCCTCGAGCCCCTTATTTTTATCTGGCAGGAAAACCCCTGATCTTTCCCATCAGTCGGCCCGTTTCTCTCCCCTTCCTGTCCCCTTCAGGGATTTCAGAATTCAGAAACTATCATCTGACCCCACACAAACCTGATGCCACACAGCTGCCAGCCTCTGCCAACGCCCTCATTGAAACCAGCCCTTCAGAAACACACAGAGGAGCCACACACACGCTCACCCTCCCGTCTTCCTTTTCGAAGGAGAAGGCGAGGCCATGTGTGGGAAAATGCTGTTAGCTTTGTGGTGGTCGGGACGATGAGTTTATGTTGAAAATGTTCTGCTCTGGATAAAAGTAAATAAAACAAAACCTTGTTCCTTAGAATTAACATCAATATTTATTTTCACACCGCTGGCATTTCGGACAGCCCCACGCCCCGTGTCTCGCAGGGAAGGCTCCTGGTAATGGACCGTGCATGGTTGTTTCTCATTTGCACCCCCACCCCCACCCTCGGCTCTTCATAGTCGGCTGTTTCTGACAGTCTCTGCCTCTTGTTTAGAGCTTCAGTGACATTTTGCAGATTCCGGGATTCTGATCTCCAAAGGCAGTGTCTGGGGGGGGGGGGTGCTCATGTCCCCTGCCTGGATGCAAGTCGACAGCGAGCTCTAGGATCTGTGGGCGATGGCTGAACTAACTGAGGCACAGAGGGGATAGGACTCCATTATTTGGGGCATCCTCTGAGCCCTCGCTGGCGGATGCTCGGTGGACGCCAGCTCAGGTGATGCTGTCAACATAGGGAAAAGTCAGGTAGCATCATTATCCTACAGTCCCCTCCAGGGCCTGTCACGCTGCCCCTGGCCTGTCACCCCCACCACAAGGGCCTGCTTTAGGATCTGGGCTCTGCTCTGTCACCAGCATCGTGACTTCTGGACGCTGGCCTCAGTCATAGAAGCTTATGTTTATATGCAGCATGAGATGCTGAGACAGTTGATCGGACACCTAGAGCTGGATTGTTTGGAAAGACGCCTCTTGGATTCTCATGACCTGGCTCCATCCCCAC
Source organism: Saccopteryx leptura (assembly GCF_036850995.1). Lineage (NCBI taxonomy): Eukaryota > Metazoa > Chordata > Mammalia > Chiroptera > Emballonuridae > Saccopteryx > Saccopteryx leptura. Next base: position 196,838,293 of record NC_089507.1, on the reverse strand, counting down.
AGGTCTCAGAAGACCCCAGCCCTCCCTGCCTCTGAATTCTTGCAAGAGCCCCCTCCCTGGTATCCCTGTGTCCTCTGCCTCCTTACCATCTGTAACCCACAGAGCAGCAGAGGGACTCCTTGAAAACTCGAGTCAGCTCAAGCCACTTCTTTGCTCAGAGCCTCGTGACGATTCCCCGTTTCATACTAACTTAAAGTCAGTATCCTTACTGCAACCAACAAGCGTCTGTGAGATCAGCCTGCACATTGTCCTCTGACCTCACCCCATATTCCTCTCCCATCTCTCTCGGCTCCAGCCTCCTTGGCCCCCCAGCTGCTCCTCCGAGGCACTAAACATGTTTCTGCCTCAGGGCCTTTGCACTCACTGTGCCCTTTGCCTCAATGCCCTTCCTACTGATGGATGTGTGCCCAGCAACCTTGCCTCCTTCCTGTCTTTGCTTTAGTGTCACTTTGTATGTGGCCTCCCCTGGTCTAATGATATAAAAGAATAACCCCTTTACATCTTATATCAACTCCTGACATGTGATTGTTATTATTTGCTTGTTTCTTGTATGTCATCCCACTAGACTGCCGGCTCTGTGAAGGGAGGGCCTGTGTCTGTTTTACCTTCTGCTGTGTTCCTCACATTAGGACAGTACCTGGCATCTACCAGGAGTTTGCTAAATATTTGTTGAATACGCAGAATAATTTATTGGGGATTGAAGGAGACCAGTGTCTAAGGATTCTTTGCTTTCATCTTCACACTGACCCTGTGAGGTCAGTACTACTCTTATCATCCCCTCCCCACACTCACATCCACACAGACAGATTTAACAGGTGAGGAAACTGAGGCTCAGAAAGCCCAAGCGGCCAGCCAGGGTCTCAGCAGGTAGGTGGCTGCTCCAAGGTTTAAACCTGGGCAGTGATATCCCCAGCCACTTGTCACTTGCTCCACTGCAGCATACTGTCCACGATGGCAGCCCTTGGCCCCACGTTGCTCTTCAGCACGTGCGATGTGGCTGGTCCTAATTGAGATGTGCGTGAGTGTGAGACACACACTGATTTCAAAGGCTTAGTACCAAAAATAAAGACTGTAAAATACCCCACTAACCCATTTGGTATTGGTGACATGTCGCAATGACAATATTTTGGATATATTGGGTTAAATAAAATATATTATTCCAATTAATTTCACTTGGCTCATTTTAAAATATGGCTGTTGGAAAACTTGAAATCGCACACATGGCACCCATTTGTTGCTCTTGTGTTTCGGTTGAAGAGTGTTGTTCCACATTATCCTGTAGGCTTGAACTTGAACATCTTTTGCCTGGGAGCGAGCAGGTGGGCTGCCTGAGGGACTCTGCGAGGCTCCAGGGTGCCAGAGTGGAAACCTGTTCTCCGAAGACCCTTCCAAGGGATTTGGATGGCTAAATATTTACCATTCTGAGGTCGCGTCTCTAACAGCTCCAATATGCCCATGGATCTTGTATAAACCGAATCATGGCAGGGCACACGGTTTCCATTTTAACCGCCTTTCATCCTCAAGACCCCATAAAGGAGATGTGACGACATCGCCTTGAAGTTCTAGGCCACATCTGCGTGGGAACCGGCCACAAGGGTCTGCAAAGGGCAGAGGCTGATGTGGGGCATTCCCCCGTGGTTGTAGTGTTGGAAATAATGGTGTTTTTAATGGTAAAATTTGATTCCTCTCCTAACCTGGTTGCGAAATGAAAAGTTAGGAATGCTTAAGACTTCAAGACTAGACTCATCACGCCAGATTCCACCCTCCAGTGGGACTCAGTGCAGGATTTTAAATTGTAGCTAATGAAAATGTTGGTTAGATGTTGAAGGACAAGAAACTCATCACTTGTTGTGGGTTGTGAGTGAACGTAGGATTGTGTGTGTATGTGTGTGAGCTTTAAAGCTATCTAATTTCTTCACTCATTTGTGCTGTGCCACTGTTTCCTGTTTTACCAATTCCTGAGAGAGAGAGAGAGAGATTTTCATGTAGGGAGCGGGTGACACTCTGTGTCCCTGTATGAAGTGACTGTAGATGAAGATGGGTCACAGGAGGGAGACTTTTGCAAAAATCAAGAGTGCTTAAAGAGGGACTCAGAGGCAGCTGATAATGGAAGACATCTGTAGTGCCGCAGATTGCAAAATCTCAGGTTGCACAAATAGGGGAGGGCTCTGAAGAACTCGCAGGACTTAAACCAGCTCATAATTAGAAGGCAAAACAATTTAGTGGCTAAAAGAAGAAGAAGATTCTTTATATTAGAACCCAAGAACCTTGTTAATGGAGGCATCATCTGAAGCTGGTTATTTGAAATTCTTTTCTTTTTGGTTGTAATGAAAAGTCTCCTATTCCTTTACTTTTTACTTCCTGCAACGACTGGCAGTGATTTTTAACAACTGGAAATTGTTATCCATGACTTCTAGAATGCACTTGATATTATCCTGATTGAGACGTCTTCCTGAAAATTAATTAATTTTCATTCAGGGCCGAGGGTTTTAACACAAGGGCAATACCCCTGGAGTCGCAGTATTATTTCATACAAAGGCTAAGGTTTTGCAATCTCAGATGTCGATTTACTTTTTTTTAAAAAAAGAGAAATGTTTTTCTTTCTTCTTTCGAATTTTGGTGCCCCACTTGCAGTGAAATGGTGCCATTTTCTTCCAGTTCTGGCCTCTCCGCAAATGGTTATTTTAACTGACACTCAAGTCAAAAGCTCGTTTGTAATGTCCTTTCATTGCAGTTTTATGGCAAATTAAATTATGGTTGCGGTTAAACAAAATTACATTAAAAACCATATGTGCTGAAGAAGTTTTGTGGAGAGTATCGAGTTTATACTTTGAAAAGCCCGAAAGGCTCTGTTTTAAGTGGATCTTTCATAAACTTGCAGTCACGAAGCAACAATAACGTCCTTCACTGAGTCAAACAGTTTGGAAGGAAACTCCCTGAAAACGCTAAGTCGAGTTTTCCTGTCAAACTACGTTTGAAATTAAGGAATTCGTGTAAATTGCCGTCTTTTGCATCAGCAGGAAGAAACGTACACAGTTACGCTGCTACGTGGAGTTGTTGTGACATAAGAGAACAGAATCTTTTTTAACGTCGAGTTTAATGAATTCTTTAAAAAAAAATTAGCAGCAGCACTTTAAAAGGAAAGAGAAGAAAAACAACGATTCGTTCCAAATAAGAGTCTTTTAATCACCCTGATGAAGAAGGAATTTGCAGAACACTACCAGAGAGTAACATCTTTTTAATTTTAGGGGGGGGGGAAGTGCATTGATAAAAAAAATAAGTAGAACATTTTAATTAAAACTCATAAAGTTGTGGACATCTGCTGGGGATTGTTGAGCGTGGCAGCGATTAGCGGGTCCGTGCACCTAGATAATGAGTCCCTGGTCGTCGTTATTGGCACAATGGCTCGGGTCCTCTGTGAGAACGCTTCGGGCTCACTTTGTGGTGCCCGGCATATGCCTATTAGATTCCAATAAGTTTAGCCGAAAAAGGAGAGGAGGGGTGGATGGGAGGGGGGGCGGAGGGAAACACAGGAAACAAGCGTTGAGTGTGTGCCAATAAAAATGATCACAAATCAGGGCTGCTGATGTCATAACCCTGGGGGTCGGGGGTCAGGGGGAGTGAATGCGCCTGAAAGGGACCGCCTGTCTGCGGCCGGAGCGGCGGCGCGCGAGGGGGGCGCGGCGCGCACAAAGGGCCGAGAGCGCCTCATTAGAGACGCGTTTGATGGGCTCCCGGCCCCCACGGGGGCCCCGGGCGATGTCAATGGGATAATTACGATGATCTAATGGCCGGCTCTTTTGCATGCAGGCCTGCCTGAATGGGGCGCCTCGAGGCTGCATTGAGGCCGGGCTGTGTAAACTGTAGGGTGCCTCGCCGACTTGGAGCCACGGAGACTGGCGGCTGGTCAACTTGGACCACTTTGCATTCACGCTCTGAATAGGCGGAGCGGGAGGCGCCCTTTTCCGCGGTCGCTTTTCAGCTGAGAGAGTGACAGATTGGAGGTCAGGGGCTGGCGGGATGGAGGCCCTTTCCCGGCAGATGGACCGCGCGGCGGATCGGCGGACCCTAGCCCTGCGCCGGGGCGGGTCTACGCAGACAGGCTTGGACCCGCACCGGCGTATGATTGGCAGCTGCGAATCGCCCAGTGCGGCCGGGGGAAGGGGGGCTTTCCACTTTTTCCAAAAACTCTCCTAATTACAAGAATACTGCATCCACTGAGCCCCACAGCCCTGCACACTTGGCCTGTCTCCAGGCACTTGTGCGTTTTCCCCATGAGCAGACGTGGCCCCTGCCAAGGGCACCACAAAGCAGTCCCACCCCAAATATTTAGGAGGAGGAGGAAAGAGGAAAACAGAACTGGATATATGATATTTCGAAAGAATGCCCCATGGATTATGTTGAACCACATGACTTAGCCAGTATCCGACCACTTTCGACCTCCGAAACTGGCAATTTCATGTGGTTCAACCTAACCCTATCCTGCTTTCATCAGCACTTGGAGTAAATGTGGTTCCGCTGGATGATTTTGCGGGCGTGGGAATCCCCATCTTTTCAGTGGCTAGGATTTATACAGAGCTTCGTCTGTGCCTTTGAAGCACATAGTGGGCACGCAGTGGCTGAGGAATGTATGAATTAATAGACGAACGTCGAACTATGGATGTATACAGAGCAAGTTAGTGGCTCTGTAGGGCTTCTTTCCCCCCTCCTCCCACCAGCTGCCCCACCTCCTCTAGGCAAGCCATTCAGCCTCCTCTTGAAGTGAAAAAAAAAAAAAAAAATCACTGTTTCTAGAAAATTTAGACCATACTAACAGGGTAAAAAGAAAAGTAACAATCCTTCCATCACTATTTCAGATGTGTGTGTGTTCTTTCTATAAGATTCTGTATGACACATGACATATCATGTGTCATATAATCCTGCTTTTAACATTTCAGGGATCATAGGATACATGATATATTACAGCCCAATGTCACCTACCCTCACTGACATTTTTCTCATACCAGCAAGTATTGATGTACATTCTATTAAATGGTTGCCTACCACTTCTAGCGTGGAGTTCCCCTTTTTTTATTTAAGCAATCCCCTACTGATGGACATTTAGGTTATTTCCATTTTCTCTTTAAAACAATATTTTAATATATTTCTACATGCTATTTTTGTACAGACTCCCAATGATCTCCTTCTAATTATCTCCTTAGGATGAATAATTACTATTTCACAGGTAAAGGATGCTATTTCTCAGTCTATATGTAGAGTTAGAATTAAGCCTAGACAATAATCTAGCCTTCATCAATATGAATATGCAAACATTTACACTCTCTTATCCTTTCCAACTTAGAAACTTTCTTTTTCTTAGCAGAAATTCTGGGGAAAGAAGTGCCTCTGATCTTATTTAATCTGCTCTTTTCTTCAGTGAAGTCAGCTAAACCCTTTTTTGATAGCCAGCGATTAGAACAGATTCCATCTTTGATGTCTGCCCTGGAGCCACAGCCCCTTCCACAGCTGGGCTGAGCACAGATTACCTTGAGGTCCCCAAGCCAGACTTGGACACCACACTGGACACAGGAAAGGACAGGAACAACACTGTGCAACTGATGAAATGGGACTGTCAGCAGTAATCTATGTCCACACTGGGTAAGGCCTGCAGGATAAATTCATCGTCAAACAGGAAACAGAAGTGGAATCAAGTCATATTTACGTGTTTTGAGATTGAGTCAATGTTAATAAAGCAATAATGCACATAGTAAGTATTTTTTTTTTTTCCAAACACAGTGAAAAGTTTCTCCCCCACCTCATCCTCCAGTTTCTGGATTTTTTTTCCCCCCTAGAGGCTTCTCCTTCCATATTCTTCGCATCCATAAGCACAGCTGTATCAATGCATCTCCCCTTTAGGTAGGAAGTTAGCAGACAGTTCACATCTTTCAGCATTCTGCTCTTCCCCTGCCTACACTAACTGGATCCGGGATCCTATTCCTCAGGGTGAATTAATCGGTTTCACCAATCTCCAGCTAAGGGACACTTAGGTTGGGCTCAGTCTTTTGTTATTACAAACAAAACTTTTCTCAAGCTGGCAGGCTAGATCTGTTCAATTCCTAGAGTGGAAACTGCCACATTTGCCCTCCAAAGAAATCCATCCAATTTGCACTCCCCAAACCAGGCCTGTTTCCCCAGGCCTTTGCCACTTGGTGCTTTGTTAACTTCTTGAAAATTTCTGTCGGAGGGATCTGTGAAAATGTCTGACTGATGATGTCCTTGATTGCTGAGTTGCCTCTGTGATTTTGGATGGACCCCAGTCTCAAAGGGGGGATGCAGAGGTAGGCTCCAGTCCCCTACTGTGAGCCAGGAGCTAGGAATCCCAGGGAATGCTGGCCCCATGCGATTTCTCTCCCATGAGGGGGGAGAAGAACAGGCCTGTAGGTTATGTTTATCCTGCACGAATGGGGGAAGGTCTACACCCCTGTTTGGGGTGTGTCCCTTTCTCTGGCCGGGGTCACCCTGCCACTAATAGTCATCGTTCCCCAGAGGGAGGCCAAGGGGGCCAAGAGCTCCCTGGGAGCCCGGCAGCAGGATCAGCACCTGGCTGTATTGGGAGGTCAAACCCAGGACAGGACCAAGGCACCGGGCAAGATGGAATGACGCCTCTGCTTAGGCATATTGGATCACAGAAGGCAGCTGAATCTCCACATTCCACCAGGGCCTTTATTCAAAGCCTCCTGGAAGTTTCCACCCCTCTCTACCTCCACCAGGTCCAACTAATAAACAGGGCAGATTGCATTGGAAATTAACAAAATTGCGTATTTCTTTTGCATAAGCAGAGAGACTTGAGTTCAGGACTGTTGCATGCGATGTGACCCCTTTTAATGCCTGGTCTTTCCACAGCAGCTTGTAAAGCCCTCTGTGAAGATCTGGTGTAAAACGCCCCCTGTCAGCCATGATCTCGGGCATGACTGAGGGACATTGGGTTCGTCACTCCCTAACTTGCTAGAAAGACCACTCGGTCTTTTTATTCCCCGCAGGCCTCCCTGCATTTTGCTTCCTCTTAGATGCACAGTGAGGGGGAAGTCTGGAGTCCTCCATGCCTTGCTGCCAAGCTGTTCTTCACCCAGTTGTTCTGCACCTGGCCCAACCAGCAGCCTTTTCTGTGGAAGCCTGCTCCTCACTGTTTCTGTCTCAGGATCCGCAGATTCTCAGGCCGGGTTTTGGATACAGACACAGAGGGGGAGCAGGATCCATATTTGGAAATCTGGAGACTTCCGTGCCATGAAAAAAAAATAGTTTTAAACTGTTGAGCTTCTGCCGCAACAGCCCCTCTATCTGATTTCACCTGCTGTCGTTCAGAAAAAATAGCATTTCGTTGGCATATGAACACTTTTACATTGTCATTATTGCCTATAAATTTTTTTAAAGAGCTAGAAGTTAAAAATCTGCCAACACCTGAAGGGGTGTAAAGGGGTTCTGGAGTTCGGGCCTGGGGTTTCCCCCACCTCTGCCTCTTAAAAAGAAATGATTCGTTCTTTAACGTCTCTCTCAGGTGTTTATTATATCTGCAACCAGCTCTGGGGATTTGAGCATCTGGAAGGCCCCATGCAGCAAAGAGTTAAATGTAAATAGCTCATCTTTTCAGGGCTTTTGGCTCCTGCTCTAAGTAGGTGGAGTTTGGAATCCGGGGTCCCACAAACCCCTTGCATTTTTGGTTGATTGTTTTTAATTACTCGTGAGGGCTGAGCAAGGTTGCGTGTTGCCTCGGGGCGCTCATGACAGACAAGGAATGTTTCTTAATGCCATTTGTGAGGAGCACATCACGAACAGAGCAAAAATGACAAGAATAGCAAGTGTGTCATTACAGCCTTCATTTAGGGAGAAGATGTAGTAAACAGGAAGGAAAACCAGCCGCGTGGGGGGCGGATCTATTTGTTTGGATTGCCTGTTATTCAGAAAGGTATTTATACCAGGAATTTTACTGTATTTGCCGAAGTCAATTTCTCTGGTTAAGGATGGGGGATGGAAGGTGGGGGGGGGGGGAGGGCAGGCGGGGAGGTGCTGCCGTTCCTCAGGAAATCCACGTAAAAGGCGGGTTAGGATCTGAAAGAGAAAAAAAGTTCTCGCCAATTATTTCTTAGAATCTCTTTCTGGGGAGAAATGCAAATAGGGAGATGATGGTCCTGTGTTGCTAGGATTAAGATCATCAGATTTATCACAAAAAAGAAAAAAATAAACAGGACAGCCAACTCAATTTGAATTGCAGATGAACCATGAATATGTTTTAATAGTAAGTATGTCCCAGGTAATATTTGGGACAGAGATATACCAAAAAACTTTAATCTCTGTTTATCTGAAATTCATTTAGCTGGGTGTCCTGTATTTAGGTGGGCATACAACCCCGGTTCCTTGTTTATCCATCATCTGTGTGTCTGGGTCACAGGAAAATGGAGTGCTTCTCCATAAAAAGAGAAACTAATGGGGCGGGGGGGGGGGGCGGTGCACAGATATTAGTGAAAAGCTAAATGAGTTTGTATTAGTGATTGTGGAAGCATGTGGCAGTGCAGTGACTGCCCCCAGAGGGACTGCATCGCCAAGCGGAGGGTGGGCTCTGGGCCCCAGGATGTGAGGCAGCGCCTCTGGCTGCTTCTTCCTGTGACTCTGAGAAAGTTGCTTCACTCCCCAGAGCCTCGGTTTCCTCATCTGTTAACAGGAACATCTGTACCTCTCTCCTGGAATCCTCCTCACCCAGATAACACACAGAGAGCCCGGAGGCTCAGAGCTGGACAAGGAGCCCTCTAGAAATGGTGGCCATGATTACAGGCGAGGCTGGTCTGGTGATTCAGGGCCCTGGGCATGAGGGACAAAGGAGACCGGAAGGTCAGTAGCCTTGGGCTAGTGAGTTTGCTCTGGAGTATTCCGTTTCCTCACTTGAGATCTTTCTAAAATCTAAACCACAACCGCCCTTTTAAAATAGAAGTGGGATCTCGCGCCATTCCCCTGTTTAAATATTGTAAGTGGTTCCTTATCACCCTTGGAATAAAATCCAGGCCTGTCCCCTCCACCCACGTAGCAGTGACCTCCCTCACCAAGTTCCTGCCACTCAGGCCTCCCCACTGCATCTAAAACTCTCCAGCGGGGACCAGAGTGAGGCAAGGGGGCACCCAGGGTGAGCATTTAAGAGGCTCTCGTCCTCCTGCGGGGGCTCATGTCCCTGTGACAGATGCAGAGCATGTCCCTCCGGGGCTGAGAACTGGCACCCCAAACCCTCCCAAGTCCCAGTCTGTGATGACGGGGGAGCCGTTCTGCCCTTGAATAAAACATCCTTGCTCCCAATCCGGAGGCCAGTGCAGAAAATTCAAATAAACCTGCAGAACTTTTCCTTCATTTATTTAAAGGCATTTATCTAACAGCAGTATGGAGCACCTACTCTGCATTTGCCTCCATTCTGAGATTATAATAAACCACCTGATAAAATTATACAGGGGTTACCCCGGCCAAATGGCTCGGTTGGTTAGAGCATCATCCCGAAGCACAGAGATTGCCGGTTGGATCCCTGGCCAGGGCACATACAGGAACAGATCGATGTTCCTGTCTCTCTCTCTCTCTCTCTCTCTTCTTCTCTTGCTAAAAATCAATTTTAGAAAATTATACAGGGGTTGGCAAAAGTAGGTTTACAGTTGTGAGTACACAGAATACTTTATTATTTATTACTTTTCATATGAACAACTATAAGCCTACTTTTGCCCACCCCATATTTTAAAAGGGTAGAATTTCCCCTTTAAGCCCTTTTTAGAGCCCAGGCATCAATCAGATCAGGTGCTGAATAACAATGATCCTGATAAGCAACACCCATTTCTTGAGGTTTTACTGAATAGGTACACTTAGTTATCAGCAAATCATAAAAGTGCAATTAATATCCCGATTGCACAGGTGAGGAAACTGAGGCTCAGAGAGAAGAAGTCATCTTTTCAAGGTTGCGCAACTTGGAAGTGCTGGAGCTGGGATTTGAACGGCTGTGACCCGCCTTCCCAGACTCCACCCTCCCAGACAGGAGTGCACATCAGAACAGGAAGGGATTTCACTGCACTCTTCCCAGTAGTGCCTTCTAGTGCCTGCCTCTGGGGCAGAGACCTGGGTCCAAACTCAGCTCCATCCCTCACTGGCCTGGAGAACCTGGGCCAATCTCTGAACTTCTCCAAGCCTCAGATTCCTGCTCTGTCAAATGGGAGCAGTAATCACTGCACCGGGGTTTTGTGGCCAGTTAGTAGGAGAAGCAGTTCAAGGGGCTGGCATGGAGCATGGCACACAGCAAACCCACACACACACGTCTGTCCTGAACGTGCACTCATGGCTCACACACTGAAAAGGAAAGGTCCCTCTTCTGCTTGCCAGCGTCAGTAGCTGCAGTAAATCAATATTTGCCTTAATAATAGCGCCTCTCTTCCTGCAAAGAAACCCCGGAGCTGCTGGATTGGGTCAGATATGCTCAGAGCTGCAGTTTAAAAACAAGACAAAACAAAATCCCCCACCAAAAAGGATCTGTGAGCGGCTGTTTTTTCCTGAGGGATTTTGCTAATGCCTCCCAACAAGGAGCCCTCACATTTAAGCAGCAGCACCCATGAGGAGGGTGTTGATTGTGGGTTTTAAGTTGCTGTAGGAAGAATTTATTTAGATAGTGTGGGCCCAGCTCTTAATAAGAACCCCAATGCCAAAGGGGGGCCACTGAGTGGCTTTGTAGGGACAGTTTAGAAGAGTGAGGGAGATGGGGCCAGACTTGCCTTCATCTGAGTTCTGCTGCTTCCTAGCTGTGTGACCTTGGGCAGTGGCTAAGCCTCTCTGTGCTTCCATCTGTTCATGTGGAGATAGGAATTACATTTACCTTATAGGAAGGCTGTGATGATGAAGTAAATGAATTCATGGAATTGCTTAACCCAGTACCTGACATCTAGACAGAGCTTAGCAATGTTAGCGATTGGCTGGTCCTTCTTTATATGACTAGTTAGTTGGCTTATTGCGCTGGCTTGATGCAGGCTATGAACAGGTAACTCAGTAAAGGGAAAATGCAGAGTCAGAGCCCTCTGTATAAAAAGATGTCTAGCCCCTCCAGATGTCTGTGAAGTGCTCATCAAACACCGCTTCAAAGACTGGTTCCATTTGGTGCTCAGGAGGGTACTGAGGAAATGAGCACCCTCATACTCAACTACTCCTGGAAAAAGTGAAACTGATGTGGATCCCACTAGAACATGCACTTACCCTCACTTTGGGGGAGCAGGCCCAGGAAATATAATATAAGGGTCAGTGAGTATGCGTGAGCTGACGAGGAAGCTCATGCAGCATCGTCAGAGTAGAACCTGGACATACGGAACGCCTGGCGATAGCGTGGATGAGCTGTGGGATGTCTGATCCGGCATGCTGCACAGGGAAAGGGATCCTCAGAGCTACAGGTAGTAACAGCAATAGCTGATGTTGACCGGATACTTCCTCTGTGGCAAACGCCGCAGTGACAGCTTTCTGTGCACATGCTGTGTTTACTGTGACTCAGAAAATGGATTTGGTTATTACCCTAATTTTACAGGGGAAGAATCTAAGGAGCTGCCTGACCTGTGGTGGCACAGTGGACAAAGAGTTAGCTTGGAATGCTGAGGTCGCTGGTTCGAAACCCCGGGCTTGCCTGGTCAAGGCACATATAAGAAGCAACTACTACAAGTTGATGCTTCCTTCTCCTCCCCGCTTTTCTCTTTCTTTTCTCTTTAAAATCAATAAATAAAATCTTAAATAATAATAATAATAATAATTAAAAGAAAAGAAAACTAAGGTGTTTTGGCCGTAAGCAGGTCACTCAGAACCTTCAAGTTCATGAGTGGCCGGTTGGAGTTGAACCCACGGCCTGGTTCCAGACCGTGAACTCGAAAACTCCGGACCAACTGGAACCTCTTAGTCCTGAAAAATGTGGCCTCTTGAACAAAAGCAGTTACAGGAAAAGGGACTGTTATGACCCAATGTTAAGTAACAAACAAATACAAAGTGAAATGACACCACCTTCTCTCCCTTCTTCGAACTCCTTCCTTCATCTTCCATCCTAGTTCTCACCCCCCACACACACACACAATTTGCCAGTTGCTCCCTGTCTCCCCCAGCTAGAATGCAGCCTCCAGAGAGCAGGTCTTTGCTTTTATGTCTCCAGCACACAAATGGTTATTGCTGACCAGTAGACACTGCGTAATGTTTGTTGGATGAATGAATGAATGAATGAATGGATGGATGAATGAATGAATCACCTTAACCTTAACTCTGAAAGCATTTACAAGGCCACGGGGATGGGGGTGAGGATGGGGGGCCCCGGAGCCTGGTGTGGGTGACTGATGTTAAGGACATAGTAGGTTGGAATGTCATCAAGGCAGCACGAGATTGGGACAACCCGGGTTTGGGAGGACAGCTGCCCCATTGCCTCTCACGGTATCAACCAAGTGCTTACAATGAACTGCTAGACACGACATCAGACATCATAAATCTGTAAGATAAATTTCTTTTGGCGGCAGAGCGGGAGACTGTTGGCAGCTCCTAAGTGCATAGATTAAAACAAGAAGCTGTTTTTTTTAATAACTTTTTTTTTTTTTTTGTGACAGAGAGAGAGAGAGAAAGACAGAGAGAGGGATAGACAGGGACTGACAGGAAGGGAGAGATGAGAAGCATCAATTCTTCGTTGTGGCTCCTTAGTCTCTTTAGTTGTTCATTGATTGCTTTCTCATATGTTCCTTGGCTGGGGGCTACAGCAGAGTGAGTGACCCCTTGCTCAAGATAGAGACTTTGGGCTCAAGCCAGTGACCTAGGGCTTCAAGCCAGCAACCCTTGGGCTCAAGCCAGCGACCATGGGGTCACGTTTATGATCCCATGCTCAAGCCAGCGACCCTATGCTCAAGCTGGTGAGCCCGCACTCAAGCCAGCGACCTCAGGGCTTTAAATCTGGGTCCCCTGCATCCCCATCCAATGCTCTATCCACTGTGCCACTGCCTGGTCAAGTGTAAATAACATTTCTAACCACACATACATTTGAATTAACATCTAGCTTGGAACCCATCACAAGACCATCAAAGGAAGACAGAGACGCTGGCTGTGTGCCCCATAACTTCCCCTCACTCTGCTGCAGTGAGAGCCACCACGTGCCTTTCCAAGGTATTGTAGAAAGAGCAGTGTTAGGAGGCAAGGGTCGCCGTCCAGCATCTCACCCTCACATGATTGGACCTAACAAGTGACTACCGCAGTCAGTGCAGTGAGGACTCACGGCACACTAGCTGCAGACCGTTTTCTCTTTTTAAAAAGCTTGGCTGCAGCTGTAGTTAATTTACTTCTGATTAGTCTAACCTTTCCCCTCGGAGGAAGTTGTTTAGCAGGAGGGGAAAATGCGGTCACAATATTGTTTTATGACTGTTTATCTTTAGAGCCCAAGCGATACTGATTGCAAATATTTATGTACCTTTTTAAAAATCACAGCTAATGCTTGGAATGCATTAAAAAAAAAAAGGAAATCAGATTTCGGGTGGATCTAGCAATTTTGGAGAATTTCAAAGCCATCACCACTGGCCCACTGGGACTAATCGCATCAAGGCAGCAATTAGGCCAACATGATCAAAATACAGACTGTTACATTCTGCTTGGCTTCAGAAGGCTCGTTTCGGTTTTAAATGTACATTATTAATGACTAGACTAGAAATCTAAGTCTTGACTTGGCATGTGTTATATTAAAGGAAAAAAAACCCAACAACCTCCCAATGAGAAAACTTTGCATTTCTGTTCGAAACATTGCTTTCCTCTCAGAGAAGGGATTAGCTAGTTGTCAAAGGCAAAGCTGTGGACACGGTTTTCCACCTGCCGCCGTGGGGGGGTCAGCTACGCCGAGCGGATGGAGTGGCCCCGTCTCCTCTCGGTCCTCCCTTCTCCCCGACAGTCGCTGCCTGCCTCCCTGCTGTACTGCCACGTTCTTGGGCCTCTGAGGACAACAGTGGGGATTGCAGGGGGTCCCCTGTTGGGGGTGTCTCTTTGGTTTTAGGGTCGCACAGATTTGGAGTTGAATTCCAGTTTTGCCAGTTGCGCCGTGGCCACCAGGAGAGTGACTAGTCTTCTCAGACACTGCCTTCTCTTTGTAAAATGGGGGGAAATGATACTCAGCGCTCTGTTGGTTGCAACCTGGCCTAAGAAAAGAAAGAGAGTTGTTGCCTCAAGGACATGGGAAGCCCGGGGAAGAGCTTCAGGCTCGGCTGCATCCAGGGGCTTCTGTGATGTCATCAGGCATGCGCGCTGTCCTCCCCTTCACTATCTCTGATGTTTGTTTCCAACTGGGCACTGGCCTCTGTCAGAAAGGAGGGGCTTGTCTTCTCCCCTCTTAGGCTCTGTGGCTGGCGTCTGTGAATTGAACTGACAAAGGACCGATCAACAGGAGAAAAAGCATACATATTTTATTTGATATTGCTATTTTTACATGGCATGGGAGCTTCACAGGACAAAGTCCGGCTTGAGGACTTATATGTTATTGAGACAAATAACAGGAAATTGTAGGCCTGTATCAATGGGCAAAAGACAGTAAATTGTGGGAAAGGGCGTAGGAGGTACCTGGGGGAACTAAGAGAAGAGAGGGGGTATTTTAGTAAGTTGGTTTGCGTGGATTCAGCCCGATGCTAATTCTCTATCTCCAGTGGTAAGAATGTTCTCCTCTTCCCGGTACGGGCAGGCATTGTTCCCATGGGGTTACCCACACAGCATTAGCATTCTGCTGCTTTGGGCGCCCAGACAAGACTTTTATTTCCCCGGAGGGAAGGATCACACCTCTTCTGTATCATGGGTCCCGTCCTTTCCCCCGGGAAACAGAGAGCTTTCAGGGCCATGGCACACGTGCGGCCGGGCAGTGTCCACGTGGCTGAGCAGGATGGCTTCGGAGGAGTGGGCTGTCTAGGTCCAACAGTGTGGTTTGGATATTTGCCAAACATTCCCGTCTAGATTAATCCGTATTTACCCTGAATCCTGAGGCAGAAATGGTCAGAGCAGTTCCTGGTTGGACACGTTTAGAAGAAATGTAATGAATGAAACAAAACAAATGAAACCTCTCCCTCCAGCCCCGGACCCCTCGGTTGGAATCCACCCGTCTCCTGGATTCTCGGCTCTGTTAAATGATTATCGGCTTTTAGATCATTGAATGAGGTTTGTGAAATCGTGTGCATCAATGGTGAAAATCTAACAGATTTGTGCCATGCATCTACGTAAACTGGCCTGTTGAGAAATAAAAAGAATAATTAAAAGGAGGCTTGTAGGCCCTGGCCGGTTGGCTCAGCGGTAGAGCGTCGGCCTGGCGTACGGGGGACCCAGGTTCGATTCCCGGCCAGGGCACACAGGAGAAGCGCCCATTTGCTTCTCCACCCCCCCCCCCCCTTCCTCTCTGTCTCTCTCTTCCCCTCCCGCAGCCAAGGCTCCATTGGAGCAAAGATGGCCCGGGCATTGGGGATGGCTCCTTGGCCTCTGCCCCAGGCACTAGAGTGGCTCTGGTCATGGCAGAGCGACGCCCCAGAGGGGCAGAGCATCGCCCCTGGTGGGCAGAACCTCGCCCCTGGTGGGCGTGCCAGGTGGATCCCGGTCGGGCGCATGCAGGAGTCTGTCTGACTGTCTCTCCCCGTTTCCAGCTTCAAGAAAAATATAAAAAAAATAAAATAAAAAAAGGAGGCTTGTGTTTAAATCTAGACAAAAATAACGATAAACTGGATTAATAAGAAACTGTTATCTGCTCTGTGTTGAGTGCTGGCAACATACAGAGCTCTTCAGACACACCATCTGATTTAATCTCCCTGCCAACCCCGGAGGCAGGGGCCACTGGCATCCCATTCACAGAAGAGAAGAGGGAGGCGTAGGGAGGTGACTGAGTCGGGCTTTGGATCCGGGTCTAACCAGCTCTCCATCCAGGCTCTAACACCTCCCGCACTGCGTCTGCTTCCTCCTTCAGCATCACGTCCTCTTTAAAAGTACACGGGTATTTTTTGTTTCAATGTTGAAGTGACAGGTGAGTGGTGTGACATCTGTACACAGTGAGGAAGGGAACCGGGATCTCATGAGCCTGGCCTTCCAGCCGTGTAGTCCCACCTCATGCCTCTCTCCTGCCCAGAATTGGCTTTGTGGCTCGGTTCTGCTGGGGGTGGATCCAGGCCTCCACTCCGGGGCCGGTAGGAGGTGCTCTGGGGTAGAGAGAAGACTGGCATTATTTCCTCCACCCTGTCAGCACTCAAACAAAGGGCAGTTTTTGTTTCCAAAGGATGACTCTGTATTGAAAAGAAAGAGAAGAAATAGGAAAGCCGGGGCTGGCCAGTTTGCCATGGGCACACTGCTCTCTGGACATGGAAAGGCACTTTGTGAGTTCCACGGAGCCTTCTTTGAAATAATGAATTTACTTGTCTGCTTACTACAGCCTTTTTGTTGATTTGTTACCATTTGGATGACAAATGGTGTGATTCAAACCTTATAGTTTGTCTGAAACCGATACAGACAGAGCCGTGGTGTTTGGACTGTCCCCCCCATAATTGGAAATGGGAACTCCACAAAGGGAAGTCTGGGCGCCTTTCTCAATCCAGTCCTCAAACTCAAGACTTTCATTCCCCTTTTATTGCGAAGAGCCGAGGGTAGTGAGTATCAGCTGCCCGGCCTCACTGTCAGCTGCCAAGGACATCCAGTTTATTGACTTTTTCCTGTCTGGACAGCAGGTCCCAAGAGGTGACACACTGAGAAGGAAGTGCACAGACGTGGAGACACCAGCGGGTTCAAGTTGCCCGCTCACTCCCGGGCTATGGGCTGGGGCACACGTGTGTGTTTCCCAGTTCTCAGGTTCCTCAGCTCTGCAGTGGGGCCGTGATGTTCACACGGCGAGGTGTGGCAGGCGCAGATAACGCCCAGGTCAGGCTGAAGCACACTGCTGCCACGTGGGACACATTCAATATTTGGTAGTCACTGCTGCTAGTATTTTGTGACTTGGGGTGGACGCATCTCCATAACCAGGCAAGGAAGAGGAGAAATAAAGAAAAACTTTTAGGTGGTGATGTGTGGTTTTTTCTTAGCATCCGATTTGGAAGAAGAGTATTAGAATCCACCTTATTTAAAATATGACAGGATACAAACTCCTCCTCAAGGTGTTCCATCCTAATTCCTGTAACATGTGAATATATAATATAAACCCTACATGACAAAGGCAAATGCAAGTTGCAGATAGAATTAGGGTTGCTGATCAACTGACTTTCAGATGCAGAGATTATCTTGGTGAGCCCAGAGTTATCCAACGTGGAAGAGAGAGGCAGACGGCGAGGGGCGCGTGACATGACTGTGGAAGAACAGCCAAAGAGCTCCAACTTTGCTGCTAGCTTTGAAGCTGGGGGAAGAGGCCACTCCCCAAGGAAAGCAGGTGCCTTTAGAAGCTGGAAAAGGCAACGAAACGCATCCTCCTCCAGAGCCTCCAGGAGGAATGCAGCCCTGCTGACACTGTCGCTGTAGCCCAGTGACGCCCATTCTGCGCTCCTGGCTTCCAGAACTGTAAGATAGTAAGTGTGTTGTTTTAAGGCAGCCGTAACTGGTTAGAGCTGACACAGTAAGTGAGCACCGTGACTTGGAGGCATCGTGGAAGTTGATTGTTTTCCGGGTCCCTGTCTCTTTCCGTTTGTAAACTCCTGGGATATGGTAAGGGAATGGAGCGTACCTGCTTACAGCTCTCGAAACATCACATGACAGCTAGTTGGCGCAAAAGTTGTCCTTTTGACTCTTGATATTGAACTAAAACAAAACAAAAACACCCAAACCCCTCAATGTAAAATAGGAAGTTGGTTCTCGGAAAAAGAAAATGAATTAAAACAGAAAGTTTGAGCCTTGTTTAGAGTTGTAAAACCATGATATCCTAACACACACCCCCGCCACCCCCACCCCGTCACCGACATCTGTGAAATACGGCGCGTGTAGGAGGGACCCGCCCTTGCCGACTGTATGTTTCCGATGCCACACAAGCACGGTCTGTCAGAGGTACGTCAGGCACTTCCATGGCTGGCGTTTGCAAAGGATCAGTTATGCACTGACATCGCCACGCATGTAGGACTATTTACAGCCACCCCATGAGGCTGAGACGTGGCAAAAATCTGGCCTTAAGCACAGTACAGAAATTCATATTCAGATGGCTGAGAAAGTAGGGCAGGTCTAGAAGGTCTCTGGGCTGTGAGGGTGTCTCTCATTGGCTTCCTGGCATCAGGCAGCGGCAGGTGGTGGGTGGAGTATCCCAACCTCAAGGTGGCCCTTTCTCTTCCTCTTTTCCTTCCCAGCTCTGCTTGTGGCTTTTCACAGGGGAAGTCACCCACTGCCACCCTTTGTCCCAGGACTGAAGGGCTAGGAGGCTTTTGGGGCCTCCCCCCAAGTCCAACCCCAACATCTGTCAGGAGAGATGCGGCTCATCAACAGCAGAGGCCACGTGACGACTTACACACAGTCTGTGCTGGCTGATGACACTCAAGGCATAAATTAAATCATCAGCGAGCGCTTCGCTGACAGCACGTGATGACAGGCGTTGTGAATAAGTTGGCACAGGGGCCACTGCCCTACATAGCAATTGTCAGTCATGGGCCATTCCTCCACCCCACCCCCACTGGTGGGGACCGGTGTCTAGCTGGTAGGAACACACACCTTGTCGTATGTGGGGTGGGAGCTGGCGCCTACCTGCCTCGGGTTCCACCGGGGAGATTGCAGCCCCACAGGGTCCCTGCACCCCCACCTGTGGCGGGGCTGATGGCTGCTCAGGTGTGACTTGGCACACCTAGGTGCCCATACCGATAACACTTCCTACTCCATCCCCAGTGTTGACCCCTGTCCTTGATTCCTGCTGCATCAGCCACCAAAGCACACGTGGAAAGTGACAGCAGAAAAGAGACATCTCAAAATTGAGCAGAAACCCTGGAGGAAATAAATTATAAGTGATATTTAAGAAACAGAAGGTATCAAACTGGCCGTCCTGGGAAGTTTTAGAACTATGTTGGACTTTCTTATAATTAGGTTATGGTTTATTGCAGGTTTCTAAATTGCACCTAGCAAAAGCTCTCTAATCCTTGGTTTCCTAGGATGTTTTCTGGGACAGGGAAACCCTCAGCCCAGACCCGCACCCCCTCCATCCTGCAGCCAGGACGGCTCTGTCCCTGGGAAGCACTTGGTACCCTCTTCCCTCTGCCCACGCGGCTCTGGGGCTAACGTTTCACCCGGCAGCTTTCTGATCCCAGCCTTCAGGCCCAAGTGAAAGCTCCCTCTTCGGAGTGCTTGGAGAACGTCCTGGTCAACCCGGCCGGCCCCTGGGGTGGCGCAACCCTGTCCTGCTTGTCCCCCCAGACCACTTGTCACAATTTGAAACGGTCTTGGTCAAGTCTGCTTGTTCACTGCCTCAGGAGGAGTGTGCACCGCCCTGGGAGCAAGAATCCCGTGCAGCTTGCTCGTCGTGACAGCCCCCTAGCCCTGGCCCAGCGCCTGGTGCACTGTCCAAGCTCTGGGCCTTTGTGGAGCGAAGGGAACGGATGTGGAAATCAAGCGTGCCCGTGTGCCCTTGGCATCGCCTCCTCCGAGCCCCTGTTGATGCTCCTCCGCTGTGAGCCTTCACGGCACAATGACCCAAGAAGAGTTGTGACAGCTGTCAGAGTGTGTTACTGTCACCGTGGGCCAGGTTTCACCTTGGGCCACACAGAGCCTAGACGTGTCCTGTGCTCAGCCTGGGTCCCACGCCAGCTACAAAGGCTGCCATCTCTGTGTGGTGGGGACTTTTCAGGGGAGCAGGTCAAGAGTGGCTGGCCAAGGATACCTCTGTCCCCAACCCACCTGCCACCCCACTGACTTGGGACAGCTGGAATGAACCAGAGGGACCGGTGTGAATGGTTTCCAAGAACTGGGGAATGCAGGGCAAGGCATGAGCACTGCAATCAGACAAACAGTGGGCCCTCCCCACGCCGGGCGGGAGGTGCTGGCTGAACTACCCTCCCGGTGCAGCCAGCAGACCAGCCCTCGGAAGTGCACAGCTGAACTAGCCTCCCGGGTGCAGCCAGCAGACCAGCCCTCGGAAGTGCACAGCTGAACTAGCCTCCCGGGGGCAGCCAGCAGACCAGCCCTCGGAAGTGCACAGCTGAACTGCCCTCCCGGGTGCAGCCAGCAGACCAGCCCTCGGAAGTGCACAGCTGAACTACCCTCCCGGGTGCAGCCAGCAGACCAGCCCTCGGAAGTGCACAGCTGAACTACCCTCCCGGGTGCAGCCAGCAGACCAGCCCTCGGAAGTGCACAGCTGAACTAGCCTCCCGGGTGCAGCCAGCAGACCAGCCCTCGGAAGTGCACAGCTGAACTAGCCTCCCGGGGGCAGCCAGCAGACCAGCCCTCGGAAGTGCACAGCTGAACTGCCCTCCCGGGTGCAGCCAGCAGACCAGCCCTCGGAAGTGCACAGCTAGATGGGGCAAGGTTTGCAAAGCCAGTGTGCGGAGCATTGTGTGCACACTGACTTATTTCCCTCTTCACACCCTATCAGAGTATTCTTATTGTTCCCATTTTACAGAATAAGAATTGAGCCTTAGAGCCCTGGTTACATAGCGCAGTTGGTTAGAGCAGCCAAGGTTGTGGGTTTGGTCCCCGGTCAGGGCACATACAAGAATCCACCAATGAGTGCATAAATAAGTGGAACAACAAATCGTGTGTTTTTTGTTTTTATTTATTTATTTACATCTTTTTTTTTTTTTTTTTTTTTTACGAAGCTGGAAACGGGGAGGCAGTCAGACAGACTCGCGCATGTGCCCGACCGGGATCCACCCGGCACGCCCACCAGGGGGCGATGCTTTGCCCCTCTGGGGCGTCGCTCTGTTGCATCCAGAGCCATTCTAGCGCCTGAGGCAGAGGCCACAGAGCCATCCCCAGCGCCCAGGCCATCTTTGCTCCAATGGAGCCTCGCTGCGGGAGGGGAAGAGAGAGACAGAGAGGAAGGAGGGGGGAGAGGTGGAGAAGCAAATGGGCGCCTCTCCTGTGTGCCCTGGCCAGGAATTGAACCCGGGACTTCTGCACGCCAGGCCGACGCTCTACCGCTGAGCTAACCGGCCAGAGCCTGTTTTTTTTTAAATCGAGCCTTGGAGAGGTCACGAGTCCTAACTGAGGCCACATAGGTAAAATGGTAGGACACGAGCAGAAGGCTTAAATTTTGCTCAAGGAAACTGCTTCTCTGGGCCCCACAGCTCTGTGTGCACGGAGCCTGGGTTGGTTCCGAGAAAGGAGGGGATGACGCCCTTCTACAGCGGGATCTGGAAACACACCAGGGAGGAAGGAATCTTCTCCTTTCAGATGTCGGGAGCTCCGTGTTTTGCTACAACTCTAGCGCAGAAGAGGAAGGAGGAGTGAACATGGAGATGTGGAGACCCTCGGGCGCCAGCTTCTAAGGCAGAGTCCAGTTAGATTAACTGGGCAGACAGTTGCCGGGTGAATCAAATGCAGTGTGCCTGAGCCTCAAGCCAAGTTGTCTTGCTTCTAAATGTCACCACTGGGAAAAGGAAGCAGAGAGGGTTTGGTGGATGAGGGGCTGTGTCTAGTTATCATCCCAGACCTCCGGGTTTCCGTCCAGAATATCTCCTTAGAACTCGCTGCCTCCTGTCTATTAATATGGACTGGTGCTCCTTCCTCCTCTCACCTGAGCAGGTTGGGGGTTCCTTTGGGCGAGGGCTGTTGTCCACAGACCTACCTGGTGGGGCTGTAGACTGATTAAAGGAAGTCATAGACACACAGCTCCGTCCAATAGATATACAGTCTGAGCTGTCGATAGAGTTTTACATTTTCTAGTAGCTACATTATTAAATGTATAAAGAAACAGGTGACATTCATTTTTTATTGTGGCATAAAGCACATTACCTTAAATTCACCATCATAACCACTTTTAATTGTATGTTCAGTCATGTTACGTAGAGTCACTTTGTTGTGCAACAGATTTGGGTGATATTAATTTTAATAACACATTTAACCCAATCTATTACAAGTATTATCATTTCAACATCCCCCTTTTTTTTTTAAAGTCTTTAAAATCTGGTGTGTGTTTTTCACACTGATGACACCCTGCAATTCAGGCACCTAATTTCAGTGGAAATACTTGCTTCTATGTACATTTGGTCAGTTTTGCCATTGGAAAAACAGATTCACACGCCCAGGTGGTTGCAAGCGTACTCAAGGAGTTTTCCAGTAACCTAGTTGTCAGTCTTTAGATTGAAATGAATTGAAATTGCACGTAATGAAGACTTCAGCTCCTCCCTGACACAGCCTTCTGCAGCAGTCTCAGGAGCCACACAGGGCTGGTGGCTGCTGCGTTGGACAGCGCGGGTCAGGAACTCCTAGAAAGTGCTCTGTAGCTGCTGTTGGTCTTGAGAGTAGCAGCAGAAGAAGAGGAAATGGCAAGTTTCTCCTCCTTGACCCTGACAGTGACTGGAGCTGGAGGGGTCGTGCGCGCCACCCCCAGGGACAACTCAGGGCCAGCCCTCCCCATTCTGGACAAGAGAAACATTCTTAGCTTGACCCTCCCTCTCTTTCTCCTGCGCGTGTGTACACACACACACACACACACACACACACACACACACACACACACACACACGGGGCTTCTGCATGGAGCTGCTGACCCAAGTTAATTAGGAGATCAGACTCGAAGGGGAGAAACGACTTCAGAATGAAAATTAAGAATCACCTCGCTTCTTTTACCACTGGAAGATCATTTGAACAACTTCCTCCAGGAAATTGCAAAGGGAAGTCATTATCCAGAGAAGGGGGGAGGAACGACCATTCACGTGAAACCCAGATGCCGCCCCTCTGTGCCCCCATGCAGGGCCGGCTGAGGGGCAGGGGGGATATTTACTGGGTCATTTAACCAAGTTCCTATTTTAAAAAGTTTCCTTTTCCACGATTATTTGTTGACCCTAATTGTTCCCATGCTCATGAGACGCAGCCCCGAACTTCCTCCTGTAGCCCAGCGTCAGGGTTGGGGCAGGCTTCCTCTAATTGCCTGGGTCCTGCCTGTCCCCTCGAGTCTCCAGGGCAAGCCCACTCCCACATATGCTTCCAGAGCCATCTTAATAGAAGGGCAGCAGCGCCCAGCTGACGGCATATGTTGAGCTGCTTGCCGAGGTTGGCCAAGCATGCAATATCATGTTACATGAATGGGAAGGTCAGTCCCAAACAAGCAGCTTTTTACAAGCACTGGCTTAAGGATTTGCTGCTAAATAGGGCTTACATGTAGGGGGATGGGTGGGTAATGGGCTTCTTGTCCAGCCCTGTTCTCTGTCTTCCTTCTGCATTGATTAGAAAGTTTCCCGTATCCCAGGACAACGCTCCTCCGTTAAAAAACGCCTTTGCAGCCACTGGGATTTGTGGACCCAGGTCAGCATCTGGGCCCGGAGCAGGGGAAATGTGGGCTCATGTCTCTAGATGTCTGGGGAGAGCACTGCTGTGGCCAGAGTGTGTGTGGGGGCAGCCCCCTGCTCGCTCACAAGTGCGTTTATGCTCCATTAACCCTGTGGGGGGCAGAGAGGCAGATGGTGGCCGGAAGGAGGAGAAAGAGGGAGGCTGTGGCTTCTCTCACCTGGCCCAGCTCTGGAGAGATGACAGATCCAAGGCCACCATTCATCTGCTGGGAGCAGGCCACCGGCCCATCTGACTGAGGGCACCTGTACAAACTCCTTTCCAGAAATTAGGGGGGTCACCCAGGCTTGCCTTGAACCTGTGCTGCCAGCCAAGGGCCTGGAGAATATTCTGGACATAAGCCAAAATGGCATTCAGTGTGCCCTTTTAATAATGAGAACAAGGGCATTTGCTGAGCACTTTCTAAGTCTTAGTGCTGAACAGAGGGTGTTACATGTATGAGCTGATTTAAACCTCTCGAAGCCCAGTGAGGCCAGCACTACGCCCATCGTAGAGCTGAGAATGTGGGGCCAGCTTGTTAAAGATTTGCTTTGGCCAATTTCTCTTTTTTCTCCCTCCCTCCCTCCCTCCCTTCTTCCCTCCCTCCCTCCTTCCCTCCTTTCTTTCCTCTTTACTTCCTTCCTTCTAAACACTGCTTTTTAAAAAAAAGCTAATGATATGAAAGTGAATTAGGTAAGACATAAAAGTATCCCAAACCTGTG
Source organism: Saccopteryx leptura (assembly GCF_036850995.1). NCBI lineage: Eukaryota > Metazoa > Chordata > Mammalia > Chiroptera > Emballonuridae > Saccopteryx > Saccopteryx leptura. The sequence continues at coordinate 196,814,138 of NC_089507.1, read as the reverse complement.
CTTTTTATTCCTCTCCTCATGATGCTAACCATTTGGTGAGTGTCATATATGTAGTGTTTTTAGTAATAAGTCATTTACTCATTCAACAAACATTCACTGAGAATTCAGTACTGTCAGAGATTATGCTTCAGGTGTCAGTGAGGCTTTGTTTCTCAACCTCGGCACTACCGACATTTGGGCTGGATCCTTCTCTGTAGTAGAGGGGCATCGTGGGCATTGTAGGGTGTTTAGCAGCGTCCCTGGCCTCTACCCACACAACACCAGTAGCAAACCACCCCTTTATTGTGACAACCAAAAATGTCTCCAGACATTGTCCCATGTTCCGTGGGGGCCAACATCGCCCCTGCTGAGAACCACTGGTCTAGACAGATGTGGTCATGTGTGGTTCTTTGGCTCCTCCCCTTAGCCCTGCGTTCCGGCATCCTGACCATTCAGCTCTGACACTCCTCCTGCACGCTTTTTGTATCAGATTCCAGAGTTCAGAGGTGTCAGAACTTAGTAAGCCTCCCAATAGTAGACCTTTGGGGCATTTTACAATATTCCCCCATCAACATGAATGTCGAAATTGTTCACACCTACCTCTGTATACACATATTCGGGTATTTCTCCGGGACGGATTCATTCAAGTTAAATTGTTGGATCAAAGGTAGCATTTAAATGTTTGCTACGAAATGCCAGCATCCCTTCCCAAAATGAAGATTGTCCCAGTTTGCCCCTTCACCAAGTGCCCTCCATGCTGACGCAGATAGAAGGCACTGGGAAGATCGTTCTAACAAGAGAATATGTGGAACATACTAGCAGAGATTATCCTCTTGTTTCATTCAGAAGGGGCTCTTAAGTCTGCTTACACTTTGCTAGTAACATTTTTAAAAAACTACATAAACATACCTACTCAAAGTGGGCACTTAAAATTTTTCTAATGTGAGCACAGAAGCTTAGTGTTTGTGCTTTCAAAATTTAAGTTACTTAATAAACTAAAAGGGGGTCTGTGTTAAACAATAACAAATTATATGTGATGTTTTTTCTCTTGCTTAGTTCACTTAACAGTGTATGCAGGGGACTGCTCCATTTCTGTTTATAAAAAGAGCCTCATTCTCTTTTTAACAGCCACCGAGAATTTGTCCAGTGGTTGTTTCATTATCTATTTAACCAGCAGGGGATGGTACACAGTTAGATTGTTTCCAGGCTGTTCCTACTGGAAACAGTGCTGCAAAGTCCAACCTTGCACACAGCTTCTATCCACAAGTGGGGTGTATTAGTAGGATAAATTATTCGAGGTAGGATTGCAGGGCCAAAGGATATGTGTCCTTTTAATTAAGAAATCTAGCCCTGGCCGGTGGCTCAGTGGTAGAGTGTCGGCCTGGCGTGCAGGAGTCCCGGGTTTGATTCTCGGCCGGGGCACACAGGAGAAGTGCCCATCTGCTTCTCCACCCCTCCCCCTTTCCTTCCTCTCTGTCTCTCTCTTCCCTTCCCGCAGCCAAGGCTCCATTGGAGCAAAGTTGCCTGGGCGCTGAGGATGGCTCTATGGCCTCTCTGCCTCAGGTGTTAGAATGGCTCTGGATGCAACAGAGCCACGCCCCAGATGGGCAGAGCATTGCCCCCTGGTGGGCATGCCGGGTGGATCCTGGTAGGGTGCATGCGGGAGTCTGTCTGACTGCCTCCCCGTTTCCAACTTCAGAAAAATACAAAAAATAAAAATAAAAAAAATAAATCTATTGCCTGATTGTCTTCCACTAGCATTGTGTCAATTTATACCCTGAGTAGTCTGACACGGGTCCAGCTTGACATCGGGCCTGATTTAAGGTCCACAGCGCAGTGAATATTTGAGGTGGCTCAGGCGGGAGTGACAATGCCAGAGGCGGTCTGGGAAATGCAGATTCTCTTGATGAAGTGCCAGGTCCAGTTCTGTCTCCTCCAAAAGACAGACGAGGACAGAGAAGTCCCCTTCTCTGCAGAGCAGCCCCCAGCCTGGAAGGCGGTGGGAGGCAGGGAGGGAGAGCTGCATTAGCTGGCACAGAAGAGCTTCCCTGCTCTCCCAACTCCCTTCTGTTTTCAGTCTAAGAGGAGGTGAGCCCAGGAGGGTGTTTGACCTCAGGTTCCCACGTCGCAAGCATTTGTTAGAAGACATTGTTGACGCAATATGTATCTTTGGTTGTGACAAAAGTGTATGTCACAGATTGACCATGATCAGGTGGCACCCAGGAAAGAACACTTGGTCTACCAGTATGCTCTGGAGAACCAGCTGACCGTCACTAGGCTAGGGAAGGACAGGCCAACGGCTGGGCTTGGGAATCTGTTTAGCATTTTAAAATATGCTCTCAAATTCTTTGACCCTCCTCCTGCAGAAGGGGAAGGCTGGTGCCATGGCTTCTGAGACTAACACAAGACAAAGTCACTTCCTCTGGTTCTCCCTCTTGGATTGAACCCTCTAGGGCAGTGGTTCTCAAAGTGTGTGCCAGGGCACACTAGTGCACCCTAGGAGATTTCCAGGTGCTCCCTGTGGTATTCCAGAGAAATATGTGCCTGTTGGGGACCAAAAAACCAACAGGGTTTTTGGAGTTTAGATTTTTGGGGGGACAGGTATGGGGAATTGGCTGTAAGCTGAGTCTGCCCAACTCCCCACCTCACTTGCCTGATTAGGTTACAAAGGCTGTTAAGCTGTGGTGCTGGATTGTTTACACTACCCCCCATGTTCCCCAGAAAGAATGGAGGCAAGTTTCTTCTATCCTTTGTTTGGTGTAAAGTTAAGATGATATGTATGGTGGGGGTTTTCTGCACTCAACACAATTAAGAGTAAAAAGAGGAGAATTCTTCAATGTATTGACGAGGAAATGAGAGTTTGCCTTTCAAATATATGCCCAAACATTGAAGAAATCGCTAGGACACATCAGGCTCATGTTTCTCAAAACAGAAGAATGAAAAAACTTAATACATTCGTGCCAGGACCTGCCGAATTTACTAAATCTTACTAAGAATGTATCTATATATATTGATATATATATAAAGATAACTTTTTTGTCATTTTTAAAATTTTTTAACCTTTCTTTTTTACAAATTCTAAAAAGCCTAACTCAAAAAATGTTACATAAAAATGTTTTTTAATGTCAGAATAAATTTAATTTTGTCATATTTATTTTGTTTAACTACCATAAAAGCATGCTTGGACTTTATATATTTTTCTTTAATATTTGACTTAATCATTATAACATATTTCTCAGAAATTTGTATATAGTGCGCCTACAATGATTTGTAGGGTTTTAAATGCGCCTGGACTGCAGAAAGTTTGAGAACCACTGCTCTAGGGGAGACTGGCTGCCATGCTGTAAGGACACTCAAGGGGAGGCTGGCTGCCATGCTGTAAGGACACTCTAGGGGAGGCTGGCTGCCATGCTGTAAGGACACTCTAGGGGAGGCTGGCTGCCATGTTGTAAGGACACTCAAGGGGAGGCTGGCTGCCATGCTGTAAGGACACTCTAGGGGAGGCTGGCTGCCATGTTGTAAGGACACTCTAGGGGAGGCTGGCTGCCATGCTGTAAGGACACTCAAGGGGAGACTGGCTGCCCTGTTGTCAGGACACTCAAGGGGAGGCTGGCTGCCATGTTGTCAGGACACTCAAGGGGAGGCTGGCTGCCATGCTGTAAGGACACTCAAGGGGAGGCTGGCTGCCATGTTGTAAGGACACTCTAGGGGAGGCTGGCTGCCATGTTGTAAGGACACTCAAGGGGAGGCTGGCTGCCATGCTGTAAGGACACTCAAGGGGAGACTGGCTGCCCTGTTGTCAGGACACTCAAGGGGAGGCTGGCTGCCATGCTGTAAGGACACTCAAGGGGAGGCTGGCTGCCATGTTGTAAGGACACTCAAGGGGAGACTGGCTGCCCTGTTGTCAGGACACTCAAGGGGAGGCTGGCTGCCATGTTGTCAGGACACTCAAGGGGAGGCTGGCTGCCATGCTGTAAGGACACTCAAGGGGAGGCTGGCTGCCATGTTGTAAGGACACTCAAGGGGAGGCTGGCTGCCATGTTGTAAGGACACTCTAGGGGAGGCTGGCTGCCATGCTGTAAGGACACTCAAGGGGAGACTGGCTGCCATGCTGTAAGGACACTCTAGGGGAGGCTGGCTGCCATGTTGTAAGGACACTCAAGGGGAGGCTGGCTGCCATGTTGTAAGGACACTCAAGGGGAGGCTGGCTGCCATGTTGTAAGGACACTCTAGGGGAGGCTGGCTGCCATGCTGTAAGGACACTCAAGGGGAGGCTGGCTGCCATGCTGTAAGGACACTCTAGGGGAGGCTGGCTGCCATGCTGTAAGGACACTCTAGGGGAGGCTGGCTGCCATGCTGTAAGGACACTCAAGGGGAGGCTGGCTGCCATGCTGTAAGGACACTCAAGGGGAGGCTGGCTGCCATGCTGTAAGGACACTCAAGCAGCCTCGAGAGGGGCCCATGTGCTTCTCACCAGCAACCAGCACCAACTTGTCAACCATGGGACTGGACCCCGTTGGAATTGGACCCCCAGCCCCAGCCAAGTCTTTGGTTGACCGCAGCTTTGGCCAACTTCTTGACTGTAACTTCGTGAAAGACCCCGAGTCAGAACTGCTTAGCTAACCTGTTTCTGAATTTCTAGTCTGTTTATTGTTGTTTTAGGCCACCAAGTTTTGGGGGACTTCATTACACAGACTTTGGTAATGACTATGTGTGACCAGGATGATCAGCTCTTTGAAGAGCTTGTATTCCCTGCTCCTTTGTCTCTGCCTCAAGTCTCTTATCATTGCAAGGAGGCAGAGGTCCTGTTCAGACCATGAGCTGTGGATGGAGAGAAGACTTTTAATCTTCCGTGAGGTTAACACAGAGGCATTGTGGCCCATTACAAGTCAGCAGGGCCTGGTGTACTGTATTCTTTATCTTTATCACTACCCCATCACTTTGGGGCCTGGGAGCATTTTGTGACCTTGCTTACCTTCAACTATCTCATCTGTCAAATGGATTGATAACCAAAGGTATAGTGTGAGGGGCCCTGGCCAGTTGGCTAAGTGGTAGAGCGTCAGCCTGGTGTGCAGGAGTCCCGGGTTCAATTCCCGGCCAGGGCACACAGGAGAAGCACCCATCTGCTTCTCCCCCTCTCCTTCCTCTCTGTCTCTCTCTTCCCCTCCCGCAGCCAAGGCTCCATTGGAGCGAAGTTGGCCCGGGCACTGAGGATGGCTTTGTGGCCTCTGCCTCAGGCGCTAGAATGGCTCTGGATGCAACAGAGCGATGCCCCAGATGGGCAGAGCATCGCCCCCTGGTGGGCATGCCAGGTGGATCCCGGTCAGGCGCATGCGGGAGTGTGTCTGACTGCCTCCCCGTTTCCAACTTCAGGGAAAAATAAAAGGTATAGCGTGAGCCCAGATAAGCTCTTGCAGTCTGTTCAAGCATTGAGCACCTGGCTTCTATAAGTCTCAACTTACCTATCAATCATGCATCTATCCATCCACTCAGCAAACTTACATTTAACACCTGCCAAGTCCCAGGTACTATGCAAGTGCTAGGGATGCAAATGAGAATAAACATTTTTGTTACCAAGGGAATCTCATCCCAATAAAGGGACTGACAGGTACCTTCTGATGTGATGGAGCTGAGACAGGGCTGCATACTCACTGTGAGGAGAGAGGCCTCCTCTCGGGGAGGAGCACAGACATAATGAAGTGACTTCTGAGCAGGCCACATGACACCTGCTGCTCGAGGAACTTAAAATCAGGCACAGCTCCTGCTCCATTGTGAGGGCTGAAAGTGGAATCAGAGAAGCTCTGGATGTTAGAACAGATATCCTGACAACCAAGCTGGACTCATGCATTAAATAAGACCCCAGACCATACAGATCCTTTCACTCCTTGAACTTGCCAAGTTTCTTCCTGCCCCAGGACCTTTGCACATGATGTTTTCCCTCTGTGGAGATCACTCCCACCCCCACCACCTTCTCCTGTGAGCTCTTGTCACCTTCAGGTCTCTGTTTAAATGCCTTTTTACCAGAGGGAGCACAACTTTGCCAGAATTCTCTGTTCATCATGTTTCCTTCCTCGTACTTTTTACAATTGTCATTATGTTATCTATTATTATAGTTTCTATTCTTTATTTTTCTATCTTCCCTTTTGGAATGTAAGCTGTACTCACAAGGGTAGGAACAGTGTCTTGTGCATCACTGTAACATCAGGGTCAAAGAGTATCTGGTACTGAAAAAAAAACTGTTGAGTGAAATAACGAATGAATGTATTAGAGTATATTTTTTATTTCACTTATCTTTACATCAAACTTTCAAGCACTTGTTGGCCTCATGATTGCCTTTCCATCATTATCACCCCACATCATCCCCAGAGCCCACACACAGTTTTTCCTTCTGGGGGAGCTGAGTCCGTCCTTCTGTGCTCAGGGAAGGTGCTGCCATCCCAGCCCCACCCAGGATGTGAATGATGCCAGTTCTAAACCAATTATGGTAATTCCATTCCTTTTCTCAGTGGCTGATTTAGCCATTTGCATGTAGTGCAGCCCTGGCCAATCAGATTTCAGGGAATGCCTCCTAGGGCTGCGCTACCCAAACTGGAATGTGCCCAGGAATTACTGGGCATCTTGGTAAGCTGTTGACTCTGATTCAGCAGGTCTGGGGTGGGACACAAGATCCTGCAGGTCTAATGAGCTCACTGGTGATGCTGATGCTACTGGTCTGTAGACCACACCTTGAGTTACGAGGTCCTAAGGAGTTTCTGGGAAGGGTTTTCCTCCCCTATAGAAAAAGACACACAAAGAGAAGCTGTCTTCTCTTTTGTGGTTGGGAAACAGTTACAATTGTGATTGACCACAGCTGGATAACTTGGGACAAAATCAACACATGGAAGGGGCAGAGAGAAATATGGAAAGCCCTGGAGTCTGGATGACATTGTGAAGTCTCTTAACCAGCCTTGGAACGGCTCAGGTGGGACAATAAATGCTAATTAAAAAAAAAAATCCAGTTTGAGTTTGCAGTTCAAAGCATTATGACTGATGCTATTAATAACTTGTAGAGCATAAAAAAAATCAATCTTTAAACCAGACCAATTTGGGGACTTATCTCTGTCCCTTTGTGGGGCTGCCATCCCTCAGCCTCGCTGAGCCTGTTTCCTCATCTATGCCAGGGATCATGTTGGCCGACAGTAAAATGGTCACGCATGTGCACAAACCCCTGTAACGCTGCACTCAATGTCCAGTAGAAATACAATGCACACCACTCATGTACCTGTAACTTTCCTAACAGCCACGTTCACAACATAAAAATAAACAGGTGATTTTTTTTTAATTTTATTTATTCATTTTTATTTTTATTTTTTTATTCATTTTTAGAGAGGAGAGAGACAGAGAGGGAGAGAGAGGAGAGACAGAGAGAGAGAAGGGGGGAGGAGCTGGAAGCATCAACTCCCATATGTGCCTTGACCAGGCAAGCCCAGGGTTTCAAACCGGTGACCTCAGCATTTCCAGGTCGACGCTTTATCCACTGCGCCACCACAGGTCAGGCTTATTTATTCATTTTTAGAGAGGAGAGAGAGAGAGAAACAGAGAGAGAGAAGGGGGAGGAGCAGGAAGCATCAACTCCCATATGTGCCTTGACCAGGCAAGCCCAGGGTTTCGAACCGGCGACCTCAGCATTTCCAGGTCAACGCTTTATCCACTGCGCCACCACAGGTCAGGCAGGTTAATTTTAATAATACAATTTATTTAGCTCAACATAGTACCATTTCAACATGTAGTCAATAGAAAAAATAGATGTTTTCTGTCTAATTTTTGGTACTAGGTTCATATTTTAGACTACCGCTTGTCTCAGTTCCAGCCACATCTCAAGTGCTCAAGAGCCATGCGTGGTTACTTCATGCGGCTCTTACCAGGGGCAGTGGAGAAGGAGCTGTCTGCCCAGCTGGAAGCCTCCCGGTGTTGGAAGTCAGCTGCCTAAAGCCCGGGGCCCTTGCTCTGCTGCGTGGAAAAGCTGCAGGGAAGGCAAATCCAGTATATCTCAGCCGCTCCTCTGGGACTTAAGCAGCGTCTCGTTCAAAGGATTTTCTCAAGGGACGGCTGTGATTTATCTGAGTTCTGTGTAGGGAGTTTCACAGCCCCCCAGTGTTGCATTTTGAATGCCAGGTCCTTTGCCCCTGCCCAATAGCCTTCATTGACTCCTTTTTCTCTTGAATTAAAGCCGAACTCCTGGGTGACTAAGCTAAGCTGTCTGTCCCAGAGCCAGACGCACCTCAGTTCATCTGTTCTAGTCCTCCCATTGCACTGACGTAGCCAAAGCAGCTGCAGGTGTGGGGGCTAAAAAAGATGAATGCGGTTCCTCCCACCTTCTAAATTCTTCCAGCTGGGCTAATAATCTCATTAACAGAGACAGATTAACAGGAGAAAATAAACTGTATTGCATGCGCCTGGGGCATTCATATAAGCATGAAAATTCTAAAAACAAGGAGGTAAGATTGGGTGTGTATGACCCTTTTGAACAAAGGAGGGAAGGGGACATGGGGTCTTAGATGTCAGAAGGGAGTACGGGCAATTTGCAGGTAGCTGGGGAAGTAGGGACCCCACCTGGCTGAAGTCTTACCGGGCGGCTCAGAAACAGAGCCAGGGTGTCCAGCCAGCAGGCCTGGAGTCGTCCGACTAACGCTAGGGTGAGACTCCTTAAAGGTGATAAAGGCAAGGCTCTCTTCCTGAAGCAGCTTTCTCTGTCTGAACCTCTTGGGCGGGAAAGGGGGGAAGGTCAAAGGTTCTTTCTGAATCTTGTTTCTTAACAAACAGCTTAAAATTAATGCCCCAAAAGGCAGCTTGAGGGTAGCAAGACTCTGGTCCCCTTCCCAGGCCAGACCTGTGGGTGGTCAGGAAGGAGGGAGAGGAGGGGGATGACGATGCAGAAACCAAGGCCTCGGTGGCGTGTGGGTGGAGTCAGGCGGCTGAGATCACAGACATCCACAGCGATCACGTCACAGGCACGAGGCTTCCCAGAGCAGGTTCCTGCGTGCGGTCTCGCTCAGGCTTTGCGACAGCTCCATGAGGTAATGTCTGCCCTCTCCCACTTCCGGTAGGGTCCCCCGACCCCTCTGCCTCTGGTGGTCTGCTCTCTGTAGTCTTATCAGTGTGGCTCTGGTGGCTGCTGCCGATTCCAGCGCCCCCTCCTCGCTCTGTGCCACACGGAGACCCGTGACCCAGGCCAAGCCTAAAATGCCCTGTTCCCTCGGACCCGGGAGCTAGGCATGTATTAGGGGTCTGGCCAGTCAGAGCTTCGCCGAGCACTTTCTAGACTGAAGAGCTGGGTAAGCTGGGAAGGGACACAGGCAGAGCTTGTCTTCAGCAAGTCTTGAGGCTTATGGAAGGAGATCACGGGCTGACTTGCGAGAGAGGAGATGAGAGAGAGGGAACAAGGAGGGAGTCAGGAAGTTCCTTCGAACCCCTGGATGCAGCTGTGAATCTAGACCATCATTTCTCTTCCTTGTTGTCATGAACCTGTTTGGCATCTTTAATTTCAGCCATTGGGGTTGGAGTTCTGTCACATGCAACCAAATAGTTCCCACTAACGCAGGGGTCTCAAACTTGCGGACCGCGGGCTGCATGCGGCCCGCTGAACAATTTTGTGCGGCCCACAGACTAATCCACGAAGTTCAAAATATTTTGGATAAAATTAAGTAAGCCTAGGGGCCTACTTGTATTTTTCATTTCTCTAGCATCCTAGCTAGATATTAGCTTAGTTAGCAGCAGTTGTGATGCGAACTACAGTTTCTGGTCGTTTTGTGACACTGAAAAGTGTTGCATAACAGTTGCCTTTTGTAGACCTAGTGCGGCCCGCCGAATGGCTGTGATCTTGCTCTGCGGCCCACGTGCTGAGTTGAGTTTGAGACCCCTGCACTAACGTCAGTAAAGAGTAGCTCTTTACTGCATGTATGAGATGGAGGAAAAAGACGCTAAATAATGGCCTTCTCTTTTCAGTATGTGTCTGTCTAATCTCCCCCGTCTCTCTATCACAGCATCTGGGCCCACCTGGACAATCCTGGATTATCACCTCATCTCAAGATCTTTACCTTAATCACACCTGCAAAGTTTCTTTTTCCAAATAAGATTACATTTACAGGTTCCAGGGATTAGGAGCTGATACCTTTAGGTGGCCATAATTTAACCAACCAGAGTCTGAGCTACCCAGGATTTAGTGCTTAAACATAGTGAATGAGTTCTGACAAGACCTGACGAATATCCAAGTGTCCAGTCGCCCCATCCACGTGGTTAGTTCCTTCAGGGTCGGGCCCAACCCCAGTGCCCAGCACAGCGGCCAGCACAGGAGTCCATCCTGTTTTAGTCCCGCTCCCCAGGCTGAGCACTGTGGATCAGGTGTGGACAGGTATGTTGCTGCCAAGGTGTTGCAAGCTCTCCTTGACCCCTCTCTTAGTTCTTAGGGTGTGCCTGCTCTTCATCCTGCTTTAATTTGGCTGTTAGAAGCAGCTGCCATGGCTGGCCCACATTACAGGGAGCATTATAACACTGCACTGGCCTGACCTGTGGCGGCGCAGTGGATAAAGCGTTGACCTGGAAATGCTGAGGTCACCGGTTTGAAACCCTGGGCTTGCCTGGTCGGGGCACATGTGGGAGTTGATGCTTCCTGCTCCTCCCCCCTTCTCTCTCTCTGTCTCTCCTCTCTGTCTCTCCCTCTCCTCTCTAAAATGAATAAATAAAAAATTAAAAAAAAAAATAACACTGCACTGCACGTTGGGATAGTGTGAGGAAGCAGCTAGGAGCACAAGCTCTGGAGTCTTGCAGCCTGGGTTCGAATCCCTGTTCTGCTACGTCCCAGCGGTGAACCTTGAACCAGGAGTCTACTCCCCTTTAGATGGAGGTCGTAGTAGCACCTAAGGGCCAGGGTCACTGTGAAGGTCACTGGTAAAGGAGAACTTTGGCAGGCTTGGAAGTGTTCCTGCCACAGAGCACTCAGTAAATGTTAGGTTGTGGTTATTAACTGCCACGTGGGACCCTCATCTGCCTCTCTCACTTTGCTATAAGAAGACTATCGGCCCTGGCCGGTTGGCTCAGCGGTAGAGCGTCGGCCTAGCGTGCGGAGGACCCGGGTTCGATTCCCGGCCAGGGCACACAGGAGAAGCGCCCATTTGCTTCTCCACCCCTCCGCCGCGCCTTCCTCTCTGTCTCTCACTTCCCCTCCTGCAGCCAAGGCTCCATTGGAGCAAAGATGGCCCGGGCTCTGGGGATGGCTCTGTGGCCTCTGCCTCAGGCGCTAGAGTGGCTCTGGTCGCAACATGGCAATGCCCAGGATGGGCAGAGCATCGCCCCTGGTGGGCGTGCCGGGTGGATCTCAGTCGGGCGCATGCGGGAGTCTGTCTGACTGTCTCTCCCTGTTTCCAGCTTCAGAAAAACTAAAAAAAAAAAAAAAAAGAAGACTATCTTGGGTTATACATGTTTAGTATTACTGTTTCTATCTAATAGAACCTAAGGGTTATAAGATGACCTCCTGGGCGCCTCATGGTGGCTGCATCCTCAACAGCTCAGGCTGCACATTGCTTTGGTTGGCCAGCATGCTGTCTGCCTCCAGTCCCAGCTGGCTTTCCGTCTCTCAGGGGAGAATCTGAATTGCACAGCCCACCTCTTAATACGTGGCACTGGTTAGAGCAGCTGTGGGCTGTGGAGGTCGGTTGGGGGTGTGGTTAGAGGCGTGGTTAGGGCGGGGCTGGAGGCAGGAGAGTCGCTGGTTCAAATTTTTATCTCAACTAGGGATAGAAACTGGGAGTAGAAGTGTGCGCAGCCCAGAGCATCTCTTCCACCCATGCCTGTTCCCACCTCTGTGGCTTTATTCTCACTATTGTCCATGCAGCTGGTTCTTACCCTTCTCCAGTTTTCTGTGAAATCTCCTTACATTTACCTTTGTGATCCTATGACCTTCCCTTTTGGAGGGTCCCCTTCATTGCCTACATCACGATATTCATGGCTTTGCACATTCTTCCCTAAGCCTGGAGCTCCGTTACTTTTTCTGTCTCCTTTTCTTTTTTTTTTTTTTTTTTTTTTTTTTTTACCGAGACAGAGAGAGGGATAGATGGGGACAGACAGGCAGGAACAGAGAGAGAGATGAGAAGCATCAATCATCAGTTTTTCATTGCGACACCTTAGTTGTTCATTGATTGCTTTTCTCATATGTGCCTTGACCACGGGCCTTCATCAGACCGAGTAAACCCCTTGCTCAAGCCAGTGATCTTGTGTCCAAGCTGGTGAGCTTTGCTCAAACCAGATGAGCCCGCGCTCAAACTGGCAACCTCGGGGTCTTGAACCTGGGTCCTTCCGCATCCCAATCCAATGCTCTATCCACTGCTCCACCGCCTGGTCAGGCTCTGTCCCCTTTTCTCCATTGGAAACAGTTACAAAATAGGCAGACTGTAGTAATCCTAATAGCAGCTAATAGTTTTGGACTGCTGTATTTTCCAGGCATTATGCTAAGGACTCTTATGTGGATTAATTCATTTCATATCACACACACACACACACACACACACACACACACACTATACAGTAGGTACTGTTAGATTAGAAGTTCTATTTTATCAATGATGCTGACCAAATGTTAGTTTCCCCTCTTGCTCAATAAAACCAAAATAAATAAGAATAAATTGCTAAAACCATGCTGCCCCACAGCATGACTCTAAAAATAAAACTACTTATGACTTTTTTCTGATTATAAAACAAAATCTGTTCACTGTTTAAAAAAAAAAAGAGAAAAATAGAGAAAATCATACCAAGAGAAAATAAAAAAATCACCCATAATATTTTGGATACAACTATTTCCAGTCTGTCTGTCTCTATCCATTTTCCAGAGATTTACATTTAAGCCATGATTTAATGTAAATGACTTTCAGGTCTCAAGCCTCTCTGGACATGTATGTTATATCCAATTTTCCTGCTGCTACAATATTTGATACAGATTCCCCAGGTGGCTGTAGCGATCACCAGCCCAGCCGCGTCTGAAAGACTGCTTGCGCACCTCCTCACTGACTCGGGGGGTTGTTTTTGCTTTTAAATGCTGGCTTGTCTTTTCATCTGCATTTTTTAAATTACCCATTCCCTGAACTTCTTTTTTCTCTATGCCATTTCTTGGCCCTTTGAGCTTCCTGTCCTGTTCTTTACAACACAGACTTTGAATGTCTTTCTCCCAGTATGTCATTTTTTTTCCCTGTCTTCTTCATCTTGCTCTCTTACATACTTAAAAGGTTATGCTGGTTATAAGGCTCTTCCGCTTAAAAACTGGAGGAACAGACATTGTGGCATTGGCTCCCTAAGTGAGTGGGTTTTCAGGTCGCCTGCTGGCCTGTGCTGTTCTTGCTGCTGTGTCTTCTCCATGCAGGAACTATAGGGGGCCCTGCCTAGGAGCAGAGAGAGGTCTTCTTAAGGTATACAGACAAAAATACATGCCTACATGAAATAATTTAACATCACTGAAACTCCATATTCACTCCCCACCTCACAGGGTCATGAAGACCAAATGATACCACATATATGAAAACGCTTCATTTCCTGCGTTAGAGGGGAGAACTCTTTAGAAAGGACACGTTAGGGTTTGTAATCATTTATCGAGAGTGTTTGGCAGCTCGTCCCCAGGCTTTCGTACATACATCAGCTCAGGTGACACGAGCTAGGCATTGCTAAATCCAGAAGGTTAGACAAAAGGGGACTTTACATGAGGGAACAGATTGTTCCCACACACTTGTTGGTCCCTGACAACTTGCATGTCTTATCCCAGCTAATTGTGCAAAGAAGATAGCTTCACTGGTTCAGTTGGTGAGTATATTACGGGCTCACTGTGTGCCAGGCCCTGTGCTAGGCCCGGGGGACAGATTGGGGAAGAAGAAAGACAAATGTCCTTCCAACCAAGGGTGACTATTTCAGTGGTAATATTCCTAGGAAATCCTTTTCTATTTTATGATGACATCTCAGGGTGATTCAGTCACCTGCCCTGTCACCTAGCTGGGATTTGAACCCAGTTCTCCTTGCCCAGAAGCCCCCTCCAGCTCCTGGGGCTCCCAGTTCACTGTTATGTGGATTCAGGCTGGATGTGTGTTCTCATCTCGGTTCAGAAAGTTCTGGCTGTGTTTCCCAGACACCGCGCGTCCCACGGAGCGGTTTGTCAGATGGGGGCCAACAGGAGCCTGTCGTGGAGATCATTGAAAGAGCAGAGGGGTGTCACCCTTTGCCGCCCCTCCTGCAGCTCTCAGGGGCAGGGAGGGCGGGGCTGCCCCGGAGAGGAGCCTTCCCAGGGTTTCAGATGGAGAAATCACACTTGCGAATTTGCGACTGACTCATCCCTCCTGCTCACTCTTTTCTTTGCATATTGCCAGGCCCCCTTCCCTGGGCTGGAAGAGGCAGAGAGGGGCGGCTCTTGTTCTCACAGAAATGAAACCCTGGAGCTGCTGGTAAAGACATAGAGAGGAAATCTCTCCTTTCTTGACATCAGTGGAAAAGCCAGTGAAGTGGCAGATAGCAGCTTCTGTGGGGACACGTGTTCTGTTGGGCTCTGGAAGCTTCTGAGAGGTCAGAGGAGGCGGTGCAGATGACAGAGGCAAGCAGACTGAGCAACTGATAACAATGAGACATGTTTTTTTCTTAAGGAAGAACCCCTGTCTGCAGGCTGAGCCTCTGACTTGCCCCAGACCAGAACTTCTGCTGGAACCTCCCCCTCCAGTCTGTCGCCTCTGCTCAACCTCTCTGGCCATGCAGGGTCCCTCTGCAGCCAGCTGAGGCTCCCCTCTTGTCTGCTGGGCACAGAGCAGGGAATAATAATACTAATAATGATAAACAGGTGAAACGCTGGCTTTCTTTTCAGAGCTCCCCCCGGGCTCAGGTTCGCTTTCGGAATGAGTCTTTCAGGACTTCGGGGAATTGGTTTTGAGTTTGCCATCACCCGTTCCCGGTCGTTTGGGTTGGAAGATTTTCTTTTCTTTTTATTATTGGAGCAGCTGAGGCACCTATGCTTATTTGCTGATGTTTCTTGAAGGAATTGAGGGAATAAATGAAGGCTGGATTTTTTAATTATTTGCCCCAGAACCCCCTCCCCCCAAATTAAGAGTTGACAAGGAGAGTTGGCCAGTGGGGTTCACAAAGCCATTTTCATCGCAGACAATAGTGTGGAC
This sequence comes from Saccopteryx leptura, assembly GCF_036850995.1. Classification (NCBI taxonomy): domain Eukaryota; kingdom Metazoa; phylum Chordata; class Mammalia; order Chiroptera; family Emballonuridae; genus Saccopteryx; species Saccopteryx leptura. The sequence goes on along the minus strand of NC_089507.1, from coordinate 196,798,989 downwards.
GATTAAAACAGACCCTGCTCTCCTGAAATAGCTCCCACCGCCGCCCCCACCCCAGTTCTCTGCTCTTAAAGCCCTTTGCTCGGCAAGAAGACGCTGCCCCCTCCTGGCTGAGATGGACAGGCGCACCCGGGACGCGGGTTCAGACCAATGTGAACTTCATTCGATCTGAACAATAGGTTCACTGAAGACCAGAGAGTGAATCAGGGTGAGCGAGGCTGGGTAAAACAATGCCGCTGGGTGGAAACGGAGATGTCAAGATACCCTCTTCACTTAATGAGATTCATGCAGTTCCTTTGGGGCAACAATAGCATCGGCCACCAGTTGCACAACCCAGGATGTTGCTGGGTACAGACTGTCCTGTGCAGAGGGACTGTAAAAGCATCTTTGGGTTCAGAAGAGGCAATTGTTCTGACAGCGTGGTCTCCAGAAGCGACCCGTGCCACTAACAGCGGACAGAGGCCAGAAGCCCGAAGCTGTATGGGTCCTGTGCCCCTTCACCCAGTTTCAGAACCTCCCTCACCTGTGTCTTTTCCATGCAAATGAGCCCAACAGGAAAAGCAAGAACCCACTGGGAATTTCACAACAGGCACAGAAGCTGTCCTGTTTCAGAGACAATTATCTGTGAGACTGTCCCACACCAACTTCTGGAAGACTTCCTTTCTTCCCCACCCCCCCCACTTCCAAAGGGGAGACTCCCCTGCTCCCTGAGTCAGCTCCTATGCATGGTGTGTAGGGTGGGGTAACCGGATAAAAATGTCTTAAGATTTCCGTGTGACTTACAACACTAATTTTCTTCTCAAGGATTGAGCTAACTCCAGAAAGTGTTTGCAAGACAAGTCCCCATGGGTCGATCCCGCTCACAAGGGACCAGATGATGCCCCGTGAGCCTGCTAAAGATCCCGCTGGAGGGAACTCGGGGGTCACGTGGGGAGGAGCGTGAAGTATCAGATGGGCCAGTGGGGGAGGAGCATGAAGTATCAGATGGGCCAGTGGGGGAGGAGCGTGGCAACAGGAGGTATTTTTCATCTTCTGGACCCCCCCCCCTTAAACTCTTCTTTTTAATTTTATTTTTTTAGTTGACAGAGACTGACATGTTCTTTTAGTACTAATTTTATTCTAATTCTGGCTCCAGAAACTGGCATCTGGCAGAGGTTTGGACTACCTTTCTGGTGTATTCCTCTCACACTCTTTTTACCCGGCCTCTGTCTCAGCAGTCGGGAAACCCCACGGTGGGGAGCTGTGCCCTGCATTGAGCCTCCCCGGCCCACACCCAGCGCCTGGTGCCCAGCAGTGGCTCAGCACGCCTGCCTTTGTTGGCTGAGTGAGTCTGCAGAAATGGCCCCTGGAGTCTAGTGCCTCCCCCCTGCTGGGCCTCGCTCCGCTCCCCGTGGTGGGAAGGGATGGAAGTGAACAGGGGTTCCTCAGCTCCCTGCTGGCCTGGTCTGCATTCTCCTGAGTCTGTAAGGTCGGGCTTGGGCTATAAGAGTGAGTGGAGTTCCTGCAGCCATGGGCTAGCCCACTAGAGGGGCAGAGATGAGAGAAATACTGGGACAGGTAATGCATTGCAGCTGTCAAAAGTGCTCCTGAAGGAGGCCATCTGAAGACCCCATGGGAACTAGAAGACCCCTGGGTAGTGGGTAACCAGCCCTCAGGAGACCGGAAGGGCTTTCCCAGAGGAGGGGAAGCACTAGCAAGGGTCCTGGGCATCTGCTTTTTTTTTTTTTTTTTTTTTAAAGAGGGAGGGAAGAAGGGAGAGAGACAAGAAGCATCAACTTGTAATTGCAGCCCTTTAGTTGTTCATTGGTTGCTTTTCATACGTGCCTTGATCAAGGGACTCAAGCCAAGCCAGTAACCCCTGGCTCAAGCCAGTGACCTTGGGCTCAAGCCAGCGACCTTGGGCTTCTAGCCAGAGACCTTTGGGCTCAAGCCAGCAACCTTTGGGCTCCAGCCAGGGACCATGGGATCATGTAAATGATTCACAGTCAAGCTGGTGAGCCTGCATTTAAACCGGCGGCCTCAGGGTTTCAAACCTGGGACCTCAGTGTCCCAGGTTGACGCTTTTCCAGCTGTGCCAACACCACCCGTCAGAGAAAGTTATTTTCTGTTATTTGCAGCCCACGGCATTCCTATCTGAATCAGGGCCTAAAGCCTTCCTACATAGTCAGGCGTGGGCGTGTGGTCAGGGGGCACAGCAAGGTGGGTTCAAGTGCCAGTGAAAAGCTCCACATCCCCACAACCACCCACACTGAGTGCGAGTCCTCCGCCCTTCTCTGGGGACCCTTCCCTGCCCCTGGAGTGGGCATAATTCTCAGAAGAAACGTCACTCCCGAGGAACCTCCAGCTTTCTCCCCCTGGGGAATGGCCCAGGTCCCAGGAATGATGGTGGGAGCGGGTAGGGGGAGGACATCAAGTCATCCAGTTCGCTCGGAGTCAGAGTGCACCCTCTGTGCCTTGTGGCTTCCCTTTGCCTGTGCACCGTGGGCCGTGACCTGCCCTTGTGAGGTTGTGGGGTCGCTCCGGTTGCCCTGTGGAGTCAGGCCTCTGGGAGCTCTCCTCCTGCGAGGGCCAAGGTCTGCAGGTCTACACACCCGCTGGCGGCTGGAGTCTCTTGGCAGGGCTGTTATCCAGTTTCCCCACTAATTACACTGGGATATTCCCTCCTGAACGGAGAAACTGCTATAACTTAGGTTATAAAACATCTCTTTGAATTTTCTCCAGGGTCTGCTGTGATTATAATAATAAAACGGACTGTGCACATGAAGGCTTTCATCCCAGCAGCTCAAAGCTCACAATAAACAAGTCGTAATTATGTCTCTCAGCAACTCCTCCTTTTTTCTTTTCCTAATGGGGAAACTGAGGCAAAAGGAGGTCAAGTGGTAGACCTAAGGCTATGGCTTCTCTTAGCCACGGAGAAGCGCACAGATCTGCTGCGACTTTCACCCTGCCCATAATTACGGCCCTGCTGGGAAGCCACGGGAACTTTGCCCAGCCTGCCCCAAATGCCGAACGTCCGCCACGTCACACACCAGCTTCTCTGGGCAGAGGAAAAACTGTGAACCAACCCCAGCTGGATGAAGCCCTCTCAGTATCCTCCGACTTGCATGCTCACAGGGTACCCACCTCTTACCTATGCAATTACATCAAAACGATACAAAACCGGCCCTGGCCGGTTGGCTCAGCGGTAGAGCGTCGGCCTGGTGTGTGGGGGACCCGGGTTCGATTCCCGGCCAGGGCACATAGGAGGGGCGCCCATTTGCTTCTCCACCCCCCCCCTCCTTCCTCTCTGTCTCTCTCTTCCCCTCCCACAGCCAGGGCTCCATTGGAGCAAAGATGGCCCGGGCGCTGGGGATGGCTCCTTGGCCTCTGCCCCAGGCGCTAGAGTGGCTCTGGTCTCGGCAGAGCAACGCCCCGGAGGGGCAGAGCATCGCCCCCTGGTGGGCAGAGCATCGCCCCTGGTGGGCGTGCCCGGTGAATCGGGGTCGGGCACATGCGGGGGTCTGTCTGACTGTCTCTCCTCGTTTCCAGCTTCAGAAAAATACAAAAACAACAACAACAACAAAAAAAACGATACAAAACCATAAAACAAAATGCACACGTACGCTGACATGTTGGTTTAAAGCATGTCTCTTTCATTGGAGTATGAGGGCAAAGATCACGTCCACTGTATTTTGATCTGTGCCAGGCACAGTGTCCAACATGTTACCAGCACTCCCTGTGTATTTGTAAACGAGAGAAGGCATGGCTACAAGGGTTCTGTTCCATATGCCAGAGGCGGCCCCCAACCCAACCCCCACAGCCCTACCTCTCACCCACCTCTCACCCACCTCTCACTGGAGAACTTAACCTATGGCTCGGTGTCCATGGGCCAGAACGAAGGAAGAGGTTGTGCGTGGCTCTCCAGACCATAGTCCTGAACCACAGTGTGGCCAGGGGTCCCCCTGCAGTCACACAAACCCGGGGGCAGAAGAGAACCCCAAACCAAAGCCCGGCTTCACTGAACCTCAAACTGGATCAGACTTAGCCAAAAATGTTATGAGCTGGGTTTGTGGTTTTCTCCTCCCTTCCCTGGTTCCTTTCCATCCCTAAACTATGGGAGGAAAGGATCTTGCCTTCTAAGAATTAGCGTACACCGTAGCGGGTGTTTATTAAGTGTTGTTTATTGAGAAGTTTACAGGTGCTGAATGCTACACTGTCTGAAGAAACTGGACAAAATCAGGACACGGAGGAGGAACCTGATTCCCTTAGGGCCTGAACCTTGACTTCTTCATTGATAGTAATGCAAACGACTTTGTCCATAGAAATGCAAATGAGGTCCGTTCCTTGGAACACAATGGATTATTGCCCTGTGACTAGTGACCAGTTTTGCATCTATTTGTAAATTCATGGCAGCATTTCTGGTTGCATATATATATAGTATTTATGGGTGTATTTCAGTTATCCCATGAACCATTTCTAGTGTGCTAGTGGTCCCCTTGTTAATTAAGGAGTTAAGTAAGATTCTTGACACGTCTCTATCTTGAATTTGGGAGTCATGATTTTGAAAAAAATGTGCCCTATAACAACACGCATGATCTTACAACCCTGGGAGGTGGAGGTCATCGCCATCATTCACATTTTACCGAGGCCCAGGATGTTGTGAAATTTGCTCAAGACCATCCACAGGTAATTATGTGAGTCAAGCCCTGCACCCAGGCAGGGGGGACTCAGAGCCAGAGCTCTTTGCCGCTGTCCTGTGGGCTCCTGTTGTATAGCCATACATCACAGTATGCTGCAACAGGCTCACCCCAGCTGTGCTGCTGGGTTTCAAGTGCCCTTGCCAAGTGCCCTTGCCAAGTGCCCTTGCCGCTGGACCTTCAGGATTCTGAGGTGCAGGGTGCCTTTGTAGCTGGCTGATGTGGCTGGCTCCATGGGAACGCCTAAGGACGAGCATGAGAATGTCCCCTTCATGTCCCACTCTGATGCCCAGGACAGAGCTAGGAACAGCGTGGGTGGCAGGCAGAGTCTTATGAGTCTTAAGAAGCCAATTCAGAGAAACCTTAAATCTCTCTGATAAGAGTCTCTACATGCTCCTCAATGATACAGAGGGCCCACTTCTTTAATTTTCTTATTTTCACAAAATAAAAAGTCATGCTTGTTATCACGGGAACATCCAGTTTTTCAGGCGGTTGCAGAGAACTCCTAATGAACACTATTGACTGAGTGATGGATTGATTTTTAAAAAAACACTCAGGAGCTCACGTAAGCCAGAGATAAATCAAGCTATTTTCTAGACCCGCAATTATGATCTAAAGAGTGAATGAACAAACTGGTGTTCCCTGTGACTTTCGCTCCTGTGTGGAATTCAGCTGCCGGCTCAGCGCAGCCAGAACGCTGGTGATGACGGCGTGTGTTTGGGGAGCGATGCGATGCGAGTCTCCGTGCGCAGTCAGGTAGCCAGTTCACATTTGCCGAATTTTTATTGCGTATCAAGCGCTTTTTCTTTACATGCGTGTCCTCATTTAATCTTTCGATGGCTCTATGGTGGGAGTTCTATAATTAGCCTCATTTTACAGAGGAGGTGACAGGTCTGAAGAGGTAGTCACATGCCAAAGGCCACAAATCATCCCCTGTGCACACCCATGATTTATATATTCTAGAAGAGGGAAACTGTCACTCCACATCTGGAATTTCCCTCCTACAGAGCCCTGTCCTCTTTGAAGACAGCACTACCACTTCGAGTTAAAGAAAGATGTGTGTGTGGGGGGGTGATTTTCAGTTGATTTCCATGTTATTGTTAATATATTTTTTTAATTGGAGGTACCTGCGATGGAGCTTCCTTACTCATTTCTTGTATTATTTCCATGTTATTGTTAATATTTTTTTTAACTGGAGGTACCTGCGATGGAGCTTTCTTACTCTTTTCTTTCTTGTATTATTCTTGGTACACAGATAAACCAAACCAGCGTTCCAGCCGTAACTCCAGCATCAGGCAGGGCAGAGACTGAGTGCTGAAGGACTTTGGCACCTGGATTCTAATGTACTAGAAGGCAAGGCTTTCTATCCACAGATTATCACAGAATTGAGGTTTTCAAATTTTGCTACTTGAAGCCCATCATCCTGTGCTGTTTGGATGTGAGAGGCGGAGTTCATAGCAGTCACACTCCTGGTCTGCTTCTGGCTCCCCTGGTGTTGAGAAGCATGTGCTGTCCTGTGCTCTTGAATCTGTGGTCCCACCTGCACCCTCGGAGGTTGCAGCCCGAATGAAGGTCTTTCTGCATGCTACTGGGGTCTTGATTGCATCGTCCAAATTCCCAGTGGTTTTTCAAACACCCTGTGCCCTGTATTACACCATAGAATGATTCCCATTTCCTGCTCAATCCGTGATTGCCACTCTGAGATAATTCAGCATTATAGACGTAAACAGAAAGGAAAAGGTCTTCCCCCAATTCCAACTGCCTTCCATGAACAGTAAGTTTCTTACATATTATTTCAGAAATTTTTTTCTTTGTGAATCTCTTTTTATATATAGATGTAGGTAAAATATGTTTAACACATGCCGTTGCTCAGGAGAGATCATAATGTCACCAGAGGCAGACTGGCTGGGTTTGTCACCATGCTCCGGGACCGCCAGGCTCTTGACTTTGTGCAGGAAAATATTCAAGAGTGAGTCTGAGTAAGAGCGAAAACAAGTTTCATTTAAGTGGAAAGAAAAAGAAAGAGGCTAGGGTGTGGGTTCCTGGGGACAGGATTGCGGGTGAGCCCAGGACAGCTGCTGCTGCCTGCTGCCCCCTGGATGCAAGTCTCACAGGACGCCGCTGTGACAGAATGGGAGGTCCATGTCCTAGTGGACGTGGATGGACCTACGAGTGAGCTGTGCATGTTGTCCGTTCGTTCTTGGGATTTTATGTGTTGTCACGGATGGGTTATTCCCAAACTTTGTGGCACCAAATTCTGTCTCTGCCTTCTGGTTGGGAGGGAGCCCTATTCCTAATATGGTTTGTTCCTAAAGTGTCATGGTGTTTGTCCCCCTCAATCTCTCTTCTCCTTGTGGTGTCAATTTTCATTAGAATGATGGCATAATGAGTTTGGGGGCCATTTTCTTGTCAAGTTTTCCTCCCATCTTGGATTGATCTGGTTTTAGCCAGTTCTTGTTGTTGACTTCTATGACCACTACAGGAATTTCCTGCTATAACCTGTCTCCCTTTGATCCTGCGTGGAGGTGGGGGCTCTGCTGAGACGACCCAGGGGATTACCAGCCTGGGATGTCCACTCCTGCTTCCTCCTTCCGCTTGTCCGGAGCTTTCCCTGACTTCTCTGTCCCGCCTCAATAGTATAGCCGTTGTTTTGCATATTGGTATTTTCCACTAAAAACATTTTTTTGAATCACAATGAGATATTACAACACACTGACCATAGTGGCTAAAATAAATCTAGGGAAAGAAAACCTGATAGTACTAACTGTGGACAAGGACAGGGAGCCACGGGAACTCCCATACATTGCTGGTGTGGAACGTATGCTGGTTGAACTTTGGAAAACTATTTGGCTGTTTTCATTCAAGTTACATGTACACCTACCACGACCCACACAAAGGTTTGTACAAAAATGTTCAGGTCAGCTTTTATTGACATGAGTAAAAGAAAGAAAGAATGAATGAATGAAAAGAAAGAAAGAAAAAGAGAGAGAGAGAGAGAAAGAAAGAAAGAAAGAAAGAAAGAAAGAAAGAAAGAAAGAAAGAGAAAGAGGAGAATGGGGAGGGAGGGAAGGAAGGAAGGAAGGAAGGAAAGGAAGGAGGGAGGGAGGGAAGGAGAGAGGGAGGGAGGAAGGAAGGAAGGAAGGAAGGAAGGAAGGGAGGGAGGAAGGAAGAGAAGGAGGGAGGGAGGGAGGAAGGAAGGAAGGAAGGGAGGAAGGAAGGAAGAGAGGGAGGGAGGGAGGGAGGAAGGAAGGAAGGAAGGAAGGAAGGAAGGAAGGAAGGAAGGAAGGAAGGAGAGGGAAGGAGGGAGGGAGGGAGGGAGGGAGGGAGGGAGGGAGGAAGGAAGGAAGGAAGGAAGGAAGGAAGGAAGGAAGGAAGGAAGGAAGGAAGGAAGGAAGGACCCTCAAATGTCTGGATAACAAATTGTTACATCCCACAATGGAATACTACGTGGAAATAAAAAGGAGCAAAGTACTGCTACACAAACAAGGCAGTTACATTTTAGAAACATGCTAAGTGAACGAAACAGATACAGGAACAGCAGGTGTATCCAGTGAGCCCTTTCACATGAGGTGTGAGAGCACCTAAAACCTATATACTTTTATTAACCAGCGCCAGCCCAATAAATACACTAAAAATTAAAAAATATTTTTTAAATGCTTACTGTTTGCTGTCAGCATGTTTAGGTCTAGTTCAGCCTGTGTGACATCGACAGAGAACGCCGCTGCACACAGTTGGCGTCATCTTAACCACTCCTGTGCACGTGGACTTCGGGCGCTTCCAGCTCTTTGCTGTTGCAGGCGGAGCTGTGTTGAACGGCCCTGTGCATATCTTGCACCTCTGCCAATGTATCCATCGGATCAATTGTCGTGGAGTTGCTGGGTCAGAGGGAATGTTGCTGTTGATGGTTCATACACATTGCCCAACTGCCTTCCAAAAATATTGCAGCAACGCACACCCCAGCTACTGTCTCCTGTGAGAGCTCTGCTTTTCCCACACCCTCACCAACTCCGGGCATCACCAGCCTTGGCCGTGGTGGCCGATCTGATAGGTAAAAACCACTTCATCTTCGTTTTGATTAACAACAACAACAACAACAAAAAATCAGATCTGCTCTATCATGACCCATTTCCCAGATTGGGTTTCTGTATCTGATTCTGTTGGAGGAAAGGGTCGGTTCCTAAATAAAACAGGTTGTTAAAATCACGGATTAGAACAAAGGAAAGATCATACTTCTCAAAATTTAACTGCAGGAACGAGGAGCAGAGTGGTTCCCTGGTGGCCCCTCAGGGACGTCAAGGCTGGGACGTATGGTGCTCCCACTGGCTTTGGGCAAGATGCTCTATCTTCCTTGCCTCAGTGTCCTCATCCCTGAAGTGGTGGCAATAAAAGTATAATCGTTGCTGTGCAGATTAAGTGAGCTGATACACGGTGCTCAGACTGCGCCTGGTCCAGCCTAGGTCTTAAATCACTTTCATGATGACTTGTCGCGGAGGCTTCCCCTGTGGGCCTTAGTTTCTATCCTTATAAAATGAGGCTGAGTGACATCCTTCCAGCCGTTGGCTCTGTCCTGCTTCCCTGCCCTGTGGCCTCGGCTGTCGGTGCCCACATGAGCACCCTGCTTCCCAGCCCCGGGCACCGTGTCACATGCTCCTGAAGTCACCCACCCGCCAACATACCACCCAGGCAGCACTGCCTGTGGCTGTCTCCTAAACTCTAGGTGACTCGTACTTGGTCACCAGGCCCCAAAGCAATGGGGCTTGTTCCAGCCTCTCAGAATGCCCAGAGAAAATGATTCCTTGGGTGTCAACCGCAGCCCTCCCCCTGAAATGAGTGAGGCTCCGCCGCTGGGTCCCTCAGTGGGGAGGACCCTCTCCTGTTCCCTTTGCCCCAAGGTTCTGCACCCAAAGTAGTGACGTGCTGTCCCTCTACACAGATTTTCCATTGACTCCAGCAGACACTGCATTCTAATTTAAACTTGTCGGGGACCCCTTCCACCCCACGCAAAAGACAGCCTTCATGATGTCCCTGCTGAGGGCTCGCCTGCCCTGGCTCACGTCATGGACCCCATTGAGTTCAGTTTATGGAACTTAACGAACCTTTTCCTGCCTCTGGTTCTGGATTCCATGCAAGTCCCGCAGGGGAGGCTCCTGATGTCTCTCATTGAGAAATCCCCTCCCCCGCAGTGCCATGGCCTGGACTAAAGCATCAGGTCCTTTGAAAGCCAAATACCCTCAGAGTAAGTTTCAACACCATTTGTTAATACTTTTGCTTCTCCCGCCCACACCCTCTGCCCACCTCTCCTGGGTAATCAGGCACGCCTGACAGCCACCTGTCAGATTCTTAACCCACCAGCGGGGCACGGCTGCCCATCAAAGTCCCCCGTCCCCAGTGGAGACATCTTATTTTGTGTCTCAGACCCCACCGTCTTTCTCTAGCCCTGGCATGTTCACCAGAGCCCAGAGCCGAGCTCAGCTTTTTTCCATTCGATAATCAGCCGTAGACTCACATCAAAGCGAGGTTGGCGAGGAGGAGGGTAGTCAGGAGAGAGATGTGTGCGTGTTTATTAGTGGTTGGTTCTGACAGCTCTATTTGCGTTTGCTCCGAGAGGGCCGGGGGAATCACAACGCGTTATGTTTGATGGGATAATTATTAACTGAGTTTCAAGGCATCAAGAGGCACAGTCGTAAAAAGGAAGTGATTTCCACCAGTTATCCTGAAAGTGAGGTGTTTCAGAGGCTTAGAAGTTCGCCGTGTCAGGGTCCTGCTGGTTTTGAATTCCGACCCTGGAAAACATTTGCAAAGACCCCTTTTCTTTTTTTGTTTCAATAGGTGATGAGACAGACACGCGGACAGACAGGCAGACAGAGAGCAGTCACCGCCGGGGTTTGTTGAGGGTCTACTCCAGGGGTCTCAAACTCAACTCAGCATGTGGGCTGCAGAGCAAGATCACAGCCGTTCGGCGGGCTGCACTAGGTCTACAAAAGGCAACTGTTACGCAACACTTTTCTCACTGCAGTTGAAAACAAAAAAAAAATCAGTACAACAAGCACAATCGTACATGCAGTTTACTCAGTGTCACAAAACGACCAGAAACTGTAGTTCGCATCACAACTGCTGTTAACTAAGCTAATATCTAGCTAGGATGCTAGAGAAATGAAAAATACAAGTAGGCCCCTAGGCTTACTTAATTTTATCCAAAATATTTTGAACTTCGTGGATTAGTCTGCGGGCTGCACAAATTTGTTCTGCGGGCCACATGCGGTCTGCGGGCCGCGAGTTTGAGACCCCTGGTCTACTCTGTGCCGGCACCCGCTAAGCACTGGACACTCGTCACTTCACTGAGACCTCACACCCGTCCTTGGGAAGTCTCACTTCCACTAACCCTGGTTTGCAGGTGAGAAAAATGAGTGTTAGCCGTAAGGCTTAGTAATGAGTTCAAGGTCCCACATAAACAGAAGCAGAGCCACAATAGAAGCTTGGTCTGGGCTCCTTCCTTGATCGCCACTGTCACCAGGGGCTGGGTGTGCCTTCCTGTGGGCAGTCCTGGCTTGGCAGGATGTTTGGCAGCATCCCTGATCTCTATCCACTGGGTGCCCAGGAGTGCCCCCCGTTTTTCATTAATGCTGATAACACTGAGGCCCACTGGGGCTGAAGGTGAAGGTGAGGGAGCAAGTCCTGGAAGCTCCGCTGTCCCCACAGAGCTCCTAGGAGAGAGTGGGGCCCTTGGGGGCAGCCCAGGGCAGGCGGCCTTGCAAAGGGAAGCCAGTTACCGCCCTGCCCTGCCCTGCCCGGGGAGAGTCCAGCAAGAAAAGCACATCAATGGCACAGTCTCCCCGGGACTTCCTGGCCTTGGGGGAGAACTGTCTGCTGGCCCAGCCCATTTGTAAAACAACCACCTCCGTTTCTTGAAATGTCACTAGTTCCACCAGTTCAGGGGGTCGTTGCTCGCTGACTGGGAAGCCGCGGAGGAGGAGAAATGGGCGGTTAAGTGCTTCCTAAAATTGGTTTGGGAACTAAGGGGCTGGCTTCCCACCAAGACGTTTCAGACGGACGCGCAGGGCCTGAGCGGCCACATCCACGGTCGGTCCGGATGGTGTAAGTGCGGCTGTAAAACGGGTATTTATGAGCGAGTCGTACGGAGAAGTGTTGCCAAGTGCTTCGGTGGCGTAATGAGCTAAGAAATTAAACAGCAGCGTTAGGGTTAATAATACATTACGTCTAATCACAGGTGCTGTCCTGGCTGGGCTCGTGTCAGCACAACCAGAGGGTCCTGCCTCCTGCCCTTCCTCCAGATTTCAGAGTTGGGCCCCCGAGGTGGAAAGAAAGACCTTGTTGTTTCCAGTCTAACGCTTTCTGGGCTATAGGAAGGTCACGGGGTTATCTTTTGGTAATTATTATTACTCTACTTTTGCCACTGATCTTAATTTTGAAAAACATTAGACTGTTCTAGATAAAGGTAGTGACGTCTTTGAATACCCCTCACCAATCCAGGTCCTCTGCAGCCTGACTTTTCTGTACAAGAAACTTAGGAACAAGGTTATGTTTAATCCCTGCAATGGGGAGGAGTTGACAGAGTAGCCAGTCTCCTGATTGTGCAGACGAGGAAACTGAGGCACAGAAAGTTTAAGCGACTCACTCATGACTAGGAAGAGGCAGGTGGGATCTGAGGCAAGGTCTCCTTGGGATCAAATCGTGTGTCTTTCCATCAAGGCTGTCTCCAGGGCTAGACTCCGGGTGCACGGCTTCCTGAGGCTCTGGAGTCAGTGTGAGGCGTTCTTCCCCAACAGTCCTCAGACACCTGCTAAACTCGAGCAAAGTCAGGTTATGTGCCCCAGGCTCAGAGGCTCAGGAGGGCTGAGTGGGCCTGGGAGTCTGTATCATTACCAAGGACCGCCTGGCCCTCATGCAAAGCCTGCCCTCGTAGCCACATGGCCCGGCATACCCCGGGTGTACAGCTGTGAGAACACCGACCTGCACTTGAAGCGGTCCATATTCCTTACCCGCACTCTGCGTGGCTTATAAAGCCATAGACCCAGCTATCTGACTCTTAGGTTATAAATGGTTAGAGTGACCCAGGTCTGTTGCTGACCTCTACCCTTCTGCGTGAGGCACAGGGAGACCCTGTTTTTTGTTTTGTTTTTTGTTTTTTGTTTTTTTGTTTTAGAGAGGAGAGAGAGAGAGGGAGAGAGAGGAGAAAGAGACAGAGAGAGAGAAGGGGGGAGGAGCAGGAAGCATCAACTCCCATATGTGCCTTGACCAGGCAAGCCCAGGGTTTCGAACTGGCGACCTCAGCATTTCCAGGTTGACGCTTTATCCACTGCGCCACCACAGGTCAGGCTGGGAGACCCTGTTTGGGGTGGTCGGTCACACCTGTCTCATGGCTTCTTTGATGTCACATTCCAGTTTATCATTTAACCCAGGGCCCTGGTCTGCAAACGTTACCTGTAAAGGGCCAAATACTAAATATTTTCGGCTTTATTATCTAAGAGGCAAAAATAAGCGACTGTTCTCCCTGAAAGACTGATATCTTTTTTCTTTTTCTCTCTTTTTTTTTTTAACATTAAAAATGTAAAAATCATTCTTAGTTCATGGGCCACATAAAAACAGGCAGTGGCTCGATTTGGCCCCTGGCTCTGGGCGGCCATTTCTGGGTTTTCACCTGCATCACCTCTGTGCCCGGATAGACTGCTGGTTCTTTGAGGGTGATAATCACTGATTTCTATCCAGTGCATCCAAGCCTCATTGTGCCTGTGTGGAAATGAAGGGAACAAAAATCCAGCTTCAAAATCTCCCGGCCCAGTCACGGGGCGCTGCTATGAATGTGCATAAGGGTACCCGTAGAGATCCAGAGGGCATTCTTCCTTTTAAAAGATGCACGGGGGGGCCTGACCTGTGGGGGCGCAGTGGATAAAGTGTCGACCAGGAATGCTGAGGTCGCCGGTTCGAAACCCTGGGCTTGCCTGGTCAAGGCACATATGGGAGTTGATGTTTCCTGCTCCTCCCCCATTTCTCTCTCTCTCTCTCTCTCTCTCTCTCTCTCTCTCTCTCTCTCTCTCTCTCTCTCCTCCCTAAAATGAATGAATAAATAAAAATTTTAAAGATGCACGGGGCCTGTATCGCGTGTCTAGAGCAGCTCCAGGTACCAAGGATCCAGCAGAGGAAAGAGCAAACAGAACGCCCTTGCCCTGGGAGAGCTGTGTTCCAGTGGAGTGACCCCGACAGTATAGGTAATACAGCAGAAGGGAAGAGAGGCTTGGGGGGCCAAGGTGGATGGGGTTTTGTTTTTAAATAGGATAGTCAAGGGAAAGACCTGCTGGAGGTGAGGAAGGGATGTGGGGAAAGAACATTCCAGAGAGAGGAAGCAGCAAGTGCAAAGGCCCTGAGGCAGGAGAAGGTCTGACTGTGCTGGAGGCTGGAGTGGGGATGAGTGTGGGGCATGTGGGAGACAAAGCCAAAGAGTTTCCTGGGGACCCCCTCTTCCTGGATCTGTTTTGAAGATGGAGCTGATGGGGTTTGCTAATGGGATGGACATGGATTTGGTGAGGAAGAGAGGGGTCGAGGCCTGCCACAGGGAGAGTTCCATTGGGGACCTGTTAGGCCTGAGAGGCGCATTAGATATTGCATGTAGATGACCCTTGAATAATGCAGGAATTAGGGGTGCCAACCCCCTTCTCCGGCACAATATAAAAGCCACGTGTAACTTTTGACTCCCCCCAAAACTTAAAATATAAACAGTTTGATTAACACACATTTTGTATGTTATATGTGTTATAGACTGTATTCTTACAATTAAGTAAGCTAGAGGAAAGAAAGTTATCAGGAAAATCATACAGAAGAGAAAATACACTTACGGTATTTATTGGAAGAATTGGCGTGTAAGTGAATGCGCACAGGGCAAACGTGTTATTCAAGGGTCACTTGTCCACACACCTGTGAAGGCTCATCTGCTCTCAGGTGGGAACTGGCCCTGAGCCTCGTGGTGGGGTGAGGGGTGGTCAGAAGGGGGAGAGCCCCCACGTCGCTGAGACAGCGTGGTAATAAGCACCGTGACCGTGGTCTTCTGGGAAGAAGAACCACAGCCAAGCCGGGTGTCCCCGGGGCTGCCCTTTCACTTCGATTTCTTCAAGCAGCCTCTCCTCGTGGGAACGTGAGCGCAGCTGCCGGGAGAGCGGTGGGCGAGCACCTGCTCCTCTAATCCTGCCCCCAGAGTTTGGCCCTTGGAGTCCGTGATGGGACAGGCACTTGAGTGGGTGGCTCCTGGAAAGAGAGAGAGGGACCTTTGGGTTCCTTCACATCTTTGTTCATTTATTCCCCGATTAAATACATTTGAGCATTGACTACACACCGAGCACTGGAGGTGTAGGGTCATGGGGCAGCTACCCACCTGCGGAGCAGGAAGCAATGATAAACTTGAGAAACACAAAATAATTGTTTAAAAAAATATTACCCAAAATGATCTCCACTGACCATGGAATACACATCACACATGTATATGTTCTGCGCTGCTGGGATGAAATAAACAGCAGCGTCTCCATCAAGATAGAAAAGAAAAACAAAGAGAAGCTCAGAGCACCTCACTTGTGCCACCTGGTGGCGAGATCTCTCAGTACTGCAGCCAAGCAAGTGTCTCTCTGCTCCTCAGGCAGGTCCTTCCTCAGTCACCTTCCCCTGGGCCTTCCCTGGCCACCCTGTGGGGTAGGATCGGGTGTGAGGATGACCCCTAAGGCTTGCGGGTCCACCATCTGGCTAAAGTCAGAGGAGGATGCTCAGAACCTTGGAGAACCATTAGCCTTATCAGCCTCAGAGTCAAGGTGCCACTGATGGGGACACTCAGGCTGTCCTTGGACTGGGGTCCCCACAGAGAACGGCCCTGCCCTTGGCTCTGGGTGTGGGATGGTTTCTGGTGTCTAGTTCCCAAGTCTCAGCTTGGCCTCCACTGAGGAACGTGCCCTTTCTCCTCAGAGGCCTCTAAGCTGAGGCGCCCTGATTCTGTGAGGAAGGGTCTGGACTAGAGGAGGGTCACGGGGTGAAGAGAATAGCCACCCCCCCTCCTCCCCCCTCCCGTCACCAGCGCCACCCTCTGTTGTCACAGGCGGGGCTGGGGACTAGAGACCCGGGACTCGCTACCGTGGGGCCTCTGCCTGGCCCTCTCAGAGCCTCTTCCACCCTATAGCAGACTGACCTCAGGACTCCTCCTGAAGATACACACAGACCTCCTGAAGCGGACCCGCTCACAGAGCAGCCGGGAAGTCTGCGTTCCCGGTGACGTGGAGGGTCGGATTGGTTTTAGAAATGGTGAGGCATTTGCAGTGGTTCCCAAATGTGGTTGCACAGTGGAATCACCTGGCAGCTTTTGAATTACACTCATGTATAGCGCCCCCAGAGACCCTCAATTAATCAGGCAGGGGCACACGGGTGACCCTCACACTTAAGACAGGAAGTTGAGCCTGGTATGGTGGGGGTCACAGAACTGGACACAGTGGGTCAGGACCCTGGCTTTGCTGCTGACACCAGCTGTGTGTCACACCCCAAGCTGTGAGTCTTTGGGGTAGTGGCTTGCTGTTTCTGAGCTTAAACCTCTCAGGCCTGTAAGATATCCACCCCACCAAAGAGGTTAGGTGAGGTGTTGTGAAATGATGGACACTGAGTGACTGATACACGTTGTGACTCAGGGTGAACATTGCAGACCTGAGTCCCCCTGGGGAGCTTGTTAAAATACAGGTTCTAACCAAAAAGCCCACCAATAGATGACTGGATAAAGAAGATGTGGCACATATACACTATGGAATACTACTCAGCCATAAGAAATGATGACATCGGATCATTTACAGCAAAATGGTGGGATCTTGATAACATGATACAATGCGAAATAAGTATATCAGAAAAAACCAGGAACTGCATTATTCCATACGTAGGTGGGACATAAAAGTGAAACTAAGAGACATTGATAAGAGTGTGGTGATTACAGGGGGGAGGGGGGAAAGGGAGAGGGAAAGGGGGAGGGGGAGGGGCACAAAGAAAACTAGATAGAAGGTGACAGAGGACAATCTGACTTTGGGTGATGGGTATGCAACATAATTGAACAACAAGATAACCTGGACTTGTTATCTTTGAATATATGTATCCTGATTTATTGATGTCACCCCATTAAAAAAATAAAATTATTTAAAAAAAAATACAGGTTCTGACTCAGTGGGTCTTGGGTCAGGGGAGAGTCTGCATTTATAACAGGTTCCAGGGGGGGCGCTGGAGTTGCCAGTCTGAGCCCGTGCTTTGAGGAACCAGATCATAGGTAGATCAGGGCTTCCCAGCCTTGGCCATGGTGGCATTTGGGGCTGCACAACTGCTGTTGCTGTGGGGACAGCCGTGGGCACTGTAGGGAGTTTAGAGCATCCCTGGCCTCTCTACTCACAGGATGCCAGTAGCACACTCCACTCACCCAGTCGTGACAACCAGAAATGTCTCCAGACATTGCCTGATGTCCCCTGGGGGAACTAGATCACCCCCAGTGGAGAAGTCCTGGTCTAGACCAGCAAGATGATTACAAGAAGAGGACGAAATAAACGTTGACCAAGGTGAGCTGTCTCTGTCCGCCCGGACACCCAGACAGCCCACGCAGCCCACGCTGGGGCGTGTTTGGTTTTCGAATGGAGAACTGAGAACGGAGGAGCAGAGGCAGGGAACCTGGGAGGCAGTGAAGGTGTGCTACGTTAGACTAGACGAGGCTGAGCTGCTGTGAGCTCCCATTTCCCCAGCTGCGAGGGGGGTGGAACACAGTGAAAGTGACTCACTGCAGAGAACAAACACGGCCATTCAGGGGCAGGAGCCAGCACCCGCTCGGCTCCTGTCGGAGGCAGGCTCCCGTTTCGTGTGCGGACACGATGTGGGTAAGCTTACCGTTGGTTATGTTGAGGTTGGCTTTGAAGGGAAGCGACCCGAGACGGTAACACTAAACAAACACGCCTCAATGCCAGGGGCCCGGAATTGCCAATCTAAACCTCGGCGGGGGACCTGTGTGCACCGGGGGGCAGGGAAGACAGCGGCTGGTGTCTCAGCATGTCATGTGAAAACACAAGATCACGTTTATGTGGTCACCCTGGCGACTGCGCGTCTTGGGGCCGGGACTGTCTGGAAACGCTGTGCGGTCCTGCTTTGTTTCACCTGGGATTCGAATCTGGGACTACCCGGCTCCGCAGCCCAAACGGTTTGCACGGAACATCTCTGCAGTCCTTCTGCGTTCTCAGCGCCATTTTACTTTCGCTACGGAAGAACAACAGTAATAATATGGCTCCTTTTATGGCACATTCGCTCTGTACCTCCTTGAATCCTCGCCAAAACAGAACAGGAAACGCACCGCTGTTTTGCTGATGAGTGCACAGAGAGGCTAGGCAGCGTGCGCAAGGTCACACAGCTTATAAATGATGAAGCTGGGATTTCCGTCTAAGTCTGCCTGATTCCCAAATCCAAGCTCATGATGACTGCACTTTTCGGGTCTCCCCTTGACCCTAGGTCCTCACTTCTCAAAGTGTGGTTTGCTCCCCAGATAAGAGCTTTACCACAGGGAAGCTTGTCGGAAATGCAGAAACTTGAGCCCCTCGGACTCTACACTCTGACCGGACCCTCTGAGGTTCATGGGGTGACAGAATGACACCCTGACTCCTGGAGTCCCACAATCTCTCATCGCCATGTATTAAGAGGTTCTTTAGATTTCGGTTTTCAAAAACTCATCCAAGAAATTTATGCTCATAGTTTAAAAAATACCAAACATGGTGCAGAGGGACTTAGGGCGGCAGGCAAAGTCTCCCACCCCCTCCCCCACTCAGGGACCACACCTGAGAAGAGGGGCTCTTCCCTACCGTCTCTAAGGAATGTGCTCAGAGAGCGGTGCCCTGGCAACCCTGCCCCTCGGGAGCGGCGGCGTTGTGGGTGAGCGCTCAGGTTCGTACACAGCCACTCCAGCCTCCTCCCCACCTGCCCTGTGTTCGTGTCACTTCCTGTCGCTGCCAGAGAGCCTCTCATCATTAAGCTTGTGTTTCTCCTTCTCCCGTGTGGTGCTGGGGCCCAATAGATAGTCCACTTGTACACGATGGAAATGCTGGTGCCCCACCTCCTTTGGCCCTGCCCTCTCCTCCCCCACAGTGGGGGGCAGCAGGGGACTGCACTTTGGGCTGAGCTGGGTGAGCCGCCGAAGTCAAGAGAGCACAGTCACCAAGGCTGGGGAGTTGGTTTTGACTCCATTCAGTTTGTTTGTGTCTAACCCTGACCTTGACACCAGAAGTCCCAGGGCGAGCTCGGGCAAGACCCTTCTCCCAGCTGAGCCTCAGTTTCCCCATCTAGAAGACGGGCAGGCTGGTTTTGGTGGTCTGGGATTGTTGGAACCAGTAGCAAAGGCTTTCATCGTTTCCAGCCCTGACACTGTGAGATTTCCTCAGTAAGTGATGTCACCTGGGTGCCCTCTCCTCAAAGATCGTGCAGCCCACTGCAGCTACCACCGGCAACCTGGACTCTTTGTCCCTGAGGTCCACTGAGCCCCCTTTCTGACAGCCAGGTGCTCCTGGTGGTGGAAGGGAAGCCACAGTGGGTGCCCTGCCCCACAAGGGTGGGTGTCAGGGTTCCGGGAAAGTGTCCTTTCAGCACTTCTGAGCACCGCCCTCCCTGCTGCTGCTCGCAGCTTGATCCACCAGAGACCAGGCGGTAGGAGGTAGGAGGGACCTCAAGCCCTCCCCCCTGCACACCTCTGCCTGGCCTCTCCCTGGCCACTGGTGCTCGCTGAGCGGAGGAAATGCTGCCAAGCTTCGTGTAGGTATGTCACATTGTCACCCGTCTCGCTCCCAGGCAAACAAAAGGGCTCTCAGAGCTGACTTGGCAGCAGGCTGCGGGCAGTCAGGGAGAGTTATTTGTAGGCACCAAAGAACAAAACCCAGCCTTGGGCTTGACTGTACCTTGTTAAGGAAATGGTAACTGACACATCTTTCAAATCTTGATGTGAGCTTTGTGGGCTGCTTTTAAGACTGTCTTCCTCCTGGATTACGCACATTAACGGTCATTGTAGAATCCGTGGTGCATTCGCTCTAGTGGAATGGGAGGTTTGCAGGAGGGAAGCTGAGTCCCTGGAGACACAGGCTGGCAGTGGACCGCGAAGGCCATGTGCCCAGACCCCTCCAGGGCTCCCTTTGGGCCGAGTAAAAGCCACAGTCTTTGCCGGGGCGCTCTCGCTCCCTTGCTCTGCAGCTCCGGCCACACTTGCTGCCCCTCCAGTCTTCCTCAGGGCCTTTGCACTTACTACTCTGTCTGGAATCATCTTCCCCACAATATAAACATGCATCACTCCCCGCTTTCTTCGAATGTCACCTCTTTAGAGGGGTCTTTCCTGACCACCCTGCAAAGAACAGGAACCCCGCCCCACCCTGGTCCTCTCTGAGCCCCTCACCCCCCCCCCCGTATCTTCTGCAGGGGACCGTCCCCCTTCACACGGCATCCACAGTTGTTTGATTTTTGGCTCACCAGTTGAGCGCTCCAAGAGAGTGGGTTGCTGTGCTGTCCCCCCAACTTTAGAACATCTACTTAGTGAACACTTCACATTTGTCAGAGGACTGGAGTCAGGTTGGGCAGGTGGAGTGCCCTGCGGAGATCATGATGTGCAGAGGTTCAGAGATCCTTTCAAACAGGGAGAGCGCTGTCCCAGGCCCCCTGGGCTTGCTGGCCACTGGTGGTGCTGCTTCTCTGTGTGGTTAGCTCTGCTGCCTGTGACACAGTTTCCCTGGTGTCCTTGGTGCACAGGGGCCTGGTCACTGGTGGTGACGCTTCTCAGTGTGGTTAGCTCTGCTGCCTGTGACACAGTTTCTCCGATGTCCTTGGCGCACAGGGGCCTGGTCACTGGTGGTGACGCTTCTCTGTGTGGTTAGCTCTGCTGCCTGTGCCTCAGTTTCCCCGACGTCCTTGACGCACAGGGGCCTGGTCACTGGTGGTGACGCTTCTCTGTGTGGTTAGCTCTGCTGCCTGTGCCTCAGTTTCCCCGACGTCCTTGACGCACAGGGGCCTGGTCACTGGTGGTGACGCTTCTCTGTGTGGTTAGCTCTGCTGCCTGTGCCTCAGTTTCCCCGACGTCCTTGACGCACAGGGGCCTGGTCACTGGTGGTGACGCTTCTCTGTGTGGTTAGCTCTGCTGCCTGTGACACAGTTTCCCTGGTGTCCTTGGTGCACAGGGGCCTGGTCACTGGTGGTGACGCTTCTCTGTGTGGTTAGCTCTGCTGCCTGTGCCTCAGTTTCCCCGATGTCCTTGGCGCACAGGGGCCTGGTCACTGGTGGTGACGCTTCTCTGTGTGGTTAGCTCTGCTGCCTGTGCCTCAGTTTCCCCAATGTCCTTGACGCACAGGGGCCTGGTCACTGGCGGTGACGCTTCTCTGTGTGGTTAGCTCTGCTGCCTGTGACAGTTTCCCCGACGTCCTTGGCGCACAGGGGCCTGGTCACTGGTGGTGACGCTTCTCTGTGTGGTTAGCTCTGCTGCCTGTGCCTCAGTTTCCCCGGTGTCCTTGGCGCACAGGGGCCTGGTCACTGGTGGCGACACTTCTCTGTGTGGTTAGCTCTGCTGCCTGTGCCTCAGTTTCCCCGACGTCCTTGACGCACAGGGGCCTGGTCACTGGTGGTGACGCTTCTCTGTGTGGTTAGCTCTGCTGCCTGTGCCTCAGTTTCCCCGACGTCCTTGGCGCACAGGGGCCTGGTCACTGGTGGTGACGCTTCTCTGTGTGGTTAGCTCTGCTGCCTGTGCCTCAGTTTCCCCGACGTCCTTGGCGCACAGGGGCCTGGTCACTGGTGGTGACACTTCTCTGTGTGGTTAGCTCTGCTGCCTGTGCCTCAGTTTCCCCGACGTCCTTGACGCACAGGGGCCTGGTCACTGGTGGTGACGCTTCTCTGTGTGGTTAGCTCTGCTGCCTGTGCCTCAGTTTCCCCGACGTCCTTGGCGCACAGGGGCCTGGTCACTGGTGGTGACACTTCTCTGTGTGGTTAGCTCTGCTGCCTGTGACACAGTTTCCCCGATGTCCTTGGCGCACAGGGGCCTGGTCACTGGTGGTGACACTTCTCTGTGTGGTTAGCTCTGCTGCCTGTGCCTCAGTTTCCCCAACGTCCTTGGTGCACAGGGGCCTGGTCACTGGTGGTGACGCTTCTCTGTGTGGTTAGCTCTGCTGCTTGTGCCTCAGTTTCCCCGACGTCCTTGATGCACAGGGGCCTGGTCACTGGTGGTGACACTTCTCTGTGTGGTTAGCTCTGCTGCCTGTGACACAGTTTCCCCGACGTCCTTGGCGCACAGGGGCCTGGTCACTGGTGGTGACGCTTCTCTGTGTGGTTAACTCTGCTGCCCATGACACAGTTTCCCTGACATCCTTGACGCACAGGGGCCTGGTCACTGGTGGTGACGCTTCTCTGTGTGGTTAGCTCTGCTGCCTGTGCCTCAGTTTCCCCAATGTCCTTGGCGCACAGTGTGTGAAGGCTGCTGCCGACTCCCAGCTCGCTGTGCATCCTGGGTCCCCGGGAACAGAGCTCCCACATGGGGACAGTCAAGAATATTTGTCCAGCGACTGAAATAGTTTCTTCTTCAGTCCCCACCACCCCCACAAGGCAGGGCCTGTTGTCCTTGTCTAGAGATGAGGAAACGGACATGGCGGGGCCTGGACGCCAACCTCACTTATCTGACTGCAGAGCGTCAGCTGCCCCTTCAGAGCAGGGAAGTCCATCAAGATGGCCCCGGGGTCAACGTGGGACACCAGCCAGACCAGGCATTTATTGTAAGGCATAGTGACTGTGGGGCTGGCTAGACCGGTCTAGAATCCATGAGGCCGGCAGTGGGGAAAGGTTGGAACCCTCAGGCATGGGCAAGAATTTCTGCTTCACCTGGGAGCTCAAGTCCAGCTCCTACAGCCTTTCCCTGATTGGGCCTGGCCCACCCAGACCATCTAGGAGTCTCCCTTAAAGTCCACTGGTCATGGCTGTTGGTCACATCTGCAGAACACCCCCACTACAGCACCTGAGTGAGTGATTGGATAACAGGACTGTAGCCTCACCACCTCAAACTGACCTTTACAGAGGGCAGGGCCCTACGGCACAGCCTGGCTCTGCTCTCTGCCCACAACTCCCACGTGCTCTCTTGCTCGCTCTCCTGCAGGTACACTGGCCTCTTGCTGTTTCTCCTGGCAGGCAGGCACACTCGCACCTCAGGGCCTTTGCACTTACCATGCTCCTGTCCCCTCCCAGAAAAAAAACAGGGCTCCCTCATTCACCTCCTTCAGCCCACCCACTTCCCTCTCTTTGCCTGCTATATTTTTATCAATAAGCGAGAATCACTTCCGGATGTGACATTATATATTTATTTGTCTATTATTGCCTCCTAGAGAGCAGGCATTTGTTTTGCAGCTAAAGGTTGTATCTTGAGACTAGATCTTGGCACCTGGGAGGAGCTTAATACACATTTCCTGAGTGAATGAATGAATGGGAATTAAAACATTTTTCATATTAAGTCTTATTTCTGCCTTTAATATCTTCCTCATGACCATGATCGGACCACTCAAAATCTGTTCCCTCCTTTAAGAACACACACACACACCCCACCACCACCACCACCACCAACAACAACAACAATTTTTTTGCTTTTAGTGAGCACAGTTTTTAAGACATTCAGTGATCAGGGAAGGGAGAGGCTGCAGGCACAAAATGGGACATTTCTCAGTTTTACCACCGTAAAAGCCAGTCTGTACTGTGTCCCAGCTCATGGACACTTCACAGTGATTACAGCACCACGTGCAGAAGTCCCTGTAAGAACAGGGTCCCTTCCCCTCCTCAACCCACCCCTACTCCCACCCCCTTGACAAATCATCCAGTTTCTCAGCTCCACTAGAACTGTTTGTGCCTTTCCAGGTTTGAAAAAGTGGGATTATCAGTGACCATGACAGTTCAAGCGAGGGCCGTGTTCCAGGGACAGCTAAACCACGTGTCACCCGTGAGGACTGAAGGGGATTCTTCCCCAGATCCCTAACAAAAAGCTTCCTTCTCCTTCGGCTCTGTGGCAGCGAGGGATGAGTTAACTGGCCCACGCAACCAGGCGGCAGAGTTTGCAGCCCGAGCTTCTGTTCCCTTGAGCATAAAGCTACTTCCATCTTGGGGGATTTTCGGCTTGAGGTTTTGGGGCTGCGGGGATGAGGAGCGCTGAGAAACAGCGACCCTCATTGATTAGAATCAAGGCACCTGGTTTTCTTGGACACCCCCCCCCCCCGCCACACACACACACACACACACACACACACACACACACACACACACACACGAGTCCCCTTCCAGGAAGGTCGAGGTCCAACCTTATCTCCCCAAAACTCTTTTTACAGAAATCTGTTTCAAAAAAACGCTCCTTGACATGAAACAACAGAGTTGCAGGGTTAAAACACTACAGAGAGTCACTCTGGCAGGAGAGTCCCTGTGCCCGGGGGACATGCCTGTTTCCAAATAGGATTTCAAAAGGAGAGAGCTGATTGATCTGGAGATTGGCCCCCGCCTCCTCCTCCACCCGAGGAGAGAGATAAGAGAAAAAGTTTAGAGGGCTTGGAGCCAAGTTGGGACTTAAATTTGTCCTTAAAATTCCCTTCCAAAAGTTTCTAATTATGGGTGCAGGACAGACAGAACTCTTACCTTCACCTCCAAAATATATCATCAGTTCAGTGATTGGAGTTGCTCTCAGAGACGTCACAGCAGAAGAAAATTCTCTGCCTCCCCGACCCCACCCCCTTAGACCTAAAGGTGATATCATGGTGACTAACAGCAAAAGGTATTCTCGGGGCCCTAGGTCTGTTTCATGAGCTGTTATATATTAAATGTCGCCCTTTTGGTGAGAGCTGTCAAAACAGCTTCATGTAATCTTCCCCGGGAGAAAGATCTTTGTGATGCCACATAACTCAAATTATACAAATAACTGTCAAAAGCCATTAGAATCAGCGGCAGAGGCAGGCGGGGGAGGGCAGGAAAGCATGCTAGCCGAATCCTTAGTTAATGTTAAGAGAAAATGCAAGATGTGGTATCTGTTCACGCCGACGACCAAGAACCCTCCCTTGTCTGAAGTCTTGGTGGAGCAGTCCGTGGGCTTGCGCCCCTGGGAGGGAAAAGGTCGATCCAGGCGGAGTGTGGGCTCTGAATGATTGACTGACCCCCTGGCGTTGAATCCTGGGGTCATCATCTACGGTGACCTTGGAGGACCTGCGGAAGCACTTCAGATGTCAGTTTCTGGTTCCTGACGTGACGTGGTTGTGATCCTGGAGCTGGGGCAGCACTGGTGTGAGAAGGAGCGGAGCTGACGGGAGTGCGAGTGTCTGCGATGGCCCCTCCTCACATATCTGCACCCCGATCCTGCGGCGGGGGCTGGGGAAGAGTCGCCTGGGGCCGAGCACCCTGGAGCTGCCTTCTCTCTTCTCCGTGCCATGCGGTCCGGACAAGCTCGGACTTCCATACACAGGGACAGAAGCCTGAGAAGTCAGGGGAAATCTTTGATGCCACTGAGCTTGGGAGTGTGTAATGTGCTCTGGGAGTGGGAGCAAGGCCCGGGCCTTGAGATGACAGCCCCTGGTCCCCGGGTGATGAGGGCCACTCCAGGTGCCCAGGTGATCACGAAGCCATCTTCTGGGGACGCCCCGTTCAACTCAGGGCCTGGCTTCCTCCACACCTGCCTCCAGGAGGGATGGGGGAACTGGTCTCTTCCCCGTGCCCCTGCTGGGTCTCAGAGCAGAAACAGATGTGGAAACAGAGCTGGCTTTTGTGGTTAGAAACCCCCATGAAGTGCAATGACCCTCCACTCGGGGTAGTTGGGGGCTGAATTCCGAGATGCCCCTCTCTGCAGGTGCAGTCCCAGGTTCTTCCTGCAGGAGCCAGGGCTTGGCCTGGCCTCTGAGCCTCTGCAAGGCCCTCACCCTCTCCGTGCACCCACCCCTCGCTACACACAGGCTGGCCCGGTCTCTGCCCATCATTCCAGACTGGACTCGATGTGCCTCCCCTCCTTGGAATAACCCAGAGCCTGCTGGATGGGACCTGGCTCCCTGACAGATGGGGGATGGGCCATGGAAGAGCTGATGCCCCCAAGCCTGGCCTCTTCTGCAGACCCCTGCCTCCCTCTCAGCCTCCGGCCCCCTGAGGCCCGGGAGTGGGTACCACCCCTCCCCCAAATGCTCTTTTTCATTCCAGTTACTTTGCTCTTTTATCGCTCCCCTCGGGATGCCAGCCCTCATTGCCATAATTTTCTCTGGTTAAATTTTACTCATGTTTTATTGTAGAGCTGGGCCCCCCCTTGAAAATGCCTTTCGTGACCCCCCAGACTGGGCCAAGACTCCCTGACACGCCCCATCCCATAGCTCTGTCTCCACCTCCTCCCCCAGGACCAGAGGGGTTTTGAACTGAACCGGAACCGGTGCCGGTGCCGGGACTCCACTGTCCGTTCATACAGTTAGAATCTGAGGGCAGGGGCCTGGCATCCCATGTGATTGAGATGCACAGTGAGGGCTGGGACCCTCAGAGGCTGCCACAGGGGGCTTGAGGGTCCCAGCAGCCACTTGGGAGGTTAGTTGCAGGAGGCAGGGAGGGCTTTGGTCCACACGTGGAGGTATGTGAGAGAGATCCCTGCTTCAGTTTCCTTTAATTACGCTTCCCTATTTACTCTGAGCTACAAGGGAATGTATCCTGGTTCAAAGTGCGTGTGGGGGGAAGGGACACATGGTTCTTAGTGATCCATATATGCCGGTTGCCATGGCAACATGGGCATCCCTGTTGGGGGGTTGGCCTCAAGCTCTGGTTTTCCCCTGGTTTGGGTGTGAGCTTGGGGATGAGAAGTTTGGGGATGCTGGTGGCCGTACACCAGCCATGCCTCGGGCCTGGGGATGAGGAGTTTGGGGATGCTGGTGGCCGTACACCAGCCATGCCTCGGGCCCGGGGATGAGGAGTTTGGGGATGCTGGTGGCCGTGCACCAGCCATGCCTCGGGCCCGGGGATGAGGAGTTTGGGGATGCTGGTGGCCGTGCACCAGCCATGCCTCGGGCCCGGGGATGAGGAGTTTGGGGATGCTGGTGGCCGTGCACCAGCCATGCCTCGGGCCCGGGGATGAGGAGTTTGGGGATGCTGGTGGCCGTGCACCAGCCATGCCTCGGGCCTGGGGATGAGGAGTTTGGGGATGCTGGTGGCCGTACACCAGCCATGCCTCGGGCCAGTCCCGTCGGTTCCACGGTACCCAGAGCAATTCTTTCTCTTCTCAGCCTGGGCTGGTGGGAGCATTCTCCTTCCTGCTTCTCAAAGACCCACCTCTCCCTTTGTTTCTCTGCTCTGTGATTTCTCTACATCCTCCTTGGCCCTTGGAGGAAATAAATAAAAGCCAGGAGCCTCAGAGGCCCTTCTCTGCCCCTCTCTACCTCTTCTGGGGTAAGGGCGCCCCAAGGAGGGAGGGAGAACAGGGGATGAAAAGGTAAACACCTTAAAATGACACCTGGCTGCAATAAAAGTTATAGCTACCATCTCATTCCATCCTCAGAGAACCCATGACATGGTTCCTAGTATTATGCCTATTTAACAGATGAGGACAACTGAGGCTCAGAGGGGCGAAGTCACCTGCCCAGAGTCACACAGCTCACGGGTGGAGGGGCCACAGTTTACCCCCAGGTCTGTCTAAGCCCCAGTCTCAACCACCACACTCTCCCCAGAAGAGTCGGGCTCCCCTTTGGTGTTCCTGTTCTCAGTGAGAATTTCCTTTATTTCCACTCTTGATTTTATTTTTATCCTTATTTTTTCATTTTGTGTATATATGAATGGATTTAGCCATTCTTTAAGTAATTCGCTGGCATCAAGATAACATCTGGAATGCGAGAGTAAAGAATTGAGAGTGATTTTTTTATAGCTCAAAAAGGTTGCCGTGCACATTAAAGCAGTGAGTCCAGTTCCCCCGATATGACTCCCTCGGACACTTCTCCTCTGGGAGTCTGGGTTTATCAGTCGTTCTCATTCAGTTCCTTTCCACCTTGGAGAGAGTGAGGGTAACGTATAAAAACCACTGTCCTCTTACTACACTCTGCCACCTCACTTAGAACACCTCTCTCTCTCTCTCGCTCTCTGTCTCTCTCACTCTCTCTCTGTTTCTCCCCCCCTCCCTCCTTCCTCTTTCTCTTTGTCAAATTATAGTTCATTGGAATTGCATACGGCTCAGTTTTATTCCTACGATACTATATAAAATATTTTCATAAGGGCAAAAAAAATTTTTAATATATATATATTTTTTTATATATAAAAGTGAATGTTTCTCTGTGAGTCTGCACTTCTCCCATTTTTTTCTTTCTTCTTTTTTTCTGATTTGAATTCTTTGGTCACTTTAAAAAAACCTGTCAATGTGAACTGAGGAACGGAATTAAACCTGAAGGGAAGTGGGGAGGGAGCTGTTGGGAGGGGGAAAGGGAGATGTTGAGGGGAATACGGGGGAGGGGGGATGCAATCAGGGCGACACTAGAATCTATGTAAATACAATAAAATAAATTAAAAAAAGAAATCATAAAAAGAAACTGTTTTGTTTTTTTTTTCTTTTCCCAGTCATTCTGGC
This sequence comes from Saccopteryx leptura, assembly GCF_036850995.1. NCBI lineage: Eukaryota > Metazoa > Chordata > Mammalia > Chiroptera > Emballonuridae > Saccopteryx > Saccopteryx leptura. Next base: position 196,770,714 of record NC_089507.1, on the reverse strand, counting down.
CAATTTTAGCATCTCTTTTTCAGGGTTGTGACATTTGGGAAAACTTGATCTAGGTCAGTGAGTACCTGCTGTTGAAAAGAATCTTCTGGAATGCCATTTTGAGTTGGCATGACCTTTGCCAGCAAGATCATGTCAGAGGTCGCCAAGCACTGATAGTGGGGGGTTGGCCAAAGCCCTAACACGTGAACATATGTCAAAAGCAATTTTTGGAAAGTGCTTGCCCCGACCGCCATTGGCCCCAGCGGTGCTTGTCCCCCGATGCGTTCAAGATGTTGGGGCTGTGGGAGAGGCCCCTCCAGATGTCTTCTAGAAAGTTCTCGCCGTCACCTGCCATCTCCAGCAGGTCACTGCACTGCCCTAGCCGTCAGCCGCCTGGTGGGTGTTTACTGAGCCGAGTCTGACTCCCAGTTAATTCAGTCATGAAATGAATTGCTGCTTCCCAGGTACAGATGTCTGTGCCAAAGCGGTCGCTGGAGCCTTTCACTTGCAATTCTCCTGTCCGTCCCGCGCCCCCAGCCCAAACGCGTGTCACCTTACCCCCATGGCTTCAAATCCTTTTCATTGATAGAGTATCTTGTATTGCAAAAATCAATTTACTTTTTGAATAATTTTTATATTATTCAATGTTCAAGTGTGCTAGAGAGGGGGAGCTCCGTTCTTCCTTGTACTTCAGACAACTGGCTCCCCTCCGAAGCAGCAATCACTGTGGACCGTTAGTTCCTAGTGTCCTTTCAAAGAGACTTTATGTGCTTGTCAGCAAATATGGGTCTCTATTCTTCTTGCTTCGTGTCTGCACAAATGGCAGCATCCTTTCCCCACCGTCCACAGGACGATGCCCTTAGCTCTGAGCAGGCACCTTGGGCCATGCTTGCACTTCTGACACCACGCCAGCCGGGGCTCTGAGCCAAGCGTCGGGCCATGCCTTCTGTGTTCATCTTCTCACTTCATTCTCACCATCGCTAATGAGGTAGATGCCATTACTACCTCCACTTTGCAGATGGAGGTTTAGGGAGATTCGCCGCATGTCTGTGTGATGTAACACACTGCTAAGAAGTGGCAGAGATGGGATTTGAACTCTGGTCGGTCTGATGCCGAGGTTTCAGTAATATGAAATGGTAGTGCTAGGTAGGCCAGCTTATTCAAAATTGCAGAAGTCAGAACCCACAACCGGGCTGCAGCTCCTCGGGATGTTTATTGCTCCCTCGCTGTGAGCCAGGCACCGAGCTGAGTTTCAAAGGACGGGCTTCTCTGGACGGAAAACACCTTATTACTGAAAACACGTGAAGTGTCAGATATTGTGGATAAAGTTTAAGTTCTTGCCTCTGAACCGGAGCTGGACAAAGTCCAGGCCACTTCCTAGAAATCCTGGTGAGTTCAGAATGAACATGAACCTCAGGGATATCACTTTCAGGGATGTGGCGACAAACAGTTTGGAAAAGGCCTGGTTGAAACTAGAGTCGCCTTTCCAACAGCCGTCAGGAGGAAAGGGAAAACTCAAGCGAGAGACCATGGATTTAGAGAAATAAGTGATGAGTAGATACAAAGCTTTTCCCTCCCCTTGAAGGTCTCCTGTGGTGTCAGGAGCAGGAAGAAGATAAGAAGATATTGGGGGGGGGGGGTGCAAGAAGAAAGTTGACATCACAAGGCCCTGAATCCTGGGGATGACCTTTTACATCTTCCTGTCTCAACTTCCTCACCACTTCCTCCAGGAAGCCCTCCCTGCTAACTTCCAGGTAGAGTTGTTTATCCTTCTTCTAAGCTCCTCTGGAACCATGTACTTTGTCAAATTTAGTATTTGTCTTTTAGAATTGTAACTGATTGGTTTACTTGAGTGTGTTCTCCTAAATCAGAGGTCTGCAGGCTGGTTTTTGTTTTGGTTTTGTTTTCTGTGAAAAACCAGATGATAAATATCATCAGCTTTGCGACCCATATGTTCTCTGTCACAACTATTCAACTCTGCCGTCGTAGCATGAAAGCAGCCCCAGACGAAACAAACAGTCAAGTGTGGCTCTGTTCCAATAAAACTTTATGTATGGACACTGAAATGGGAATTTCATATCATTTCTGCATGACACAAATTATTATTTCTTTTAAAAAAATTTCCCCTGGGCCGCTTAAAACTGTGAAACCCTTTTTTAGTCCATAGGTTGTCCAACTGCAGGTGACGGGCCAATTTGGCCATGGCCGTAGATCCTGGGAAAGCCACAGCTCAGGGAGGACCCAGATCCAGGAGCCGCTGTGACTTTTATCCACTGAATTCCCAGTGAGCAGAGCCTTACGTAGAGTGCAGCCTGACAAATAGTTGTTAAAGGAATAAATCACACAAGGGTGTGTGTGTGTGTGTGTGTGTGTGTGTGTGTGTGTGTGTGTGTGTATGTGTGTGGGGGTAATAGTAAGAGACATTAATTCGTCAGAAAAATATTAAATTTGCAAACGGGTTTTATTTGCTCTAAAGAGTCATTGCTTTTTCTCTCCTGCTTGATGTTATGAAATGCTAATTAGTTCCCATCACAACCACGGTTCACAGATCTGTCTGATCTCCTTTGTCGGGGTGTGTACACCGCACCCCACATTGTAGGCTGAGATATCTCGGCACAGTCCCCCGTCGCAGAGACTGGCCAGCCAGGGAGGCAGGGCAGGTGGCCCACAGGAGGGAAATCAAATCGACCTGAGAAAGGTCTTGTTCCAAGTTCATGGTGCCAGGCTATTCACGAACTCTCCCAAGTGACGGGAAAGTAGCTCCCCGACATGGAGAGATCCCCCTGACCGTGCTGGGGGCGCACGGGGCAGAGCACACTGGTCTCTCCCTGCCCACGGACTTCCTCATTCTTCCAGGGCTCATGTGGGGCCTTGAGAAGCAACCCCCCTTGTGGCCATTTGACCTGTGTTCACCCGGGCGTCCCCACTGGGCACTGCTGACATTGGCAGGGTCCTTCTCCGATTCGAGGCGTCCTGTGCGCTCTAGAATGTTAGCAGCATCCCTGGGCTCTACCCACTGGGCACCAGTAACAAACCCTTCCCCCTGCCCCCAGCTTGTATAAAAAACTGTCTCCAAGCATTGCGGAATGTCCCTCTTAAAGGCAAAATCATCACCTGCCCCCACCCCCCGCTGAGACAGAAGCGCAGTCAGTTATCCCGAATGCAGGTCCCAGGGTGGGGCTGGGATGGGATGTGCTCCAGCCCTTGGCAAAATGAGAAAGAAAAAGAAAAAAATGATACCTGAGTGAGAGTTTTTTATAGAGTGAGATGAGATTGATGTAAAGAAATGCCTTTTGGGGAACTTTCTATGTGTTCGTGCAAAAATGTCTTTTATGAAAAGATGATGCTAGCACATACCAGCCTTTTTTTTTTCTTCCCTAAATGCCCGTACCTGGAAAAATCAGGAGCTGGCAATCTTACGTCCACTCACTTCTTTGTGGTTGTTGTTGAGGTTTGACGGAGTGGAGGGACAGAATCCAGGAATGGCTGCAGGGGAGAGAGAAATGGTTTTCCATCCTCTCCCCTTCAAGAGCTCTCAGGCCTCGTGATTCCCAGCGCACTGCCTCCGCTTTCCCATCTGTAAAACGAAGACAGTCATGTGCTCATCTCAAGGTTTTTGCATAAACTAAGCGAGGAATCGCATTTAAACCACAGGCTTAGTTTATTTATATCCCGAAGATCCTTCGGCTTAGGGCCCGTAATTCACCCGGATTCGTGTAAGCCTGGGATAAATGTCAGGGATTATTATTACTGATATTGTCCAACTCTGTAGGGTATGTAGTGGGGTTATATCTGCTTTATCGAGAGAGACTCTGATTTTGACATGTTCTGCAGCCAGACACGCATCATTCCGGACACAATAGAACAAGAGAGGTCCCCAAGTGTCCTGAAGTTCGGCCCACAAGGAAGGCAGTCCAACGTGGGAGGGTCCTAAACCGTCCTTCCTAAACCCTGCAGACTTGCCCACTTGAGCGCGGCTTCCAGAGAGAGAAGGGGAGAGAAGGCGTCATTGCCAACAACAGTCATGGTCCCAGAGAGACCCTGGGGATGGGAAAATGAAAGTTGGAGGGGAACAGAGGGGTGGTCAGCCGGCCTCCCTACCCTCTTCCTTTGAAGAGCTCATTATGCAGTATTTATCTCTCAGGTGATTGACAATCCTGACAGCTCCGCCTCCTCGCCATCTTCCCTGTTCCTGCCCCCCCCCCAAGAGGGAGGGGACAAGGTTGGGATGGTGGGGTGGGCCATGGGAGGCACTCATGCTGGACCTCCTGGGAGCCTAGATGCCAATGACACCCGATGTTTGGGAGCTTATCCACATTCACTTTTGATGTGTCTCCCCGAAGGAAGGATGCTGGGTAGACCGTGTGTGTCCACCACGAGATGGGAACTGTCAGCACAGAGTGTGCACGGCTGTGCACTGTGTTTTACACAGACGTGTGCTCATTCTGCACACATGCTCCTGCACACAGGCCTCTTTCCACCCTGATTAGCTTCTAGCTGTGAGCAGAGGGCAGGCCTTCATGGAGACTGTCGGCTGCAGGAGGCTTCCCTGGACAGAGTAGCAGAGTTCTGTGGGTGCTAGCAGCGGCAGCTGACTCCGGCTAACGGGAGAAGAGAACTTGTCTGCAGGACGTGGGGAAGTCAGAGGACTGTGTTTTTTGTTTTTTTTTTCCATTTTTCTGAAGCTGGAAACAGGGAGAGACAGTCAGACAGACTCCCGCATGCGCCCGACCGGGATCCACCCTGCACGCCCACCATGGGGCGACGCTCTGCCCACCAGGGGGCGATGCTCTGCCCATCCTGGGCGTCGTCATGTTGCGACCAGAGCCACTCTAGCGCCTGAGGCAGAGGCCACAGAGCCATCCCCAGCGCCCGGGCCATCCTTGCTCCAATGGAGCCCCGGCTGCGGAAGGGGAAGAGAGAGACAGAGAGGAAAGTGCGGTGGAGGGGTGGAGAAGCAAATGGGCGCTTCCCCTGTGTGCCCTGGCCGGGAATCGAACCCGGGTCCTCCGCACGCTAGGCCGACGCTCTACCGCTGAGCCAACTGGCCAGGGCCCAGAGGACTGTGTTGAATGAATGAATGAATGAATGAATGAATGATGAATGAATGAATGAATGATGAATGAATCTGATGTCTCCTTGGAATGTGGGACTCGCTGCTTGAGGAACCACAGTGGCTATTCTGGTAAGCGGTCACTTCCCCAGGGAGCCCTTTGGAACTCATAAACTCTTGACGTTACTGTATGTGGCTGTGGCCTCAGAGTCATTTACTGGATGAGCATTAAGGAGAAACTTTCATCTGATGCCCTTGGGGGGGGAGGTCATTGCAAGTGGCTCTGAAATCTCCCCAGAGAGGCATAGGAGGCGTCGTTACTCCACCACATCCCCACCCAGAGCAGGAGCACTGCCTCCAGCTGAGCTGTCCGTGCGGTGCTAGCCGCGGTTCCGGGGTGCTTTATCTGGGAAGAGTTGAGTCCATGCCTTACATACCACCAAGATTTCAGCAAGGCGGGCCGTGCATGACTTTCCTCCCAAAGATGTCTTCCCTCTTGGGAAGTGGGGGTGAGGGTATGATCCCCAAACATTCCCAGATCTTCTCAATGAAATGTTCAGAGGACCCCCACAGTTGCTCTAGCTCACCAACACTTTCCCCATGGCTACCTCGAGAACCTCGGGGGCTTGACCGCTGTTTCCATATGACTTTCAAAACGTGCTTGCTAAACAAAAACAGACTTCCCAGCATGCTTTGGTCTTAGGCTGAGCTCAGGTGCAATCTAAATGTCAAGGTTTCAGTGACTTAGCCATTGTGGTAGGACAACACAGGGTGATGATCTTCATTTTATAGATGAAGAAAAGAATCATTCAAAGAGGCTGTGATTTCCCCGAAATCAGAGATCTTTGCGAGTAATTCTCTATGTCTCCCAGCTACAATCTCTAAATCTCAGCACTGCCCCACAGAGGAACACCCCTGCTTTCAACAGAAAATAATTCGTGAGCCACGCAGAAATCCAAACTCCAGCAGATTTGAGCTTGTCCTGGAAGCAGCAGCTGGGAAACGGTTTCCATGGGGACAGATTTTTGACATTATCAACTGCAAATGTTCACCACCCCAAGATGACAAAACTCCAGCAACTTCAAAGCTGCGAAGGATAGCTGTAGGGCAAATTTTAATTAAAATTAGCTAGCGTATATGAAAAGCATCCAATTTGTACTCTAGACAAGAGTTTGGGAAGCCAGGACTGCAGAGCCTCAGGACTCGGGCTGTGACAATTCTGTTGCGACTTCTCACAGCACAATCACAACATGTTAATTTGTTAATGAGTCAGTCAGAGCAGAAGAGAGCTCCTGACGGCTGGGGGAAAACATCAGCTTACATTTCCATTTCTATTTTTAAATAAATTAAATGTTTCAAGTCAAACTCAAACTTCACGTGAAAGTTTGGAATTGCTACTGATTTTCTCTGGACTCAGATTTCCCACTGAGCTGGGAATACTGAGATTCTTGGGATTTCTCAGAGAGAGCTAAGTGATGTCTTTATTTGAACGTGGCCGCGGTGACATGCGTGTTAAATGGGGCCATTTAGAGGCGGCGAAGGAGGGGGCCTGGCTTCTCGCTCTTTCTTTGTGAAGTGCTGGCTTTTAGCATCACATGGACTTGGGAAGGAGAGATGGGAACAACAGAGATTGTGAGAAAGTTCCTTGTTGGTGACTTTATTTCTTAAAAAAGAGAGAGGGAAAGGAAGGAAGAAAGAAAAGAAAAGAAAAGAAAAGGAAGAAAGGAAAGAAAAGAAAAAGAAAGGAAAGAAAGGAAAGAAAGAAAGGAAGGAAAGAAAGAAAGGAAAGAAAGAAAGGAAAGAAAGAAAGGAAAGAAAGAGAGAGAGAGAGAGAGAGAGAGAGAGAGAAAGAAAGAAAGAAAGAAAGAAAGAAAGAAAGAAAGAAAGAAAGAAAGAAAGAAAGAAAAGAAAGAGGCCCTGGCCGGTTGGCTCAGTGGTAGAGCGTCGGCCTGGTGTGCAGAGGTCCCGGGTTCGATTCCCGGCCAGGGCACACAGGAGAGGCGCCCATCTGCCTCTCCACCCCTCCCCCTCTCCTTCCTCTCTGTCTCTCTCTTCCCCTCCCGCAGCGAGGCTCCATTGGAGCAAAGATGGCCCGGGCGCTGGGGATGGCTCCTTGGCCTCTGCCCCAGGCGCTAGAGTGGCTCTGGTCGCAACAGAGCAACGCCCCAGAGGGGCAGAGCATTGCCCCCTGGTGGGCAGAGCATCGCCCCCTGGTGGGCGTGCCGGGTGGATCCCGGTCAGGCGCATGCGGGAGTCTGTCTGACTGTCTCTCCCCGTTTCCAGCTTCAGAAAAATACAAAAAAATAAATAAATAAAGAAAGAAAGAAAGAAAGAAAGAAAGAAAGAAAGAAAGAAAGAAAGAAAGAAAGAAAAGAGAAAGAAAGAGAGAGAGAAAGAAAGATAATGGAAGGATGAAGGACGGCAGAGCCATCAGGGCAGGGGTGAGGTGGGACAATGTGTGCTCTGCCTCAGGGTCCTACATACACCTCCTCAAATTTACACCCTGGGTACCTTGTCACCTCACCCTGGAACCCCATAGCCTGAGCTTATCAAACTCAGACTAAGCGTATCTGATAAAGACTCACAGTCCTCGGAGTCACCTGATTGGGGGGGGGGGGGGTGGGAGGGACTGGAAGTGGAAAGATTTAGTGAATATTTGCAGGTTTTATATAAAACACAAGCCTGTGAGATGACATGGCAGGGCCTTTCCAGGGCCTTGGAAGGACCTGTACGTGTGCAGGGCCCTGAGCGTCCAGTCAGACCACCCCACGTCCATGATCGCAGTGGTTCTTCACCATACGTCGGGAGACAGGCACGATGATCAGTCCTCACATGGAGGGGAAGAAATTGAGGCCCAGGGGAGGCGCCTAACCTGATTTGGGTCACACAGCTAGCGTTGGCAGAGCTGAGATTTGAACTCAGTTGTGTGGGTCTCAGAACCTGTGCTCTCACCTCCATTTGTCGCTGTCCCCAAGGAAGGATCTCTGTGCACTCATTCTAAAAACAGGAAGGAGCAGGGGAATGGAGTAGTGTAATACACACAGGTGTAACAAGCACAGGTATGGCCAGAACAGGAGATAGGGAGAGTGTGACCAGCACAGGTGTAACACACACAGTGTTAGAAGCACAGGGGAACAGAATTGAAATTGTTGTTATGTGCCATTGAGTTGGCTATGACTCCTGGTGATGTCCACAATGTCCTGTCCTCTACAGCCTTGCCCAGCTCCTGTAGACTCATAGTGATGGCTTCTTTTATGGAGTCATTCACCTCGTAGTTATCACCTCCAAATCTGACATGAAGCCGGACTCCAGCAGAGAAGAACCATCTGTCCAACGACTGGTCTGGTGCAGGAGTGAGAAGCCCGCTCAAGGAGACGATGGAGTAAAAAGAAGGATGGACAGGTAGGAGAGAGGAGCTTTTCCTCATCCTGGGGCTCTTTCTTAAATTGTTTTTGAACCTTTTTCTTCCTGGATAAAACAGAAATGATATTACTTATTTCTGAGTGTAATGGGAAAATTAAATTGAAGAATCTTGGTTTAGTGGAAAGTTTATTTTTCTTTCAACCATCCAACATCTACTCCTTGGAATAGCCACTCCCCCTGCTCTCTGTGGTTGAGGTTGGCCTATCAATCTCCCACCCAAAGGGTGGGCACAGAAGCTAGCTGGCCTATGAGAGTGCTCCATTTTCTTGGACACAGTCATTGTTCCAGAGGTAGATCCAAAACCCAAGCAGACCAATCAGAGTCCTTCTCCGGATTCAGACGCAGGTGTTGATCAAGAAGGTTGTTGTAAGGATGCCCTTGGATTGGGCCACCAAAACCTGTCTTTTCTTGCCTGGGATAGAGGCCTGATTGAGAGTGAGTCACCAGAAGTTGAGGGAAGCAGAGTGGAGAGCCTGAAAGAGACAGAGATGAAAGAGAGCCCTGATAACACGGCCATGCAGGAAGCGTAGCTCACCGAGTCCCCACACCGTCTCCAGAGAGCAATGCCGTTATCATCAACCTGGTTTACAAAGGAGGCACCCCAAAGTTTACCTGCTCAACGTTCACATAGCAAGTAAATGGCAGAGCTCAGGGTTGGTTCGTCTGCCTGTGAGCCCTGGTATAGTCATTCCGCTGGAACCTACTGAGATCCTGCAGAAAAAAGCACATGGTCCAGAGGGGAGAGACCTGTGAGCAAAATGGCAAACCTGTGAGGCCTTAATAAGGGACTATGAGGGGCCGTGGGAGGAGTTCAGCCCGCTTTGTCCAGGAAGTTGGAGGGAGGGGTAGGGCAGGGCGACTCCAAGGAGATGTACAGACTGAGCCTTGAAGTTGGATTTGGAGAGAGGGATGTGGGCAGAGGACACAGAATAGTGAGGGCGATGGGGACTGAGATGTATTCAGGGGCTGACAAACCAGAAAGAGGAGGTAGAGGCTGGAGGGACACATCAAGGTGGTTGTATTTGCAACGGATCCAAACCCAGCCCCGAGGAACTGAAGGAAAGGGGGACTGGACTGGCTGGGTCGCTAGAGAGGTTCTGGGGCACATGTACAAGATACAAGGCTAAGCTGAAGGAGGTAGGTCCCTCGGGACTGGAGCAGAGGATTCCCCACCCCTCTGGCTATCTCTCATCTCTGCTGGTCTCAACCTGCTTTGCTTCTCTGCCTCATTCTTGCCTCCAGCAGATGAGACTTCCTGCAGTGAAGAACACAGCTTCCTACTTGCCAGCTTCAAGGAAACAGAAATTTTTCTCCCAGCAAATGTCTATCAGTCCCAGAGAAGTTCTCATTGGTTACTTGGGTGACATGACAACCCATTGGACCAATCTCTAATGCCAGAGGGATGGGCTACTATGGCCAGCCTGAATGTTGGAGCAGCCTCTTGTGTTGATGGTGGAAATGGGAGTCCTTTCTTGGAGTAAAGCATTTTAGGACACTCATGTATGGGAGTTGAGGTGTTGTGATAAGATTTATTGGGGTTGAAATGGAAGGCTGCACCAGATTCCAGATGTCTCATCTCCATCTGTCCCATTGTGGAAAAAGTCCAAACTTGCCTTCACCAGGCCCAGAACAGAGGCCAGGGGCCACAAATTCTGTGCCGTTGGTTCAGTTCAGTCCCTGTCCTCATCTGGCTAGCTTAGTCTGTGTTTCCACCTGTGCTCCAGCTGGCACTGTGCCCAGGCCTGTGCAGTCTGCCGTGGGTCCTAGGTGGCTGCTATGGAGAGAGAACATGTGAATGAACAGGGAGAGAGTGTGTTACCGAGAGAGAGAGAGAGAGAGAGAGAGAGAGAGAGAGAGAGAGAGAGAGAGAGGAGCCTTGCCTTTGTTAGGCTCTGATTATGTTCTCTCTGGTTTGGGAAGGGCTGGGCACTTTTTCAAACGAACCAATCACTTTCCTTCCTATTCCTTTTGGGTTAAGGTTAGTTCCTCCCCCTAACCAATCCGTTTCCTTGATTTTCTGGGGTCCTGTGTCCCTTATCCAATCTGGTCCTTTGTCCAGGCTAGGCTGAGCCCCTCACAGATGCCATCTTAGTTCCTACTGCACATGTGTGTATCTCCCCATGTACATCTCTACTGTTACTGGGCATGCTCCCAGCAGAGGAATTTCTGCTATTTTTATTCCTCCCTCAGTGTGACTGGTGAGGATCCTTCCTGCCCCCTTCCTGCCTCACTTTGGAATTAGATCCCAGGGGGAAGAATGCAGAGGTCCTCTGGGGAGCCTAGGAAGCTGTAGCTTCCTAATTAAGCTGGCTTTTTAATATTTGATTCCCTTTCCTCCTTTTCTTTATTAATATCTAGCTACCTATGCTAACACTATGATCTGGTGATAGTGGCCAAAAAAAAAAAAGGGGGCAAAAGAAGAGTGCTGAACTGACTGAATGAATGAATGAATGAGTGAAATGACCTATCTACCCTACTAGCTAGTTTAATCCATTGGGTAGGATAGGACCGTAAGGGACTCACCATTCTCACCCACAGGGGACATAGGGGATCTGTAATAGAGCTTGAGAGACAAGTAATATTCAGTGATTTATTTATTTATTTATTTATTTTTAGAAACTTTTTAAAAATAACTTTTTATTTTTTTTATTTTTTTATTTTATTTATTCATTTTAGAAAGGAGAGAGAGAGAGAAGGGGGAGGAGCAGGAAGCATCAACTCCCATATGTGCCTTGACCAGGCAAGCCCAGGGTTTCGAACCAGCAACCTCAGCATTTCCAGGTCGATGCTTTATCCACTGTGCCACCACAGGTCAGGCTAATATTTAGTGATTTAAAATGATCCCCAGCCTTGGACAATTCAGCAATGGATTTACAGGTTTGACACCAAGAACAAGAGCCATAAAAGAAAAATAAGTGCGTTGGATTTAGCAAAATTAAAAACTTTTCTGCATCAAAGGACATTATCAAGAAAGTGAAACAACAATGTGCAGAATGAGAGGAACCATTTGCTACTCAAATACCTGATGAGGGTTTCTTATCCAGAATACACAAAGCACTCCTACAACGCAACAACAAAAAGACGAGCAACCGAACTTTAAAAATGGGCAGAGAATTTGAATAGACCTTTCTCCAAAGAAGATATGCAGATAGCCAATTGGCACCTGAAAATATTCTCAATATCATTAGTCATTAGGGAAATGCAAACTAAAACCATAATGAGATACCACTTCATCATACCCATGAGGATGGCTATAATTTTTTTTTAAAGGAAAATAAGTATCGATGAGGGTATGGTGAAATTTGGATCCTGGTACATTGCTGGTGTGAATGCGAAATGGTGCAGCCACTATGGAAAAACAGTCTGGCGGTTTCTCCAAAGTTAAACATAGAATTACCGTGAGACCCAGCAGTTCCACTCCTCTGTATATGCCGAAGAAGAAGAAGAAGAAGAAGAAGAAGAAGAAGAAGAAGAAGAAGAAGAAGAAGAGGAGGAGGAGGAGGAGGAGGAGGAGGAGGAGAAAGAAAACAGGCTCAAACAGATACTTGCACATTAATACTCATTGCAGTATTATTCACAGTAGCCAAAAGGTGGAAAGAACCCGAGTGTTTATACACAGATGAATGGATAGACAAACATGGTCTATACAAAGAATGCAATATTATCCTTCTGTAAGAAATAATGAAGCTCTGATACCTGTTATACCAGGGCTGGATCTTGAAGTCATTATGCTGAGTGAAATAAGCCAGACACAGAGGACAAATGTTGTATGATTTCACTTCTATGAAATATCTAGAGTAGGGAAATTCATAAGTATGAAAAGTAGACCAGAATTCCCAGGAGCTGGGGTAGGGGAGGAGCTGAGGAGGAGCAACTGCCCAACAGGAGCAGTCTCCATTCGGGCTGATGAAACGTTTTGGGAATCGTAGTGGAGATGGTTGCACAACATTGCAGATTTAACGGAAGTAAACAGAAAATTTTATGTGGTCTATATTTTAATACAATAAGAACATTTTTTACATGATCTCTATGAGTTGTGCTAAAGAATCTGGTCTTACGGCACATTCAAAAACCCCAAGGAATGTCCCGGGGGTGGGGGTGGGGGTGGATAGCCTTTCTCGTGACTTGCCTTTCCTCTCTGGGTAGTGTCTTGTTTTGGTCCGACTACCTGCATCCCACAGTGAATCATAGACAAAAATCAAACATAAACACACAGGCAGAGCTTTGCTTTGCTGATGCCGTCTCTGACAGTGAGCTGACGTTGACCTAGATGGAATGAAAAGAAAAAAAAAACCTTTCGGCCAAATTCTGTTGAGAAGCTGGCAGCAGCTCTGGTAGGGGTCAGGGGCAGACTGGTGGGGCTTAGCTTGACCCCCTCTTGGTAAATCCTAGGCTTCTTGTACAGTAGCAGCCCTTCCAGCAAAAGGTAGACTCCCAGACACTACTTCCTATTTTAGTGTTTGGTCTAGGGGTTTTTACTGCAGTGTTGTTGATTGAAAAGACAAACACAAGTTCAAATGTCCAATAACAAAAGGTTGAATAAACAAATCATGGCACAATCACGTAACAAAGGTACTCTGCAGCCACAAAAACAGTGTTGAAGAACCAGTATTAGTCATTGCTGTGCACTGATGTCTGGTCAACATGCTAAGTCCTGAATAGACATTATCATATTTGATCCCCCCGCCTACGTAGTGAGAAAGATACCACAAATATCCCCATTTGCAGATGGGTAAACTGAGGTGCTGAGAGATTACATAACTTGTTCAAGGTCGTGCAGACTCAGAACATGATCCCTGTCTGGTTCTGAAGCTCTCACTCCTCATATCTTTGTGCTTTGGAAATGCATCCACTGAGCTGGAAAGCTGCTTATGATAAATTTATTGGATAGCCCTGGCCGGTTGGCTCAGTGGTAGAGTGTTGGCCTGGCGTGCAGGAGTTCCAGGTTCGATTCCCGGCCAGGGCACACAGGAGAAGCTCCCATCTGCTTCTTCACCCCTCCCCCTCTCCTTCCTCTCTGTCTCTCTCTTTCCCTCTTGCAACCAAGGCTCCATTGGAGCAAAGTTTGCCTGGGCGCTGAGGATGGCTACATGGCCTCTGCCTCAGGCGATAGAATGGCTCTGGTTGCAACAGAGCAACGCCCCAGATGGGCAGAGCATTGCCCCCTGGTGGGCATGCCGGGTGGATTCTGGTCGGGTGCATGCGGGAGTCTGTCTGACTGCCTCCCCGTTTCCAACTTCAGAAAAATACAAAAAAAAAATGTATTGGGCAAAAGTTAAAACTATGTATTTCTGAAAGAAATTTAGTAGTGAATTCATGTGTAGAGAGTGAAACACACAAGGCTATAGACCAAGTTTAATAGTAGCTGTGCCTTGGAGGTCGAGTGTCTGTTGAAGAGCAGTGGATGTTTCCCAGGAGCCCTTGGGCAGCCTCTCTTCGTGCCTCACTGGCCAGAGGTGCATCAAATGCCCACACCTGAAGCAGCCACTACTTAGTGGAATGGGATTACCACAATTGCCTTAGATGACCAAGGGGCACCCCTGAGCTGGGGAGAGGGTTACCTTTCCTCGGGGGTAGATGAGACCGGGGAGAGCATGGTAGCTCCCGAACAACCAATAGTGTCCGCTACTGATTGCAAATGACAGAAAACTCAATGCAGCCTGGCTTACCTTGAACACAAAGTGCAGGTTCACCCACTGGGATCAGATGCCGCTTAATTCCAGACTCAAACAATAACACCAGCATTGGAATCTTTGTTTACAAAATGGCTGCAGAAGCTCCGGGTGTGACAGCCTCGTTGCCATCCAGTGGAAGAGGATGCTTGTAGCCTCAGCAAACATCTCTTCATGCATTATTGACTCTAACTGGGTGACTCGGTCATTGGGTCATTGGGTCCCCTGAACCAATCAGAGAAGTCTCAGGATATCCCCAAAACAGTGAGCTAAGAAGAGGGGCGGGGCATCCCAAAGACAATCACTGCACTTTCTACTGGAAGCAGAGAACAGACGCAGGGCAGCACTGCTAGATTTCCACTGCAGGCTGGCAACCCAACAGCCGGATCGGGGAAGGCAAGGGGTGGAGGCCGCTGCTCTCCGCTGCGAGTCGGTCACCCCGGGGGTGGGCAGGCAGGGCCAGTGACAGCGGCAGCAAGAGTGGAGAACGTGCATGCACAGAAACAGGCTGAAGACTCTTGTTTCTAAATTACACCAAGGAAGAGATCACCTGGGGGGGGGGAAAAAAAAAAAAGAACATCTCTGAGCCTCCCGTCAGTAAAAGGGCCCGTTTCTTTGAGTGTCTGTTTAACTTTTTCTTTAACCAGGAAGTCACCACAGGCTTAGCAATTTTCTTTTTGGGTGACCTTCTCTAGGAACAAATTTGAGTGTCACCATATGCGAGCTGCGTTATTATTTTTTTTATTATTATTATTATTATTTTACCTTAATGGATTATGCATGCCTGGAAAGATCTGTCACTTGTGTATCTGCTTCTATCTCGCTGTTCATATATCCATCCATTCATCTGTCCATCCATCCGTCTGTCTGTCTGTCCACCCCCATCCATCCATCCACCCTTCTAAATGTTCTATCTTTTTCTTACACCTTTATAGATTTCATCTAATTTGAGGGTCTTTGAGGGACAGTTGACTCCCTTTGCTTTGCTCCCAGCAGACACCGGTCTATACCTTGATTCTTCACAGTGAGAGCTGAGACTGGCTATGAGTCATTTATCCTCGTTTAATTCTCAGAAATGCTTGCTCCTTGATATTCTGAGCACCCTCTTCTCAACCCTTTAAATAGGTTCTCATGAGGATAAAAGTGGCTTCTCAAAGCTTTGGGGGATTCGGTTTGTATTTCCTCTTAACGCAGCACCATGCAGCCACCAGCTCAGAGGTGCAATTGGGACCCCATTTAATGTGGACAGAACTAAGGTGCACCTTGAAATCGACAGGTACGGTTACTGCAGAATTGCCTCCCCCGCCCCTTGCTCGTGCCTCTGCCAGAGCTTGCAACGAGCCTCTGCCAGAGCTCTCATTAAACTGAAGTCTGTTACAATTAATGGCCTCTGAGAATCAAGGAAACACGGCATTTATGGCTCTTTAGAAATGTTTTCAACCACAATTCATGTGACACATTTTATCATAATCTAAAACATTTTGTCCTGGGGCCTTGGCACCACTGTGCCAGCGAAGAGGGGAGACATGAAAAGGAGCATTGACTGACTGAGCTCCCAGACGCCGTGCCAGGCTCAGCACCGGGGGTCTGGGCCCAGTGTCTGCTGGGGGTCGCAGAGCCCTCAGACAGCTCCTGATTGGCCCGTCTTACACATAAAGTGTCTGTGGCTCAGATAAGGATAGGGCTTGGCCAGGGTCCTGTAGGCAGGACAGGAGCCCAGCCGAGGTCCTCACCCCGTGTCGTCTGTCTGTAGCAGTGTCTCTTGGCTGTGAGACTGGGGCCCAATAGTTCGCTGTGGTAGGGGCCATCCTGTGCCTTGTGGGATATGTAGCAGCTTCCCTGGCCTCTACTCACAAGATGCAAGGAGCATCCTACCCACAGCTGTGACAACTGGACTGTATCCAGATATTGTCAAATGTGTTCAGTGGGGAGGAGGAGCAAAACTCCCTGCTTCCTGCCCTGTTCTGGGTACCACTGATGTTGCCAGGCAGAAGGATGCAGGTGTTTGACTGTGGGAAGGGCCCTGGCCAATCAGCGCTCTCCCTTTGCCCATGCCAACATCTATCACGGTGCTTTAGTTAGAGAGCAGGAACACTGATAAACTTATAAACTTTTCAAAAATGAATTGAGATCCTCTCTGGTTAGCTCAGTCAGTTAGAGCATCGTCCCTCAATGCCTAGGTTGTGGGTTCGATCCCTAGTCAGGGCACATACGAGAAGCAGCCAATGAACACACAACTAAGTGGAACAACAAATGAATGCTTCCCTCTCCCTCTCTCTCTTTCTGTCTCTCTCCTCCACCCTTCCTTTCTCTGTCTCTTTAAATCAGTTTTAAACTCTAACTGATTTAAGTTCTAATGAAAAAAAATGAATTGAAAAACCAGCCTTTCCTAATTGGAAGCCCAGAGGGTTATAACACACTGGCAAAGGGAAGAAAACGCTTTGTGCCTCAGTTTCCCCATCTGTCAAAGGGTGATGCTAACACTACTTACTTTGTAGGGTTGTTATGGGAATTGGATGAACTAAGATGTGTCATGCCCTTAGATCCATATCTGGTCCACAGTAATTGCTCATTAATAATGATAATAAAAATACAAGTATGTGTCAGAGCAAGAGGTCAACTGGAAAAGGCCAAAGGAGCGTGGACGGCCGAGGCCACAGCCCACAGGCCCCAGGGCCAGACAGTGCGTCCGGTCCGGCCCCTAGTGGCACCTTGACATTTAATGATTAGAAGGCTTCACACAAGAATGTAAACTCCTGGTTTTGTTTGAAGAATCTGGGAGACCTGGCGTCCATCCCAGTGCCCGTCTGTCCATCGGCTGCATTTGAGGGTGGGCCCTGCTGGGCCTTAACCCAGAACAGGATTTGGGCTGCTCCATTCCTGTCTCCTTGAACGTATCTGTGGCCTCTGGAATCCCAACCCTTCTTGGGGCTCTGGACTGGGAAATAGTCTCTGAGTTCAGAAGGAACCCCTTTCCGGTCCCCCACCCCTTGCCCCGGGCACTGGGCCCAGGGAAATTGCATCCTGGGGACTCAGGGAGGACAGCGCCAGCAACTCCAAACCCTGGTTTTCTGCCTGCACTTTCCCAGGCTCTCTAGGGTCTCGGTTTACACGTGCACGATTTTATCTCATCGAGACAGCAGAATGCATGGAAGAATTTGGAGAATTGAAACCAAATGGGCAGGGAGAGGGTCTGCGCAGAGGGGTTCCAATTTATCCTCACAAAGGTGTATAATGTCACCCTGGGTTTCTCCGACAGCGACCCAGGTGGGCTGGGTGCTCGCAGCCTGGTGCCCCAGGTGATGATGGCAAGGTGGGCATGCAGCCCACACATTTTAGACCTCCAAGACATTTGGAGGTATCACTGCTACCTTGGCATATTTGAAAGGGAGAAACCTTAGGCCCTGACGGTACAGGCACTGCTCTACTGTTGTGCCATCAAGGGACACGTGTCAGGTGCCTCCATGGGCAGCGCTAGCTGGTGGTGGCTGCTGGGAGGCCAGAGGGGAGGCGGGCGGAACGGAGAAGATGAGAGCTTGGACTGAGCTAACGGTGCTCACCCCGGGACATCTTTGTACTCCCCACCCCCAGGGGACATTTGGCGATATCTGGACATCTTTTTGATTGTCAAAATGGGGGGGGGGCTTCCTCGCATTGCAACTGGCGTCTGGTGAATAGAGACCAGGATTGCTGCTAAACATCTTTTTATTCCCAGGTCTGCCCCCCCCCTCCCCCAGCAGAGAACTATCTTGCCCAAACCTCAGTTGTCCTGGTGGTCAGAAGTCCAGCCGGGGGCCAGCAGTGAGGATGGAGCGGAGGGGGCAGATCTGAGAGATTGTGGAAATGACCGGGACGTGGGCTGTGGGACTCTCTGGGTTTGTGGTCACATCGTGTCATGTGTCCTTGGCTTGCTGGCCCCTTCTATGCCCCACTTTCCTGCTGGGCAGTACCAGCTGCAGGAGCAGTAAGAACATCGCCCCTAGGACCCTGCCCCTCCCCCTCTCCCCTCTCCTCCTCCCCCTCCCCCTATCCAGCCTTGCTACGAAGGGCAGCCCAGCTCCTGGCTGTGCAATTTGGAGCTGCAGAGGGAGATAGCATCAGACATTTTTTAAGAGTCAAACTCCGGTCTTGTTTTTCAGGTTAAAAAATTGTTGGTGGGGGAGGAGAGGGTGGGCAGTTGAGAGCTTACTCCATGAAAAGTTGCTTGTGTCTCTTCTGAGGTGAATGTGTGTGTCTTTGCTGAGGAAAGGGGGGAAATGCCCTAAACTCCATTCATTCCTGGGGTAGACTGGAAACTTTCTTATTCACTCCCCAGAAGACATAAACCCGGACAACCACAAAATACCTAACCCAGAGCTAGGACAACTCAGTAAATGGCTTTTAGGAAAATAAAAATGAATGGGAAAACCCCAAACAGGAAGTAGAGCCATTCAGTGGGGCGTTCTGGTAGGTGGGCTCCTGGTCTAGAACTAGAAAGCAAGAAACTTGACCCTACCCTGTGATGCTTGCGCTCCACATCCGGACAAACATGGCGTTCTTCACTCAGCGGTTCCTGGCGCCTTGTATCCGGGCCCAGGACGAAGACGGTGGTTCAGAGCAGAAGCAGCAGTCCCCACCTCATGGAGCAGGTGTTCATCCATTATTCAACAGGTAGCATCCAGCTGGTAACTACACCTCCGGAGTGAGCCACTGTGTGAAGATGGGAAGTGGGGTGTCCCAGCCGAGGAAGCCGCAGGGCTGGGGAGGGCTCGGTTTGTCCACAGACCTTGCCTGGAATGCTCCTGCCCCTCTTTACCTGGCTAATTGCGACCTGCATCCAGACTTCAGCTCCTACCCTACTTCTCCCCAAGCCCAGCAGCCTGGAGGGGGCTCTGGCATACACCCCACAGGGCTCTGCCCCGGAGGGCACTGAGCACAGTCCAAGCAATGAGGAGGTCGCCGGGGACCAGGGGCCAAAGGCCACGTCTGTTTCTCTCCACCAGTGGGCCCTGGCTTCAGAACTGCCTGGTGTGCTCAGTGAATTCATGCTGCATGTGTGAATGAGTGAATGAATGAATTGAAAGCAAGGTGGTAAAGCCAGAGCTTCTGAGAACCAGGAGAGCCCACGCTTGGCTGCAGGCACAGGGGAAGCCTCTCAGCCCTCTTAACAACCTGGCCTCCGTTCCCCGACCTGGACCCGGGTCCTCGCCCCACCTTTATTGGCAGATGCCAAGAGCTGAACTGTTTTCTAGAAGAAGACAGGCAATTGACACCATCCTATCATTGGGAAAAGTTTCAGGGAATATGCTTTCTGTTGCCATGGCAACTTTAAGTGTCAGACCTTTCTCTGTATCCTTTAGGTGTGTGTCATGTGTTTGCGTATGTGTGTGTCTGGGGATGAGGGAACTAGCACTTTTGATTTCAGACAAATACTGAGACATTGAGAGATAGGATGTCAAAAGGGTGAACTTGAACTTGTTTCCCAAAATCCAAAGTACCACATCTCCTGGGCTTGGTTTGAGGGCAAATAAATAGCTATCAAGTAGCAATCTCACAAAACCAATTCAAGAAAAGCTTGAAATAGAAGTTACCACCAGTCTGGGAGGCAGCAGTGTGGTAGGAGGAGGCTGACTTTGGAGACAGGAAGATGAAAATCTAGCCTCTGACTCTGTCTCTTCTCAGCCATTTAACTTTAGGGAAGTGACTTAGGTCCTCCAAATCTCAGTTTTTACACTTGTAAAATGGGAGTAATCAAACTACTTCCCTCCTAAGGTCATGGGGATAGTGTGGGGCAAAGTTCGTGGCAGGGGACAGCATGTTCAAAGGCCCTGTGGGGGACTTAGGAAGAGTTTTCTTGAGATCCTGCAGATTGCCTCGTGAGCAAGGGGGAGTAGTGTGGGATTAGCTGGAGAGGTTGCCAGGGCTGGACCACAAAGGGCCATGTGGGGCACAAATGCAGAGGATGTTTGTGGACCTGGAACCAGACCAGCATCATCATCCTTTGGGAACTTGGTAGAAATGCAAATTCGGCCCTGGCTGGTTGGCTCAGTGGTAGAGCATCGCCCCAGTGTGTGGAAGTTCCAGGTTCAGTTCTCCATCAGGGCACGTAGAAGCAACCATCTGCTTCTCCACCCTGTCCCTCCTTCTCTCTCTCTTTCTCTCCCCCCCCCCCACCACCCTCCCACAGCCATGGCTCATTCAAGCAAGTTGGCCCCGGGTGCTGAGGATAGCACCATGATCTCACCTCAGGCATTAAATATAGTTTGGTTGCCAAGCAACAGAGCAACAGCCCCAGATGGACAGAGTATCACCCCATAGGGGGCTTGCCAGGTGAATCCCAGTCGGGGCGCATGCTGGAGTCTGTCTCTCTGCCTCCCTGACTGTCACTTAGTAATAATAATAATAAAATGCAAATTCTTGGGCCTGACCCAGACCTGCTGAGTAGGAAACTCCAGGAGAGGGACCCAACAACCTATCTTTTAGCAAGTTCCCTGGGGCATCAATTTCATGCACACTCAGAGTTTACAAAGAGCAGCAGCAGGAAATGGTTAATGGGTTTTAATCAAGGCAGTGAGAAGATCCGATTCCGGTTTGGAAGTCCCCTTTGGTCTTGTAGTATCTTTCACTAAGGCGTGTGTTCCCTTTGCTTGGAGGAGAGCTCTGTGAAAGCAGGGTTGCCAGATGAAACATAAGATAGGGTGCCCAGTAAAATCTGAATTTCCAATAAACAACAACTACTTTTTTAGTATAAGTATATCCCATACATAGTATGCGTTTTGTTTTATCTGGCAGTCCTACCACAACTGCCAAATTCCGCCACCACAGAGCCCTGGGCTGGTTGGGTAATGATTTGTTTCCTTGGAATCTTCTGGAAGCGGGAGTCCACTTGGAGATGATGTGCCCCTTACTTCAGAGCACCATCACTTCAGGGGAAGGGTCTCAGCTTCCACAAAGTGACTCATGCTGAACTGGTTAGTTTAAGAAAAAAGAAAGAAAAAGAAAAACGACCAAGTGGTTGTTGAAGACGGGGCCGTGTGTCAGACAACTCCCGTGCTGCAATTGCTTAACTTATAGCCTTTTGCTGGGCCAGCCCCAAATTGGGAGAAGAGGCGTGTTCCACCCCCTGAGCCCTTCTCACCTGCTGGGGCACCTGCAGAGCTGGTGACGCTGCCCTTGTTCACAGAGGCTGGGGCGGCTTCCAGGCAGCTCCGCCTCCTTGCAGATAACACCCCGGGCAGTGGGCATGTGATCTCTGTTGGTCACCCATCGGCCAGCTAAATGCATCCCTTCCTTCATAACAGTAGAGTTTTTACCTGTTTCCCAGGTAAATGCCTACCTGGGAAATGGGGGCTCTTCAGTCAGCTCAGGGCTCCAAGCTCATTTGCACAATTTCATAACAGTTTGGGAGAAGACAAACTGACACTGACTATTGCCCTCACCTCTGCCTGGCTGGGGAAGCTTGCACCAGTTCCTCCGTCCCTCAGAGCCTCAGCTTCCCATTCTGTAAAATGGGGATAATAAGAACTCTGTCCCCCTTCACCACAACATCACCGTGAGGTCTGACTAGGGGAACGCCATCGCATGCGTCTTTGGTACAGGAGCACCTGGAGGGGGGCACGGAGGTGGGGGGCCCTCCTTTGGCGAGGGCGGGTCGCAGCCAAGCACCCAGGTGAACAGCACTGAGCTGAACCAATGCAGATGGGAAAACGGGCTTGCAGGACATGCTGGTAGAACCCAGGACACCATGAGCCACCACAGCTTGTCCTGGGCTCAACAGTATAAGGGGGGGAGGGGAAAGGGAACAACTTTAGCAAGAAACTGATCCAGTCTTATTTCCGTGCTTTTGAAGATCTAAGTACAGTGTGTCCGTAAAGTCATGGTGCACTTTTGACCAGTCACAGGAAAGCAACAAAAGACGACAGAAATGTGAAATCTGCACCAAATAAAAGGAAAACCCTCCCAGTTTCTGTAGGATGATGTGGCAGCATGTGCGCATGCGCAGATGATGACATAACACCGTGTATACAGCGGAGCAGCCCACGGCCATGCCAGTCCAGATGTGGACAGTACAGAGGAAAGTTCAGTGTGTTCTGTGGCCGCTAAATTTGAATCCATGACCAAAGTGCAACGTGAATATCGGCGCGTTTATAACGAAGCGCCACCACATAGGAATAACATTACTCGGTGGGATCAGCAGTTGAAGGAAACCGGCAGTTTGGTGGAGAAACCCCGTTCTGGTAGGCCATCAGTCAGTGATGAGTCTGTAGAGGCCATACAGGATAGCTACCTAAGGAGCCCTAAAAAATCTGTGCGTGAGCACACATCGAACTGCACTGAATAGGTATGAAACTGGGAGAGTTTTCCTTCTATTTGGTGCAGATTTCACATTCCTGTTGTCTTTTGTTGCTTTCCTGTGACCGGTCAAAAGTGCACCATGACTTAACGGACACACTGTAGATCCCTCTCTTCTTCTCCTTGGCATTTTGTTCTACGCGCTCTGTGTTCTAACACCTTTCAAGAGCTCTGGAGGATGCACGCGCGGGCGGTTCTAAAACCCATCTCCTGTGCCCTTTCAGCTGCAGACTCTTCCCTCTCTGTGGATTCAGGGTCACTTCCCTCCACCCCCCTGCCTCATGGACTGCCTTATGGAATATACATTCTGTTCTTTCCCCGGAAAACAAAATGAGTAACACACGTATCCTTTTAAGAGCATTATGTTTATGCTGGAAATTAAATGGGCAATAAATGAGAGAGAAAGGAAAAATCACCCAGATTCCGACCACTCAAAGGGATACTTGTGCTTTTAAAATAACATGTTTGTTCCTGATGACTATCTTGAAGGTAAAGGTTATTGAAGTGGAAATTTGAAAAAAAAAAATAAATGTAAAAATAAAATAAAATAAAATTCCGCTACCCAGATATAATCACCGTCACTATTTGAAGCGTGGTTCCTGCCATTCTCTCTCTCTCTCCCTCTCTCCGCATTTGAGATGTAATTATGTAAACTCCTTTCATTGCTTACAGCTCAGAAGGCAGTTTTTAATCATCTCATTCTGAACCATGAGAATTTTCCCATGTCCTTTTGTCCTGGAAAACAATTATTCCCGTGGTTGCACAACAGCTCAGTCCTTCCTGTGGTTTGGCCGACGTGGCACCATCCCCCACCGCTGAGCGTCTAGATTGTTCCTACCTTCTCACAACGGCGGCCTGCTTGCCGAGTCCCAGCCCGCTCCTCTGGGCCCACCTATCTGCTGATGGCCCAGCTGCAGGTGTTTCAGACACCTGACTCTTCAGAGAATGAATGCCTTTGTTTAAAATGAAGTTAAAATGAAGTAAATGTGAGTCTTCTCATTTTATGCGTGTACAGCTAACTGGAATTCCCAGGGTGAAGCAGTAGGGGATAGAGGAGACTTCCTTAAACTCAACAGTTCCTGCCTCTGTAGGGCTGTAGGGCTGGCCGGGAAATCGACCTGAAGGGAGAGGAAGGGAGTGTGGCTCTACCTGGAACATCTGTGTATATTCCACAGCTTCCAACCCAGACGTGGGTGCCGTGGAACCACAGTCCTCCTTGTCGACCCGTCAGTGCCTAACACGAAAACAAGACAGCACGAGCTCGCCAGGAGACATTCTGGGGATGCTGGACCCTGTTCCCAGAAAGACCCGCTTGCAGAACGCCTGCCTGGAGTTCCCGTCCAATGTCCGCTCTGCCTCAGACTCCACTCCTCCCGACGGGAGCCATCGGCTCGGCCCTGGCCCGCCAGCCGGTGGCAGCGTCCCAGGTGCAATCTGGGATGGGTTCAGTGGCTGATCTTTATCTCGCACGAATGATGCCAGCTTTCCTGGGATGAAAGGGAAGAGCAGGGGTGAAACTGCTGACTGGGAGCACAGCGCGTCCTGCCCCGGCACGCAGCACCCTGCCCAGGACCCCCAGCTCGGAGCACCTGGGCCTTTCCGAAGACGCCTGAAACTCCAGACACTGTTCCCACGCCCGAGTCATTCCCGCCCCTGAGAGAGACTGTGGGTTTAGCACATGCTCCAAACCACAGGGCCTACTGTGTAACCTTGATAGTCACCTAACCTCTGAGGATTGTACATCTCTCTTAGAGGGTTGATGTGAGGATTCTGTGGGTTCGTGCATATAAAGCCATCCTAACAGGCCTGCCGTGGAGAATGTGAGTCCCACTGGACAGGCACTTTGTCCTGCTGGCTGCCGCATGTCCGGTGCCTAGAACGGTGCCAGGCACAGATCGCATTCCATAAGTGTGTGCTGAACGCATGCGCCCTGCTCACTGGGACCCACAGTCTGAGCACCCTGAGCGTTTGGTTCATGGTTTTTGAATCCAGAAATGTGTTCTCCCTCTCCTCAGGGGAGGGTCTCTGGGTCTCTGTTAAAGACCAAAGGTGAACTGATGTTGATGTTTGCTATCTGCTAAAAAGTGAGCCTGAATGTATCCGTTCAAACCACCTGCAGTAAAGACCCTTGTTTCCATCTCTTGGGCACTCCCTGCCTGTCTGGCCTGTATTGGGTCTCGGGAACCTAACCTCCGTTCTCTAGAGAGCTCTTCCCCTTGTTGGTGACAGGCATGTACAGGAAATGATGATATTCGGACCATGCAGTGGGTCGCACAGACTGGCTTGGGGACATCTGCATAAGCTACATGAAAACATGCATTACATTAAAAATACTCTATATTATGATAAGGAAGACCAAGTACAAAGGGTGATGGGATATGTATACTGTACTCTATTTAACACTGAGTTTTATTTAAACTTTTTAATTAAAACCTAGTCACCTTAAAAAAAAAAAACACCTTGAGCCTGACCAGGCGGTGGCACAGTGGATAGAGCGTCGGACTGGGATGCGGAGGACCCAGGTTTAAGACCCCGAGGTCGCCAGCTTGAGCGCGGGCTCATCTGGTTTGAGCAAAGTTCACCAGCTTGGACCCAAGGTCGCTGGCTTGAGCAAGGGGTTACTCAGTCTGCTGAAGGCCCAGGGTCAAGGCACATACGAGAAAGCAATCAATGAACTAAGGTGTCGCAACGAAAAACTGATGATTGATGCTTCTCATCTCTCTCCGTTTCTGTCTGTCTGTCCCTGTAAAAACAAAACAAAAAAAACCCACCTTGAACTTGCTTGTATAAATGTGCATGCTTTATGTTAGATATTATGATTGGCATGATAACACACAATCCCTGGGCAAGAATTTTGCTACAGATGTCTTAAATTCTTCAGTGTCACTCTTTTAAAAGTTTTGAATAAGTAAGGAATAAAATCTTAAAAATCAATTTAAAAACATTTTAAAAAGGAAGAATAAAGAAGTGAAATTATATGCAAAGAATTGAAATATATTTTACTCTTTTTAAAGGCTGGACTGGGCCTGACCTGTCTGTTTGTTCATATCTGTCCCTGTGTCTGTCTCTCTGTCACAAAAAAATATAATAATAATATAAATAACTAAATAAGGGCTGGGCCAGGAGCGGTGACAGTGCCTCAGAGTTCCTTCCTATCTGCAATCTCATCTTCTACCCAGTTATTCAACTCTTGGGAACCAGACTAAAGCAATAGCTCAGAAAACCCATAAAACTAAAAAAAAAGCTTTAAAAGGGATGAGTGAGGTGCAGGAGGGGTCTGATGAAGATTCCAGAATTATGACATAGAGAAAAAAAATTGTGTGCAACACCCACATTCCGAAATAGGGGTGCAGCTAGGCAAAGCGAGGGTACGAAGCTGGCAAAGGGGCAGCGGGTTGGACCCTGTGTCCCCCGTGCTTGGAGGGGGCCCCATCACTGCCTGTAACCCGAGTGACCACAGCAGGACAGTACACCCAACGCTGCGGTTGTTAGAGTATCTGGACATGACGTTGTTACAGAGGAGAGAAACAAGAGATGCAGGTCTGGAGAGACCAGTCTCGGGGAAGGGTGAGGGGCTGGCAGAGGCTGAGTCTGGGTGGGCAGGGTTCTGGGCAGGCGCTCAGAACTAGGCATCACTCTTCTAAAGACCCGGCCCCCGGAGTTGCAGTCTCGCCCCACTCCCCTGCCCACTCCTCAGCCCCCACCCCGCCCTCGCACACCCTTCCCAGCCCATCAGGTATGAGTCCAGTCAGCGGTTTCCTTCTGGGGCGCAGGCAGAGCAGGTGGGTACAGGGCTCCGGGTCTGGCCTGCCTCCCAACCGGCGGCGGGAGGTGTTTCCAATAAACCTCCGCGTTTTTAATGAGTTCTTTACAACTGCTAAATGATTAAACCCCAGATTGACAGGAGTAACTGGTAGCCCTGAATCTTGGCAGCAAATGAGAGGAGCAGGGCCCCGCCCTGCCGTCCCCTTCGGCATTCCTATAAATGATGGCAGCAGAGCACAAGTGAGAGCTGGCAGCGCACGGCGACTTGTGCAGGTTAATTAATAAACCAATAAGCACCCGTGTATGCGGCATGGTTACCTGGGAGACCTTATTTTCTTTTCCTTCGGTTCTGACGCAGATGCGCACGGGGAATAACCTCTATCTAACGTGTACAGCGGAACACAAGAGTCCCGGAGGTCCACCGTGCTGTGGGTGTGGGGGATGGGACCGTCCCAGCAGGGTTGTTGGAGCAGGGAAGAAAATGCTACAGATGTCTGCAAATTCTGCAGTGTCACTATCTTGAAAAAGTTTTGAATAAATAAGGAATAAAATCTTAAAGATCAATTTTAAAACAACCCCAAATATCAAATGGGACACAGTTCGCTGCTTATCAGAAATTCAAATTTAGCTTGTGCATTCTGTATTTCACCTGGAAACCCTATTCCTGATATAAGACATTTATTTGAAAACAGTTTTTCCCCGGGGAGCAGTCTAAACAGTGGTCCCTGCTTCGTCATTGTGACCTTCCGGGGTGCGAAGCGTCGGAGGGTCCCTGCCCTGTGAGCCCGTGGCAGGCAGGGTCATGGTGGTTAAGGGGAACTTTGGAGTCCGGATTTGCGTTCTGACACTGCCCCTTTCTAGCTGGGTGATCTCAGGGAGGTTCCGTAACCTCTGCGAACCTCAGTTTCTCCTTGTGTGAAACGGGCGTGCTGTGCTTCCCAGGAAGCACTTGGCACAGGGCGCAGCATTTAGTAAACCCCAAACACATGGGACTGAGTTTAATTTTGTTACATTTCACTCCTATGGAATCCATACCAAATCCTCTGGTGGTCTTTCCTTTAAAGGGTCAAGATCAGAATGCCTGTGTTGGAAGAAAACGTGACCCAAGGACAATGGCATGGCCCTAAAACGTTGGGACCTTTGGCTCTCAAAGTCAGAACGGGTTGACTTGAAAGGTGTATGGGGTTCAAAAAGGACTAACCCATCGCACACTCCATGTCATACATTCCTTGTGAGACTCGTGCAGGGACCCTCTCTCCATCCCTTTCCACAGACCTAGGAAGAGACAGCATTCCTGAGCTTGAGACCCAAGTACAAGGCAGTCCTGACTGACCCCCAGGCACATGTCACACTGGGAGCCTCACTGCAGTGCGAGCCCGACCAAGATGTGGGTGGTGGCTCCATTCCACAGCTATTCGAGTCAGGTGACTCTGAACTCCCCGTGGCCCTGAGCACTGGTCCCAGTTCAAGGCAGATTCAGAACCCTGCCTCCAGGAGCTGATGCTGTAGGAGGAGAGGGAAGCCTGGCTGTGATGATGGAAGTCAGGCCGGGAGGCAGCAACTATTGCCTTTTCTTCATTGAGCAACTATTACTTGCCAGGCGCCATTTGCATATGACATGGCATTTAAGGCGGCCCTTGGGACAGCTCTGAGAGGCTGTCGGTGGAGGGGACCAAGGCTCCAGGGGAGAAGGTCACGCTTCTAGGGAGGGAGGTGGGACTCCAGATTTGACCCGGGAACAAGACCAAATTTGGGTCTAGGAGAAATGGAGGTGTGGAGATGCGGGGCAGGAATTTCATCCCTCTTGAACCCTAAGGGGAAACTCTAACCATTCTACAGGAAAGAAGCCAGAGCTGAACAACCCTATAACGTGGCCACAAGATACACGCAGCGATTTAAATTTAAACAAATGAAAAGAAAATATAATTTAATTTTCCATTCCTCCATCACACTGGCCACACTTCAAGAGTTCAACAGCCACATGCGGGCAGTGGCTGTCATACTGGACAGCGCAGGTATCTCCCTACCACAGAGGGTTCTCTTGGTCAGCCCTGCTACTGGACTTTCTGCTTCAAACCAGGATGAGTTGCTCACCCTCTCTCCATCCCTTTCCACAGACAACCTCACGTCCTTTGCCGGGACAAGACAAGGACACCTGTAACTGCCTGCAACATTTCTTCTGTCTGGAGCTAAACTTTCCAAGACCTTAAAGAAAATATATCTTGGACCTCAAATGAAAAATTCAACCTCAAGTAAATATGTATTTAGGTTGCTTAAGTCTAAGGACAAAATCTAAGTCCCGGGTTCCTCTGAGGAAGGTTCTAGAACCCTAAGAAAAAAATGCAGAGTGGGGAATATATGCCAATAAAGAGCACCAGAATCTTGAAGCTCCCATTGTAGAGCTCTAAGAAAACAATCTATAGCTCTTGAAATAGAGTATATTAGAACTTCAGCCTTTTTTAACCTCTTAGTGGATTGTCTGATGAAATGATCTTACTAATATTTTTTTGGAGGGGACTGTGGGAACCCAGGATTCACTAGTTCCTAGGCAATTTAACTTCTGGATGGCTAAATCCACACTGTAAAAATGGAAACTGTATGAACCTCTGGGGGTAAATTGCAACATATATCTGTGAAGAAGAGAAATAAAGGTAAAAAAGTATATTGTTAGAATGACATTTGGTAGCCTATACTAGAGAATTCAAATAAGTGACTTAAATAAAGTAAGCTTATTCCCTTCTTATTTAAAAGACATCTAGAGGAAAATAGGGCAGACAGGCACTAACAACCCATCATTGGGAATCCAGGCTCTTTCTGTTTTTCTGCTTTTCATTCTTAGCATGAGACTTCCAGTATTAGGCCTTTTCATGGCCCAAGACAGCTGCTGAAGCTCCAGCCATCATGACTTATTCTAGGCAGAAGAAAGGAGCAAGGAAGGTGCATAGAGAAAAGGAGCCCACTTCTCAGGTGAGTCAGCATGGCTTTTTAAAAGAATTTTATTGATTGATTGATTTTAGAGAGAGTGGGAGGGGTAGAGTGTGCATGTGAGAGAAATATCGATTTGTTCCACTTATGCCTTCATTGGTTGATTCTTATATGTGCCCTGACCAGGGATCAAACCTACAACCTTGATGTATCAGGATGATGCTCTAACCATCAGAGCTCTCCTGCCAGGGCTGAGTCAGCCTGCCTTTGAGGAGCTACCAAGCAGCCCCAGACTTCATGGGCTATTTCTACCTGCAAGGAATCTAGAAATAAAGTCATTTAGCATGTTACCACTCAGAATAAAAGCAGTGTTCTTTTAGGAAGGAAGAAGAAAGGAAATGAGAGAAGAAAGGGAGGGAGGCAGGAAGGAAAGAAGAAAGAAAGGAAGGAGGGAGGAGGAAGGGAGGGAGGGAGGGAGGGAGGGAGGGAGGGAAAGAAAGAAGGGAGGGAAGGAAGGAGGGAGAGAGGGAGGGAGGGAGGGAGGGAAAGAGAAGGGAGGAAAGGAGGGAGGGAAAGAAAGAAGGGAGGGAAGGAGGGAGGGAGGGAGGGAGGGAGGAAGAGAGGGAGGGAGGGAAAGAAGGGAGGGAAGGAGGGAGGGAGGGAGGGAGGGAGGAAGAGAGGGAGGGAGGGAAAGAAGGGAGGGAAGGAGGGAGGGAAAGAAAGAAGGGAGGGAAGGAGGGAGGGAGGAAGGGAGGGAGGGAGGGAGGGAGGGAAAGAAAGAAGGGAGGGAAGGAGGGAGGGAAAGAAAGAAGGGAGGGAAGGAGGGAGGGAGGGAAAGAGAAGGGAGGGAAGGAGGGAGGGAGGGAAAGAGAAGGGAGGGAAGGAGGGAGGGATGATACCAACTAAGCACTTAGCAGTTCCAATCACACATGGTACAGTGTAGCTACTTTGCCTCCAGACACAGAGGAGCTGATTAGGAAAGTCAGTCTGCTCTCTGAAATTGCAGTGCCTCCTGAGGCCAGGTTGAACAACAGGGAGCAGTGCAGACTGTGGCAAACTAGCGGATCCAATCCCATTCCAGGAGGCCTCTGCCACTCAGCTCTGGCTGATTGTTGGAGCCAGTCCCATTGGTTCCAGTTTTGTTTGCGTCATCAAGAAATCTGGATTATGGGGTGTGCTCTCTCAATTTTTAAATGCTGAGTTAACAACTATTTTAAAAATTTGAACAATATGAGTGGCAAATAAATTTGGCATGTTTTAACCCAGAGGAAGCTATGAGTTTTAAATCTGATTATAGTCAGGAAAATACAATACCCTCATTACATGCAATTATCTAGTGGAATTGTCTCTGTTTTTAAGGAGTAGGGGGCAGTAACTAGACATAATAAAATCCACCCGAGTTGGGAAATGTTTGTGACCTTGGGTGCTTACGATGGGAGCGGGAGAGGGGCGCAGGGCTGCCAGGCAGAACTGGGTGCCCAGGCCCCCTAGAGTAGTGAGCGGGCATCCTGGGCCTCCCATTCAGCCTCCTTGTATGTTGCAAAGTCTCCCAACCCCCCGGCTGTGCTGAGGCCGGGCCATGTGGAGAGGGGGTAGGGGTGGGGGAGTCACACTGCATCATCTCGTGTGTGCCTCCGGGGAAGGCAAAGCCTGATCGAGTCTGAGCCTGCCTGCCTGCAGCCGGGGCCTTTTCCCAGATTCCGGGTGGATTCCGCTGGGATCAAGCCAGGTCTCAAAGTCGGCACCCGAGATCCCAGGGTCCACATGACACATAGAAGTTGAAGGTCAGCAGGGCTGCCCGTGAAGACACATGACATGGCGGGGGTTCGAGGCCTCCCCTGGTGCTCTGGCTGTTCACAGGCAAGGCCAGGGCGTCAGGCACCACACAACTGTCTCAGCTCGCCCTTTCACCAGCTAAACGCCAGTCACAGACATAACCATTGTGTCCTGAGCTCACAGTGTGCTTCCAGCTGACGGCATGAAGGCCTCCACGAGCCTTCGACAGAGGCTCACTATCCCTGACATCTGCGTGCTGAGGAGGGCATCCCAGCTGCCAGTTTAACTCCCTGACTGTGGCATTGACCGAGCTCCCAGGAAGAAACTGACATCTCTCCACCCAGGGTGACCATCAGTCCTGGTTTGCCCGGTACTAAGGGGGTTCCCAGGACACAGGACTTTCTGCTTCAAACCAGGATGAGTTGCTCACCCTCTCTCCATCCCTTTCCACAGACAGCCTCATGTCCCTTGGCAGGACAGGACAAGGACACCTGTAATTGCCTGCAAAGGGTGAGAGAGTGCAGGCATCCTCCCCAGGCGTCTGAAAACAACCCAAGTTCCCAGGAAGGGGCAGAATCATCCCAGCCTGCAGAAAAGCACAGGCGGCCAGGGAAGGGGCAGGCGCCTTGCTCCCAACGATGGAAAACAAAGTCATGTAACATGAGCAAATCTTTCTTCAGAGGTTTAAGAAAAAAAAAGTTATTTTTATTCAGGACCCAGAGAGTTAAAAACCAGCCTCCACTGTGCTGAATTTTCCTCTTGATCTTGGCACAAAGTACAAGGTATTGTCTAGCGCATGTTTGTTTCAAAACAAACTAGAGAAGCATGTTGGTGGGTTTGCACGAGCAGAGCGCATGGGCAGAGCCCTCTGGGGGTGGGGTCCCCAGAGCCCGAGGCTGGCCTTCCTTTACCTTACCCTGTATGGCTTGAGTTTGTTCACCCATTTCTGAGACCTGACCCCTGCAAGGATTGAAAACAGAACTATAATTTCTTAAAACTTAAAATGCTTGGCCCTGGCCAGGTGGCTCAGTGGATAGAGCATCGTCCCAGTGCCCCGAGGTTGAAGGTTTGACCCCGGTCGGGGTGCATACCAACAAATGCACAATTAAATCCAACAAGTAAGTGAAACAATGAGTCGATATTTCTCTCTCTCTCTCTCTCTCTCCCTCTCAAATCAATGGAAAAATTTAACAAAACCAAACCTTAACAAGCTTTGTACTGAATGCTAAGCAGCCATTCACAAGAAAGGGTGCTGAACGGCCAGCATATACTGTTCAATGGAGAGAGCAAGTTGCAGACAGAATATAGTATGGTTGCAATTAAAATAGATCTATATGTTGCAGGTATTTGTCCAAAAAAAATAATAATAATTCTGGGGCTATTTGAACACAAGTTTATACCGGGAGAGGGAAAGTTAAGGTGTAAACTTGTACTTTTAAACTTCAAAGTTTTTAAAAGTCTGCCATTGGGCTTTCTTCGCCCTAAAAAGCCTATACTTTCTGGGGTTCTTTCCTTGTTAAATGGCATTTATGGAATTTTCGGCTAACAGAGCAGGTGGGCCTCCTTTTAAGCAAACCCCCGTGTTCGCTGGTCTGTAAGAACCATAGGGTTCCCTCCCATAGGACAGGCCCTCAACCTGGTGCAAAACAGGGGCACATTTTATACACCTTTTAAAGAACAAACAAATCCCTCGCGTAATTAATTAGGCCTATAATTACAGACCAATTTTTGAAAACGTAATTTGTAGCTTCCCTATAACGCTCATTTCGAGCCTGACTTCTGATGTGGGCTAAATTATATTGGAACCAATTTTTACGACGTGGAGACTTGGGAGGAACCAGACTTCATCTGTGATTGATTTAAATATATTGTCGTTTCCATAACTGGCAGTTATGGAACCATGTGATACCCCAGGCCCTGGATACAGGGTTCTGTAGTGTTAATTTTATTTCAAGTTCATGGCCACCTACCGGGGTTTGGAGAAACGGTCTACTCCGTTCTGTTTCTTCTTCTTTCTTTCTTTCTTTTTTTTTTTTTTTTTTTTTTTATATTTTTCTGAAGCTGGAAATGGGGAGAGACAGACAGACTCCCGCATGCGCCCGACCGGGATCCACCCGGCACGCCCACCAGGGGCAACGCTCTGCCCACCAGGGGGTGATGCTCTGCCCCTCCGGGGCGTCGCTCTGCCGTGACCAGAGCCACTCTAGCGCCTGGGGCAGAGGCCAAGGAGCCATCCCCAGTGCCTGGGCCATCTTTGCTCCAATGGAGCCTTGGCTGCTGGAGGGGAAGAGAGAGACAGAGAGGAAGGAGGGGGGGGGCGGTGGAGAAGCAAATGGGCGCTTCTCCTATGTGCCCTGGCCGGGAATTGAACCCGGGTCCCCCGCACGTCAGGCTGACGCTCTACCGCTGAGCCAACCAGCCAGGGCCCTGTTTCTTCTTTACCATGGGTCCGTGTTCGTCGTCCTTCTGAGGGTCAACAGTTTTACAGAACAGGCTTCATTCTGTTTATGCCATTAAAAAAAGAAGAAGAAGAAAATCTCTGAATTTGAGTAGGATCCCTTGCACATGAGTAAAAGAAGTGGGGATTTCTAAAAAAGAGAGCAGTGGGGTTTTGAGGTCTCTGAGTGACAGCTTTCCAAGGACTGCGGGTCTGGCATCCGTCCCCGGGGCCCCTTCGCTCCGTAGGAGAAAGCATGGCCGGCGGCCTTGACGCTCCGTGGGAGTCTGCAGTGTGGGGTTCTCTCTGGGCTGTGTTTGGAGCACCAGGGTGATGCTGGGAGATGCAAACTCTATTTAAGAAGATAAAAAGGGAAGTGCTTTCAGGAAAAGGGCAGGGGGGACAGGGGACCGGTGAGCAGGGCTGTGAAATCATGAATTTTGCCTCCTCCAGCAAGAGGGAGGCTGGGCTGAGTTTTTATTGACACAGGATCTTACATGTAGCAGAGAGCTGAGCCCTCACCTCCCAGCTGCAAGGTGGGAATTCCGACCTGTCAGGGCAAAGGCACCAGTGCCCCAAGTCAAGGGCAGGTGTGCGGGGTGTGGGTGCTTCTGGTGGCACAACCGGCACCCTGCAAGGCTCCGAGGCCCACCTGCCTCTTGTCTTCAAGCGAGCCACCGGGAGAGTCCCTTGTCCTTTGGTTCTGAGTAAAGGGTTAGCTGGGGCAGCTTTCTTTATACTCCTCCTGGGGAGAAGTCCTTACCTGTGAGCGCCTCCCAAAGGGACATCTAAACCAAACCCTCCTGTCTAAATATTTCCTGAGTTTGGACTTTCTCCCTGGAGACAGTTTTATTGTTAAATTGTGTGTATCCTCTTAGAGGGATTACTCATTCCAACCAGTGGGAGGAACCATCCCCAAATACCTTTTGACTCATTTGGGGTGTCTATCGCCTTGCATAAACTTTGAATTACTGCTTTTGTTGAGCAGATTATTATTAGGAAACACCTTTGCACGCCGTCTGTACATGTCATCACATCTCCCCAGAGTCGGAGCCCCGTGAGTCTGGAAGAGTGCAGCTCGGGCAGGTTCAGGGAGAAGGTGCCGCCTCTAACCTCTCTCGCTGGCTCGCTCGCCCGCTGCCACCTGGCCGGGCCACCTGGCCTCAGAGTTCCCAGGTGGGTCTGCTTAAGAGGCAGACAAGTCCGGAAAGCAAGGGCAGGCTCTGCAGCGGTGCAGGACAGCTGCTCCGGTGCCCGCGCACCACGGGGACAGGGACGGCACTAGCCACCCCCAACGTTCCGGCCTCGTGCAGGGCCCCGTGCACAATGAGAATGCAGAGTTCCCTGTTTGAAAAGCATTAAAAATGTCTTCATGCTTTACTGAAAACTGTCCTTCTCTAAGAATGAAACAAAGACGCTTGCCCAGTCAGGAAAAACAGAACAAAACCAAGAACAACACACTCTCTTTCTAAAAACTCTGCCCCACCATTTCCCCATAGCCAGTTTATTGGGTAGGAGTTCTCAACCCACCAGAATTAGAATCCGGGGAGGCAGGTGGGAATGGTAAAACTCTGACCCTCAGGGCCCCACCTCCAAGAGCGACAGAATCATAATTTGGGGGCTTTTATTTTATTTTATTTTATTTTTGCTTTCGCTAGCCCTCCAGGTGAATTTAATGTGCAGCTGCAGAACCATCCATTTAAAGCAAGGAGGCTTTAACTCAAGCAGACAATTCAAAATTCAAAATGCCAAAAGGAATAGAGTCACCAGGTAAGTTTCTCTACATCCTGAATTCCCCTCTCATTTAGGGCATCCCAGGTGGCGGAGAGAAGGAAGAGCCAGTCCCAAATCTACATGGACCCAGCCAAGGGGATTTGGCATTCGAGTGGCCCCCTCTGCTGGCCACGAAAACCCGTTCTCTTCCGGAAAGGACTGACCGTAGGAAGGAGCTTCCCTGATGGGACCGGACTGGCACTTCTCGGATGCTGGGGTCCGCAAAGCAGGCGAATTTCCAAGGTAAACACCAAAAATGTTGGGGGTTTGGTTCAACCTTTTATTTTACCAACGCTGCTATTTCAGTAAAGAGAAGGCATCACTCCCAGCAAAAATAAGAAAGGAAAGCAATAGAAATATTTAGGTTTCAGAAAAACCTTATTGCATTTTTCGTATTATTCTCATTTTGCTTCAGGCCGGTGAGCTATCTCCTGGGACTTGAGCTGGGGAGCACTGGCTGGAGTGAGAACTTTCAATTCAGAAATTACTTGTCCGGTTTCTGTTTGAGAGCCAGCTTCGTGGGCTGTGACCCCGGTGGTGCCCAGGGCCTGGCGCCCAGAAGGACCCTGCACTTTGTCCAATGTTTGGCTGGCGACCTCTTGAAATTCTTAATACTTTTTTATTTTAACTTATTTTGGGGGGATGGGGAAAGAAGCATCCACTTTTTGTTCCACTGAGTCATGCAGCCATTGATTGCTTCTCATATGTGCCCTAACCGGGGCTTGAACCAGCAACCTCAGGGTGGAACTGGCAACTGGGTGCTTCCTGAGGATGCAATATCCACTGCACCACTGGCGAGGACACAACATTTTTAATGCTTTTTGAACAGGGAACTCTGCATTCTCATTTTGCACAGGGCCCTGCGAATGAGGTAGCTGAGCCTGGTTTAAACGGGTACACGTGGTTGAAAACGTAGCTTTTGGTTATTCCATAACTACTATTTGTTGAGCCGCTGCTGGTACCCGGTGTTGAGGATACAGCGCTGACCAAACACACAGAGCCGGTCCTCAGGAAGCGCTCTCCCTGGAGCCGGCACACTGCGCACGCTCACAGGGTAAGGGGATGTCAGTCAGTCTGGCAACTGCAAGGCTGATGAGTCTTAAGGTCACAAGAGAGGGTAAAGTGATGACAGGTGGCAGGGAGCAGAGGCCTGGGGAGGCTTCTGGGAGGAAGTGACATTGAAGCCAGGACCTCAAGGACAGAGCAAATGAAGGAAAAAGCCTATGCTGGTGGCCGACAGCTTGGGGGCCACAGGAGGAACTGGATTTCATTCAGAGTAGTGAAGGCTCACTGAGAAGGTTTACTCAGGGAGTCACAAGATCAGGGTGACATTTTAGGATGGCTGGGCAAGGGCCAAGTGGAAGCTGGGAGACCAGTTGGGGGCTGGTGAGGGGCGAGGGGGCTATGGTGGAGGCTGCCCTGGACACAGGGTTCTCAGCTACACTGCTGACATGTGGGGCCAGATAACTCTGTGGGGGTGGCTTTCCTGGGCATTGTAGGATGTTAGCACACCTGTCCTCTCCCCACCAGATATCAGTAACATCCTCCCCTCTGCATCCCCCCTTGTATTGTGACAACCAAAATTATCCCCAGACATTGTCAAAGGTTCCCTGGCGGCCAAACACTGGACCTGGTTAAAAACCACTGGCTTGGGGGGTGATGGTGGGAGGCACAGAGAGGAAGAAGGAACTCAGGATCTGTCTTGGAAACCAGGCTAAGGGAACAAAAGCCAATGGATTGGACTGGGATGGGGGTGTGAGGAGAACCAAGGACTCCAGATGACTCCTCGTTTTCTGGTTTGAGTAACGATGAACGGGAGCATCATTTTTGCTGAGATTTGGGGGGTGCACAGGTATGGGGTTTAAACATGACCAGGAATTCTGTTTCAACCAAACATCAGCTTCCTTCCTGCCTGATAGAAACCAGTATGGCCTTGCTGGTCGGTGGGGCTGGTGGACCACCCAGCTCTGGCTAACCATGTTCTTATTTATTTATTTATTATTATTTTTTTTTATTTTTTTTTTTAATTTTTCTGAAGCTGGAAACGGGGAGGCAGTCAGACAGACTCCTGCATGCGCCCAGCTGGGATCCACCCGGCACGCCCACCAGGGGGTGACGCTCTGCCCATGCGGGGTGTCGCTCTGTCGCGACCAGAGCCACTCTAGCGCCTGGGGCAGAGGCCAAGGAGCCATCCCCAGCGCCTGGGCCATCTTTTGCTCCAATGGAACCTCAGCTGTGGGAGGGGAAGAGAGAGACAGAGAGGAAGGAGAGGGGGAGGGGTGGAGAAGCAGATGGGCACTTCTCCTGTGTGCCCTGGCCGGGAATCGAACCCAGGACTTCCGCACGCCAGGCCAACGCTCTACCACTGAGCCAACCGGCCAGGGCCTAACCATGGTTCTTATACTCCCCCAGGTCCTCAGCGCACACCTGGTGCTGTTGGGTCACCTTGGCAGCCTCCCTCGTCACAGATCCCCTGGAACCCGGTCTCCTGATTCAAGTTCTGTCTGCACAGTATGTGATGCCAGAAAAGAAGTGAAAAGTGCAATCCATCATTTGATTTTGCTGCCTGGGGAGAAGAGGGCTGGGTGCACATTGCCCAGATGTTTGGAGAAATGGCTCCATCTCTGGGTGAGGAAACTCAAATTCAGGATGCTCGTGGCAAATGCACCTGCCAGAACAGCCACCCCAGGGCTACGGCTTTACTCTGAAGTGACATCAGAGTTGCCAGCTGACACCTCCTTCCCCATGTGGCCAAAGAGGCACCACGTTTGTCAGTTCTGTTCGGCCCTCTCTCTGTCCCCTGCCCTCTGGGGACACTTGGCCCTGTGCAGCCCATGGGTGCTTGGGCCTTCTTGGTCATCTCGGCAGTGGAGAACCAGGGAGGGGTGAGGCCCTAGGACGCAGCCTTGTGGTCAGCTGGCCCCCAAGGTCGTTCACACTCTGCTGTGGGTCCATCTCTCTTTGTAGGGTGTGCATTGGCGTGTGTGGGCCATTATTTTTTTCATGTTTAGCAACCATAGATAGGTGTTTGGGGGATATTTTTCTGTGAATCACGGGTCCAGCTTTTGCCCACCTGGGCCCAGTGTTTGTTTACCATTTAGCTTTTTATTCAGAAACATTTATTTGTATGACATTTCCACTCATTTCTCTGGTTTTAAAGGTTGTTTTTAAAAACAGTAATGGATGCTGAACTTAACGAAATTCCTTTCTGACATCTATCAAGATGACGACGTAGTTTTCATCGTTCACTGCCTGGTAGGAATTGTATCAGCAGATCTCTTCCCACAGAAGCGTTCCGTGTGTCCTGAGCGACCCCCCCTGGTCACTGGCTGTGCCTTTTGGGATTCAAAGGCCCTTTCTCATTCTTCTCTTACTAACATTTTCTTGGGTTTTATTGGCTGTGAAAAAATTAAGGTGAAAAATCTATCATTGTGTTTCATCTTCTGGTAAATAATTTAAAAATATTTTTTTTCCAAAAAAAAAAAAAAAGGACCATGCTATACATTGTACTTTTTTTCTGATTCAAATGCCCACACGCATTCAGACAGAAGATAGCGCCTGACCTCATCTTGTTTCTCTGGTTGTTTCTTCAGAGGGGATCCCCCTTTCTCCTGGGGCTCTTCCAGGGCAGGCTGACCCCAGGGCTCTGTCCTAAGACATCTCTTCTCATTCTGCCCAGCCCGCAATGGCTTCCACTCTGAGCAGCCCGCACGTCCAGCCGCACCTCCTCTCTGAGCTGCCAGCCTGTCCCCCACTCACCCTGCCTCTCCAGGGGAAGCCAGTGACCCCAGTCCAAGGCCTCAGACCCTGTCAAGGGGACAGACTGTCCAGGCCAGGCCAGTGAGCCCCCACAGGCAGGCATTGAAAAGTGCACCCCAAAGGTGATTCTCTGTGTTCCCTTGAACAGATGCAATCAGTTCACAGAGGGAAACCAGGTTTTGTTTAGTCTTTTCCTGGCCCAGAACTCCTGGTATTTAATAAACCCTGGAGCCGGCCGGAGAATGACTGGCTTTTCTGGGCCCCAGGCCGCCCTGCTGGCTCCCTCTCTGCAGGTGGGAGCTTGACCTGTCTGCTGCCCACTGGGGGGCGGGATTTTTCTGCCCAGCCCCACCCCCTGATGCCACCACCTTTTCCACCAGATGAAGAGAAACACGGCTTCTGAAGGGTCCTTCTCCTCCAGCCCCAGCTCTGTGGGGCAGCTTCTCTAGTTTAAAGGACGGAACCTGCTCCAGACCTGCCCCAAAGGAGCTTGGGGTGAACTCTGAGCTCTGGTTAGCCCGTGTCATGGGTCAGCCGAGTCACAGTTGGGGTCCCGTTGCCCCAGGGAGATTTTATTGCCTGAGAAGTAGCAGTAGAGACAGCGGGTCTCTTAAGATGATCTTAAGAGCCTGACCTGTGGTGGCACAGTGGATAAAGCATCGACCTGGAAATGCTGAGGTCGCCGGTTCGAAACCCTGGGCTTGCCTGGTCAAGGCACATATGGGAGTTGATGCTTCCAGCTCCTCCCCCCTTCTCTCTCTCTGTCTCTCTCTCCTCTCTCTCTCTGTCTCTCACCCTCTCTCTCTCCTCTCTAAAAAAAATGAATAAATAAATTAATTAAAAAAAATAACAACAACAAAAAAAAAAAAAAAAAAAAAGATGATCTTAAGAGATGATTGGACGGATGAGGGAGGAATTTTAGAGACAGTCTGTCCCTCAGAGTCACAACAGCCCCGCAGAGACCTCAGCTCTTCCGCAGCCCGCAGCTTGCCGGACTGCGGACTGCGAGGGTGCAGCCTGGGGCGCAGAGCTGGACCAGACGCTGTGGGCACCCCAGCAGGCGGCCGTCTCATTCCTACTCAGATCCAGTGTTACAGTGGGAATGGGCTGCAAATGGACCATTTCCCTTTGGAGTAACCCCCACCCCTCTGAAAAGCAAGCTTCCAAGAGCTGAAGTACCAACTGAGTGAGTCTGGGTGGTGGAGAGGATGCTCACAGGGGCTGACAGGGCATGTGGGTTCAAGGGACCGCTGACTGAATTCTTCCTTTCTGGCAGCCTATTGCAGCACAGAGAGGGCCATAAAGGAACATGGTTTAACAAAAAGCATTGGTTTTTAAAATTATTATACACTAAGAAAATGTTCCCTCCTCCCCCCCCAAAAAAAAATACAAAGAAGAAAATAAAAATCACCCCAAGGTCTGTCACCGAGACACAGCACTGTTCCGTGTTGGGATGACGGATCTCTCCGTGCCTATCTGAGGGCGGGCGCGTGACCATAAGGAGCCCTTGCGCCCGCTCATCTGACCTGGTTTATCTGCCCTGAGCGCAGTTCCAGGCAAGTACTGGGAGCTCTCTGTCCACATTTTAAGCACCTCAGCAGTCTGTTGTATGGCTCATGAAGGCACTCCCATATGATGTCTGTTGATGTTAAATGAATGAATGAACAAGTGGAAAAGCAAATGGATGAATACATGAAGGAAGGGAGGGAAGAAAGAAACCCCATTAGGACATTCAGTAATTTAAAAAAAGAAAAAATAAGTTAAAAAAATAAATATATACTAGTAAAACAACCCTTCTCAGCACTCCACACGCCCCCACCACCACCAGTGTTCACTGGGCAGGAGTAGAAGCAGCCATATTATAATAGGACCCCCCCTCCCATGTCCCCATGTCCTGGTGTCCCCTGATTGGTCCAGAAATGAGCACAAAATCCATGCTGAGCCAATCAGAGTCCTTCCCTGGAAAAGGCTCAATGGTAAGGCGTAAAACCTTGGAAGTCATTGATGGTGGTATTTTCTCCCAAAGGGGTCCTGAGAAGCCCAGGAAGCCAGTCTTTCTGAAAGAAGAGAATGAGGCAGACGTGCAGAGAGGAAAGGCACGGGAGCCTCACTGCCCTTGCAGCCTCTTCCTAGAGGCCCCCGGTTTCTGAAGCTGCTTCAGGTTGGTTCCTATCACTCAAGACCAAGAGGCCTGGAAACACAGCTGTAGTTCATATTCATCTAGGAGCTCTGTGGGCACCACGTGCCCGGCTCTGGGGAGGTCCCGGCTGGCCTCCGATGTTTATGTGCCAGTTCTATACGGACCTCCTGCCTCATGGCCCTGTGGTCTGGACTTGGGGTACACAAAGCTCTTCAGGCACGTTATCTCTTGATCTTTAAGACAACCCTGTGACTTTCCACAGCCCTCTCCTGACGCATCTGTGTGCCAGATTCTGTGCCAAATTCCAGGATCAGGCAGAGTCGCTACGTGCTGATTCACCAATCGCTGGCTGGGCCCAGGTTGCACCACGAGGAGCAGATGCGCCTGGTTTTTCATCGGCTTTGGGGACCCCTCCCAGACCCACCTCACTAATCAGCTGCGGAGGTCACGCCTTTCGCCACTCCCCGGGGATTACAGTCGGAGCTGCCTGTCTACCCCTGTTCCAGCACCTCTGGGTTCCCACGACCCAGGTCCTAACCGCCAGCCCGCGGAACTGAATTTGGAACGCCTATTCTGAGCTGCAAGTCACACGCTAAACATCAGCCCAGAGACCTATACTGTCCAGCCGGGCAGACACAGTCCAGCTCTTAAATACACGAGATAGTGGTTGTCCTTGGTCCGTGAAAGCAGTGGCGGTCCCAGGGGCCTAGCTGGGAAGGTTGGCTGCACCGTGAGATCTATGAGACCAGCTAAGCATCTTGTCCATCTGTGCTCACAGTCTTCCCCCACAAGGTGTCACTGTCAACCTCTGTTCCTAGGGAGCTTGCCAGAGCTGGGGGTGACAGGAAACAAACCCGCAGGACAGTTTTACATTTCTCTTATAAGGCCTCTGAAGACAGCAAAGGAATGTGGGAGAAAAGCGGCTGTGAGGACAGCAGTCAGGGAAGGCTTCCTGGAGGCAATCATTTAGACTGTGAGATCTAAACAACAAGGAGACAGGCATGTGGCCATCTGGGAGAAAAGCACTCCAGGTGGAGGGGAATGCAAGTGCAAAGGCCCTGGGGTTGTGGGGGGGGGGGATGGGGTAGCCGAGGCCTGCACTCGTCTGTGTGACTGGGCTTGCCGGTCTCCGGAGACCAGGAAGGAAGATGATGCCGCACACAGACTGATGCAAAGCTTGGAGGCGTGGGGAAGGGGTTAGGGCTCTCCCCTAAACCAATGAGAAGCTGGTGGAGGACTTTAAGCAGGAGTGACAGCGACCACTCTGACCCCTGCGTGAGGACGTGACCGGAGGGCCGACAGGGACCGAGCGTGGCAGCCAGTGCAGCAGTGCGGGGGACAGATGCTGCTTTGACAGCAGTTCTTTTCCATCCAAGGTCTGGTCCATGCTCAGGCAGTGCCTTGCGCTGTCGGGTCTCTGGAGCCCCCTTTGATCTGATCCATTCCTTAGCTTTTCTTTGTGTTTGGTGACATTAACATTTTTGAAGAGGACAGGCAAGGACTTCCATGGCTGAGTAGCATCTGGCTCACATGAGTCTCACTCATAATTATCCTGACCATGCACCCCGCTCCGTCCAGGCCGCTTTGTTCCCATCTGTTTGCAGCCATTATAATTATACTTCGTAGGGGTTAAATGGTGTCCTCTAAAAGGCATGTCCACACCCTAATCCCTGGATCCGGTGAATATGATCTTTTTTTTTTTTTGGGGGGGGAGGTCTTTGCAGATGTAATTAAGTTAAGGATCTTGAGATGAGATCATCCTGGATTGTCTAGGTGGACCCTAAATCCAGTGACAAGTGTCC
Source organism: Saccopteryx leptura (assembly GCF_036850995.1). NCBI lineage: Eukaryota > Metazoa > Chordata > Mammalia > Chiroptera > Emballonuridae > Saccopteryx > Saccopteryx leptura. The sequence continues at coordinate 196,727,879 of NC_089507.1, read as the reverse complement.
TTGGAAGAGACACACAGAAGAGAGACAAACAGAGGAGGAAGAAGCCATGTGAAGACGGAGGCAGAAGTGGGAGTGATGTGGCCACAAGCCAAGGAGTGCCGGAAGCCACCAAAAGGTGGAAAAGACACAGAAAATTCTCCCCTGGATCTTCGAAGGGATCACAGCCCTGCTGACACACCTCGATGTTAAACTTGGCCTTGAGAACTCTGAGAGAACACGTCTGTTGTTTTACGCCCCCCAGTTTGTGGTCATTTGTTACGGCAGCCCCTGGACACCAACACCACTCCCCTTTTCGGTCAGAAGAACAGTTCTATGGTCGTCCCCCCCCCCCCAATGCCTTCCACAGAGTGGATAAAATGTTTGTGGATTGGCAGAAACATAATACAACTCGCACAGTCTGAAGACCATCATGTGGGGATCTTTAAAGTGGCCGTGCGGGGGTGGGGGGGTCCTCCTTGGAGGCCTGGAGAAGTCCCCTTGCCAATCTTGGGCAGCAGCCACAGCCCAGGAGATGTGAAGACCTCTTAGGACACCCAAACATTTCTGGCATCAGCCAAGGGGGACCAGAGAAGCCCCTGGCATCTGGGTGGCCCTTGGGTGGGAGGGGGTAGCTTCCCCACCACTAAGAACATGTGCTGGCTGTCAACTGGGCCCCGCAGGCCACAGAATTCAGGAGAGGGTGAAGTCACCCCAATTCAGGCGCATCCACTGGCCTGGGAAGCCAAGAGGGGTCACACTTGCCTGGTGGCAATGACTGGGACACACACTGGGACCACATGGTAGGCTGCTCCATTGCATCACAAGGAAGCAGGTTGGTTGGGGTGGGAGGTGGGGGGTTGCAGGCCCTGGGCAGCTGTTTCCCAGGGCCCCATGCCCAGATAGGGGCACTCGGGGACACAGTCCTCAGCCCTGTGAAGCCTGGGATCAGTTTGCACCCCACCCTCCCTCCGATCCGGCACAGACCCTGCCTCCAGGGCCCTCAGCTGCACCAGGCCATCGTGTGGCTTCAGGGAAGGGCTCTTTCTTGTTTTTAGTCTTCTTGGACATATTTTGTTTTTAATTTTCATAGAAAGGGGAAATAAAAATCATAATGAACTGTGGGAAGTGCTTCTTTAGTACCCTGAGGAAGAGCAGGCAATGTCCCTGGAACAGCCCGGGGGGTCTGCCTCCACTTTCTGGAAGAGTCTTGGGTTTATTGTTAGCATTCATCCCCCACCAGGCGCAGCTCCTGGCCTGTCTCCAGCCAGAAGCCACCAGAGGACATTCATCAGGGGCCCTGCATGCCCAGGGGTTTGTTGTACAGGCTGTGAACACAAATCTATGGATGTTTTTACTTGTGGGCCCTTCTGGAGAGTTTCAAATATTGTGTTAACAGAATGCAAATTTTGGCTTCAGAACATAATTTCCAAAAGACATCTCAGGCTGTCTCATCTGTACACGTGGCCTTTGCAAGAGCCGCTGTCTCTGCCTGAAGGCACCTGTCCACCATGCTCTTCTGACAGCTCCTGCCGGGCATCTCGACCTCCTAGGGCTGCCCGCGCTTACTAGCTGTTCGCGTCTGCAGTGGACACACCCAGCAGACAATGCCCTGCTCCAGCCACACTGCTGGAGTCTTCCACAAACACCCACGTGCACCCGAGGTTACCCTGTGAGCTCCCAGCCATCTACTTGCCTGCCAGGAGATCTGGGAGGGCAGCCGGCCACACCTCCCTGTAATCAGAAACACCTTCGCCCTGGAGTTGAGACTCAAGTACATCAGAACTGGCTTTATAAGGCAAAAGTTGCCTAAATAAAAATCCCCACTGGGAAACAGTTCGTTTCCACACACGTCAGTACCTGTGGTTTTGTGCATACTGGGCCAATGCACAGGCTGTGGCTAATTTTCATCTGGCATGAAACAGATGGTTGTTTTTTCTGCTCAGCACCATATAAAATAAACCCAGTTAGGCTAGGAAAACCATGTTGAGATGTAAGGAAAGAATAAACTTTGGACAACTTATCAGCTAGGAGACTTTTCACTGTAAAGAAACAAGCGTCTACCAGAGGTGCTTTAACACAAATCTTTTAAATTTCTCATCACAAAGCCAGAGGAGTGTTGGCAATGCCAGGGCACTTATTCAGGGTCTTGTTAACATCATCAAAGACCCAGGATTCTTCTGCCCTCCCAGGGTCAGCTTTGGTCCTTGGGCTCCTCTCCTCAACACACAAGAGGGCTGCACTGGCTCCAACCATCACTTCCTCACGACCAGCTGCATCCGATTGCAGAAATGTTTCCATCTAGTGTCTCTTTTTGAGACTAAAAAAAACCCATTCCCAGAATCCCTTCAGTGACATCCCTTTGAGGCTTGACCATAGCTCAAACCCCTTCCTACCAACAATATTTGCTAAGCAGTAAGTGCCCTGATTGCTAGAACAAGGGATTGGCAAACAATGGCCTGGAGGTCAAATCCATTCAGTACCCACTTTTGTAAATAGCCACCCCCACCACTTCAGTATTGTTGGTGGTCTCTTTCACGCTACTGTGTCAGAGATCATATGCCTAAAATATATGCCCAGACGGTCCTTTACAGAAAAAGTTTGCACCCTCTAGTTTATTTATTTATTTATTTTGTATTTTTCTGAAGCTGGAAACGAGGAGAGACAGACAGACTCCCGCATGCGCCCGACCGGGATCCACCCGGCACACCCACCAGGGGCGACGCTCTGCCCCTCCGGGGCGTCGCTCTGCCGCGACCAGAGCCACTCTAGTGCCTGGGGCAGAGGCCAAGGAGCCATCCCCAGCGTCCAGGCCATCTTTGCTCCAATGGAGTCTTGGCTGCGGGAGGGGAAGAGAGAGACAGAGAGGAAGGAGGGAGTGGGGGTGGAGAAGCAAATGGGCGCTTCTCCTATGTGCCCTGGCCGGGAATCGAACCCGGGTCCCCCACACGCCAGGCCGACGCTCTACCGCTGAGCCAACCGGCCAGGGCTGCACCCTCTAGTTTAGATGGATCAAGACCGATATTAGACCGAAGGAGCCATCCCTGCCGTGTCTGGTTCAAGCCCAGCTTTGCCTCGGATGAGCTGCGTGTCTTTGAGGAGCCCCTCATTCTGAGGCTTGGGTCCCCATCTATAATGAGGTAAAACCTTTTGCTGCTGTTGCTGGGATTAAAAGAGGTGATAGACCAAAAGCACCTGGGCCAAAACAGGCTCCAGAGTGTTCCGTTCCCTTCAAGAATTTCCTAATGATTCTGTGCTGTCTGACTTCCCCGTCCCCGCTCCAGAAGAGAAGCTGCCGGCGGGATTTGTGGTTTACTAATTAGAATCAAAACATTGCTCCTGTTCTTAACAAAAGTCAAATGACCTCAAACAGACTGGTTTTAGGAGCTTTGTGAAAATCAGAAAGAGCTGACAATAAAACTCCAAAGGAGAGTTGTGCAACACGGCGGTGGGGGGAGACAGGAGTCCACAGGGTGTCTTCTCGTGGGGTTCCTCGCTGTCCAGGATCTTTGCTGTGGGTTGCAAGTCGAGGCGGGGGGCTGAACAAGATGGAAGGCTCAGGGTGCCCACAGTGACAAACATCAAAAACTGGGGTCCCAACTCCGCCCCCAAGAACCGTTTTAATATCACAGCTACCCCGTGTTTTGGAAGAAAATGACTGCCAAACAAAATGCTTATATTAGCTAATTAATTTCCCTTTATTTTGTTAAAAAACAGTCAAGAACATATGCATTGGCCAATCTGGACTTCCGCTGGGACCAGAGACCAAGGGACATGACATAAAAATAACAGGCTGTGGGCTTGGACGAACCCAGATTTGCATCCCAGTTCTCTGTGTTTGGCTGTGTCCCCCTGGGGCAGATGACCTTACCTCTCTGAGACTCAGTTTCCTCATCTGTAAAATGGAGATCACAACAGTGCCTCTTTTCTGAGATTCCTGAGAAATCTGATAAGATCAATTAAGATTTAATATGGTGATAAAGTGTCCAGTCCAGGGTCTGACACATAGTATATGCTCAACAAAGGTTAAATATTATATTATCTAATGTATATAGCTCCAACACTGCAAGATAGATATTAATTTCATTTTTCAGAAGAGGAGACGGAGATTCAGAGAAGTTAAGTAATTTGTCCTAGGGCACACAGCCAGGAAGTGGCAGAGTCCGGGTTGGTGCACAGGACTGAGTGGCTCCAGACTGCCTGTGAGGAGCAGTTTGTGGGACCACCAGGACAGTGACAGGAGGACCTCAGAGTTGTGATCATTCCTGCCAAAGCAAAAAGCTCGGGAGGTTTGCATTCGGGCCACCTCATCCTAGGAAATGGCCTTCTTCTCTCTACAGCACTGACAGTAGCTTGTAAGGGCACATGCTCGAGCCCACCCCAAGGTGGGGGGACTGAGAGGAATCCTCCCAACCAACCGGAAGAACCAGGGAGAGGCAGCCACAAGGGTGCCCAGCAGACCTCTTTATGACCACCAGAGGGCAGCAAATGCATCTGTAAGGGAGGGCAAGCCAGGCTGCAGAGCCAGAGGTAAGTCAGACCCCCAGGTGCCAGCCTCCCACACACACCCAGGTGCCTCCCCCCCATACACACCCAGGTGCCCCCCAAACACACACCCAGGTGCCTCCCCCCACACACCCAGGTGCCTCCCCACCCACACACACCCAGGTGCCTCCCCCCACACACATACCCCGGTGCCCCCCCCACATACACCCAGGTGCCTCCCCCACACACACACCCTGGTGCCCCCCCACACACACACCCAGGTGCCTCCCCCCCACACACACACCCCGGTGCCCCCCCCACACACACCCAGGTGCCTCCCACACACATACCCAGGTGCCCCCCCACACACATACCCAGGTGCCTCCCCCACACACACCCAGGTGCCTCCCCCACACATACCCAGGTGCCCCCCCACACACACACCCAGGTGCCTCCCCCCACACATACCCAGGTGCCCCCCCCCACACACCGAGGTGCCTGCCCCCCACACACACACCCAGGTGCCCCCCCCCACACACACCCAGGTGCCCCCCCACACACACCCAGGTGCCTGCCCCCCAAATACACACCCAGGTGCCCCCCCACACACACACCCAGGTGCCTGCCCCCCCCACACACACCCAGGTGCCTCCCCCACACACACCCAGGTGCCCCCCCCCACACACCCAGGTGCCTCCCCCACACACACACCCAGGTGCCTCCCCCACACACACACCCAGGTGCCCCCCACACACACACCCAGGTGCCTCCCCCCACACACACCCAGGTGCCTCCCCCACACACACCCAGGTGCCCCCCCCACACACACCCAGGTGCCTCCCCCCACACACACACCCAGGTGCCCCCCACATACACACCCAGGTGCCCCCCCACATACACACTCAGGTGCCTCCCCCACACACACCCAGGTGCCCCCCCACACACACACCCAGGTGCCTCCCCCACACACACCCAGGTGCCTCCCCACACATACACGCCCAAGTGCCTGCCCCCCCACACACACCCAGGTGCCTCCCCCCACACACACCCAGGTGCCTCCCCCACACACACCCAGGTGCCCCCCCCACACACACCCAGGTGCCTGCCCCCCCCACACACACCCAGGTGCCTCCCCCCCCACACACCCAGGTGCCTGCCCCCCCACACACACCCAGGTGCCTCCCCCCCCACACACCCAGGTGCCTGCCCCCCCCACACACACCCAGGTGCCTGCCCCCCCCACACACACCCAGGTGCCTGCCCCCCCACACACACCCAGGTGCCTCCCTCCCACACACACCCAGGTGCCTCCCCCCACACACACCCAGGTGCCTTCCCCCCCCCACATACCCAGGTGCCTCCCCCCACACACACCCAGGTGCCTCCCCACACATACACCCAGGTGCCTCCCCCCACACACACCCAGGTGCCTGCCCCACACACACACCCAGGTGCCTGCCCCCCCACACACACCCAGGTGCCTGCCCCCCCCCACACACCCAGGTGCCCCCCACACACATACCCAGGTGCCTCCCCCCCACACACCCAGGTGCCCCCCCCCACACACCCAGGTGCCTCCCCCACACACACACCCAGGTGCCCCCCACACACACACCCAGGTGCCCCCCCCACACACCCACCCAGGTGCCTGCCCCCACACACACACCCAGGTGCCTCCCCACACACACACCCAGGTGCCCCCCACACACACACCCAGGTGCCTCCCCCCCACACACCCAGGTGCCCCCCCACACACACACCCAGGTGCCTCCCCCACACACACCCAGGTGCCCCCCACACACACACCCAGGTGCCTCCCCCCACACACACACCCAGGTGCCCCCCACATACACACCCAGGTGCCCCCACACACACACCCAGGTGCCCCCCCCACACACACACCCAGGTGCCCCCCACATACACACTCAGGTGCCCCCCACACACACCCAGGTGCCCCCCCACACACACCCAGGTGCCCCCCCACACACACACACCCAGGTGCCCCCCACATACACACCCAGGTGCCCCCCACACACACACCCAGGTGCCCCCCACATACACACTCAGGTGCCCCCCACATACACACCCAGGTGCCCCCCCACACACACCCAGGTGCCCCCCCACACACACACACCCAGGTGCCCCCCACATACACACCCAGGTGCCCCCCACACACACACCCAGGTGCCTCCCCCCACACACACACCCAGGTGCCCCCCACATACACACTCAGGTGCCTCCCCCACACACACCCAGGTGCCCCCCCACACACACACCCAGGTGCCTCCCCCCATACACACCCAGGTGCCTCCCCCCCCACACACCCAGGTGCCTCCCCACACATACACGCCCAAGTGCCTGCCCCCCCACACACACCCAGGTGCCTCCCCCCCCACACACACCCAGGTGCCCCCCACACACACACCCTGGTGCCTGCCCCCACACACACCCAGGTGCCTCCCCCCACACACACACCCAGGTGCCCCCCACACACACACCCAGGTGCCTCCCCCCACACACACCCAGGTGCCTCCCCCACACATACACCCAGGTGCCTGCCCCCACACACACACCCAGGTGCCTCCCCCACACACACACCCAGGTGCCTCCCCCACACACACACCCAGGTGCCCCCCACACACACACCCTGGTGCCTGCCCCCCCCACACACACCCAGGTGCCTGCCCCCCCACACACACCCAGGTGCCTCCCTCCCACACACACCCAGGTGCCTCCCCCCACACACACCCAGGTGCCTTCCCCCCCCCCCCACATACACACCCAGGTGCCTCCCCCACACACACACACTGGGGAGCGGGGAAGCAGGGACTTGAACCTGGGCCTCTGGCTCCGAGTCCTGTGGGGGCCTCTGCCCGGCTTGATCTAAGGCTGGTTCCAGGTCAGCAGCTCCTGGACCTCAGCAGGGTGGGGCAAGGGATGTCACCAGGATTGTCCTGCCTCTGTTGGTCAAAGTTCTTAACCCTTTCCTCAGCGATTTCCTCATCCCCATGCCTCCTATGAATTTTCCTTTCAGTCACACATTTGTTCATTCATTCATTCACTCAGTCATGTGTCCATTTCCTCAACTTATTTACAAATATACTTACTAAGCGCCTACTATGCTCAGTATGCAAGACAGTAGTGAACAAGACAGTCTGATGGGGGGGGGGGTGGACGTGTGCAGTGGGATGGGATCAGCATAGGAGCCAGGGAGCTCTGAGAGCCTGGGGGCAAGAGGGGTATTAAGGAGGGCTTCCTGGAGGAGGGGAGGTTTTAAGGGCTAGATGCTGGGTAGCCAGTCAATGGGAAGTGGGGAGATTTCTCTTTCTCATCCAGTTGATTAAGAACCACACATAAAGCAGTGGGATGGGAACTGGGGAGAAAGAGGTGCCCTCAGACTCACAGCCCAGCAGGGCAGGCAGGCAGGATGTGAGCATCTGCACTCGCTGTGGTCAGTGCTGTGATGGAAGGACCCCAGGGGGACCGGGGGTGTGGACAGGGCCAGGTGGCTTATGGTGGGCGCCCACAGGAGTAGCGTAGTGGGAGCATAGGCTGAGGGATAACAACCTGGTTTTAGACCCCAGATCAGACCCTCACAAGTGTCGCTGTGGAAAGTCAGTAACTTCTCTGAGGATCAGTTTCCTCATCTGTGAAATGGGAGTGATTCTCTTTTTGCAGGGGTTGCAGCACCTGATACGTGGGTTCTTAGTGAATGACTGCTGGATGGCTGAGTGCGTAGTCTGTACGCTTGCTCTGCGAATGCTTGCTGTGTTGTTGTTTTCTTATTATCTGTGTGCAGTAAATCCTGGAACAAGGGTAAAATTAAACGGTGGCCTGCAAAGACTGACTAGGGATTTTTCAGCAGGTTTCCGTTACTGGTAGAGACGACTCTACCCACCCAGCAGGGGGCGCCTGCGCTTGCTGGGCCCAAGTCCTGTGCTCTCTCACACATTCACATAGACGCTCACACACAGGCATGCTCACGCTCAGACACACAGTCAGTCACACAACACTCACACAGTCTCACACATGTGCTTCCACACACAGCATCAGCATGCGCACACTCACACACAGTTCATCCCTACACAGTCACACACTCCCACACACACTCCTTCCCAGAGCCAGTCTGTCAGTTAGGCCCACCCCCATGTTTTTCTTCAACAGGGACCAAGTCCAAGGTCTTGATGGAGGAAGAAGAGGGCTCATTGGTGGCCCTGAGGACACTGGCTGGAGTCACCTGACAAGACACTCTACTGAAGGCCTTTGGCCTAATCTCCAAGGCAGCCCCACCCCCAGCTTCCCTGACCAACCCCTCCACTTCTCAAGGGCGACCCCCACCTGCGATCCCGTGACCCGCCCCCTCTGAGGAAGCCCCGGAGTCGAGGCAAAGGGGGCCTGGAGTCAAGGATTGTAAAATCGTGCCCTGGAATTCGCTGGAAAGAGAAAAGGCCCCCATAAAAGTATCCCAATTCCACATATCGATTTCATGAGCCAGTCATCTGAGTAATTGTGAGGAGCCCCCGCATCAAAGAGGCAGCCCCTGTGCTCCAGCCCCATCCTGGCGGGGGGTCAGGAGGGGACATCAGGGAGGGAGGCCACGTTTCCTCTGCTTGAGGATGCCAGGCGCTAAGTGACAATGTGCCATCCATGATCACTATCTGTGGACGGTGGCCCTTCCTGCCAGGCCCCCGTGAGTGATCAGGGAGACAGGGGGGCAGAGACTTAGGGTCTCTGTTGATGGCGGACCTCCACCCCAGACCCCAGCATTCCTCATCAACTTCCATCTGCTCCCTGGTCTGGGCTGCAGCCCTCATTTTCCTCCACAAAACTTTCTCCCACTCCAGGTTCCCTCACCAGAATAGAAGTCCCTATTGCTCAGACCAAGTGGTAGCTCCTGATGAGTCAGGGCAGGACCATCTACAGGTTGGGGGTGGGGGGCAGCGCGCAGGTGCTGGAGTTGAGCAAAACAAAGTCTTCAAAACAGTGTTTCTGGAGTGCCGTCTGGGTGACGGTGTGTAGGCATGGGCTGAGGACTGGGCTTCTCCAAGCCAAGGTTTCCTCGTTTGTAAGGTGGAGATATTACCTGCTTCCTGGGGTTGCAGTAAGAATTAATGAAGTCTTTGCGATAACCAAACTCAGCTGCACGTCAGGTCGCCACTTGCCAGATGGGGGTTGTGATGGTCAATATGTGCGTCAGCTTGGTGAAGTCCCGGTCATCAGTTATTCAATCAATCGCTCATCTAGGTGCTTTGCATGTGAAGGTGTTTTGTCGATGTGATTCAAATGCAAAATCAGTTGATGCCTGACCTGTGGTGGCGCAGTGGATAAAGCATCGACCTGGAAATGCTGAGGTCGCCGGTTCGAAACCCTGGGCTTGTCTGATCAAGGCACATATGGGAGTTGATGGTTCCAGCTCCTCCCTTCTCTCTCTCTCTCTCTCTCTCTCTCTGTCTCTCCTCTCTCTCTCTCTCTCTCCCTCTCCTCTCTAAAATGAATAAATAAAAAGTAAAAAAAAACAAAAAAAAACAACAAAACAAACCAAAATCAGTTGACTTTAAATAAGGGAGATGGTTCTAAATGATCTGGTGGGTCTGGTCCAATTATTCGACAGGCCCTAAGAGCAGGGTTGAAGCTTTCCTGAAGAAATTCTTCCTGTGGGCAGCAGCCTCAGCCCCGGCCCCACGGCCCCCACGGCCTCACGGCCCCACGGCCCCCACGGCCCCCACGGCCCCACGGCCCCCACGGCCCCACGGCCCCCATGGCCCCCACGGCCCCACAGCCCCACGGCCCCCACGGCCCCCGCGGCCCCCACGGCCCCCACGGCCCCACGGCCCCCACGGCCCCACGGCCCCACGGCCCCCACGGCCCCACGGCCCCACGGCCCCCACGGGCCCCACGGCCCCCACGGCCCCACGGCCCCCACGGCCCCCACGGCCCCCACGGCCCCCCACGGCCCCCACGGCCCCACGGCCCCCACGGCCCCCACGGCCCCCACGGCCCCACGGCCCCCACGGCCCCCACGGCCCCCACGGCCCCACTGCCCCCATGGCCCCCACGGCCCCCACGGCCCCCACGGCCCCCACGGCCCCACGGCCCCCACGGCCCCCACGGCCCCCACGGCCCCATGGCCCCCACGGCCCCCACGGCCCCTACGGCCCCACGGCCCGAGCCCCACGGCCCCCACGGCCCCCACGGCCCCACGGCCCCCACGGCCCCCACGGGCCCCACGGCCCCCACGGCCCCCACGGCCCCACGGCCCGAGCCCTGCCGCCTGCCCCGCGGATTCCGGGCCCATCCAGCACGCCCCGAACTCGCCTAAGCCAACTCCTTGCAATAAATTCCTTATTATGAATCTCCTCCTGGTTCTGCTTCACTGGTTGGCCCCGGACCGATACGGGAGTTCTGGGCAAGTCTTCCCAGCTGTAAGATGGGAGTAACAACCTCTCATGAAAGTATACTACAGACTAGAGTCGCGGAGAGGGACAGACCAGAGAGGAGCCACCCCAGCCTGCGCATTTGCCTTGGGCGGCGAGCAGAGAGGTCTCCTCAGGACTGAAAACGGGCACCCTGGTCCCTTCCAACACGTCAAGGGCACGTATTTCCCCTCCGAGTCCATCTTATGGGAATGACAAAGCTTGGTCTCGCTCACCTTTTCCCCTGAGCTCAGAGCTGCTCCTCAGACAGTCCTAGCTGTCCTCTCTCCTATCACACTGAGGTGATGGGCATAGGGTTGCCAGATGAAATACAGAATGCACAGTTGCATTTGACTTTCAGGTACAGGACAGATCATTTTAACGTAAGTATATCCCACATAATGCGTGGGATATACTTATACTAAACCAGTATTCATTGCTAATCTGAAAATCAAATTTAACTGGGAGTCCTATAGTTTTGTCTAAACTTGGCCGCCCTACACGGGCAGGACTGGCCACACAATTAATTATTTAGAGTTTCCTGACGGTGACAGGAGTAGGTCAATCCGTAGAGACAGAAAGCAGATTGGTGGTTGTCAGGGGCTGGGGGGAGGGGAGTATGGGGGGGCAACTGCTTCTGGGCACGGGGCTTCCTCTCGGGGAGATGAAAACGTTTGGAACTAGATAGAGGCGGTGGTTGCCCAACGTCATGAATACACTAAATGTCACTGAATTGCTCACTTTAAAATGACTAATTTAATGTGATGTGAACTTCACCTCAATAAAAAATAAAATGTCGTGAGCCTCCCGTGACCTTGAGGAAAAGGCCCAGGGCCTGACAGGGGCACTCACACTGATATCACTGTGTCCCAGACACGATGACAGCTGCCTCCCTTTAGCCGTCTGGTCACAGGGGCTTCTGACCCCTGGAGCTGCAGGGTGGCCCACCTGGTTTGTCCGTGCCCTCCTTCCCACCCCCCCAGCACTCCTGCTGATGCAGGGACCGATGTATTGATCAGGATCCTCTGACTGCAAGGGACAGAAACCCAACTTTAGCAAGAAAGGAGGCTGGCTGCGAGGAGTTGAGGGTGACCCCGGGCTGACAGCCAGCGAGAAAGCGTGACTTGATTCCCACCACCAGGGACTAAATTCCCAGCCACATGTGCTCAGAAGAGAACCTGGAACTCCAGCGGAGGACCCAGGCCATCCGACACCTTGATTTCAGCCATGAGCAGAGAATGCAGTCTCACTGGGCCGGAACTTCTGTCCTACATAAGTGAGTAGGACAGACAAACAGGTGTTTTAAGCCACTAAGTCAGGGGTCCCCAAACTACGGCCCGCGGGCCACATGCGGTCCCCTGAGGCCATTTATCCGGCCCCCACCGCACTTCTGGAAGGGGCACCTCTTTCATTGGTGGTCAGTGAGAGGAGCATAGTTCCCATTGAAATACTGATCAGTTTGTTGATTTAAATTTACTTGTTCTTTATTTTAAATATTGTATTTGCTCCCATTTTGTTTTTTTACTTTAAAATAAGATATGTGCAGTGTGCATAGGGATTTGTTCATAGTTTTTTTTATAGTCCGGCCCTCCAACGGTCTGAGGGACAGTGAACTGACCCCCTGTGTAAAAAGTTTGGGGACCCCTGCACTAAGTTTATGGCAATTTATTACTCAGCATTGCAAACTAATACAAAAGGGGGTCCTTTCATGTAGCCAGTGAGCGGGAAGGAAGCTCACTGAGGACCCCACTTTCCCAAGAAACCTCCCGCAACTGCTCATGGCACATCCAGAATCCTCTTCACCTCCTGCCCTGCCTCAATTCCTGGCTGCTGCCCTAATTCCCCTATTTTTCCCTTCGATACCTGCTCAACAAATGTGCCATGTGACAGAGGACTCTCCTTGCAAGAGGTGAAAAAAAAAAAAAAGAAAAAAAGAAAAGAAAAGAAAAGCGAACTTAAGCTCTCAAGTGAAGGCTTCTAGTCAGGGCTGGAAAGACCAGGCCGAGTTGGCACGAGGAATGCCAGCCCCTTGCCAACGCCGTTGAATGAGGTTTTTTTAGTCCCGAACAAAGCTCTCCCTTTGAGGATTAACTGCCAACAGGGAGTTCTTTGTTTTGAGTAGAATTTAAGATGATTGCTGGGATAGGAAAGGGGAGAAAGGTGACACCGTCAGGAGCGCACCGCGTAAATCCTGGATCATACGAAACATCATTTTTTTACCATGTTGGCAAATATGGACGCGTATCGCGCTGACACTCCGCAACGTCCATCTGATCTGCGGCCCCGTCCCGGCTCTCGCCTTTCCCCGGCAGGCGATCCCTTCCCAGATATGCGCAGACGGTTGTGGGTGCTGCCAGGGGAGAGGCCGATTCTCACTCCGTCAGCTTTGTATGTTGTTGGGAGAAAGGAAAGCCAACCCTCAAGATACAGGCCTGGTGTTGTTTCCCGAGGTAGGAAACTCGGAGGTGGGAAGGAGGTGTGTGGGACTCCCACGGGGGGCTAGGAGCGCGTTGAGAAACAAGCCCTGGCCTGGTGCTCCCGGCTGTTTATAACATGCCACCCTGCGCCTATCCTTCTCAGAATGGGGGCGGAGGACCCTGCCTCCACACTGTCCCTCTTTAAGGCTCGGTCCCCCTCGTCTTACCCTAAATCAACCCCAATGTCTTCCTCCAATGTCGTCATGCTCTAACTTTCCTGCTGCATCTCTGACCCATCTCCCAGCTCTCTCGGCCCTGCCATGGCTGTGCCTGGAACTCAGCAGACCCGTTCCTGCCTCAGGGCCTTTGCACTCAGCTGTTCTCTCCAGCCATGATTTTGTTTCCCCCAATATCGACCTGATTGACTCTGTCCTCCTAGCTCGAGAATGTCATCTCCTCAGAGAGGCCTCCCTGGCACCCTCATCTCTCTTCTCCGTTTCCCGGATTCGTGTCACAGGTTTGAGCTTTAATTATCTCTCCTCCCCTCGGGAGCCGGAGCTCCACACTTGGACTTCCATCACCCCTGGTCACCTGGGAGGATTTAGGCCAGCTGAAGGACAGTTACAGTGCAGGGTGGACGCAGCCTATGGATGTGTCCCTGCCCTCTTGGACGTGTTGGGGCATGTCCCTGGCACTGAAATGCGAGAGAGGGTGTGAGGGTCAGCAGGCGAGGATGGGGAGCTGGCCTGTTCCCCCCAGCTCCAGCCTGCGTTTGCCAAGAGGCCCTGGGTTGTGCCGGGCGCTGGCGGGCAGCCCCGTGGCTGACCTCCTTTTTCGTTAATGATTTTAGGGCTGCTCCATTTGTCAGCTCGGCCTTTCAAAGCCTGCAGGCGTGGGCTCCCGTCTGTGGTCCCTCCTCGGTGATCTCAGCTCAGGGAAGGGAGTCATGACACAGATAATCCAAAACAGCTGAGAGCCCCACAGAGCCACCGATACCAATAGCCAGTGCGTGCGGCTGTACTTGCTCCCACTGTGCAGCCGAGGGCGGAGCACTTGACACCTGCCTCCTCCTTTCTCCTCATTTTTTTCATTTGAACGAGTCCACGTTGTATGTAAGGCTTTTCCCCTTGACTTGCAAAACAAGCCTAACTACCGCTGCAGGAATTCACCCGTAGGAAATGTAGTTCTGTGAGTTCTGACACTTCTAACCATGCCACTGCCCTCCCAGTTAAGATGCAGAGTTCTAACCCCTCCCAAACACCCCTCGCTGCATGTGGTCTTATTTCATCTTCACGCCAACCCTGAGAAGCTCAGAGCTATAAGCACTGGGCAGGGGTTCCGTTCCACTGCCCAGCCCTGTGCCTGGCGTATAGTAGCTGCTCATTACACGTGAGTCAAGCATCAAGCGGCACAGTGAACAGCATGTGTGTTATTGTTGAGACCAGTTTTCATGGGAGGAAAGCAGGTTTAGAGAGCCCAGGTACCATGACTAATAAAAAGTGGATCTAGGCCCTGGCCGGTTGACTCAGTGGTAGAGCGTCGGTCTGGCGTGCAGGAGTCCCGGGTTCGATTCCCGGCCAGGGCACACAGGAGAAGCGCCCATCTGCTTCTCCACCCCTCCCCCTCTCCTTCCTGTCTGTCTCTCTCTTCCCCTCCCGCAGCCGAGGCTTCATTGGAGCAGAGTTGGCCCAGGCGCTGAGGATGGCTCTATGACCTCTGCCTCAGGCACCAGAATGGCTCTGGTTGCAACAGAGCAACACCCCAGATGGGCAGAGCATCGCCCCCTGGTGGGCATGCCGGGTGGATCCTGGTAGGGCGCATGCGGGAGTCTGTCTGACTGCCTCCTCGTTTCCAGCTTCGGAAAAATACAAAAAAAAAAAAAAGTGGATCTAGGTGCCATGGCGGTCTGTTGTGATTTGCATCTCCAGCCCCTGCCCCAGGCAGAGGCTCTCAGATCCAGAATTCTGTGACGTGGGACTCCAAGGTCTGCCTGGGCCAGGGTCTCTGCACGGCCTCACACGAATCCAGCCTAAGTCCTCTGAAACCCCGACCTCTTCTCCTATTGCTTCTCGGGTGTGTGAGCATGCGTGTCAAGGATGCTTGGGGGTGGGCACAAGGCTGACTGACCCTCCTCACCGCAGGATACAGGACGGAGTCCTAAACTGGACTCGGCTTCCCCAGGTCCAGGCCTGACTCGGGCACAAACCGCTCTGTGACCTCATGCAGGTGTCGTGACCTCTCTGAGCTTTTGTTGCTCCAATTTCAGAAAAAAGAAGAGGCTCACACTTAATGGAGCAAGGAGTCCTTGTAGCTCTGCCACTGGTTCTGTATCAATGAAGATTTTCTTGTCTGCAAGTGACAGAAAACCCCACTCACACAGCTTAGAGGACAGGAAGGATTTTCCTGGCTAACGTAGGAGGTGGGAAGTACCCTCATTCAGGTATGGCTTGATCCAGGGCCTGTCTACAATAGCCTCACTGACATGAATGGAGGTGGCCAGGGGAAGGGGGGCTCTGTGTTCCTTGTCCTGCAGGCAGTCAGCTCTGGCTTGTCTCCCATCCAAGTACTAACCAGGCCCGACCCTGCTTAGCTTCCGAGATCAGACGAGATCGGGCGCGTTCAGGGTGGAATGGCCGTAGACTGCTCTGGCTTGTTTACCCAGCAGAGATGGGGGCTCAAGAGGTGGGGTGCAAGGCCTCGCGCAACTTAGGGTTGGAACTGGGACACCATCTCTTCTGCCACACGCTATTGTCCAAGGCTGCCAGGTTCCAAGAGGGCAGGACAGACCCCACCTGGTACAAAGGATGAGGCTGAAGGGAATGTGCAGATTGTGGTTATTTACAATATCTACCACAGGGAGGATGAATGCAGATTGTGGTTATTTACAATATCTACCACAGGGAGGATGAATGCAGATTGTGGTTATTTACAATATCTACCACAGGGAGGATGAATGCAAGCCCCGCCCCCCCTCCATTGGCTCTAGCCTGTGGGAAAACTTCCCACATCACTCATCCAGGTCTGACGGGGCTGGGAAACTCCCCCTGCAAGGTCTTCCCGCCACAGCCTCTGACCTTCTCTCCTTCCAGCCCAGGTCACGTTTGCCGGGCAAACCTGACTCCAGGAGCCCAGAAGAGACCCGCACGGCCCTGCCAGGCTCAGGCATCTCCAGTGCTGGAGCTCTCTAGCCTGTGGTGCTAGCTCACTGCCAACTCAAAGGGACCCAGAGGATTCTCCGCTCGACTGTTAATTTTCCGCCCACCGAGTCCTAAGCGCTTCCGTGGAAACGGCCAGGCAGGCCCCACAGCCCTCTCACAGAGCTGGGTTCTGGGTTGGCCTGACCAGCCAGGATCTTTCTACATTTGCAGTAAAAATCTGACCTTCAGTTCAACCCAGCTTAATGAGGACGTGAGCCGACAAAGGCCTGGTGGTCCGTCCCCAGAGCTGCTTCGGGGTGAGGCCTCCAGCCGTGGGGCCGGCCCTTCCCGGTGATCTCAGTGTCCCTTCCCAGTCCCCACAGAGCCGTGGGGGCAGCTGTGGGGCAGCAGTTTGGGAAGCAGACCAGGGCTCTCCTGGAAGGCGGGAGTGGAGACTCGGGGAGCTGGGAACAAACCCTGCTGGGCCGGGAAGTCCCTGCGGGGCCAGCGGACGTCTCCAGCGCACGTCTCCAGCGCACGTCGTCTCCAGCGCACGTCTCCAGCGTACGTCGTCTCCAGCGCACGTCTCCAGCGCACGTCTCCAGCGTACGTCGTCTCCAGCGCACGTCTCCAGCGCACGTCGTCTCCAGCGCACGTCGTCTCCAGCGCACGTCGTCTCCAGCGCACGTCTGGGAGGCCTGGGGGTGGTTCTGATGGGTACACTGCGCTGCGGCTCTTCACAGGCAGTGCTCCAGTGTCCGACCACCTGGGGTCCCCTCCTGCCATTCTCCAGCTCTGGGATTTGAGTGCGTAACAGTCCTCTGCAAAAAGGAGTTAAGAGAAAAAAGGGGACGTGCAGGAGGCCTCAGTAAATATCCACCTTAATGTCACTGCAGGCTTTGGGCACACTTCAGTGACTCGGAGAGAACCTCGCCCACCAGCAGTGAGAAAGCTTGTGTTCCAGTTCCGATCCTGGTACGAGAGACTCAGGGACACACCCTGGAAAAGAGGACTCATCTCCTCTATCGATGAGAGACCAGGTCGAGAGAGGCCACGGCTGTGCCCAGGGCCACCCACCTCGAGGGCAGCGCTTAATGTCATAATGCAAACAGCACCCACTGAAGCCACTAACGGCCAGGCATGAGGCTGGACACTCCGCCTTCGTCGTCTCCTTTCCTTGTCATCCCAACCCCCCCACCCCAACCCCGTTCCTCAAATGAGGAGATGGGGCCCCACAAGGCACAGCCGGGTCCCCAGGCTCTCATTACCAGACCGGGCGCTGAGACTCGGAAAGGGTACAAGTGGGTCTCTGCTCCCACAAACAGCTCCTCTCCCAACCTAGAAAAAAATCTTCAGAAAGTGGCAGCTTCAAATTAGGGGGAACCGTGGGACCAAAGCGGATCCCAGAAAGAACAAGCCAGCTCCTGAAGACAGCTTCCAAATGAGCACCATTTCCTTGGGCTGCCCGAGCAGGCTCCCTCCACTCACACAATAGAAATAAGAATAACAGTGATTGACATCAGCTGCGATTTGCTGAGAGCTTGACGTGGCCTGTGCCGGGTACTAAGTATTCCAGGTACACGATCCCACATTCCCTCTCCTCAGCCATGGTGGCAAGGTAGCATTTCTAACTCCCATTTTACAGAAGGGGAAACTGAGGCTACCAGGAGGCAGCAGAGCCTGACTGCAGCCCAGACCCGCCCAGCCCTGGGCCCTCTGCAGGGCGGTGGTGATGAGAACTCTTTCCAGGTGCAGTTCTGTATGCATCTCACCTGGCCCCGCACTCCCAGCTGCCTAGAATCTCAGATGGACTCCAAGGCAGAGTGGTGCAGTGGTTGGGGGCTCAGTCTGGAGCTAGGCTGCCTGGGGTCCCTCACATCAGCTCCTCCCCTCAGGAGCTATCCTTGGGTTTCCTGAAATACGCCAGGGAGACGATGGAGGTATTGTGAGGATTTATTGGGATTATAAATGCGAAGTGCTTAGAATTGAGCTTGGCTCACGGTGAATGCTCAGTGAGGGATGATTATCTGGCCTGTTCTGTGTTCCTTGCAGGGGGACAGTGTGGAGAATCCTGGAGGCCGAACACAATACCACCTGTCGGGGAAGCGTACCCGCAGGGAGCGGGGGAAGGAGCTGAAGACCCACACCCTGGGGCTGTGCCATGGACATTATCTCAGGGGCAGGGGTGAGCACCTGCAGGGTTTGTGCAGGGCCCTTATGGGGGTCCATTTGCATCTGCCCATCTGGCTGAGGCTAGAAGCAGGGAGACCAGAGGGAGACTGCTGGATCATTCAGCAGAGAGAGGGTGACGACCACAAAGTAGGCTGTGCAGGGGACTTAAAGGTGGGTGGCCAGATCCAAAACATCTCTTTAGATGGAGACCAGGAACCCCCGTGGGTCCGTGAGTGATGTGAGGTCTTTGACCACAGGCACCGGCACCATGAGGGGTCCAGCGGGGCTGCCTGCTCCTGCCACCCACACCACCCTCCGCAGATGGTGGGGGGAGAAGTTGCACATGTCCGGCCATCAGTCCCTGAAGGGGGAGCTCCCCGGCCAAGGCTTCTGTCGCGTCTACGTGGGCGCTGCTTCCTGAAGAGACCGTCTGGCTTTGCGTCCCAGCTGCACAGAGTCAGTGAAATGAGCTGGGGCAGGTTACTGTATCCCTCCACACGTTAGCGTCCTCCTCTTTAAAACGGGGAAGATTGGATGAGTTTGGATGAAAGGCACTTAGTATCTGGGACATAGTGAGGGCTTCGTGCACCGGACTCTGTCATCATTGCTGTTGGTGGCAGTGGTGGTGTTGCTAGTGGCTGTCCCACAACCCCCAAATTATGGTTCAAAGCCACCACCTGACAACCTCTTCCCAGTCCCAAGTTCAAATTCTCAGGGAAGTGACTCTGATTGGCCTAGCTTGGGTCAGTGCCCACCCTTGACCAATCAGCAGTCATCAGAGCTGACCATGAGGGCAGTGGGGGAAGGGGAATTCCCCAAAGTAGGGGGATGGGTGCACAGAAACCTCACAGGCTCTTACTATATCTTTGTTGCTAAAATATAAAATATTACTTTCTGATTGTGAGAGTTATATATTTACACTGTAAAAACAGCTTAATCATATCCTGAAAGGCATGCAAGTTATTTTAAATTGCTTACATTCGGCACCCATTTGGTATCTCTCTCTACCTATCTCTAATGTTTGTATTCTATGTGGACACACACACACACACACATATTTGTTGCAGAACCGAACCAACATCTCTACTTCTATTGCTATGGAATGATATGTTGTGCGTACAGATCTAAGTTTGAACATGATGTGTCACAGAAACAGCAATGTCACATTGTTTGACCAAACACATCACTAGATTTCAATGACTGCCTACTGTTCCATTTTCTGACTGTGCCACATTTTTAAATGTCCCCGTTACTGGACACCTAAGGTATTTTCAGTTTGGATTTATTCTGAGCCCCATTACACTGAATTTTTTTTGTCCCACTTTTCTGTGCGGGACCGGTTGTTTCCAGAGCTGTTCTCAACCACATGCCTCCGCGGGGCCTGCTGACAGGCAAAGAGCAGCAGGGAGTAGAAGCTGATTCCAGCCTGGGGCACGGCTGCTCGCTCCTGACACAGAGAGTCTGGGGTTTCTGACCCCTTCCTTCCCAGCCAGGAATCCCACCCAACAGGTGATTCACCAGAGTCGCCCCTGCCGGACCTGGCAGCTCCGGGAAGCTGAATTTCCATCCCTTCCCCAGGACGGGATGGTTGAAGGGGAGAGCAGGCATTAGACTCCGAGTCCCCAGAGTTTACGGCCCCCTCTCAGACTTTCTCCTATCACCACGCTGGCGCTGTGTATAAACAGGGAGCTCCTCCCCTCCTTTCCCAAGCGGAACCTCCTGGGGCCTGTGACCCTACATGCCTCCCCCCTGCCTTGTTTCCCTGAACCCCCAGCACCTGCAAGGACCCTGTAAATGTGATCTGGCCCGGAGGAGGGGCCTGAGGACAGAGGTGCAGAAGAAGGCCAGCTGTCGGGACAGGAGGATGCCAGAGGTGAGGTGCCTTTTGTCCAGCTGGGCTCCATCACCCCCTAAGGAGGAGAGGTTCCCACACCACACCGGGCGTGCCCACCTTTCACCCCAGGCTGTGGGGGAGCCGGGAAGGCAAGGCGATGGGAACTGAAGAGAGGGACAGGATGCAGCCAGCCAGGGGTGAAGCCGGCGTGGTCCGCTGAGCACCTGCTCTGGGCGAGGTGCTGCCTGCTGCCTCAGGAGCGGCCTCTCCAGGCCCAGTGGTTTCTGGAGGGGGGACCCCGGTTAAGCGGAGGGGTGTGTTCTGAATGCCTTTGCAGCTTCGGGGGTGAGTGATTGTGAGACCTGAGCCAGGAGAGCTGTGTAGAACTTGGGGAGAGGAATAGGGAGCTGGGAGTTGGGGAGGGGGCGGTGAAGGCAGAAGGAATGGAGGCAGGCATCGACCCCCACTTCACTCTCAGCCCAGAGGCAGGCCCAGACCCCGGAGTCGCCAGGCTGCACCTGGGAGGAGGGGACTTCAGGGCCATCCCAAAAGGACTTTAATTAGAGACATGTATATATACTCAAAGTGAACAGCATGTACATTCTCCCTGGAAACTCACACACTTAACAATCCTGGACGAGCCCCACGTGAATCAGAAGTGGGTGCTGGTTTCCTGCAGCTCCGCCCAAGGCATCCGGGAGCCCCTGTTCCAGGAGGGCGGGAGCTCCCTCTCCGTCCCCGAGGGACACCTTGTCCGCCCTGGATGCTCCTGTCAGAGGTTGCTCGCGCTTACATCTCAGGAGGCCCTTGCAGGCCGGTGTTGGAGGTGGGGGCACACGGGGTTGCAGGCCAGCACCCACGGAGACGGACGACAGCCTGACATCCTTGGTCACAGAAACTCATTCCTGAGTCTAACTCCCTACAGCCCGCATCCAGGTAGCAAGCCTGCCGAGGCTTCCTTCAGAGAGCACCCCGGGGAATGAATTTGCCGCGTGGAACTGTCATTCGGTGGGTGCAAAGACAAAGTCGAGGGCTCCTCCCAGATGGCATCTAACCCATCAAGAATTTTCTGTCCCCTTCCCTTTCGTATCAGTTGGAATGTCCTTGGTTGTAAGTGACAAGGACCTTACCCTGGCCTAAGGAAAGAGTATTGTCCCATGTGGTTGGAAAGCTGAGAGGTACATTGGGTTGGGTGAGGCTGGACCGGGGGCTCCCAGGACATCCGTGTGATTTCTCTCTCTCTCTCTCTCTCTCTCTCTCTCTCCATCTCATTGCCCCCTCTTTGTCATCTGTTCTCTTTGAAGGGACTTCCCTCATGGTAACAAAAAGGCTGCCGGCAACTCTGGATCTCATCCCCTAACCCTCTACCTCCAGCAGAACCCAGCCCCTGTGTCGCTGGCTCTGGTCAGGCAACATCCACACCCCTGGCCGATCCCCACGGTCTAGGAGCAGGTGGGGTTCCAGCCACCTGCTCAGTTGGGGGCGGAGAATAAGCTTTGCTCAGACCCTGCGAACCAAGAGGGAGGCTGGTTCTGCAGAAGGAAAGTGAGACAGTGACCAGAAGCAGAGCAGAGGGGGGTGGAGGAACCAAATACCAGGTGGCCATCACACCCGGGACACGGCCTACCTCACAGGACCCTGCCGGCCTCAGAATAAGAGACACAAGAGGCTCCATCATCCCTGGAGGCCCTCTCAGCGCCGAGCTGGTAACAGGTGGCCATCACACCCGGGACACGGCCTACCTCACAGGACCCTGCCAGCCTCAGAATAAGACACAAGAGGCTCCATCATCCCTGGAGGCCCTCTCAGCAACGAGCTGGTAACATTCCTGAGAAGAAAACTGCTTGTGCCGAGATTCAGAGATTATTCTGGTGCCTCTCGCCGGCCCAGGAATCCCGCTTTCCAGCAAAGGTGCCTGTAATCCCAGCCTTTGAAAACGTCTCCTGATAAGCAGGAGACAAAAATGGCAACCACGACAAAGAGCTAAAATATTTATCCCCAAACCGTCTAACGCATGTGTTCAGCGGGAAAGTGATTCTACCTCTAAAATGATCACCTCCCATTTACTACAGCACTGGCAAACTCTGCCTTGAAACAGCAACAACTTCTCTCAGAGAGACGCCAGAATGAGGCTGGCATTTGGAGGAGGATTTTTTATTTTTGTGGGGGTTTTTTTTTGGTGTGTGTGTGTGTGTGTGTGTGTGTGTGTGTGTGTGTTTGCTGAGGTTCCCTGTGCTGTGTGGCTGAACAGAGGGAATGAGGGGCGTGCAGCCACGTCCCAGGCAGTGCAGAACAACCTGCGTGTCACCAGCACGGGGCTTGTGTGTGTTTCTCGGGGAGGCGGATGTGGGTGGACTTCAGAGTTCCGAGCCCTGGCCTCCAATTCAGTCACTCTCTGCAACTCAGGGCTTTGACGTGAGGATTAACGGTGTCGACGGAAAACACGAGGGTCAGTGCCTGACAAGTAGTATGTGCTCATTAAATGGCAGAAGTGTTATTTTTTTTTAAGTCATCATTGTGATGAAAGTGAGATTTATTCATGTGGAAATGTCTCCACCCCAGCTGCACCCTGACCTCCTCACATTAATTCAAAATGATATAGTTGCCAGATGTTTGGGGAAAATGGAAGAACGGAACAAGAGACAGGACCGGAGAGGCGAGACCCAAGTGCTATCACCTACCTAGAGAAGACATCAGTTCACACAGTGGAGAGCCACAAAAGGGACCGTGGAGGAGCGGACTGAATGTGGCACGCTGGGAGGTGGGTAGAGGTGGGGCCCCAGATCAGCTATGGTGCCAGGGGACAGGAAGGGAGGAATGAGAACTTGGGAAATGAGGTCACGGGGTATATATTAAATCAGTGGTAGTTAACCTGATCCCTACTGCCCACTAGTGGGCGTTCCAGCTTTCATGGTGGGCGGTAGCGGAGCAACCAAAGTATAAATAAAAAGATAGATTTAACTATAGTAAGTTGTTTCATAAAGATTGATTCTGCCAAACTTAGTGAAAATCTGACATAAAGTACTTAGTAAGTAGTTATTATTATATGCTGTAATTCTGCTTGATAAATTTTATAAAGTAAAATTACTTCCCTACTTTATAAATCACCATTACTGTGGAACCGGTGGGCGGTTAGAAAATTTTACTACTAACAGAGATACAAAAGTGGGCGGTAGGTATAAAGAGGTTGACTACCCCTGCTTTAGATGCTCACTGACGTCCCTTCTGAGATGCCGATGACTGTCAGGATTCCTTTGAATAATTTCTGTTCCCTGGACTGTGTTTCTTTATAGGAAACTCTTCTCTGAGATGGGGCCACGTGGGACCTAGCTGTTATTAGGGATACAGTGTTGATTCCTTCTGGGGTCCAAGGCACAGAGGTGCCTTCAGGGCACCTCAGATGGTGGGATCTGCTTTCAGGATACTCAGGGAAGTTAGACATCCGGAGATCAACCTTTAGAGTCAGGCATCACAGGAGCAAGAAGCTTATTCGGGGTTCCAGGTAACGCTAAGGTCCTGGCTGCACTGTTTCCCATGTAGGACTGTGCTCGTCATGTCCCTGCTCGATGGGGTCACCATTGTGAGTCAGCCATGGATGCTTCCTCTTTTGAACTCTCCTTTTTTGAGCTTCTTGAGAGAAATAATTCGATTGTTTGGCCAACAACCGCCCACACACCTGTGTATCCCGAAACACCCCCCAGTGAACTTCCTGCATAGTAATTTGTCCCAGGGTCTGCTTCCTTAGGAATTGCTCTGTGACAATCCCTCTAACAGCTGGGAGAGAGGTGTGGGGTCTAGGGTTGCCAGACTTAGCAAATCTAAACACAGGATTCCTGGTTAAATGTGAATCAACAAAGAATAATGAATATATGGGATATATTCATAGTTCATCATTATTTGTTGTTCGTCTGAAGTCCAAGTGTCAACTGGGTATTTGGTATTTCATCTGGCAATCCAGTGGAATTGGGAGTGTGGAGTGTGGGGTCTAAGCCTGAATGGGTCGGGGCCGACTCACACATCCTCAGTTTCACAGACTCACAAGCAAGTCAGTGTGGGCTTCTCGTGTGAGAAATCTAACAACTCAAATGTGATCCTATTTTTGCTTTAAATGAATGATAAAAAAAAGTAACAACCATCATAGACTGAGGGCAAACTCTGTCCTGGATTATGTGCTAAGCATTTAAAGCTGTTAAACTTCTCTTAACCCACTTAATCTTCATAACAATCTTTTGAGGTAACCGTATAAGGATCAAATTCAATATAAATGACAGGAAGCAGAAGCTGTCCGTGATTCCAAGAAAATTTGAAGATAAGCAATGCAAGGCTGGGGTTAGTGAGCCCCCACCCTTTCCCTCTTCTACCATGTGTGGCCTCCATTCCCCAGGTGACCTTCATGGTCCAATGTGGCTGCTGGAGATCCAGCCATTACATAAAATTCCAGCCAGCAAAAAAGGAAGAAGAAATGAAGAAGGCCACACTTCCTCCCTTAGCACACTTTGTAGAAGTCACACAAGCATACCAGTGTATGCCCCTTTTAACAAAATTGAGTCATGTTATGTTGGTGTAAAAAAAAATATTGCAAGCCCTGGCCGGTTTGGCTCAGCGGTAGAGCATCGGCCTGGTATGCGGGGGACCCGGGTTCGATTCCTGGCCAGGGCACAAAGGAGAAGCGCCCATTTGCTTCTCCACCCCCCCCCCTTTCTCTCTGTCTCTCTCTTCCCCTCCCGCAGCCAAGGCTCCATTGGAGCAAAGACGGCCCAGGCGCTGGGGATGGCTCCTTGGCCTCTGCCCCAGGCGCTAGAGTGGCTCTGGTCACGGCAGAGCGACGCCCCGGAGGGGCAGAGCATCGCCCCCTGGTGGGCAGAGCTTTGCCCCTGGTGGGCATGCTGGGTGGATCCCGGTCGGGCGCATGCGGGTGTCTGTCTGACTGTCTCTCCCGTTTCCAGCTTCAGAAAAATACAAAAAAAACCCAAACAAACAAACAAAAAAAATATTGCAAAATATAGTTTTTATTCCAGCTGGTTATAGGCCCAGGGAAGAGTCAAGGTTCTTCTTGCTCAGGGAGAAGGGAAGAAGCCTAGTGAGAGATAATTAGCAGCTTTTGCCACAAATAGGTAGTATTATTATCCTCAGTTTTGGATGAAATTGAGGCTCAGGAAGACGTAACCAAGGTCACTCAGTTGACAGTCTGCCCCCAGAGCCTGTGCCTGTAATAACTACTATCATATACTTCGACTTCGACTTTATAAATGTCCATTATGTAAGTAGGATCTGATGATTGGCAAACACTGTTTTTAAAATTATAACTTTCAGACAAATCATGGACATTCAAATATCAGAACTTTGTAAAACACTCTAAGGATTGCAGCAAATGCAGGAAAAAAACGTCGGCAAAAATGTTTAAATGGCACACAGATGAGGGGGGGGGGGGAGAGGAAAGACCAGTTGTCATACAGACCAGCAGTCCCGACAGGGAAGAGAAAATCGATCCCACGTCTCAGAATCAGTTTAACTGGGATGATCCACAAAGCATAGCAAGGGACGGCGACATGGAGGGTGAGGTGGCTTCGAGGGAAGAATAAAAGTGTGAACCCTTGGGCAGGAGTGAACACTAAGCGGGCTCTGGCAGTTTCAGAAATACAACTCAGCTACACCCTGCAATGCCTTTGAACGCTTGGATCTCAGGAAAATGGCCTTGGGAGCGAGAAAATTCTCCAAGAGAAATATTATTTGTATTCCGTGGTGGTAGAAGTGAATAGCCCTCCCCTCCCCCAGCCAGAGGAAGGGAAATTTGAAACCTGTCATTTAGAAGCGGGAACACAAGTGGGAGGGCCTGACTCTCCAGGCAGGTCTGGAGACCGGGGAGCTGTCTCTGTTGGGAGAAACCGGCTGAAATCCCACCACCGGGGGGACCTTCCTCCTGCGAGGGTGAAGGTAACTCACAAAATCCTGGTTTCGTTGAATGCAAAAAATAAAGTGTTCAATTAGATGATGATGGACTACAAAATAAAACCTTTCCTACCCCCTCAAGAGTTTCTTAGCCTGAGGGCATCCTTAGAATTGCAAATGAGAAAAACCAGAGATGCTGGGCACCTGCCTCTGATGCTGATTCCTGATTCCGCAGCTGGGTTATTAGGGTTCTATTCAAAGAGAAGTGGTTGGGAACATAATACCTGCTGCCCGGAAAAGACCCAACATCAGTCGTTAAAGACCCCGCCTTGCCGTCCTGGGAGCATTTACATTTACAGCAGTGAGCACAGCCAGACGCAAAGGTCAGAGAGTGCGGGGTCCCATTCGTACCAAACGTGCAAACGAGGGAAGTCCACGGAGAGGGAAGTGGATCAGCGGGTTGCCAGAGGCTGGGGCTGACCGGAGAGGGTTGGACTACTTCATGGGGAAAGGGCTTCCTCCTGGGGCAATGAAAACGTTTGGAACTTGATAGAAGTGATGCCTGTACAACATTGTTAATCTACTAAATGCCCCTGCTTTAAAATGGTTCATTTATATTATGTGACTTTTACCTCAATTTGTAAAAAGTACATTATTTCCCAATGCAAAGACTCCAGGGCATGTGTGGAACCAGGCTGTGCCCCAGGAACCCTGAAATGAATAA
The DNA here is from genome assembly GCF_036850995.1 of Saccopteryx leptura. Lineage (NCBI taxonomy): Eukaryota > Metazoa > Chordata > Mammalia > Chiroptera > Emballonuridae > Saccopteryx > Saccopteryx leptura. Next base: position 196,700,832 of record NC_089507.1, on the reverse strand, counting down.
GATGTCCCTCCTGCTCTGCCTGCACACGGAGGCCTCCCTGTGCTGACACAGGGCCCCTATGGCACCGTCAATGCGCAGATAACCACTGTCTATGTGGATGCCATGGTGGTCGCTCCGGGTCCCAGCAACTGTGTCCCCAGCTGGCGGAGGAATTGGTGGCCTCAGCTCTCAGCTGAGTCCCTCTCTGGAACTTGGTTGAAGACAGTCAGGTCCCCAACATCACACCCCCAGCCCAGGACAGCTGCCCTGTGTCCACTGGACAGGTGAATGGGGGCTTACAGGCCAGGTCCCTTGCTCAAGGTGGACAACTCTGACGGAGCATGGCAGCTCCTGAGCCCCCATGGGACCATTTGACTCCCTGTCCTGGCCTGCTGTCCTCACCTTCTGGGGCCCCGCAGTCGACCCCCCCCCAGGCAAGTCTTCCTGTCAGAAACCGAAGACTCCTTCCAAGTTTGAGTGAGGCCATCACCGTCTAGAGCAGGGGTTCTCATCCTGGGGGGTATTATCACTGACAGGGCGGGTGCTGGTGGCGATGTCTGCTGACATTTTTGTTGTCACAGCTTGGAGGTGAATACCACTGTCACATCTAGTAGATAGAGGTCAGGGTTGCTGCTAAACACTCTAAAATGCACAGGACTGTCCCCCACAGCAGGGAAGCATCCAGCCCCAAATGTCAGTAGTTGCACGGTTGAGAATCCCCATTCCAGAACACCAGCTCGGTGGTGGCAGGGTCTTCCTGTGGTGCGCCTTGCTCTAACCTAAAAGAGTCTGGCACAAAGTAGCTGCTCTGGGTGCAGGATGAGTGAGGGCAGCGGGTGGGTGGTTCTCCCAGCTCCTTTCCAGACTGACCACGCTTGGTAAAACAGAACCCGGACCCTCCTGGTTACTCTCTGGACCCCACCGCTCTCTTGACTTGCTGCACAGCCGTTGCTATTATGCAAAGTGCCCTCTTTGCTGGGAGCCAATTCTGTTTTTTCTCTGTCTTCATTGCCAGGATGTCTCTGCTTCCCTCTGCAGCCCACAGCTCCCCACAGGTGGATAAAACAGCAGAAAACCAGTTAACAGTTATCAGTGATTGAATGAATACAACAACTTCTATTTTGGACTTGGGATACCCAGGATCACCAGCAAACTTGGAATCATGGAAATTTGGGACTAATGGAAGGAAAAAAGGAAGGGAGGAAGGAAGGAAGGAAGGAAGGAAGGAAGGAAGGAAGGAAGGAAGGAAGGAAGGAAGGAAGGAAGGAAGGAAGGGAGGAAGGAAGGAAGGGAGGAAGGAAGGAGGGAGGGAGGGAGAAGGGCCACCCTGCTAGGTGCTCTAGGTCTTTCTGTGACAGGGACATGTGTAGTGGTACTTCTGGGGGGCTCAGGCTGCTCCTTCTCAGGAGTTGTAGGGGAGTTTGCAGAGCCAGCTGGTGGGGAAGCAGGAGAGAGAGGACCACGATTTTGTCCTGGGAAAGTTCAAGGCAAAGCGTGCAGGGTGTTTTCACAGGGAGACGTCAGCTCCACTCCCCCATCCAGGACTCTTAATGACATGGTTAAGGAAGGCTGGTGCTAACCTGTGACCCCAAAGGCGCTTTTACTCCCCTCAGACGCTCCCTTTTGATCACCCTCCTGGAGTCCCATGTATTCTAGGGCCTGAAGATAAAACTGTTTGTTTTATGGGGTCACTTTCACTTCCACCAGAAAATAAAACAGATGCAATACATTGCGCTTTGGGAAACCTCTCTGCGTTTCTCACGCGTGTGCCACCCTCTGCCCGGAGACGGAGCAGTTTGGGTCATCAGTGTCCTTCACCTGTGAGGACTTGCCCGTCGCTTTCCACCCCAGCGAGCGAAGGCTTCCTCTCCCCACCGGGGCTTCCTTGCTCTTCTGTGCAGTCTCCGCCCAGGCTCCATGCCCAGGAACCCAAAGCAGCGGCGGCGGGGTGTGTGTGTGTGTGTGTGTGTGTGTGTGTGTGTGTGTGTGTGTGTGTGTCCGGGTGTGTGCCCCTCACTCCCGGGCATGGAGAAAATGGAACGTTGCTTTTCAAATGGAAATCTATAAGGTACAGCTCTCAAAAAAGCTATGGTCACAAATCTCTCTGTAACAGATGGGAAAGGGAGATACTTGTCCAATGGTGTGGTTCTGCAGCCTCTGTGGGCCACTCTGCAGCTATGAGAACGGATGCTAAGGATGTGCACTCACCAACCCGGAAAGCTGTTCACATCCACAGGGCAGTGGGGGGGGGATTAACGGAGAAGACTCTAGCACAGGGGTCGGGAACCTATGGCTTGCGAGCCAGATGTGGCTCTTTTGATGGCTGCATCTGGCTCGCAGACAAATCTTTAACAAAAAAAATAATAATAACGTTAAAAATATAAAACATTCTCAGGTATTACAATCCATTCATTGCCTACCGCTCGTGTTCATGTTTGCGGGTGGCTGGAGCCAAACACAGCTGTCCTCCGGGACAACACCAAATTTTTATTGGATAATGTGTAACGTACACAGGTCCTTGTATGGCTCTCATGGAATTACATTTTAAAATATGTGGCGTTCATGGCTCTCTCAGACAAAAAGGTTCCCGACCGCTGCTCTAGCAAATGCTGCTGGGCCCACCCATGTCTCCTTGGCTGCTCTGTCATGTGTGGCCAGGGGCCCATCACCCTGAAGAGGCTTTGCTCCCAAGATACAGAGAGCACAGGTGTGGCTAATGAGAACTGAGGGCCGGAGGGAAGGAGGCCAGCTCAGCACATGCCCAGGGCACCTGGGGACAGCCCGGATCAGATGCCACTCACCCGCCCAGAGCTCTACGGGCCCCCTAAGCAATGCTCCAGGAAAAGGGTGAACCCAGAGCCCTAAAATGAGGTTTCTGCCACCTGGCTCAGAGGACTTGAAAGAGAAAGTGACTTCGGTGGGAGTTACAGTCCCTGCACACCATAGACAATCAACCAAGATTCATGCCCATGGTGGACAGGACATTTCTTTCATCCCTGGGAAGAGTGGTCAGCTTGCTTCAATTCTGTGTGTCTCAGTTCCCAGTGGGCAGAACCAGGATTGGCAAATGCAGGTCCAGGGGCCCAATCCAACCCACCACCTGTTTCTGTAAATAAAGTGTTATTGGAAAAGCTACTCCTGTTTGTTTGCATGTTGTGCATGGCTAACAAAGGCAGGATGCAGTAGAGTCATGAGAGATGGTCTGGCCTGCAAAGGTGAAAATATTTACCACCTGACCCTTTGCAGAAAACGCTCGTCAACCCCTGCACCGAATCGTCCCTGGCTTTCTGCCGGCTCCAGATTCTAACTGCCCTCCTACTGGACTCAGCCGCCACTACCGTAACGATGCACGTGCATTAACAGGAGTAAACTGGGCTTTATGAAAGGAAACCAAACCCTTGAGTGGGCCAGGGAGCTGTTTCCCACATACCACAGAATTCTTCAGACGTCCCCTCCAATGAGCCAGAGGGCCGTGCAGGGGACGACGGGATCACACGATACTTATGTCCGTTCATTCCTGCCCAAGAAAAATGGTTACGGTGCTTGCACACCTCTTCCTTCCTCCAACCCTCCCCAAGCACTTCTGAGTGTGTTGCCCGAGAGGCCGCCAGGAGAAGAGAAGTCTCCAGGTTTGGGTTCCACTGGAAATCGGCTCTGGCCCAGACCCCACCCAGCGCCGCGGCTGCAGCAGAAACCCAGCGTTTGTCTCTATTAATCACAGGAGGAGGCTGCAACTTGAGCCCCGCGCACCAGAAATGAATGGAAAAAGTGCAACCTGACCACAAAAGTATTATTTTATAAATAAAGCCCTTCAGTAGTGGTTAATTGGATGCACATTTTGCAAGGTTTGGGGAACATTAAAACTGTCATACTCCAATCGACGGGCTGGCTTCGCGTTACAGCCGTGGCCATTTTCTGTGCAATGTCAGGCTCCAGGTTGCAAATTCGAGTGCGGAGACTTTATTTTCCCCAGAAGGATGTCACTTCTCTACCCCCACCCTTTAAAAAAGAAGAGCGAGATTGACTTAGGGTACGTTTAACAGCGCCATAAATCACTCAACAGCCTTGCATCTCAGCAAAATTCTGCCAGAATGATTTCACGAAAGCAGATGGGCTGTTGGGGAGCTAATTTGGCATGCTTATATTTCCACCAAAATTTCGATGAGCTCCTACTGTGTGTCAGCCCACACCTAGCCCTGGAAGGAACAGAGGGGAGTTGTGGCCAGGACAAGTCTCTCCATCCCAGAGGAAGCCAAGATTGCAGCCGCCAGAGCAGGAGATGTTTACAGGGACAGGGAATCAGCCACACAGATAGTGAGACACAGGACAAGCTCCTGTGCAATCTCAGGGGATTCAAATTCACAAATTTTTCATGGAGACAGCAGATCAAATCCAGGACAAGCTTTGGGTGGCATCTCCTTTTAGGCTTGTGCAGGGCAGGATAGGGACAGTGAAGGGATCAAGTGGCGCCTTCAGAGGGAGGACTGGAAGGAAGGGTGGCAGGTTGGGGAGGCCAGAAGCCTCATACTCATTATCTCATTGATTCTCTGAAATACCCTGCGAGGTAGGTACAATTATTATACCCACTTCACAGGTGAGAAAACCAAGTCTCTCAGTGTCTCAACCTTTTCCATCAAAGTGTTTCTGACTATAGAATAAAAGGAACATATAAACTAGGGACTTGGGTGGGGGCTTCCCAAATCCACGTGTGCAAAAGCAAAATTTCTTTGAAGTTCTGGGTTTTTAAAATGTTGATTTACTTTTTACACTCTGCTCTATCTCACAGTTGGCTTTAATATTAAAATGATGTTTTAAGTGGTCTATCAGTGAAATTCCACAAATTTCCCCCTCCAAAAATCTCTAATAAAATTAACGTTCCCCACGGATATACCTCGTTTCTTTTGGGCTTTTTTGACTCCTTTGCCTGCCGATTTGTTCTAGAGGCTAAACATGGTCTGGTTTAGGAGCTCAGCCAGAGAGCAGGGTTTGTAAATTGGTGACCTTTTTGCCCTGTTTCCATTTGACCTGTGTATGTATTATTTTTTACATTTTCTCTCTCTTGCTCTTTCTCATTCTCTGTCTCTGTCTCTCTCTCTCTCTCTCTCTCTCTCTGTCTCTCTCTCTCTTTCACACACACACACACACACACACACACACACACACACACACTCACATTTCTAGATTTTCAAAATAGCCATTATGTGGCTCTGAGTAGTGGCAGCCCTTGCAGACTGGGCATGAATTCTGCAGTTTGCCACAGTCTTCACCACTCCTTAGTGTTTATATATACTTGACTATGTCGCCTGCTTATATTCTCATTTGGACCATGGAGGCATTAAAAATGTGTTCTCGCGGCCCTGGCCGGTTGGCTCAGCTGTAGAGTGTCAGCCTGGCGTGCGGGGGACCCGGGTTCGATTCCCGACCAGGGCACATAGGAGAAGTGCCCATTTGCTTCTCCACCCCCACCCTCCTTCCTCTCTGTCTCTCTCTTTCCCTCCCGCAGCCAAGGCTCCATTGGAGCAAAGATGGCCCAGGCGCTGGGAATGGCTCCTTGGCCTCTGCCCCAGGCGCTAGAGTAGCTCTGGTTGCAGCAGAGCAACGCCCCGGAGGAACAGAGCATCGCCCCCTGGTGGGCAGAGCTTCACCCCTGGTGGGCGTGCCGGGTGGGTCCCGGTCGGGCGCATGCGGGAGTCTGTCTGACTGTCTCTCCCCGTTTCCAGCTTCAGAAAAATACAAAAAAAAAATGTGTTCTTGCCATGCAACTGTTGCGATTTGGCATGTAAAGTGCTGAAAAACCATAAGTTTCTCCAAGGGAAGATGGAGGGGGCCATACGAGGAGGAAAGAAAAGTCCATTCACAAAACGGCCCTGCAGAGTCACGGCAACATGAGAGGAGGGGAAAGCTCAGTGATGCTCAATGAAGCCTTTTTATTTTCCACTCTGCCTCTGATGCTGCTTGAAGTGATGGATTAGAGAGGCTCATTTCCTTTGGTTGAAAAAAAAAAAACAAAAAAACAACCCACCAGAACGCAAAAGAAAAAGGCAGTGTTCAATAAAACGTATGACGCAATGGTGCTTGGACCCCTCGGCATGGAGCTGTTAATTGCTTCCTTCCCCGGGATGCTGGTTCGCCCCTCTCTAGTGGACTTGGACGTGTTTGTCAAAAAAAGTAGCAACCGCCCATAAGTCTCCAAAATGGTACAATACATCACTTGAAAGCACGCTTGGATCAACACGTTGTTAACTGTTTGATCTCGCAAGTCAGAATTAATGATAGATATTTTGCACAAAGAGAAAAAAATGAATGTTAAAAGCCTATTGACGTTAACGAAAGACATCCCTACAGCATCGGGGTTGAGCTGGAGGCGGTTTCCTGCGGCACAGCTGTTCCCCGTTTGTTAGACTGCGGGTGGGTGGCAGCAACCAGTAATCACAGCCAGACTGAGGGGGAGGAGCCAAGTGATGGGGGGGGGGCAGGCATCTGCACTAGAACATCCCCGTGGCCAACTGGGGAAAGGGCTCCCGGGTTCATGTTCGGAGTGAACTCGTTCGAAGCTTCGGGGAGAGTTGGGGATCAGTTTCTTCATCTGAGAAATGGACTTCATTCATTCATTCTGAAAAAGAGTCAATGAGCCCGGGCTGGGCACAAGGGAGCCAATGGGGAATGGACCAGCTTTCTACTCGCTTGCGTCTTACATTCTGGACAAAAACACTTCAGCTGATAAAGAAACAAATAGATGAACAAGTGAGAATACTCCAGGTCATGATGATGCTATAAGGAGAATAAACAAGGTGGGATGTGTCCAAAAGGGACCAAGATCAGTGGTCAGGAGGTGACACTGGATGGAGCCCTGAATAAAGTGAGGATCGAGCTAGCCAGCCAAAAGCTCTAAGGCGAATGTCAGGGCAGAGGTCAAAGCTTATGCAAAAGGCCCTGTGGCAGGAATGGGTTTGGGGATGTTCAGGCTACAGCCAGGCGGTCCTGCGCTGGATCTAAGGGAGGGAGCAGAGCAGGGGGAGAAGAGACTGGAGAAACAGGGACAACAATGTGTAAGATTCCGGAGGCACAGAGCCCCATTCTTGCCGGACAGCCCACCCAAGTTGACTGAGGTGGAAATGAGTGGAAGCTTTTAGAACCATTGTAGTTATTTCTTTTCTGGATTGTGAGGAGCAGAATCCACCTCACACCAAGTCAGGGAGGGAAGCTGAGATACCCCGCAGAAACGGAGAGGGGAGTTGGACCTGCGCTGGCCGCACATGTAATCATCTGGGGAGCTTTGAAGTTGTTCCGATGCTCAGGCCACACCTCGGAGCAATCAGCGAGAACCTCTGGGGTCTGGCCTGGGCCCCATGGCAATTCTAGCTTCCCACTAGAAGGAGAACCCTGGAGTCTGAACAGCCAGGACTCGGTGAAGATGCTTAAAGACCTCCACTCACGTGCTTTCGTTCTGCAAAGACTCAAGGGGTGCCTTTGGGATACCAGGCCTGCGCTAGGGCCCAGGGATACCGCTGGAAGAAGGCAGGCACACAGGGGTGCCCACTGGAGGGGCTCACCCATAGCTCCCTTCCCCACCTCAGTTCCAACTCCATGGAGAGAGCCTGCGCTTGGCCCAGCCTGAGTCACATCTGCCCCTGAGCCGATCAGCTGTGGCTGTCCAGGCAGGGCGTGCGACAAAGCCTGGCTGGCAAGGGGCCACCTCCTTTGGTGGGACAGTTCCCTGGGATGGAGAGGAGGGTGTACTTCAAATGTCTATTTTTTGCAACAGTAGTCCCTACTTCTGGGGAGTCGGAGGTTAGAGTTTAGAGAAGGCTGGGAAGTTGAGGAAAAAAAGGCTTCTCTCTAGGGTGGAGGAAACATTGAAAAGGTCCTGAGCAACTTGCCCAGAGAGCCACCTTCCTGGACAACCAGGTCCTTTTCTCATGTCCTCCATGCCTTTGACCACGAGGGGGCTTGCTCGGAGCACCCTGTCATTTCTCAGATTTGCTGTGCCTGTCCAAACACAGGAAAGGTTTTCTGGGGAGAAGGGCCCCTCCGAGAGGGCTCCCCGGCCAGCCGAGCTCCCCTGTGTGGGGATACATCTCTAGTCAACCCAGAGAGTCCCCAGCGGGGTAAGGCTGGGGTGCAGAAACCCTGTCCCAGGGCAAGACAGAAGCCCTGTCACGGCCTCACATCCAAGTGGCAGAAACGTGGGAGCGAGGGACGGTGGCAAAGCAGGACGGGAAGCAACTCGTGTCATTTCAAATGTCCCAGAGCGGTGCTCCATCGGCATTGGTTCGAATTCATCAAACTCATCTCTCGCACTTGTAGTAATATATTTTTTTTAATATTGCAAAGGATTTTCACCCGTCTGAGTTTATTTGGCTGCTTCACAAAGGCTGTTCTGGACACACCTCTGGTGGCAGGTGGGATGGTTTGTAGGAAGGATGCAGACACCTCTTTTTAGTTTGATGAGTTTAATTCTAACTGTATTAGAAAAAAAACATAATGAGCACTCTAAAGACACGACTGAGCAGTCACTGCTTAAGTGGATACTCACTTGGGAATTTCAGTGAGGACGAAGAGGAGGGAGCAGAGCGGATGAATAAGAACATGGCTGTGTTACAGGTACAGGTAAAAGTCACGCAGGCCAGTGAGTGACATTTGGGAAACACTTGCTCAGTTATTGGCCACAGGCTCTGGAGAACCCATGTATATGGTCTCCACGAGGCAAGACAAAATGGAGAGGACAGGGAGAGAGAAGTGTCTCATAGTGTCTCATGTCACACATACGGTGATGAAGAGCCAGAGTCGAGACACTGGGTTTTTAACTCTAGGTTCAAAAGTTTTGCCAACTTCACCAAGCTGAGAAGTTATCTCTTATCCTAAAAGGTGATTTTAGCAAACTCACCCAGTACAGTGCTTCTTAAAAGAAACTGTGATACAATGTGATGATCATCCCTTTGTTCCGATGGTTTCCTTCTGTAGCACTGGGTCCTCAGCCAGGGATGATTTTGCTCTCAGGGGACGTTTGACAAAGTCTGGGGACATTTTTGGTTGTGGACAATGGGAGTGGCAATGGGGTGGGCAGGCAGTGAGTGGAGACTGGAAGTGCTGCTGACACCCCGCGGTGAACAGGGCAGCCCTGCCCCAGAGGAGACTCTGCCCCCAGGGTTGATGGGACCGAAGCAGAAAGACTCTGGGCTGCCATGACCACGGCCCACCTCAGTTTACCCAATCAAATCTCAGTCCAAAGGGCTAGAGAGCTGTCTCTCTGTTGCATTCTTGACGTTTGCCCAGAAAATTAACATTTTTTTAAAGTATTTTTTTAAGTCTTTATTTATTTATTTATTTATTTATTTATTTATTTATTTATTACAGAGACAGAGAGTGAGTCAGAGCGAGGGATAGACAGAGACAGACAGACAGGAACGGAGAGAGATGAGAAGCATCAATCATTAGTTTTTCATTGCGCTTGCAACACCTTAGTTGTTCATTGATTGCTTTCTCATATGTGCCTTGACCGCGGGCCTTCAGCAGACCGAGTAACCCCTTGTTGGACCCAGCGACCTTGGGTTCAAGCTGATAGACTTTTGCTCAAACCAGATGAGCCCACGCTCAAGCTGGCGACCTCGGAGTCTCGAACCTGGGTCCTCTGCATCCCAGTCCGACACTCTATCCACTGCACTACCGCCTGGTCAGGCAATTAATTAACATTTTTTTTGGCTAATTATTAGGGAATGTTTTCTCATGAATAGCCAGCCATCATATTATAACACCTTCGATAAGAGCTAATATTTACAAGGTCCTCACGCTGCGCCAGACCTTATATGTGATCCTCACAATCGTCCCATAAGGTTGGTACAGAAGAGGAACCTGAGGCACAGAGAGGTTAAGCTGTTTGCCCGAGGCTGCACAGCCTCTGCCCAGAGGCAGGATTTGAACCCAGGCAGTCTGGTTCCCAAGCCTATGCTCTCTAACAGTATGCAGTCTACGCGGTAGGATTCTATTCTTTTCTATTGGACATGCTTTAACGGTTTTCATCATTAAATGGAGAAAAATGCCACACGTGACTTTTATTTTTCCCGAGTTGGTCTTCATGAAGAAAGAGGGCACCCCGCTGTTCTGTGCTCTCCCCCTTTACTGCAGGGACTTCCCTAGCAGTTTCCGTGTTTGGCCTTCATTTGTTTCCTTTTAAGTCCTCGAGTGCCGTGTAAAGGGGGTTGGGGGGTTCACGGAGAGGGCTCCCTCCTGCTCTCCGGGCCCAGGACGCAGCACCGGCTTGCCGGAGCGGGAAGCTCAGGCCTGGTGTTGTGACGGCAGAGCTCGAGAACCGTGCAAGCCTCAGCATGCACTTCCAGGGAAGGCTGCCGTCTTATTACATGCCAGGCCCAACTCTTTGGGGGTAGATATTGTTTGTTCCTGTTTTTTTTTTTTATTAAGGCCAAATCCGTAGAACTAAATTCGGCACTTAAACCATTTTAAAGTGAGTGGCTCAGTGGCTTTTAGTGCGTCCACAATTTTGTGCAACTGTCGCCACTATCTGATTCCAGAATATTTTGGTTTCTCAAAAAAAAACCCTCATACCCATTAATAATCACCCCTCACTTCATCCCCTCCCTCCAGCCCCCGGCAAGCACTCGTTTATTTTCTGTCTCTGTGGATCAGGCAGTTCTGGACAATCCCTATAAATGGAGTCCCACGATATGTGGCCTTTGGTGTCTGGCTTCTTTCACTTAGTTCAGTGTTTTTAAGGGTCATCCCTGTTGCAGCAGGTGTCAGAACCCCGTTCGTTTTTCTGGCTGAAAAATAGTTCCTCGTGTGGATGGACCACGTTTTGTTTATGCACCTGTGATGGTGTTCAGGCTGTTTCCGCTTCGTGGGAACGCTCACGTGCAGGTTTTGTTTGAACACTTTCAGTTCTTTTGGGTGTATTATCCAGGAGGAGAATCTGGGGGTTACAGGGTAGCTCGGGGTCAATCTGTTAGAGTGTCGAGCACGCTTTCCAGGAGAGAAAACGGAGTCACTGTAAACCTGCCGACGATCTCATTCCTTGCTTACGTCTTTTCTCGGCTTAATTTTATTTCCTTATAGAAGTAATGTGTGTTCATTGCAGCATGCCAAATTATTTTTTTAAAGAATATATATATATATATATAACACACAATTAATGGTTCTCTTACTTCCGGGGTTATTTATCATCAGCCCACGTGGTGAGAGCACAACATGCCGCCCCAGCTCAGGTTCCGTCACCGTGGGGAGGAGGAGAGGCTGATCCTCTGATCCTCAGCAGCCAAGGGCGACCCCATGCCCACAGGCAGCAGCGACGGGGACACGGAGGGTAGGGGCTGAGCCATCCTGGGAAAGTTTTATGCCCTCCGCAGGTGCTGAGGCTTGGTCACTAGTGATGGTGACCCTGAGCCAAGGACATCAGCTCCCAAATTAGGGCAACACCATCTGGCCTATGTTTAATTCTCAGGAAAACTGCTTTTTTTCCTCTCTCATGTTTTAGATGAGGAAACTGAGGCACAGATCAGTGAACTGACTCGCCGATTAGCAGGGAAGCGGCTGATCCGAACGTCCACGCCGGCTCTTTCCGACCTCGAAGCCAGAGGGGTTTGCTTGCTGTGTACTCTGCCTTTGATGCACAGCGCTCCTGGGGGTGGTAGGTCTTTGCATCCTCCTCGTCTTGTAGAGAGGGAGACTGAGGCACAGAGACAGGAAGCGATTTTTCTGAGATCATTCGGCTGAAGGTGGAGTGGGGCGTGAGCTCAGAGGCTGCGTCAGAGGCTCTTGAGGACCAGAAAGCGTTCTCTGGCCGTCAAGGTGTTTACGAAGTGCGTTTCTCTTTGGCTTTCCGTCCCAATCTTAAAAGCTTCCAGGCTTCCACCTTGATTAGCTGGCTGGGCTTCGGTGTCATACAGAGAGGCTTTGGTTTCAAATTCCAGCTCTGGGCAAGCTGCTTAAAGAGAAATTGAACTAAATAAATTGCATATCCGTTCCTTGGAGAAGTAATAGAGAAAATAGCCAGCTTGTCCAAAGAGCTTATTTTTGTACCAGAAACTGGGCAAAGCCCTTTCTTATGTGTTAACTAATTTAATTCTCCCAGCAACCCTTTGATCTAGGTACTGTTTTTATTCCCATTTCATAGATGTGGAGAGTGAGGCACAGAGGGGCTAAGTGACTTGCCTGAGGTCACACAGCTCCCAATTGCCAACACTATAATTTGCAATCCAAGCAGTTTGGAAAACTCCAAGAATTCAATTTAAAAAGTAGGTCACAAATTAGCCTAGAGGCCCCTGTGTGTTTTAAATTTATATGTAATATTACATTTTTTTTTTTAGTGCTGACTATGTCTGGGCATTAAGGCAGGCATTTGGAATATATGTTCATCTGCAAGCAGTCCAGCAAGGCCGCTGCACTGGGCATGTTCAGAGTGGAAGGCTCAGAAGGCACAGCCCTGAGAGTGGGGACGGGATTCAAACCAGATGCCCAGGTGTCCAGAATGCACCCTTGTGGATCACTCACTGACCGATGGTCACCCAGCCCTCTGGCGGGAGCTCTGAGTGTCTCTACCAAGTGGTCCATAAAATGGCGAGAGGGCTGGGCTGGTGGCTGTCATCTGTGGGTAACCCAGTGTGAGCCTGAGTTGTCCCCAGAGACGCACACCCCTCCCGACACCCCACCACACCCCCACATTTGCAAGGTGCTTTCCAAAATGTATAACAGCGCACAGTTAGAGCAGGGAGCCGGCTGTCCCCGTTGCGTGGATGCTGCCCCATTAGATGCTGTACTGGAGGGGCAGTGAGAGATCGTCTGGGCAGTGGGTGGGGTGCTTGCTGGGCTCAGAGCAACACTGTTTGCCAGCTTGCAGCTCTTTGCTGCAGCCACAGGGAACATCTCGGTCCTGTTCTTTCCCCTGGAGAGCAGGCTGATGCCCGGGTTTCCCAGAAGCTGTCTCCAGGCCCTGACTCCCAACCCCTCCGAAGACAGAGCCCCGAGCAGGAACACAGAGTTTGGAGGACGTTGGGATCACAGCAGCTGTGGAGCACAGCAAGGGGGACATGGGGCCAGGGGGAGGGGAGACAGGCTCGGATGCACCCTTCCATGTGCAGGCCAGATGCCTGACGGGAAGCAGGAACCACATCAGAGTGGCAGTGCCCAGGCCAGAGCGGGAGGGGCGGAGGGAGCGTACGGCACAGTGATAAAAACTCAGGCCCCACAGAGCCGCCGCCCTCCACAGGCACGGACAGATCCTGGGCCAGGGAGGGGCATCTGTGACAGTGACCCGAGCAGGCCCAGGTCTGGGATGGTGCTGAGATCTGTGTGCTCCGCATCTGGGAGCAGAGAACTTGGGTCATCAGCCAGTGGGGCCACAGCTCCAGCACCGTGCCCTGTGGTTAGGAGCACAGGCTCTGGACCCAGAGGGCCTGGGTTTGAATCCGGCTCAATCAGTCACGAGGGTTATAACTTTATACAAGTTCTTAAGCCTCTCCAGGCCTCCATTTCCTCGTCTGTAATTAGAGTAATGGTACCTACCTTCAGGGCTGGGGGGATCGAATGTTTAGCACACACTGAAGGCCCGAGAAACACCCCCGACCCCCCGTGATGGGCAGAGTTGTGGATAAGTATCCTCACCTCTCTGAAGTCCCAGCTCCACACTGTGCCCTAGGGTCCCCACCAAGACTCAGGCTCAGAGCTGTCCCTCTGCTGGCCGCCTCCCCTCCCTGCCCGACCTCTCATCTCAGCACCAGCTCTTCACGGTGGGGCGGAGGGGGGGGGGTGTCTCTGAGTCTCCATATCTCACCTGTAAAGTACAGTAATGGCAGCCACACTCAGTCAAGCTGGTTGTCGACCTTGGTACGTCCTGTAGGTCAACGGTCTAGCCTAGGCCCTGCTCACAGTAACCAGAGACCAAACGTGAGCTGTTACTACTACAGTCAATCAGAGCGGGTGGCACCGTGGGTGAGTGAGCCGAGCAGTCACACAGGTCTACTCACCTGGTTTATGCTCCACTGTCACTGTCCTGAAATCCCTAATGCCTTTTTTTTTTTTGCATTTTTCCCAAAGTGAGAAGCGGGGGGCGGGGGGGGGCAGATAAACAGACTCCCGCATGCACCTGACAGGGATCCACCCGGCGTGCCCACCAGGGGGAGAAGCTCGACCCCTCTGGGGCGTTGCTCCGCTGCAATTGGAGCCATTCTAGTGCCTGAGGCAGGGGCCATGGAGCCATCCTCAGTGCCTGGGTCAACTTTGCTCCAATGGAGCCTTGGCTGCAGGAGGAGAAGAGAGAGACAGAGAGGAAGGAGAGGGGGAAGGGTGGAGAAGCAGATGGGTGCTTCTCCTGTGTGCCCTGGCCGGGAATCGAACCCAGGACTTCCACACACTGGGCCAACGCTCTACTGCTGAGCCAACTGGCCAGGGTCCCTAATGCTTTTTGAACGAAGGGCCCACACTTCCATAATGCACAGGGCCCTGCAAATGATGCAGTCATCTGGTGAGACCAGTCTAGGCCTCACTTTCCTTGTCCATAAGATGGGATGACAGCACAGGGACGCCATCACCTGGCTTGCAGCAGGGACATGTGGCAGCAGGATGTGTGCCTATAAAAGTGCTTTACTAATGAAGACAAAGAACCTGATTAAGACACAGGCAAAGGATCTGAAGAGATCTTTCTCCAAAAGACATGCAAAGGGCCAATAAGCACATGAAAAGGTGTTTAACATCATCAGTCATCAGGGAGATGCAAGACAGGTGCACCCACTCTAGAAAAGTCTAGCCGACCCTCAAGAGTTAAAACAGACCCAGGAATTCTACTCAGTATGGACCCAAGAGAATTGAAAAGGTATGTCCACACAAAATTTGTCCATGAATGTTTATTGTGGCGTTACTCACACTAGATCAAAGTGGCAACAGTCCAAATGCCCATCAGCTGATGGGTGGATAAACAAAACATGGTCTATCCACACAGTGGAATATTACTCAGCAACGAAAAGGAATGAAGTACTGACTCATGCTACAACCTGGCTGAACGCTGCAGACACTATGCTGAGTAAAAGCAGCCAGACACAGACCACACATTGTATGATTCTACTTATGTGAACTGTCCAGAACAGGCAACCCCATGGACACAGAAAGTAGCTTAGTGGTGGCTGGGGGCTGGGGGCAGGGTGGGGAGTGACTGCTAATGAGTACGAGGTTTCTTTTGGGGGTGATGGAAATGTTCTGAAAGTGATTGAGGTGATGGTTGCACGACTCTAGAGACATACAAACAACACTGAATTGTGTCCTTTAAGTGGGAAAATTGCGTGGCTGTTCTATTTTTGAAAAGGGGCTTTGCAAATTCCAATGTTCTAGACAGAGGTTGTGGTGATGATCACAGCCATGGGTGTGCATACTCACATGCACGCACTCACACATTCATGCACGCTCACATGCTCACACTCACATGCACGTTGATGCACACTCACACACATGTTCATAGGCACATTCATGCACCTTTACACTCACACACTTTATACAGACACAGTCACGCACACACTCACACAGGAAGTGCACTTTCACGTACACGCACACACACACACACACACACACACACACACACACACTTGTGGCCCTGGCCGCCTGCGTGCCAGACCTGTACCCCGGCCCTACTGGATTCTCCGTGTTTATTCTTCATCTTTGAGAAAACACAACCTCTGCCAAGTCCTCTGGGGAGAGGCCCTGAATAAATACACCAGCCGGGAGGAACCCCTCCTCCCTGCCGCTTACTCCATCCTGCATTCCAAAACAGAAACAGAGGTCAGAAGAGTCCCTGGTGGGACCTTTCCAGGACAGGGACAGCTTTCTGACCTGCCAGGGGGTCAAGAACCTCCTTGCCTTGGTTCAGGTGGCCGATGACAGAGGGCTTAAGACCGTGGTGCCCAGATGGGGGCTTCCCAGAGCAGCCACCATTCAAATAAAGTGCAACACTCATGTAGGCTCATCTCCTCTCCCCCCATCCCTTTCCCCAGTGTTGTGTGTGTGTCCCGTGCTGACCCTCTGGTCCTCTCCTTAGCTCTCTCCTCATTTCTCCCTTCATCTCATGTTTATTGCTTCATGGTTGCAGGGTGGTGGCTGTACCTCCAGATATCACACCCACATCCCGACATTAAGGAAAGGCAGGAGGAACCTCAAGCAATGCCTCAAAGTATTTTCCAGGTATTTGTGATGGAGATGCAAACCAATAAATGTTTGAATGCTCCTTCTTTTACCTAACTACCTACCCCAAATCACCCCCACTAGAGGATTTTATGGTTTGCTCGCTCCATGTTGTCCCCTTTCCCATGCTCTAAAAAACGCCAGGTTGTTCCTGGGATTTTGTAAAATAGGAGTGGGAGCATTGATGGAGCAGAGGGATTGGTGAGCAGGAGGAGCAGGAGGAAGAGAGGGAGGGAGTGACTCAGCCGAGTAGGCTTCCACCAAACCTGCACTTACTGCAGCCATATCCGTGGCTTCATTCATCCATCCATCCATTCATTTGTTCATTCATTCATTCTCTTGCTCCCCACTAATTCCCTTCCTCATTTCAACGAGAACTAAGAGGCTCATCAGACTGCGGTGTGATTGCCTTGTGGTTGCCGGCCTCCCCGCTGCGACTGTGCGCTCCTTGGAGTCCTTCTAGGACCGGGGTCTTGCTGGGGCTGCGCCATGAGACATCCCGGAGAAAGACCCCCGGGCGGGGAAGAGCTCCACTGATCCAAATCTCTAGGCCAGAGGAGGTGGAGATAACGAACGTTCCTGATCACCTTTCTCCACGACCCTTTGATGCTGGACTTCGGCTGTGGTACCCAGGTCAGGCTCCTCTCCACGGTCGAGACCCACGAAGCTTGACTGGACTTCCCTTTAGCATAAGGGTCCCCAAACTTTTTACACAGGGGGCCAGTTCACTGTCCCTCAGACCGTTGGAGGGCCAGACTATAAAAGAAACTGAACAAATCCCTATGCACACTGCACATATCTTATTTTAAAGTAAAAAAAACAAAATGGGAACAAATACAATATTTAAAATAAAGAACAAGTAAATTTAAATCAACAAACTGATCAATATTTCAATGGGAACTATGGGCCTGTTTCTGGCTAATGAGATGGTCACTGTCCGGTTCCATATTTGTCACTGCTAGCCGTAACAAGTGATATGATGCACTTCCGGAGCCGTGATACGTGCGTCCCGCATCACTGTACATGAGCGATGCCATGCTTTGAAGACCGCCACATACAGTACTCTCACTGACCACCAATGAAAGAGGTGCCCCTTTGGAAGTGCGGCGGGGGCCGGATAAATGACCTCAGGGGGCCGCATGCGGCCCGCGGGCCGTAGTTTGGGGACCCCTGCTTTAGCACCTGCGCTGGGAGCTCCCCCTGAGTGGCGGAGGCAGGTGGAAAAGCCGCCAGGAGCCTGCCAGCTCTGCCTCCCCAGAACCTGCTGAGCGAGTCCTCGCCTGTTCCCCACTTGTCCTAGGGTGTAGAGGCGTCACTGCTGGGGACGCAGGACCGGGTTAAATGGGCAGGCTGTTTGGTTGAATTCCAGTATTGTGGTCTCCCTTAGCTGACGACTGACTGAAGTTCTGCTCTTCCTGTTGCCTTCCAACTCAGGAGGTGGCTACCTACGGCAGGGTGGGGGTCAAGTCCACTGCCAGTCAGGTGAGTCCCTTGAAAAATGGCCAAACAAGGCTGATGATGATCATAACAGCAATGATAACACCGTCGTTGTGTCCTTACTGTGTTCCATATTATCATAATGTGCTAAGCACGTATTTATTTATTTCTTTTTTATTCTTCACACCAGCCCCATGAGGAATGTGCTATAATTATATCCATTTTGCTGATAAGGAAACTGAGGCTCAGGGAGGCCAAATGACACAGCTAATAAGTGAGTGGAGCTGAGATCTAATGCAGGGGTAGCCTCTGGTCCATGCTTCCCCTATGCTGACGCCCTCCCACCCTGCCCTCTAGCCACTGCCTCCCTCTTGGTGTAAATTAATTTATTCTAACATGTGAGTGACCGCTGAGTTCCTCTCATCCTAAACATACTTGCCTTTTTATTTTAAATGCTAGTTCATCCAAACGCACGCTTAATTGGTGAAATGTAGGAACACCATCAACCAATCAAAGGTTGTCTTGATGCCCACTCCTGAGGGGCGGACCGGGGGGGGGGTGCTGAGGGAGACCGGCTGACTCCCTTTCTGTCTGCAAACCCTGTTGCAGCAGAGGCGGTGGGGTCATCCCCGCAACCCTGCTCTTGGCCGTGAGTCAGTCCTTCCACGCTCTTCCCTGGCGGTCGTTCATCTCCAGTCCTAACGACCAGCCTGCTCTCGGCACGTCCAGGTCTTGTTTGGACTGGAACCATTTAAAACACTTTCTTATAATTACAGAGGTCGAGCAGGCGGGGGCTGCGCGGCCAGGAGGCCGTTGGACACGCACGTCTCGGCTGCAGCCAGCAATTTCAGTAATGATAGTCATGCACGCCGTTTATCTTTGGGGCTTCCAGAAATACAGGGACTTTTCCAGACACTCCTGAGTGTCTGTGATAGAAGGGATCCGGTCTGCCTCACTCTCCACGGCTGTGTGGACTCGCTCCCTGGACCAGCTAGCCGTTCAGGGAACGAACGCCGGACTCAGGTGGGTTCAGACAAGCGATGGGACAAAGGAGACTCGGAAGTGACAGCTGGAGAGAGAGAGTGTGCCATGACTGACGGGTTTCCTGGGGCGCAGGACTTCCGGTTCCGAAACCAAGAAAGTCCTGGACAAACCAGGACAAGTTGGTCACCCGATTCTTGGTGAACTTAGAGAATGGAAGGTGTGTGTGTGGTTTTTTTTTTGCTCCGCCTGGAGACCCTTATAAATAGGTCACAAATGAACCTTTCAGTAAAGGCGTAACCCCAAAGAACAATGGGAACAGAAGGGGGGACATTAGCCGAGGGAGGGCACCCACAAGACGCAAGAAGGCGGGAATGAAATGGAGGGGGACAATGGAGGGGGACAGTCCACTGAGCCCAGAGAAAGGTGGATTTAAGAAGAGTGGGCGGTGGGTAACAGCAGAGTGGGGAGACAGGCTCCCTAACTCTGTCCCCTCCCCCACAGGAGGTGGGTGTCTGCCCATGGAGAGATTAAACCTGAGACCTCCAGAGCTGGGACGCCGGCACAGGGAAGGACAGGGCAGCTCCGCTGTGAACACGGGACTCTTCCCCCCAAGTCAGCGAGGCGGTGGGAGGCCCCGCCCTGGTTTCCTCAGAGGGACCACCTCCGTGTTCAAGCCAGAAACCGAATCAACAGACAGAAAACCGCAGAACATGGGGAACAGAGACAGCAGAGAGAAGACACACACCAAAGGGGGGGGACCCTTGAAAAGAAAGCATGGTTAATAGCCTCATGGAGAGAGAAGATTAAATTTGTGAAACCAGAAGAAAATGCTTTTTTTGTTGTTGTTGTTAAGAGGAACCTTCACTAAGCAAGAATGTACTCCTATAAAGCTGAACTGAGGGAGTCAGTAGAATAATTGAGATAAAGGTGAAGAAATATTCCCAAACTTGGCATAAAAATCTGGAGATGGAAAAACAGAAGGGGCCCTGGCCAGTTGGCTCAGTGGCGGAACGTCCGGCCTGGCGTGCGGGAGTCCTGGGTTCGATTCCTGGCGCCCATCTGCTTCTCCACCCCTCCCCCTCTCCTTCCTCTCTGTCTCTTTCTTCCCCTCCCGCTGCCAAGGCTCCATTGGAGCAAAGTTTGCCCGGGCGCTGAGGATGGCTCCATGGCCTCTGCCTCAGGCGCTAGAATGGCTCTGATTGCGGCAGAGCGACTCCCCAGATGGGCAGAGCATCGCCCCCTGGTGGGCATACCGGGTGGATCCCGGTCAGGCACATGCGGGAGTCTGACTACCTCCCCATTTCCAACTTCAGAAAAATACAAAAAAAGAAAAGAAAAAGAAAAGAAAAACAGAAGGAAGAAATAAGAAAATTAGATGTTCCATCTGGGACACAACTTACAACTAGCAGAAATTTCAGGAAGAAGAAATTGAACGGAGGGAAGAATTAGCATAGCATTCAAAAAAGTACAGAAAACTGGAGATAAAAGGACACTCCAGGTTTTCAGAGAGAGAAAAGGGGAAGGCCATACACACACGAGCAGGAGTCAGAGCTTTTTAACAGCAATACGGAGCTACTGCAGCTCTGAAGCCTTGTGAGTCTCCAAACATCAGGAGGAAAACTATTCTCTAACTCGCATTCTATATTGGGCTAACCAGTCAGGTGCGAGATAGAATAAGGATGTTTTCAGATATTAGAAGTTTTACAAAGTTGCCTCCCGTGTATCTTGTCCCAAGCAGCCCCTAAAGACCTCGTTCTAGCCACATGACAGTGTAAACCAGGAAGAGGAAGGCATGGGGTCCAGGAACTGGGGACCCATTGCTGGTGGGAGGTGCCGGCAACTTCCAGGAGGGCCTGGTGCAGCAGGCCGGGAAGTCACGGAGAGGGAGCCAGGAGGAATAACTTAAACACCAAACCAAAACAAAACCATAAAACCACCCACTAGATTACCTAATATGTTTGTGCTGAGAAAAATTTCAGGACTTTTTGTTGTTGTTGTTGTTGTTTGAGAATTGGGCAGACAGTGATGAACACAGAGAAATCTAAGCAGGTTATTTTTCTAAAGGCAATTATAAACTCCAGGAAAAACAAATGGTTTTACAAGAAAGGAAATGATGCCATAGTAGATACTACATGATGGAGAGGTAACCAATATTTAAGTGGCCATGAATGTGTAAACAGTAAATAATAATTTCACTCCAAATTAAGATCAATTAGAATAAGAGGTTGTGGGAGGACAAGTCTATATGGAGGTGGTGTAAGTTTTCCAACACTCATTTTCCATATGAGAGGTCAATGAATAGTATCTAAAACAGCGGTTCTCAACCTGTGGGTCGCAACCCCAGTGGGGTCGCCTAAAGCCATCGGAAAATACATAATGCATATCAGGTATTTACATTCCGAATCATAACTGTAGCAATTACAGTTATGAAGTAGCCACCAAAATTATTTTTTGGTTTGGGGTCACCACAACATGAGGAACTGTATTGCGGGGTCAGGGCATTAGAAAGGTTGAGAACCACTGATCTAAAATAAGAAATCAAGAAAGAACAATATGGACATGTTATTTAGAAATAGAAGAAAGAGCTAAAACTATAAAAAGAAAAAATACTTTCTTCTAGAAGGCACTAACGTCCAAATTTAAGTGCCCTTCGAGTGCCCAGCACAATAAATTTCAGAATGACTGTTACCAGTCTATACCCTGAATGAGAGTAGAAGCTAGTGTTCGAGACGGGATCAAGCACAGCTGCTTTTTACATATATATATTTAAACTTTATTCATTTTAGAGAGAGAATAAGGTGAGGTGCAGGAAGCATCAACTCCCCTATGTGCCTTGACCAGGCAAGCCCAGGGTTTCGAACCAGCGACCTCAATGTTCCAGGTTTACACCTTATCTACTGCGCCACCACAGGTCAGGCTCAGCTGCTCTTTATTATAAATCTTGTATTACAGTTCAACTTTTTATTTAGCTCTGCACAAATAGAAATTAAATTTAAAGATAACAAAAGAACAATTTTCTATTGGAGAAAAAAAAGAAGAGGAATTCACTGGCATCCACATCTGCAACGCTGTGGAGTAGCCTGCTTTCACGTACAGCTGGATTCAGCAGCTCAAGTGATGTCACACCCAGGGCGAGGGTGGCCAACTCGACCCAGGTTGCCCTGGATTTTCTCAGCGTTAGCACAGGAAAGTCCGCACTCTGAGGAAATCTGTCAGTCCTGGGCAAGCCAGAGGTATTGGTCACCCTAGCAAGGGGCCCGTTTTTCTGTCTCTCTGACCTGCCCTCCATGGGGTCAGCATTGCGCCCAGATCCCCGAAAGCAGGCCCTGGAACATGTGTGTGGTGGTCCCCAATCCAGGAACCCACCATCATGAGCTCCCCTGATCCTTTTGAAAAGCTCTTATTTTAATTTTATTTTTAACCTTCTTGTTGTTCGTGTGTTTAAGGTTTTTGTTAAGCTTCCCGCAAAACCTTTTTTTTTTTTTTTTTTTTTTTTTATGTTCTGAAGCTGGAAACGGGGAGAGACAGTCAGACAGACTCCCGCATGCGCCCGACCGGGATCCACCCGGCACGCCCACCAGGGGCGACGCTCTGCCCACCAGGGGGCGATGCTCTGCCCCTCCGGGGCGACGCTCTGCCGCGACCAGAGCCACTCTAGCGCCTGGGGCAGAGGCCAAGGAGCCATCCCCAGCGCTCGGGCCATCTTTGCTCCAATGGAGCCTTGGCTGCGGGAGGGGAAGAGAGAGACAGAGAGGAAGGAGGGAGGGGGGTGGAGAAGCAAATGGGCGCTTCTCCTATGTGCCCTGGCTGGGAATCGAACTCGTGTCCCCCGCACGCCAGGCCGACGCTCTACCACTGAGCCAACTGGCCAGGGCCCGCAAAACCTTTTTTGAGAAGCAGTCCATTTATAAATCCTAAATAAATAAATGCATCACTGTGTTGTCCACAGCTGTCCTGGCGTCCACGGCGTTCAAGGCTGGGCTGCCACCCAATTCTCGAACACTCCGGTGAATTGGGACCCACGGAGCAAAGGGCACTCTTTATCCTAAATGATCAGGTTTGTTCGTCTCGAGTGGTCAGTGAGCAGGGCAAGTGCTCGATCCTCTCTTCAGGCTGTGCTCAGCAGATGACCAGTGAGGTCACTTGTTTTTGTTTTTAATCCATCCCCACACCGGTTTGGGCAAGAAGCTGTTTGCCTGGATTCCGGTTCAGGTTCTCAGATGGTGGGCGCCCACATCAGGGGTGCTCAGGACTGGGGCAGAGGCCCAGAAACAAGGAACAATCGCAGGTCTGTGGCGGTAGAGTCATCTCGATCTGCCGTAACTTGGGCAGGGGAATACCCTGGGGGTGAAATAGCGGCAGGAACAAGAGCTGGGTTGGAGTGGGAGGACCCCAAGGTCAAATCCCAACTCCTAGCAAGTCACGCTCTGTCGACCAGATCCTTTTCTCTGTGGCCATCTCTAAGCCTGCCCAGTGTCTCTGTGTGAGTGGCGACGAGGTAGCCTTCTGGATAAAAGTGGCTCTTGCAGAGCTTGGATGCCAATCATGGCATCTCCCCTAAAGGATGGACCGGGACATGGATGGAACTGCCCAAACCAGCGCCCAGCCCGTAGGGGGTTTGCATACAGGGACCAGCAAGAGGCAGAGAGCTTTCCTCTTCTCTGTGTCTGGTCCTGACTTTGTCCCAAAATATTTTCAGGTGGTTGTGGATCCCCCCTCCAAAAAATTAAATTACATTACAAAATTCAAAATTCAATTGAATAATTCACCAGAATATGTAAAAAGAAAAAGATAGTTTCAAGGACTGGCAAGGATGTGGGACAGATGGGACTCTTGCATGGTGAGGATGTATGGTTTCACCACCTCAGAAAACAGCTTTGCAGGACCGATTAGAGTGGCCAGCTCGCGGTCCTATGATTGGACCATGCTCTTCTATTCCTAGGAATGGACCCAACAGAGGCACATTCATGAGTTCACTAAGACATAGGCAGGGACGTGCATAGCAGTGTTTTCTCATTCGACAGGAAGTGGAAACTACCCAATGCTCATCAATGGAAAACAGATAGATTATCTGCTACATTTACACAAAGGAATATCATACAGCAGTGAAAATGAACAAAGTGCAATTAAACACAACAATAAGGCAAAATCTCAAAAATATAATGTTGAGGAAAAGAGGTCAGACACACAGGACCATGTATCATATGGTTTTTTGGTTTTTTTGTATTTTTCTGAAGCTGGAAACGGGGAGAGACAGTCAGACAGACTCCCCGCATGCGCCCGACCGGGATCTACCCGGCACGCCCACCAGGGGGCGACGCTCTGCCCACCAGGGGGCGATGCTCTGCCCCTCCGGGGCATCACTCTGCTGCGACCAGAGCCACTCTAGCGCCTGGGGCAGAGGCCAAGAAGCCATCCCCAGCGCCCGGGCCATCTTTGCTCCAATGTAGCCTTGGCTGCGGGAGGGGAAGAGAGAGACAGAGAGGAAGGAGGGGGGGGGGTGGAGAAGCAAATGGGAGCTTCTCCTATGTGCCCTGGCCGGGAATTGAACCCGGGTCTCCCGCATGCCAGGCCGACGCTCTACCACTGAGCCAACCGGCCAGGGCCAAATCATTAGTTTTTTGTTGTGACACCTTAGTTGTTCATTGATTGCTTTCTCATATGTGCCTTGACTGTGGGGCTACAGCAGATCGAGTGACCCCTTGCTCGAGCCAGCGACCTTGGGTCCAAGCTGGTGAGCTTTGCTCAAATCAGATGAGCCGCGCTCAAGCTGGCGACCTTGGGGTCTCGAACCTGGGTCCTCCACATCCTAGTCTGATGCTCTATCCACTGTGCCACCGCCTAGTCAGGCGGTTGCATAACTTTCTAAAACACTCTACAGGGTGAGAATTCAGGGCAGTGGTTACCCTGGGGCAGGGTGATGGCTAGAATTGGGCACAGGACCTCCAGGAATCGGGATGCTGTTTCTTGATTTATTACAGGTGCAGAGACCATCCTTCTGAACTCATTTTGTGAATATTCACTCTTACGAGTTTGTGCCCTTTCTGCATTGGGAACCATAACTCAGTAGAAAACTAAATATAAATAGTTCACAATCTTGATCATGTTTCCCTTGCTCAAGGGGCTTTGGGGACTTGGAGGATGGTGACTCCACTTGTTATCCCGTCTCAGCTGAAACGTCACCTTCTCAGAGGAGCTGTCTCTGGAAACCCATCCTGAAGCAGCCGTCAGATCCGCCACACCCTCGGTGACTCTCCACTTGTCCCTGTCTGCTGTCTGTCCTGTGCACCATTTTCTCTGCTTGACAGCTGCCACTTGCTTGCTTGGTTCTGTTGTTTGACCGCCAGGAGCGCGGGAGAGCGGGAGCTGTCCGTCTTTCTTCCAGCTGCGCGCCCGTTTCCGGAACGGCGCCTGGCAGAGTCAGGGCTGAAGTCCGTGAAGTGTTGAAAGGACTAGCCAGACATTTATCAACAGGACAGAGGAGTGTTAATGTGCATGGTGTTTTACATCCAGCGAGGGAACAGGATTGGATTTCTGGGCAGTTTTTCGCCTTTTCCTGTGTGCTGTTCCTTATTTCCAAATCTGGGATCAGGAATAGCCAGTGTTATCCAGGGGAGCGTCCTGGTGATGAGCCACAGGCAGCCAGATAAAGGCTGAGGACATGATTGGCGGTGAGCACCCCATAAGCTGATAGCAGGGATGAGAGGTCACCGCTGGCCAAAGGCTGGAGAGAAATGTTGGGGTGAGTCTACCCAGCGGCGACCCTGCTGCTCACGAGTCCCACTCTGGCTGAGGACACGTGGGCAGAAACAGTGGCAGGTCTCTGTGCACACAGGGGTGTCAGTGGGTGTCAAGGACCAGGCATGCCAGCTTCCGCCACCGATGTCACACCTGCACACTCAGGCTTCAAGCCCGCCGGGCTATTTATAGCCCCAGAATGTCAGCAGGCTGATGGGAAGCCAAGACCCTTGCACTGCAAGCCCACGGCTGCCCCGTCTCGCCCAGGGCTTCGGCAAGCACCCGCTCAGCGTTATCAGCAGGCCCACTCCAAAGATAACGAGCCTCCGCTGAGCCCCACTAATGGTATTATTTTTAGGGGCCACGCAGAAGGACCGGATGGGGTGAGGACCCAGGTCATCTGTCATCCTTTCCTTCATCTACACACTCAACAAGGTCTGAACAAAGACCAGTGCTGTTTGGAGGGTTGGAGAGGCCCCATCGACCTGGAAAACCATCCTCCCCAAAGGTGGCTGAGAAAGATGTGCTCAGAGTGACTCCTTCCACCCCCCTCTGGGCCCTCCTGGACGACCCACTCAGCCACAGGCTAGGTGCGGCGCCCGATGAGAGGCAAAGCTGTCGCACTCCACTGCTGGGCTCGGCGGAGTGGGTAAGACAACCTCTGTTAAAACCCCCTAAAATAGAGGGATCCCAGTCTGGATCCGCTTAGAAAGGGTCAGAGTCAAATATGTAATTTGTCTGCCGGCATTTGCAATTGAAACCGTTTTAATCCAGCATTTCTACAACTTAATTAGGATACGCACCATCAAGGGTGGCCCACGTCTCCAGCCACCGCCTCCCATCGCCACTGCCACCTTCACTGCCCCCACCCCACCCCCGGTATTCCTCACCCTCCACCGCCACACACACAGCAGCTTGCCTGTGGTGTTAAATAATGACATGAGTTTGGGAGAACACGGATCTAAGGTCATTCCCAATTTCCCCCAGCCACTTCCTTCCTGGGAGCAGGAAAAGCGGAGGAGACAGCTACAGGGTGAAGGCAGCGGTCAGCTCACTGCTGTGTGGAGACCGGTCCTGGGAGCACCTGGGGAAGTGTGTCCCTGGCGATCACAAAACACTGCCCCGCTGCCAAAGCCCCACCGGAAGGAGCTGCAGAGAGCCCCTGGCTCTGCCCTTAATCAGACAGGGGGAGGCCCAGGGGACGAAGGCCCTCTCCAAGGTCATTCAGCAACTGGGGCCGGGCCCAAGTCTCCTGATTCCAGGCCTGTTAATAACTGTAATGACATTTGCTCATCAAATTTGTCAAGGAAGTTCTGCTGTGTGCCAAGCCCTGGGCTGGGCATTGGGGGCACTACAGTCACCAAAACAGACAAAAGACATTGCTCTCTGGAGGGTGAGACAGACAACAGTCACATAAATAAGTCAAATGTTCAGTTCTTTTGGGTGGTGATGAGCATTATGGAGAAAAAACAGAAGGACGAGGAAGGAGAGGGCTGGGAGGAGACTGTTTTTATCAATAGGGATCAGAGGGTGTGGAGAAAAGATCTGATTTTTTTTTTTTAGGGAACAGCATGAAGCTGTCTGAAGTAGCACTTTTCCTGGCATGGGACAGAGCCAGTGCAAAGGTCCTGGGGCTGGAGGGCACCTGGGGTGAATAGCAAGGAGGGCGGTGCCATGGGAGCAGAGTGCATGAGAGAGGAGATAGTCTGGGGCTGCAGCAGGATGAAGGATGGCTTCCTGCCATCTTTGGCTTGAGTTTAGTCTAATTTGATGGTTCTCGGCTGAGAGCAATTGTGCTCCCCACCCCCACCCCAAGGAACATGTGGCAATGTCTGGAGACATGAGTGGTATCACAACAGAGGGCTCAGTGCTATTGGCATCTAATGGGTAAAGTCTGGGAGGCTGTATACCCTACAAGGCACAGGACACCCTTCATAATGATTTATCCAGTTCCAGATGTCAGAGATGTCAGTGTTGAGTCTGAGGACCCCTCCAACTGATCGTCCTTTGCCAGTTACAGGTCTCCTGCTGGCCTTGACACTGTCTCTGGGCCTGTGCCCTCAGCCCTGTGTGCCCCAGCATTACACAGGGACTTCTCCTCGCCATCGCCTTTGTCAGCTGGTCCTGATTGGGGTGCTTTCCGTTTCCTCCTGCGCCCCAGGCTAATCTTCACCCCTACTCCATGTGGTCCTGCCTTTTCTTGACTGCTTGCCCCCCTGCTCCGCCTGTGCTTGCCCCCCACCCCCGCCTCCCGTCACAGTGTGTCTTCTGCACCCAGAACACTGTGTGCCGTGCATTGGTGCCCAAAGCGTACTTGTTGAATGGTGGTTGTGGCAGAGGCCAGCTGGGACCCTGGGCCTGACCCCAAAGCCCTTGTTCTATCCACTGGGCACAGGACTCACAATGGAACTGTGAGTCCAGAGCAAAATGAAGCTGCGGGGCCTTGGTCAGAAGGTTCAGAACCTCAGGCTGGCAGCAGTCTGCGTTCATCCAAACCCAGCTACTCTGAGCCCGGAGCCCTGCGTGACTGCCCAGGCCACCTGTGAAGCTGGCCTGCCCAGGGGATCATTTGTACCATCCTGCAGTCCTGGTCACCAGCACTGTGATGGGACTTGTGGCCATTCCTCTGCGCTTATGCACTTAGAGCAGGTCTAACTCTGGGCCTTACACCTGTGGAGTGGGGGGCCTGAGACCTGCCCAGTTGCCCCCTCCTCTGCCTGCGTGAGGCCATGTCTGGAACGGGGCGGGTGGGCAGGACCAGGAGCCAGTGGGGGAAGCACTGTGATCCCAGCCCAGGTGCACGTTGCCTCCGTCCAAGCAGCTGTCGCAACTCCAAAGGCTTGGGAGAGGTCTGTGTTTTCCCTCTTCTGTTTTTATTTCCTCAAATCTAAGACCAAGAGAGGCTAGTGCCAGAGTGCTGAAGGGGTCCATGCCAGGAGGAATCGACGAACAGGCAAGGGGGGAAATGTCTGCAAGAGGTCACCGTGAGGACCCTCGGCAAGGAGACTCCCAAGTGCAGGGCTGGGGCCTGGGCACAGGGCCCCTTCCTCTCCCCATCAACACCCCCGACTTAGGGCTGGGGCGGGGCTGCCATTGCAGGACCCACCCTGGAGAGTGCCGGTTTCCCTGACGCCTCAGGGCGCAGCCCCTGGAGGTGCGCAGGGCGCTGTCTGTCCGCTAGCATGCAGCAAACATTTAATGGTGCTGTTCTCACCAACCTGTGCCTTCGTCTGCTGTGGGAAGAATGCTGCAGCACGAGGCTCTCGGGCTTATCCAGAGGAGTCAGTGAGCTCAAGTGTCGGGCACCTGATGAGCCTTGGGTGGTCCTGGCCCAGAGGGAGCACCCTCGTGCCATATTTCACAAAGATCAAGACCAGTCATGCCGTCATCCTTTCCCAGGTGCATATGAGAATAAGCCGGGGAAATGAGTGAATTTTGGGACCGCAGGTAATGAGTCCGGGTACATGAAGGTTACAACTCAAATTGTTCAACTCATTTGGTGGGGCGGCGAGATTCCTAGTGGGAGGACCCTATCTGCAGCTGTTGTCACTGTAATGTGTGTGCCTGCTATATTCCAGGTACTTTCCATAGGAGTGTTGTCTCTAACGAATCCTCTGGCCCGAGTTGCATAATGCAGCTTAGGTACTGTGCAAGCAGGATTTGAAGGTGACCCTCAGCATTTCTGCCCGATCATCACTCCCAAAGGTGAAGGGATTTTGTAGATGTAATTAAGGCCCCTAATCAATGGACTTTGAGTTCATCAAAGGGAGGTTATCCTGGGTGGGTCTGACCTCATCTGGTGAACCTTAAAAGAAGCAGAAGATTCTTGTGCTGTCTTTGAAGAAGTAAGCTGCCATTCTGTGACTGGTCTGTGGGCCATTTGGTACCGGTTCGCAGAGAAAGAATAAATAACTTACATTATTTCCGTTTTATTTATATTTAAGTCTGAATAATGTTTTATTTTTTAAAAATGACCATATTCCCTCTGTTACATCTGTTAAGACTCACTCTTTTTTTTTTTTTTTTTTTTCATTTTTCTGAAGCTGGAAATGGGGAGAGACAGTCAGACAGACTCCCGCATGCGCCCGACCGGGATCCACCCGGCACGCCCACCAGGGGCGACGCTCTGCCCACCAGGGGGCGATGCTCTGCCCATCCTGGGCGTCGCCATATTGCGACCAGAGCCACTCTAGCGCCTGGGGCAGAGGCCACAGAGCCATCCCCAGCGCCCGGGCCATCTTTGCTCCAATGGAGCCTTGGCTGCGGGAGGGGAAGAGAGAGACAGAGAGGAAAGTGCGGCGGAGGGGTGGAGAAGCAAATGGGCGCTTCTCCTGTGTGCCCTGGCCGGGAATCGAACCCGGGTCCTCCGCACGCTAGGCTGACGCTCTACCGCTGAGAAGACTCACTCTTGACGCTTGTCTCGGTCACGTGATACATTTATCCGTTCCACCCTAAAGGCCGGTCCGTGAAAATATTTTCTGACATTAAACCAGTCCGTGGCCCAAAAAAGGTTGGGGACCACTGCTCTAGAAGCTGACAGTGGCCTGTGCCTGATAGCCCACAAGAAAATGGGACCTTAGTCCTCCATCTGCAAGGAACTGAATTTGGCCAACAACCTGAACAGGCTTGAAAGAGGAGCCAAGCACCAGGTGACACTGCAGCTGCTGACACCTTGATTTTTGCCTTTTGAGACCATGAGCAGAGAACCCAGCTACACACCTCACCCAGACTTCCGACCCACGGAAGATGCAAGATAGTAACTGGTTGATAATGTAAGCTACCCAGTTGGTGGTGATTACTATGCAGCCATAGAAAACTAACACAGATAACTAATTGATAACCTCTAGCAGTCATAAAATTCACATAGTAATAGAACCCTGACAACTGATTTTTGACTATGTACATTGCCATCCAGAATAAAGACTACTGTTTCTAGCTTCCCCTGCATCTAAGTGTGGCCATATGACTACATTTGTGCTAATGAGAAGTGAGTGGATAAGTGAGTGGATATATTGTGTCTACCCTTTGGGATGGCTGCTTAAAATATGATGACTGGTGCTCCAGCAGTTATGTTGGACCATGAGGTGAATTGTGGGAATTAGGATAACAGAATAGAAAGATGGGAATGGACTAGATCCCAAAAGGCATGGTGAGGCTGCCATGCAGATCTTGGATGACAGACCTTCAGACTCCTTTTCAATGAGAGAGAAACGAACTTTTATTCTGTTGAAGCCCAGGCTTTAGGTTCAAATGTCAAATTCCAAGATCCAGCAATGATTAGCAGGAGACTTTGAGTCAATTCTTTCACATCTTTGTGTTCTCCCAGCATGACTGGCAGTGACGTTAGGCCAAGTGGTGGGAGCAGCGTTACCTGATGCAGGTGCTCTGTGAGCAGCACTGGGAGGAGAGGCAACAAAAAAAATGTTCAAGGTGGCCCTGACCGGTTGGCTCACTGGTAGAGCGTTGACCTGGCGTGCGGGAGTCCCGGGGTTCAATTCCCGGCCAGGGCACACAGAAGTGCCCATCTGCTTCTCTACCCCTCCTCCTCTCCTTCCTCTGTCTCTCTCTTCCCCTCCTGCAGCCAAGGCTCCATTGGAGCAAAGTTTGCCCGGGAGCTGAGGATGGCTCCATGGCCTCTGCCTCAGGCGCTGGAATGGCTCTGATTGCGGCAGAGCGACGCCCCAGATGGGCAGAGCATCACCCCCTGGTGGGTGTGCCGGGTGGATCCCAGTCGGGCGATTGTGGGAGTCTGTCTGACTGCCTCCCTGTTTCCAACCTCAGAAAAATACAAAAAAAAAAGTTCAAGGTGCAAAGGAGCAAGAGAGGTTGAAACTGGGAGGAGAAAAGGGAAGACAAAGGATGAGGCCATCTGTGGTGCTGCAGCCACACACACACTGATCTACAGGAGCCAGATAAGGTGTTAAATGGGAAGTAATGAACAAAAGGTTTGTGGTCTATTCTTCCTCCTGAAGTGTGTGGACCTCTCAGGCTAGCTTTTACTTTCCTACTCTTAATAGAGACAAATTAATAGATATCTACAATGTTTAACACAGCAACTGGCATTTGTACCTCTGGGAGAGAGGCAATAGGGAGGAGTGGAGACTGCAGCAAAACTTCTCTTTGGCTCCAGTCAAGAACTTCCATGAAGGAAGAAGGTCCAGTGTGGCCGGATCTGCCAATTTGTCAAGAGAAGGCAGAATTTGGGATTTTTTTCCTTACTCCAATCTTCTGATTTTCTGAAACATGTTGGCAATGAATTCACTTAAAAAAGAAAATGTATAAACACCATATAGGGGAAATAAGACATGTCTGTAGGCTGCACCTGGCCCTCTGATTTGCGGCCCTAGTCTTGAGTCTGGAAACAGGACAAAAGCTAAATTGCACATCAGGACAATGACAGGAGGATTTGGAAATCACAGGGGCTGGAACTTGTTAAGTGGCTGCTTGTTTGAGGAACCAAAAGAAGAGAGAGCAGCCGGGCCAAGCAATGGATCGGATTCTAACATCCACCAGGTGAGCACTTCAAAGCGAAAAGGAACCCAAGAGGCTGTCCCGTGCCACTGGCTGCTTAGGCAGCAGGTGCTGGCTGCTCCACCAGGCCCGCAGTGGGCCGTCCGCGGCTGGACCCTGGAACCAGCAGCAGCCTCCAAACCACCGAAATAACATGCACTGGACAGTGTCGGTTCTGGGGCCTGAACTGCTTAAAAGTTTCGGGTGTACATTTCCCTCCCACCTTTTTTTTCTTTCTTTCTTGTGCCTTTATTTTATTGGGATGACTAAACCTTTCAACTATGTTAGCAGTAAACACAGCTAATTTACCCCCTGCCTCTTTGAAACAGCTGCTGACAGCTGCGCTCTCACTCAGGGAAGGATCTTTGTAGTCAAGCCCACGAAGTCCACATTGGCTGTGGGGTTCCATCTCCCCAGCCCGGAGTGCCACACAGCTGCAGCAAATATTGACAAGTGCCCTTCCCTCCCCTGGGCCTGGATGATAAACAGCGTGCGAAGGGTAGGGGCCAGGCAGGGCTCTTAGCGGACCAAGAGAACACCAGTGTCCAGAGTTGACAGAAAAGAACAACACACACAGACACGCAGGCCCAAGAACCAGAACCAAATGTCTCCTTTTATTGCAAAGTCCAAATCCTTTTTATTTTGTCTATTTATACAGAATTTTCGCTGAGGACTGCTCTATGCAACAGCTGAAGGTACATTGGTCCAACCGTTAATAAATAGTCTTAAATAAGAAAACAAGCAGGTTGCAGAAAAGCGAGCTCATTGTCTCAGACTGGAGGAGGGTCTAAAGAGAACTTCTGATGGCCATAAATAATTTCTTTGTTTTGTAACAACTATTTACACGTTTCAATGTACAAACGATACTAACCAGAGGACGTAACTCTTGAGAAAACTTGTACCAAGAAGGAACACACAATAATCCCCAGATCTGCCAACAGACAAAACAAAATGTAACAAAAACAGTGACTCCTCCCTGTAGAACAGACAGAGTGAAGGCTGTAGCCCAAGCTACTGAAGAAGAAAAAACAAAAGAAAGTAAAAAAAACAGTTTTCAGCAACCAACTTAATTACGATAGAGAAACAGTCTCCACGAGACCAGAGTCCAGGGGCCTTCTGGATGACCCTGCACTGTTCACACAGAGCCCTGTGCTGTACCTGGAGGTGGGGTGAACAGCATTTAAGGGCACCTACTAGCCAAGGTGAGGAAGGCTCTCGCCAAGAGCCATGTCAGAAATGGCACCTTTAGGTGAGGACACTCTATTAGGATGCACTCTCTAAATGCTTCTAGGTCCTTCCGTTTGAGAGTCCCTCCCAGCACACCCTGCACCCAGCAGACTTCCTTCAGGGAGTTGACTGTTCGCAGAGCCCTCAGTAGGGGTCTGCTAATGGAAAGAGGGGGCCTCGAGGCCCAGTCTGAGCCCAGACTTCAGAACCAGCTATCAATGAAAAACAGACGAGCTTACTTAGGGGGTGGATGGTAGCCCTATCTAGATGAGGCCTCCTTGGTGCTTCTTTAAACAGGGCCACGGTGGCCAGAGTTCAAGGTCAAGTTGCAGGTTCTGTCCTAATGCTGTTGTCCTCCACTACGTCCTTCACACTGACATCCTAGCAGGGAGGGGGGCTGGAGAACCACTTGCAAACATTTGCTGGTTCTTCAGTGCCTGTTTTAATTTCTGCCATCTTACACCCAGCTGAATGAGGAAACACATTTTTCCTCCGAGGTCAACATGCCCCCTTCCACCAAGCAGAAATTTGCCCTTTCACCTTCCAGCCAAATCTTGGATTTGGGCAAGTCTACGTAAAGCCTGGGTCTCTGGAAACCTCAGACGAAACCCAAATGGAATGAAGAGGGAGCCTCCCCTCCCTCTATCGGCCACAGCTTCTGTTTATGAAATCAGAGTAAACCAAGAAATGGGGATAAATTGTTTAGGAAAATATATCTGTAACATCCTAACCATTTTCATTCATTCGTTTTATTGGGACATTTATTACAGGAACTTCTGTGTCAGTTTTCCTTCAGCACAGACACAAACGCGCCCACCCCTCGCCGCGCCCCCTTCCTCCCAGTGCTGGGTGGCCTGGCCAAAGGGCACACTCCTAATTACCCCCCGGGACGAGTCAGCGCACGGCAAGACTTCACAGCCCCTGTTCGTGCGTGGCCAGGCGGTTTTTCTTTATATAGTTTTCTTCCTGTTAGGTTTTGCCTGCAGCAGCTTGTAGGATCTTGTCCATAGGATGACAACAAAAAACTGATCAAAAGCTGTTTGCCTCTCAAATTCCTTAACGTTCCTACATTGTGAAAGTTGGGGAGGGAGACAGGAACGTCTCGCAAGGGAGGGCGGTCAGTCTGCAGGCTCCTTGCCAAGGTGCACAGTGGGACACGTCAGGTAGAGGAGACGTAGGATCCAGAGAAATGTGGTCCCAGAGGGTCTGACTTCCGGGAGGGGCTAGTGGCAGCCACAGGCCCGGACAACCATGTTTCTGTATTTCTTTAGGATGACGTTGGAGCTGTCATCGAAGTAGAGGACAGAGATGGCATTGAGCTGGGTCGGAGCGCAGCAAGGCTTGGGCACCGTCTCCGGGTTGATAAAGTGGACCTGGAACAGACAGCGAAACGTTGGCAGTCGTGAGAGGCGGTCAGTCACTCCTCCCTGACCTCCTTATGTCGATAAGGGACGCGCACTGCTTGGGCACAATGACCTAGGTGACACTCTGCAAGCATGCCCAGTTATGAGCACGTTATGTGTAACTAACTGGGTTCTGGGACTATCCCTGTTTCACAAATGAGGGAACCGAAGTGCCCGTGTGGAAGTTTGCAAAGCACACAGCTGGGGAGTTAGTGGCGAGATCAGACACTCGGGGCCAGGCTGTTCTTGGTGGTGGGACTAGCGTGGAAATTGTAGGCTGTTTAACAGCACCCCTGGGCTCGAAAGTCAGAAGCACTCCAGCCCACCTCCCAATCTTATCATCTAAAAGTGTCACTAGATGTCAAATATTCCCAGGAGGTAAAACCGCCCCCAGTTGAGAACCAGTGGGCTGGGGGCAGCCTGCAGGCCAAATCCCGCCCCACCTCCTGGTTGTGTGAATAAAGTTTTATTGTCACCCAGCCATGCCCATTCATTTGCGTGGCGTCTATGGCTGCTTTTTCAGTATGAGGGACAGAGCTGAGCAGCCACAACTTATGACTCTCATCAAAGTAAAAAATATTTACTCTCCGGTCCTTTTCAGATAAAAGGTTGCTGACCTCTGAGTTAAGACCTGCCCTGTTCAAGAAAACTATAAAACAAGTCACTCATGTAATTTTAAAAGTTCTTGCAGCCACATTTAAAAAGATGGGAAAGAAATAGGTAAAATTAACTAAAAGAATATATTTAATTTAACCTAGTATTTCAAATGTACTATTATTTCAACATATACTTAACAGTAAAATGTCACTAGTGAGACAGTCTACTCTTTTTGTATTAATGTCTTCAAACCCCAGTGTGTAGTCTATATTCACAAAATATCTAGATTCAGACTGGGTACATGTCAAGTGCCCAAGAGCCACATGTGAAATGGTTACCATATTGGATGGTGCAGGTCTAGACCAGACTAGACGATTTTGCCTCTTGAGCAATAAAAATAAGAGGACATGGATTTGGGGAAACACATGGGTAGACATCAAGAAAGCAGAAAGTCCAGAAAGCAGGAATAAAGAAAGAAGCCAGCCAGTCGCTTGGGTTCACCACTCCTCTCACTCCTGGGCTTCTATGTACCTTACAGAGGACAAGGGTTAACCAACTCAAATGCCTACAGGGGCCACACGAGTGTCACTGATGAGTGAATGAGGCCAGAAGTGAGACAATAGGGAGGAGTGAGGACTGGGGCCAACTAAAGGTCTCCTTTCTCAGGCCACAGACTGACCGCAGCAACCATAGCCAGTGTGATCAGCTGAGCCAACTGTTTGGAACAAGCCAAAGATTCAGTTTGGTTTTGTTTTTAGGTATCATTTCCCGGTTTCCGACACACCACGTGTGCCCAGTGAGAGCACTCTGTGGATGACCCTCCGCTCACCAGCTTCCCATCTGTGGCCTCTGACACAGACTGACACACTTTCTAAATGTTTTATTATGGACAATTTCAAACCTTCAATTCGAAACCTGTCCCCATCTTAGTCACCCGGGAATAATTTTAAAGCAAATCCCAGATGTCAGTTCATTTGTTTGTGTTTCGGCAGAACTCCCTACCCCGAGACAGCCCCGGGGCTCCTCAGCCCATCTCCTTACCCTCGGTCCTGCTGGCCATCTTCCTGTCACTCCCTCCCTCTCTGATGTCTCCTCACTTGTTTAACTGCTTCCTCCCCTGGAAAATGAGGCCTTGAGGGCAGGGGCCATGTCTCTGCTGGTCCCCTGAGGTGTCCCTAACTCCTAATGCAGGGTCTATGGACAGTAGACTCAACAAACACAATAAAGATCCTATGCCTTGGCTGGGTAGCTCAGGTGGTGAGAGCGTTGCCCCAATATGCCAAGGTTGCTGGTTCAATCCCTGGTCAGGGCACATATAAGAGTGGACCACTGAATGCACAAATAAGTGGAACAACAAATTGGTGTTTCTCTCTCTCCCCCCTCCCTTTCTAAAATCAATTTTAAAAAGTAAAAAAAAAAAAAAAACACGCACACACAATAAACACTGAACTGAACTGTGAAGTTCAAGGCTAGGAGGTAGAGACATGAGCTGGCAGGGGACAAACTTTCAACCCGACCTGGGGAAGACCAGACCCTGTGCAGCGGAACAGCCTATAGAAGCGGTGCAGCTGGCCCTGGCCGGTTGGCTCAGTGGTAGAGCATCGGCCTGGCGTGCGGGGGACCCGGGTTCGATTCCCGGCCAGGGCACATAGGAGAAGCGCCCATTTGCTTCTCCACCCCCCCCCTCCTTCCTCTCTGTCTCTCTCTTCCCCTCCTGCAGCCAAGGCTCCATTGGAGCAAAGATGGCCCGGGCGCTGGGGATGGCTCCTTGGCCTCTGCCCTAGGCGCTAGAGTGGCTCTGGTTGCGGCAGAGCGACGCCCCGGAGGGGCAGAGCATTGCCCCCTGGTGGGCAGAGCTTCGCCCCTGGTGGGCGTGCCGGGTGGATCCCGGTTGGGTGCATGCGGGAGTCTGTCTGACTGTCTCTCCCCGTTTCCAGCTTCAGAAAAAAAAAATACAAAAAAAAAAAAAAAATAGGAAGCGGTGCAGCCAGCCGGGAACAGCGGCCCCCAGACAGAGGCGGGGCCAGAGCCACTTCTCCGTTAGGCCGTGACTTTTGTCCACAATACCTTTAGGAACCCACGAAACTATTCTAATTTCTCTTCAAATTAGGAGAAATAAATAACCTGAGGGTTAAAGATGAAACACAACTTTATGTCAACACAATAGTAAGATAATTTTTTAACCTTTTTTTTAAAAAAAAATAAAGAAACGAGTCCTTGAAAGTCATGATGTGGTCTTAGGCAGAGATCTACTCTGGTCCTAACTTGGAGGAGTCTGAGGCAGGATCTGGTGGCCCTGCCCCCCCCCCCCAATCCCAGCTGACCACACCCTAGATGGCATGCAGGTCACACTCACCAGTGTCTGCACGATGGCGTGGTTGGTGGCATTCATGTAGGAGTTCAGAGGGAAGGCACACTCCCCCTCACAGTAGTAGGCGGCATAGCCCTCGGGCGCGATGATCCAGTCCTGCGTGGGAGAAGAGAGCGTAAGGGTTTGAGGGACGCGTCCAGGGCCCTATGGAACATGTGAGCCACAGGGTCCCACCCTCCAGGTCAAAACCCTCCTCCTCTGGGCCAGACTCTGGTGCTCTCAAGGCCAAAGACATTCTCCTGATCAGCCGGGGTTCCTGCAGAGGCAGGAGAAATGAACGGCTGCCTCTCACGGTCCCAACAGAATGCAAATTAAAGAACAGACCGCTGTGGGGCTGAGCTGTGCCCGGAATGGACATTTGTGTGGCTGTGTCGGAAGGTGGCATAGAGAGAGGTGGACAGGGTGGCACCTACTAGGTGGTCCCACACTGGCTGTTTGCATAAACAAAACCTTCATGCCTCATTTGTCTACCCCAGGGAGGGAAACGAATAATCCATCATGGTGAGAATTAAATGATTGTGCTGATGGCCCAGCACAGGGTCTGGTACCCACGTGCTGCTCAGAAAACGATGCACGTGGCCAGGTTTTCTTTAGGGCCGGGTTAGTACAGAAAGATTGTTCTAGCAATAAATATATTCCTCATGACTCAAGTCCATGGAATCTTCCAGCAGACGACCCTGGAGTTTGGGGCTCTGTTCCAACATAAAACTCAAGCATAAACTGGCTCCCTAAAACATGGGTGTCATCATATATGGCGAGGACAGAGTCAAGGAGGGGCCGGCCCACGCTGGCTGTGCGCACAAGTGCCCTATGAGTGAACTGGGGCACGAGCCCCAGGGAAGACTCTGGACTCCCCCCCTTGACCTGGTGATCTTATGATAACACTCTGCCCAGGTGTTTGAGTTCTGTGAGGCCTATTGCCCACACTGCAGTGCCCACTGCTTCCTAGAAGAGGGCCCAGGATGACACAGGGGCTCATTGTTGTTTAACTATATGACCTTTATTCCTCTACTAGGATTCATCCCCTGCCCTTTGCCCCACTCCATCCAAATGGTTCCAGAGGGGGCAGCCATGTTCCTATAACACGATCCCATCCCTAAAACAGCTCATTGGTTCGGGAAGAAGCACCGGAGCTGAGCTGGGCCAATCAGCGCCTGCCCTGGGACTCTGAATTGTGGGGGCGGGGGGAAGGAGGGACAGACAGGGCAGAGGGTGGATGCCCGCTTTCCAGGCAGCTTGATTGTAGCACACGTCTGAGAGGAACAGTCGGTGCAGGATGGAAACGAGGTCTAAGAGCAGAACGGGGTTCAGAGTCCAAAGTGTTTGGGTTCCTGATTCTAGCTTGAGTTTCAGCAACATTTTGTGCCCTTGGGTTTCATTCAATACTCCATATCCTTAACCCTAAATCCTCTTCCCTGGTTAAGACACTTGATACGGGAGTCTTGGAGAAACACGACTCACTGCACACGTGGAGCACAGCCCGCGGCCTCAGGGGAGCACTGCGGAGCCCAGCCCTTACCTGCCAGCCCAGGTCACGGAAGCTGACGTACAGCTCATGCTTCTTGCAGGCTTGCCTCTGGTCAGTGCTGCTGTTCTCTGCGCGGATGGGCAGATGGCAGGAGGGAGGGACGGGAGACACACACAAATACATGCATTAAAATTTCCTCGCTTAAGGCAGTGGTGCGAGCACAATCGAACTCTGGAAGCTGGAGGGTGACTTTTCGGACATAAATGCTGTTCGAGGACCCGCAGCCTTCAAATGTGTTTTCACCTCCTGCAGACGGTCCCGCAAGGGAGACATCAACGCCCCATCCCGCTCTCACAGTCTCCGCTCACAGCACTGTCTGGATCTTCCTGTGGACACTGGTTTCTTTGACACACATGTGTGGCTTAGATGCTGACACCTGCCCGGATTCCACGAGGGACTCAAAGCCCAACCACATCCCACGACAGCTACAGGAGGCTGCCTAGAGAGGCCTGCTGCTGATAGCCTGGGACACGGGGGGCCAGCCCATCCCACGATGCCTACTCCTCTGGAAGGGGCAAGAGGGGAGAGACGGGGCCTGGGACAAAGCCCCATCATCACCACCGCCAAGAGGGCAGAAAGTCGAATCCCACTGACCTTCCAGAGAAATACACTACTGCCGTTTCTCTGAGGAGTGGTAATGATGCCCTGGGGCTTTCCAGAGGTACCAAAAGTCTGCAGGCACTTGGGTTAGGGACTGAACACTCAAAAATATGTCAAAATCTCTGTCTCTCTAATGCATGCTTACACACATGAACATGCACACTCCACTGCTGCCTGTCCACAACTAGCTCCATGGGCTGCTCGTGGCCTTGTTCTCTTGGGCCTTGGGTTTCCACATTAAGCCAAATATCATTGCGTTGTTTTAAGACAGGTTTGGAAAGTAGCACTCAGGCCACTACTTGCCGTTCCTCTGCTCACGGCAGACATGGCTAATCAATCGTGGCACTTCTTCTCATCAAACCCTCATGTAGCTTTGGATCCTTCTTTATTTGGTGCCCGCAGCAAGCCGTTGACAAGGTTAGTGCAGAAAAGGACACTCGGGAGTAGGCCTCAGCTACCTGTCCCTCCAGTCCTGACCCTCCCAGCCCAACAGCGAGCAGGCGAGCAGGAAGCAAAGCTGCCGCTGCCTCCCCTCCACTCCAGGAGCCCCTGCCTGAGCAGCTGATGAGTCACCACTGGTGCTGGGGCTCAGCTCCCACCCTCCAGGGTCATCTGGTGAAAATGGCTAATGAGCAGGGAGTTGGGTCCTAACGTGGGCGGGGAGAAGGGTGTGGAAGGGAGGCAGCAACCCCAGCCTCCCAGCCCCAGCCCACAGCACGGCAAGAGCTGCCGTGGGAGGCCTCGGGGTGGGTGAGCCTGCAGGAGAGAGAGCTGCCCGGCACGCCGGAGCATGTCGCTTTCCAGCGCACAGAAGGCCGCTGTGGGAGAGGAGTCGACGTGGGTGGCCCTACAGCAGGGCTCTCAGCCCATCACATGATGTAAAGCCCTTCCCACGGGCGTGTGTGCACACAGGCACACACACAGACACACACATGCACACAGGCACACACACAGACACACACATGCACATGCACGCACGCACACCGCACACATACACACGCGCACATACACACTAAGCCTGCAGGAGGGCCCAGGGCTCAGTATTTCTTTTTTATCAAACTTCCAGGCAGAATTTAGCTGAACTTAACACAAGGCCAGGAAGTAGAAATCTACAGGCAGGAGGCAGATTTCAGGCAAGAAAGACTAGCTACCACGGGAGGTAATGAGAGCCCCATCCTGGGGGTTACGCCAATGGGACTTGACAGGGTTTGGGGGTGAAGATGGGGTGGGGAACACTGGGTGTCGAACTGTGTGTCTTTGAGGTGCTCCTGATAGAACTCCAAGACACAGAGTCTCCGCTGAGATGGAATTTGCTGGAATTTCCCACAGGGTTGATATGGAAAGGCCTCTGAAGTGTCTCCTTACCCTGACCCTCCCCACACTGCTCCCCACCATTCTCAGAGCAGCCAAAGGGTCATCTAGTCACCCCCAACCCACTCCACAGCCTGAAATTCTGCAAAGACTTCCACAACGGCTTTGGATAACGTTCAAGCTCAAGATGTGGCTCCCAAGAGGACACGTCAATTTGCTCACCTCGCTAGCCCCACCCTCTTGTCCCAGCCACCTCGTCCTTCCCCGCCCCCCTCACAGGTGCCATGCAACCTCCCATCACAAGTCTCTGCACCTGCAGGTCCTGCTGCCTGGAGCCCTGTCGTGGAGCCGACCCAGCCGGGCCTCCACCCAGCCTGGCCCCCAGTGGCGAGTCTCTGGTCTCTATCCCCCGACTCTCAGACCTGTTATTAGTGTGGCTGTGAATGACGGTCACCTCCTGTGGTACAAGGGCAGACCGTGGCTGGCTTTCACCATTCTATCCCAGCCCCCAAGAGCCCAGCATGGAGAAGGTTTCCAACACAAATTCAGGGGTTTGGTGCGTTTTGTATGTGGGGGAATCACAGATGCTTTGAGAAAAGGACGAATGCACCAGCCAGAACAGGATCCTGGGCACAAACCCGGGGCCACCCACAACCTACAAGGTCCAGCCGGGACCCCTGCAG
This sequence comes from Saccopteryx leptura, assembly GCF_036850995.1. Taxonomy (NCBI): domain Eukaryota; kingdom Metazoa; phylum Chordata; class Mammalia; order Chiroptera; family Emballonuridae; genus Saccopteryx; species Saccopteryx leptura. The sequence continues at coordinate 196,659,288 of NC_089507.1, read as the reverse complement.
GTCAGGAAGCCCATTCTGGAAAAACTTCCTTTCTCAAAACGGAAAATGAACAGGAAGTTCAAAATCGGCTTGGTGGGAGGCAGAAGAAGCTATTAACAATACAATGTTGATTTGGGGATGTGGGCTGCTTTGCATATTCTAGCCTCGTATCCCACTTCCATGCTTCCTGGGACCAACCCCAGGCCCAGGAGCCAGGGCAGCCGATGAGCTCAGCTGGGAGCTCCCAATATGGCCGGCCAGTGGGGCTGTTCCTGCCTCTCTAACCCTTCCTGGCCTCACGACCGACCCAGAGCTCTGGGAGATGGACTCTGGATGAGAAAAATCCATATTTAACAAGTATGCAAATTTGCCAAAAGTTTCAAATATTTTTCACTTTATAAGAAATAAAATGAAAGTCCCACTTCTCCTCCTCCCCGCCCCACAGCCAGCAGCCTGCCTGGGGGTGGGCGTGGCGACTCCCCACATGCGTTTTCGTAGTTCTCCTTCATTTACTGGTAGGCTGTTTAGAATCTGACATGACCGGCATCTTGTTACACTCATGTTTTGGTACTTGGGTTTCTGAATGAATTTACGACTTGTCTACTCCCCGCGCGGAGGGGAGCTTGTGGGTTTTGCTTCCTGCTGCATTGGTTCCACAACCATCTGTGGAGCACGTACATGGATTTGGAGCTGCTCCTCCTCCCTGGGCCCCCACTGGGTCCTGGGGGGCCCCCACTGGGTCCTGGGGGGTCTGTGTTTGGCCCCTCCCGCCTTGGGCGTACCTGCCACGTTGGCCATCCGCAGGGCTTCCTGGTTCTTGGGCGTCTTGGAGCGGTTCTGGCCGCGCTGCCTGCTGCCCGTGGAGCGGGTACTGCGAAGGTGGACTTCGGTGGCCTTAAAGAAGGCCACCATGAAGGGCTGCTTATTCTGGGGCCCGTGCCGCCCGATCAGGCCTGCCAGCTTGGGGTTGATGCTCTGCCCTAGACGGGAAGCAGCCAAATGCACAGGAGATGGTTACAGGCGAGGCGGCCGGCAGGGGGTTTCACTTGTGCCTTACAGCTCACTCACGCACTTATCCGTCCACCCGGCCTGTATTGATTCAGCACTGGCTCTATGCCAGTTGTTAGGAGCTTAGAACACAGTGGGGAACCACACAGAGAAAACTCCCTGTGTCCCGGGCTGGCCTGCTGATGGGCAGGCGGGTAGGAAACACGGAAACCGCAGGTATCTCAGGGTGAACACAAAGCAGGGGGTGGGGAGGAGGGGTGGGGAGGAGTCAGACTGAGGTTTGCAGGAGGTCTCGGGCCAGAGGAAGTTCCACTGACATCTCCCTGGGCAGAGCAGGTCGCCTGACCCACCTCTTGAAATGAGGTGGGGGCAGTCCTGTTCGGTGTGAAGAAAGGTGGGGAGAGTTGCAAGCAGCCTTTATGTCTACCTCCCTCTGCATGGAGGGGCTGGTTGAGCGGAGAACTGGGTAACGGGGAGGAGGGGAGCCAGGGGGATATGTGGGGAGAGGGCATTTCAGGCAGAGGGCACTGCAAAGGCAAGTGCCCAGAGGTGGGAGCCAAGTGGGCATGTCCAAGGGGCAGAAACTGGGGGCGAGAGGGGTAGAAAGGGATCAGAGGGATAAGTGGTGGGGGACAGTAAGGCACAAAGAACACAGGGTCTTGTGGGCATCAGCAAGCACTCTGCCTCACTCTGTTTACTGGGCTGAATAGTGTCCCTCCCAAATCCATGCGCCCAAGAACCCCAGGATGTGAACTTATTTGGAAATAGCGTCGGTACAGATGAAATCAGTTAAGATAAAGTCACACTGGATTAGGAAAGGCACTAATGCAATGACTGGTGTCCTAAAAGGCCACGTGAAGACACACACACATACATACACACACACACACACTCATGCACACTCACATGAAAGATGGCCAAGGCACACTAGAGAGTGCCAGGAGCGAACAGGAGCTGGGAGAGGCAAGGCCCTTTCCATGGAGCCTTTGAAGGAAGCCAGGCCCTGGGACACCTTGCCTTCGGCCTTCCAGCTTCCAGACCGTGAGGGAATAAAGCTGTTATTCTGCATCCCTGGGTTTGCGGCCTTTTGTTCCTGCAGCCTCAGGATGCTCATACAATCTGCATGAAATGGAAACCACAGGTGTTCGAGCTCCGAGGAGTGGGCAACTTGAGTTGTTTGCAAAAGACCACCTGAGGCTGCCCCTGGAGACCGCACTGAAGAGTCAAGGACAGAAACCAGAGAGCAAGGGGAGGTGGTCCCGGGCAGGGCGAGAGTGGCAGCAGAGTTGGCTATAAACGGTCAGATCTTCAGTAGTTCATGTTTAAATCCATCCTTAGAATTTATTTCATTTTCAATGCCTTGTTTCAAAATAATGACTGACTCACAGGAAGTTGCAAAAACAAACCAAAACAAAACAAAAACAAAACAAAACAAAACAAAAAGCCTTCAGGGAAGTCCTGTGTACTTTTCACCCAGTTTCACCCAATGGTCGTAGAACTAGAATACAAGGTCCCAACCTGGGAAACAACCCATCTGGGATCTGTTCGGAGAGGAAAACCGGGGGAACTTGCTGAGGGATTGGACGCGAAAGGTGAGAAAGTGAAGTCACACGTGACCTCCGCACTCTGGGCCTGAGCATCTGGAAGAAGGGAGGAGCCGTTTGCTGAGGCGGGGAAACCAAGGCAGGGGTGGGGAAGAACAAGCCCAGAGGGGAGGGTGGAAGGTGACAGTGCAGCCTACATTTGGCTCCTGATCCGGGGAGGCACAGACTTGGGACCAAGACCTGCTCTGGCCCAGAGCCAGCCTTCCTGGGTTCAAGCCTTGCGTCCGCCGCTCAGTGTACGGAAACTCCTCAGGGCAGAGCTTTGCTACTTGAATGTGCTCAATGAAAGCTGGCTCAGCTGCGGTCAGGGTCCACGTGGAGACTGGGCGGGCTCGCCTGGGCAGAGCTGTAGCTGGACAGGCCACATGCAGGCAGAGTCCAGGTGCCCGTTTCCACCACTGAGAGGTCGGGCACCTGGGGCAGAGGCTGCACAGGAGTGCCCAGGGAGGGAGGATCTGGAGGCATCTGGAAGCAGCTTGAACAGGAGGATGGACGACACTGAGAGGAAACTGGACCCCAGGGGCCAAGCGGAAAAAGTGGATGGAGCAATCACCATGTCCTGTGTTCTGCCGACGGGTCCAGAGTGATGGGAGACCGGGCTCTCTATCAGCTCTGGCGGTAGTGAGGCCATTGGCCAATACGTATATAGTGTCATGTCCGGTGGTGGTAAGTGTTCCAAAGATAAAGCAAGAGACAGGACAAAAAAAAAGCCCCTCTCAGAGAGGCTGAATGACCTGCCCAGGACACCCAGCTCGGAAGTGAGGGCACACAACTTGAACCCAGGTCAGGCTGCATAACCACAACAGCTATGGCGCCCCCGCATGAGGTGGCAGGGGTCAGAGGCCAGGGCAATCAGTGCTCCTGGAGCCGTGGGCCCATCCACATCTGGAATTAACTTCACCCGGAGCCCCCCAGACGGCGGAAGTCAGGAAACCCGGCCTCCCAAGGACCAGGCCAGCACCAGGGGTTCACTTTGGTTTTTTTAACAACGAGCGTTTCAAAGACCAAACTCCCCGTCCACCACGATTTCCCCCTAAATTAACCCCTTTAACGTTTGCTCTCCTGCATTCTTTAGCGGGGTTTCCCTGAGTTCACCCATCTATAATTGGAGCGGTTCTGTAAAAGGAACCATTAAAGCTGAGCCCCTAGGATTTGCGTTCCCCCCTGGAAGGCTTTTAAGGGCAAAATAAAAATGCCTCTCCTGGAAACGCGATGCTGCTCCAGATACGGTAACCCTACACCCCCAGCGGGGGGGCGGGGCTTAGACTTCGCTGTTGGGACAGCCAGGACCAGGGTCCTCAGCCTTAGGGGGAAACGGGCAGCGGAAAAGAACGAAGAGGGTCTCCAGGGGCTTTCCACCTGCACCTGCCACTGACCAGCCTGCACGGACCAGAGAGGGGAGGAGGCAGGCTGGGCCCAGACCAAGATGCAGTGGGCTTCTCCACCTCCACCTGGCCCGCGATGTTTGGGCTGGGTGTGCTCTTTGGGGGCTGCCTGGGTATTGTAGGGTGTGTGTGTGTATGTAGCGACATCCCCGGCTGCTCCCCAAAATGTATCCAAGTGACCCCTGGGAGTCAAAAACATCCCATATTCCCATCCCAAAAGAAGCCAGTCTAGACGGTCACACACAGGGGAGTCACTGCAGTCACGTCTTTAACTGCAAAGCCCAAGATACCATGTGGGACATAATCGAGACAAGATAATTACGCTCGGGGCAGCCATGAAGTGCTGATCAGTCACCTAAACGGTGCATGCATCTGTGCACAAGTGTCCCCGGCACCGTGTCTGCGCCAGCACTGCTCTGTGCCCCGGGGGCGGGGGGCGTCCTGGGAACAAGACAGGCCCAGGCTGCCATGGGGCCCACAGAAGGCAGGGTCCTTCGAATCAGCTCCTGAGTGAGAGGCCAAATGTGACACGGTGTGCTTACAAGTGGGAGGGAGGACATTTAAAGCCTATATGAACATATGTGGGTCTGTTCATACATGAAGTTCATTTTTATTTTAATACCCCCACAAAGGGCCGGGAAAGAGTATATTGAGGAAGAGGTCCTGTGGGTTGGCTGAGAGAGAAATTCCTTTTCATTTTACGATGATTTCATTACATAGGCTTTACTTAGCACGTGCAAGTGTTCATTTTGATTATTTGTATTTAAATGTCCAGGGCAAGTCACACTGAGTTGGGGGCCAAGCCGAAGGTATTAGGCATAGGGATTGAGATGGCTAAATTAATGAAAAAAAAAAAAAGATATCATACTATTTTAACATAGGTCTGTAGCTTTAGAAAAGTTGAAAAAGATTTATATTAAGACATTGAAAAAAAACAAAAAACCTGGAGATTTTTTTCAAGAATACAGTTGTCAGATTTTGCAAATAAAAATACAGAATATCCAGTTAAATTTGAATTTCAGATAAAGGAATAATGTTTGTAATCTGTGGGACATACTTATATTAAGCAATTATTTGTCGTTTACCTAAAATTCAAGTTTAACTGGGCATCCTGTGTTTTATCTGCCAAAAAGCTGTTCCTTAAGTTAGGATGTAAAGGTTTACCAGATGTATGATTATCGCTGATCCCCTGCAGGCAGCTGCAAAGTTGTGGGGAGGTGTCTGGCCCACCCAACAGGAAGTCAGTGGGCCCAGGGCAATGAATTTGCTAGTTTCATAGAGAGGTTTGCCTCTCTCTGTTGTATTTTGCTTGTTTTGTTTCTTTGGCTTTAAAAAATTTTACTTTTAAATGAACATATAATAAAATTGACCTTTTTTTGCCCTGGCCAAGTGGCTCAGTGGATAAAGTATTGTCCTGGCATGCAGAGGTTGAGTGTTCGACCCCTGGTCAGGGCACGTACAAGAAATAATCAATGAATGTACAACTCAATGGCACAACAAAGTAGAACAATGGGTTGATGCTTTCTCTCTCTCTCTCCTTCCCTGTCCTCTCTATCTCTCTCTCTCTCTCTCTCCTTCCCTCCCCATTTCCTCTCTCTCTCATCAATGCATAAATTAAAGTTGACCCTTTTTTTATACGTAGATCTGTCAGTTTTATTTAACACATGTATGGATTCATGGAATCACCGCTTCTATCAGATACAGAGCAGCCCATCAACCCCAAAAGAACGCCCTTCTGCTGCCTTTTATCCCAGTGCTTTGAACCCAGAGGTCATTCTGCTCCCTGTGGGACAGGTAGCAGTTTCTGCAGACAGGTGCTACGGGCACTGAGTGGGTGGAGGCTGGGGATGTTGGTTGCTAACCGTCTGTCCCACAGTGCACACAACAGTCACCATGACAGGAAAAGATCTGGTCTAAACTGTCAGCAGTGCTGAGGGGGACAAACTCAGCTAGTCTCGCCCTCCCCCCATTGCCAGCCTCGGGCCACTACCGAGGACCTGTTCTCATCCCTCTAGCATTGCATTTTCCAGGCATTTTATATCAATGGGCTCCCAGACTTTTACATTGGCCTATTTCAACCTGCATGTCTTTGAGGGGCACCCGCGGGATACATCCCGTTGTTGCTGAGCAGCAAGCACCCCACAGCGTGGAAGTAGTAGGCAAGCTGTTGCTCCTTCAGCTGGGGAAGGACATCTGAGGTGCCTCCATGGATATCACAAGACACCTCCAGTGCCGGCATTTGTGCGGCCTGTTTTCATTTCTGTTCCTGAAGCAGAGTGAAGCCCATTGTGGGGCCAATTTCCCGCAGTCTTTGCACGCTCTAGGTGCCCATCTGCTCCAGAATCATCACACCTGCTCCCTGAAGAGCCAGGGAAGCTGTCCCAGCAGGCTCCTCTCACGCTAGTGCTGAGTGCAAAGGGCCCAATCCTAGGGGCGTTCCGTGAGGCAGAAGCTACCGGGTGCAGACCCCACTGCCATGCCCAGCCTCCTTGTCCCTGGTCCTCTTTCACCCAAGGAGGTGGCCAATCAAATCCTTCCCAGGCTCTCTTGCAGCTCCTTTTATTTTTATTTTATGTTTTTAAACTTTCATTTATTTTTTTAACTTTTTTAAAGATTTTATTTATTCATTATAGAGAGGAGAGAGAGAGAGAGAGAGAGAGAGAGAGAGAGAGAGAGAGAGAAGGGGGGAGGAGCAGGAAGCATCAACTCCCATATGTGCCTTGACCAGGCAAGCCCGGGGTTTTGAACCGGTGACCTCAGCATTTCCAGGTTGCATGCAGCTCCTTTTAGGATGGCGACTGCAGGCTCCTTGGAAATGTCTTCCTTCCTAGAAAGGCAGGCACAAGACGAGAACATCTTTTATCCAGCCCACCTGCTTCCTTCCTCTCTCCACGCTCGGGGGCATGGAGGCAGCCATCTTGCCAACTGTGATGTGATGAGCCTCAGGCCACAATGCCAACACCGGCAACATACAAGACCAAGAGGAAAAAGTCTTCACTGCTGTTGATACTCTAACCCAAGAGCCTGTAAACAACAGCCCCAGGCCAAAGCCAGCCTACCGGCTGCTTTTGTAAATAGTTCTATTGGCACAGAGCCGTGTGCATTCATCCACACACTGTCTGCTTTCACACTGTAATGGCAGAGGTGCAGAGCTGAGGAGCTGCGACACAACATGCCTGACCCACAAAGCCTGAAACGTTTATTAGCTGGTGGACAGAGAGAGTGTGCTGACCTCTGTTCTAACCAACCCTATTCCACTTACTTCCAGACTCGTAAAGAACACCGTACATGTCCCCATGAGATGAGACATCCTATCGCCTATTATTTGCCAGTGAAGGTACTCCTGATAGAGCTGGTTCCCTGTTATTGATTCTCAACAAAGATAAGAAACAATCCTTTCTGAGCATTTGCTGTGAGCTCAGCACTGTGCTGAGCCTGTTTCTTGGGCAGGACTCTTTTGGTTATTTTTACTTTTTCTTTCTTTTTTAAAAAAATATATATAGAGAGAGAGACAGAAGGGGGACAGATGAGAGGCATCAACTCATAGTTGTGTCATTTGAGTTGTTCATTGATAGCTTCTCATATGTGCCTTAATCTGGGGGCTCAGGCTGAACCAGTGACCCAGCTCAAGTCAGCGACCTTGGGCTCAAGCCAGTGACCTTGGGCTCAAACCAGCGACCATGAGATCATGTCGATGGTCCCATGTTCAAACTGGTGACACCTCACTCAAGCTGGTAACCTCGAGGTTTCAAACCTGGGACTTCAATGTCCCAGGTCAACGCTCTATCCACTGACCCACCACTGGTCAGGTGGGCAGGACTCTTGATCCCATATTTACAGATGAGGAAAGTGAGGTCCCAGGCATGAAGCCATCCACCTGGGACCCTCTGCCAAGGAGGACAGAGATGGAGTCTACACCCTGGTCCAGCTGACCAGAGAGCTTGAGCACTTATCCATTGATCCACCACCATGTCCAGGTGGACATCAGGGAGAGGAGAGATCACCTGGGCATGGTTGTGAGCCACCTGCCAGGCCTCTGAGGCTTCAGGGAAGCACAGGGAGGAAGGTCTTCCAAAAGGTGAGCCAGGTGGGCGGTGCTGTGGACACTGGACTCTGGGAAGGACACGGGACTCTGATCTGGGGACAGCAACTGGTAGCAAGAGCAGAATCAGCAAGCCAAGCCCAGAGGAAGAGCCCTAGGGGCAGGCACGGAGCACAGACGGGGCCTCCTGGGGAAGGAGGGACGCAGCCCGCCCACTGATGGGCAGCATCTTGGTTTTCTCGTGGAGTCTTTGTTTTCCAGGCCCAGGGCCATCAGCTGCCCCTAGGAGGCCCACAGAGTAAGAATGTTCCTCGTTAACTGTGCAAAACACATTAATTCCAGCCACTTCTCTTGATGGACCAAGGCCCAAGTGTCAAGCAAGCCCATAGTTAACACTTGTGACATCTGCTTGGCCCCAATTACCCAATCCCATCCCTGTCACCACTGCCTGCCCAGCCCAGGAAGGACCCATCCCAGTCTCTGGGTCATCGAGGCCTCTTCTTGTCTCTCTTCAGCTTCTGGACAAACAGGATGTGAAGCAATCACAAGGGCACAGGCACCTTGGAGGCAGCTGCGCTGGGGGCAGGGTGCTCACCAGCCTTGGCTTTACGGGGCTGAGCCTCGGTGGCCACTGTGGGCGAGTGGCTCACCTCCCGAGCCGACCCCAGTTGCTGCGGCTTGAGCATCACACATGGATAGCATATGCCCTCAGTCCTATAAGTGCCTTGCAATCCCATCTGATGCCATCTGGGATGATCAAGAGGAGGCACACGTGCCCTACACCCGCAGGGAGGAGCCCGAGACTCTTGGCACCCAGACATCCAGAACGCCCATGTGTCTGACTCCAGGAGGCAGAGACAGGCTGGGTGGAAGGAAAAGGGGACCTCCTGGTCTTGGAGCTCAGGGTGTGTCGGTCAGCAGCTGGAGGCCCACCGGGAGGAAGTGTGTGGGGGAAACTAGGCCACCAGATCGTCTTCTGGGATCAGAGCGGCAAGGCTGATGCATGCTGCCCTCCTGAGCCTCTAAGTTATTTCTTCTACAGACAAGGGAAAGGGGGGGGGGACCTCGTAAAGTAGGACAAGATGCTGGAGTCCTCATACTGGGAACCAATGACCAGATGCTTCTACATTTGCAGGGAGGATAGAGACCCAGCCAAAAGCAGTCTTCATCTCCCCACGGCTTTGGAATGGAAGGCGGCATGGGGATCACCAAGCGTACTGGCCTGGAGACCAGCCAGAAGCCTCCCGAGCCGTCCTCAGAACTCAGAACTTGTCTTCACGGCCTCCAGCATATGGTCCCTCTACACTCTGCCTGCTCCCACGAGAATGTGAGCAACATGACAGCCACAGCCAGTGCCTGTGAGAGTCCCTGGCACACATTGTAGGTACAAGCAAGTGTTTGTTGAGTGGATAAATGTGCTTGCTATGCGGGCGAAGAGGCTGTTAACTGTAGGAAGCTGGTTCTCACAGCCAGGTGCTGAGGTAGGGAGCGCTCGGAATCACTCCCCAGCCTGGGGTGCGGGGCCCAGGGCCAGCTTGGCCTTCAGGCACGGTGCCCAGGCCCACGACACTTTTAGGGTCCCATGAAAATGTTTTAATGTGTCTTAAAATCAGAAGACAAAACAGGAACTGTTTAGGGTCAGAGAAAATGTTTTAATTTTTAATCTAGCCAGGATTATATTTGTCTTTATATCAACATGATCATAAAAACATAATTTTTAATATTTTTTTTTATGGAAGAAGGAGCCCACAAAAGTCAGATGCAGCCCTGGCCACCTCTGAGTCACGGGGTCTTTTAATTAGTCCTGCAGAGGGCCCACCATCTCCTGGGTTCTTTTTCAAACTCTCTCCCTCAAAGGAAAGGGGACGTGGTGAGAACAGCCAGGCAGGAGCCAGGAGCCGGTAGGGTTTAGGGCTCTCTGTCTGCATGGCCCCGCCTTGTCCCCAGCATGGGCTCATTAATCATACAGTGCCCCCTAGTCTGGTCCCTGCTGACCATACTCCTCTGAGCTTTCTTGCAAACAGAGTCAGAATCCACGTGGCGTCAAGGTTTACCTGGAGCTGAGTGACTTTGGTCAGGTTGCTTGGCCTTCTCAACCTCAGTTTCTCATCTGTAAGATGTTGGTAACAACAATGGCGCTAACCTGGCAGGGCCATTGTGAAAATTAAACGTATCAACAACAACAATAATAATAATGTCTCACACTCGAGAGCACAGACAGGGTGCCAGGCCCAGGGTCCAGCATTTTGCATGAATTCACCCTTGTCTTCCTCCCGGTCACTATTAAACCCATGGAACAGATGAAGGGACTAGCTGCCCAAGATCCCGCAAGGCTGCCTGGAGGAGGAGTCTGCGCAGGAGCTGGGGCACAAAGCCTGGCCTGCTCTCCCAAGCACCGCCTGGACAGCCCTCTTCTCAGGGGCTAGCTGCCCATGCCAGTGGGGCCATAATGTGTCAGGATCCTTCCATGCAGGGTGCCCTTCCTCTCCTCTCCCACCCACTCCTGGTGGGGGATTGCACGGGCTGCATGCTCAGGACGGGGAGGGGCCGCTTCTCCTCTCTTCTGTAAGGAGGGAAAGGCATGCAGGCACCAGTGCCCTGGCCTGCGCGTCCTGTCCTGGAGGGGAGCTGGGGGTTCCCAGCTGGTTTCTGATGAGCTAAAGGTTCCCCGGGAATTTATGGGCTTCTCCCCCACCCAGGCACACCCCCAGGGCAGAGTCCCAGCTGTGCCACTAGGAGGGGGGACAGACAGGAAGGCTGCAGCAAGAGGCAGTGGGAACAGACACGCTGCCTGGGTGGTCTAGGCGGCGTTTGGAGACCAGGTGGGCAGAGAGCTCACCTCGCACCAATCACAAAGCTTCTAAAAAAGGTCTGTGATGATGGGACCTCCTGGGGACGGAAGCTATCCCCCATGTCACTACCACCACCATGCCCACTATATGCGTGAGGAACTGAGGCCCTGACAGGTGACAGGGTTCCATATTCTAGCAGCTATCTAGTGGCTGCAAGATGCTGTCTAGGACTGGACAAAGATTAGATGCTATACCCCTGACCCGGTGCCCCGTCTCCTCCCTGATGGGGGCCGGGAGCTGGGCATGGGGGCCATACCCCACAAGGACTTGGCCTACCCAGATGCTGAGCAGAGCAGCGGTGCTCATGAGTTTATGTTAACGCTAGTGGGAGGTCCTGGGGCAGGGACCAGGCTGTCTCTACAGGCAGCTCAGGCTGGCACACAGTTGGTGGGCATGAGGCTGCCCAGCATGAACTCCAGAATTCACAGACTGCTCAGCGGGCCCTGCTGGTCTTTCACTAGTGCAGACATCTAACAGGAAAAGGTTGACACTCAGAACCTGAAGGAAGCCAATCACCCAGGCACCATCTTACTAATGGGAATACCCCAAAACACAGGGCACAACTTTGCTGGAGTGTTATCACCGATCCAGGCCCCACGGTACCCAAGGAGCTCATGAGAGGAAGCAGATTCCTGGGCCCACCCTCACGGACTCACCATCAGTGACTCTGGGGGAGAGCCCAGAAGTCTGCATATTCACTGTGCCTTCCCCGGAATTCTGACGGCACCATGCTGGACAAACTCCACGGCAGGGAAAAAAGAACTTCACGGCCAGGAGCCTGTGGTCTGGGGATGCTGACCTCACTTGCTTCTTATCTTATTCCCAAAAGGTGAAAATTTCACATGCCTAATGAGCCAAACTGGCCAGTTGGTAAACTTTGCCCCTTCCCTGACTTAGGCAACCACATCAAATATTGTAACATGCACAGCACCTGGACAGACCGAGTCCCAGGGCGGTAATACCCACCCCCTAGTGCCCATCTAGGAGTGGAGGAAACAGGGCACCAAGTCAGGGCTCCAGTGCCTAATTCTTGCCCTGACTCTTGGCAGCATCGGTGACTCCTACCAGACTCCACTCCCCGCGGATGGAGAGGGGTCCCCGGGCGGCTGCTGGAATGTGGAGCCTCGCCACCTGTCAGGGGCCTCAGTCTGCTCCCTGCACCATAGGATGGTAATGATAACATCCAGCTCGCTGGGGGTGGGGAGGATTACAGGAGACAGTGGGTGGCACAAAGCACCAACTTTGTGCTGAGCACAGGAGCACCGCAGGCTGAGCAATTACGCTCTCCACCTGCATGAGCTCACCTAATCCTTCACCACCACCCTGGGAGGTGGAAATGATTATTAACCCCATTTTCCAGATGAGGGACATTAAGTGACTCACCCTGGGTCACATGGTTAGAAACTGTGGAGCTGGGAATTTGAGCCTGGGGAGTCTGACCAGCTCTTGAGCCCACGCTCTGACCGTCAGGCGGTGCCACCTTGCTAAGTGCTGAGCCCTGTCCACATCCCGGGGGCGGGGGGAGCAACAGTTAGAGGCAAAGGGGCACAAAGACCCTGATGTTTTGCGGGAGAAAGATGACAGCAAACCCAACACTAGCGGAAACGGAACTGAGTGTCACTTTCGGAGAAAAACCAAACCTGGGCCACCCGAGCCAGCAGGGCAGACAGGACAGAAGCACAGGACCCACAGGGGTCAAGTTGGAAGGTCTACTCTAGCCAATATCTGCAAGTCCAGGGAAATCGTCCCCCTGAAGAGAGAAATCAAGTCTACTTCAGCCTCACTTTGCCTTCACTCCCAGTAAGTTCCACGGGGGGCTTTTAAGGGAAAGGTTTAAGGGATCTATTGCCAAATCGGCTCCCCATCAGGAGATTCACAATGGGCAGCAGCAAAATAAAAGCTCTGATAAGTTTTGAAGAGAAATCTGTTTGAAAAAAAAAAAATCTGTTTTGTTTATCCAACCTAGCGTTTCTCACACTCAATAGACCATGATCCTCAGCAGGGGTGGCAAACTTTTTCTATAAGTAGTATTTCTGAAAATAATAAATATTTTCAGCTTCCTGGGCCGCAGAGTCTCTGTCGTAAGTCCTCAAGTCTGCTGCTGCTGCAGCACAAAAGCAATCGTAGACAACACACGAACCGCTGAGTGCGGCCGTGTGCCACTTGGACTGTATTTACGGACCCTGGAAGTGGACGTTTCATATCATTTCACACGTCGCGAAATAGTCCTCTTTTGATTTTTTCACATATAAAAATGTGAAAACTCTTCTTAGCTCACAGGCCACACCACAAGCGGCAGGCCAAATTTGATCCGCCAGATATAGTTTGCCAAGCCAATATAAAAGGATGGAAAACCCAGCACCTTCGAAGACCCACTTTGAAGTGTCCGGAATGTGGACAGGGGAAGGGAGGGCAGGGAAGGCTGCGGGACCATCAGCAGAAAGAAGACTGGCCAGGAAACAAGACAAGTGTGGTCCTGAACTCTGTGCCCCCTCCCACGTGGCCCGGGGCCTGAGGCGAGTAATTCTGGTTTTCAGAAGCTCAGGCAGAGGGGGCAGCTCCAGACCAAAGCAGTGGCCTCTGACAGGAAGGAAAAGAGGCAAAGCCCAGGTGCGATAAAGGAAAAGGTTATCAAATGCAGCCACATTGTCTAAATCCACTTGGCAAAACCCAGTATTCACCGCAGTGGAAAGAAAAACTACAAACTGGGAAACGATTTGCAGCTCAAATCACAAAGGGCCAAATGTGCCTAGACTGTAAAGAAAAAAAAGAGCCGCTGATGAGAACAGTGGGCAGAGGATGAACAGACGATGCGCGGGGCACACCTGGGAAAGGGCGCAGCCTCCCGCACCACAGAGAACTACAGATCCCGCTGTCATCTGTGGGATTAGCAGGGATGGACGCGTCTGAGAACTTGGGCTGACAGAGATGGGAAAGCAGGTGCCCTCGTGGATGCAGCAGCTGGTGGGGTGCCAACAGAACGACCCCTGCAGGAAGGCAAATTAACAATATCTATCAAATCTACCAATGGTGTCACTTCCAGGCATTTATCCCAGAGCCAGACTCGCTCGAGGGGATAGTGAGGTGTGCACTGAGGTTTCCGCTGCAGCCCTGCTTGTAAGAGCAAAAGGCAAGGATACACCTAGATGTCCTTCCCAAGGGGACTGGGTAAGTCATTTTTGGTAGCAAGAACAATAACAACAACAATAGCAACTATAACAACAATAAAAAGAACTCTCATCCAGGGCTTATACTAGGAGCCAGGTCTTGTTCTCAGCCATCGATACTTAAATCCCTGCCCAGGGAACAGCAGCCTCTCCATCGCCCGGGACTGTTTGGAAATGCAGACTCCCAGGCCCCACCCCAGAACTGCTGAGTCAGAACCTGCCTTTCAACAAGATGCCCGGGGGTTCCTATGCATGTTAAGGCACCATTTGTAAACCCTTTCTATATTAACTCATTTAATCTCAGAACAATCCAACACCCCAAGACCTCTCATCACGTACATGCTGGAGGTGAGGAGCTGAGGCTCTGAAGAGTCACACAGCCTGTGAGTGGCAGACCCACGCTCACTCCACACAAACACCAACACAAACACACACGGCCTTTAAAGGAATGAGGAAGCTCTTTACTCACTGAAAAGGGCCAACCTCCGAGATAAGTTGCCAGGTGAAAATAAAGCAAGGTGAAGACCCTGTTTATACTCTGCCACCACTTGTGGGAGGAAAATAAGAAAGGAAAACAGAATCTGTATGTAATTGCTTAAATACCCAGAGAGCATCTCTGAAGAGATATCCAATCACATAAGAGCAGTTGCCTCTGGGAGGTGGAACTCAGCAGCCAGGGGAAGGCAGCCAGAGGGAAACTATTCACCGTGGCACACATCTGCAACCTATGACTTTTGAGCCGTGGGCATGTATTATCTATTTTACTATAAATGGCTTTTCTTAAAACTGGTTCATGAAGAAGCTACTACACATCTCCAAACCATCCCCACTTAATAAGATATACACTTTAGGGAAGAAGAAATTGGTACAAGTGGACCTACTCCAGCTCCCCACTCCCCTTCCCATCAGTTCTTCCCAGAGAAGACGGATGTGTGTAGGGGATGGGGGGGTTGGGGGGGGGTGAAAAGGTGCTGGAGGAGGGGCAGGCAAACAGCTGGTTCTCCAAGTATTTGTGACTTAGAACCTCATTTAGTGTTTCCTGGAAGGGGCTGAATGCCTTGCACCAACCAGTGCAGTGGCCCTTCACCAGGAGCAATTGTACCCTGCAGGGGACATTTGGAAATGTCTGGATGTTCCAACTGGGAGAGGCTATGGGCACTGGGCAGGTAGAGGCCAGGGATGCTATTAAACATCCTACAATGTGCAGGACAGCTCAGAATGTCCGTGTCCTGAAGCTCAGACTGCTATGTGCTCAGGCATCATTCGGGGCTCTCGTTAACATGCAGGTGCTGGTGTAGCAGTCCTGGGATGGGCCAGAGACTCTGCATTTCTAACCTGCTGCGGTGGGACCACACGCTGAGCAAAGAGGCCTCACCCAATACAGCAGTAGCCAACTGTGTAATCATCTCGTGCACAGGGGCTACTGGCTACTTTTGGTTTGGATCAAAAGGCTAGACATTGAGGACTAGCTGGGGAGGGCACAGGGGATGCCTGCTCTTGATGGAAGCAAGCACGAGCATTTGAGATCCTACATAAGTCCAGGAGTACAGGCTGCATCAGAGCCAGCTGGGCGGGGGCTGGGGACTTACCATCCAAGGTCTCCACGGAGAGCTGCAGGCCCAGGTTGTGCCGTGGATTGACCACCCAGTGGTTGCTGGTGGCCGTGATGTCGAACACCAGCCAGCCCTCCTCCGACGCCCAGAGGGTGCGGCTGTCAAGCAGGAACAGGTCCGACTCCCTACAAGAGAGGAGGAGACGCAGGCTCTGGGTCAGCAGGTCACTGCTCAGTTACCCAGTGATCCAGCCAGACAGATGAAGACGAGGACTGTGTGGGGTGGGGGAAGTAGGAGGAGGTCGGCTGGTCCCTAAAAGTGTGTGCATCAGACCGAGACCCCTTAGTAGCTGTGATGGGAAAATGGACTGCAGGAGAGGTGTAAAGAGATATACACAGGGGGCAGGGGGCAAGCTCGCCCTTCAAGTTAGAGGGGTGCCAGCGGAACAGAATCTGGGAAGGTTGGAATCACACAACCTCCATGTTGCTGTATGTCTCAGGGAACGGTAGTTCATATTTGCTGGATTTCTTACCATTTGCCAGGCACTGTCACATTATCTCATTCAATTCTCCCAACCCTGATTGCAGGGGTATCCCCATCTCCACTGAGTACATGGTAAAACCATGGCTTGCCCCAGGCCAGTTAGCCAGGAAGTTGCCAAGTTCAGCCTTGAGCCCAGGAAATTGAGCTTTAGTACAGACGCTCTTCATTTCCAGGCTACACAACTTCTTCGTGAACTGACCAGACGTTAGTTACGAGGTGAGCTCCGAGACTGATGTTACAAATAGAGATGGTCCTCTAATTCTCTCTTCCTCACACGTTGCAGTAGCAAAATAGGCAAGACCACAACTGACCCTGTAGGGCAGGGGTCCCCAAACTTTTTACACAGGGGGCCAGTTCACTGTCCCTCAGACCGTCGGAGGGCCAGACTATAAAAAAAAAACTATGAATAAATCCCTATGCACAATGCACATATCTTATTTTAAAGTAAAAAAACAAAATGGGAACAAATACAATATTTAAAATAAAGAACAAGTAAATTTAAATCAACAAACTGACCAGTATTTCAATGGGAACTATGGGCCTGCTTTTGGCTAATGAGATGGTCAATGTCCGGTTCCATATTTGTCACTGCTAGCCGTAACAAGTGATATGATGCGCTTCCGGAGCCGTGACGCATGCGTCCAGTGTCACCGAAAGTAGTACTGTACATGAGTGAGGACGCGCTTTGCGTCTGCATCCTGTGCTCCTCTCACTGACCACCAATGAAAGAGGTGCCCCTTCAGGAAGTGCGGTAGGGGCTGGATAAATGGCCTCAGGGGGCCGCATGTGGCCTGCAGGCCGTAGTTTGTAGACCCCTGCTGTAGGGGATGAAGGACGGCTAAATGGATGGGTGGTAGATGGATTGAAGGATGGATGGATTTTACATTCCCTAGGTAGCAGAATTCTAGTATATAAAGTATCTTAACATCACCAAGATCACAAGTTGGGTACGGGAGTTACCCCCACTACAAGCTGCCCCATATCCCCCTCTTTCACTCATCAACTTCTTGAACCCAATTGAGAAAATGCTGATTTATGCGATGCACAATATATGAAATGGAATATAATGAATGGAATGGGACTCCTGCTGCTAAACTGACAAAGTGTAGTCATAATACAGTGTGTCCATAAAGTCATGGTGCACTTTTGACCGGTCACAGGAAAGCAACAAAAGACGACAGAAATGTGAAATCTGCACTAAATGAAAGGAAAACCCTCCCAGTTTCTGTAGGATGATGTGGCAGCATGTGCGCATGCACAGATGATGACGTAACACCGTGTATACAGCGGAGCAGCCCACGGCCATGCCAGTCCAGATGTGGATGGTACAGAGGAAAGTTCAGTGTGTTCTGTGGCTCGCTAAATTCGAATCCGTGACCAAAGTGCAACGTGAATATCGGCACATTTATAATGAAGCACCACCACATAGGAATAACATTATTCGGTGGGATAAGCAGTTGAAGGAAACCGGCAGTTTGGTGGAGAAACCCCGTTCTGGTAGGCCATCAGTCAGTGATGAGTCTGTAGAGGCTACACGGGATAGCTACCTAAGGAGCCCTAAAAAATCTGTACGTGAAAAAAAAAAATCTGTGCGTGAGCCCACATCGAACTGCACTGAATAGGAATGAAACTGGGAGAGTTTTCCTTTTATTTGGTGCAGATTTCACATTTCTATCGTCTTTTGTTGCTTTTCTGTGACCGGTCAAAAGTGCACCACGACTTTACGGACACACTGTATAAGATGCTACATTGTGTCCTAGTCAGCCAAACTGAAGTCCTTTATAATCTAAAAGAAACTCCTCTCTCTAATACAGAGAGATTATAGAAGCAAAGGAGTCTTTTTAGAGACACAAGGGATTTTGAAGACCCTTAATTTGACCTGCATGTCCAAACTGAATAAAAACCATGAGACGACCTCCCATGACGCGTCCATATCTCCCTCCCTCCTTCTGGTCGTAGCTTCATAACTAACTGACTTGGGGGCTGTCCACACAAATTTTAAACTTACAGACAAGAATTTCCTGCTGTCTTCATCTCTAATTTGCCTTGATGACTTTCCTGGATATGGAGGGCTACCTCAACAATTTGATGAGAGAAAAAAAAACATCACTCTGAACCAAAACAATTTCCCTACTGAGTCAGGTTCCCAGGGCTTCTGCAGGAACACCCACTCCACCGCACAGAAGTCCCAAACCTGGGTGGTGACTTCGCTGGAAAATTGTTATTTGTAGGAAAATGTGACCAGCTATCCGCATAGGCCCTTATGGGCAGTAGAACAACAAATAGTAACTTAAGGAACAGAATTAGGCCTTTGATGAATTAGGGCCTTGCCCAACGATACTAAGCATTCTCTTATTACATGCTATGACACTGAGGGCCAGATGTTAAAGGTTAGTGTTGACTCATCCATGAATCAACTGTGAGTACACCGGCTCCTCTCCTCCCAGCCACAGCTCACACTTTGTTCCAGGCTCATTTGGAAGAGCCAAACCTTTGTTTGAAGGCATCAGGACAGGAGAGCCTTGTGGAGGTGGGAAGAGTAAGATACTAACATAGGCTTCACTTTTAGATGGAAGACCCAGGCATGGGGTTGGCCCACATGAACATGAACATGGAGAAATAGCTCAGCAGCCAAGTCCAGACAGACAGGTGGGAAAGTGGGAATGTCTAGCTGCCACCTGGAGCATCTCACCCAAACACAATGGATCTTACAACCAGGAGGAACTGAACAAGCCCTTTGTGACATTTATTTACCTTGGACACGCTGGCCTCCCCAACCCAGCCCAGGTGAGAGCAGAGGTGGGAAAGACTCGGGGTGAAGGGCCCCAAGGAAACAAAATGCATTCCTCCACTGTCCCCACGGCTGAAATTCTAGGGGCTTTCCTTGCTCCAGTTCTCTGGTTCTCCCCAACAGAAGGATTATTGTTCCCAATTTACAAGGGAGCAAAGTGAGGTTCAGAGGTGAAGCCAATCGTTCACACGGTGATCTCCAAACTTGAGTACTGAAGCCTGTCACCTCAACTTGCCCTCTCCCAGAGGGACAAGAGGCACAGGAAGTAGTTGTTGAATCCTGCGTGGTGCACGTTATTGTCACAATATTGCATGGGGCAGAGAAAATTCTAGTGGAGATGAGACCTCGGTGGTGGGGAACGGAGAAAACTAGGTCGAGCCGGCTAAATCCTGAGACTCTCTCTCTCCTTCTCTATAAAGTGAAGATAACGTCACCTTCGTCAGCGACTGGTGAGACCCAAGTGAAGACCGGCCTGGGACACAACGTCAAGGCTCCCTGGGGCATCTCTACAGTTACTACAAGTTGTCATGTAGGTGTTAGTGCACATTCCCTGAGAAACTGCAGGAAATTCTGGGGACTTGATCTGTCCTGATCCCAGTTGTTACATGACTTCCAAAGATCCACAAGTCAATAGACCACATATCCATTCAAAGGATGGTCGTTTGACTCCAGAATTCATCAGGAAAGTGTATGCTCATGTAGATTTTCTGTTACTGTCAATATGACCAGTAACAATTCCTCCTATCACTGGGACCATATGCAGCTCTACTGTCAATTGCTGTAGTTTGTCCTACTTTTTGAAGTCTGGGTAATTTTACTATCCAAGAAAGATAAAAGCCCTATACACAAATGCTCACAACAGCATTATTCATAATAATCCAACAACTCAAATATCCACCACCTGATGAATGGACAAACAAAATACGGCAAATCCCTACCATGGAATATTATTTGGTTACAAAAGGGAGCAAAGCACAGACATGCCCTGCGACCTGGATGAACTTTGAAATCTCTAAGTAAAAGAAGTCAGACACAAAGGACCACACACTGGATGACAGCATTTACACGAAATGTCCAGAAGAAGCAGATCCACAGAGACAGAAAAATTAGTAGTTGCCAACAAGTGAGGAACAGGGAAATGGGAGAGGGTTGTTGGGTGTAGAGTTTCCTTTTGGGGTGATGAAAATGTTCTAATATTGAATAGCGGTATTTGTTGTTGCACAACTCTGAATATACTAAAAACCACTGAACTGTACATGTTACGAGTATATATCTCAACGAAGCTACATTTAAAGCAATGGACAGAGATGACCTAAGTCCAAAATTCACAGCCCGATGTCATTACACCAATGATATGTTTAAGGTTTATGCATGAAAATCCTGAATGCCCGCAACCCCAGAGTTCCAGCAACAATTCACTCTGAAGTGACCTGCTTCCCTCTATACTTGTCTGTCGACACTGTCTCAGTTTAGCAACGCAGCTCTATTTCTGCAAAAAGCGAGACCCATTTGGGAGCAACGCATTTCTATGTTTTGCTGGATCTGTGGGACACACCTGGGCAAGCCGGGTGGCCTGGCTCTTGTACCTCCTCCCAGCTAACAGGAGGCAGCGAGCTGGTCTACAACTTGGCATTCCTGCCTCCTTCTTACACAGCATCTCAGCTTCCGATGAAGGAAAAGCAGAAAAACCAGTAGGTCAACTCCCCATCTGAAAGCCAGGTTCCCCCAAACTGCTGCTCCCTGTGAGCTGTGAACCACCAGTGACCCCAACTCCGTAGTGCTGGGGGTGTAAATATTGTATTTAACCACCAGCCTGGGATCGGGGTGTCGCTGGGGATTGCAGGCTCCTCCGCCCCAGGACACTCATAAGGATGGTGACATCTAACCCACAGGGTGAAGGAGGAGCTGGTTTCCTTCCAGCGTCTCTCAGCCCCCCTTCCCCTGGAAAGTTCTACTGCGATGGAAAAGTGGGTATTTTAAAAATCTCCAACGTGGGAAGGTGGAAAGTCCTTTTTTCCATGCTCTGGTTCTTTGGGGACTATTTAGAGACGGTGAGCTCAGGGGCCTTTACCCACGAAACAGTCCAGTGGCAGTGAGATCCTCATGTGGGATGCAGGATGTCACCCTCTGGACCGGGGCCTCAGGACAATGACCACTCTGCACACACACAGCTCCAGGGAACCCAGCCCCGAAACCGGCAAAGCAAGGCTGAGACCGGAAGTTGGAGGATTCCTGTGGCCCCGGGGCCTCCAGGTAGGAGCAGGAGCCGCAGGAAACACAGATGCCAGCTGGGTCACCCAGTGCCCACTGCCTCAGCACCTGGGACAGTCCCTGTCCAGGCTCAGGACCCAGCGTCAGTCTTCATCCCTCCTACTCTGCAGAACCGTGGAAATAACACCTTCTCCGACCTGCCAGTGGGTCCCAGATGTCTAGGTCTTCATAGGCTCAAAGGACCTTGGAAATCTACTCTGGCTGCTTTTTAGCTGGAAAGACCAGAGATTCTGTCCTGTGCACAAGCTGCTGGTGGCTGCGTGAGAATCAGGATCCGTTCTAGGGTGGCTCTTGCCGTCACAGCCCCAGACCCAGCTTGACTCCCCCACGCGACCCCCAGGGTCCCTCAGACACAGCTCATCACCTTTAGGAGCAGATGCAAGCCAGGACTCAGAAGGGCCACTTTTGGAGTCATCCAAGGCCGCTCAAGCAGGCACGGCTGGGCCTCAGCGCCCCAACACCACGTCCTGGGCACCCGCTGTGCAACAAGCTCTTGAGTGACATTTTCTGCCCTGACCCTTCTTTCCCAACAAGGTGCACACAGTCACGAGCCCCACTTTATAGATGAGACAACTGAGGTGTCAAGGAGTTCAGAAAGCATCCTCAGCTAGGGAACAGTATGCCCCAGACAGAAAGTGACACGAGGCACACGGAGCCATCTGTCACCTGGGTGCTCCCAGCCAGGATCCTCTGCCCAGAGTTAGAAGAGACAGAATCCAATGCAGAATGTGACTGGCCCAGTGCCAAGGGCCTCCTCCCATCAAAGAAAGGGAAATGGACCCCAGAGTCTGTGGTGGGCAGAAGAATAACCCCCACCCCAAGAGGTCCATGTCCTGATCCCAGAACCCACAAATCGGTTGCTTTGCATGGCAAAGGGACTTGGCAGATACGATCTGGTTGAGAGTTTGGGGATGGAAATGGAGGGTTTTGAGATGATCCTGGATTACCCCGGTGGGCCCCATATATAATGACAAGGGTCCTTATAAGTGAAAGAGAGAACAGGAGGGTCAGAGAAGGAGATATGGAGGACAGCAGCAGAGTTAAGAGTGATAGGACTGCTGGCGCGGGCCAGGACCCAAGGAATGTGGGCGCCTCTAGACACTGGAAAGGACAGGAAACATTCTTCCTGGAGCCTCCGGGAGGAATGCAGTCCTGGGTGCACCTTGATATTAGCTCGGTGAAATCAGTCGACTTGGGTTGTTTGAAGCCGTGTGTGGTCATCTGTACAGCAGCAAGAGGGAAAAAACGGAGTGTCACTCCTGAAATCCTGCTGAATGCCCCGTGTGTCTCGGGCACTCTGCTAGAGCCAGAGGTACCATGGCAACCAGAGATGGAGCTCTGGGTCTAGAGGCTGTGACTGTGTTACACAGAAGGGTCACCAAGCCCTGATCAGGGGGCCGGAAGGAGAGGGAGGAGTCCTGTGGGCAAGCAGACGGAGGAAAAGGACTGGACGTGACAGGCAAGGGTGTTTAGGGAGAACATTTCTCGGGAAATGTCTCCAGAGGGAGGTCACAGGGATAAGCATGGCCAATGCAGCCAGGAGGGCAGGAAGGGCATTCCAGCAGAGGGAACAGAATGTGCAAAGCGCGATGAGAGAGGCTGACAAGGAGAGGGTGCAGGTGCACAGACAGCACAGAGGTGGGTGGCAGCTGGAGCTTACAAGCCCTCTGTGACTAGGGGAAGGTTCTGGTCCTCAGAGAACCGGGAGGCCGGGGGGAGCATTAGGCAGGGGGTGGAAACAATGGCTCTCCACTGGCAGTTACCAGTAGATGCTCTCCCTCACCCCTGCTCTGACCCCTCACACTCATCCTATGGCTCTCTGGAAAACTGCACGGCTGGACATCTTAAAAGCCCTGCATGTTGTGAACTGCTGCCGGGCCTGGGGAACATTCCTCAGAAGACAGAGCAAGAGAGAGAGCGACAGAGAAGCCAGAGCAAGAGAGAGAGCGACAGAGAAGCCAGCGCAAGAGAGAGAGCGACAGAGAAGACAGAGCAAGAGAGAGAGCGACAGAGAAGACAGAGCAAGAGAGAGAGCGACAGAGAAGCCAGCGCGTTCCCAGACTAACGTGATGTCATGGAGGAGAGCAGGCATGTTGCTGCTAAGGATGAGTCAGGCTGGGAAGGCAGCTCCGTGCACCTGGAGTCAGACCAGCATCCAAACCCCAGCCCTGCAGGGAAGCCGGGAAGGAGATCAAAGGAGCCATGGAGGAAGTCGGGCGTGGCCGCTGCGAGGCTCCTGGTCCAGGGAGCGCTCCTCCTGAGCCCCAGGCTGGGGAGGACACAGCCCTCGTCCCAGCACCCCACCTGGGGCTCCAGGGAGTGCCCTGCCTTTCTACCCAGTCACCAAACAGTCCCTGGCGTCCCCAGAGCGGGAAGATGAAGTCAGGGAGGTCCAAAGCTTTTTTTAAACACACACTAAGACTGCATATCCAGGAAGACTAAAATTAAGTCATTTGAGAGAAAGGTGGAAAAATACACAAAGAAGTGTAGAATCCTCCTCCTACCAGCCCACGTCTTCCCTGCCCGGTGACCTTCTGTCTGTCTGTCTGTCTGTCTGTCTCCCTCCTCCTTTCTCCTGCTCCCACACCTAGGCATTCACAGGAGGGTCAAGTACACGCCTGTCCTGAGTCCAGGGAGCCCATGTTGTCAAAGTCAGGAAGCAAGCAGCAGCCATTAGAGGCTGGGTTTCAGTTTCCCCGTGTGCAATGAAGGGTTTGGAGTTTAACAGGATCTTGAAAACTGCCTCCCATTAGAAGGATATCCAGGAGAGGAAAATGGGAGGGTCAAAAATCAAAAACGCTTTGTACAGTATTTACATGAAGCTGGGAAGCACCATGACTGTTGCCCCTTAGAGATTTCATAATGCACACTAGCTCTGACAAGTCTCTGAGCAGTCCTGCTGTGGAGAAAGGTCAGCTCTGGCAAGGGCATGCGATAAAGAGGCTCTTGAACTTGTGCGTACACAGGGATCACAGGGGCTGGAGGTGGAGAGAAACGAGGAACACGACTCCAAATGGAAGGTTCTCCCCCATCAGGGAGGCATCTACCAGCAGGAGAAAACAATCAGGAGATCCGAGTGGAACACAAGATCCTCTTTGTGATGAAGTTCCCAGGGTGGTCCTTGGTTCACACTCTGAGTAGTCAGGGATGCAGGCATTACATCACAAGCCTGTGGGTCCTTGGGAAGTTCTACAATCCCAGCGGCGTGATCCTGAGCAAGCCAACCTCTGTTCTTGAGGTTCTTTTGTTTGTCAAGCGGAGAAAACAGTGAGGATTGTGGATTAAATGGGGTGCTATCGTCAGCCACAGGCTCAGGGCTCTGGGTAGAAGCAGACTTCAATGTCAATGTGAACCTTCTCCCACTGGATTTAAGCTGCCCCAGCCCTTAAAGCAAGGAGTTCACAACTGCAGCGTTTTGACCCTCATTTAAGATCCAAAATCTTAGAACGGGTCTGGCTCCCTGACGCCGAGAGAGCCCATCGTTATCTGGGAGGGAGGTGCTGTTGTCCCGTCACAGTGGGGAGACTGAGGTCAGGGAAGCTTGCAAAAGCCTCCCCACAGGAGGGAGAGGCTCTCTCCTCCCCACTCCTCCTGTGCCACACTCCCAGTCCCCAGCAACCTGACAGATAACTGCCCTGCCTTAACCCTTTCTTAGCTCTTAGGATAAAAAGCCCAAACTCCCTAATGTCTTCCACAATAAAGGAGACTATATAACTGGATGTCCAAACCGGGAAACTTCTGGGAGAGAAAGGAGGTGCTGTTATAACTCCAGGTGGGCACACAAGGTGTATAGTCACCCTTCCTGTAAGGCCCGGGGTGGTCCATCCCCCCGACACCCCCTCTCACCCCCTTCTCCTCCTGACCAGCCCCCAGGGCTCCAGCTTCCTTACAGGCTGTCATCATCTGTCCCAGACTCCAGCCTCCCACAGGCCTCTGTACATGCTGCTCCCGCTACCTGCAACACTGTTCTCTCCCCCTCTACCTCCGTCACACCTGTTCATCCTGCGGCTCCCCAGGGAAGCGTCCACCAACGCCCTGAGGGGCGGATCCTCATGTGATACCCTCTAAGACACCCCCCCCCCCCTTCTAGCATTCAGGCTGGGGTTGAAATGTCCTTGCACGGCTCCCTGGGTCTTCCTCTCCCCCCCCCCCAGAGTCTAAGCTCCTCGTGGGCAGGAACCGGTCCCCCTTGGCTTGCCACTGTCAGCCCTGCATCTAGCGAACAGCGCAGCCTGTAGTGGGTCTCAAAGATACACTGAATAGATGGGCTGGTCTCCTCAGAGTATTCTTACCACCAGCCGAGGAGGTTTTCTGGTGTCACTTCCTGTAGTTTGTGTTAGCAAAAGAGGATGAATGGCTGTTTTTCCAAATTACTCAGGTGTTTCCAGAAATGGATTTGCCTCCAACTCCCTGGGGCCTCAGTCCAGTCCCTTGCCCGACCATATGCCCACGGGCCACAGACACTGGTCAGCACCCAGGTACCTCCATGACCCACCCTCCACAGTCCTACCCCTGGAATCGGGGGGTTGCCAAATTGTCCCCCCCCCAAGAGCCCCTCGGTGGAAGCTGCCGGTTGTTTGGGGTTCACTTTGGCTATTTTTGTGGCACCCCTTTATCAGGACCAGCTCCTCCATCGCGCGTGTTGGAGGAACAAGCAGACAAGCAGGAGCCACAGCTGGCGAGAAAGCCAGTCTCAGGTTTACTTTTGAACCCGACTCTTGCCTCCCCCCCCCCCTTGCTTACAGTCCCAGGGTTTGGGTCATAGAATTTCTGGAAACCAGAGGCCCTGTCATTCTCTTCAACCTCCCAAGAGACGAGAGGTGAGTCACGCTGGTGATGGCAGTGCTCAGAGACAGACCTGCGGTGACACATAAAGACCTCTGGGGTCCCCCCTGGAAAAGCCAAGCCTTGTGGGGAGTGTCGCAGAGCGTCTGAGACGGCCCTGGAAATCCCACGCTGCTGGGCAGCTGCGCGCAGCTGGCATGGTGGAGGTGGGCGGGCGGGACGCCAAGGACGGGAGACTCATCAGCGGAGACTCTCCCTGGTTGCCCCATTTCCTCCAGCCTCCAGCTCCAGACGAAAATAGAACGAGGTAAATTCAGCCACGTTCACGCACATTCAAGGAATAAACAAACCAACACAAACACAGTTATCGTACAGGGTCATCTTCTCTACCTCCTTTTTAAAGAACCACAGGCTGTTTTCAGATTCCAAACCAGAGGCAGAAACGGGAAGTGCGGCGGGCGGGCGGACGAGGGAGAGAGGAGATGAACTTAACAGCAGAGTTTGCAGACGGAAGAGGCATGTGTCGCGACAACCAGACGTCAAGATTTCCGAAAGCAAAGGACAGATCAGAACAGCTCGGCGCAAAGTGAGGGATTCTGACTGTGAATCCTTAAACCAAAGAGGGAGGGGGGAGGCTGAGGACACGGCGGACGCAGTAAGCTGTGCCAGGTGCCACACTTCCTCACACCCCTGACTCACGAAAGTCCATCCAGGTGGGTACTCATCTCCCATCATATTTCGGGGACTCCCCCAGATACTGAGTCAGGCACTTACATGCAAGTTGTTTTTCTGAGCGGTGAGCCCAAAAACCACCTGGAGGGAGGCAGGGATGAAAAAAAAGACAAAAGAGGACGCTGTGGGCATCGGGGCTGGCACCCACCAGTCCTCCTGTGCTGTGTGAACACAGCTCAGCGTGGCGCTTCCTGGGGCATGGAGACATGTGCTGGGGACGGAAAAGGCTTTCCAAGGAGGACCCCCATTCCTTCTCTTGAGAAGCAATGACAGGTTTCTCAGGGGGCTCCTCTTTCTAACTGAGTCCCACATGCAAAGCTGACTCACAAACCATCCGGCTTCCCTCCTACTCCCCTGAAACTGGGGCCCAACCCCGGAAACAAGGGATGAGCCCACCACATCTCCAACCCACAACATCAAGGGGGGAAAAAGCCTCCGATGAGCCCAAGTATCTTCCTTAAAAAGTCCCCAATGAGATTCCGAGGAACAGCAAAAATAAAAAAAAAGGTCCCATCCCTTCAAAGGAACTCATAATCCAGTTCTCACTCAAGAAGCCCGACCATCCCAGACCACGGCGCCCACGGAGCCTGTGAGCAGGTGCGGGGCTGCAGTGGAGCGTGCATCACAGCGCCTGTGAGCAGGTGCGGTGCTGCAGTGGAGCGTGTGTCACGGCGCCCGCGGAGCCTGTGAGCAGGTGCGGGGCTGCAGTGGAGCGTGCGTCACAGCGCCTGTGAGCAGGTGCGGGGCTGCAGTGGAGCGTGCGTCACGGCGCCTGTGAGCAGGTGCGGGGCTGCAGTGGAGCGTGCGTCACGCGCCTGTGAGCAGGTGCGGGGCTGCAGTGGAGCGTGTGTCACGGCGCCTGTGAGCAGGTGCGGGGCTGCAGTGGAGCGTGCGTCACGGCGCCTGTGAGCAGTTGCGGGGCTGCAGTGGAGCGTGCGTCACGCGCCTGTGAGCAGGTGCGGGGCTGCAGTGGAGCGTGCCTCACGGCGCCTGTGAGCAGGTGCGGGGCTGCAGTGGAGCGTGCGTCACGAGGGGGCGGGTGCTCCGCAGCATAAACGGGAAGGAAGGGAGGAGACAACAGAAGCGGACAGGGTCAGCAGCCTCTCCTCCGCACACCCAGCGGTGCGGCATCTCAGATGCTTCTGCCTGGCTCCCGGGTGCCAGTCTCCACCTCACCTGTGAGCGTCCGGGGATTGACCCCCGTCCCTCCATCTCAATACTTCTTAACCAGAGGCAATCTGTCCTCCAGGGCAGTGGTCCCCAACCTTTTTTGGGCCACGGACCCGTTTGATGTCAGAAAATATTTTCACGGACCGGCCTTTAGGGTGGGACGGATAAATGTATCACGTGACTGAGACAAGCGTCAAGAGTGAGTCTTAGACGGATGTAACAGAGGGAATCTGGTCATTTTTTAAAAATAAAACATCGTTCAGACTTAAATATAAATAAAACGGAAATAATGTAAGTTATTTATTCTTTCTCTGCGGACCAGTACCAAATGGCCCACGGACCGGTACCAGTCTGTGGCCCGGGGGTTGGGGACCACTGCTCCAGGAGACATTTGACAATGTCTGGAGACATCTTGAAGTTGTCAAAACTGGCTGTATCGTCTTGTGGGGAGAGGCTATGGATGCTGCTAAGCACCCTACAGTGCCCAGGGCAGCACCCAACCAGAATGATGTGCCCCAAATGTCAGTAGTGCCGAAATCGAGAACCTGTGCCTTAAATCCTGATGGATGTGAAGGTATAACAGCCGGCTGGCGTGAAGGGCGCAACTGTCTCCTGAAGCCCCTGCAGGAGGAGGGAGGCTAAGTCACCCACCAGGGGACTCTCTGTGGCATGGCCCCCTTGCCTGGCTGCCTGCTTTTCTGGGGCACTTTCCCATGCTCTGACCTTATCTGGAAACATTTTCTAATCATTCATTTTCACACACACAATCCTCGTCTCAGGGTCGTCTACAGGGAAACCCGACCTGAGACCAGTGGCCTGCAGGCTTCACTCGAAGGCCCACTTCATTCAACTAGCTAGCGGTTGCCTCACAGAGGGGAGCTGCCCGGAGGAGTCAGGCCATGTTCAGGTTTGGCAGGAAGGAGTGCTGCAATCCATTAGCAATGCCTGCCTCGGGTCCCAGATAGGAAGTGATAGCAAGCATGCTGGAATGCAAGCCAGGTGTCAGCTTTCCTCCCGCCGTTCTTGGATGGGCAGAATGGAAAGCCACGGGTATTGTGGAGGCAAAAAGAGAAAGAAAATGGCTCTGAGGAGAGCTGGCAGTAGAAAGACAAAAGAAGAGCCAGTGTTTGGAAGAACCTGGAGCATTTACCCAGAGGCCTACTTCTGCCCTGAACTTGAGATAACCAAGGACTGCCCTCACCCATGGTGGACTGCTATAAAACATTATCTCCTGGTGAGCCCTCATTCCTGCCCCTACTGAGTCTGAGCAGGCACTTTTCTTCCCAGCTACAGATGACCGCTCATGACCAAATTGAAAAATATTAATTCTCTTTGTCTCCTGCCAAAAAGGCTAAAGCAATTACAGGCCCTGATATGAAACACAGATGTTAATACATTTGGAAAAATAGGCTCCTATAGCCCAGCAGAGGTCCAAGCATAAAGTGCTTTTGGAATTAAAGCTCCGGATCAAGTTGTACAGCTGGACCCCAATACCAATGCTGTCCTCCCCAAACTCATTCCGGTGTAGGGAATCCAGGGCCACAACACACCGCACGTTTCCTCCATTTTCAGATGAGAACCAATCCATCCCTGGACACCCACTGGCACACCAGCTCTAAATAATATAATTATAATCATCACAAGGAAACTACCCTGAGATCGAAAAGTATTATAATTAGGGGCAATTTTCACTTTTTGGAGAAGGACTGCAAACAAGGCGTTCTCGGGTTTCAGTTCTGGAAGAGAGAACACGTGGGCAGTCTACTGGGATGGACTGGCTCGCTGCTGGAGACGCCGGGGGCGGTGAGAGGCAGGGGCGAGTGCTCCTGGGCCGGCACTTACTCAGCTGAAGCAGACAGGTATGCGTTGTGTACCCCCCCCCGTGCCAGCACCGTGCCAGGTGCCGGAAGCGCCTCAATGCAGGGTGGCCTGTCAAGGCAGGAGGCCCACGCCCAAGAAGACAAGACCCTTCTGTCATCCATTCATGCACATGGGTTCTACTCAGTGCTTACCATGTGCCAGTTTCCAGAGACAAAAGTTGTGCCAGCACCTGGGACAAGCTGGGCAGGTCTTTGTTTTCTCTGCCTCAGTTTTCTTGCGCGGAAACTAAGTTTCCCCACTGTTATCGATTCCTAGGATTGCTGTGAAAGAAAATGTGTGTCCACCAGCCAAGGAAGACAAGCAAGGGGACTGGGGGGAGGTGCAAGCTGCCTTTCCTTCCCCCCTACTGTGGTATTGTACCTCAGTTTCCTTGTCTGTAGAACGGGGTGGGTCCAGGTCCCTCCCTCGGGGGTTGTGATGTGCCTGTTGCATAGAAAGTGCCGATGACAATCACCTTTGTTATGACCCCTGTTCACAAAGACAGCCATCTCTTCTCCCAGTTCAGGGAGGTGTGGCCAAAAAAGAGGGGGCGAAGATGACAAGGGGAACGTGGGAGACAACAGCCAAATCAATTGAGATGTACAAGGAGCAGCCCTGTCCCACAAGGCAGGTCTGCAAGGGGACCACTTCATGGGGACACGTGCTCATCTGGACCCCCACAGGCGAGCATCGTATCCCCGGGGAGGGCTGGGAACAGAGCCGACACAGAGGACATGTCTCATAAATGCTCCTTGGCGTCATGACATGTATTATCCTCACCCAGAAGGACCTCTGTGCTCCCATCTGCTCCCCGTGGGGAATCCTGGCTGCCCCTCCCCATGCTGTCCACGTCCTGCACATTCCTAGGAAGGGAGGCAAAATAGGGTTTCCACCCCCACTAACGGGGTGAAGTGACTCGACCACGGTCCCTCAGATCCTTGAAGGAACGAAACAGAACAGGGAGCACTCTGGGGAGCTTTACAAGTTCTCAGGGCCTAGGTGACGCCAGGGCCATTACATCAGAATCCTAAGGGTGGGGCCCCAGCACCCAAAGTTTTACTTATTACCTGACTCTGACTTCGACCTAAAGTGTGTGGCCTCGAGAGGGTCATCTGACCGCTCGGTGCCCCAGGGACCTCAGCCACAAAACGGGAGAAAACAGACTGCTCACGGTTACTGTGACGGGTACGACAGGGTGGGTGCCGCTTGCTAAGCATCAGCCTGGCCCGTGGCAAGCACTCAACAGATGAGATCTGTCACCACTGACTCCCCCCCGTCCCATCCCTATTCTCCTTGTGAAGGCCAGTGTGGGATGGATTATAGAAGAAAATAAAAGGCACAAAGATTTAAAAAAAAAACACACACAAAGGCCCACCAGATGGCCTCAGCCCACAGGACAGGAAGTCAAGGGGCCATTTGGCTCTGGGGCACCACTGCACTGTGACCAGCACTAACGCATTTCCATCTCGCAGGGAGGTGTCACAGAATGCAGGCTTTCCCCAGAGTGACACATGAGAGGACCCCCAGGGGAACCAAGGGGCGTCGATGGCCCTTGTCTCTGCTCCCGACGCTCTGAGGTCTCTGGAGTGGGGCTTGGAGAAGGGCAGGCAGGGACCAGCCGCTCTCCAGCGCCCCCCCGCCGGCCTCCCCAGACAGTCCAGCGGGACCCAGGCATCAGCAGTGCTCTCCTCGCCCTTGAGATGTCTACTGGGTTGTCTCCTGAGTAAAGCAGCTCCAAACCAGAGCTCGCACCCTGGGACCGAGGCACAGTGGCAGGCGACGGAAGCCAGGCGACGTGGAACCAGGCACGTAGGCCAGGAGCAGCAGGAGGGCTCCAAAAGTTTCTGGAAGCTTTCGGAGCCAGAGCCTGAAAGAACGTGCACCCTCAGTCAGCCACGTCCCTGTGCCAATCAGACTGACAGTCGGGGCCTGGACCACACTTGGGGCTCAGTCTCGTGGAATAAAAACAGTCGTCTTTAAGAGACCAGGGAGAAGGGCACCCAAGGGCCTGTGTTTGGAGAAATCTCTCCCCTTTCATCTTGTGGGCATAAGACAGCTCACAGATGAGAGAAGAGGGATCTCAGCCAC
Organism: Saccopteryx leptura; assembly: GCF_036850995.1. Lineage (NCBI taxonomy): Eukaryota > Metazoa > Chordata > Mammalia > Chiroptera > Emballonuridae > Saccopteryx > Saccopteryx leptura. Next base: position 196,627,458 of record NC_089507.1, on the reverse strand, counting down.
CTGTCCACAGCCCTGGCTACACAGGAAACCCCCTGGGTGCTTCAAAATATACCGAAGCCCAGCCCACCCCCAGCCGATGCTGTGCCAGGTTGTAAAAGCCCCCAAGATTCTCATGCGTGGCCATGGCCGAGGACCACAGCTCGGGGTGCACCGTCACCCTATCCAAGCCCCAGGGGAGGAAAGCTGTACACGCGGGAAACACCACGTCGCTGTCCTGACCAAGAACGTGAGCCCAGAATCTAACCCCCGTATTCCAATCCTAACTCCACCACTTTCTAGCTGCAGGATCTCAGGTGCGTTACTACCTGTCGCTGGGCAGTCTCTACACCTGTAAACGGGGATGACACGTCTTCGTAGAATCATTTCCAAGGTACGCAACCAGGGTGAAGTGTCTGGTGCAACAGTGGCGATGAGCCTGGAGCAGCCGGTGGGATGTGCTCTGTAGGGCAACCATGTCCCTCTGCCCAGACATGCTCCCCACAATTGAAGCTAGAAAGAGTCAGTCCTGCCACAAAACCCTTCACCCTACTTAGCACAATGAAGACAGGAAGGGTCTGATGACCCACCACCCTGAGCCACCCTAGGGTGCGGGAACTGCAATACACTCCCAGGAAGACACGCTCTGCACCTTCTCACCTCATTATAGGGACAGCTCTCAGGATGAGTCAGAAATGCAGAAGCTCGGCCCTCCACCCCACCCCCCACCCCCACGCCAGCCGATTCTGAATGGTTTTCACCTGTTCCCCGGAGCTGAGGGGCTGAACTGAGCTGAGCTGAGCTGCTAAGGGGCCAGGATGCCGCTGGGCCGGGGTCAGGGAGCTTTGTAGGAAACGTCCTTCTCAGAGGAAAAGGTAAGACCAGAGACAGGTAGGTGCATGAGTTCTTGGACAGTTGGGGGCACTGCTGACACCAGGAGCACCTCCTCCTTGTGGGGAGCCCTGGCGAGGGCTGCCCAGGGCTGTGGGTGAAGAGCCCCACCTGGGCAGTGCGGGGGCATAAGGTTTTCCTCCTCCCCCCTCATCACCTGGGGGCTGCTTTGGGCTGAAGGGGGCTGGCAGCCGCCCCTTGGCCTCCCTCTCCAGCCCATTGCAGGGATACTGCCTCTTCCTCAGAGTGACTCAGGCTGCCACTGATCCAATCTTGGCCCTGGAGACCACTCTGAGGTCACCCTCCTGGCAGCCAAAGTCCCTGAGATGGACCAAGGGACATTTTTCATCCAGCTGCCAACATCATCTAGACCTAGGCATTGACTGATGCTCTTTGAGTGGGTTCTGCTGCCCCGACAGGCCTGTGTCCCCCCCCCCCCCAAGGGGTATCTCACAGAGCATCCACATCCCCACAGATAGGGCAGCACTTCAAGGAGCAAGCTCAGGGCCTGCAGGGGGGGGGGGGATGGGAAATGCTGGGTCTAGCTTCCAGGAATAAAACCATTTGTCAACCAGAGCAACCCCCTCCCCCAAACACCCTCACCTTCAGCTGGAACCAGAGTTTGAGCCATGGGGGCAGATGTGAGTCCAGCTCCAAGAAGCTGGGCCCCAGCTGGTCAAGTTCTGGGCTTAGGGTCCAGTACAGGAGGGTAAGACTCAGATGCCTGGACCCTCACTACTCCCCAGCAAGGCCACTGACCCAAGACCTGCCCCTCAGCCCCCACTCGGCCCACAGCCCACCCAGGGTGGTTCCAACATGCCTGTCCAGCTGTCCGGGGCCACGCTATAAGCAGGGCCCGAGGGCCATGGACGGCCTCCAGCTCGGCTCATTATTGGAATTTAATCTGGATTCCGAGAGATCAAGAGGCCTCGGTGGAAAGTGGCTGTCACAAGGGGACAGATGCGGAGGCTGACCCAAGCCAGCTAATCCCCGGCACCCCCAGGGCTTTCCTGGAGCTCAGGCAGAGGCTCACCAGAGAGCCAGATGTCCCAGCTCCACACAGCTGGGCAGCGGCAGCAACGAGGACACCCGGCGGGGGGGCGGGGCAGGATCTGGGCTCCTCTCAGGGAATCACATCAGTCACAGGCCTTCCACTTAAAGAACATGCCTGGCCCTAGGTTGAGGAAATGCAAACAGGGGCTCCACCTCCACACAAGCTCGGGCTTTCCTCCAAATTTGGAAACTCCTAAATTAGAGAGTTCGCAGAGGCGGGGAAGCAGTGCCACAGTCAGACCTGGAACACTCCGTTTTCCTAAAAAGATCTCTGAATTCCCACGGATGGTGGTGATGGTGGTGGTGGTGGTGGTGACGATGGTGGTGACAGTGGTGATGGTGGTGGTGGTAGTGGTGATGGTGATGATGGTGATGATGGTGGTAGTGGTGATGGTGATGGTGATGGTGGTGATGGTGGTGATGGTGGTGACGGTAATGATGGTGGTGGTGATGGTGGTGATGGTGGTGACGGTAATGATGGTGGTGGTGATGGGTGGTGATGGTGATGATGGTGACAGTGGTGGTGGTGATGGTGATGATGGGTGGTGATGGTGGTGATGGTGACAGTGGTGGTGGTGATGGTGATGATGGGTGGTGATGGTGGTGATGGTAGTGATGATGACAGTGATAATGATGACACTATCAGTAGTAAAACTTTACTGAGCACTTACTATGTTGTAAGTATGTTAACCTCCTTCATCTTCACCACAACCCTGGGAGGTAGATGCAAGCATGATTTCCATTATGCAGAGAAGGAAACTGAGGCTCCAAGGGGTCACTACTTCCCAAGACCACACTGGTACATAGTGTTAGGATTCAAATCCACACTCTTAACAGCTGGTTTATCCCACCTGGACAATTTCATAATAGGATCATCTTGCTTCTGGATTCAAAAACAAAAATTCCCACCCAGAAAAAAATAGTAATTTTAAAAAATTTAACCTTTTAACTTCTGGAAAATGAAGGGCTTGTTTCCTTCCTTTAAGTGCAGAAAGGAGGTCTAGAAACCTAAAGGCAGCAGCCCCTTCCTCCCCTCCTACTGCCTCTCACCCACCCCTGCCCTGCTTTATACTCAGCACCTGTCACGACACCTCCTCTGCTTGGACACGAGCTCCTAAAGGACAGGGGCTTGGGTCTGCTGACTTCTGCATACAGCAGGTGCTCAACCCTTTGCTGACCAGGGACTTGGCCCCCTGGAAAGCCAAAAGCCCTCAGAGGCAGGAACCCAAAGCTAAGCTGGGCATCCTCAGAGACCACTGGTGACCAAGCTGCTCACTGGGGGCAACCTAGTACACCTGCCCTGGCCACCTGCCAGGAAGCTGCGACAGCTGTCCCGCCCATCCCTCTTCCAGCCACAGTGACCCAGGCCCCCTCCTGTCCCCTGGGGGCCTCTGGATCCACCCCATGGATCTAAAGCAGGGTCGAGGAGGCAGCCACCTCAAACCATGACAGGACCGGGTGCCCACAGTGTCAGCAGGTTGACACAGGCAGACAGACGAGCAGCTGCCAGCACCGGTGGGGAAGTCAAAGGCTCCTGTCCCATCTGAGCGAGGATTACAGGGTCACTCAGCCACCATCATCGCCTCCCGTCTGTCCCACCCACAACCCACACTCAACGAACGAACGGCCCGTCCTTGCCTTAGACCTTGAAGTGTCCCCAAGACACGTTCTGCCCCACAGGGCCAGATCCTTCTTGTCATTCACATGTCCCCAACTCGACCAAGCCATCAATGACCACCAGTTACCTGGTCAGGCCAGTTGGTCTACTTCCTTGCTCGCCTGTTCGCTGCCTCTCTCGCTTACTCCCTGTCACGGGTTGAACTGCATCCCCTCCAGAGACGGGCTCACGTCCCACCCCTGGAACCTGTGAATGTGACCTTATTTGGAAACAGGGTCTTAGCAGATGGAATTAAGTAAGATGAGGTCACTGGAGTGTGTGTGTGTGTGTGTGGGGGGGCTAATCCAAGATGACTGGCTTCCTTATAAGAAGAGGAGAGAAGCATGCACAGGGAACACCGGTTCAGACTTCCCCACCAGGCTGGCCCTGTGGATATCCGGGTTTCAGACTTCTGGACTCCAGAACTGGGAGAGAATCAATTTCTGTTGCTTTAAGCCACCAAGTTTGTGGTTTTTCATCAGGGCAGCTCTGGGAAACCAGTACATTACTCAGCCAATGTTTTAGACAAGGTCCCTGCCCTCGTGACCTGAGCTGGCTTGCGTCCACGGTCCAGTTCTGAGGCCAGCACCTGCGTGGAGTGGAGTGCTCAGTGGTGGCTGAATAAACGGATCACTGGGCTCCCATGTCTCTCTCCAGATGCAGTGTCCTCTGACCTCTCTCAGCCTGTCTCGGAGTCCTTAGCGCTCTTCCCAGTGCGGGGAGCAGAGTAGGTGTGCACAGGAGGCGTGGGACCGACGGTTGGGGCGCCCCGCACAGCCAGAGTAGTGCCCGAGGACGCTCGCAGTCCCGAAGCAAGACCCTGCTCACGGGATGAGGGGCCAGCACCAGCAGGGATCCCAGCAACCACCAGCCGGGAAGGGGAATTTGCAGGAAGAGCCACACAAGTGACACCAACCAACCCTCCCAGTTCTGTTCGGTGGGGCGGCTACATTCCTGAGGTTAAACCTCTCGATGGAGATTTCTGAGGCAGGTTTGGGGAGCCTGCCAGGAGGCCCTGGGTGTGAGCGGGGCCTGGGGTTTGCACAAGTGGGCCAATCGAGCGCCATTGACGAATAGCCTCTGGGTACCTGCCTCGCCCCCAATTAATCTGCTTTCATGAGAAAAGTCAAACATATGTTCTTGTTCAAGAGTCCCGGGAGATTTTTCAGAGTACAGAGCAAACATATGTCACCCCTAAGAAGGAACTCAACGCTTCTTCTTGTAACTGGGGCCGGGGCGCAGCCCACCAGGGGTAACTGGGTCACCTGAGCACCTTTAGTTAAGATCTGCAGGTGACTGCCAAGGCTGTCGGCCGCCTCCTCGGGCACCATGCCCGCACTCTGGTACCTTAGGGCACAGTGTTCAAATGGGGGCTCTAAAATGCAAATTGAAACCACATTGACATACCAATTGTCACCCATCAGACTGACAAAGATCAAAACAGTCTGATAGGAGACACATGGGTGAGCACACGGGGAAACAGCCCTCCCTGTTGTGGCTGTTGGGAATATACAGTAAATTGGTATAACCTCCATCAGTCACCAACGCAGGTGCCACCTTAAAGGGCTATTTAATCGGCAATGAGATAACGAATGCAAGACCCTGGAAACACCCAAGAAAAGTCTGGTGTCCTCAGGATTCAAGATGACCCCCAGAATGGAGGTGCTTGGCGAACGAGGTGGTAATGGTCCCCTACATGTCTGATGTGCTAACAGGTCACCATTCTGATTGAAGATGCCAGACTGCTCATCAGAAGGCGATGCCCACCCACCTTCCTTCCATTAATTACCAAGGAACAGAATGTGGGGGGGGGGGTGGTAAAAGTCTGGTACCTGAGACGTTCAAAAATCCAGCCAATGGGCCCTGGCCGGTTGGCTCAGTGGTAGAGTGTCGGCCTGGCATGCGGGGGACCCGGGTTCGATTCCCGGCCAGGGTACATAGGAGAGGCGCCCATTTGCTTCTCCACCCCCCCCCTCCTTCCTCTCTGTCTCTCTCTTCCCCTCCCGCAGCCGAGGCTCCACTGGAGCAAAGATGGCCCGAGCGCTGGGGATGGCTCCTTGGCTGCTGCCTCAGGCGCTAGAGTGGCTCTGGTCGCGGCAGAGCATCTCCCCCTGGTGGGCAGAGCTTCGCCCCTGGTGGGCGTGCCGGGTGGATCCCGGTCGGGCGCATGCGGGAGTCTGTCTGACTGTCTCTCCCCGTTTCCAGCTTCAGAAAAATAAAAAAATAAAAAAAAAAAATCCAGCCAATGGGCAGTACGACCTTGGTCTTGTCCACAGAACGTCCCTGTGAAGTGTTCCAGCTCATTCTCTTAGCCTTCTTACCTCTCAGAAGACCTTGAAACTGGAAGGTCTCAAGAAATTCAAATCTTTCAACACCAGCTTTTAGTTCCTGACCACCTGAATTTTGGAAGGCTGAGAATTGTCAGCTTGTTTGTTTTTGGTCTGGGGGGTTTCTATCCCCTAACATTTTCCCAATGGCCACTTTGGGTGGTTGCCAGAGACATCATGTGCTGGTTTCAGAGTGATGAATGGGAGAGAGGTAGATCTTCAAAAATGTTTCTTCCTCTTTCCCATCCGCCTCCTTCCATGCCCCTAAGCCAGTGGTTCTCAAACGTTTTGAAGTCGGGGTGCATTTAAAATCCTACAAATAACTGTAGGTGCACTATATACAAATTTCTGAAAAAATGTATTATGATAATTAAGTCAAATATTAAAAGTCCAAGCGTGCTTTTATGGTAATTAAATGAAATAAATACAACAAAATTAAATTTATTCTGACATTAAGAAACATTTTTATGTTACATTTTTTGAGTTATGCTTCTTAGGATTTGTAAAAAAACGACAAAAAAGTTATCTTTTTATATATAGAGATACATTCTTAGTAAGATTTAGTCAATTCGGCAGGTCCCGGCACAAATGTGTTTTTTCATTCTTGTGTTTATGAGAAACATGAGCCTGATATGTCCTAGCGATTTCTTCAATGTTTGGGCATATATTTGAAAGGCAAACTCTTATTTCCTCGTCAATACATTGAAGAATTCCTATCTTTTTACTCTTAATTGTGTTGAGTGCAGAAGACCCCCACCATACATATCATCTTAACTTTACACCAAACAAAGGATAGAAGAAACTTGCCTCCAGTCTTTCTGGGGAACATGGGGGGTAGTGTAAACAATCCAGCACCACAGCTTAACAGCCTTTTGCAACCTAATCAGGCAAGTGAGGTGGGGGGTTGGGCAGACTGTCAGCTTACAGCCAATTCCCCACACCTCTGTCCCCCAAAAATCTAAACTCCAAAAACCCTGTTGGTTTTTTGGTCCCCAACAAGCACATATTTCTCTGGAATACCATAGGGCGCACCTGGAAATCTTCTAGGGCACACCATTGCACCCTGGCACACTCTTTGAGAACCACTGCCCTAAGCACATGCCATTCCCAAACCCCCCATAAATACTGACAGGGACCACACAGTCCCAGGCTCACCTTGACATCCTCTCTTCCCAACAGAATTCACAGATGATGATGCTTTTAAGAAACAGGGACCTACACCATACAGCCTCCTTTCAAAAAGTATTCAGCACAGGACCTGGCGCACGGTGGATGGTCCAGCGTGGAAGCAGCCGTGACCGGCTCCATCCTCTGGCTGACCCCCTCCTTCCTCTGTAGCTGGAAGAAGTTCTGCATCCCTCCCGCCACCGGCACAGTACCCACCTGCCCAAGTGCTCCTGCAGCACCTGGTAAACGCTGATCCGAAACGTCTCATTGTCGAAGCGTTCCCGGATATAGTCTTTATAGATCCGGAATTCAGCGGCAGTCACGGCTTCCCCTTCTGGGATCTTGGAAAGATCAAACCGGAACTCCCGATGGTGATAGCGCGGGTGGAAAAACTCTTTGTCGTGTTCCACTAGAAAGGGGAAAAACACACACCGGCACCAAAAGCTCATTAGTAACTGGGTTTCACTCTTCCGGCTCAGAGTCCAAGCATCTGGCCTAAGCTGGATGGAGACATGCCCGTTGCCAGCAACCCCTGGTAATAACTGCCCAGTCCACGCTGACCTGCTGCAGACTAAAAGCAGCATGGGCTCAGACCCTGTGGTCGCCTTGGAAAACAAGGGCAATGACTCTGCATCCAACCTGCTGGGAAGAGGTTGGACATTGACCACAACTATCCTAGAGGCCCTAGACCAGGGATCCCCAAACTTTTTACACAGGGGGCCAGTTCACTGTACCTCAGACCATTGGAGGGCCAGACTATAAAAAAAAAAACTATGAACGAATCCCTATGCACACTGCACATATCTTATTTTAAAGTAAAAAAACAGAAACAAATACAATATTTAAAATAAAGAACAAGTAAATTTAAATCAACAAACTGACCAGTATTTCAATAGGAACTATGGGTCTGCTTTTGGCTAATGAGATGGTCAATGTGCTCCTCTCACTGACCACCAATGAAAGAGGTGCCCCTTCTGGAAGTGCGGCGGGGGCCGGGTAAATGGCCTCAGGGGGCCGCATGTGGCCCGCGGGCCGTAGTTTGGGGACCCCTGCCCTAGACAGACTCAAGTTTCAAGAGATCAGACCTGGGTTTGAAGCCAGGCTCAGCTAACTAGTTGAACGTCCTGGACCAGGTACCGAGTAACCTCAATTTCCTCATCTAAAAAATGAGGATAATAATACTCCTTCGTTTGTTGGTGTCAGAGGTAAGTGACCTAATTGACATAAGTACCTTCACCTGTGGTCGGGCTAGATCCCTGAGCTAGCATTAGTGAAGACAACCTCGCCCCTCTGTCCGGGCACCTCAGGCCAGCGGGGCTCAGCCCGGGCTGCACGTGAGAATCACCATGGGCGCTTTGAAAAATTACTGTCGCTGGTGGCTGGAAACGTTTCCTAACTGGCTCTCCGGGACCCTGCCTGTAGTGTTTGCCGATCCCCTCGGCAGCTCTCAACTTCCCCCAGTGGGCGAGGGGAGACAGGCCCACGGGGCTGCCGCAGCCCCTGTCCATGCCCTACTCTGAACCAGCTGCGTCGGTACCACGGGCGACGGGGTTCAGAAACCTGTGCTTTTTAAAGCACCCAGGTGTTTCCCACTGCAGCCAGGGTTTACGACCACAGCTGTAGACTAACAGCAGAAAAGGAGATGGCAGTCGGGGTGGGGTGGGGGAGGAGGACTTTGAAAACGACTTCAGGACAAAAGAAGGCAAAGGGCCCCAGCACCTCTCTCTCCCTGCCACAGGCAGTGGGACTAGGCGAAGATATGCCTGCTTCACAGATGGTACACACCAAGATGGGTACACGCCCCAAAACAGGTTTCTGGGAGTGGGCCCGGGGTTCACGAGGACCGGGCATCCTCTGGACTGAGACAGAGCGGGATGAAGCTGGGGGTCAGCAAGTGTGGGAAAGACACCGGAGGGCCGGGCTCAGGTGCAGACCCTTCCCCATCTCCTGGGAGATGCCGCCCCATCTGGACTTCCAGCCTGGGGGTGGGGACCAGCATGGCCAGAGGGAGGAGAAACATGGCTAGTGTGCTTCAGCTAATGAGCCTGAGAGCTCCCAGGCTGGGTCAGGGCAGCCACAGCTGGAGCAGGACGGGATGCCTTTGAGAGGAGGCGCAGCGCTGGAGCCCGAGGGCCCTTCCGACAGGTCTCCGTTTAAAAGATATTGGGTGAGGGCAGGGGGCACTGGGGAATGACCCACTCATCAGGCTGTTCCCTCCTGGGCAGAGGAGGCAGGTAACGTCATCGAGGCCAGGGGACTCTGGGTGGGCAGAGGAGGGGCGCTGACTCTGGGCTGCAGCCTCTGGAGCCCTGGGCTCCCTGGGGACGGCTTGCCAGAGGACAGGACTCGCCAGAAACCAGACTGTAGTGGCCCTCACACCCCTCCCCCTTCCTACCCACAAGGAGCACTTCTCTTCTGACCCGATCTAAGAAGAATGGCCGCGGGGTCTCTGGTTTATGAAGGCGGAGGGAGGGAGGTTGGTGGCGGCAGCTTCCAGGAAGAGCAGGTGACCAGGGGTCAGGTGAGCCTCTGGAAGGAGCCCCGGGTGGGGCACGTGGCAAGCAGCCTCAACTCTGTCGCTGTGGAAACGCCTGGGACAGTCCTCTGACACCTCTCGAGCTCGTTCAACCCTGCACATTGACAGGGGATGCACCTGAGACCCCACGGGTGCGGGGTGGCCTGCCCCGATCGGAGATGAGGTGCACCCCTGCCGGAGGCCTCCCCCTGCTCCCAGGGGCGGTGCTGACAGCTGGGAAGGGGACTTCCTTGGCGGGTTTGTCAGAGCTTTCTCACCGCACCCCAGCGTCCGTGCGGTACGTACGCAAACCAGATGTGTCAGCTCAGCGAACTGTCCCAAAGTGAACCCACCCGAGGGAAACTTCTCCCAGATCAAGGAACAGAACGTGACCACTGCCCGCTTCCTCTCCCTCAGTGTTCCCAACCGTGGGCTAACTGTGCTTGTTCTGAACATTCTAAAACCAGGTAACACGGGACCTCCTTTTGAGCCTGGCTTCCCTCCCTCACCAGACTCAGTGCGACTCACCCACATCACTGTGGGTGCTCCCTCATCCTCCCTGCTGCACGACATCCCGCAGCCTGACGGACCCTGTCCATTCATCCCTTCCGTAGGTCCCGGGTGGTCTGCAGCCTGGGGCTCGTGGAGCAGGGCTGCTGGGAGCACGCGGGCGCCTGCATTTCGGCACGTCTGGGTAGGCGGACCGAGAAGAGGACTTGTGTACGCTCAGCTTCGGGGATGCTGCCAAGCTGTTCCCCCAGAGTATTGTACCCAAGAGATTCCTATGAGTGTGCCAGGAGGAGAAGACAAGTCCTTCTAGGAAGGAGGTGGGCACAGTCTGGGGACGACATGTGGCCTCAAGTGCTTTTCTGCTGGGGGCTGGAGGGGGCAGTGAGGCAACACCTCCTGGAGAGTATCGTGCACGCCCAGTGAGCCGTCGAGGGTACCTCTGCGGTCCCCACCCCGGGGCCCCCGGTGAGGGAGCCTCCAGGGAACGTGTCCCACACTGCCCTCCCAGCCCCACGACCCCACCCAATCCAAGGTCACCAAAGACTATCCCTTCACTAAATGGAAAGGACATTCCATGGTCATCATCTTGCTGGACCTCCACGTAGCAGGATTCAACAACTTCTCCTTCACTATGTTCACCTTCCTGTGGCTCCTGTGAACTCTCAGGTTGCCCCCCACCACGCCATTCTGGCCACCCCTCAAAACACGGCCTTAGATATTCCCATTTCCGGGAGTTAACATGGAGCTGCAGAATATCAGGAGAGTTTTACACAGGTCAGTACCCGCCCCATGCTGACAGATTACTCAGATCATGTCTCCACTTCCAACCACCTTCCCCTCTCCCTCAGCAGAGCTAGAACATCGAAGGCCAGAGATTTACCCGATGTTCCAACATTCAGCAAAGGGGGCTGCTCACGTGATTATGTGGAGGAGCCCCAATACGATGCCCAGAACACAGTAAGACTCCCACAAACCTCAGTTTCCCTGCTGCCAGTGCCAGGATGAACCACATCTCAAACAGCTCCTGCTGGCAAATGTAGCAACTAACCGAGCAGAGAGTAGGGGTTTGGAACCCTGGTTGGTTTACATAAAAATGAATGAAGAACCCAAAAATACAAAAAAAGAAAGCATATTTATGAGTGCTTACTCTGCGGTGAGTTCCATACAGGGATTCTGTGCCAATCTGATGGCCCCAGTGAGCCAGGATTGATTCCCATTTTACAGATGAGGAGACTGAGGCTCGCAAAGTCAGGTAACTTGCCCAAGGTCAGAACTTAGGTGAGTGGCTGAACTCCAAAACCCACCCTCTTGACCTTTACATTCTCTGGAGCCTTGTAGCCCAAATTCCAATCTCAGCTGGGCCACTTACCAGCTGTGGGCCTTAGCCAACTTAACCTCTGTATGTGTCCCCTCCCTCCAGGATAATTATAATGGCCCTTTCTCATAGAGCTGTTGGGAAGACCACAGGAGCCATTACTGATAACAGTGTCTGGCCAATGGAAAGCAATTTGTGTTGGCCGTTGTTACGGGGCCTCTAAAACAATGAGCTAGGAGAAAGACCATCAGTGCAGAAGAAGCAGTGTGTGTGCATGGGGGTTGGGGTGGGGAGTATTTACATAGTTCAGCCAAGATAGTGTTATTTGGGAGGAAAAGAGTTCAATAGAACAAACACTACGGAAACATTTGACTAAGCATGACATTAACACAGGTACAATCACGAAAGCCACACACACACAGTAAAGAAAGAAAACATTGATCCATAATCACAAATAGAAAGTTTATTATATCAGGTGTATAGGTAACTTTTAACATGTAAGATTAAATGTATCTTAACTGTTAAGACACTTTAGATACCAGTCAAGATAGCAGAGTTATAAAGTTTCTTTTGAAAAACAGGTGAAAGAATAAAGTGTCCAGCTTAACTTCTTGCAACATGTGCAGGCTCTTTGGGATGGCTTTCTGAGTGAATTTCCTTCATTGATTATTTTAAGGCAGCAAGAGGCACGAACCACATTGCCATTCTGTTCCTGAATCCCACCCACATCATCACATGTTCTGAAGATAATTTTGTGACTTATCAAAGAAAGAATAGTCACTTTCCAAAAGAGCAGTGAATAATTCAAAGTCCAGACCAAACTCCAAGTCTTGTCTTCCCGAGGTTTCTATTTTATGTTGGAGCCACTTCGTAGCATGGAATCTACACAATTTCCTCCTGCGATCAGGTGGTTTCATCAGCACCGCTGGAAGCGTGTGTGTACTTTTAAGGAGAAAATACGTCTACACCGTCTTCTTTAAGACTTGAACTTCAAAATAAATCTAGCGTTGATATTACCCTTTGCCCATAGAGAAAGCTGCCTAAGAAAACCCAGAGCCTGGAAACCCAGCTTTTTCTCTGCTGCCCTTACATTCCAGCGCCCCACCAGCTATGAGCACGCACAGGCATTAACAAAGACTTTCATCTTTAGAAGATTAAAAGGGCCTAAATCCCCAAGACCAAACGATAAGTCCAAAGAAAGTGGATTCCAGAAAACACCATCCTGACAGCGACCAGCCCCCTGACTGTCCCCAAAACCAATCCTAGGGCCCTTCTTTTACAAAAGCCTGAAGTAATAACCTGAGAGCTGGTCCTGGAAAGGGAAATTCTGGGCGGCAGGGTGTCAATACAGGGGAGGGGCAGGTGGGAACAGGAAGCCACACAGTGAGGGCTGACTCTCACGACCCTCTAACATTCAGCAATGACCTCTGACCTGCACACAAGTCCAACCTGCTCCCTAGTTCTTTCAATCTGTGACTTATGTGGACATCCTTCAAACAAGTCCCCTTTAAGCCAGTCAGGTCGCTGCCTTTACAACCAAGGCAGCTCTGAGCAAAACAATTAGAACCCCAATTATATAAACGCCTGGAAATGGATGAGCAGGAAACATACCCAAGTAAGAGTGGTTATCTCCAGGTGACCATTTGCCATGAAAGCTGCGTTATTTAGACTTGGATAATTTCCAAGTACAAGACGGCCCCTTGACCCCTAGGAACAGGGACAATGACTATCTTCATCCTGACCCCCCCCCAGTGTCCAGCACAGCCTGACATTGGGTAGGGCTCTGTAAGTCTACTGGATTGAATAGATCACTCTATGTAATTCCCGTCTTGTCTTTCAGTGAGCTATCGTAACCATATTACATATACAAGAAAGCATACAGATCAGAAGTGGTCACGAAGCTCGATGAATTTTCTCAGCGTAAACATACCCGGAGCAGGACACGGCACATTTGGTTACTAGCAGCAAGGACATCCTACAGGCCTCCCCCCAAACACCAGCCCTCCTCCCCAAAGGTGACAGCCACCCTGAACCCCACACCACGGGCTCACTTTGCTGTTTGTCGCTTCCCCTTCTGCATCTGCAGCCCCACTCCGCTCCACCCACCCCTGTGAGGCTGCTTACAGTGGGTAGTGCATTCATTTCCACTGCTGTCGAGCACCCCACTGTATGACTAGGCCATACTTTTTGATGTGCATTTGGGTAGTTTTCCAGTTTGGGACTATTACAAATTGTGTTATGCTGAACCTTCGTGCACGTGCCTTTGGGTGAACACATTTATTTCTGCTGTATAAACACCGTGAAGCAGGATCGCTGAGTCAGAGGGGTGAGCGTGCAGCTTTAATATAATGCATTTCACCATTTCCATGTCAAGAATTTTGGGGGTAATAGGGTATGGAGCCAAGTGAGATATTGTCCCTAAAGAAATAGTTTATTTTAGTTTACTACATCCCAGTGTATTTGTTTAGGCATGAGGTAGGTGGGAATTCATCACAGGAAAGATGTTAAATGGAAGAATGTTCAGGAAGTTAAGGCAGAATTGAGGCTGACCAGCCCCAGAGAACAGGGAGGGGCACAGCAGGCAGAGGGAACAGCAGGAGTGAGGGTCTGAGAGATAGAGCATGTTAGTGAGTGGTAAGAAATATGTTGGAAATAACTAAAAAAAAAGGCCAAGTTAGTTCCTCATTGAGAAGTTTCTTGAATGCCATGCTAAGGAGTCAATGATTGACTTCATCAGCCATGATTGGTTTGGTCCATTGTTATGCTGGGTGATGCCTTGATCAAATCTGTCGTAGAGGATTGGCAATACTGTGGAAAGTGGATAACAGGGGTTGAAAACAGAAGAGAGGGAGCTCAGAGGAGGGTCTGGTCCAGGGGATGATGCATATCCAGCAGCCGTGCCCCCTTTCACCCTTCCTGAGCCCAGGCAGGCATCACTAAACAATCTTAACACTCTTTGCTTCAACCTGATGCTCAGGCAGCAACTGCCATTCCTGGCTGCCTGAGAAAATGGCTGTATTTTCCATCCCTGCTCTGGACTACAGAAGAGATGGCATGGATAGGAAACGAAGCTAAGGGAAGTCAACACTGACCAAATGCAAGTATTGGAAGGGCAAGGACTAGAGAAAGGCTGTCCGCTAGGACATAGGGATGCCTAGCAGGCAATGATGGCACAAGTGGATGTCAATATTGTGGAAACAGCTCTGCAGGTGAAGTCAAAGGGAAGAAAAAATAGGTAGTTGCCAACAGGTTAGACGTAAGGTGACCTGTGGGTGACCCACCCAAGCAACAAATCTGATTGAACAGTTGAAAAGAGAGAGAGACAGTGGCAAGAAAGTTTAAGTTTGGGGCTTGAACGAGGCTTATGGACCAAGTTTTGTGGGGGAAATGCACAAACAATGAGAAAGGCAAGCACAGCCGTGGACTGATATCAGGGCAGCATGAGAGGTAGAGAACACAGCCACCAGAGGAACTCGGCCCAGGGGAAGAGCAGGACTGAGAACAGGCAACATAAGATGAGCAGATGGTGGCCTGATTCAGATCTAAAGGGACCAGGAGGTCATTCACTGGATTGGGTCATCGGCAGCTCACAGATGCCGATGTAGGCGGCTCTCATGGAGACATCCAGGCAGAAAAGACACCGGCCACTTGCAGACAAGACATCTGCATCATGGAAGGGACACTGTTGGCCAGACATAGCTGTCTTCATTTCCTCCTCAAGGTGCCAGGGCAAGGAAGAGTCAACACGTGGGTAGTAACCAACTCAGTCGCCCAGCAGCTCTTTCCAAAACTTTGTGGTTTTCAGAAAAAGACCGGTTAACCTTCGGACCATGCAGTCTGCCCTCAAAGATGCCGCTAAGCTTTGAGATCGGGACCAAATAGTTAATGAGCAAAGGCATGCTTCCCTGGTAAAAAGCCTGCAAGTCCCATGTGAGAACTCTGCTCCTCACTCGGAGTCTGTTTTCCATGAGTATTTCCTGGACTGAGCAGCTCCAGTTGTGGCTGGGACAGACCCCTGAACCCCTTTAACGAGAATAAGGCTCTAGGAACCAAAAGAACCAACCAAAGTCCACAACCAGAAGCTAGAAATAAATTTTCAAGGACCTTTGACTGCTGAGAAATGCTCACACCCCCCCCACCCCGATTTAACTCTGAAACTTCCAACCCAGACGCCTCCCTTTCCCATGGGAACTCAAGTCATCTAAAAGATGACACACGCCAGAATTCGCTGGAGCTGACGTGACCAAGGCCGCTGACAGTGGGTGATGCGCAGCCCTGCTGCTTTGGGAGGTGCGATTCGATGACAGCTCTTCATTCATTCAGAGATCTACACGGCAAGAGGAAGGAGCCCGAAAGGCCGCCAGAGGCAGACCAGAAACTAGGAATTCTCGAAAATGGAGCAGACACACCAGTTACTCTACCAGGGGAGTGTTCTTTTTGCGACATGAGGATCGCAGGGCAGTTCTTATGGGAGAACGGAGGAGGTGGTCCTGAACCCGGAGAAAAGGAACATCACACAAAAAGTCTAAAATGATAGACGCTGCCAATCCATAGCTCGTGTCTCCTTGCACCCCGGTGTACCCATTCCACGAGTGTTTCTGGGGCACCCCATTGCGGGGGTGAGAGGGCCCTCGCTCGTCCTGCTCGAGGAGAGAAGCTGATGAAAAGGCCCAGTCAGATTGCAGCTGTCAGCAACCGAACTCCAAAACCAGGGGGCGGCCACCACTTTAAAGTTTTTTATTTTTAATTGTGGTACAATACACATAACATAAAATTAACCATCTTAACCATTCATAAGCATACAGTTGATTAGTGTTAAGTGACTAATATCCAGAACTCTTTTCATCTTGCAAAACTGAACGTCTGTGCCCACTGGACAAGTCCCTGTTCCCGTCACCCTCAGACCCTGGCAACCAGCGTGCTCCTTTCTTTCTGTCTTTATAAACTTAACTACCATATTTGTTCTTTTGTGGCTGACTTATTTCACTCAGCATAATGTCTTCAAGGTCCACCCACGTTGTAGTAGAATTTCTTTCCAGGGCTGAAAAATACTCCACTGTATGGGCTAAACCATATTTTATCCATCCATTCATCCCATCTACGGACACTTGGGCTGCTTCCGCCTTTTGGCTACTGTGAGTAATGCTGCTGTAAACAGGGGAATGTAAATATCTCTTTGATATCCTGCTAGTAATTCCTTCGGGTATATATCCTGAAGTGGAACTGCTGGGTTATATAGTAACTCTGTTCTTAATTTTTTGAGGAACTGTTACATTATTTTCCATGGAGGCTGCCACCCACAGCACACAAGGGTTTCAACAGTGCCACATCCTGGCCAGCACTTGTTATATTCTGATGTTTTGTTTGGATAATAGACATTCTAATGGGTAGGAGGTAGAGGGCCACCATTCTAAAAGCAGTCTCGCCTGACCAGGCATTGGTGCAGTGGATAGAGCGTCGGACTGGGATGCTAAGGACCCAGGTTCGAAAGCCTAAGGTTGCCAGCTTGAGCGCAGGGTTGCTGGCATGAGCCCGGGGTTGCCGGCTTGAGCGTAGGATCGTAGACATGACCCTATGGTCGCTGGCTTGAGCCCAAAGCTCACTGGCTTGAGCAAGGGGTCACTCGCTCTGCTGTAGCCCCCCAGTCAAGGCACGTATGAGAAAGCAATCAATGAACAACTAAGGTGCCACAGCAAAGAATTGATGCTTCTCATCTCTCTCTCTTCCTGTCTGTCTGTCCCTATCTGTCCCTCTCACTGTGCCGGGGTCCAGACCCGGGGGGATTCCAGGGGTCCCACAGGAAGAGACAGCATCAGCATGATCGGCTTCTGACACCTCTCTCTCTATCTCTGTCACAAAAAAGAAAAAGAAATAAAAATAATAAAAGCCTTCCCACTGGTCTGGATGCCGTATCCCGTGTCACACACAGCATCTCACTGAATCCTCGCATTGTGCCTGCTCAGAGGTAGCACACACAATGCGTCCACTCTACAGACGAGGGCACTGAGGTTCAGAGAGGTAAAGTCACTTGCTCATAGCCATATAGCTGGTCTGAATACCCACAGGGTCTTCAGCACTTGGCCACACTCACTCCCTCCAACGGAGAACTACCCTCACCTTGTAGCTATGACGACAATGAAATAAGGGCAGCTCTGAAGTACTCCAAGCTCTCGAGACACATGATGTAGTCACAACATTAATCTGAAGAACTGAACTCAGGGGCGGAAGACTTTGCATCCCACTCGGCTCCCTCTCTGGCTTGGAAATTGTGCTCCAGCCCATGCCAGAGTCACCCATGAGCGAGGCTGACAGCTTGAAGATTTTGTAGCATTAGCCTGTCTCCACATCATTCCTCCCTAGACCCCCAAACTGAGAAGCAGGGCGCTGCCTGGAGAAGGGTACACAAGAGGCATTGTTTCCTCCGCCCCTGAACTGCCGCTTCGACTCTAGAACTTTCCACCAAAAGCCTGGGCTGCCAGCAAGACCACCTGGAGTCCCAGTGCCGGGCGTTCCGAGAGGGTCTTCAGACACTGCCTCCTTGTTAGACGCAGGGGGGCTGCGTCCTGAGATGCAGGTGCAGAGGCAGGACCTCTGGCAGCCCGGCTTTTTGTCCTCAGCCTTGCAGGCTGCACAGATGTGGGGGTGGGGTGGGGAGGGGCAGAGAGAATTACTGTAGCGCAAGATTAAACACTTCAGTGTCAACATGTGTGCAGTCCTGCTCGAACAATGTTATCATTGTGAACCGAATGGACCAAAGGGTTTAGGGGATGGGCCGGGGAGGGAGAAAAGATGGGTTTAATTATCTCCAGGGCTGAAGCCAGTTGTTTGCCTAAAAGGACCCAGACGCTGGCAGAACTGGGAAGGAAAATGGGCTGTACATGCATGTGGATGTTTCCGACATACACCGAGGCGGCCATCCTTCACCCATGGGCGCCTCGATTCCTCAGGGGGCGGAACTCGGCCCCCGGGGATCTCTGGGTTCCCATCCCACCCTTGGCTAATTGAAAATGAGGGAAAAGAATGGAAACTGGTTGTTGCTATTTTCAGCTAAACTGGCAATTGTCAACCAGGAGCAATTTTGACCTCCCCCACCAGGGGATATTGGGCAATGCCTACCTTCATTTTGTATGTGTCGCTGGCTTCTAGTAGGTAGAGGCCAAGGACATTGCTGAACATCATGCAATGCACAGGACAGCTCCACATCAAGGAATGGTCCCGCCCCACTGTCAATCACTCTGAGATGAGAATCCCTGAGCTCACAACAAACCTCAAGAGAGTAAAAAAAACCTGGGTTTTGGCCTCATCTGGACTCTCAGCTTGCCAGATGGGACATCAGGCTCACTGGGCCTCAGTATTTCCCTCTGTAACAAAGGGATGGACCTGGCCTGTGGTGGCGCAGTGAATAAAGCGTCTGGAACACAGAGGTCACCGGTTCAAAACCCGGGGCTTGCCTGGTCAAGGCACATACAGAAAGCAACTACCATGAGTTGATGCTTCCTGCTTGTCCTCACCCCCCTAAAAATCAATAATAAAAAAAAGGGATGCGTTTAATTCATCTGAACTCCCCTTTCTCTTCTAGTCGGTTGAACCATATAAAGTTGCCAACATTCTACCAATTTTGACCTCTATGTGGTTCAACCTAATTCTTCTAAATTTGAATTCCACATCTGCGCCGTCCAGTGTGGCAGCCACTAAACCACAAGCGTCTACCGAGCGCTTGAAATGTGGCCGGCGTGGCTGATAACTCAATGTTAACGTCTCTTTCAGTGTAATTAATTTAAATCTAAATAGTCACAAGCGACCCGTGTCTCTGTCCTGGGCAGCACAGACAGGAACGCTTTCGGGGTCACAGAAGGGTCTCTCAGCACCACTCTATGGTGTCAACGCACTGGCAGGGAGAGGACAGAAAGCAGCACAATGACACAACGACCTCACTGCGGACGAGCATCCGAAAGGGTGTTCTCAGAGGCAGGTGAGAAGCCTTTTTCTCAAAGAGGGAAATTCCATGGAAGGAGGAGGAATTTCATTCCAGATCGTGCAAGAGGCCTGGGTTGGACATTGGCAACTCCGGGGCTCTCAGTTCTGTCCAAAACACAGGCACAAGGACCCCTGCTCGGTCACAGGGCCACTCAGGAGCTTGTCACTTGGTGAATGACATCACACTGGATAGCCACCGGGCCCAGCCAGCTCTGGAGCGCAGAGGCAGGCCTGGGCTTTGCTCCAGGAAGCCGGCACCGGGGCGCCACCCCTCGGCTGAGCTGGGCTCAGGTTGGTTGGTGGTCACAGCCCCCTTCCTAACCCTCCCAGTTCTTTTTGTTTTCTTCCTAGCACTTAAACTGCTCTCAATATTTTATTGATCAACCTGTTGATCTGAGTATTAACCGTTTTCTAGGTTTTAACTCCTGAGCAAGAGCACAAACTTGGGCATCCACCATGGGGCTAGTCTGGGGTGTGGGATCCCCCTCACTCCACCGCCCACTGGGCGCTTAGCAAGTTGCTCCTCCTCTGTGAAATGGGAGGAGGAGGAGGAGGAGGAGAACAACACTGCTGTCAGGGGGTCGTCTCCGCGAGGGGCCGGACCAGGGATCCCACTTCGAGAGCAGCTGGCGTAGAGGACGCCTGGCGTGGTGGCACGCAGGGAAGTGTGGAGCCTGGTGACTGTTATTCCTGTGCTGTTCTCCACTCCACCGCCCACCACACTCACCCCCCTGGCACCGGGCATGTTCTCAAGGATCTCGGTGAAGAGACTTTGGAAACAGGCTCCCTCAGGGGGACAGAACTCCCCTCTGGGCCTGCTTAGTTAGCTCCAGAGGCCGTAGAGGTCTGGGCAGAGATGGGCCAGGAAACCACGGCCTGGGTTTGAACGCAGTCCCTGCCAATCACCACCAGGGACTCAGGACAAGGTAACCCACCTCTGGGAGGTTCAGCTTCCTCCCCTCCATAAAACGGGGGCATCGGTAAGCCCCAGGTAATGGGGCTATTAGCAGAATTCAAGGAGACAGAGACTAGCAATCATGGGACATGGCGGGGACATGTGCCGGCCCAGGGCGGGCCCTGGGAGCAGCCAGGGTGGGGAGAGGAGCTACTGTGGCCACTCCCCCCACTCCCCCAGGACGAGAGGGTGCCTGCTCAGACCTTCCCCCAAAGCAGCCAGAGAGTCCTCGGTCAGCTGGGCAGGCACAGCTGGTTTAAGGTACTTTAGAAGCAAATCAAATCAAATGAGAATTTATAATCCTTCCTGAGGTCTGGGTTCCATCAACCTAAACTCATTAGGCCTTGACGGTGCAGGTGCAGCAAAGGAAGAGATTGTTCTGCGTTTCCTTCAGGCCGGGCTCCGGTCTCCCTTTCAAAATAAGAGTCTTCAAGAGCCTCATTCATTTTGTGTCCACATTGCAACAACCTGCACTTGAATTCCCAAGCCAGATGATCAGAACATCCTCAAAATCGCACCATTGTCCTTTGATCCTATTCCTGGTAAAGGAAGATTTCGAGATCCAACCAAAGACTGGTTTTGAAATGACATTTTGGGTCCTCTGCTGAATGTCACCAGTAGAGTTGCAAACAGACTTCCAGTTCTAAATGAGGTCATCTTTCCAAATCATTGCAAGTGATCAGTAGTGATTTAAGAGAATTCCTGTACGATGAAGCTTATATAAAGTTTTAAAACAGGCGAGACTAATCTATGCCGTTAGAAAACAGGACAGTGGGCATTCTTGGGTCAGGTTGTGAGGGGTTTCTGGGAGCTGGTCATGTTGTTTCTTGCTCTGGGCACTGGTTACCCAGATGTGTTCACTTTGCAAAAATTCCAAACTGTTCTTGATTTGTGCACTGTTCTGTACACACATTACACTTTAATAAACAGTTTTACTACTAATAAATGTTGGCTGGCTTTCTCTGTGTCCTGTTCTACTCAAGAAGTACTTGTCGCCATCGTTCCTCTATTGCAGGAGGTACAATCAATTTCATGACAGCTCTTTGGAAAGAGCCTCATTCATTTTGTGTCCACATTGCAACAACCTGCACTTGAATTCCCAAGCCAAATGATCAGAACATTGGGAAAGACACCATCACTTTTATCAATTTTAAGATATCTTGCTTTCAGAAATACTGATCATCAGAAAAATGGGATATGGGGCCTAAAGCACACAGCTGTAAAGCCTTTACGTGGCTTCTTACTGCCCTCACAGATGACCCTCCCATTAGAAGGCTATTTACTAACCTGCTCCAAACCCATTCTTTGCTGAGAAGCAGTTCAGGATCAAGTCTAAGAGGGAGGGACCAGTAATGAAACCTCCAAATTCAAATACACTCCCTGCCTGTCCTCGGTCAGCTATTCAGTCTCAGTGCTCAGTTTTCTGGTCTATAAAACGGGGAGGGTAATAATAGCCTGCACACCCCCCAACCCAGTTACAAGGGGCCAGAAGCTGACTCCCAGTCACCTTGTTCATGTAACGTGATCTACCTTCTAGACCCAACTGACTCATGAGTGAACATAGGATTTCAGCTGCTTAGAGTTGCTCCCCAGGAATTTTAGTTGGGTGCAATAGCTCAGTCATATCATCAAGAAAACTTTCTTCTCCTTTTTGCCCTGCTATTGTCTGCACACTGACATTTAATCCTTAGGCTCGTTGCCTCATGGTTGCAAGATGCCTGCCATGGCTCCAGACATCACAGAACGACATTCAAGGCAGGAAAAGGGGAAAAAGAATAGAGAGTTCTGTTTGCTCAGTTGTCACTCACCAGAAAGCAAAATATGTTTCAGAACCCCCTCTCTCCACCCCCCATTCTACTCCTAGCAGACTCTCCTCATGTCTCCCCGGTTTAGAAAAGCACCTGTGGCCATTCCAGCCTGCTAGGGAAGCTGGGAAAGTAGCTAGACAGAGTGCTGTAACCACAGCGGGTATGGATGGCCAGCGTTCTCCCAATAGGCGAGGCAGCAGAGGAATCCAGTGAGGCAGAGACGTAGGAGGGAAGCTGCCCAGTACAGAGCTGAGTGCTGTGGAAAGAACAACCCCTGGGTTCTCTAAGGACCTTCTAGTTGCTGGTGAGTCCTTTCCCAAGGCTTGAGGATACACTGATTCCTTTTATTTTTTCCTCCTTACATTATGTAGTTTGGACACATTTCTTTTGCCTACAACCAAAAAAATATTCTGTTACATGTACTTTGGTTCACACCAAGCACACAGTGCCCAGAAACAACCCCTGAGAATAGCTTCTCTCCCTTTCTCCTAGACCACCTCTTCCAACGAGTGAGCCCAAGGGTATAGCAGACTCCCTCACTTCAGTGTCTCTTGCCAACAAGCATCAGTAACCCAGAGGCCCAGGACCCATTTACTGGGAAAGTTCCTCCAGGCTGTCAGTGGACCTACAGGGCTCCACCAGGGCAGCCTTCTCTTTCAAGCAGTTCTTCACCCTCAGCGAGCAAACAATGACATAGATTCTTAAAATGCCTTGAGTATCTTGATCTGGTCATCCTCTACCCAACAGGAAACAGGAGCCACCTATCCCACCAGCAGAACTCAGACCATGTCCCACCCCGGCCTCTGCCTCCTCCCAGGGGACAATGATTCCGGACCTGCTCGGGTCATTTCCAAGAACTTCTGCCCTTATTTAAGAAGACCAGGAGGGTTTTGTAGATAAAACAATGTTTGTTTTCAGCAAACAATTGGCTGTTGGCTGGAATCCCATGCATGCTTCAAAGTTAGGGTTAAAGTTGTACCTACTTACAGGTTTGAGTTTAAAGAGAAACTCAAGTCTCCCCATGGGCTTCATGAGAGTCTGGTTGAATTAATGTCAACCAGCCACCAACCTTCTGCCTTCATTCACAGTGGCACAGTTATATGGACACTTTGGAAACTAGAATAGGGTCTCTATTTATCTGGGCATACAGCTGAGCCAAAGCACATGTGCAAATAACTTCTATAAGTCCAACTACAGACCACATAGACAAAGAGGGAGAGAGGAATAATATGCCGTTCGAATGTGAATAACCAGCCACCACTTCCAAGATACTTTCTTTCACCCACCTCCCACTGTGGTAGCCAGAGGCTAGTTTCATATATTTCCTTCCTTCTTTGTAACAAGACCTGGCCTTATGGACCATTTGGCCCATGGGACTTAAGGAGAAGTTTTCTAAAAGAACTTCTAGGAAATCAAGAAATAGATAAACAAGGAAGGGTCTTTGGACCCTTCCCCTTTCTCCTGCCTGGAATGTGAGACTGCATGAGAAAATGATGTGTGGGGTTGTGGCAGCCATCTTGCAACCCTGAAGTAACAGGCATGAGGAATTTCAGAATGATGGAGGGGGAATGGAAAGATCACGGATACCTAGATGATAGCACAGGGCTGCTATTCTAAACTTGGAATCACCTCCCTGAAAACTTGCTGTTGTGGGAAATAATGACATGTTTTTAGTGCTTAGGCAGGCATTCTGTGACTTAGAACAAGTCCTTAATGAGACATCATTCCTCCGCGCAGAAGCAGGGAGCAGGCTTTGGGAGGTATATACTTCGCAGCATCTCCTGTCCCTGAGGGTGGTGCTAGTGTTTGGTACAATATAGGCCCTAAATTTAAGGAAATTATTTCACCTCATGTACAAATGAAAAAGCAGCAATCTATCTTAACGCTGGAAGAAAACCGGCCACAGGGACTTACCATCCAAGAGCGAATGTGTCTATACCCAACCAACATGGTAGCTTCCTAAAGGATTTCAAAGTTTAATTTTCACTGTTCCCATTTGCTGTCCTACCCCCTGTCTTCAGCCTAGCCCCCATGGAAGGGACAACTGTACATCACACATGTTTTCTTCAAGTTCCCAAGCCTTTGTTAAAACCTATAATAGGTGTTGAATAAATAACAATTTTTTATTGATTGATGTTGGTGGGGGGAGGGAGAGAGAGAGAAACATCGATTTATTGTTCCACTTAGTTATGCATTCATTGGTTGATTCTTGTATGTGCCCCAACTGGGGATGGAACCTGCAACCTTGGCATATTGGGACAATGTTCTAACCCAGTGGTAGTCAACCTGGTCCCTACCGCCCACTAGTGGGCGTTCCAGCTTTCATGGTGGGTGGTAGCAGAGCAACCAAAGTATAAATAAAAATATAGATTTAACTATATTAAGTTGTTTTATAAAGATTTATTCTGCCAAACTTAGCGAAAATCCAACATAAAGTACTTGGTAAGTAATTATTATTATATGCTTTAACTTGCTGTAACTCTGCTTTATAAATTTTATAAAGTAAAGTTAACTTCCCTACTTTATAAATCACCATTACTGTGGAACCGGTGGGCGGTTAGAAAATTTTACTACTAACAGAGATACAAAAGTGGGCGGTAGGTATAAAAAGGTTGACTACCCCTGCTCTAACCAATTGAGCTATCCAACCAAGGCCCATAAATATAATTTTTAAAATGTGAAGCTACTTAGGAAAATGCATAGCCTTGGAGACGAGGGCCTACACTGGATGCGATGAGAAAAACTCACAGTTGTCCCCTGGCAGACTAGTCAGGACATCAGGCATGAGCACAGAAAGGCCTGGAAGAGACTCTGCAGCCAGATGGGGCCCCAAAGGTGGCCCTAGGAGCAGCCTCCGTTTAAAGAGCCCCCTGCCATTGTCTCACTTAATCCCAGGTGCCCTGAGCCACCCCACATTAGAGGGAGACTGCTATGGACTGAGTTGTGTTTCCCCTCCCCAAACTCATGTGTTAAAGCCCTACCCCTTCAACATGACGGCATTTGGAGATGAGGCCTTTGGGAAATACCAGGTTGAGAGGAGGTCATGAGGGTGAGGCCTCCATGATGGGACTAGTTTCCTTATAAGAGGAAGAGATTGGAGCCCCCTCACTCTCGTGAGGACACACACAGCAATAAGGCATCTGCAGCCCAGGGAGAGGATCAGAACTGACCGCGCTAGGACCCTGATCTTGGACTCCCAGCCTCCAGAGAGGTGATAAATAAACATCTGTTGTTTACTGCCCCCTCCAGGCTAGGGCATTTTTGTTATAGCGGCCTGAGCTGACCGAGATGGCCCAAACTGACCAACAATGAGATGCTGATACCTGCAGTGACTTGTCTGAGATCACACACCAATGACCAAAGCCCGACCTGATGTCCACAAAAAGTGGGCAAGTGACTTGTCATCCCTGAGTCTCAGTTTCCCCACACATAAAAACAAATGTGGGAATCATCCTATTGGATGAGTGACTGGCATGGGCAGGTCCTCACGTAAGATAGAGAAATGTCATTGGTTCATGTCAAAATGGGGGTGAGGAGGGAGGGTGGTGGAATGTGACCCTACCAAGTCTGACAAACGGAGTTCAGGAAAGAAAGAAAGAGAGACAGAGAGAGCGAACAATTTCGCTGTGATTGATTGATTTTTAGAATAGGCCAGACCACAGTCAAGTGTCTAAACCTGAGGGCTGTCTGTGCCCTGAGCTGGCAGGCACACCTGGGTCCTGATGGCTCTGTGTTCCCTGAAAACCTTGCTTCAGCAAACAGAGATGTTCATCGGCATGAGGCTGCTCTCTAGAATAGCAGGACTCGTAATAGGAAAACCAGCTTCCGGGTTTGTCTCAGGCCCAATCAACATAGTCAGGCCTCCCATTTCAGTAGGGGTATCAGCCTGACCCAAATCCCTGCTCTCGTCCCAGAATGAGCAAGCAGCACATTCCATGACCCTGGGTACCAAGAGCTGTTCGTGGGACCCACACAGGCAGGCCAGCTCCAGAGCGGCCCACGCTTTGGCCTGGCAAGTGACAGTGTCTCCACCAGCGGCTAACATTCTGGGAGCCTGAGGCATGAGGGCTCACCTCTCTGCCTGCCTCTGCACAGGGGACCCTCCCAGGAGGCAGGCGCCAAAAGTAGCCCGGAGGTGGACATGGCACCCAGAGCTCAGGAACCTGCCCGAGGCCACAAAGCTAACAAGGAGCAGAGCTGGGGTTTAGACTCACGTGGTCCGACCCAGAGCCAGTCTTGGCTACCACCTGACATGTCTCAGGAGAACATTTTGCAAACAGGACCTGGGGCGTGGGGGACCTGCTGGGACGAAACCAACTGAGGAAGAGCCCGGCAAATGCTCCAGGGCCTTTATGGGGAAGCACAATGCAAGTCCCCACGTTTGAGACGCAGGGCTTCAAGGGAGGTTTCTGTTTAAATCAGAGTCTCCTCGGACTACAAGAAGCTCCTCTGAGCATCCAGGAGGTTGTCGGCCAGTCACTGGGCATCTGCAGAGGGACAAGAGGAGCAGACAAAACTCGGGCTTTTAAAAAAACGTTTTACCCTTTCCCCGGCAGAGGGAATAGAGCGTCTCAAGCAGGGGTTGGCCAGCTTCTACACTGGGCCATATTCTAAACATCCTAGCCTTTGGAGAACGTGCAGGCTCTGTGGCAGCGGCTCTCCCCTGTCCTTGGACTGTGAAAGTGCCCAGACAAGTGCACAAAAGGTGAGCGTGTTCCAGTAAAGGTTTACAGAGACTGGGGTTGGAACCTCATGTGCACGTGCCATGAAATAATATTTTTCTTTTGATTATGTATCACCCTTCAAAAAACGTAAAGACACTTCTTGCTCACAGGCTGTCCAAAAATGGACGGCAGGCTGGGCTGGGACCGGGTCCCCTGCTTTGTGCTGTTTCTGAGCTACAGGGAGGCATGGAGACCACAGATTCTCTACTAACCACCCCCTGCGCCCCAACAAGTTACCTGCCGAGAGAGGGGAACAGGTAAGAGAGGTTCGTGCCCTATTTCCTCCTAAGGAAAGTTGGGGGAGGGGGTAAAAGAAAAGAGGGACCAGTTCAAAGAGTGAGTTTAGTCATCTTCTGGTATCATTGGGTAAAAGGTGCCGTGACAATATTTTGGTTCCCAGGAGATGAGGCCAACTCTGTAAAGATCTGCCCTCCATTTTCGTCCCCGGGGAGTTTGAGACGCAGGCAGTGTTGTGTTCCCAGGAGAAGGCTCCTGTTTTGATCGCAATCTGGGTTCCTTTCAACCGGAAAATCACCCATCAGTCTAGAAATGCTGCTTACTCCACTTGCTGCCGTCGGCCAGTGGGTTTGACGCAAAGGCTCTCAAACCGATTTCCAATTTTGAGGAAAGTTACAGTGGTTCTCAACGGGGGGCGATCTGCCCCTCCTCCCCAGGGGACATGTGGCAATGTCTGGCAAGATTTGGGGCTGTCACAACTTTAGAGAGGGGCACCAGTGGCACCTGGTGGGTAGACACCCAACATCCTGAAATGTGCAGGAAGGCCCCACAGCAGAGAACTGTCTGGCTGAAAAACGTCACCAGTGCCAAGGCTGAGACCCTGCCATGAACCCTCCTGAATGAGGGGGTAGTCCTTCCAAGCTCCTAGGGTGTCCAAGCCTCAAGATACCCGGGTTTCTCTGTCCTCTTTCCCACCCCCATGCCCAGTACATTCAGAGCGAGGCACTCAGGGTCTGAGCAGGTATAAGCAAGCAGCTTCATTTATTGTTTCCTCCTCAAGGAAATGACCAACCGGTGCCTCCACCCTATAAACATTTACTAGCCCTAGAAGGTTCTGAGGCCCACTGCCATTTTTAAGGGCTTCTCTCTCAACAAATGTTAGGTCAAGTCAGTCAGAAAATGGAACCTGAGAAGGGGGAAGATGGTGGGGAGGGGGGCATTTCACATAGTTCAGGACCAAGAGGAAAACGGAGAGACCTAAAACAACACCCCCGTCCCCTCTGTCTTGCTCATAAACCGATGGCTGCTTTATACTGGGCTTCTTATGAACAGAGACAGAGAGTTTTAAAGGTCTCAGGGCACTGCCGAGCAGGGTGTGCTGGCTGAGGCCCCGTCGTGTTAGTGGGCCTGTGCATTGATGTTATGGGCCTTCGGGGTGCGGTACCCTGAACGCACTCTAAGACCGGCTCTCCGGGATCCATGCTTTGGAAACAGGGACTCCACCAACATTCACCTCTACTCCTCTCCAGTAGGAAGCTTTTCTGGTTCATTTGGGGCTTAGAAAAATGTCATTACAAAGAATGCAGAGGAAAATGTAACAAACATGCAGGTACCCACCACTAAGAATTAACAAGAGTTAATATAGTGGTCGCTTTTTTTTTCTTCCCCCTAAAGAAACATTTTATTTTAGAATAACTTTAGCCTGACCTGTGGTGGCGCAGTGGATAAAGCATCAACCTAGAACGCTGATGTTGCCGGTTCAAAACCCTGGGCTTGCCCAACATATGGGAGTTGATGCTTTCTGCTCCTCCCCCACCTTCTCTCTTTCTCTCTCTCTCTCTCAATCTCTCTCTCTCTCCCCCCTCTCTCTCTCTATTTCCACTCTAAAATAAATAAGTAAAGTCTTAAAAATAATAATAATAATTTCAGAATAACTTTAGATTTACAGAAAAATTACAAAAATAGAACCCCCTTCTCAGGTTCCATTTTCTGACTGACTTGACCTAACATTTGTTGAAAGAGAAGCCCTTAAAAATGGCAGTGGGCCTCAGAACCTTCTAGGGCTAGTAAATGTTTATAGGGTGGACCCTCGCCCAGCTGCCCCCGACGTTAACATCTTCCATAACCAGGGGAGACTTGTCCCAACAAAAAAATTGACATCGGTGTGTCACCATTACCCAAACCCCAGTTGTTGTTGTTTTTTTGGATTGCGCTGGTTTTTCTATTGATGTTCCCCGTTTCGTTCCGAGACCCATCCAGGATCCCACACTGCACTTCCTAGTGGTTTCTTGTTGTTAAACGAGAGCAAACTCGACAGGAACAGTCGGAGTTTATTTAAAATGTCTCCCCAATCCCCTCCTTTTCCTGCCTCCCCAGAGGCGGCTGCTGTGGGTCCTGCCGCCCACGTTTCCATGGTGTCGTGCCCACGTATGAACCCACACACCATATCAAGCATCATTTGGTGCCCTCGTGTGTATTCCGACACAACGACAAATGGTTACGCCCTAAACATCCTTCCGCAACTTGCTTTCTCCCCTGGACATTCTGTTTTGGGTCTATGTTACTGTGTAGGAAAGCCCTTGCATCCCCCTGTGGTATATATCACGAATGGGCAAGGAAAGGTATCACAAATTTATTTCTCCGATCTCTTCTTGCTCGTGGACATGTAGACTGTTGGTGAATGCTATGCTTTTACAAACAATACGCAATATTTATTCTGGTACATGTGGCAAACACCAGCCCCGTGGTCTTTCCTAGACCATGTCTGGAGGTACTGCTGTTAAAATATCCGTGTGTGGCTGCCTCTGGAATTTCCCCGTTAAGAGGGTGCGGGAACACTCGGGGCCCTGGGCCGTGACGATTATGTTTAAGCTATAGAGGGAGAGGAGAGGGCAGTTGTCCTAGGAAGGTGGACAATGAAAGGGAAAGGGCTGACCTGTTTACCTTTATCTCACTCTTCAGGGCTCCAAACCACAAAGTCAAGATCAAGGGCTCAGTGTCTGTTCTGGTGGCCTCAAGACTACTCTCCTTGTGGCCCCAACCCCATTCACACACACCTGCGGGGCCAAGGGGGGAAATGTGGATGGCTTTACACTCAGTAAGAGCTTGATCCAAATGCCAGCCCCACTGCGTCCTAGTTCTGCAAGTTTGGGACCCTACTATTTCCTCATCCTTAACATAGGAATACGACTTGCTCGACAGAATGTGGAGAGAGAATTAAATGAGGAGCCCGACAAAGAGAGCTATTAGAAACCTATTACTGCTACAGAAAGGGTCTCAACTCAACCCTCTCACCTTGTCACTGTGATTTATTCCCGCGATGCATTTAGATAATGAAGGAGTCTCTGAATTCAGTCAGTTTCTAGATTCAGCCCTGCAAGGTCCTGCCTGGACTAGGAACTGCCTCTCAGACACGGGAAGAAAGAGCTGCTGTCCCATTCACGGCAAGACTTCATGACAAGGCAATAACCTGCCCGCCTTGGAGGCACACCAGCCAGGACGAGCGCCTCTGGAGCCGGGACCAATCTCCTTAGTTCTCTGGGTAGTGAAACCGGCAAACTAAGCTTAAAGCTTGCTTTTGCTGAAACACAAGTTTTAAAGAGGCAAGCCATTCTACAAGTGGGACTGAGGAGAGTCCCACTTTTGAACCACGCGAATACCTCAGTGATGCAGAAACTTCTGGAAACATCGGTCTTCAAAATGGGGTACAAGCACTTGGGGGAGGCAAGACAGATCCATCAGGACACAGGGGGAAATATTACAATTACCACTAATTAAACTTCATGAACTGGTGGACATCAGGGAAGATAGAAATTTACGAGCTGAGCTTCAACAACAATCTCTGCAAACTGGGTGAGGATGAGATGAAAAAATAAGGCTTTTGTTTCGGTAATGTAGCCAACAACTCGCTTGCTTTGTTTCTACCTCTTTATCTGGTGAGATAGCCTTCGCCTACAACAGGGTGGTAGTCACTGGTGCCATTTCCAGGGTTCTTTCAGCTGCTCCCCCTTCCCAAGCAAAGGGTGGAATTGTAACCTCCCTCCCATCTTGGGTCAGGTTTGACCATGTGACTAGCTCTGACCAATGAAATGTGAGCAGGAATGTTGGGTCACCCTTCCCAAGCAAAGGGTGGAATTGTAACCTCCCACCCATCTTGGGTCAGGTTTGACCATGTGACTAGCTCTGACCAATGAAATGTGAGCAGGAATGTTGGGTCACTTCCAGGTGGGAATTTTAAAAGCCCAGCACATTTCACATTGTTCCTCCCCTCTGGCACAATACTTGGTAACATTCAAAAGGGTGACAGCTCCGTCACCCTGGGGATCTGAGCACTCTCCCAATCCAGGATGGAGTCATAACAATGTAAGAGGACAACAGACCTACCACATTTCAACCTACTGAGATTGTGGGGTTCTTTGTTACAACATAATAAATCCATTTATGTGGACCAAATGAAGGGTCAAAATGATCCAAGCTCAGGACCAGACCTTTAGCTCACTGATCCCAAACTGCTGAACCATAATTTTAAAGAACCAAATTGCATCACATTGAAAATTTTAGTAATAGCAAAATTAGTTATATTTGCCTCATTAATTAATATGAAAATATATATATTAATCCATGATTGATTAGTTAAAATGTGTATTAGGTAACATTAGAATTTTGGATAGTTTTTATCTTTAGTAACTTCTGGTTAAATTTTCATTTTAACCCTGGCACTGTGGATAAAGCACCATCCTGGAGTGCCGAGGTCACTGGTTTGTTCCCAGGGTTGCCAGCTCAACCTGAAGGTCGCTGGTTCCAGCCACAGTCACGGCATGTGAGAGAAGCAATCAATGGGTGCACAGCTACTGGAACAATGAGTTGATGCTCCCTCTCTCTCTCTCTCTCTCTCTTTCTTTCTCTCTTCCTCTTTCTCAAATCAAATCAATGGAGAAAAGAATAATAAATTTCTATTTTAGTCTTTGTTTTATATAGTACAAAGTATACTAAAATGATTTATTCTTTTTTTGTGGCAGAGACAGAGAGAGTCAGAGAGAGGGACAGATAAGGACGGACAGACAGACAGGAAGAGAGAGAGATGAGAAACATCAATTCTTCGTTGCGGTTCCTTAGTTGTTCACTGATTGATGAACAACTTGCCCGGGGGGCTGCAGCAGACCGAGTGACCCCTTGCTCGAGCCAGCGACCTTGGATCCAAGCTGGTGAGCTTTTGCTCAAACCGGATGAGCCCGCACTCAAGCTGGCGAGCTTGGGGTCTCAAACCTGGGTCCTCCACATCCCAGTCCGACGCTCTATCCACTGCGCCACCGCCTGGTCAGGCATGATTTATTCTTATTTAGGATATGTACTCAAAAATTTATTAGTGAGGCCACAAGGTTAAAAGGTACAAACGTATCTTAGAACATCTTCAGCTCATGCATGTACACGAGCAGCCACTGCCCGGGCACCGCCCATGCCAGGAGAATTCTGCGAGGCCACGCTAGAGCAGGAGAGTCAGAATGTCTGAAAAAGCAGTCAGGAAAAAAGTCCTTTATCCAAGGCCAAAACACAAGTCATGGAAACCACAGAATAACTCGCCTGCCTTTGTGTGTGTTGTTAAATTGCTGGGCAGATGAACACTGGGACCATGAGAAGACCATTGGAGACCGCCTGTTATGCTAAGTGCTTAGATTTTTTTTTTTCCCCCAAAACTACATGAAAGCAAGAGAGAGGCTGGCATTATAAGACAGCACAGGCCTAACTCAAATGCTTAAAAACATGCAAAGTCCTCGATTTTGCAAACAGCGCATGTTTTTATTCACAGCCAAATTTAATTACTCCAGACAACAAAAGATGGAAACTTGAAAGCTACTCCGGGGAGATAAAGATGTGAAAGAATAACATGTGACCTCAAAGATGCAGGGAAACTTAATACTCACTAAGTCAGATTTTTCAAACGGTATAGAAAGGGCCGGAGGGAATTTATGGGAAGCTTTGAGTGAGAAAGCTCACCCCTCCGTCTTGGGCCCTGGAGATGGTCTCTGCCTCCTCGTGTCTCCAGAGGCCTCTGAAGGCACTGAACCCACTCGGGGCTTTGTCGTAGCCTAACCGCAGCTGGGGGAGGGGGCAGTCTTGCACCTGCTCCCATAAAAAGTGGGGAAGTTGTGCTATTCTGTTAATGAATGCTTTGGGCTTGTCACTCCCTCAAAGGAAAAGACAATTTGTACTTTGACCACCTTCCAGCAACGGGTGGGAAGAAATACTTCAGTAATGCGGTTTTTTGAAATTAAAGCTTTTTATTATTTTTTTCTGGAATAATTTTTGATTCAGAGAAAAGTTGCAAGACAGTACAAAGAGTTCCCGTAGGTAGTCTTCCCTCGAGTTTCAGTCTCCTAAGTAGTAAAAATTTTAAATAGATGATGATGCTAAAAGTGAAAGAAAATGTTAGCATGATATTCTCCTTATCCTCGTATGAGTCTGGCATGCTCATTCAGATTTCCCTGATCTCTGGAGGAGGAGAGAAACATGCATGCACACACATCTTTGGGGCCATTTTCTTAACGTCTTTAAAATAACATGGGTGGCTTCATCTCAGTATTATAAGATAAAGTACTTAAAAAGTAAAATTTGGATTCATATACAGAAGTGAGTAACGATCTGACCGCCACAATAAAAACAAGAGCTACCATTTATTGTGCACCTACTGTGTGCCAGACTCTGCACGTATGTGGTAGGATTTTCGTCTTCCTGAGGAGCTGTAAAGGAAGGGAAGGTTATCCTGCTCTATAAAACGAGGAAACAATCTCAGAGATGTTAAGTAACTTGCTCAAGGTCACGCAGCTAACATGCAACCCTAGTGGAAACAGACACATGGGTTTAAGCTGTGTCTAAAGAGAATCACTATGGATGCCGTGCCATTCTCCCCTGCCAAGTCACACCCTCTGCTGTCACCGAGAACTTCCGTTACACGGCAGTAAAGCCCCCCAACCCCCCACTCCATATATCATCCAGAATTAGCTGCAAAGTGTCAGGAAACTTGGCCAGGCAGCCACAAGCATCAGCGAGGGCTGGAAGCCTTCACTGTGAAGCCCTTTATAGAAAGCCGCAGTTGGCAGCCCCCGCTCCTGCATGGGAACAAATTAACATTGGCATTCCAAACACAGGAAAGGAAGGAAATTGGAAACACAGTTTATACTTGGCCAGCCCTTTGAAATACTGTACCATGCTACCGACATCAATTAATGAAAAGCAGGGTTGTGCTGAGAGGCTCTGGTTTGGAAATGCATTAACACACGTTAAACATGTTTGTACAGGAACCGGATTATAAGCACCCTGGCTCCAAAACAATAAAGCAATTACCCTAAAACTGGTGCTCTCGGAGTTGTCATTAATTCAATCCACTCCACGCGGATCAGCAAAGGCTTTGCGCGGCTCCCAACAATGCCTTCCAACACAAATGTTGAAAGGACGGCATCGCACATGCTACTCGGGGTTTCACATAAGTAAGTGTCAAACTTCATGCGCTCCTAAATGTCCCCTCAAATCATAAATACTCCGCTTTGGGGAGGGGAAGGATGCCGTGGCCACCCTGGTATTCATGGGCACGGCCATTTCACATTGGGTTCGCGGAATTTTTCACCGTGGAAGGTTAACTAGGAAATATCTGTTTCATATTAAGAAATACCAAGTCACATTTTCGTCAGATATTATTTGTCAAATGCCATTTTGCTGCAGGACCCAGAATTCAACTGCGGCTGAACGCATAGCTCAGCCCGGACAGTTCACGTCATCGCCGTGATCGTACACGGGACAGTCTGCAGTGCAAGCACCCTTCCTCTATAAACGGCTTCAGCAACTAGAAAGAAAAGCCTCTGACGCTCTGGAATAAATAAAGCACCGTGCCTTGAGCTGCCCGTGCAAAGGATCCCGCACGCTAGGTGAGCAGGCTCCACGCAACCGGAGATGCGAGCGCTCGCTTCCCAGGTGTGTAAGCACGCTTCAGAGAAAAGACTTGAAATGCGATGGGAGGGAATCTCGAGGATTCTGGCTGGCAACGAAAGAACCAGCTTGTTTCTTTGAAACACCAGCATCCTCCGGCACCTCACCCGCAGCTACACCCACCTGCCTCCAGCATCCAGGGTCGAAGCAACAAGCGTCGCTGATGTCATCCACCACCCTGCGACCTTGCCCTGGTGACATCACCCCGCAACTCCGCGTTGATCTGGGATCCATCAAGTCGGGGCAAATTTGGGTGTGTAAAGCTAAATGTGTTATCATTTTCACCACAAATTAACAGTTTCTATGTAAATATTGGTATTTCCTCACCCCATGAAGGCGAGAGGAGGCGAGTGGCACCGGCGCATTTGATTTAAACTAATTAAAAGCAGAGGGTCATGCAATTCAATATATTGATTTTACCAGTGGGACTTAAATCTTTTATAATAAGTGTACACAGCTGCAGGGCTCTCCCACCACCTTGCTTTAAAGGCTAATCCTCACATTCCTTCTGACAATACATGACAGGTCCCACACATCCCGGCCTGTGTCCTAACCCCTGGTGACTGCCGGAGTTCATGAAGGCAAAATGTTGCAGCAACTTGCCAAAAAAAAAAAAAAAAAGAGTATGTCAACAAACCCCAGCTAGGTCTGAAGAGCAATTGCAAAAAAAATTAACGTGGCCAGCCATTTGGTGCAAAGGACTCTCCATTCAAAATATTCAGCTGGTTCAAGGAATGGGCAGGCTGGGGCAGGGCGGGGACTGGGGGAGTGTTAGGACACTCTGATTCTTGCCATGGGCCAAATATGACCTTACCCAATAGGGGGGGAAATATATTAAAGTGATAGGGGTGATCAATCAACTTAAATGGGACTCTCCCTGAAATGAAGTCATCACTTGTCTCTGAGTTCAGCGGCCATGTGATATTTGCTCACATCGTAGGCATTCCGGTGGTCAGGGATCGTACACCAGCTGTGTTTATCTCGGCAGAGGCTTGGGAGCCTGCTACCCGAGGTAAAGGCCCCGAACCAGAGCTTGCAAGAGTTGTATCCCAGAAGCAGTTTCTTCTGGCTATGCCTTCAGAGAACTGTCCCTTGGCCGCCCTGAAATCGATTCGTATCTGGGCCACCTCCCTCAACCCCTTCGATGGGGCCACTCCCCAACTGAATGACAAGCCTGGAATAAAAACTAAAAATAGCCACCCAAGCTGGCATCCAGGGCTCAGCCTTAGCCAGTGTTGGTTCCAAAAGAGAAATACAAAGAAGATCAAACAAGTTCAAATCTGGGTCACATATATCCTTGGGAGCGGGGGGGGGGGGGGGGGGAGTGGGGGGGGGGAGAAGATCTTTGATTTATAGAAGCAGGAAGATGAAGTTTAAAAGAAGTGATTTTGAAAGGGTTACTAAAAACACAGCTGTTGGTGCACTCCTATAGCGAAGGCATTCTGCAGAAAGAAAGGAAGAAAGAAGGGGGAAAGCCTGTGTGACATCTATATTAACCTCTGGCTGCTTACCAGTGAGGGCCGGCGCTCCGAGTGCTGGAATGTGGAACAGCCCCTTCCAAATCTTAACACAAGCCAGGTTACAGCTGCAAATGCCTGCAGCCCATGCTCTCTTCTCCGAGCACTCCCTGAAGGAAATTTTTAAACCGTAACAGAATCTTTTTCTAATACTCTACAGTGGTAGGGCCTGTTCTTAAGGGGCAAGAGGAGAGATCTTAATGCCAAACACTTGTCAACAAAAAGTTTAGCCAGATGGTATAAAGGAAAAGTCCAACAGCAAGGCCTCTCACTGCTCTTCAGATGCAGTCACAAAAGCCACTTTTATACGCGGAGTCCAATAATGATAGGTTTCCAACTCTCTCTCTCTCTTCTCTCTCTCTCTTGCTCTCTCTCTTTTAATTTAGTCTCGACGATTAAACAAAGTTGGTTCCTTCCTAGCCTGGACCAGAGATCAACACACACTGCACACCCCTCGCGCCAGCCGGCTTCTTTAGAAGATCCCCAAGGAAGCTACTGGATCTCTCCAATGAGAGATCGGCTGTGGGTTATCTCTGGATTCCGTCTGCGGAATTCACATTGCCTGGGCTCTATTTAAGGAAAGATAGCCTATTTTGAGGTCCAAAATTTAAGTCTACACGGAGAAGTCAGGGGCTTGTTAATCCAAACCAGTTTGCAAGTCTCGCCTCTGAACTTAAGGGGCCCGGGATGGGAAGGTGGGAGTCTTGATCTGGCCGCTCAACCAGCCTCGCCCCGGGCTTTATTGTACGGGCTGGTCTTTGTCGTAAGGTGCGGTCCCAAGACCTCATTCTCAGCACCTGGTTTTGTCATAAATTCTCCTCCAGTTCCCTCTTTAGTTTAGATCCTGCTCAGCCTGGCAAAAAGCTTGAATTCCGAGGACTTATAGGAACAAAAGCCAGTCTGGCTGCAGACAGAAGGAAGAACAAACGCACCAGGTCTGCAAAAGCCTTCAGAATCCAGGAAGAGGTCTCCCAAGTCCTGCAGGACACAGCCCGGTATACAGCGCAGCGGGGAGAGGCCCGGGGAGAAAGTCAGCCTTCCCTCAAGATCTGCCCTCCCCAAAATCCCCCCCAGGCCCCCTGCATGATAACAAGTAATGGTTTGATATGGACAAGTGACATTTTCTCACTCTTCAGTAAAATGTGAGACTAAACACACCTTTAGAAAACCTTGTATGTTACAGAGCAATATGATTTGCAATCCAAGGAAAAATCATGAGCTTTCTCAGCAATCTCAGCTTCCAGGCAAGTTTCCTATACACACACACACCCCACTGGCTCCAACCTACTGCCACCCCCAAGCCCCTCCTGGGGGAGAAATTCCGGGACCACAACAGAATGGAAGAGACAGGCATTTCTTCCCTGTGCTGAGCAGAAATAGGTCAACCTCAGAAACAGCTACAGAAGTCATGGCAAACTGCAGTCCAGGTCTTCACCCATCTAATTACCTCAAGTTTTAGGGACAAAGCGAGAAAGAAAACAAGGTCAGTGCACTCTGCTAAAAGCCACTCTGCCATCTAATTTGGAGTGATGTTCCAGAAAGCAAGACCTGAGAAAGTCAGGACTGTCCCACAAAGCCCAAAGCCAGCCCGACTGATTAAGAGGCTCAGACAAGCCGGTCTTTGTCCTTTCAAGATGAAAGAAATGGGACTAACGGTTGAAAGGTGTGTGTACAGCCAGAGGAGGAAAACCACCCAGCTGTGGCCTTCCCAAACAAGCCCCAGCTTGCTCCCACCATCAAGGGGCGCAAACAGCCCTGCCCCCAGATCCCCAGGGACACCCAGTTGGCAACCTAGCCCTTCTTCAGTAAAGGACGTGGGACACCCGGGTTTGACCCTGCTACTGGTCTGTAAGCAGCAGGGTACTTTTTGCATGAGATTTCCAAAGCCAGGGCTTGCAAATACCTTTTTAATGACCCCAGCCAGTCTCTGAAGGCAGCCACGGAGACCTGCTGCATTCATTGGGAGTCATGGGTACCCAACAGAGGGGGAGGCCATAAATCCCGGCCCGAGAAAGGGCTACAGAGCTCTCTCTTTAATTTACTTATATGTATTTGAAATTTTTTTCTCCAGTTTCTGGTATAGGTCATAAATACACATTGTGTAAAAAAAAAAAAAAAAATCACACAGACAAAAGTGCACACAATGAAAGATCAGACTCCAGCTCCCACTCCCTAAGCCCCAGCCGCAGTCCTACCCGCCACCCCTCCCCTTCCCCAGTAAAATCTATTTCCAGTTCCTAGTGTCTTCTTCCAGTGAGAAGGGATGATATACAAGCACATATGTAACCTCACTGATCTGCACCTTGCTTTTTTCCACCTCATACATCTTGGAGATTGTCCTAAATCAGGACATATGGAGCTGCCTCATTCTAACAGGCTGCTTAATATAATTTAAACTTTTCTTGAAGTTAT
Source organism: Saccopteryx leptura (assembly GCF_036850995.1). Taxonomy (NCBI): domain Eukaryota; kingdom Metazoa; phylum Chordata; class Mammalia; order Chiroptera; family Emballonuridae; genus Saccopteryx; species Saccopteryx leptura. Next base: position 196,588,716 of record NC_089507.1, on the reverse strand, counting down.
TTTGGCATCTAAACCTCCCACCCCTTGCTCGCTGAAACTTGTTTCACTATTTAATTTTTGGCTATTATTAAGGGCAGACAATGGCATCCGGGGAACCCCGGGGATCTTATCTGGAGCGGGAAGCATTAAGGTTGATCCGGCTTCCCCGCGCCCTCCATCCACGCCCCCAATGCCCAGCGGGGGGCTTGAGTATCATTATTTCCATGTTGACACAGCGCCCGTGGGCGTGAGTTTGCTGTCTTGACTCTGTTCGGATTTTCGCAGCAAGTTACACATGTAGAATGAAAGCCGCTCAGGAAACAGCGCTATCGGGGAGTGTTATCTCGGAAACCAAATATTTGATCATCAGCCCTACAGAGCGCTGCCGGGGGTTAGTTTGAGCAAGTCTGGTGAGTGTGCGTGCACAGATGGAGGAGGCGGCGGCCCCGCCACAGCCCCAGCCTCGAGTCTCCCGGGTAGTCGTGGCTCCAGTCCCGAGCCAGGTCCCCCAGCCGCCTCTGGCGGCGTCTGTCGGATATCCCGCGCCACCCAATCGCCAAAAGCCGTGGTTTGCACGCCACATGTGATAAACGCTGAAAATGGATTCTGCCCGTCCGGGACCTATCATTAAATATTTAAAATAGAAAGCTCGCAATGGCAACGTTTCTTCACCAGCTCAAGCCAGGAGAGCTGAGAGAGAGGGAGGCGCCCCGCGGCCAAGAGAGGGGCCCGAGGCGCTCGGGGCGCGCAGCACACTAGGGCGGGCGCACTGAGAGCGGACAGGTAGGGCTTGCCAAAGCGAGGAACGGGGCACGACGCCCGCGATGCCAGGGTCAGACAGGGCTGAGAGGGGGCCCAGAAAGGGCGGGAAGGAAGCTTCACCGAGCAGGGCTCTTTAAATCCAGGTAGCGAGGGACGCGCCGGCCGGGCACAGCTCACATGACCGAGCCCCGCACTTTGAACTCAGCCGCGGCGGGCCAGGCGCCTCCAGTCCCAGAGGTGCGGCCACCAACTTAACCCGGAGGGGCCTTCAGACCAGTGGTTCCTTCCCCCAAACAACCACAGGCCACATAAGCCTGGTTCGCCCTACCTGAGGCGCTCACAGCGTGGGGTCTACTAGGACCGAGAGACTTGGCCAGGCACTACGGTTTTGCAAACGGCCAGAGTGTTAAGATGGGTGGGCTGGTTGTAAGAAGCGGTTCCCTCCTCCTTGTTCCAAAGCGCCTTCTGATCGAGACGGTCACCTCCTCCCTCCTACCCTCACTCACCGAGGTTGACGAAGCTCATGACCATGTCGGCGTCGGTGAGGAAGTGGCTATCTTGCAGGCTGGCCAGAGGGGGGCCCTGGGTGCTGAAGACCGCCTTGTAGGGATAGGAGAAGCCCTGGCCGTCGGGCCCGCCGCCCTCCTCCACCGCCATGGCATTGTACAGGTCCAGCATGAACATGGGCGCCGAGTTGTGCTTGCCCTGGAGGTGGGGGCGCGGGCGATGGGGCAAGCCTAAGATGGAGAGGATCTCGCGCTGCATCTCCCGCCGCTCCTGGCTGCGGAGACTACGATGGATGAAGCTCGAGTGCACCTCGTTGTCCAAGCTGAAGTCGGCCAAGGCGGAGCGCAGCAGGAACAGGGGCGCCCAGAGCGCCACTAAGCTGTGGGGCGCCGCGGCGCGCAGGGAGCGCACGTGCATCGCGCCGGCTCTACGCGCGACCCGGGCTCGGGGCACCCGGCACCGGGGCCCGCGCCACCCCAGGTGGCGGAGGGGGGTAGGCGGCGGTCCACGCCGCTCGGTCACTTGCTGCAGACGGGCCCTGCGCGGGACATGGCCCCTCCCCCGACCCGCTGCTCACTGCCCGGACCCCTGCCCACGGCTTGGCTCTGGCCCCGGGGCCCCTCGCCCCGCACACTCCCGGGCACACCGCAGACTTAAAAACCGACTTGAACGAGTGAGCGAGCGAGCAAGGAGGCGGGCGCGGGTGGGAGGAGCAGCCAGCAAACCTAGGGGCTGAGAGAGCGAGCGCCGGGGAGGCGGCGGGAGAGCGAGCGCTCCTTTCTCCCGCTCCTCTCGCGTTCTGGCCCTCGGGCGACCGCGAACCACCCTCTTCCGAACTCCAGCACCGAGAGCAGGGTCCCCAGATCGCTCTGTGGGGCCTGCGTGCCCTTGATCACACAAGAGGCCGCCTCGGGAGCCCAAAGTGGTACGCGCTGGGGCCTGGGAGGAGGAGGAGGAGGGGGGAGAGGAGGAGGGGGGAGGGGGAGGGGGAGGAGGAGCTTCCAGGGGCCCCTCCCGCGCGCGCGGCCTCCCACCTGCCCTCGGCCCCGCCCCCCACCTCCTTTGCGCCCAATGGTTTCATTCATTCCTCACAGTGCGCTCTACAAATATTTACCGAGTGCCCATGGGGTGCCCAGCGCCGGGTTGGGCGCCACAGGGGTGCGGAGGGAGGAATCCGAGTCGGCCCTCCCCTCCCCAGGACTGGCAGTCCCGGCAGGGAAGAAGGCCTGAGTGGGACCCGTGGGAGTGTGGAAGGTGCGCGGGAATCTGAGCAGGCTCCCCAAAGGAGGTGACTCTGGGCCCCTCGTGACGCTCTGCCCTTCTTTACTCCAGCCACTCTGACCCATCTGTGTCTCCTCAACTTGTCACCAGCTTGTCTTTGCACTTGCCATTCTCTCTGCCCAGAACTCTCCCATCCCTTGACCCCTCCCCAGCAACCTTCATCATCAGTGCCTAGGCTGGTCAACCCTCCGCCCTCTCCAGGTGCCACTCTGGTGCCGCTTCCCCCCAGAGATCTTCCCAGACCAGCATAGATAAGGTCACTTCTCCACTGCATTCCCACACACACTTGTTTTATTTTCTTTAACTCCTCTCACCATCTGGAATTACTGTTTGAGTTATTTGTGCTTTCTTAATTGTCTTATCTCCCCCACTGGAAACGAACCACTCTGGGGCCTCAGGCTAGTGCTTTTTTTTTTTGATTGCCCTGTACCCACAGTATTTTGAACATGGCGCCTGGCAGCCACTGTGGCTGCACAGTCGTTTGTGAAATAAGTAAATGAATGAAATTGTGTGAACTGGAGAATTCCTCCCCACTTTCTCCCACTTTGGGCTCTGTTTATTTCCAGCCACACCTCAGCCTGAGACCAGACACCCCAGCCGACCACTGTCTAACCTTCCCCATCAGTCCCTGCCTGGCTTCTGGTTTGCACCTAGTTCACCTTGGAGGGTCTATGCTTAGGACAGACAGCCGCTCCTGGCCCCCTTTCTTTTCTCCCCTCATGTATTCATCCCACAAACATTAGTGACCCACCCATTTGGAGCCCAGTTCACAATGGGCATGGGCACAAGCCCCCAAACAACTCAGAACCTGCTGTTGGGAACTTATGTGAGTTATTGCTCTTCAGAGCCTTTGTTTCTTCATCTATAAATACGGGATCAAAATAACTCTTTGCACAGAAGGGCAGTGAGAACCGTGGGGTAAAAGTTCCGCTGTGCCTCTGTCTCTCCTGGGGCCACAGAGGCATGCCCACAAACCAGAGGTTCCCGTGTGAGGGCTAGGCAGAGTGTCAGCTCAGGGCATTTGGGGTGAAAGGCAAAGGGCTGAATTGGGGATGGGGTTTCCTCCGGGAGGGTGTCTGCCTGAGCCTCACCTGCGGGTGGGAGAAGGCTCCAAGAGCTGGGACAAAGGAACCTGGTCTTCCAGCTCTTTGGGAACGGAGGGGGTTCTGCCAGGAGTCCCTCTGAGACTTTTGGAGAAGATGGCAGCCTGAGGGCCCACACGAGCGGACATAGAAGCAGCCAGAAGCCAGGCAAGGAGAAGAGACTGCAAGGCTGCAGGCCTTCAGCACTCATATCACATGGGCAGGCCCTGCTGCACAGGCCCAGCCAGGCTGTGAGAGAGAAGGGAGCCTGCCTCCAGCGTCAGGGTTGGGCTTCTGCCCACCTGTCAAACAAGGCACTCTGAAAGATCCGTCTGCCTGTCCTTCGTCTATTAACTTCTTCCCCCAACAACAAACGTAAGTTTACCCAGCACTTCCCAGGTGTCAGTCAGGGTGGACTTCCTGAGGTGCGACCTGTGTAGATGCCCAGGCCGCCGGACTCAGGAGGGTCCACACTTGGCTTAATGCTCTGCTGTTTCCATATTACAATTCTTAATAATCTGTGAACAGAGGGCCCCCATTTTCATTTTGTACTGAACCCTGGAAATGATGCAGCCCATCTTGGTTCTGGGCCTAGTGCTGGGCTGAAGGGTGCAGCAGTGAGTGAGCCCACACAGTGGCCTCCATCCCAGAGCTGGCTTTCAGGCCAGTGCAGACAAGGCAAGGAACTTAAACACAGTCTGGGGTTGAACAGGAGGCTGTGCTGTCCATGAATTCCCTCAGAGACAGGCGCAGTGTGCTTCACTGCCGGAGCCAGGGGAGCGGAGCACGTGCTGCAGGAGTGTCGGAGGAAGACCGGGGATAGGCGCAGTGTGCTTCACTGCCGGAGCCAGGGGACCGGAGCACGTGCTGCAGGAGTGTCGGGGGAAGACCAGGGATAGGCACAGTGTGCTTCACTGCCGGAGCCAGGGGAGCGGAGCACGCAGGCAGGAGTGTCGGGGGAAGACCAGGGATAGGCGCAGTGTGCTTCACTGCCGGAGCCAGAGGAGCGGAGCAGGCAGGAGTGTCGGGGGAAGACCAGGGATAGGCGCAGTGTGCTTCACTGCCGGAGCCAGGGGAGCGGAGCACGTGCTGCAGGAGTGTCGGGGGAAGACCAGGGACAGGCATTGCGGATGACGGAGCCCGCAGGAGTGTCGGGGGAAGACCGGGGATAGGCGCAGTGTGCTTCACTGCCGGAGCCAGAGGAGCGGAGCACGCAGGCAGGAGTGTCGGGGGAAGACCAGGGACAGGCACTGTGGATGACGGGGGCCACTGAGGCAGGCAGCGCAGTGCTGCCGGCATCCCGTCTCCGCTGGAGGGTATGCGACCCAGACCAGTTCGACCTATGGTAAGTGACAGGACGAAACAAACAAGGTGACATGGTGGGAGGCGGGAATGGGGTCTTCTGGAAGAGATGCCATTGACCTGAATCCTGGGAGGTTGAGAAAGAGAACGGTCTCCCAGGGGAGGCATCCCAGGCAGAGCGACCAACGGGCTCTCAGGCCCTGCGAAGCGGGCAGCAGAAACCAGGCCGGCCTTCCGGGGCCAGAGCCCTTGCAGCCGCCCTGCCACCTCCAACTCCAGCTGGGGTGAAGGTGATTGCTTCTTCCAAAGTCTAAAATGCTGCTCCTCTGCAACAGCTTTCTTTGCTTTTCAATCTACTCTCAAATCTTTGGGGGAGATTTTAGCCAGCAAGTGAGGCTGGGGTGGGGGCTGCAGGTACTGGCGCTACCAATTTTCATAGGATAACAACTGATTGGTCAGCATCTGTCTTGTTTCCCCTCTGCCATGGGAAGGCCCTGAAGGAAGGATTATTATCACCTATCCCTCTGTGCAACTTACCTGAGCCTGGTACACAGCTGGTGCTCAATAAGCACCTGCCGAATAAATAGTAATAAGCAGAGCCGATCCCTAAAAGTACGGTGCACTCAGGGCTGACTGTGCAGGCCGTGCGCCCCACCAGCCTCCTCTTGGCGGCCATCTTTTCTCATGCAAGATGAAGAGACAACATGCTCTCCATATGCTAGACCTGGAAGAGATAAGGTTCCCTATGAACTCCCACAGCCCCCTATTTAGCCTTATCTCTCCTATGATCCATGCTGGGGAAGGGATGGCCTCTTTATTTTCCCTGCTTTCTCCCCCAAAGGAGTCCCCAAGATGGCACCAGGCCTTCAGTGAGTGCTTGCTGAATGAATGAATGAATAAATGAATGCACACAAATAGGCAGGAAACGTGTGGCTGAGGCCACCAGCAAAGGCTTCGCCATTGTTTAGAGCAGTGGTCCCCAACCTTTTTTGGGCCACAGACCGGTTTAATGTCAGAAAATATTTTCACGGACCGGCCTTTAGGGTGGGACGAATAAATGTATCACGTGACCGAGACAAGCATCAAGAGTGAGTCTTAGACGGATGTAACAGAGGGAATCTGGTCATTTTTTAAAAATAAAACATTGTTCAGACTTAAATATAAATAAAACAGAAATAATGTAAGTTATTTATTCTTTTTCTGCGGACCGGTACCAAATAGCACATGGACCGGTACCGGTCCGCAGCCCGGGGATTGGGGACCACTGGTTTAAAGCAAGTCTTGGGTGGGAGGCAGCAGCCTGCCTACGTGGTGTCACACTCCAACCATGCCCCTCACAAAATCGTGGACCAAGAATCTGACCTCTCTGTGCCTCAGTCCCCTACCTGTAGGAGACTACTTGGGAGGATTCAGAAATTAGTTCAGTTCCTGTGAGCAACTTTGCAAGGCGCCTGGGGCACAGAGAAAGCCCTGGATAAATGTTATCTACCATCTGGATGAGAAGAAAAACATGGTAACAGGAAAGCTTCTTAAGTTTAAAAATAACAACAAAAGTTTCACGATGGTCTGCTTTTGGCCAAGCAGAGAAAAGCAGGTTTGTCCCAACTCAGAGAAGCAAACGGGAGCGAGGGAACCAGAGAGCAGGGTGGGAGAGTGGCATTAGAGGCAAATGGAAAGTCCTTGCTTTCTGCCCTCTTATTGTCCCCCCAGCCACTCCTCCTATGCCATCCAGGGCCCAGGAACTCCCCGGGGCCTATCCCGTTTCCCCCAGCAGCCAGCCTCCCACCCATCCACCCCCAGTTGTGGTTCCCCAAGCCCAGGCACCCAGTGCTGGACTCCCAGGCGGTAATCCGATCTGCCCCAGTCTGCTCCACACCAGGGGCCCGCTCCCCTGGATGAAAGATGGTCTGGAAATGTGAGGGGTGTTATTGTGTCTGGCCTGCCCCAGCCGAGTGTCCACACCCCTCGTTCACTGGCCTCCCAGCGCTGGGCAAGGAGTTTTCATTTCATACATCATCAGTCACATCTTGCCGAAACGATTTTGACCAAGTCAGCATATGTCTCAAAGGCAATAAAAGGAAGAAAAGAATTCTGCTGACACGCACATTCAGCAGGAGGTAGGGACCTCATCTTCATCGGCAGAACACTTCTCACATCTGCCCTGAGGATGCTCAGCTGGCCTGGGCTCCCCAGGGGCACCCGCACAGCCCAGGAAGCCTGAGGGCTGCTCCCTCTGTCCACCCACCTGGCCAAGGCCTGATGACCTGGGCCTCAGACCCCAGCAGGGAATAGGAGGCCAAGAGCTTTCTCATGCACAGACTTTAAAATCCTTGTCTGTAAAGAGATCCACCCTGAAGAGGAAATTGTTTTAGCACACCTATTATGAAATGTTGCTTTCATTGTACGGGAGATACCAACTTGTTGCTTGCTCACTCTGGGGCTTTCTTTGTACAATTTTTTAAACAGAGGAGTAAGATACTGAACAGCTTCTACCAGTCTTAAGTACATGTGGCAGTAGCTACAGTTCCAAATGGAAAACACAGACAGACAGACACACGCACGCGCGCACACACACACACACACGCGCGCGCACACACACACACACACACACACACACACACACTCCAGAGCAAGCTGATGGCCAAGGAGGGATTTCCAGGTTCTCCCATACAGCTAGGAGGAAGCTGTGGTTTTGTTTATTATTGTTATTTCTTCCTCGACTGGAGGAAATCTGGTTTGATTTTGAGCATTACTATTCTTGGTTCGGCTTTGGAGGGAGCCCTTTCTTCCTTCCCAGACGTGAATGAGAGTAGACGGCATACCCAGAGCATTTCCCGTCCACCAAGCTAAGCCCTTGCACTACCTTCTCAGACCACAGAGAAGGAGACCAAAGTTCTGAGAGTGACTTGCTCCAAGTCACACAACCCCTCTGTAATGAAACCATTATCCAAAGGCACATCTGTCCGTACAGCCCAGGCTCTTCACCATCTGGTGGTTTAGTAATCTGGAAGGAGACCTTTTCCCTTTCCTCGGTCCTTAGGCAACACTTCCCCACCCTGACTATACAGGTGTATTCCCAGGGAGCTGCGAAAGTTCAGTCTCCCACACAGCGGCTCGAGCAGGGGCTGCAATGCTGCACTTTTACGCAGGTCCAGGAGTGCTGAAGTCACTGGTCCAAGGACTGGATGTGGAAGAGCAAGTCTCTACATTCTTGAAGTTGCAACCAATTGTTTGAAGCTCCAAATGAAAACTTACATATCTGCCAGCTACTATTTCAAGTGACAGCCCTCTAAGACATCACTTTTATCATCCCCATTTTATAGATGAGGAAACTGAGATTCACCTACTTGAGGGAACCTGCTCGTAGCCACACCGCTGGTGACCAAGGGGCAACATCAGATCTGGTCCAAGCACCTGAGTCCTTAAGCCCTGGGATACACCAAAAGGGAGGGTTTGCCTTGGTCCTGTTCGTATTTCCCAGGGCCACCAGAGGCCTGGCATGTAGCAGGCACCTTATCAGTATCAATACATGCCCAGAGTACTTCTGAGTTCCTCTTCAATTCCTTCTTTATGCACGTAAAGTGCCGACAGGCACCAGCCAGGTAACATAAATGCAGAGATGCAAGGCCTGTGATGGGAGGCCCAAGGAATATTTACCTTCTCCCTAATTCCACTAATGGGAACCATGAACAATGACACATTGACAGGTGACCAGGGAGATGGGGCCTAAATACAATAGGAAGAAGCAGGGACCAGGGTTAACTGGACTCCATCTTCCCATAGGATGATGGTCTCTAGGAACTTGATGCCCATGTCATCAGATAGTTCTAATTGCCAAGAGAAGCTGGAAATCTGGGTTTGTATGTGGCAGTTTTCCAAGTATCTTTGTTGGCAAATCATTCAATTTATTTATTTATTTATTTATTTTATTATTTTATTTTATTTTGTATTTTTCTGAAGCTGGAAATGGGGAGAGACAGTCAGACAGACTCCCGCATGCGCCCGACCGGGATCCACCCGTCACGCCCACCAGGGGCAACGCTCTGCCCACCAGGGGGTGATGCTCTGCCCCTCCGGGGCGTCGCTCTGCCACAACCAGAGCCACTCTAGCACCTGGGGCAGAGGCCAAGGAGCCATCCCCAGCGCCCGGGCCATCTTTGCTCCAATGGAGCCTTGGCTGCGGGAGGGGAAGAGAGAGACAGAGAGGAAGGAGGGGGGGTGGAGAAGCAAATGGGCGCTTCTCCTATGTGCCCTGGCCAGGAATCGAACCCGGGTCCCCCACATGCCAGGCCGACGCTCTACCGCTGAGCCAACCGGCCAGGGTCCATTCAATTTATTTTTTAACCATCAGGCCAAAGAAAACCCATCTACCAGTGAGATTCCGCAAAATCAGCTTACCCCCTGGCCTTACCGAGGGTTCTATTGGGTTTGGAGTATGCACCAGCCTCCCCTGACCTGAACCAAAGAACCCCACAAAAACTGGTGCACATCAAGCATTTCCATTTAATTAACTATTCAAGGAACACTGAGTGAGAGGTTGAAAAGGCTCAACCCCCTTCCCCTCACTACCAGCAAAATCGGATCCTAACTCGTCTCTTGCCTCCCTCACTGTCTTAACGCCCTCCACTCTAGGAAACCCTCATTAAATCGGTTAGTCCTGACTCATGTGAAAAAAATAATAATTTGGGAAGATTAATAGATTTGAGCTCATCTTACATACAATAAAATGACAAATAAGAGTTAGGGTTCATGACACATCTATCTGACATTGAGATATTGTAGGTTATCTTGAACGGTCTAGCAGCCCTAAAGTTAGATGTGATGTCTCTCACTTCACAGATGAAGAGAGGAAGACACAGACGGCAAAGAACTCGCCAGCATTTAGATTCCGGACAACCTGATTCTGATGCCCTTATTTCCGGCAGCCGCACCGCCCCACAAAGCTGGCCCATGACTTTTATTTCCATAGCGCACATGATGACTGACCGCTGAGTAAGGTTGCCAGATTCAGCAAATAAAAATTCAGGACACGCGGTTAAATTCAAATTTCAGATAAACAATGTCTAATTTTTTTGTATAAGTATGTACTACACAATTTGGGACATACTTATATTGAAAAATTAGTCATTGTTTATCGGAAATTCCAGTTTAACTGGGCATCTTGTATTTTATATCTGGCCTTTGGACACTAAGGGGCTCTTCTGGGTAAAACAAGAAGCATCAGCTTTGGCCTTGGCCAGATGGCTCAGCTGGTCAGAGCATTGTCCTGATACACAAAGGCTGCAGATTCAATCCCCAGTCAGGGCACATACGGAAACAGATCTCTCTCTCTCTCTCTCTCTCTCTCTCTCTCTCCCTTCCTCTCTCTCTAAAAATAAATAAATAAAATTTAAAACATTTTAAAAAGCACCAGCTTTGTCCTAGGGTCTGCCTGGTAGTTAATGCCCACCGTAGGGCCTTTGCACTTGCTATTCCACGTGTCTGGAAGGTTCATCTGCCCATATCTACATGGCTCCCTCTTTCACCTCCTTCAAGTCTCTGCGCAAATGTCACTTCACCATTGAAGGTTTCTCTGCATCTCCTACCAGAAATCTCACATCACCCCACCCTGCCTTTCCTGTCCCCCTGACCATGTTCTCCTTTTCCCTGTAACACATGCCACCACCTGAGATGCCGTCTAGTTCCACGTCTGCTGTTCATTGCCTCCTTCTTCTACGGCAGTGTGGGTCTGGATTTGGTCAGATTTGTTCACTACCGTAAAAAGAGCCCAGAACAGTATCCAGTATGAAGTAGGATTCAGCGAACACTTGCCAAATGAACTCCCTGACAGCACATCTTGGTTTCTGTCTGAGTCAGAATCAGGAGCTGGGATTGTCACTAGCACCCTGTCACTGGGGCGCTGAGTGACATCTCCTCATACAGCCCCGCCTCACTGGGGAGATCAGGTGACACTATGGCCTTGACAGTTGGATATAGACTAGGGTGGCCACATGTATTCAAGTCTGGTGTCCTTTTCCCCCTCAACGGCTTATGTTCCCAGATGAGTCCCAGGGACACGAATCTTAAAAGCCAGCCTTTTCCATTTTTACCTATGTCTTAGAGGTTGTACAAACTGCCCTCCCCCTAACCTCCCTCAGCCCATGATGCAAAGCACTTCTGTGAGGGGAAAACCACACAGACATTATTATCAAGGTAGCTAATAGTCTAGATCTCTGGGCACGTTGTCTGCTTGACCCCATTTAATCCTCACAACTCTCTTGAAGTCATTATTTTTATGCCCATTTTACAGACGAGGAAACTGAGGTTCAGAGAGATTAAGCAGTTTTGCTAGGGTTACATGACAAGAAAGAAATGGAGCCAAATATGAATGCCGACAGACTGATGTCAGCCTCCAAGCCCATTTCCTCGCCTGTAAAATGGGTATAATAGAAGCTCTGCCTTGCTGGGGTGTTATGTAAAGTACTTGCATGAGCTTGGGCTGGGCAGGTGAGAAACATGGGGGCCCCGCCATAGACAACCGAGTCCCCTCCTGGGACAGAGATGATTATGCTAGAGAAGGTTGCTTGAGGGTCACCATTCCAAGCTGGCCAGAGTAACCAATGACATGGCCGAGAGCAAGACAACTAGCCAGACTTACTGGAGTCATTCTCTTGGGAACCTGAAGTAGAAAATTCTGAGAAATTTTCATCATTATGAGAAAATGGGAGCAAGGCTGGGTTGAGAGGTAACAAGTGCAGCCAGCGTGGCCATGACAGATCGTGAGCAAGCTGGCCTTGTAAAGCAGCTCAGGGCCACCGTGTCCAGGGGCACGGGCTGTGCACCGCACACTCTTAGATCACCTCCCAGCCTGGTCTGTGAGAGTGGTGATCTTCGGAGTTGTGCAGTACACTCCCTGAGTGACTGTACCTAGCAACCCCGGGACTTTATTTATTCATTGATTCATCCACATATATTTATTTAGTTTCTACCATGTAACAGTCTACCAGACCTTGAGGTAGCACAGTGTAAAGACAATCAAAATCCCTTATATTCTAGTTGGGGGACACAGATGAAAAACTAGAATGAGTAACAAGTGCCACAGGGGTAAAGAAAGCCAGGAGAGGCTGAGGGCAACAGGTAGGGGAAGCATCTCTGAGAAGATGATGCCTGAGAAGCCGGGCACAGGACAAACAGAGAAGGGGTATCCTTAGTGAAGGTATCAGCACGTGCAAAGGCCCTGAGGTAAATCCCAAGCCCACCTGAACTACTTGACCTTCTAACTCCAGGTTTAGAAAGGCCTGATGGTTCCCTGTGCCAGATCTGCCGACACAGATGTCTTTATGATCCCAACACATTTCTTGGGATGCTTTGGCTGGTACCTTATTCTTACAGCCAAAAGAACTCAGCCCAAACTTCTCTCCTGGGCTCCTATCCCCGATCAGAGTCCAGACATGAGTGTTGCTGGGTGCTGGTCCACTTTCCTGGTCTGAAACGAAGCGGCCTCTCACCAGAGACCCTTCCCCAGCCACCTCTGAAGAGTGCGCTCCCAGTAAATTATCTCCAGTTGCAAAACCAGGAAGCATCATGTTCCCAGACATCAAAGACGTTGAGAAGACTGCGGTCACCTCAGACCCAGACCTCTTCCTACAGCTGCTGTTTAGATACCAAGTCGAGGTCTTTCCCTTCGGGCTCCCATGAATGGTAGGAGATAGCAATGCCTAGAGCCACCCTTCCCCCCATCCTCACTCCAATGCCATAACCTGTGGCTCCCATGTCCCTCCACATCTTTGGCACCATGGCCCTGGTTCTGTTTTTATGGGGTATTACTCTTTGATTCCCAAATGCCTTGTGGGAATTTGCTGGGGAGTGGGAACCAGAATAACAAAAGGATGATTTAACAGGGGTTCAAAAGCCTCTTTATAACTGGAAAATTTCATTTACAGACATTTGGTTCTTTCATTTCCATTATTGAAGGAGGAAAAAAAGTCCATTGAATGTGGCCACACAGAGTCACACTTACTTGGAGGTTAGTTCGCATCTGGGACTTAGAAAGCCTTCTTGGCATTAAGCAGTAAACAGGCCAAGTAGATAAAAACCATCCTGTGTTTAAAAAGCGGGTCTGTCTCCGAGGCCGAATTTTTACAGATAAAATAACAGAATGTGACTCAGAGAAGTCATTTGTGAAAAATGGCCCCGTGTGCACACAGATCTATCTCCCTCAGGAGCTGAGCCCTCCAACAGACAGGAAGGTTTGGGGATCTAGATCATTCTCTAAGTCTGCTTTCAAGTAGCCGCCTCGAAGCTCCACTTCCTAGATGAGTTTGCTGTTGCACACATCGCCTCCACACCTCTGCTGACCCACCACCTGGAACACCCTTTCTCTTTCTCCCTTAGTCATTAAAATGTTTGCATGGAAAAAGGACTTCCTGGTCAAGTAGGTTTAAGAAGTGATGAGCTCAAGAAAGATAAACAGGTTTTCTCACTGCAGGACTGCTCAGTCCCTAATTAGAGCGCAGTGTTTCCCTGAGCTGTGACATTGAGTCAGAAACCCAAACCTATGTCGTGCCTCAGGTAGGGAAGTCCTGTCCCGGCCATGCTGGGCAGGGGGGCTCCCAGGGTGATCTCTTCTCCATGGCTCTGGTATGCTCTGTCTCTCTGGCTCTATCTTTCCATCTGGCATCTGTCTAAAGGTTGGCTTCATTGCTTCCTACCACAGACAGGCTTCCTGGGCAGGGCAAGGGGACTCTCTAGACGTACAGTGTCAGGGGGAGACAGTGAGCTTCTTGCTTTCACTTGCTTCCGGCAGAGGACATCCAGGTCTTCGGCTCACTTCTTGGATCAGGGGATGGAACACCTGGATTTCCTGGCTTAGTTCACCTGCCCACCCCTGAGTCAGGCTGGGGATCAGGGAGGTCACTGGGTCAACTTCACCTGAGTTCCATGCCATGGGGCAGGAGCAGTTCCTCCAAAGCAAGGGGTTGCTGTCTCCAGAAAAAAGGGAGGAAGGGATACTTGGTGGACAAATCAGCAGGTGCCAGCACCAGGTCTGACCAAAGAACCCCTTTATGATCAGCATCCAGCTGACCTGGGGCTTTGCAGACAGATGCCCTAGGGAACCAGCACTTATCACTGCCAAGTAACCACTTCATCCTCCAAATTCCAAATTGCTTGGCTGTCAGCAGAGCCTTAGCCCTGGACGCCATGTGCTCATTGGTTTGTGAGGTCCCAGGGGGCATGCTCTATATCGTTGTTTTATACTATCTGTGTCGGGGCTCTGCATGGTCCGTGTTTGATAGATTCCCGATTGACAGAGGAATTCGCAGAGCCCCCTGCTCGTTTCCTCTCCCAGCCTAATTCAAGTCGCTTCAGGGCATTCCTGCTTTCCTCTCCAGCTCCTTCACCAGAGCTGCCTGCTGACGGGCAGAGTCCTACCTGCCTTGTTCACCCATGACAGCACCTGGCACATGGATGGTGGGAAATGAATCTGGAAATGGATGTCAATTGCCAGAGACTTTGGCTTATGTCTTGGTTTGCTCTTCTCTGTCTTTGTTCCTACCCTTCATCTTAAATTCATGTCTTCAAGAGGAAAAGTTCATCCCAGCGGGGGTGGGTCATCCTGTTTTCACGCCACAGATAATTATTGAGCATCACTGTGTGCTAGGCACTGTTTTGAAGTGGTGGGTATAGGAGCAAACAACACGGGCAAAATAAAATGCCTGACAACGGAGCTTCCATCCTAATGGTGCCACCTACCCATCATTCGAGATGCCCAAGACGGTCAGAGAGATCACTTCTGACATTTCCAACACTAAAGTAACGATCACTTATTAGGGCAGTGGTTCTCAAATATTTTGAAGTCAGGGCGCATTTAAAATCCTACAAATAATTGTAGGCACGCTATATACAAATTTCTGAGAAATGTGTTATAATAATTGAGTCAAATATTAAAGAAAAAAATATAAAGTCCAAGCGTGCTTTATGGTAATTAAATGAAATAAATATGGCAAAATTAAATTTATTCTAACATTAAAAAACATTTTATGTCACATTTTTTGAGTTATATTTTTTAGAATTTGTAAAAAAACGACAAAAAAGTTATCTTTTTATATATATAAATAATTCTTAGTACGATTTAGTAAATTCGGCAGGTCTTGGCACGAATGTGTTAAGTTTTTTCATTCTTGTGTTTATGAGAAACATGAGCCTGATGTGTCCTAGTGATTTCTTCAATGTTTGGGCATATATTTGAAAGGCAAACTCTTATTTCCTCATCAATACATTGAAAAATTTCTCTCTTTTTACTCTTAACTGTGTTGAGTACAGAAAACCCCCACCACATATATCATCTCAACTTTACACCAAACAAAGGATAGAAGAAACTTGCCTCCAGTCTTTCCTGGGAACATGGGGAGTAGTGTAAACAGTCCAGCACCACAGCTTAACAGCCTTTTGCAACCTAATCAGGCAAGTGAGGTGGGGAGTTGGGCAGACTGTCAGCTTATAGCCAATTCCCCACACCTCTGTCCCCCAAAAATCTAAACTCCAAAAACCCTGTTGGTTTTTTGGTCCCCAACAGGCACATATTTCTCTGTAATACTATAGGGGCACACCTGGAAATCTTCTAGGCACACTAGTGCACCCTGGCACACACTTTTAGAACCACTGTATTAGGGCCTCACCATGTGCCCACTGGACTCAGTGTTTAAATTGGTAGAATTCGGCCCTGGCCGGTTGGCTCAGTGGTAGAGCGTTGGCCTGGAGTGTGGGGGACCCGGGTTCGATTCCCAGCCAGGGCACATAGGAGAAGCGCCCATTTGCTTCTCCACCCCTCCCCCCCTCCTTCCTCTCTGTCTCTCTCTTCCCCTCCCGCAGCCAAGGCTCCATTGGAGCAAAGATGGCCCGGGCGCTGGGGATGGCTCCTTGGCCTCTGCCCCAGGCGCTAGAGTGGCTCTGGTCGCGGCAGAGCGACGCCCCGGAGGGGCAGAGCATTGCCCCCTGGTGGGCAGAGCATCGCCCCTGGTGGGCATGCCGGGTGGATCCCGGTCGGGCGCATGCGGGAGTCTGTCTGACTGTCTCTCCCCGTTTCCAACTTCAGAAAAATACAAAAAAAAAAAAAAAATTGGTAGAATGCTTTTGGCTGTAAAATAACAGAAACCTCCCCTATGACAGCTTGACCAAAAAGGGTGTGTGTTTCTTTCCCATGCAGGAAGTGTGAAGTTAGGAAGTTCAAGGCTACTGCAGCTTCTCACAAAGGAATACAAATACTTTTCTCCTCTGAAGCATCCTGCTCTGCTGTCCTAGGCCTGTGCTTTGCTTCCTCGTGGTTGCAGTGTGACTGCTCCAGCACCAGCCATCTCATCAACCTTCTAGGCAGGAGGAATGAAAGGAGGAGGAAGGACAAGGGGAAACAATAGCCTTTCCTGATTAATAATGATACATCTCATTCTCACATCTCATCAGCCGTCATAGGGTCACACAGGTACCCTTAGCTGAAAGGGAGGCTTAACCAGTGAGAATTTTTACCAGAACAATGTTGCTTCGGTAGGTAGGAAGGAAGGAGGGGAGGATGGGAACTGGGTTAGCAACCTGCAGCATTGGCCTCAGCACATCACAGGCTTAATTCAGTTCCTCTTCCCAACATCCTTGTGAGGTACAGAAAGCAGGTGTCCACGGACCAGTGGGCCACACTCAGTCGCCTATTTTAGTTGATGAAGTTTTACTGGAACACAGCTGCAGCGTTAGTGTCCGTACTTCCTCTGGCTGCTTTCCTTCCGCAGCGGCAGGGTTGAGCAGCTCTGACAGAGACCGCAGAGTGCTGCATCCGACCCTTTACAGAAAGTGTTTACCGACTGCTGCATTGAATTCTTGCCCCTTCTGTGTGGTGGGTGGGCCAGCAGCAGCAGCAGCAGCAGCAGCGTGACCGGGGGCAGAACCTCAGGCCCAGCAGGCCCACTGAGCAGAGCCTGCCCCTTAACCACCACATGAGCATGCACCATGTACAGAACCTTCCGAGTCTCCATTTTCTCATCTTTAACATGGCCAGAGTTATTTCTCTCATTTATCTCTCTTGTGTTGCCAGGAAGAATCAAGGAATCCAGGACACAATCTGTGGAAAGTGCCCGACATGGAATAATAATTCCTTAAGACATGGTGACTAATCTCCAGGGTGGTCTTTACATCAGTCTCATAGTCTCCATTGTCCCAGGAGGGCATTTACAATTCCTCTGGGGATAAAGAAAGACCAGCTCCTGTACCCTCCTGGTGACTGGGCACCGGGAGAGAAGCACTGGGGACCTCAATCTGGTACTGAACTCTCTCTGGGGTTTTTATTCAATATAACACGGAAACGCTTCCATTGGGCTAATTCTTGAGTGTTTGTGTGTGGGCGTCTTCCTCGGGTCTTAGCAGGCACATCTTCCCCAGGAGGAGTCCAAACACTAAGACCGGTTCTTCAACTGCCTTTGTTTAGATCTATTCATGAGCCAGAATGAAAATGGTTCCGAGCTGTGTTGGGCCCCGCGCAAGGATAGCCTTCGGCCCCATGGGCTGACCATTCTGGAAATCTTGACGAGGAATCCAGAGGTCAAACAAGATGAGCTTCTGAATCTCGTCATCTCTAGAAATGTCATTTTTGCCAGTACAGAAAAAAAAAATTTTTTTAACTAATTTTTTTAAAAACAAAAATTTAAGAATATCTTCTTTTAGGTGGTACATTCCAAAGAATCAGTGATACTGAACTCATCTGATGTCCCAGAAAGCTGGCCACAAAAGTCCCATCCTCCATGACACATAAACAGCTTCACTTTGGGGGCAATTCTCTCTGTTTCCGGAAGGTTCTGGAGGTTTACCACAAATGCCCCTGCCTGTTTGGAGCTTCTCAGCAGCAGAAAATCACTAACCACAAAGCTTCCAGGGCCAGCGTTTAAAATCAACCCAGAGACACTCCCCTTTCACATGCTTCAGCCCCCGTCTGCTTTTTCCCCATCCAGTTGCACACTGTTCCTCGCAGACAGGATCAGCATGCAAACCAGGACTTCTTTCAGAGGCTCTCTGTGCATAAACACGATCACCTTGAGCTGTGCAGGAAGAACAGAGCTCCAGTTACCAGGGGCTTCCGAAGGCTTTTAATAGGAAACATTTGTGCCAAATAAAAAGGCCTCTCCTTGTGTTTTGCTTTAGTTGTAAATTATCTGCTCCAAGGATCCATCCAGAAATCTCTGCTGAGGGCGCACTCTGCGGCACGGCTGGATCCAGACTTGTTGCTTGGTGCAGATAGATTTTCAGCTGCCGCATCCAAATGGCAACCAGGGGGACAATAAGAACAGAACTTCTTTTGTTCTGATTAAACTGTTTTTAATGGTTCCTTCTAGTCCGGGCCTTAGTGGAAGTCTCAACAAGGCCACTCATTGAGACGTCCTTGAAAGAGCCAAGCGGAGCAGAGCACGCGGCCCTTTGCTCAGCCTTGGTGGTCCGGCCGCGAGGGAGAACTGGGCTGTTTTACTTGTTGTCTGAGATAGACGAGGGGAGAGGGCTGGCTAGAGCGGTGCTGTCCCATAAATTTCCATAATTAGCACCTGCAAGTGTTGGGAACTCACCCACACACACACACACACACACGCACACGCGCACACAAACACACACAAACATCAAATGACATCCTGAAGGGACATGATTCCTAAAATCTGAAAACCCAGAAGCTGGTAAAGCAAATCCACCAAATGGAACAACATGTGTTCCCCTGGCCCAAGGACTCGGACTGCATTTCAGGGAGCCACATTTCTGACCACTTTGCTTTTCACCTGCAAGTCTCGGGGGTCCCTCTGGCTCCTGCAGAATCCAGAACACAGAAGGGAAGAAATGGACTGAAATGTACCAGTCACTCATAGGGGACAACGTGCTGCCCACTCAACACCCCTGTTAAAACCCGAGGTCCACAGTGTCCATCCTCTGAGGGTCTCCCAGGCGGCACCTGAAGGATGATGTCTATGTAATAACAAGGACCACGTGACAGGAAAACAAAAGCTGTGATTTTTTTCCATGGAGAAAGTTCCCACACATTTAACTGTACACGTGTAAGAGAGATATTTTAATGTGCTAATTTGTCTTTTTTTTTCTAAAGAACATACTTTGTTTCCCCCATATTAATGAAGTCTACATCAGCAGTTCTCAGCCAGGGGCAATTCTGCTACCCGGGGAACATGTGTCAATATCTGGGGATATTTTTTAATTGTCACAACTTGGGACGAGGGTTGTTGGTATCTGGAGGGTAGAGGCCAGGGATGCTGATCTACATCCTGCGATGCACAGGACACAACAGAGAAGGATCCAACCCAAACGTCCACTGTGCTGAGGTTGACAAACCCAGCAGAGACCCATCCCCATCTCCAGGATTGGAAGGAACCGGATGCTCGTTTAGCTGAAGGCTAGGAAGGATCAAGTTGTTTTCTGACAGGTGGACGCCCAAATTTCTCCCTTCGCCACGCATTAGAACAACAAGCAGGACTGCGGCTCTTTGAAGCCAGGGCTTCGGAGTTAGTCTTTATTTGGCACTAAATCATCTTAAATTGCATGGGAAATGGAATACAATTCAAGTTATATTACTAATCAATCTTTCAGTGGAATAAATCATGTGGAATGATATCCTATTAAATCTGTAAGTAATTAAAGGTCATGAGGACTTTGTGGGGAAAATTGTGGACTTTCATCATGTTTCCCTCATGCTCACCTCTTCCCCCCCAAAAAAACACACCTGTTTCTATCACAGGGGACTGTCTGGAGGTAGAGCATGCTTATTATTTGACATATTGATTTATTAGTCATGTTTCTTTCCCTCCAAGGAGTAATGAGAAGGGGCTGATATCAGAGAGCTTTGAACAGAGAAAAAGACAGTGAAACTTAAGCTTCAAGTCTCAATTGTTTGAGTCTTGGCTCTGCCAGCTGTGTGACCTTGGGTGACCTGACTTCCCCTCTCTGAACCTGGGGTTATCTCTTCTGTTAAAGAGATATAATAATAGTGCCTTCCTCCTAGGGTTCTTATCAAGATTGAAATGTGGTCATGGATGTAAACTGCTCCCTCGTTCCCTGGCCCCTAAGAAGTTGTCGGGAGATGTTAGCTATCTTTAGGGTCCAGCTTTGTCCTTCTGCAGCTTCTAAGATGCCTGGAATAATGAGCTCCCCCTCCCCACATCCTGTGTTCTGGGGGCACCCTGATTCTCTGCACTCATGTAAGTATATCTCTTATGACGTTTCTGATTGGGGTCTGTCTTCCCCTTGAGAATGTAAGATCTATGAGTACAGAGCAGGTCTGTCTCAATGCCAGGCATAGGTGCACAGTTAGTGCTCAGTAAATGCTTAGGGAATGAATGAATGGTAAAGAGATCATCTAATTGATGTCAAGAGCCTGTACTTCTAGTCCTTTGCTACCACTTCCTAGCTGTGGACTTGTAACAACAAAGACAACAGCCTTCTCTTTCCCTTCTGGGTATCTAATCTATCAGCAGATCCTGGCACCTGTACTTTCAGGATGGAGTCAGACTCTACCCAGTTCTCCCAAAGCTTCTTGGTGATCAGAGGCCTTAGGGGTACTCTCTGTTGTTTCCCCATTATTTTTCCCTCTATGGGTCGCTTTGGGGCTAGGGGCCACGCTCAGACTGAGTGAAATCTGAGTATTGTCTAACATCAAGGGCCAACCCAGCATTCTCTTTTACCATCACTTTAGCTATTACAGATAACAATGACCAAGGGATTATATATTATGCTTTTTTCTTACTAGTTTGCAGTTCCATATGCATCCAGTAAACCAGCTCCCCAGGACTTGGATCTAGCTCTGAATCCCATTGGTAACTTTTACCTTTGTAACCAATCACAGCACAGCTGCTGCTCCATACCATGGGGGACCACCTGACCACCCAGGAACCAAAAGTCCCTTGTCCTGCCTTTTCATCCTTTCTTTTCTCAATTTACATGTTTCTATGAGCTGGGGCTGTTCTAACAAATCCCACTTCCGACACCCAGTATCATCTCTTTCTACTCCAAATATGTGTGGGTTTTGTCCCACACCAATCAATTCTCCAACTCTCTGGACTCCAACCAGGTGTCCTACAATTCAATTTAGTTCTGACACTAAGTACCTGGAGCTAACAGAGACCCCACAGGTTAAGGGCTCCATTCCTTAAGACGGCCCCAACTTCTGACCAAGCAGCTATAAATAAGCGGTTCCCATGATCCCCCTTCCTCAGGTTCAATAATTTGCTCTAATGGTTCACAGAACTCAGGGAAAGAACTACTAATATTCATGAGTTTATTATAAAGGATGATATTTTAAAAAATGCAAATGACCAGCCCGAGGAAGAGTACATAGTTAAAGACCCAGAAGGGCCCCTAAGTGAGAGGCTTCTGTGTCTGAGCAGCTGAAGAGCGTCAGAGGCCCATCCAGCACGTGGATGTGTTCACCAACCCAGCATCTCCCTGAACATCATCATTCAAGGTCTTTTTATGGTGGTTCCATAGGTACGATCAATTATTAACTCAATCTCCAGTCTTTATTTATTTATTTTTTTTTTGTATTTTTCTGAAGCTGGAAACGGGGAGAGACAGTCAGACAGAGTCCCTCATGCGCCAGACCGGGATCCACCCGGCACGCCCACCAAGGGCGACGCCCTGCCCACCAGGGGGCGATGCTCTGCCCCTCCGGGGTGTCGCTCTGCGGCGACCAGAGCCACTCTAGCGCCTGGGGCAGAAGCCAAGGAGCCATCCCCAGCGCCCGGGCCATCTTTGCTCCGATGGAGCCTTGGCTGCGGGAGGGGAAGAGAGAGACAGAGAGGAAGGAGGGGGCGGGGGTGGAGAAACAAATGGGCGCTTCTCCTGTGTGCCCTGGCCGGGAATCGAACCCGAGTCCCCTGCACGCTAGGCCGACGCTCTACCGCTGAGCCAACCGGCCAGGGCCTCAATCTCCAGTCTTTTCCTCCCCGAAGACTGGGGGGTGGGACTCAAAGCCTCAAGCGTCCAGTCAGGGTTTCGACCTTCCTGTGACCGGCCCCCATCATAAAGCGCTCTAGGAGTCTTCCAAGGGTTGCCCCATTAGAAGAAAAGAGTTTCCTATCACCCGTAGAATTCCCAAGGATTTAGAAGCTCTGTGTCAGGAACAGAGGCAAAGACCAAATATTATAACAAAAGATGCTCCTCTCACCCTTATTACTCAGGAAATTCCAAAGGTTTTAGGAGCTCTGTGCCAGGAACTGGGGATAGAGACCTACTACATATTTCTCATCATATTACAGCTCCCCCCACCCTTATCTTCCTTCCTGTTCATACCGTTATCTGTAACACTTTTTACTCATCCGCGTGTTGTCTTTCTCTTTCCATGGGAGCAGGGACTTTATCTCCCTTATCACTCTATCCCTAATGCTAGAAAAGTGCCTGGCCCCTTTCAAAAAAAAACCTCAATAAATATTTAATAAGTGAGTGGATTAATTTAAATGACTGATGATTGATGAATTAATGGGGAAGAGCCTGGGTTCTGAAGCCAGATGCCTAGGTTCAAATCCTGACAGCTGCACATTCTACTCAAATGTGCTGGGGTACGCAGTTTTGGCCCTGTAAGCCAAAATTTCCTTATCTACAGAAGGAGGACCAGCTGTGTCCATCCTTGGTGTTATTGCAAGGATTAAGCAGTATCTACAGTATAAGCCAACTTAGCCCAAGGCCGGCGTCTCAGAGACAGTGACTACTTAATGGAATGAGTTAAAATCTTTTATTAGCACAACACGTACTCATGTTCAATGCACTTTCCTTTTAACGGATTCAGGTAGAAGAACCTTATGGAATTATGATTCTCAACCATTTCTGACATACTCAACTAGCAGTTTCATAGGGCTCAGTCTAAATAGGAAGGCAGGACAAGCATATGACTGATCTTGTTTTGCACATAAGTTAAATCATAGTCAAGCCAGGGACCTTCCCCAGGCCACACAACCAGGAAACACTGGAGCCAGTCCCGAAGCCAGAACTCCTGCTCAGTGTCCTAACTGGGACACAGCTTCGGGGAAGTGGGCATACCATGCCAAGAGAACTCCAGGATGCCTTTGTTCTCCCCTGGGTGCAGGAAGGAGGCATCTGCCAACACAGAGGTGCCAGCAAGGGGTGGGGCAGCAGGGGGAGGGCCGTGGCGGGACCCCTTTCCAGCTGAGCAGGAAATGAACTCATTCTGTGATAAGAAGATATGTTCCTACCCACCCCCAGGACAGCCCCATACTATAAGCATATCTCGAGTTTTCTTTCTTCCCTTCCCCCTCCCTCTATTCCTTCCTTCCTCCCTCCCTTTTTTCCTTCCTTCCTTCCTTCCTTCCTTCCTTCCTTCCTTCCTTCCTTCCTTCCTTCCTTCCTTCCTTCCTCCCTCCCTCCCTCCCTCCCTCCCTCCCTTCTTTCCTTTCCTTCCCTTCCTTCCTTTCCTTCCCTTTTTCTTCCTTTCTTCATTTTTTAATTAAAGAATGACAGGATTCCTTTCTAGCACTTTCACAAGGGGTGAAATCACTTAGCAACCTTAATTATTTTCAACTTAACTCCCCGGAGTGGGGGTGAGGGGCAGACGGAGCCCCCAGTGGCTGAAATGCTTTGCCAGTTAAGCTGCTCAGAGGCAGGCTCTGGAGCAAATGAAGCGTTTGACCGAATACTTCTCATAGTTTCCCTCTCCCTGGTAAGCGGCTTTGTTTGGAGTAGACCTTTTCCCTCCCCCTGATAAACATGAGTGACTACGGTTGACTACAATTTTTTCAGCTGGCTGTAGCTTCAAAGGTTTGAGGGTTTTGAATTCCAGGCTTTGAAATTACTTTTTTTTTTTTTTTTAAATTTTTGCTTTCAGACACACCTATAGTAGATAGTAGAAATATGAATTTCATCTTCAAATAAAAGAGGACTAGGGAGGTGAGTTGTAGGGAGTAGTTATCCGTGGGGTCAGATCAGCATGGACAGTCTCCATTAGATCATTGCAATGCACTGAGCAATGGCAGAGAGATCAGCGTTACCAGAGTCCAGCTCACTGCTGCTATATAGTCACAGGAACAAGGACCAAGCCCTGACCACGGGCCCCCTCATGGAGACACAAAGTCATGAAACTCAAACCACCCTAGGAGGGGGTTTTCAGGATTACTAAGGGAGAAACTGAGGCACAGAGAGGTTAGGGAACTTATCTTGGGTCACACAGCTCCATAGCGAAGCTGAATCCAAACGTGGTCTGCCTCCAAAGCCCGCCTGCCCTCCCAGAGTCGCTCCTTGTACCGAGGACTAACACTCTCTGAGCAAGAATCAAGACCAATGAAACACCTACTTTGAAGTGATTCAACGAGATAAAGGGCAGGAGATTCTGGGAAGTGATTCCTTCAGAAACATTTGCCCATTTCCGGCCTCTCCCAGCTGGCAAGGCACACTGGCAAATACCAAAGGCAAAAAGATTTAGACAGATTAGGGTTCAAATTGAGCACTCATCTTGCTTATTGGTCATGTGATCTTAGGTGAACTCATTTAACCCTGAGTCTTAGTTTTCCTCATCTGGACAATGGAGCGAATGGCAGTGCACCCCCACTGGGCTGTGTGGGAATTACAGACAAAGGAGTACTGGATAAATGTCATCTAGATTTAAAAAAAACAAAAAACCAAAAACCCAGTAACAAGCCAGTGGAAGTACAGAGGTTGGCTGATTCTGGAGAGCACTCGGTGTCTTTGCTGAAACAGCCAGAGGATAGTCCCAGAGTTACTTTACTAGGCATTGGCTTTGCACCAGGCTGTATGCTAAGCTCTGCCCATGAACTTACCCAAGAACTTTGCTAGGAGTCTCTCAGTGAACCTTCACGACAACTCTTGGAATAAGTCCAGGTATGAGTTCCTTTTTATAGAAAAGGAAACTGAGGCTCAGAGAAGGGAAGTCATTTTTTTCAAGGTCACACAGCAAGGGCAGGGCAGAGTGATCATTTAAATCCAGACCAGTGCCAAGCACCCCTCCCCACCTCCCAGCCCCAGCTGTCCATCACTCCCCTGTAGTCACTTTCTGCCACATTTCTATTCATTAAAGGTTTAGTATCCACTCTTCTGTGTCCGCTGCTCAGTGACCTAACACCATTACTGGACAGCACGATCCTGACATCTTTACTGTTCAGAAATGATTTTAATAAGAAGACTTTGAGGAAACCTTTGAGATTCTTTCATCGTGACTCCCTTCACAACACAGCTTCAGAGATGAACAGGGGTCAGGATTCTTTAAAAAAAAAACCCAAATCTCCCAAATAAGCTTGGCTGCAACCTGTGCAGACTGTGTCCCTAAGCCCCCCCCCCACAACAGAATAGAAACAAATGCCAAATTCTTGCAGCCCCCCAAGAGCACTGGTCTGGTGGGATATTCCAACCTCGGTGGTGGCGGGAGACCTGGGAGAGGGGAGTTCTTTGTTATGTTAATGAATCATTTTAATAGAGGGTTTTAACAGAAGCATTCATCACCTTTTGTGCACCCAGGCTTTTCTTTTCTCTTTGAATTAAATGGTTAAGTAAGTCATAAACACCTATCAGCTACACCACTATAGGCTGGTGACCCTCCAAACCATAAATCAGCCCCGGGGATTATTATTGTCCTGATGAATTATCACGAAGGAAACTGGTCAGCCAGGGTTCGGGCTCTCTGTCCCGTAGGAGCAAGGAAGAACAGCTGGTTCTCTCTGAGCTGTGGTGTATGCTGACCATGTGGTCTGGTTAGAGGAGGCCCAGCTCCCACCCACTGGGCCCCCCTCTCCTGCCCACCATCTCTCTCCCTGCAACCCCTTGCCCTCTCCCTCATTACTAAAGGGACTACAAGGTGCCAGGCACTTTTCTAGGCCTGGGGCAGCCAGAAAGAAGGAACCAGATGGCACACTCATCCCCACAGAGTGAATGGGCCGCTGGGGGAGCCGAACAGAGTGACCAGAGATCCAGCGCAGTGCTGGACGACGCTATGGTTAGCACCAGGAAGGAGCTGGCCGGGGCCTGGCCCAGAGTCCTCTGTGAGGAGATGCCATCTACCCAGGAGGCTGGGGTGGCTCTCTGCACCAATGTGGCCAGGCCGTGTTTCCCCGAACCCTCTGAGCAGGGTGGCCTTCCTTTCTGAGGGCTGCTATAACAGAGTACCAAAAACTAAGATGGCTTCAAATGGCAGACATTGATTCTCTCGTGATCTGAAGGCCAGAAGTCCAACATGGAGGTGCGGGCAGGGCTGTGCTCCTTTCTCCAAAGCCTGTAGGGAAGTATCCCTCCTGCCTCTTCCAGCTTCTGGGGCCCTGGGTGGTCCTTGGCTTACGGCGGCATCACTCCAGTCTCTGCCTCAGTTTTCCCATCCCTTGTTTCCTCCTGTGTGTCTAAGTCCAACCTTCCCTCCCCTTGCAGGCCGTCAGTTCTAATGGATTAGGAGTCACCCTACTCTAACATGACTTCCTCTCTCACCTCGACTAATTACATCCTAGTAACCCTACTTCCAAACGGAGCCACACTCTGACATCCGGGGGTTAGGGCTTTCACATGTCTTTTAGGGACACAACTCAACCCACACAGGTTGAGGTTCTTGTGTGAGACCTGGAAGGGGAGGTGTGGCTCACACACACACCGCTCACCTGCTGGTTCACCTCTCTGGCACCAGGTGGCCACCAGGGCCTGCCACTGACCCCAGTCCCCTGGCTTCACCTTCAGCTCTGACTCCGGAGTCAGGCATGTGTTCAGCTCCGTGACACAGTGCCTAGCCGCTGCAGGTCCCTCGTCACCATGGTCAGAGGGAACAAGAGCTGATGCAGGTTCCAGTCCATCCTGGTGATCTCCAGCTTGAGCTTATGAGTTCTGGCACATTCCTGCTGTCTTCCACTTTACATTCCCCGTCCCTTCCCAACCGTCCGTCCTCTAGACTCCAAGTGTCAGCACCTGCCCAGGCCTCCTAGGATCCCCGTTCTGCTCTGTGTACTCCTGCTGGCCTCCCCAAGGCGCCTGCCCCTCTTCAGAGGATGGTCCCTGGGCTGCTGCCCCTCTGCCTGCAGGAGCAGGAAGCACCTGGCTGCAGACGCCCAGCGGCCCTTACCCGATGATTGAAAGGCCAGCCCCTGCCGCAGAGTGCCATACACACCCCACAGCCCCCGGTGGAGTCCTGAGCCTACATTGCAACTAAAAGCCACCCCCAAGCGTGGCTCCCTCCCACACCTGCGCAGTTGCCCCTGGACATACATCTTCAGTGAACACAGACATCATGGGCACATGGACCAGCATCTCAGGATCTACGTCTGGGGGACTCTAACAAGGACATGTAGCGAAGTGATTTCAAACAGCAGTTTAGAGGTCAAACTGATTCTGTTCAAGTTTTGAGGAGCCGACATCGTGGGGGTATCAGTGCATTAGCATGTGTGCATTTTGAGTAGCTTCTCCATCAGGCCACGTGGGGCTGGCGGACTGATAAAGGAGACACCTTGACCCACAGAGACAGTAGGTACAGTCACACAGGATGCCCTTTCCATGGGACAGGCTGAAATCAAGCCTACTAGGACTGTCTGTAGGAATGGGTGCTTTTTCTGGATTTAGAAGTAATTTTAGAGTTGCAGCCAAGTTGCAAAACAGTACACAGAGATCTCTATGCCCCTGACCCATCCCCCTAAGATAACATCTCAGACTCACCGCACATTGATTCTTTCGATTCTCTCGTGACAAGGCGTCTTTCACAAATTCACGTCAAGGGACCCACACTCCACCTAGAGTGTGTGAGTGAGTCAGGGAACATGGCCGCAGGAAGGGCTAACTCTACCTCATCCCCAGGGCAAGGTATTCCCGGAGGAAGGAATGGCCTGTGCCAGGATTCATAGGTGGAAGCATAAGGTCCAGCAGGTGCAGCTGGAGACTGGGGTGTGAGGGGACTCAGGGCGCCACCAGGCAGAAAGGGCTGTTAGCTCCGAATCCGCCATCCTGAGCAAACAGTTTGCACAATGGGGGTCGGGGGCCGGCTGCAGAACCTGCTGTCCTCTCTCCTAGAGAGTGGAAAGGGAGCGGGCAGGCAGTGGGTGAAGATGTGCCCAAGAGGAGCCACAAAGAACTCACTGAGAAGCTGGGTGCTGGGGATCTGTCCCCTAGGATGGGGTCACATTCTAGCTGGGATAGTCATAGTTGGCCTTTCTGGTGTAGTGAAGGTAGTGACCTTGTCACCCAAGGGCTTTGCAGGCCACTGCTGGGCCCAAAGCATCCGCCTCTTCTCCAGGCCGTCTCCAGGTCCAGCTCCTTCCTCTGGTCCACCCCCTCCCACCCAACCATCCCTACTGCCTCCATAAGGAGCCAGAAAACAGCCCCTCTCCCAGTTGTCATTCAGCTCCCACTCTCCCTCCTAGAGTTCCGGAAGGCAGCTGTGTCTCTACAGTCACCACTTAGTCACCCCACTCGGCCTGGGGCTACCTCCCCTGGGAAATAAGTCTGTCTCCTTCCTGATAA
Organism: Saccopteryx leptura; assembly: GCF_036850995.1. Classification (NCBI taxonomy): domain Eukaryota; kingdom Metazoa; phylum Chordata; class Mammalia; order Chiroptera; family Emballonuridae; genus Saccopteryx; species Saccopteryx leptura. The sequence continues at coordinate 196,560,355 of NC_089507.1, read as the reverse complement.
GCCCTCAGGGGAAGTCTGGGCATGGAGGAGACAAGGTGCTGATCTAATTGGCTGAGTAAAGCAATTGACACCAAGATGTGAACGACCGATAGGGCTCACCTGGAGGGGGATGTTTGCGGCCACAAAGGGAAGCTGCAGGGTCCAGATGAGTGTGCAGTGTGTGTTTGTGTCTGGGGGCAGCAGTGGGGAGAGCACAAAGGTGGCTGCCCTAAAAGTGCTAGCAACTGCCAGAAGGGACCCACCTGGACATCACCTGGAAATGGAAGGTGACTCCCGTCTGGCTTCTTCACCTCTGCAGGGATTCTCTGCCCCACCCCCTTCCTGCTAAGGGACAGTAAGGCCTCACCCTGGGGAGTTTTGCTCTTCTGTGGATGGAACTCCACCAAGCTCTGTGCCCAGCCAGCCCCAGAGACCTCCGCAGGTGCTGTCACTGCCATGTCTGAATGACACCAAATTTACCACTGACACCCACAGGAAATGACGGGGAAGAAGGTCATCTGAGCAAGTCCAGACCCTTGGGTGGCCACGGAATCCTTAAGACCATTTCCATTACTTACCACAAGTTTTCTTTAATTTGGAAATGAAACAGATGTCACAATCCCAAATCCCCCTGTACCGGTTGGTGATCTCAGGCAAGCATTTAACCTCTTACGGGGCCTTGGTTTCCCCATCAGCAAAATACAACAGTAAAGTTCCTCCCTCATACGAGGCTGCGAAGATTACAATAGGACCATACCTAACACACTTACAAAATGCTCTGTAGATGTGAGCCATGGTCCTCAGTGTCCTGCTCTGTTGGAGATCGGGGACACAGGGCTTGTTGACAGGAGTGAGTGTACTGGGACACCATCTTACTGGAGGTCACTATTAAAATCGAGCTCAAAATTCAAAGCACACTTTTTATGAGCTGTGTCATCTCAATGGCCTCGCCTCTCTGTGACTCAGTTTCCACACCTGTAAACTGGGGTAGTGGCAGACTCCCTGGGACCTAGTAAGGGCTTGCTTTCTATTACGACCATTATTTGACCCAACGATCCTACTTTTCTAATTCTAATTCTAATGTTTCATTTTACGATTTCTCAAGTGTCATACAATATATGCATAAAAGTATTTATAATAACACAGAACTAGAAACTACCTAAATATCTACTCAAAAGGAGGGAAAATTTACTACAGATCATCTGTAAACAGATTCTTTGCAGGTGTTATTAACAGAATGACTTGATCTGGAATCATATTTAAGATGTGCCTAAAGTTAAAAAGAAAAAAAAAAAAAGGAAGTGACTAAACAATATGTATAAAGTTAATTCCATTTTTGTTTGAAAAATACTGTCAGGATATGCAAAAATATTCTAAAGAAATTTTCACAAACTGCTCGTGTCTGGGGAAAGGGATTGCTGAGCTTTTACACTGATGCTTCAATATTTCGACAGTGAGAATATGTGTAAGCTAAAAATAATAATATGATCCAGAGAAACAACGATATGAAAATGGCCCCGGCTGTACAGTTCTCCTCAGAGGAGAGTGGAGACTGAGCTACTCAGAGTGGCGTGGGAATGACTGGGAAAGGGGAGACGCTGGCTCCCGGGGTCAAATTTCACTGCAGTGACCTGGAAAGGGCTGTCACAGTACTTTGCAAAAGAAACCTCAGTGCACCAAGTGTGACTTTGACGCAGGTGATCTGCATGCTGGGCAGGAGACGCTTTGTTATTCAGAGGCGCAGGCTGGCAAAGAACAGGACCTGCGGTGTGCCCTGTGTCAGCCCACTGGTTACCTAGAGACCTGCTGGCTGTTCAGACCAGGGAGACTCTGGGCTCCAAGCTGACAGGCAAGGTCCCTCCACCATGGGATGTGGCTGCTTCAAGGTCGGAGAGGAAAGATCAGACAGGGACGGAAGGCCATGGGGGAGGTGGGTCATCCTCTTCCTTTCCTTCCCACCTCCCTCAGACACACCTTCTCTCTTGGCTGCTCAGAATTCAGGAGATGGCAGAGTTGCCCAGGCCACCAGTACAATTGAAGCAAGGTTTGCCACGGGCTTTCTGGAGGCAGGCTTTTGAAGCTAAGTACTTTCTCCCCTCCCTGAACAAACCTGTTCTATTATCTCCCTTTATACAGTCAAAAATCCGAGGCTAAGATATTTAAATATTTACCCCAAATCACGCAAATGCTAAGAGGCAGAATTTACAAATTTATAATATGTCTATCTTTTTGTACAAGTTACTCTTTTTTACAAATTGTAAAAGCTGGAATTCTTACTTGTTATATTTTGAAACCATCACACAACAAAACAATAAATAAACCAACCAACATTCAAGCATGTCATTGCTAGCAAGATTTATTTTGTTGTCCAAAAAAATATTATTGAGCCTCTTCTGCCTATGACACACTGTTCAACTGTGCTAGTCTAGGGCTCCCTGCTAGTAGTTCAGACAGAGCCCGACACCTAAAAGGACTCAACTGGTATTTATGAATGAGTGAGCGGAGTGAACGAATGAATGTGAATGCACACTTTTTGGCATATGCTTTTAACATTGAAATGTTACTCTAAAATTCCCAAGTCCAAAGTCTGGCCTCTGGAGAAGTTGGGAGATGAACTTATCCTAGAAGACAAGGACAATGCATTTACAAAAATGTAAATGAGCAAGTGATCTGACTGTCCGCCTAATCCTATGAAATCTTAATCTACTAAACCTTGGCATTTATCTAAAACAGGGGTCCCCAAACTACGGCCCACGGGCCACATGCGGCCCCCTGAGGCCATTTATCCTGCCCCTACCGCACTTCCGGAAGGGGCACCTCTTTCATTGGTGGTCAGTGAGAGGAGCACATTGACCATCTCATTAGCCAAAAGCAGGCCCATAGTTCCCATTGAAATACTGGTCAGTTTGTTGATTTAAATTTACTTGTTCTTTATTTTAAATATTGTATTTGGTCCCGTTTTGTTTTTTTACTTTAAAATAAGATATGTGCAGTGTGCATAAGGATTTGTTCATAGTTTTTTTTATAGTCCGGCCCTCCAACGATCTGATGGACAGTGAACTGGCCCCCTGTGTAAAAAGTTTGGGGACCCTTGATCTAAAACCTCTTGCCTGACCTGTGATGGCTCAGTGGATGGAGCGTTGACCTGGAATGCTGAGGTCATTGGTTCAAAACCCTAGGCCTGCCTGATCAAGGTACAAACAAGAAGCAGCTATATTACAAGTTGATGCTTCCTGCTCCCCCCATCTCTCTCTCTCTCTAAAAATAAATTAAAAAAAAATATTTTTTAAAGAAACAACAGTACTCACATATGCTACAACATAGATAAACCTTAAAAAAACAAAATCATCTTGGTGTGATAGCTTGATTGGTTAGAGCATTGTCCCAAAGTGCAGAGGTTACTGGTTTGATCCCCAGTCAGGGAACATATAGGATGTGGCCTTCCTCTCTCACTAAAATCAATAAATAAAAATAAAATTTAAAAAACTTCTTATGATAAATTTGGACTACTTTACACTAGTCTCTACAACTTACTTTGAAATAAGTCCGAAAAATTACATGGAACGATGGGTAAAGAGGAAAATGGAAAGATAGATATGAGAAAAACAAAATTCAATAAAAAGCTAATTATAGAACTTAGGCCATGAGGATATGGGTGTTCACTGTACAATTTTCCCACTCTTCTATGTCTGAAAATTTTCATAATAGAAAGGAAACAATTTAGACTTTCCCATGGAGCAGCCTCCTAAGGAGTGTTCCTGTAATCATTCATGCTGATGTCTATCTCTTAATAAGCCAACTGATCATAAAATCTATTTTTCATCTTGTGACTCAAAAGAGCACACGGAATGAGAATGAAAAAAAAAAATCCATCTGGCAGAGTAAAGCCAGATTCAGACTTCCGTGTGAAGAAAATCAATTGTTATGCTAGTAGAGACTTGGTAAATTCTTTGCATTTCACTGGAGGTTGGGAGGAGACAGGTGCAACAGCAGAGACTTTGGCATAGGTCACCTTCTTGTCCCTGAATTGAATTTAGCCAAGAGATGTTCATCAGAGATGCAAAGGACAGAGACCTTCTTTCAGTTGGAGTTTGGGAGGGCCTAGAGGGGGTGCTCTCAGGCCCTATGTTGATTGGGGAGCCCAACCAGAAGAACTCCTAATCACAGTCCTCCCAGCTTCCTCTTGTCCTCTTATATAAAAGAGTTTCCTCTCCTTTGTCTCTCTGGATTTGCACTTGTTTCACCATTAGACAGCATGGTCCAAATTACAATTCTTTGTGGTTCCCTAATAAACCCATTTTGCTGGAGAAATACCTGGCTGTTTATTTGCTTAAGATCAACAGGGAGCACAGGTCTGGGGAAGACCTTGAGAGGCCCTCAGCAGACACCCCCCACCCCACCCCCGCCCTGGAAACAGCAGGATGCGTGAAAACCTTTCCTATTTTTAAAACTTTTCCTCTCAAGAGCCTTGTATCTTCCATTTTCAAGATTAGAAATATTTAACCATGAAGTTCACCCTCTCCCCTGGCCTATATCTTCAATGCTGGGGTGTGATTGGCTGGCTCTAAAATGGCCCCCAAGGATCCCTGATTTCTGATATTCATGCCTTTGTGTAATCCCTTCTGCTTGAGTGTGGGCTGGCCTATGACCTGCTTCTAACCAATAGAATGTGGCAAAGATCAAACGAGGCCTACCCCAATGAAACGCCTGCCTGCTCAGCCAGGTTTTAAGAATATAAACACCACCATCGGCAAGATTCAAAGGCGAGGGCCAGGTAATGACTACCCCTCGTGGGTCCATAGTCTAAGGCAGGTTTCAGCTTGCTATGCAGGGCATGGAGCTTCTCTTAGGTGAGGCTGTAGAAACAGCCTTACCTTGAAAGGAACATTACATCTCAGCCTAAAAACTAAGACGCACTTGGGGATTATGCTGTCTTCTCGGTTCCTAGGTTCAGCACTCTCTTGGGGGGGGGGGGGGTCAGCACTCTTAAAGCAGAAGTGGAACACAGTCAATGAATGGACAGTAGCTAGAGGATGTTAGGAAACGTCATCACTGAATGTAGCATGGGAATGAATTGGAATAGCACGCCCTCCCTAAACCGTCACTGGGGATGCTATTGGGTTATGAATGTGGATTATTCCAGCCTTTTCCATTGACAGAGCACTCTTCAAATATCCTGCTATTTGTGTAAAATGCTTAGCACCATATGACATTGAGGTCACACCCCAGCTTGTGTCCTTGAATAACTGGAGATTTTCTTGGAATGACATGAAAGTCAGTCCAAGGCGTTCTGGAAGTCATGAAACATGAAATAGTTTTGTGAGCTGGGTGTCGGCTTTAGAACCACTCCTTCTGTAAGCCTGGGATCTGAATGGTGGAAACGAAGCACGATGACTGTGTTTGACTTTCTTTTTCTTCTTCTCCTCCTCCTCCTCCTCCTCGTTCTTCTTCTTCTAGTGCAATGCAATGCACAGCAGTTTTCCGTGAGGATGTGTCCTCCTCACTGTTAAACTGCAGACTCCTTGAGGGCAGGGTGGGTCTTGTTTGGCTTTGTCTGCTTACAAGCTTGCTGAGTTTTCTCATTTGCTAAATGGAGATCCTAAAGGTTCCTGCTTAGTAGGGCTGCTGTAAAGACTGGTAACACTGTCTTTGCTGAGCCCGTACCCTCACAAGGCATCCTTCTAAGTGCAGCGCATGCTTTACCTCACTTAACGTGGACAACTCCCCAATGAAGCAGGAACTAACATTGTCCCCACTTTACAGATGAGGAAACTGACACAGAGGGAGCCTGAGCAATTTGCCCAATGTCCCAGATTTAGCAAGTAAGTGCTGGGGACAGAACTGAGCCTGGGTGGGAGGACAGTAGGGCCAGTAGAGCCCAGCTTTCTGACCACATGTCCCACTGTTCCCTAACTCAATGTAATAATGGCTGTGGGACACACACAACACAGCAGCTACAAACCATAGCGTTTGATTGTTATCTGTGTCCTCCACAGTACTCCACGCACATCATGAGACAGCCACTAATTAAGACGTACTGAATAAATTAATGCAGCTGAGCAAACATTGCTGGGTTCCTGCAATGCCCAGGGTATCATTCCGGACACTGAGAATGAAGCAGTGAATAGACTTGCAAGGCCTCTGTCCTGGTGTTTCCACTCCAGGGGGAGGAGACAGAGGGCACACCGAGGGTCAGGCAGAGCATCAGATGTCCTGTCAGATGGTGACATGCAGAAAAAGAAAGGAGTCCTAAACAACAAAGACGGACAAGAGTTGAAATGATCTGTAGTTTGTTGGAAAATGTGGAGTTTTTAGAGTGGGAGGGCAGTGAGAAAAGTCCCAGAGGTAATGCTTTCCCACAGCAGTAACAGTTTTAACAGGGGTTTTAAACTGGCGATAGAGCGCTGGTCGATGAGGATGGCTGCGCTGGCTTTCACAGCCTAAAGCACAGTGTGAAGACAGGGACCAGCCCCCAGCACAGACGTCCATGGCACCTGACCTGTGGGTTCGTGGACCTGGGAAGGGACCTCTCGAATCCTGTGTTTTGTCTCCTCTCGGGTGAGTGGCGAAAAGATCATCACACAGCTAAAACCCAGTGTCATTTGTCTTTGACCAGCACATATGAAGCTAGAACCTGAGATGGCATGTTCAACAGGGTCCAAATGGAGATGCCGTTCCCCTAGTTGCAGCGGCTAGACACGGAGGGAGAAGCTAATTGAGACAGAGATGCACAAACACAGGACAATGTGTACAGCATCCCTAGTTGCAAAGCATGCAGAGGAGAGTGGGTGTGTTAGCGTTGCAGATAACTGGATGGGAAGAAAGAGGAGGTGGGTCTGGGTGCCGTCAGCTCCTGACACTGAGTCAGAGGCACACGAGCCGCGTCCTGCGGGAGCCTGTGCTCTGCAGGCTGACGGATCCCAGCTGCGACCTCCCAGCTCCTCTCCCTTCCACGAAGCCCTCTGGGAACTCGGTGGTGACTTCATTAGCGTCCAGTTCCAGTGCTCCAGAGGGAATTGCTTGTGCAGTGTCCAGGTTGAGGTTGGCCAACAAAATCCAAAGAGAGAGCCAGGGATCGAATTTAAAAGCAAACAGATACAGCATTTTCTGGCCCAGGGTTTGCTCACAGTCTGTGGAATCCTGTTAAGCAGGGTGATGGCTAAGCTGCATGGCAGAGACGAACACCAGGGCCACCCCCCACCCAGACCGGCACCTCACCACATACTAAGACCACCACTGAGGAGAGGGGCTGTCACACCATGATATGTCCCAGCAGTAGAGGTTGTGCAAGCGGACACTGAGTGTGGCCTCAGAAGAAGGAGGTAAGTGATAGAAATCTGGGAGGGAAGCCCAGGAGTTATCAAAAATTACTCAAACTCCCCCCCCAGTAAAGTTGGATTTGGCATGCAGATAACACGCCCTTCTTCACATGCCAGGGGACAGAAAGAGAAGTGTCAGCTTCCCTGGCCAAGTCCCTGATGACACGCTATGTTTGCGCTCTGCCTCTAGCAGCTGGGTGCGTGGCCGTGTGGCCATCCTCAGAGGAACTCCATCTTGATAAGAACTTTCTCATTTTATTAGCAAGGCATCTGAGCCAGGGGGGCTTGGCTGTCCCCTGCCTCCCTGGGGAATGGGTCAGGACCAACCACGACATAGAGAGGGGCAACCTATTGAAGGGGGCAATAACTGAAGACCCTGAGCTGGGCTCTCCAGGGCCGGAGGGTTTGCTGACGGAGCGGAAATGCTCCCACCTGGGACGTGCAATGGCAGGGCTGCTGGCCTGGGAGACATGGTCTTGGGCAGCGGGAAGACAGCTCTGGAGCCATGTCCCAAGTCCATCACGTTCTTGCTAGGGACCCTGGGGCAAGTTCCATAAACTCTCTCAGCCTGTTGCCTGCTACATAAAATCGAGATCATGAAGGCACCGACCTCCAGTGACTGTTACGAGGATTGGTGAGACAGCTCACCGAGTCCTAACCAGAACCTTCAGTGGAGTGTGGGCTCTGTGAGTGCCTCGCATTTCCATGAGGGTTGCTGCCGCTGCCATGCTGAAGGGTTTCTATGTCCCAGAAGCGGAGGGCTGACATTTATCAAGCACTCGTAGGCACTAGGTTCTGTGCCAAGTGCCTTAAACAAACATCCTTATCTCACTTAATTCTCACGGCAAACCTATAACACAGGACTATTATTGTGTCAAGCTATGTCTAACAGCAGGTCACAGGGCAGTCAATTAAGAGGGAATTGATCCATGAGAAAAATGGATTTTTCTTCCAAATTCAATGTCTTCTAGTAGGTGGTCCTGGCTGGGATCAGTGTCCCGTGAACTCTTCAAGAACCCAGGCTCTTTCCATCTTATTTCTCCCCCATGCAGGCTGGTTTGTCCCCTCATGGTCATAAGATGCTGCTGCAGCTCCAGATGTCACACACAGATGTGACAACATCATGGTGAACGGTGTTTGCTCCCGTCTGGCTCTCTTTATTAGGGAAGGATGCCTTTCCTCTAAGCTGATGGCACAGGAGCCCTCAGGTGTCATCCGTCAGGACCAGGGTATAAGCTCTCCACTTAGCCTCATGGTTCCCTAGCAAGCAGCTCACTGGAGGGTTCATTGTCCATGGTGGGAGTTGGGCTTTGCCATCAAGAACTGGGGGAGGGGAGAAATGATGACATTGGATCACTTGCAGCGGAATGGTGGAGTCTTGGTAGCATTGTGTGGGGTGAAATGGGCGAATCAGAAAAAAAAACAGGAACTGCAGGATTCCATACATTGGTGGGACATAGAAGCAAGACTAAGAGGCATGGATGGGAGTGTGGTGGTTACGGGGGGTGGGGGGAGGGAAGGAGGGAGAGGGGTAGGGGGAGGGGTACAGAGAGAACTGGATGGAGGGTGGCGGAGGACGATCTCTCTTCGGGTGATGGGTATGCAACAGAACTAAATGACAAGATAACCTGAAATTGTTTTCTTTGAATGTATGTACCCTGATTTATTGATGTCACCCTATTAAAATAAAAATTTATTTAAAAAAAAAAAAAAGAACTGGGGGAGGGAGGCAGCTGATAGCCCCTTCTAAAACTCTAGCCTGCCCTTTACTAGGAGCAAATCGAGGCACAGAGAGATGAAACGACATACCCAGCATCACACTGCTGGCAGTTGGCAGACCTGGGGTAACTCCAGACCCACTGCCTACCTCCTTTCTATTTTTATTCCAGAAGTTACCTTGTTTGGACAGCATACTAATGAGTTAACTGAGAAGGTCTGAGTTGATGGTAGTGCTTCCTAATGAAACCCATTGCTCAATAGAAAAGCTGGATTGACGAATGAACCTGAGTCCCAGGATGGGTCAGGGATGCTGAGTGGCAATGAGATAATTCAGTTCAAGGGGCTGTCCAGCCCCCAGCACCACCTCCACGTGTAGGATTAACAAAACAGTTCCAGAGAGCACAGGCATGGTTTCCAAGGTCGTTAGAAGAAAACAGTATGCCGGGTAGAGAAGATGTTGCTTTATTGGCTGCAACCTCCATGTAGGGGCTAGGGGGGACCCCTCCCACTTATGCCACGAAATTAGGTGGCAACTTTGGACCGGTGAAATGTGAATGAAAATGATAAGTGTCACTTCCGAGTGGAACTGCAGAGCCACTCAGTGATTCACCACATTCCCTTCTGACTGCCACTGCCACTGTGACCATGAAAACACAGGGACAGATGGAGCCTTGGTCAGCCTGGGCCTCTGAGTGGCCATCAGAACCCCTGGCGATGACACCAGATGTGCAGCATGAGTGAGAGATGAACGGGGAGAGACACAGGGAGAGATGGGGTTGTTTGTTACTGCAGCATAACTGAGCCTGATTCCCAACGTTCTTTGTCTCAGAAGCACCAAGGAAGTAAGGGAGGAAGCCACAAGACTGTGAGGCAATCACAAGCAGAGGGTATAACAGCAGGTGCAAAGGCCCTGAGATGGGAGTGAGCGCAGTGATGTATTTCTGTAACAGCAAGGAGGCCCACGTGGCTGGAGCAGCCCCAGCAGCACGTGGGTGCTGAGATGGAGTCAGAGGTGCTGGGGTGGAGGGGAAAGATTGATAAAGTCCTTGCAGACCACTGTCAGGTTAAGCACAGTAACTGTAAGTGTCTGGGAAGGGGAGAGTCTCCAAACCAACTGGCACACTTATCCCCCAAGGCCTGTGTCCAATTCTGCTTTTAACAAGTAACAAGGAGAAGGTGCAGCCAGGGGTGCCCACCCCGCCCTCCACACAGGCAGTGGGATGAGCATTGCTGGATGGGCCCCTGACCCCGGGGCTGCTCCTCCTCCCTGGCGAGGGACCTTCCAGCTGGCCTTGAGTTTGGCTGCAGGTCTTCGTTTATTTGGGGCTTGGAGAGACTTTCCGAGTGGCTCTTCTCGGTGTCTTTCTGTTTACGAAGATGACTCTCACATGAGCCTCCCAGGGCTGTTCTGCTGATCCAAGCATCTGTTCAGCTGAGGCTCCTTCTCTATTTATTTCTCCAGTAAACAACCAGGGCAAATGCAGGGCTCTGTGGTATTTCCACAACTCCCACTGCCAGTGCCAAGATCTAATAGGATGCAGAGACGATGAGGGCACAGTGAGGGCCCCGTGATCTGAGCAGAACACAGCGTGAGGCTCTGCCATCTCCAGGCAGAAGTTGTATCTTTGCTGCAGGCCCCCATGTCACCATGGCCCCCACGACCCCAGAGGTGTGGACAAAGTTGACCACTCTAGTGGACATCTGCTGACTTTGCCCCACCAGCCTCAGCTCCCTCTTTTGCTATTCACAGAGCCTAGTGACCTCCTTAAGGGCCAAAAGACCATCCTTCCCCTTTCTCAATCCAGGAAGCTTCAAGGTAGGCTTGAAGCCCCCTGCTTTCCAGCCCCCACACCTGCACTCACATCTAGGAACAGGTACATGGCTGGGTCCTGACCACTGAATTTCTTCTACCTCCTCTGGCCTTTACAGTTGGCTCTGCAGCAGTCATGTGACCCAAGGTGGACCAATGTGGAACATCCAATGACTTTTAGGGGAACTATTCAGAAAAAGTTGGGTCTCTGTTCAGATTGCTAAGATGGCAGGATGTGAGCTCAGAGCTGCTGGTAACCATCTCAGCCACCAGATGGGGGGAACTTGCCTGAGAATAAAGACAACACAGAAGAAAGCAAAGTGAAGAGAGAGACACAGACTTCTGAAAGTAATAGTTGAGCTCCTAGATCCAGTCAAGCCTGAAGTCCCTGGATTTGGCGGTCAAGTAGTTTGTGTGGTTTCCTATCACTCATAATCAATAACCTATTCACAGACATACATCGGTAGATCTATATAAGAAAGAGGGGTGTGGTAGAAGAACGAACACCGGACAGGATGAAGAATGAGAAAAGGCAAGTGTGAGAGCAGAGGGCAAGGAGGCCTGAGAGTCACGTGCTTGCGGTGGTTTTGGGAACCTCAGCATAAACGCCAGAGTCATCCTCCACAGCCTACTGGCCCCGTGGGATCGGGCTCACTGCCTCTGGGGCCTCACCTGCTCTTTCGCCCTCCTGCATCCTCTGTTCTAACCGCACGGCCTTGATATACAGTTTCTATGCTGTATAATAAATTACCCTACTTAGCAGCTTTAAACGGCATCTGTTTATTAGCTCACAGCTGTATAAGTTGGGAGTCCAACACAGCGTGGCTGGCTGGCTTCTCTGCTCAGGCTGAAACCAAAGTGCTGGCCAGCTGTGCTTTCATGTGAAGCTGAGGGCTCTCTTCTAAGCTCGTTCCTGAAATGGGGAGAACTCAGTTCCTTGTGGCTGTAGGACTGTGATCCCCATTTCCTTGATGGCTTTCTGCCCAACGAGGGGCAGCTCTCAGCTCTTCAAGGCTACCTTGTCACATGGTTCCTCCGTCTGCAACCGTCAACAGCACATCAAATGTTTCTCATGCTTCCAGCCAGAGAAAACTGCTCTTAAAGGGCTCACCTGATTAGGTAGGCACACCTGTCTCCTTTCTGGATCTTAAGGTCAATAAACTGGGGACTTTAAATACAAATGTAGAAACCCTTCACAGCAGCACCTAGATTTATGTTTGGGAAAAACTGAAGGGTGAGGATCTTGGGGGCCAGCTTTAGAATCTTGCCCACCACAGCCTCCTTGTTCCTCTCTAACATTCCAATCATGCTCCCCCTCGAAGTCTTGTACATGCTGTTCCCTCCTCCATGAAAGCTTTGGGTATGGGTGGCCTCCTGAACCACCCCTCACTTCACTCAGGTCTCCATACAAATGCTCTGCCCTTGAGTAGCCCCCACTGACCAGCCAACGGAAACATCGCCCCCACCGTTTCACCCAATTTTTTTTTTCTTCATAGAGTTTATGTGCTATTCCGGGTTTAACAAAGACAGCTCTATCTCCCCCACTGGACTGTAAGCCCTGGGGACAGGGACTTTATTTTGTTTGCAGAGCCTGGCACAGAGTAGATGCTCAATAAATATTTGTTGAGTGAAAGGATGAACACGTTTCTTAAATTTCTTAATGGTCTTAAATAGTCACCCTGAGTTCTTTCTCGTGTTTATCTGCCAGCCTGGGCTCCATGGGAGGCAGAGTACAGCTAAGACTGAGAGCTCAGGCATCGAGCCAGATGGCCTGAGTTCACATCTTAGGGGCCAGGCTCTTCATCAGCAACACAAGAAGAATATCAGGACCTACCTTTAAGGGTGTCTGTAGGTGCTTAATGAAATGATCCAGGTCAAGTGCCTGGCATCCAAATCAGAACCATATGATGACACTGCTTCACACCCTCAGGTAGGCAAAATGTATGAAACACTGACATTATTAAGGGTTGGCAAGGATGGACGCGACAGGGACTTCCACTGAAAGTACACATCACTGCAATCATCTTTGGCAAAATCTAGCGGAGCTGCAGATGTGCATATTCAATCCTGCCTAGTAGACCAGCACAGTAATCCTCATCACAACATCGTTTTCAACTGGATCTACCACATCTACCAATATACAGTACTGTGCTTGATCAATAGGATCTTACAATAGAGGCTCACGGATGCAGCGAGCAACAATACAGCATCCACTGATTGACTGGCAGGCACTAAAGTACGCGCTGTACATAAATAAATTTTCATTTCATCTTTCTCCTCACATTAGGGGTGAGACATGAAGGTTCAGCAATACACAATTACTTGCTCAAGATCACACACAACTGGGAAGCGGCACAGCTCTGACCTGCACCCGGGCGGAGGATAAGGTAGGGAGGGCGAGGGAGAGGGAGGAGGAAAAAGGAAAATGAAAGGGCAGACGAAATGACAGCTGCCACACAATCTCAGAGAGGACTCTAGCCTGCAAAATGCTAAACACAGGCTACCACACAGGACCCAGAATTTCACTCCCGGGTACATACCCGGGAGAAATAAAAACACAAATCCACCCAAATGCTGGTCCGTGAATGTTCCAGCAGCATGAGTCATCAGCGTCCATCAACCTATGAACGGGTAAATAAAACGTGGTGTATCCGCACGGTGGACCAGTGATTTTCAAGCTTTTCCATCTCACGGTACACATGGACTAATGACAAAAATCCTGACACCCCCCCAAATAGGTGTAATTTCATTCACACCAAACAGCTATTGTTGTGTTAGCTGCTGTCGTTTTTTTTAACTTGACAATCGAAGGGAAAAGTGGCCAGTGCCCCTGATGATGTAATCATGTATTGCATGTTTTAAAAATTCTTGCAGCACACAGGTTGAAAATAGCTGCAGTGGAATATTACTTGGCCATAAAAAGGGAGGGAGCATGGATACATGCTAAAATGAGGAAGAACCTTGAAAACATGATGCTAGATGAAAGATGTCAGTCATAAAAGGTCCCATATCATGGCGTGCGGGGGACCCCGGGTTCGATTCCCGGCCAGGGCACATAAGAGAAGTGCCCATTTGCTTCTCCACCCCCCCCTCCTTCCTCTCTGTCTCTCTCTTCCCCTCCCGCAGCCAAGGCTCCATTGGAGCAAAGATGGCCCGGGAGCTGAGGATGGCTCCTTGGCCTCTGCCCCAGGCGCTAGAGTGGCTCTGGTCGCGGCAGAGCGACGCCCTGGAGAGGCAGAGCATCGCCCCCTGGTGAGCGGAGCGTCACCCCCTGGTGGGCATGCTGGGTGGATCCCCGTCGGGCGCATGTGGGAGTTTGTCTGACTGTCTCTCCCCGTTTCCAGCTTCAGAAAAATACAAAAAAAAAAAGGTCCCACATCATATGATTTTATCTGTAAGAATTGTCGACAACAGGCAAATGTATTAAGACAGAATGCAGATTAGTGGTTGGCAGGGGTTGGGGAGAAGAATGAGAAGTGACTGCTAATAGGTACAGGGTTTCTTTGCGAGGGACAAAAATGTTCTAAATGTAGATTGTGATGATTGTTGCACAACTCTGTGAATATACTGAAGACCACTGGATAGTATAATTTAAAAGGGGGAATTTCGTATGTGCACTGTATTTCAATAAAGCTGTTTCTTAAATGTGTTCTAAGGATTTCTGGTTTGCTGAGTGTTGATGAGGAATGTTCACGAAAAAATAAGTTTGGTGAACACAGGTTAAGGAAGTTCAAGTCAGTAAGTAAATCAGCAATATTTTTGCTGCAGGGCTTCTCAGAACCTTCAATTTGTAGAGATACATGGTTATACTCCTAAGGGGAACACTTTTTGATAATAGACAGTGTTTATTGAGTATACACAATGTGCCAGGTATATATTAACTCATTTACTCCTCACACTGATACTACGCAGTAAGTACTATGATTTTGGCTGTTTCACAAATAGAGACTGAGGCACAGAGAGGTTGAGAATCTTGCCCAAGATGACACAGCTAGAAAGTGGCAAAGCCAAGATTTTTTTTAAAAGTTTCTATTTTATTTTTAAATTGATTTTCAGAGAGAGAAAAAAACACATTGATTTGATGTTCTATTTATTTGTGCACTCATTAGTTGATTCTTGTATGTGACCTGACCGGGGATCTAACCCGCAATCTTGGTGTATCAGGATAAATCTCTAACCAATTGAGCAACCAGCCAGGGTGCAAAGCCAAGATTTGAACCCAACTAGTCCTATTCTTGGATTCACGCTAAATTGCTTATCTTGCTGCATTTCCAAAATATGTTTGACAATGGCTTAATTTAACAAAAAGAATCCCAAATCATTTGCCTTCTCTCCAGCTTCGAGGACAGTGCCCTGGTCCACTGTCACCTGGACAAGTGCAGTGCCTTTCCCCAGTCTCGCCATCTCCACCCTCACTTCATTCTCCTTCCTGAGCACAGATGGAATGATTCCCTTGCTTCAGACCCTCCGATGGCCTCCTGTTGCCTTTAGACCAAGCTTTCCCAGCTTAAGCACTCCACCCATTTAGGGCTGCCCTGTGCCCTGTGCGATGTTTAACAGCCATGGCCTCTACCCACTAGATATCAGTAGCCTCCAAGTTGTGACAGCCAAATATACCCCCGGACATTGTCAAATGCACCATGGGAACAAAGTTGCCCCAGTTGAACTCACTGCCTTAGAATACCATCTCAACTTCTCACCCTGGCTGATAGGCCCTGGTGTGGCCCTTGCCCACCTCCTCTCCAACCAGCTGGTTGTCCCCGTGCCCTCCGCAGCATGGGTACTGCTCTCTGATCTCAAACTCTCCGTCCTCCTCAGGGCCTCTGCATGTGCTCTTCGCCCTTCCCATGGCTGGCTCTTCCTCACTGCGCAGACTTCTTCTGTCCACCTTGTTTGCTGTTTCCTGTCTGCTCACTCACTCTCCTAACACCCCAATTCTCTTTCCTTGCAACATATCATTAAATTCATTGAATCGATGTCATGTATTTAGTTTTGTCCTTATAATCTGACTTCACCAAAACACCAGCAATGTGTGTGTGTGTGGGGGGGGGGCACTGGGTGATCTTGCTCTTTGTTGACTCTCCAGTGCCGAGAAGAGCCCTGGGCAGCAGGACAGCATTTGTCTCCGTGTGCTGGAAGAATCGTGGATTCGTCACTATGCAAATCGAAAAGCCCTTCTGGTGTGTGCTTGTGGACGGTAAAGATGGAGGCCTGGAGGGGGAAGCACCTTAAGAGTTTCTATCACCTTGGCTTTGGGCACCCAACATGTCTTCCGATCTTTTGTAAAGGGTCTCTTTCTATCAAACCCAGTTGCCAGGAAATCTTAAAAATGGAAAATAATAAAAGAAGCAAAAGAAGAGGCAGAGGAGGAGGACGAGAATGACTTGCAATATTTTAAAGTCTCCTGAAATTAAAGCAAGTCTCTATTTAGTGTTGACTGATTGTTCAAATAAGGCAGGGACTAGAACTAGACATTGGAGCAGGCCTGGAAAACAGTTGTGGTGGGGTGCCTCTAGGTCATGGCTTTAGCAATTCCAGCAAAGGGGGGGATGTGGAGGGAGGCAATTAGCAGCCCAGTTGGGGTGTGAGGAAAAGAGAAATAAAAAGCAGAGAGGATGAGTCAGGCTGGTGGCAAGAAGCCACCCAGCATGCTAGTAATCAGAAAGGGAACCTTCCCTGCAAATCCACAGGACGACACTAAAGCTCTCCTCAGATTTCCTCCTCTGGGTTGGTCTTCTGTGCAGGGATTTTGCTGAGCACGACTGAATCTCTTGGGCTTGGCTTCTCCTTCTGTTAATGAGAGGCTCCGGCTCGCTTGGAACTTCTCGACATGGAGGGCCCGGCCATAGAGGTCCTGGAAGGCTCTACTGGAGGCCATAAATATTTCAAACCACCTATGAAATATTTTTACTAAAGAAAAAAAAAAATCAAACCGGAAACAGTCAAGACCCTAAATCTAACCAGCAATTTAGAGGAAATAGTGGAGATGGAAAAAAACATGTTAAATGACACCACAGGGTTGCAATCCACAAACTCTTAATTGCACAAAACTCTCCAGGACAAATGACTCAGTGTCTTCAACAAACTGCAAGGAAAGAAAAGAGAAAACCTATAGAATTAAGAGGCTTCCAGCCATGAATGCGTGGACCTCAACTGCACTTTGACCAGAACAACCTACAAAAGCACTTCATGAAATAATTGGGGACATTTCAACAGTGATAGACTATTTGGTGATTTGAAAAGATGATTGTGAACATAAGTTTTGGTATGATAATGGGAATTATGGGGGGTTTTTTTAGAGTCTTTTCTTTAGAGATACATGTTCAAATACTTATGGATGAAATAATGGGTTGCCTGGTATTTGCTTCCAAATAATGTAAAGGGAAAGTTGGGAAGGGGATGGATATAGATGAATGAGTTTGGTTGTGAGCTGATAGTTATGGAAGCGAAGCTGGTGTTGGGTCCATGGTAATGCATTATAGCCCTTCCTCTATAAAAACAAATAAATACACCTTCACTAATAAGATGAGTGATAGGCTTAGAAATATTTCGGTGATATTATTTAAATTCAATTTAACTTTCTTTTATTGATCTGTTTTACATTATACATCCAACTATATAATCACTGGTTATGCAAAATGGGCAAATTAATTCATCAACGCTAAACTGCCCTAACTTTGAAGCACTATCATATGGCAACTCAGAGCAGAGAAATTGTTTCTGTCTGTGCTTTGTCATCTGCGTCTCTATGACACTCAGTAATTTTATTTTTACTTCTTGAAGCCTCAACTTTTTCCCCTGTAAAATGGGTGAGAAGGGGTTTGCAAATGAGATTTTATGTGTGCAGCGCTTGGCCAAGTGTCTGACCCTCAGCAAACTGAAGTTACTGTTATGATCTGTGGCAGAAATACTAGAAGAATGTAGAGTAGGGTCTTATTCATATAAACAAAAGTACGCTTCTTTAGGCATTGAAAGATGCCTGAAATATTATCAATAGATAACAAAGGTAATCCCACAGGAGTCATTCATTTCTTCAACAAACAGTACTGAGGGCTTTAGTATGCCAGGCACAGAGGGCCTGTAGAGCACAGGATGAGTTGGCCCCTGCTCTTCTGGGGCTGACAGGGTGGTGGACTAGAGGCACGTCAAGACAGGAGGAAACGAGAGGTCAAGATTTTCTTAAGGGTGGTCCAGGGAGATGGCCAGATCTAGATTTGAAGAAATCAGGAGAACAGGCCAGGCTGGATGTGGGGAGGGAGGGCAGAGAGTAGGGAGACAAAAAAGAGAACGCATTCCAAGCTGTTAAGGGAAGAGCAAGTGCAAAGGCCCTGGGGCAAAAAAGGAATAATTTCAGGGTCTGAAGGGTCTTGAAGTCTAGAGAAGACACTGGAGCAGTGAGTGGCTGCAGCAGGAAGGAGGTTTATTTCACTTTATTTCATACCTTCTAGATTTTGTAAATATTTCATAAAGAGCATGTATCAGTATTATCATTTTTTACCCCCCCCCCCCCAAAAAAAACCCACCAAAGGAAAACACATCATAAATCCCCAAGGAGTAAAAAAATGATTATGGCATTTTCTTTTTTTTTTTAATGTAACAAGGATGACAGCCACTGCTGTCTGACTGGCTACAAGGGCCTCCCCACCTTTCCCCAGCTCCTTTCCCTTTTCTGGTGAGTTAGGCCTGGATACAAGACTTATGCCTGATTTAATTGATGTTCTTTCCAACCAGGATGGAGGCTCTGGCCCTTGGACAAGTTTCAGGACATCAGGTTGAGTTTGGAGAAAAGTGAGGTTGGGGGGAAAGCTTTTCATTTTCCCAACTGAGTGCAGCTCAAGCACCACCCCAGTGCCAAGCACAGCTGGCCCACAAGAAGAAAGAACTCAGTATTGTGTGGGGACTGCCCTGCAAAGTGGCATCTGCCAGTTTCATCTGCAATTTGTTGCTAGGGACGGAATATGTTTTTCTGGTTTCCTTTCCCGGCCTGGGGCTGTGGCTGACTTTGATGTGGAGGTGATGCACACACCATGCGTGCAAGTTAGCAAGTTACCTGAGCGAGACTGGATACCTGGAGGCAGAGCCGCAGCTGCCTGGGAGGACGCGCTCACGCCTTTCACTTTGCTCTGCCACAGTGGGAACCTTTCAAGTCCACACCTTGTGGTTTCTCCCTGCAGGAATGCCAGGTTTACGATGTGTTTGTTCCTTTCACTGTTTTTCAATCTCACCCTGTGCCCCTATCCGGCACAGGAACTTCCATTTCATGTCAGATCTAATGAAGCCACTGGCTCCTCACTGAGTATAGTTGACATGTGATACAGAATGATCTGTCCTCACGACAGACCGGATGGTTCTGGTCCCAGGAGAGAGGCACCACCCAGCAAACAAGTCTCATGGATGTTATTAACTTGGCTTCCCCTTCAAAGGCCTTTATTTGTTTGTTCCTCATTGCCAATAATAAAGGAGAGCCCACCTGCGGCAACAGTGTCAGGAAAGATGAGAAAACTGAGGTCAGAGACATCATTTCAGCACTGAAGATGCCCCCAGAAAATTATGACATGCTCCCAGCCAGACCATCAGCATTGCCTCATACGCTAGTAAGAAGAGCTCAAAATTGAAGTCAAGATTTACCTCTCAGCTCCATCACTTACCATGCTGCAATCTTGCACAAATTGCTCAACCTCTCCATGCCTCAGTTTCACCATCTGTGAAATGGGGATAAAAAATTTTTACCGCTAAGGTTATTCTGATTTAAATCCCCTTCTGACCCTACCACTTAATTATTTTCTTGTCCACCTATTAATCCCAGTTCCCCCCTCCCGAAGGGTAAAGACACTGCCTGCCTTGTTCACAGCTGTGTCCTCAGTACCCAACACTTCCTCGCACAGGGTAGATGGTGAGCAAGTATTTGTGATCACAGTAACAAAGGCCCTCAGCACACTGCCTGGCACTGGCAGCCATCATTACGAACAGAGGGAGGAAGCCCATTATTATTGATGATGGGAAAGCAGGTTTCATTTCTAAACTATCCATAACTAGAAACTGAGCTGTCAGGTGGCTTTTCTGGGGGCCAAGTCCCCAGGCTCCGTCTGGCAGGACCAGCCCCTCACAGACCCAGGAGCCCAGTTGCTGCAGGGGCTCTCCCCGTTGCCCTCTCTCAAGGACATCCTCCCCCAGAGGCAGGACCCCACCCTGGGGCTTCCACACCCCTCCCCTTTGCTCCTGAAGGCTCTGAGAGAGCAGGGAGAAAGGCACACCCCACCAATGTGCAAGGGGACAGTGTGCTCCCATGGCAGGATTGCGAGATAAAGTACTGACACCAGCAAAATTTGAATTTCAGAACAGTACGTTTTTAGCAAAAGTATGTCCCTGAGGTTGCATGGGACCCTAAAAAAAAGTAGTCAGTGTTTATCTGAAATTCAAAATTAACCGAGCATCCTGTATTTTCATTTGCTAAATGTGAACCTGGGCCTGCCTGAATTGGGGGAGCTCACTTTCTCCCACCTGCAAAACTGCTATGATCCCATGAGGAACCCTCTGGGGTGGTTAGACACTTAACAGAGAAGAGGCGGAGTGAACCAGACTATGGAAGCCCTCATGAATGTCTCCTCCATGAGCATCAGTAAGGCAGGATTTGGGTTTGCTTTGCTCACGGCTAAGCCCAGTGCCCAGCACTGTATCTGCCACACGCCTGAGTTGCCATAACTATTTGTTACAATGACAAATCTCTGGTACACCTATACCTAAACAGATACAGGTACACATATACACACACCGCATAAAAGCATTTCAATGAAATCTAGGTCCAACATCCCAAGCATACCCTGCTGGTCGCGGCTCCTTGCTAGACCGCGCTCCAGGAAGGACCCAAGACTTTGTCCCGCAGGTGTGACCATGCCTGATCAGCCTTGCAAGCATGTGCACATTGCACTCCATGGGAGGTGCCATGCGCATGCGTCTGCATAGCCCAGCTGGCAAGGTGCACGCATGCGCAAGAGGGCTCTACCCGGAAGCGCGGGAAGAGCCTGGCTCGCGAGCACGCACGCCGCTGTACCAGAGGAGAGCGTTTGCGGCCGGGTTGGATTCCTGTGCTTGGAGATTTTCATTGCCGCCCGCCTTCATGGCCTTTGCTCCGATGGGGCCTGAGGCCTCATTCTTCGAGGTTCTGGAGCAGCACAGGGCGTCCCTGCTGGCCGGCCTGAGGAGAGGCGCTGGGCAGCCCTGTGGCGCTGGCGCGGGGACGCACCTGGCCTCCAGGTACAGGACGGCGCCGGGGCGAGTGCTGGAGGTGGACGGAGAGGGCTCCACGGCCTGGCCTGGGGCTGCACGTGCTCTGCCGGGAAGGTGGCTGCCTCCCGGGTGTTAGAGGCCCCGGGCCGGACCCGGTGGCCAACCAGCCCTGAACCCCGAGAGTGCCCTTCCAGTGGTCAACCAGCCCTGAACCCCGAGAGCGCCCTTCCGGAGCGCGCCTTCCCTTTTCTGCTTTTCATTCTTACTTTGCATTCCCAAATGCCTCGTGACTTCTCCCCCCAGCCCCGTGCCTTCTAGAATGTACCCCTTCTAGAAAGTTCCACAGGGCTGGGCTCGCAGGTTTCCTGAGATCCTTATGGGTCAAGGAGTTGAGGGCACAGTTAAGGGGGATTTTTTGTTTGTTTGTTTTTTTGGATAAAATTTTAACTTGAGTCTTCAGGAATTTTTTTTTAAAGAGAAAATGTTGGGAGTTCTCACTCAATATGTGTATTTTATCAAAATGCTCAAGGAAGTCAACCCATTTTAAGGGGTTTATAATAAAATAGTGTTTTTCTTGACTTGGAAGGGAAGGCAGGGTACATATTTCAAACGGTTTCTTTGATATCAATTAAAGCTCAGAGTGGGGTGCTGATAAAATCAATCATGTGGGCTCTGCAGGAGCCCAACTTAGAATTAACTACAGAACCATACTGAAACTTTTACTTAAAGTGCTCTGTTTGCTTCCTTGACCTGCTTTTCTGGTTTATCGACAGTTTTCCCTCCTAAATGAATGGCTATCTTATTTTTAAGCCCAAATCAACTACCAAAAAAAAAAAAAAAAGAGAGAGAGAGAGAGCGAGAACACCCACAAGCAAACAAATTTTTACATAAGGCTTTAGTGTGAGGGAGAATTTAGGAGGATGAGAGAAAAGAGGGAGTCGAGGTCCCTGGTTTACATTTCAGATGTAAATTCGTCTGATTGTATCTCACACTTGGTCACCATGTTGTCCTGCCACGTCTCAAACTGGAAAAAAAAAAGTGAATGAGAGATTGAGTCAGTTTCCACCTGTCGAGATTAGGAAATATTAAATGTTTTCAAATGTGTTGTTTAAACACATGTTTTCGGAAGAAAGCAGGTTCTCGTGGAAATGAGAAGCATCTACATTTTCCCCATTTGCCAGATTTGATTTTCCATCCTAGGCAATATACGAACGGTATTTATAACCGAACAGCCTTTTTGGAAGCTGATGGCTTGAAAAATTAAAAGTCAGCCGACAGAAAACTGAACTAAGTCTTAATAGTTTGCTGTCAAGTGGCCTAAGAGTGGCCAAGTCTTTTCGTGGTAGTGATTAAACTTTCTTTTTTTTTTTTTGTATCACTAACATTCAAAAGGACTGATTTAAGGCATGAGACCAATGGGTAATGTGCTACAAAAAGAAAGGTTTCTTTTGAAATACTTTTGCATTGCAGTTTGGGGAAATAAATTCAACGCCAATATGACATCACTTTTAAATGAAACACTGAGTAGTAGTTCAAGCCAACAAGTTTGTATTTCAGAAGGTTAATATGTAACATAGATTAAAATAAATTTATAAATTGTATCATCTGGTCATTAATCTAAAAGGGAGATATTACTTCAATGGGTAATTTGTTTGAAAAGTAAAATTACAAGCAAATTAAACTCTCTTCCGTAACCACTATCAATGCAATGGTGGTTTTAATGCAGTACTGATGTCGGAATTTAGTGGAGAATGGCGTCATTGAGGTGGATTACCTAGTCCTAAAAAACAACCAATGGGACAAAAAGTTTTTTCAGGGTTAATCTGGGGAAATGCTACATATTGTAAAGAAATAATTTAGAATTAAGGTTGAATCACCATGTGTTTATTGTTTCAGTTCTGAGGTTCTTGCAGCTATAGAAAATATTATCCAAGACATAATCAGAAGCGTGGCAAGAAACGAAGCACCTGCCTTCACGATAGACAACAGATCGAGCTGGGAAAATATCAAGTGGGCATTTTGCACTTTTTAGTTTTTAAATGCAGTATCTGTGTCGTCATTTGAATTTATTCAAGTTAGAGTTCTAGTCGGATTTTATTTTTGTATTGCTTTAACCCTGCCCAAAAGGCATGAATATAGGCATGAAAGATAAGGCAAAGGAGAAAACAATGCTAAGAAGAAAGAATGGAGCTCTGAAAGAGGCTAGAATTCAAAATGCATATGATAAAGCCTTATAGTCCAGCTAAAAATAGGCTCCAAACTTAGATCTAAGCTTTCTAGCACTCAGTGGTGGAAATTATCATCTGTACTGAGAAAGCAAACTTCTTGTTCAGGGGGCTTACAACCAGTCCTGATATGGAGACTAAAATAAATGTGTCCTGAACATAGAACACGTTTCAAAGGCTCTTTCTCCTAATAGGGCTTGCTCTCCTAAGTCATGTGTCCCAGAGAGTAAAATCAGCAAACAGCTTTATCAAAATCCTGGAACCTAGCTACACAGTTTGTTTTTCTGAAATCCTCAGCCTGTAGAATTTTTCCATTAAATAATGAAAAACACTACAAAAATAGTTCTCAGTGAGAGTTATAGAAACAGAATAAGAGTAATTTTGAGGCTCAGAGTCACTAAGTAGTCTTTTATGCTCGATATAATTAACATAAGATGTAAGCTTTTGAATCTTATTTTGCTTTATGCTTTGCAAGATGGATTGCATCAAGCCTTGAAGCTGCTGACAACTGGCCTATTTTCCTGGTACCTTGTGCCACCTTTAGGACAGGCTTGGTATTTCAACTTAGCAACCTAATATATTATACATGATTTCCTATCCAAAGTTAATGTAACTTTGGAAGTAAATCAGAAATTAAATATTTCAAAACTTATTAAATGAGTAAATTGTTAAAAGTTAGCAAAATTCTAATGGAATTGTGGAATACGTATTTGAAAATAGTTCACATACACTTAAGTGTCTCCCCCGGAAAGAGATACACAGACACACACACATATCATAATCAAAGGTCTATAATTCCTTTATTTTAAACACTTTCTTTTGGTGCCTCTACATGTCACAACACTAATTACCTAATTATCACCTGGAATTATCTAAGCTTAGAACCGAATTATCCTAAAGCTTTAGTACTTACGTTACAAAGAAGTGTGGATTTAAATGATATGCAGAAGAGGACATTAAGTGAATATTTTTTGGCATTCAGAAGTTAATTCTCTTTTTATTTCATTTTCTTGCTTTAAACACAATTATAGGTTTGAAGATTCTGTGGGTCTTCAAATGGTATCTCATTGTACCACAAGAAAAATCAAAAGTGATTCACCAAAATCAGTTAAAAACTTTGGTAAGTTCATCTTTCTTAGCTTTTAATAGTAAGTGAATTTGGTTTCCCTCTGGGTTTTCATTGTTCCTAGTTAAATAATGTTACTTGTTTTTTAATGGACAATCCTTGTATTGGAAATAAATTTGTAGAATTTTGCATTGTCATTGACCATGGGAGTAAATAATAATTCCAAAATAAAATTTCAAGGTACATGGTTCAGTGGAGAAGTATTCTCTTCAATTTTGCTGTTCATTGAGCAACTAATTTTATCTGATACTTCAGGCAATTATATATTCTATACTTAACACTTCTGTTGGAAAGATGATTTTTGTAATGTTTTAGAAAGTAATTGGGGACAGTTAAATGTTTTTAATTAGTCAGAAAAATGATGAGTAACTTGTTTGTTGCATCTTATTTTCCAGCTCTAATTCTTAAAATATTGTCCATGATTTACAAACTGGTACAGAGCAACACTTACGCAACCAAAAGGTAAATATATTGTTCTAGTCGATTACTTTAAAATGCAACGTGAGATTTAGTTAGATTAACTTTCATTACATGTTTTGAAAAGTTACGTAAAGTGTGGGTAATAGATTACTTGTTTATATGCATATTTCATCCAGGTAAAGCTTTCTTTAAATAATATTCCAATACGTGTTGTATTCAAAGAAAACATGGTTACTTAAAAATATATATATTTTAAATTTCATAGAGACATATATTACACTGACAGCCAACTCTTCGGTAACCAGACTGTTGTGGACAACATTATCAATGACATTTCCTGTATGTTAAAAGTGCCAAGGAGGTGTCTACATATAGTAAGTAGCATTTAATACCAAATATATATATATATTAATTTATTGATTGATTTTAGGGAGAGAGAGGAAGAGAGAGAGAAAGAGAAACATCACTTTGTTATTTCACTTATTTATGCATTCATTGGTTGATTCTTGTGTGTGGGCTGACCCTGAATGCAAACTGCAACCTTGGCAAGACAGTGCTCTAACTAACCAAGCTATCTGTCCAGGGCAGTAACAAACGTTTTAAGGCGAAATGTTTATATAAAAATTGTAATCAACGAGTAAGTTTGATCTTTGCCTTCTTTTGATATGTTTGATACTATATTTTTCTCAATGTAAATTTAAATATTCTCAATGTTTTCCCCAGGATGAATGAGCCAAAGTAGATGAATTACCAAATATTTTTTTATTCCTAAATACTCTTACATATTTTCTCCTTCATTTCTTAAATTACAGTCTCAGCTAAAAATGCATCTTTTAGCAGATGTACATGAGGAATGACTTTGCAGCATAAGATATTTTTATTAAAAAGTTTTCAAATGTCTCTTTTTTTTTAAGTTATCTACATCAAAAGGTTTAATTGCTGGCAATTTAAGGTACATCGAGGAAGACGGCACCAAAGTGAATTGCAGCTGTGCAACAGTAAGGGTCACATACTTTAACTCCCCTTCAGATCCCTTGATGTAGAAATGTATTTTATTTCCTGCTTGTTATGTAGTTTGAAGGTTAAGATTTTAAAATAAAACTGAAGGATGAATAGGTATATGAATAGGTAGAGTTTCAAAATATGCCATTTGTTAAATGTCATTGAAACAAATGTACATGTTTCTTTTGAAAGTGTACTGTTGTTCTTAGGTAGAGTGTGGGTAGACCGTTTTAGCATGGCTATTTAAGTAAACTTCATAAAATGTTCTGGTTCTGAAATGAATATGTTTAAAATTAAACTATTTTGCTCAGCTTTGGTATAGAGAAGGCCCACAGAACTAAATTAGCACAGCAGTTTGGAAAGAAGGAAGGTGATGCTTACGAGATCCTGCTGAAGGAAGTCTCCTTCATCCATTTCTGATTTTTTTTAAATTCATTGACTTTAGAGAGAGAAGAAGGGAGGGAGAGAGAGACAGAAACATCCATCTCTTCCTGTATGTGTCCTGACCAGGGATCAAACCCACAAACTTTGTGTCTCTGGATGATGCTCTAACCAGTGGTCGGCAAACTCATTAGTCAACAGAGGCAAATATCAACAGTACAACGATTGAAATTTCTTTTGAGAGCCAAATTTTTTAAACTTAAACTATATAGGTAGGTACATTCCTTATCAAGGTAGCGCCACACGTGGTATTTTGTGGAAGAGCCACACTCAAGGGGCCAAAAAGCTGCATGTGGCTTGCGAGCTGCGGTTTGCCGACCACTGCTCTAACCAACCAAGCTAACCAGCCAAGGCACATTTCTGCTTTTTAAGCCACATAGCCACAAAGTTTTCAAGAAATTCTCACCTGCTGGGAAGTAGTTTGGGTCATGTGTCTGTTTTCTTACTGAAGAATAAATCTGTTTCCTATTGTTTTTTTACCGAGGCATACTTCTCTGATAACAGGTATATTTTTAAAAAATGAAAATACAGGATTTTTGTGATAAATTTTTAAATGTGGTTATGCTTTCTTTTTATCTAAAATAAAAACAGCCTTCTCTTGTTATCCTAGGCTGTTGCTGTGCCATCTAATATTCAAGGAATTCAGAGTATCCTTTTGTATTTGAATGGGAAAACTACTTAAATTTCTAGAATGTTCATTCATTCATTACTTTGATAAATCAAGCCTTCTAATGTGTAACCAACAAGCTAGACTCTATAAGGATGAAGATGAAGGATGAATAGGTATATGAAAGGAAACTCCATGTTTCCTTCTGTAGGACTCTCCTAGGAGCTTACCATTTAGTAGGAGAGAGAGATAACTGTGCATATGAATAGATACGTGACATATTTCAAGGTAAAAATGAAAATACTATAAGCTGCTTTTGAATTGATCGGTTAGGCACCATAATTTAGTTGGTGGTTAAATTGAAATACTCTTGCCTTACATTTGTCCACCTTGACTTCATAGATTTAATTACAGATGCAAAATTTTTATTAATTGTAGAGAAAGATGCGACATTTCAGCGACTGCTAGATGATAACTTTTGCAACAAAATGGCTCCATGCATCATGGTTACGGTATATTATCCACCTCTACTATAGTTCCAAGACTAACATAGTACTTTAGTGATTGGTAAGAGGGCTTTAAAATGTCATCTATAGAGCGTGGACCACATTCTCGGCAATAGGATGCATCCTTTGGGGTCATAGAACAAGAATTTCCAAAGCATTTATTTAAACATTCTCAAATCTGACTAAAATCAAGGTGATGGTCCCGATTTGTAAATATCAGTGATTTTCTAATACCGCAGTAGGGGTACACAGGTGTGTCACCATCACACCATCCCCACATAGGCAGGGTTGAATGGATAAGAATTGTTCCTTGTTTTCCTCACACAGGTATGGGTAGCAGGTAATTTCATCAAATCAGTCAAAAGGAACCTGCATTTTAAAAACAACAAATGTTTAAAGAACAGCAAAGGACACTGAAGAATGCATTGAGATAGCACACATGGTACTACGGGCATCAGTTAGGAAAGGGTAGTCAGCTTCCTGCTACAGGATAATGTGGGAGGAGTTCATAAAACTGGAGTGATGGATGATGTGCTGGAGTGGGAAAGAAAGAGGTGGGACTAACGGAAGCGTGGGGTGTGGGTGGATGGAACGATGACAGAATAACAACAGATCGGGCTGCCCTCCCCGGCTCAGCTTTCTCCTGCCTTTACAGATCTTTATAAAAACCCAGGTTTTATAAAGGGAAAAAGCTCATCTACTTAAAATTATTTTGGTTTATTAGATGAACAATAATTGTAATATTTGTGAGCTGTGTTTGTGGCAGCAGTGAGGAGAGCCTCCCCGGAGAGGAAGCAGGGTATCAGGCAGCTGTAGGGAGTCTTGGAAGGCCTGCGCCTCCCAAGGAGGCATCCTACCTGAGTGCAGAAATGTCAGGTGCTAACAGAAGGTTGGGGGTTGGGAGAAAGGAAATGGCAAGCATTAGTGTAGCTGCATCATCAGTTAGAGGGAGAGGGAGAGTCCTGGTGTCAGGGCACCTTCAGAGACTATCGGGTATAAGGATGAAAGAGGAACGGTTGGGGAGAAAGGACTGAAACAAATGACATTTTTAAAGCCAATTCAGAAGGACTTGGTGACCACAGGATATGAGGAATGAGTGAAAATGACCCTGCTGTGATTGGAACCTTGCCACATTATCAATTGATAGCTACAGGACAAGGGGTAGGAAGGCTCAGTTCTTCGTGGAAGAAAAATTTTGAGTGTAGCTTAAGGAATGTAAATTTGAGATAATAGCAGGGAATCCTCTGGGCACCTTGTTTGAAGTTGAGATGGACAATGCAGACTGAGACCCCATAAACAATAGTGGGTATGTTTTGAACCCCTCCTGGTAGGGGGTTCTGTGGCTCACTCTTTGGCCCAGCCCTCTTCCCCTTTCACACCTGGCTGGGCCGACTGGGAGCCAGTGTATTGCAGACAAAGAAAGCTGCGTGGCCTAGGTCTGTGTTCAGTCTTTGGTGATGGAATCACATCTGGTTCTACCACTTAGGAGACGCACTGCAGGCACGGCACTCTGTCACATCTGGGTTGAAGAGCAGCTGTCACAGTGGTTGTAGAACACACGTTTGAAGAGGGAAGAATCACAGAATCCTCTTTCCCTGCTTTGCCTTTCTTCTCGTATGCTGCCTTCTAGTCCTTGCCTGTCTGTGCATTGTTGTTGTCCTGGTGTTCATTGATACGTTACTGCTCCCTGGAACACCCTCGAGGTGACCCGTAATGTTTGCCTCTGAAGAGGGGAGCTGAGAATGGGGGTCAGGCTAGGAAGAGGTCCTTTCTCACTGGATTTCCTTTGGTGCTCCTCCACCACACACATATGTTATCTTTTCCCAAAGGAAAAATAAAAATACTGTGCCAGGAACTTGGCTAAGCACTTTATGTAATTAGAGTCCACCTTTATTGCTATTTATCACACAACTTGTAAAGTTTCTCAGCCACTTTATGAAGTATGTATGTCATTATCCTCGTTTACATGTTAGGGCACTGGGGTGGAGGAAGGTTGTGGCTGGTCAAACCAGGACCTGGATTCAGACAGTCTTGCTTCACTTTGCTGTAGTGTCATAGCTCTGTGTGGCAGATGTCTACCCTGATTTCATAAATAAGCCACAGCCTAACGAGACTAAGAAACTGGCCTGATGTCACCCACTAACAAGTGGCAGAAAGGGAATTCAAACTCAAAGCTGTCCAATGGAAAGCCCATTCTTAATGTCTGCTTGCTGCCTTCTCTGCCCCATGGTTCCTTTGGTTTTCTGCTTTTCTCTTAACACTATTGTGATGCTTATTAAGTTATTTTTCTACATAATTATTGTTTTAATAACTTAATAATATTATTCTACCACTTAACTTAGGTTTATTAAATCCTAAATTTTAACCAGAGACTCTTCTAAGTGCTTTATGGTTACTAAATAATTTCTATAATAACCTCATAAGGTGCTACAGAGCCCTAAATTGTAGAGGTTTTGGAGGTCATTCAGGTTCATGCTACAAAGAAGTGGCAGAGCTGAGATGCCAACCCACGCTGTCTGGCCCCACAGCTGGTACATATATCACCATGTGCAATGCTACCTGTCCATGTCCTTGTTGTTAGATATTTTGGCCATTTATAGTATTTTTGTTGTTTTACAATGTCTTTTTTTTTTATTGATTTGAGTGAGAGAGTGAGCGAGTAAGAGAGAAACATCAGTTTGTTGTTCCACTTATTTATGCATTCATTGATTGATTCTTGCATGTGCCCTGACCGGGGATCAAACACACAGCTTTGGCGTATTGGGATGAGCTCTACCTACTGAGCTAACAGTGTGAAATAACACTGCGGTGAACATCTCTAAGTATGTAGGACTTTTATTATTCCTGTTTCTGCTGAAACATTTCCTAGTACTGAGTCAAAGGGATGAGTCTATGTGGGCATTTTTTGCAGTTAATACCAGTCTTCCACCACCTGAAGTTTAAGGTCAGGGAATCTAATTTTTAAATTATTAATAAGTTAAATATTTATATATTGTTTTATTGATTTCATTTTACTAGAATTAAAATGCATCATTTTGATCTTGCTTTTAGGGGAAGGGGGTACCCGATCTAAACACCAGACTTTTAGTCAAGAAGCTGTGGGATACCTTTCACATCCCCATTTTCACTCTTGTAGATGCTGATCCACATGGTAAGTTATCATTTATATTCGAAGCAATCATAATTAATCATGTTTGTAGTTTTGTGCTTTTCTGCTCATGGAACACTTCCATAAATATTTTTCAAGATTATAGTTATTAGATTAAAATTAATGACTGTAATCACTTGAGGTAATTTATTATTATTTTTAGCTATATTAAACAGAAACATAAGTTTTTCATTGGTAATGTCCACAAAAATAAAATAGACATAATATGAGAGTGCAAATTCTCTAACCTATGATATACAAAAAGTCTAATTTTAAAGTTAACTCTCTTTTAACAGGCATAGAAATAATGTGCATTTATAAGTATGGATCTATGGTAAGAAAAGTATTTTTCTTTTTCCAATATTGAGATATTTTATATTCATTTGGTTATCTCTGCATTTACTTATCAGCCCCTAGTAAGTGGAAGGCCCCCAAAAGGTACCAGGGGAGCTACTGTCCTTGTCTTGGGCCAGCCTGTTTCCATGGCTATGATTCCAGCTTCTGGCATGACCAGTGCAACCACAGATGACAGAGCAGGATGGGCTGTGGGCAAGAGGCACTAATATCCTTCACTCTGCTGCTCTGCTGAAGTAACCTTGGGCCTCAGCAGGCCTCAGTAACAACACTGTATGATGCCAGATACGCTCTGGACATTATCTGCAGCCTTGAGTGTCCCTGACTTCTATGTTTAGAACAGATGGGAAGGATGATGGAGCAAGGTGTTGAGATACAGAATCAGAATAACACAGTAATAAATGTAGGCCAGAGAGGTTCCTTTGTGGTTTTACTTTATAGAACATCAAGCCAGAAACACTACAGAGCAGTTTGAAAACTTTCACTGAAAGTCTAGTTTAGCAAAGCTCTTGTGATTGTCACTTCTGAAGGTTCTGGGGGTGTGAAGCTTTTGGTACTTTTCCTAGATGAGTAAAAAATTTGGCTGCAAAACAAGTGTACTAGTTCTCTGCAACTTAGCCTTACCTAATGTGCTTTTACTCTTTATTTTAGTCTATGTCTTTTGAAGCCCATAATCTCACAGTTCCAGCTATTAGATGGCTTGGTCTCCTCCCTTCGGATATTAAAAGGTTAGATGGTTTAGTAGAACTGGGATATCTAAAATAATGACTCATTGTAATATGTCACAATAAGCCTCAAAAATTACTTCAGGGAAAGCTGTTAATGCTTTTTATTTACATTGTTCACTGTGACTCAGGATTACATAATTATGAATTAAGTTCATTGTTTCTGTTTCAACTACTAAAATACTTAAACAAATTTGGTTAATCAAATTTTCAGCTAGCTAGAAAACATTTTTTGTTTTTACTTTTACCATTAAAATTTTTTGAAATGCATTACACTTAGAAAGTGTAAGACATTGAATCTAGTTAAGTGGCAACCATTGATAACATCATTCACTATATGAGTCAATTCTATGATAGATGTAAATTAAAATTTTATTTAAAAAATCTCATTTTAAGGTTACGATAAGGTTTGGGAACCTAAAGTTTGGCAAGTCTAATATATATGTTCATTGTAGAAAAAAAAATAGCAAGATGAAAACTACCTACAGATGAACAGCTTTACCCTTGTAGATTATTTTCTGTGCAAAATTATATAGCTTTTCACAAAAACAGACCCATACTCTAATATTTTGTAATCTCCTTTTCTCATACACCATGATGAGATCACTTTCCCATATCAGTAAATCCATTTCTCTTCTACAGCCTCACGTTAATGTCTTAGATTACTGAGTTCAAATTCTGGATGTGCCTTGTTTACTCAGCCAGTCCCTCAAAGTCAGACGTTTGGGTGGTTTCCAAATCTCTGTTCTGAGAGATAGCTCTTTGATGGACCCTCTGTAACTGAATCTTTGCCTGCAGCTTTAATTAGTCCCATAGGCTGAATTCCCAGAATAGCTGGGTCAAAGGGTATACACACTTTCAAGGCTTTGGCTGCCCCCTGGGTAGGTTAATTATTTTTCCTTCCCTGGAGAGTAAGAGCCCACCTGTCTTTCAGCATAGGACATCACTTTTATTCATCTCTGCTAATGGGATAGTTAAAAATATTTTATTATTGCTCTAATGGGCCGGTGAGAATGAACTTAAACATGTTTATTAGATTCCTCTAACCAGTGAGTGAACTTTGGTAATGGGTGCTTATTTCCTAAATATGGAATATGAGCAGGTTTTGGGTGATTGCCACTTCTTACAAAATGAGGGCACAAGGGAAAACATTAAATTTTGATTTTTGAATATTTACACTCCAGTGAATCAAAGTTTTGATCAGTCTAGGGTTATGTGTCATGGTCAAAATTCCTTTGAGGTGATGTATTTGTATGAATATCATTTCTAACATAAATTCAAGACAAATGATCTGATAATTATTAAGGTGGAGGGCTTGGAAAAACTCTAGCTGCAACTCATAAATTCCATTAGTGCCCTCAAAAACCACTCCAAATAAATGTACAATCAAAGAAGAAAAATAGTGCGGTAGCTACACAAACATGGCTTCGAGGGAAATTCTCTAGGCCCCCCTTTCAATCAAATTGTCACCCTATCCAGGAGCTGCCACTGGCAGTGGTCATAATTATGGAGACATTGAAAAAGACTGTTTGAAACTAGAGCTCTCCTGGGAAATCCAGGATTTGTGACTTCAAAAAGTAGTCCATGCCATAAATCCTGGATCTCTCATGTTCTGTTTTAAAAACACATACCAAGATAAAATTACATCTTTTTAAAATTTAAAACTAGATAGGTGTGTGTGCACACGTGCACATAAGTGAAAAGCAATAAACTAACTTTCATAGTCCAGAAAATTTTCAGCGAATACAAAGAATTAAGTACTCAGTGGAACCTGAATTGGACCTCACTGTTTTGAGACTGTGAAGCTCTGGAGCTGCCTTGGTGTGGATATATGTAATGCTATTGCTATTTTCATTTGTTTTATAACCAATGTCTGTCCTTCCTGTCATCGTCCTATATGACGTGAAGAAAACCAAAAACTTAAAACAGACTTCTAGACTTTCACAGGTGGATTTGTACTAATTTCCTTATCTGTGATAGAAATTAAATCCAGTGGGGTGACATTGATCAATAAGAGTACATAGGTTTCAGGTGAACATCTCTATAGTATTTGAATTGTTGATTGCATTGTGTGTCCATCACTCAAAGTCAAATAATTTTCCATCACCAAATATTCGTGGCTTTTTACTCCTCCCCCCACCCCTTGGTAACCACTTCACTTTAACTATGTCCATGTGTTTTTACTAATTTTTTTCATTTATTTTTACCAGGTTAAATGTCCCTAAAGATACTTTAATTCCATTGACAAAACGGGACCAAATGAAACTTGACAGTATCCTGAAGAGACCTTACATTACTTGCCAACCATTTTGGAGAAAAGAAGTATGTTACTTTATAAAATTCAAGTGTATGTTTTATTGCCTTTTACTTTAGTAGCAGCTAGTCACATAATATTTTGAAAATATCCTCCTTGCAATTTTGTGTAACCAACCACTAAAGTGTGTGTTGTTTGGTAGTACATGGTTGTTGAAACATCAAATTATGAATGCTAATAGATAAGATCACCTGGATGGAGCTGGTCTGTTCTTTACCCTTACCATAGTTATATATACCCATTGTCTATGGCTGTATCATAGTTTATGAAGGGAAAAAAGAAGAGAAAGTAATTATAAAGACCCCAGACTATTCTTTGTTGTTGAAGGCATCCACACTGGGTAGTCCCCTAACATCTTTAGCTGTTGTAGTTCTAGAATATTCTGACTGACACTAAAGACATGGTTTTGGAGAAAAGCAAGTCTAGATTTACTAGTTTGTTGAGTTGACAGAGCTGTAGCAAAGGACCCTGATATGACTATATTTTACTTCTGTTGACAGATGGAAATAATGGCAGACTCTAAAATGAAGGCAGAAATTCAAGCTTTGTCCTTCCTATCATCAGATTATCTTTCCAGAGTATACTTACCTAACAAATTAAGATTTGGAGGGTGGATATAAAAATATATCAGAATGTATCTTATGATTTCAAAAGATCCTGAGGGTTTTTTGTTTGTTTGTTTTTAATTTCATTGATTTGGGGGAGGAAGGGAGAGAGAGAGAGAAGCATCAACTCATTGTTCCACTTAGTTCCATTTAGTTGTGCACTCACTAGCCACTTCTCACATGTGCCCTGACCCGGATGATGCTCTATCCACAAAGCCACTTGGCCAGGGCAAGAGGATTCTGTTTCTTTTGTTTTTTCAGTAGTAATAGTGTTGTGAAAAAAACCCCACATATGTTCTCAATTTCATATAGGTAAAATGGAATACTTTTTCATTATATTTTTTGTCAAAACAAATGCTGTACTCTTAATTTTCTTTAGAAGGCTTTATTTTACCCTTTTCTACAGAGACTGATTTCTATTCTGGGTTCTAAATTATAAAAATATTTATATATATGTTATTTTTACTTTTAAATTTTATTTGAGAAATGTTATACATGTCATCAGTCTACAAAAATATTTTATTTACTTTCTACAGTACAACTAATGTTAAGTCATAGAGCATCTTATTCACAATAAAAATAATAACCTACATTTGAGAGGTTGCAAATGAATAATTGTGTCCAGCAGTTTCTTCTTCGTTACAGTTCCCTTTGCCTTCAGAGTATAGGGGGTCGTACCTTACTCATTTACTTGTGAAATTAATATAATTTCTTGTGAATAAATATTTCAGTTATGTAGACTTCAGTGATTTATTTTGTTTATGAGCATACTTTTTATTAATAATATATTCATTTGAAAATTTTCTCAAGGATTTGATCAGTTCTCACCCAAATTCAAGTCAGCTGAATTCTTCCCTAGCCTGGTTTTACAGAACAAAGAACTTCTGCAGCTTTCAGATCCATAGAAGCCTCAAATTTTAATAAGGCCCTTCTGTAACAGTAAAGATGTGATCTTTCACCCTCGTAAACCTATCTTAATTTTTCCAGATAAGTTTTATGATTTTATCCTTTACTTTCAGTTTATCCTAAACCGTTAACTGTACTGAAAAGGTTCTTGTACTTGTGAGCAAGAATATGTATTTATAGGAGAAGCACAGAAATGTTGGGCTACTTATTTTATCAAGATAAATGTTAATAATAAAAATAGGTACTGTTTCTGCCCTGGCCAGTTGGCTCAGTGGTAGAGCGTCGGCCTGGTGTGCAGAAGTCCCGGGTTCGATTCCCGGCCAGGGCACACAGGAGAAGCGCCCATCTGCTTCTCCACCCCTCCCCCTCTCCTTCCTTTCTGTCTCTCTCTTCCCCTCCCGCAGCCAAGGCTCCATTGGAGCAAAGATGGCCTGGGCGCTGGGGATGGCTCCATGGCCTCTGCCTCAGGCGCTAGACAGAGCGACACCCTGGATGGGTAGAGCATTGCCCCCTGGTGGGTGTGCCGGGTGGATCCCGGTCGGGTGCATGTGGGAGTCTGTCTGACTGCCTCCCCGTTTCCAGCTTCAGAAAAATACAAAAAAAAAAAAATAATAAGTACTGTTTCTGAGAACTTAGAGGTGCCGGTCACTGCTTACATACTATTTTATTTAACTCTCCCAGAACCTCATCTCCCAAGAACCTATTACACCTGTAGTTTTCAGGTGAGAACACTGAGGATGCTGCTTGTCCAAAGCCACATAGACAGAACATGGCTGAATGGGGACAATAATCCTATCGACCTCAAGAGCAGGACCAGCAACTGAACATGTGGGGCCCCAAGCAAAATGTAAGCGTAGGGCCCCTTGTTCAAAAGTTATTAAGAATTTCAAGATAAAAGTAGCAGAGAATTAAAACAAGCATGGGGCCCTTCTTAGCGTGGGGCCCTGTGTGACTGCACAGATTGCACACCCATGAAGTTGGCCCTGCTCAAGAGGTTCTAGTAACTATCAAATAAGGTTAACATAATAATAAAGGAAAATACATTATATAACACATTACGTGCCAGGTATTTTTCTAGTTGCTTTACAAACGTTAATTTTGTCTTCACAGAAGCCTTATGCTAGAGGGTTTTATTTTCCTCCTTATTTTACAGATGAGACAAGTACAAAGAGGTTAAGTAATTTTACCAAGGTCACATAACTACTAATCAGTGTAGCAAGGACTTTGTCATGCTTTCACCATGACACTGGTATAGGTGAAGTACTTCAGGTGGCCAGTGTGCATACTGCTTGGGAAAGGTCTACAGTTCTTCCTGTGGGTTAGGTGTCAAATCAAGACCCCCCATTCCAAGCCTGTGGTGTCAACCATTATGTTATATTCCCTGGTCACATCAGAACTAAGTATTTAATTTTGAGAACATTCTGGGATACTGTTAACTTGACTTACTTGTTAGAGTGTCAAAATCCTAGAAAAATTTTTATAAATCACAATTTTTTCTTTGAATTTATACCATACATCTTCCACTAATATCTAATTACATCATTAAACTTTGAAAAGTTTTATAAAAATTACCTAACTTTAAAATACATGGATAAGTTTCAGAATCTCTGGATCAGGTATACTGTCAAAATGTGGAGGAATGAAAAATCTACACTAGTAGATTTAAAATTTGAAAATAAGTTTGAAAAGTTTTACAGATGCCTCTAGTTTGGATAATTAAATTCCTCTTGAGTTTATAATTGGAAACTTAATCTTTATTTGGGAAATGAAAATGGAAAAAGTACACTGTAGTTTGGGATTACTACCTATCTTTATTAGATGCAGATGAAAAATTAATGTTTGAAGTTATTTGGGAATCATCTAGAATTCTAATTATTAAGAATTGTTTTCAAAGAGCATTATTGTAAAATAGCTATTTAAAATGGCAGCTTGCGACATCTCTTCTACCATCATGTACTATAATTATTTTAAATATTTCCATAATTTAATCAAGAAAGAATGTTTGAATTGGAATCTGTACATAATTAAAGTAATAAAAACTTGTGTGACAAAAGATGTTCAGAGAACCTTTTTTCCTTAAAGTTTCATAATCACCCCAGTAAAATAAAAGCTCATGTGATATCCTCACATTTCTGGGAAATTTAACTGTCATCACTGATGAATCTAAGTGATTCATGGATTCGTGGGGGAAAAACATACTGCCCTTTCTACAAAATAGGCAAAGCACTCCAGGATTTCCATCTGACTTCCTTTAGTGAGGGTGTTTCAATTGAACTGTGATGTAGATACATGTAGAGTGGTGCTGAAAAGAAAAAAAAAATGCTTTCAAAGCTTGGCCACATGTACATGAACACAAAACAGTTATTAGCGGGATGTTTTTGTAGGAAAGTATTGGGAAACATTACTTCTGTTCACCAGGGTCCGGAGAGAACAACCCTGTGAACACAAGCCAAGGTCGCCCTCTGTTGGCAGAAGCTCTGCTCTCTCAAATCCTTCCACTCTTTGAGGTGGACATTTCTTTAGAACATTTTCAAGTCATTTTTTTAAGGAAGGGGGTGAAAGAATCTGAGACATACACAAGAAGAGACTGGGGAAAACTATGAGGATTTGTGTGAGACTGAGCGCTTGACAGGGATCCATTTTGTACCCCAGCGTTGGATGCCCCCAATTCCTTGTAAAGCCACACATAATGAGTGCCTCTTTGCAACTGAGCTATTTACAAAACCTTAAACAACATATTAAAATTTTTTAATTGAAATTTAAGAATTAAAGGTCACTTCCAATGAAAATGAACTGATACAAAATTACAAATATACTCAGTTTTTATTCACCTAGCAGTGGGACGTAAACTGTGCAGTCATTCATCAAATATCCTGTGTAAAGGGTTTTACCAGTGTGAATGATAGCCATGACCAAAACTTAATTTTAATCATTTTTTACTTTTAATAATTCTTCACCTCTGTTCTATGGTTCAATAATCATACCCATGGATGCAGAATGTAGTGATCCCCTTCTTGTTTCTAAGGGGAAAAGCGTGATGAGTTGCCACAATCTGCCATCTGTGGTGGTGTAGTCAGATTTGGGGGACAGGCTGCTTGTATCCCAAATCCACTTCTACTTACTGCCTCTGTGACTGGGACAAGTTACCTTCTGGCCTTAGTTTCTTCACCCATAAAATGAGATAACAGTAATGCCTATAGAATCACGGTGATGATTAAATGACATAATTCATGGAAAGTAGTTGAATAATACCTTTAGGAGTGTCATTGTATTTGGGTCGGCAGACCACACTGAGTAGTAAGGAAACCCAGTATCATATCCCCGTGATCCAGCATGTATCACAACCCCAGGAGATCCCTTCTTCCCCCACCCCACCCCCTTTCAGACCAGCTGAAAACTTCGCAGTTGGCACGTGTGTCATAACAGCCCCTTAATGTCCTTATGGAACCTCACAATTACCAAAAGGCTATCACATATATTACTTCATCAAATGAAGAACAGCCCTCGAAGTTAGGCATCATTGTCCCATTTTGCAGCTGGAAACGGAGGTCTAGAGAGCCCCGATGGCTCAGAATACCCCTCTCGCAACAGGGAAGTCAGGGCAGGGACCGCGCAGCATCCCATCATCTTCTTGGAGGATGGCCTTGGACTTGAATTGGCAGCAATCATAATGTTGCTTGACTTTTAATTCACAAAAGAAGACACACCACCAGCTGGGGCTACGGGTTTATCAAAGCAGTCACTTGGCTACTTGCCTTGGCTCAGGAACTTCTGACCAATCCTCAAGCTGCTGGCACAAGGATCTCCTCTAAGCGTCGATAGCGTTTGTGCGCATGCTCCTCCGCCTCGCGGGAGGAGAAATCTTTTTTTTTTTTCCCTTGTCTTCCGGACGACACAGGAAGTGACTTGAGCCGCATGCGCGATGTTTCCACAGTAGTCGGAACGGTTTCCTTCGCT
Organism: Saccopteryx leptura; assembly: GCF_036850995.1. Classification (NCBI taxonomy): domain Eukaryota; kingdom Metazoa; phylum Chordata; class Mammalia; order Chiroptera; family Emballonuridae; genus Saccopteryx; species Saccopteryx leptura. The sequence continues at coordinate 196,520,965 of NC_089507.1, read as the reverse complement.
GCTGTGGAGAAATTTCAGGATACTTCGCGCCATTTCGCCCTCACCTCCTTCACACGGAAGCAGAGTCGCGAGCTCCCGAGTCCCTCTGGTCCCCACAGCCGGCTTCTCTCCGCAGTGCGACTCTCAAGTGAGTCTCCGTGCCGCCTCCCCTCGTTACCCACCGCCATGGCGCCGCCGAGGCCGGTTTCCCTCGCAGAGTGCGCCCCTCAGCAAGCGGGCCGGTTGAGAAGCTCCCTTTGTGGTACCTGGGAGGGGGACGTCAGAGCTGGAAGGGGCCTTAGCGGTCACCTCGGGTCTCACCCCCTCGTTTCTCGTATGGGGAAACTGAGGCACCGGAAAGGGGCACAGACTGGATAGCGGCGTCTGTCGCCTCTGCCCTTCCCCGTGTAATTCTGTCTTCTCGTCGAGACTTTGCCTGACCATTCGTCTACCAAAGGCCACCCCCTCGTAGACCTTTCCACGTCAACCTGCCTAATTCCCCACGTTGCACTCATCACTCTGAAACCAAGTCTGTTTCTGTGTCTTCCTCCTCCAGGTGTTTACCACTTACCTATAGACCCTGCCCCCAGGCAGGTGTCTATAATACCAGCCGCCCCGGGCCAGGCCTGGTGCCGAGCGCCAGCTGTGTGTCGGGGCAGAACCCGAGACAGCTCTCTGCGCAGAGCGTCCTCTCACAAAGTCGCTTTGTGAGATACTGACGTGCTCAGAGCCGTTGCTTTCGCCTAGTACGTCTGCACTTGCAGGTTTTTCATGATGTCCGAGGAGCTCAAATGCCGCAGAGGTGGCATTCTCTTGGGGTAGAGGTTGATGGCAGAGAAATTCTGGGTCGCGACGGGTGTTATGGAGAAAACTGGGGGAGAGGGGTGATAGAAGGTTGACTATATTAGGAAGGAAGGGAAGCCTGGAGGAGCTGAGCTTGCGGTAAGTTATACCTTTGTGTACGTTTTGATGAGTTTGGGGCGGTCCATAAAAGGGTGTGAATGTCACTACAGTGCAGTTTTAGAACGTCTACATCACCTCAAAACGTTCTCAGAAGGAGCTGGAGGTTGGGGGAGGGGGAGTTATCCCAGGAAGAGCTAGTAGGAATGCTGAGGCCCGGCTGAGGTGGCTGCGGTGGCTGTGCAGGGGCAGGAAGGAAGCCAGAGGAGCTAACGTGGCCAGAGAGCAGAGTGGGAGGAGGTTGGGTCCCAGTGTCCTGGTACCATGTGTTCCACAGAGGCTGATAACTGCTTGAAGGACCTGTGCTCTTTCCTAACAGCGGTAATGTTCTCTCCCAACTTGATGGTTGAAGAGTAGGGAGGCACTGTGTGTACTCCTCGGTTTTTATAACTCCGCGAAGTAGATAAGATTCTATTCTTATGGATAAGAAAACAAGACTAAATAACATGGCCAAAGCCATACCACTAGTTCCTGGACTCTGGTGGCAGACGCCTGGCCATTGCTTTGCTTGTTCGCTCATGCAGTTAACTGGTGTTCCCAGTACATTACTAACATTTAAGGTGTAAGTAGTTGGCAAGCACCATGTCCTCTCACAAAGTCGCTTCGTGAGATACTAATGTGCTCAAAGCTGTTACTTTCACCTAGTATGTCTGCACTTGCAGATTTTTCATGATGTCGGAGGAACTCAAAAACCTTTGCAAAATTTCTGGGAGTTTCCCATTGTTGTCTTCTTCAGAGATGCTGCCCTTGTTAGTGACTATGTCACTCAGCTCCCAGGCTCCTTTGGGAGAGGTGACTGGCATGATAGACTTCTTGGTTTCAAGTTTTGCTAGCCAATGACAGAATTGAAAATGTGGCATCAGCTTATGTAAGTCATCAGGGATTATAACACACAGACTTTCCCCTTGCAAAGGAAAGTTGTTCATTGTACCATATGCTTGGCATTGTGCTTTCTACACTTGTAATCTGATCTGATCCTCAGAGTACCCCTGGAGAAAGAGTTAACCTTTTTTGTATTTGCAGAGTAGGAAAGTAAGGCCTGGTAAGATTGGATTCTAGCTCTGGTGAGGGGCAGAAGCACAGTCCAAACCGTGGTGGGCTTACTAAAAACTCAGAATGGGGAGATTCTTGCCATATAATGCGAGACCTTCGGTGCTCAAACAGATCAAAGTGTATTACTTTTTAAAACTTCTCCTACAAAGAAATTGCTGAATCACAGCCAGGACTGCTTGCTTTTCTAAGCAACTTTATGCAAAGATGATGACCTAATCTAGCATGCAGAGATTAGTAAGAAGAAATGAACTCTAAGTGGGAATCTAGAAGAATAGGACCTTCTGTTGGTTTGCTGTTGTATTCCTGGGCTCAGCTCAGTGTCTCTGACTGTAAAGAATGAGTGAGTTTATTTTCTAGTGGTAATGGTGACTGAAAAGCATTGTGCTGTAATATATCAGTATTGGTTTATTAATGGTGATGAGTGTAAGAAGGAAACTGGATGTGGTGTGTATGGTAACTCTTTTGTCTTTACAATTTTCTGTAAATCTAAAACTCTTCTAAAATAAAAGTTTATTTTTAAAAACATTCACTTATCATATATTTAGATCTCTTCAGAAGAGAGAGACCTACTATCAAGCCATTTAGACTCTTTGTTTCCTTTTTGTGGTTTAATTAGCTTTATGTTGACTCTCAGTGGCATTTATTAAGAATGAACTTGTCCTTAACATTTTCCATTATTTTTTAGGACCAAAATGAGTCTGTTTGGAACAACCTCGGGTTTTGGAACTAGCGGGACCAGCATGTTTGGCAGCACAACCACAGATAACCACAACCCTATGAAGGTACCGCATTGGGCTTCACAGGGTTTGTACGAAGAGTGCAGGCCAGGGTTTCCCACAACGGTGACAGCTGGAGAAACTGAGATAGTTTAGGAGCATCTTTTGAGGTGAAAGCTGTGAAACTTTGTCTTGGTGCTTCCTCAAAGTGGAGCACAGAAACTCTGTGTCCCCTGGACTTGTGTCCTATTCCCCCTCACTTTCCCAGTCACCAGAATCACCCAAGACGCTTGCTAAAACTGCAGGTGTTCAGAGCCCTGCCCACACTGTGGAATCAGTTTCTATGGGAAGGAGGGCAAGTGGTGTGTTGATCCAGCACTTAAGGGCAAGATTGAACTGGGGGCCATCATCTGGACACGTGGTTGAGCCGTACTTTCACAGGCTATTTCCCACCACCCTTTTTGATCAAAGTTAGTTCTTGTGCATAAGGGAAGTCCACCGTGAAGAGTTTATTGAGAAAGGAAGCAATTTTGAATGAAACTGGGATGATGCATACATTTTAATGTTGGCCTTTCCCCTGCCAGGATATTGAAGTAACATCCTCTCCTGATGATAGCATTGGTTGTCTATCTTTTAGCCCACCCACCTTGCCGGGGAACTTTCTTATTGCAGGATCATGGGCTAACGATGTAAGTGCTCCTTAAATGTGTGTCTGTAAGTCGTCTCTGTTCATATGGGCAGGGTTAGCCTGCCTTTTGACTCCATCCTCTCCCAAGAGTGTGAAGCTAAGTTAAGACTTATCCATGGTGACAGACATAAGAATGAAGCAAGGAGACCAGATGTGGGTTGTATGGGAACTCCCCTATCTTTACAGTTTTCTGTAGAAATATTTTAGTATATTTAAATAAATAAAATTTAAATAAATCAGAGTATGTGAACCCTCCTGAATAGGCAGACACAACTTCTTGGTACAGTGAGTTTTGTTTAGAAAGCACTATCATATGATAGCTCAGAAATTCCCACTCTAGTTCAGCACCTGGAAGTGTATTCCCAGATCACCTCTAGTGTTCACTGAGAGTGAATATTGTCCTTGATCCCAAATTTCCCTTCTGGGCATCCTGAAACTCTTCATGAATATGGTAAACAACTTCCTTGTTAGATATAGCACGGATTCTGCGTAGACATCATACCTATTGTGTCCAAAAAGAAAGACAAAAGAATTGTAGTATGCAAAAAAGAAAGACAACTCTGGTAGAAAAATAAGCAAAGAATGTGAAGACGCACTTTGCAAAATGAGTTAAGTGGCCCCTTAAACTTGAAACATTCGTTCATACTTTTAGTCACATAAACAAATTTGCATGATAGACTTTTTCTATCAAATGAAAAAGCATTGAAAAGAATTTCGCTTGATGTTGACAACAATAAGCTGTCATGTATTGCTGGTTGGTACATACATTGGTACAGCCTTTCTAAAGGGTAATTGGCAGCATGTATCAGAAATCCTGAAGTTCATGCCATGTGTCTCAGTGATCCCCCTTCTGGGGCTTGAGAAAGGTCTGTGTGTGGAACCTTAATGGTCTGTGCTCTGACCACTACCTGATACAGCCTCATTTTTAAATCAAAAGAATATGTATATTTTAATGTCCTAGAAGAAGGAATAGGAAAATAGCTACTTGTGTGTTCTTTTTCATTGCTTTATTCTTAAAGTTAAATAAGTCAGTTGATAGAAGTTTGTATGTATTGAAATAGTACTCCAGTAGTTATTAGGTGTTAAATGCATATAATTTATCATAAATTGCAATGTGTGTATTAACTTGTCTTATTACCATAGGTTCGCTGCTGGGAAGTTCAAGACAGTGGACAGACTATTCCAAAAGCCCAGCAGATGCACACTGGCCCCGTGCTCGATGTCTGCTGGAGTGATGTAAGTTTCATTCCATTCTCATGTTTTCTTCTGCATAAGTTACAGCATAATTCAGAATGCTTGTATATTTCTCTTTTCATGTAATCCAAAACTTAAAAATATGTATGTATGCATGTTGAAGGAATTCTGAATTTTTGAATGTAAATATAGTAATTTCTTGATGTTCCTAATGGAGTCAAAGCTGGCTTTAGATATTCTACATGAAGCTTTTCTTTTTCTTGCATAAAAAATTCATTATTTTCTTGACATGTTCCCTCAAATGAAGGATTTTTCTTTCCTACTTTTAAATATTCCATGAACTTACGTTGTTTTAAAATTAGAAATTTATCTCGGAATATAAATTCTAAGGGGAAAAAAATGCTCTTCTGTTATTCAATATTTGAAGTCATTTGGTTTTTGGGAATTCCCTTTTCCCTCCCAGATCCTGAATATCAGCTACACAAGTAAACATGTTGAAGGTTGTGTTGTTGTTGACGGAGGAGAATTGAATGCAGGTGTGGGAGGGTGGCAGGCCCCAGGGAGAGCGGCAGCTGGGGAGGGGCTGCCCCCTGGTGAGGGCCAGCCCAGGTTGTGTTGTTGACGGAGGAGAATTGAATGCAGGTGTGGGAGGGTGGCAGACCCCAGGGAGAGCGGCAGCTGGGGAGGGGCTGCCCCTGGTGAGGGACGAGCCCAGGTTGTGTTGTTGTTGACTGAGGAGAATTGAATGCAGGTGTAGGAAGGTGGCAGGCCCCAAGGAGAGCGGCAGCTGTGGAGGGGCTGCCCCCGGTGAAGGACGAGCCTGGGTTGTGTTGTTGTTGACTGAGGAGAATTGAATGCAGGTGTAGGAAGGTGGCAGGCCCCAAGGAGAGCGGCAGCTGTGGAGGGGCTGCCCCTGGTGAGGGACGAGCCCGGGGATGGGCATTCCAGCCCTTCCCCTAAGACACTAAAAGATATGATTGCACCAGAATTTGTCTACAATTTCAAAATAGAACATTTTAAAACACTTATCTTAATCATAAAATTTGCGCAAAACTTATTTAAATTCTATTCAGGCAAAAAATTGCGTTTGTAGCTCTTGCGTTGGTATACTTGTTGAGGACAATCTTGGTTGATGCTCCAGCAGTAGTCTGCACATCACTAACAGCTCCAAGATTTTCAGGAAACTTATCAATGTGACTGTTCAGGAAGTGAATCTTAACGCTCATGTTACATCCAATGTCACAGAAAGCCAACAGCATCCTTTGAACCAGAAGTTCATAGTTTTCTGCTTTTTTGTTGCCAAGGAAGTTCTTTGTATCTGCCACAAAAGACTGCCATGCTGCTTTCTCCTCCTTATTCATCTTTCTGGCAAATTCTTTGTCATGTATGAAGATCGAATTTGAGGTCCATCGAATACACCTGCCTTTATCTTCTCGAAAGACAAGGCAGGAAAAGCAGAAATAGTATGTTGAAAGCATTCACTTTCTCTAGTCAAAGCCTGAACAGACTGCTTCATTAAGTCAAGTTTGATGTGAAGTGGGGGAAAAATGATCCTGTCTTGATTAACTACAGGTTCATTCACAATATTTTGCACCCCTACTTCCAGAGCTTCACGTTTCGGCCACTCCTTCTGTGTCCAGTGTCTCCCGAGCTCAGCTGTCCCACAAACACAGAAAGCAAGGATACTTCGTGAAACCTCTCTGTTGTCCTAGCAGGAAATTTACCATTTTAAGATCCACACAAATGATCCAGTTATGCTCCTCATACTTCAGAAAGTCGAGGACAATTTTTATGTCATTCTTACTAAGTCATTCAATTCGGGTTGGCTAAACTGCTGAGGGGTTAATGACTGCTTAGCATCAGAAGAAGACCCTTCAGATTCTACAACCATTTTCTCATGCATCTTATCAAAATACACTTGATCACCATGTTCACTTTCTTCGACCTTAGAAGAAATAAAACCATTGAAAACTGGAACTGGGAGTGTCTCAGAGTGTGGGATAGGTCATATTGCTGAAGGAGTATTAGGATATGCGGTCGATCATATGCCGTTTTTTCTTGCCATCACCCTTTGTATGGATCAGACAGAAATAACAGTCACTGGTGTGGTCCTTAGGTTCACACCAAACCATGGGAATACCAAAAGGCATTCCTTTGTGTTTTTCTTTTGTCCAGTCATGAAGCATTTTCTCACAATTATGACACATGATATGAGGAGCCCAATTCTTGTCTTGATGGCCAAGGGGAACTTGAAAATAGGCAATATTATATGCACGTGTCACAAATGATGAAATATTGCACCTTTGACGTTGAAGTGTATAACAGCCACATATATAACAAGGTGTCAGGACTATTCTTACATTTACGCCTACTCGAAGAAGCCATGATTCAATCTTAAAACAAGAGGGTGTTTTTATCAGATAATAAATTTTTACATTTAAAAACTACAATTATGTAAAAGTGATGTTTGTAAAACAATTGCCTTGTGGTTATGTTCAATCCAAGAGTTGTTGCCCTTTAACTCCAATTTAAAAACCAATGCATACCATTAACTGTAACAAAAAGAAATTAAAGTTGCATAAAAACTAGAGTATGCACCAAAAAACAGATTTCAGATTTGGAATCAGCAATGCAGAAATATATTTAAAAAGTTCTAAAACCTCATGCAACAGAAAATGAAAAAAAATTTGTTCCCCAGTGTAATAATTACAGCAGAGAATAACATTTAAGCCAACAAATAACTACCAGGCACCTGTAGTGTGCTGAGCACTGGGGGTGCAGTGGGAGTCAGTGGGCACGGAAGGCGGATCCCATACACCTGGGACTCATGATCTCAGGACAGACCAAAACAGTGGGAATTTCAGATAGTGGAAATTGTGACAGCTGGATTAAACCTGTACAGAGTTACTAGCATGGTGCTCACGTGTAAAATGAAGATAGTAATTACAGGTATTGATCGACTTACGACCTATGCAACTTATGACCATTCGACTTTATGACTACAATCGCTAGCCACGACTGCTCCGTGTCTGGCAGTGCTAGCGTTGCCCAGCTGGGCGTATGACAGTGCGGACCAGCTTCTGGCAGCACTACCATCTCCGCGTGCACCATTTCAGCTGTTATCCTAGATTCGGTACAGCAATTTGTTTTGTGTCTTGGATATTTTTCATCAAACCCCTCTCAAGATGTCTACCAAGAGGAAATTGTCTTTCTCTTTGACTTAAAGATTTTTATAACATCATTTCACAGTACTGTACATATAGCCTACTCAACTTACGACCAAATCGTGTTACAACCGGACTGTCGGAACCGATCGTGGTCATAAGTCGAGCACTAGCTGTACAACAGAGAATGCCAACTGTGGCCCAAGGGCCGAATGTGACTGTTGTCTGTTTTTGTAAACAGTTGTGTCGGAACACAGCCGCACTTGTCACGAAATGTGGTGGCAGTGTTGAATTGCAGCAGAGGACTTTAAATACTAACATTTAGTAAATAAGTAGCTTTTTAAGAAAAAATTTGCCAATCACTGGTCTAGACTTTCCAGGTAGTACTTTCTCTTTTTAGTAAAAATTACCTTGTGCTTCTTTATATTTGGCTGGCCTACTCTGAGTTCTGTATATGAATATTTTCAAAACCATTACACAAGGATTGCTATTTTTCAAGCTATTCCATAGTGTACGTAGGACTACTGATGATTGAAAACCAGTAATTTTATTGCAAGCCCTCTGGAATGGTGTCAGAAATGGAGCTGAACAGGAGGAGTCATGAGTATAGATATGTGTGGATAGCGAGAAGGGAAATATGGTCAGTGTTTATAATTGGTGAGTCTAGAGCAGGGGTCGGGAATCTATGGCTCACGAGTCAAATGTGGCTCTTTTGATGGCTGCATCTGGCTTGCAGACAAATCTTTAATAAAAATAATAATGTTAAAAATTACAACATTCTCATGTATTACAATCCATTCATTTCCTACCGCTCATGTTCATGGTTGTGGGTGGCTGGAGCCAATCACAGCTGTCCTCTGGGACAACACCACATTTTTATTGGCTAATGCATAACATACACAGGTCGTTGTATGGCTCTCACAGAATTACATTTTCAAATATGTGGCGTTCATGGCTCTCTCAGCCAAAAATGTTCCTGACCCCTGGTCTAGAGGGATGGTTCATGAGTGTTGTTTTATTCTTGCCACTTCTGTGAAGGCTTGCAGTTGATCAAAATAAGAAAAAAATGTTGCTGGCCACTGGTGATGTGCATGGATACAGATGTGCCATCTGTTCCTGGAGGCTCCATTGTGGCCGTGACTGCCTCCCAGAGGGGAGCTGGGTCAGGTGGGAGAGGCTGCATTCTCGCTGTGTAACCCAGTGCCCTTTGAATGTATGTATCATGTTCACATAGTATCTTAGGAAAATAAATCAATAATTAAAAGGGAGCTGAAAATGTGTTTTGTATATGAGTGTAGTGTATAGTAGAGTGGCCCCAAATAATTGGAAAAATAAAATTGTGGAACAAAACCTTCCTGAATATGTTCAACCTCATCTAAATGTGCATGTAGACAGATTGTCTTGGTCTTAGAATGACAGATTTTCTCCATTATTGTAGGATGGGAGCAAAGTATTTACGGCTTCATGTGATAAAACTGCCAAAATGTGGGACCTTAACAGTAACCAGGCGATCCAGATCGCACAGGTAATGCAAACCCGTCCTCTGCAGAAAGGCTCATGCCCAGGGTCATGAGGATTCTTTAATTGTAATTCTCTTATAGAATTAAGTATACCAGAAACCCCGTCGTTTGCACAAAAAGAACACCAGTTTTATGACCATTCCTGTGCTTACTAGAACTTCATAGGCAATTTGTCATGGGTCCTCCACATATGTGCAGATTAGGAAAACATCATAAGGAATTAGTGAAGTTAAATCTCCAGAAGATAAATGTTAAAGGTGGCCCTCAGCAGTCACTTGCTTGACACTCCAGCACCTGTGAGTGGCTTGCCTTAAACCACCTATATTTGGTCACTCATTCATTGGACCAGTATTTATTGAATGCCAGCTGTAAACCAGATACTGTGTCATTAGGGTGGTACAGCAGCGAGGGGGACACTCACACCCCCGGAACTTTATGGTCCACTCAGGGATAGCCGCCGAGTTTTGTGTGGAATCAGCTCAGAGAAAGGCAGAAGCAAAGAAGATGAGGGGACCTCGAGCAGAGGGTCTGAGCTGGTGAGGACACACGGGCCTCTTCAGGAAGGCGTGTATGCCCAGATCACAGTGTTGTGTGAGAAGCAGCTCCTGATGTTAGTCATGTCATCTAGGTAAATAAAACTGGTGGAGTTCCTTACTAGTTACTTCTGATGATCTCCCCGAGAGGGACTTATTCTTACATACTCCTTAATTGTGGGTAAACTCCAACTAAGTTCATAAGAATGGAAGGGAGATGTGTCTTCTTAGGTTACAGTGAATGTTTTGGTCATGGTAAAGGGTTAAAATACCCTTTGGTTTTTATCTGATAAGACCTCAATATGTAAATTAATTCCTCTGAATGTTCAGAATGAGAGCTCTTCAGCTCTATTTACATTTACCTTCACTTGTTTGGTTTTTTTCTTGTTGAAAGCATGATGCTCCTGTTAAAACCATTCATTGGATCAAAGCGCCGAACTATAGCTGTGTGATGACCGGGAGCTGGGATAAGACTCTGAAGGTACGTCCACGCTCAGGACCGCATGGCCTGACTCAGACTGACATGTTGTCACTTGTTCTTACACTGTTTGGGCTTTAGCTCTGAATGGTCACTTCCTGGCTTTTTTTCCTTTTAGTTTTGGGATACACGATCCTCCAATCCCATGATGGTTCTGCAGCTCCCTGAGAGGTGTTACTGTGCCGATGTGGTAAGGAGTTGCTCACGTGATGTGTATTTCCTTTAAAACAATGAAAGCATTTCTTACCTGTGACATCTTGCAGTTCGATGACGGGAATGTGGTTCAGAATGCCTCAGTCATCTTCAATCAGGAGATTTTTGTGCTGCGTTTGTTCCAGAATTACTAAGTACTGGGTGTCAAGTTTTTTGGTCACTTATTCGAACATGCAGATAGGCACATGCCATCAGTAAATTGTGTGGCGGTAGGAAAACAAGCAGTAATTCTGTCCTAAGTCTTTAGGGACTGTTTCAGTGGATGAGCATTGCCTCCATCCATTTAGTCATTGCTCTTAAAGTTTTGTCCCAACTGCCCCAGTAATTCCACTTTGAGAAATTTGTCATGAGAACAATAAGGATGCAAGTGGTGTTTGTTATATATAACATTGTGAAACATTGGAAGTGACCTGGTGAGTCAGCAGGACAGACATGAATGGTTAAGTGAAGCCTGTGGAAGGTTCATTTGAAGGAATATTAGGCAGTCACTGTTATTCTTGGAATGCATGCTTTAAGTTAATGATTCAAATTATATAGAAACACACATTTATAATCCTTAGAAAAAAACCCTGGAATAAAACATAGCATAATGTTAACAACTGTTATTATTTGAAGGGGTGGGATAGGTGATTTTCATTTCTTTTTTGTTCCTAAGCTATGTTTTCTAAGTATTCATATGTTTTATAGTTTTAAAGAAATTAGTCTTTTAAAAATATATGAATCTTCTACTTTCAAATACGATTTTATGTTTTCGTGAAACGTTATCATTGGACTTTAAACTTAGCAAACATACTTATTTTTATGACTATAAAGAAATTGTATAATGTTTTGGTATAAGAAAGCATACTCCGGGGGGTGGGGGGGTGGACATTTTCTTTTAAAAAGCACAGTCCTTTATTTTAGGCAGTCTCTGCTTCCCGCCTTTCCCTAGATATACCCTATGGCCGTGGTGGCGACTGCGGAGAGGGGACTGATTGTCTATCAGTTAGAGAACCAACCATCCGAGTTCAGGAGGATAGAGTCTCCACTGAAACATCAGGTGAGCTAAAGTCAGGTCAGGAAGCTGGTAGTTTAACACCTGTGCCCGCATATGTAACAAAACTGTACTTTTAAACACTTATAAGTATTTTTGAAAGGGGTGGATTTAAGGACACAAACACAGATGTCTAGTGAATGAGTACTCCCATCACTGGATGCTCACCTATCCTCCCCACACTCCCCCCATAGCTGGATGCTACCAAACAAAACCGCACTTCTCTGGGCGGTTCCGTTGTAAACGCCCAGCTTCCGCCCTGTAAACGGCTGTGCCGTCCTCATGGCCAGGCGGTCCCCAGCTCTGTCTCCCGCTTGCCGCAGACTCAGAGGTCTTCACTCTCTTGGTCCCCTAGACTCTCCCTCCTTCACCTTTGTCTCAGCAGCTCAGCAGCTTCTGCTCAGAAACAAGCTGGTGGTTGGGAGCTTCCCCATCTTCCTCCTGTGTCTCTAGAAGCCTGCAGTACCTGTGCCTTCCGTCCCCTGCCTGCCCACCCTCCCGGTTAGGGGGAGGCTCTTTCCTCCCACAGCCGGTCTCGGGGACTGGCATTCCCCAGCCTCTTAGGAACCTTGTGCCAGCGATCACCAGCTCCCTCCTGGACCTTCTGTTTCTCCCTCTGAGTGCTTCTCCATTCTCCATTGCACTGAACGCTCAAGTCTTCTTCGTCCTAGAAAACAAGCCTTGTTTGTCCCACATCCTCCTCCCAGCCGAGTGACCAGAAAAGTTTAGGTCCTTTGGTCCATCCTCCATACCTGAGTGTGCTGGCTCCTCCCATGGCACATGTGACCCTGCCATGCCCGCTTTGAATCCAGAACTGACCCTCAATGGCCAGTGAATCCCAAACTCCTTGATAAAACCTAGTCTCTCTGTACTTCTGCCCACACCAGGCGCCCTGACCTTCTACTTGGTGAGGAATGTCATCTGTCTCCTACGCGTCACTGTGCAGTGTGTCCTTGTCACTTGTAGCCCTAGAATGGGTGGTGGCTGGTCTGTGTACTGAGCTGGAGGCGCCGGCAGGGTTACAGCTTGACTAGCCGTGATTGCTCCTGTTCTATAAGCACTTAAGCACTTAATTTTTCTCTTTTTATTCACAGAAGTAATGGACTGGATTTCTTTTTTTTTTTTTTGAAGGGCAAGGGAACAGGCATACACTTTGTTTCCTTAGGACCCTGGTTGGGGAACCGCGGCTCGTGAGCCACATGTGGCTCTTTGGCCCCTTGAGTGCGGCTCTTCCACAAAATACCACGTGCAGGTGCTACCTCGATAAGAAATGTACCTACCTATATAGTTTAAATTTAAAAAATTTGGCTCTCAACAGAAATTTCAATCGTTGTACTGTTGATACTTGGCTCTGCTGACTAGTGAGTTTGCCAACCACTGCCTTAGGACACTGGCGTGCTCTAGCATCGTCACATTAGCAAACTGCTCTTTCCCTTTATCTCCTGTCGCTCAGCCCCAGGCCCTAAGCCTGCCCTGTGCCTCCTGACCTCCTCGCAGAAGCTGAAATGTCCAGTTTGAGCAGGGTGGTTGGTCCTCTGGGTTAGACCACATTGTCGTGACGAGGAGGAGGAAGGGAGGACCCAGAGGTGTCCAGCTCCTGCTCCTCTGCCCCAGGAAGCTGGGTCGTGGGCTCTTCTGTGGAGTCCAGACCTCCTTTGGACCCCAAACTCAGTGTGGATCAAGTGCAGTGCCTTGCTTCTGCACAGTGCCTTTGTGGGTTAGAAACTACGGGCCCACTTGCCTCTTATTTCCCTGTGATGGCTGGGCAGACACTACTTCCCTTTCCTGGTGGGGTGAGCAGAGGCACAGAATGTTGGGTGACACTTGCTGGTCTGGGAATTAAGCTGACGTGTCTTTCTATCCCCATGGAGGAGCCAGCACCAGAATAGGGTCTGATGGGGTCTGCGGATTATGGGTGCTACTGGAGCGAAGGCTGGCCACCGGGGGGCGGGGTGCGGGGTGCAGGGAACAAGCAACTGAACCCAACCAAGCACTTGGCCTGTGGTTTCTTCATAGAAAAGTTCGAAAATAATGCTTCCTGGAGGAATAGAGTTCTTTATCATATTTGAGTCATACGTTCCTGGTTCTTCTGAAACCAAAAATGGGGGTAGAAATAATTTACCTTCTAATTTATTACGAAATGTTTTATTTTACATTATGAGAAAGTGCTTATCTTTTGGTTTTTTTTCTCTCCCAAACTACAGCATCGATGTGTGGCTATTTTTAAAGACAAACAGAACAAGCCGACTGGGTTTGCCCTGGGAAGTATTGAGGGCAGAGTGGCCATTCACTACATCAATCCTCCAAACCCGTAAGTGGGGCTCAGTCAGCTGGCAGATTTTCACTCAAGACTTTTATTTAAAAAGAAAAACTTAGTTGGACCTTTGTTTTTTAGTGCCAAAGATAACTTTACCTTTAAATGTCACCGATCTAACGGAACCAATACTTCAGCTCCTCAGGACATCTATGCGGTATGTTTTTACACACTAACCTTGAGAATGGAATGTGTCTAGAAACTAGACGTGGAGGTGGGCAGCTGAGTCATTACGGGATTAGAAAAGATAATAGTCATCACAGTATTCACGTCTGGAGGTAAACGGCTTATGCTGCGGGTTTCAGTTTTCTGTTTTTGTGAACATGTTGACTATCTTCGTCCCCTGTTCTGAATGCAAGCTCAGGGCTTTTGGGGGAGAGCGCCCCTCCGTGGTGCTGACAGGTGGTTTATACACTTCTCTAGCACTGAGCGATGGCTGTGTGCTGAGAGAGAAGGGAGCATTTTCCTGAGGTCAGTGCCATGGTGTCACTGGCTATACAGTTGTGACGGAGACATGATTCGGTTCTGGGCTGCGGTCAGTCCGGGAACCTGGCAGTGTTTTCCTGTGACTGGCCCCTCTCCCTGACCGAAGCAGGAAGCCTCATTGCTGTCGGCGCTCATGGTGTGTGTCCATCCCCGCAGGTCAATGGAATCGCATTCCATCCTGTTCACGGCACACTTGCCACAGTGGGATCTGATGGCAGATTCAGCTTTTGGGACAAAGATGCCAGAACAAAACTAAAAACTTCAGAACAGTTAGATCAGCCCATATCAGCTTGCTGCTTCAATCACAATGGAAACATATTTGCCTATGCCTCCAGCTACGACTGGTCCAAGGTGAGAAGTCCCAGCCACTGTACCCTCCACGCAGCCCAGGTGGGCAGCGGGCTGCCCTTCTCTCTGGGTCCAGGACGGCTCACCCGGGGCTGCACCCTTGTCCTCAGGAGGTCATAGATCAGAGGTCTCCTCTTCCATGGATCCTTGCCTCGGGTCAGAACTAATCGTCCTCGCCCTTCCCAAGGCCTTACTCTCTGTGGGCAGTCATCTGGGCATTATTAAAGGGTGGCAGGTTAGAGTCTCAGCACCCAAGACAAATATGTGAAGGGTGGCTCCTCCCAGTGCAACATTGAAGGCAGGTTGCCATGCAACCTCAGTCTTTCCTCAGGACTCAAGTTACTGTTCAGTGTTTGGCTTTTCTCTCCACCTATCTGTTCCGTTCCTCCAGAGAGATTATGCTTCATGCACGTAGCACAGGACTTGGCATGTGAGAAGTGTCCACAAAGTGCCAATTTTTGATTTTTTATAATAAGATTGTGTTTTCTTTCTTTCCCCTCAGGGCCATGAATTTTATAATCCCCAAAAGAAAAATTACATTTTCCTGCGGAACGCAGCCGAAGAGCTAAAACCCAGGAACAAGAAGTAGTGGAGACTGGGTTATTCGGAGGTGTTTTCTCTCCACTCTGCTTGTCTGTACGAATCTGGGTCCCGGTGTTTGGTGGGTTGTGAACCACGGATGTTCATTTCAACTCCTGGGGAAAACAACGTCATTGTTTAGCAGTTTGGCCCCGAGGGCCACCTGTGACTATTGTCTCTCCATTCCACTGCCCGTTGCAGGTGTTGTCTGTAACTATAGGGACTGAGGTCATTACTGAAGTTAGAGTCATGTGGGTCCCTGCCGGCTAGTTTGCAGTGCTTCGTTCAGCAATGTGTTATAGAGACACCGGGAAACATTTTACGAATGTTGTACTGTACTTTGTAATAAAACATTTTGAAGATTGTCTACTAGGCTCCCTTTGTCCATCTCCCCCTTTGCCTGCCTGCCCAGTAAGCTCTGAAGTGGTCATTCCTGTTCATTGTCATCATCGGGGTATGATATGTGACTTCAGACGCCCTTTGGGAAATGCAGAGATGTTGCACTTGGGAAAGATGGGAACCCTGGGCGTGAATGGATGACCCTTTCTCCCAAGTGGGATGTCAAGCAACAGCCTCTCCAAGCACAGGTGGGCAGGGTTTGAGTTCATTTTTCTTGTTCTTCCTTCATTTCCGTCTTTAACATCCCCAGTGGTTTTTGGCTCCACTTGGCAGCTGTCTTGGTCACTGAAACATGGCGTGTTCCTTGTGCTGAGGGACAGGCCTTTCTGGGCAAGGGCTAAAGTGGGTGATGTGTGTGTGACCGTCAAGTTAGAACTCAAGTTCCCTGCATGAGTGCTCCTTACTCATGCCACAGCAGTGAGAGTTTTGGGATGCTGCTTTTGTATTTAGTGTAACTTAAAATTCCTGATTGGTAAGTATCAAATGAAATTCAACTTACTGTTTGTTGAGTCTATTCTGTTACCCTGTGATCCCAAATGCTTCTTATGCTTTACTGTGTGGGGCTGGTGTGTAAACTAGTTTGTTGAGTGTGGAAGTCTGCTATCATAATGTTGTTAAGATGTGTTTGCTTACTTATAAAGCAATGAAAATAAAATTTTCTACTGGAAGAGAATGCCTGCACTCAGTTTAAATTCTTTGGTATTTGGATCACAGATGAATTCAGACCTATTAACTCTTTGGCTTTCAGCCAGAAATTTTATTTTTTGAGAGGAAAAAAACCCTGAATTTCCTAGTTAATCTTCTATAGCTTGTTTTCTCCTTTTATGAATCACCCTGTGGCTTTCTGATGTGTGTGGATGGGAAGACAGAGAGGTAGGAAAGATGGCCAAACTTGCATTGGAGGTGGGAATAGATTCACAGCTTTGGTTTGGCCAGTGTCGCTATTCTTTTTACAATCTATGGTTGAAAATGACCACAAAAGAATGATTGAGCTTTTTAGGATGGCCTTTTTCAAGATTTGTCACGTTACCAATGGGATGGTTTTTGTAATTGGCAAAAGTCCAAGGTTGGACTCGGCTGCCAGGATCCCGGAGTAAGGCTGGTCCTTATTGCCCACCAGGTGCATAAAAGACTGCACGTGTTTGTTGCTGATGAACCGAAAATACTTGCCAAAATCATTGGACTTCTTAAGATATTTGTTTTCATGTTTCCTAAAAGGCACAGGAGTCTTGAGCTTTCCATCTTAAGCTTCCGGTCCCTGCAGGCACTAGTACCATATGTTGCGCACAATACACACGTTCAACAGGTAAATTTGATGGCATCTTCTAGTTCAAAAAGATTCAAGTGTAATCTTCACTCCTTTTTTTTTTTAACCTTAGTCTTTTTTGTTTGTTTGTTTTATTTTTTTACAGGGACAGAGAGAGGGATAGACGGACAGACAGGAACAGAGATGAGAAGCATCAATCATCAGTTTTTTGTTGCGAGACCTTAGTTGTTCATTGATTGCTTTCTCATATGTGCCTTGACCGTGGGCCTTCAGCAGACCGAGTAACCCCTTGCTCGAGCCAGTGACCTTGGGTCCCAGCTGGTGAGCTTTTGCTCAAACCAGATGAGCCTGCGCTCAAGCTGGCGACCTCGGGGTCTCGAACCTGGGTCCTCTGCATCCCAGTTCAATGCTCTATCCACTGCACCACCGCCTGGTCAGTGTAATATTCACTCTTAATCAGGGGTCCCCAAACTTTTTTACACGGGGCCAGTTCACTGTCCCTCAGACCACTGGAGGGCCGGACTATAAAAAAAACCATTATGAACAAATCCCTATGCACACTGCACATATCTTATTTTAAAGTAAAAAAACAAAATGGGAACAAATACAATATTTAAAATAAAGAACAAGTAAATTTAAATCAACAAACTGACCAGTATTTCAATGGGAACTATGGGTTTGCTTTTGGCTAATAAGATGGTCAATGTGCTCCTCTCAATGACCACCAATGAAAGAGGTGCTTCTTCCAGAAGTGCGGCAGGGGCCGGATAAATGGCCTCAGGGGGCTGCATGCGGCCCGTGGGCCGTAGTTTGGGGACCCCTGCTCTTAATAAATGTCATCCTACCTTTAAAAGTGTACTGTACACCCGGTTAAGTAGAAAGTGGACTCTAAATTCCATGGAGAAGACAGTGTTCCCCACACTATTAAGAGAATTTTCAAACATGGAAGAGTTGAAGTTTTTACCATGAACAGAATCTTCACACCTGGATTCTGGAGTTCACGTGCTTTCACTTGATGTTTCTGCTCAGGCTTGCTCTCGGTTTCTCTGATCCTGAGTGTGGACGTCAACTGGTAGGCTGGGTGACAGACTAAGATGTTGCTGAAACGGTGTCATTAGGGATTTAGGAGATGTCTACAGGAAGGTGCACGTCTGACCCTGTGTTCTGAGAGATCATTTACTGAAAACACCCTGGAAACGGGGTGCTCTGTGTGCACACATGTTTGAGCCCCCCTCTGTTGTGGGCCTGTGGAACCCCACATGCCTAACCCCATCTGTCACGGTCCTGGACGAGAGGATGCCACGGTGGAGTCTGGTGGAGCGACATGAGTGCCAGTTCACTAATGAGTCACTCCTGAGAAGTGAAGACAACACCAAGGGAGAGCAGCCCCTCTGGCCTCACCGTGTCTTAGAGCAATCCCACAGCGGGTGCTTTGTTCTGTTGCAGCCAGCAGATGGCGCCAATGACTCAATGCCAGTCAGGGAACACTTTCTGTATTCAATTTCAGGGACTTAAGTTACTTACTAGAGGGAAACGAATGTGGGCTCCCCATTTTCTATTGTTACTAAGCTTGTAAAACACCCGGACAGTGGAATCGAGGGATTATTTATCCTGTAAGAAAAAAAATTTTTAATCATAACGTTTATCTTTAGAAAAAGTAATGGCCTCCTTAGGGAAATGCTGAAAGCAACAATTTTAAGATGCCTGAGTCCTGATTTTTCTATTTAAGAATTCAATGTTCCTTCCCTGGCCAGTTGGCTCAGTTGGTTAGAGCATCATCCCAAAGTGCAGAGGTTGCTAGTTCGATCCCCTGTCGGGGCACATACAGGAGCAGATCGATGTTTATTGTATTTTTAAATATAATAAACATTTTTTAAAAAGTTTAATTTTCCCACTGGTTTCCTTATGGGAAAATTAAAGGCCTGGATGCCTGTGGTATAGAGGGCGCTGAGCACCTGCTCATCCTTTAGCATTATTCCTGCCCGGGTTTGGGAAGGAAAGATTATGAAACCCCAATCTCCATCCCAGCCAAGTATTGGTGGCAAACAGGGTTATTCTAAGCCAAATTTTAGTAATTTTGAACCTCTAGGCCTATGTGCTGCTGGTGGGAACTGAGATGTAAATGAATTAAAATGCACATCAGATTTCAAAGACTTGGTACAAAAAAGAATGTAAAGATCTTTTATGTCAATTACATGTTGAAAGGATATTTTGGATAATAAAATTCATTTCACCTGATTGTACTGTTGTAACTGTGGCTACTAGACATGTGACAGCCATGGCTGGCGGGATATTTCCCTGGGACTTTGCTGCTCTAGGTCCCCTGTCTGGAGATTTCCCCACTCATCACATCAAATATCAACACGCACCCCTATCCCACCTGAAATGCACGCTCTTTCACTGCGGAGTTTTTGAAAGTATTTTTCATGTTTTCCTTCTGAAATTACTTGGCAATCTTTACACTTGGTGATGATTTAATGATCAATTTGAATACTAGGGAATTACTTGTGTTTTCTGACAAATTATTTTCAAATGTATTGAATATGTTGGAACAGTAAGATCAACAGCATTGATTTGTAGGCATTTAATGAACCATTTATTTGGGATTGTTATTTTTATATTTTGGAGCTAATTTTCCCCACCCCCTTTCTCTATCTCTCCTCCCCATCAAACATTTTTGGAGGTTTTTGGATAATCTCTATACATCTTCCACCAGAGCACCTGGTGGAAGTGCAGTACATAGAAGGCAGTTTCAACACAAGCCTCCTGTTTCCTAAAGAGGTCCTGGGGTGACAGCCAGAGGCTGCCAGCGTGTCAGCTCTGTGGGACTTCCTACTAAGTGAGGTTTCCCAGTCACACAGCTGGACAGCAGAGGTGGCAGAAGGCAGGAGAACTCTGTAGCTGCGGTTTTGAGTTTTTACTCACGACAGGTATTACCACAAGGTAAATACAAGCAGAGTAAATCATTCTATAGCCTATTGTATTTAAGTATATTGTCAAATTTCGCATCAGTATATTGAGAAATACTTTTTAAGGGGAGGGTCAATTCCAAAGCAAATAAAAACCCCTTACATACTTGCTTAAAACATAAGTCAGCCCCTTAAAGAAAAGACAGGCATGCATTCTTACTCTTGTAGGTTCTCCCCATGGGTGTGGGGCAGGGGAGGTGGGGGGAAGAGGAAGTGGACCAAGTACTAAGAAGCAGTTATCCATCACCAGCCTCCCTGGGCTCAAATCGAGGCTGCCTCTGGGTCATCACGGCCATGGCCGTGCCCACCACACCAGCACCATCGCATCTTTCTCTTCTCTGCTGCCAGCCAGAAGTGTGGGTCTCTTCCACTGAGCGTCAGTCTCAGTGATCAGATGCGACTCCGTGGCCTGTCATATGTCATACAGTGTCAGCATCACTCCAGTTGAGTTATGGACCTTGGTCCCCAACCAGGTTTCACTGGGCTGCCTGGGGACTGCGAGAGGCTGGCTTTTCCTTACTCACTCTGACCTGTACTCCTGGCCATAACTGGCCATCATCCTCTGTGGCTGGAGCCTGGCCCCTCCTGACCCTGGGCACCTCCTCCTGCACCGAATTGGCCATCACTCCCCTTCCCTCGTGGATCTTCCTGGTTCTGTGGTTGGTCTCTCAAACAAGTGCAGCGGAGGCTGATAGTTTCAGAGACTGAACTGCTTGGTGACCAGTACACTGTCGAGATTCGTGGCTTCTGGTGCCACAAGGTCCAGGGAATCTGTCAAGGCTCTTTACCTCTTGAGATTTCAAGTAACATGACCCACTCCTCAGGCCACATCAGGGGACTTGCAGTAAGGGCCCTGCGGCCCATGTGGGAGGCCCCACACACAATTCTGTTCAACAACCGAGAGTTGCCTGCAAAGCAAAACAGCTATTTGTTAAGAACTGAATTGTGTGCCACCCTCGCAAATTCACATGCTGCTGTCTTAACCCCCAGTGCCTCCGAATGCTTGTATTTGGAGACAGGGTCTTCAAACAGGTGATTAGTTCAGTGAGGTCGCTTGGGAAGACTCCAATCCAGTGTGACAGGTGTCTTTATAAGAAGAGGAGATTAGGACACAGACATACGCAGAGAGAAGACCATGTGAGGACGCAGGGAGAAGATGGTCATCTATAACCCAAGGAGTGAGGCCTCTCCAAAAGCCAACCCTCCTGACACCTTGATCCTGGACTTCTGACCTCCAGAACTGTGAGGAAATAAATTTCTGTTGTGAATCCACCCAATCTGGGGTACTTTGTTAGAGCAGCCCAAACTGACGTGGTGTGACGTGGTGTCCCTCCACTGCGCTTCAGATAGACCCCATGTGTACACTGTATCTACAGAAACCTTCACAAATACACCCAGGCTCACAGGACAGGTGGTCCAATTCACCTGCCAGGCTGTACCTGCTGGAGCAGGGTCCCCTGACCAGTGCTCCCCAGGAAGACCCCAGCCAGCAGAAGCAAGTGGTCACCCTCACTGAGGCAGGGACATGCTGGATCCTCAGCCTCGTGTTGGGTCACAGACTTCTTGCTGCCCAGGTATTATCCAAACACACATTGGGCAAAGTGGCTTCCATTTGTCTGACGGGGCTTCCCAGAACACCTGCTAACCTATGGAGAGCCCGAAACTAAAAAGCATGTAGCCTTTGGAGTGGGACTTTGCCGTGTTTATAATCCATGTTTTCATATCAGCACTGGCTGATTTTCTAAGGTCAACAGAGGTGTGCCCGTCAGCCCTCATTTGGGGAAGTAGGGAAAGCATCTTGAAGAAAGGGATTTGGAACTTTGTCCCCCAGGATATGGGGAGCCGCTGAACCACTGACAGCATGTGTGGGAGGGTTGAGAAGGCTGCCACCTCCCTACCTGCCGCAGGCTGCTGGGCAGGCTGGAAACTCATGCACCTCCAGTAAAAACATGAAAACTGCAGGGCTCTGCATTACCCAGCTCCCATTCAGTACGGGACTAGCTCAGCACTTTCTGTGTATCATCTAGTTTCATCCCCAGAAAAGCCCTATGAGGAAGTGACTGTCATTATGCCCATTTTATAGCTAAGGCAACTGAGGCCCCGAGAGGTTGTCGCTAGTACCTGTGTGATGTATCCAGACAGTGACAGCTGAGCCAAACACCAGAAAAGGCTGAGACCTGAGTATCTGAGTTGGTTCCCGGGCTGCAGCCAGATGGTGTCTCGGAGATGCAGGTGGGGGGGCACCCTGGCCGCTGGCTGAGCCACAGGGCCCAGGCACAGGGGATGACCAGGAGGGATCCAGGGAAGATGGTTCTCTCCCCAGTGGAGGATGGAGGGGGAGGACGGGAGTGGATGTAGATGGGGGATGTTTTAAGTGGAAGGCTCTCTAGCTGAATCACACTATCCCAGCTGAGCAGGGGTTCCCTCTGCCCAGGGTTCTGTCCTGCTCTTCCATCAGTGTTAGTCTTCCAGAGATACTGCAGCGAATGACCAAAACCTGTGTGGCTTGACAACAGAAATTGATTCTGTCAGTTCTTAAGACCAGAAGTCCAAACTCAAGATGTCAGCAAGACTGTGTTCCCTCTGAGGGCATGTGGAGAATCTGTCCCTTGCCTGCCCGCTCTCGGCTCCTGGTGTGACAGCGACCACAGCCTTCCTTGGTTTATAGACACATCACTCCAACCTCTGCCTCAGCTGTCACATGGCGTTCTCCCTGTATGTCTCTGTCTTCACGTGACCTTCTTTGGAGGACGACAGTCATTGCACTGGGCCCATATTAATCCAATACGACTTCATCTTAAATTGATTATAGTATAAATTGTTTTCAAATAAGGTCACATCCACGGTACCAGGGGTTAGGACTTGAACATATTTTGGGGGACACACAATTCAATGCATGACAAATGCTCACACCCCCTAGGAACCGTCTCAGACAAAGGCCAACTTTCCAGGCTCTCCCTGTGGGGAGTGACAAAGCCTGTGGGTGGGGCTCAGTGTCACACATCCCCGGGTTAACTGGGTGGGCAGCAGGCAGAGGGAAGGGGCCTGTTCCATCCGCCCTACCCAGAGCTAGGAGCCTGGGACACTGTCCTCAGGGGACAAGAGGTGATATGTGTGCCGGGCAGCAGCAGTCATGAGGTGCTGATCCCAAGCAGCCTGACCTGTCACCACACCTGTGCTCTTTCCCTTCTGCCTCCCAACCTCCCAGTGTAGAAGGTACCACTGTCGTCCCCTTGTGATGAAGGGACTGGAGCTTTAGAGGGAGCAGCACCAGCCCAAGGACACAAATGATGGGACCACCATCAACCTCCAGGCTGACCTCCCAACCTGCTGTGCCACATGGGTGAAGGGAAGCAAGGAGAGGTTATGTAACAAGGAGCCTGGTAGTTGGCATTGGGTCAGCACAAGGTTTTGCGATCTCAGCACTATTGACAGTTTGGGCCAGGCAGTTCTTTGCTGTGGGGGCATCCTGTGCACCTAGGATATGTAGCAGCTTCCCTGGCCTCCACTTCTTGGATGCCACAGCACCCCTTCCCAAAATTACAACCAAAAATATCTCCAGATGTTGCCAAAGGTACCTTGGGTATAGTGGTGTCAGGACTGGTCTCTTAGACTTTGCCTCATGGTCACAAGATGGCTGCCATAACTCCAGACATCCCACCCATGTTCAGAATGTTCAGGGGTTAGTAGCAGCTACAGCTGTTTCTTTTAGAAGAGTGGAAGCTTTCACAGAAGCCCAACATATTTCCACTTAGGTCTCACTTCACTTAACCTCTCTGAGGTCCCTGGGGCCCAGCCCTCAAATTGGGGAGACAAGACCTCCTTAAAGGTCGTGGGCAGAACAAAATTGGATCATGGATTAGCCAGCCTTTTACTACCCTTGATGGCCTTGGGTAAGCCACACTGAGCACCAGTCCCCTCCTTCTTAAAAGTGAGCTAATAGCACCCAAGTAGGAGAAAGGCTGTTTTGCAGTTAAATCACCTAATCTACATAAGTAACCCAGTCAAGGACCTGGCCCAAAACAGGCACGCCAAAGCAAGTGGCCTTTATCTTTATGAATGGTGTGTGAGGATTAATCATGTACAAGTTCCAGACTCGCAAACAATATTCCGTAACTGTTGGTGGTTGCATTTCCTCTGCTGTTCCCTTTACACACTTGGCTCTGACTCTCACCAAGTCCCAGAGGCCTTCCTGAGGCTAAAGTATGCCTGTCCCTCTTTGCTCCCTTCTCAGCAACTGCCTGGACATTTTTACCTAAATACAATATTCATTTGTTGTCGCTCAATTCCTAAAATGTAAGCTCGCTGTGGGAAGCGGGGAGGCACGTTTGTTTCCTACTTGCAATATCACTAGGATCCAGAACCCTGGCTTGCCAACTGATGGGCCATTACATTAACATTAAGTATGAGTTGGCTCTCTCTCAGGCAGAAGTTGGGGACACGTGGGGCGGCCTCCGACGGTGGTCGGAGAGGTGGACGATGCAGAAACCTAAGGGATCAGGCAATGAACCGGTGAAAAGAACCCGTACCTGCGCCTCTGCTTTTTAACACCTCGCTTTCGCCCCCTGCCTGCCCCCCCCACCCCCACCCCCACCCCGCCGCCTTTCGTGCGCGGAAGGTGAAGTGCACGCGGCAAGGGGCACGCGGCAAGGGGCACGCGGCAAGGGGCACGTGGGAAGGGGCACGCGGCAAGGGGCACGAGTCTCACGCTTCCTGCTTTTTTTTAACCCTGTGGCCCCGCCCGGGGTGTCCTCCCTAGGTCGGGACCATTCCGTAAACGTCCGGACCCCGCGGTGCCAGCACGTGCTCCGCAGACACCTCCCCCCGCCCGGACCCCACAGCAGCGGCTCTCCCGGCGGGCGCACCTCCCCACGCCGCTGCTCCGCTGGGGAGGGGTGAAGGGCGGGGCCGGCGCGGGCGGCGCTGGGATTTGTAGTTTTGGAGCCTCGGCCTCCTGCACGCGGGCGTGTGCGAAGGGCGCCGCGGATCCTGCCCGTCCCTTTCCTGCCCAAGGCTACCATGAGCTGTCTGTCGAGGGAAAACTGAGGAAGGACCAGCGAAGGAAACCAGCTTGAGGAATACCACGTGGCTGAGCAGTGGCCATCTTCCCTGGCGCAACAAGTGTAGGTCACACTTTATTTTATTTTTTTAAGTTCTTAGTCTTAATTCTCTCATGAAAACAACTGCACAATCACCACAGATAAAGTCACCAGAATCTTTTACTCTCCGCCCCCCCCTCCCCCCCAACATTGGGCTTTGCAGTTCCTTTGACTTTCTTCATTCTGTTTTTACGTTCCTTTCTCTGTTTTTGTTTTTGGCTTTTGAAGTCTTCTTTTCCTACAGGGCATGTCTTGCAAGTAAGTCTATGTTTGGGTTCATTTTTCTTTGTGTAATCCAAGGAATCATAAATCATGCTAAAGCCAGTTTGTCTTGCCACCACCAAAATGGGTTCCAAATCCAAGCACAGAGATGACACCTGGTGTGTGGTTTTATAGTCCATTTTTGGCTAGTTTTCCCTGAATTCCTGTCTTAGATGCTGTAGCCTTCCCAGGGTGGAGGATATCGATGATGGTTGGTTTTCTCTGAAGTAGTCTGTGGGTCATGAACTTCCCGGTCCGGATAGTGACTGTGCTATCCGGACCGGGTGCCAGCACGTGCTCCGCTGTTCACGTTAGCAGCTGATCTTCAAGCAGCCGGGAGGGAAAGAGCTAGCTAACACTTCAATCAAATTTGAAAGGATGGCCAAGGGATCCCTTTCTGGTTGGTTGAGAACTCTCCTCACCTCCTTAGTCCGTGGTGCCTTCACTCCACAATGTCTCCGGAGGGCCCTCTGCTTGCCAGGTGATGCCACAGAGGCCTGGAGGCAGGTTTGTGCCTGGAGCGGGGGAGGGACAGTGAATGACCAGAGAAGGGGAAAGGAGTTGAGAAAGAAAAGCGTGTTCCCAGTAGGCTCTTCGAAGACCAGGGGTTCCATGCCCAGGGTAAAGAGCTAGGACAGGGCGGGGTGGGGCTGGGATTGGAGCTGAGAGAGAAGGATCAGACTTCAGTGGCTGTCTGGGGGATCTTGGGGTTAGGTAGTCCAAGGGCTTGGGGGATTGTCTGGGCCCGGGGTCAAAAACAGCCTAAATGACTAGCAAACACTTTGTCTGCATCCCTGCCCCCCTCAGCCCACCTGGTAGACACCAGCCTGTGTCCCACTGTCCTGAGATGCGTCCGTAGGGTTGGGGCCAGGATTGACTCTACTTAAGAGTTACAATTCAGGACTGCACAGGACGTCACATTGGTGGTGCCTGGACATGCAGAGGGTCTGAGGCCCTCAGATCCAGCCTGGCACCATGGTGTGACCCACTGGTGGGGGATGTTGATGCCAGGGCCTGCTTTGAGGGCACTGACCTGTGTAGTCACATGGCCGGAGTCACAGAAATGCCCAACATTTGGTTCAGTGCTCTCCTGTCAGATGTGAAATTCCTAATAACTTTGAACTCTGAAAATTCTGTAGCTGATCCTGCCAGGTGTGACATTTAGAGGGCTGGAGATGAGGCGGCCTGTTTTCTATGGTTGGGAACAGGAACAAAAGGACCCCTTCAGGGGTAGGCCACACAAATGGAGGGAACCAGCTGTGGCTGGGGACCGACGTTTGACGAGGCCAGAATACCTCCTCGGCGGTCACCTTCTCTGAGGTCTGGGGGACCACTCAAACCCCTCCTGGACGGCAGCACCCAGGTTTCTTTATTTCCAGGTTATATGTTATATATTTACTTGTTGAATTGTCTGTCTTATTCATAGATTCTGTGTGGGGCTAGACGCTAGCGCATGTTCTGTGCATCCCTGCAGCACCCACACCCTGATGAATATCCATCGAACGAATTTTATCTATAGACAAAACAAAAATTTTTTCACTTTTAATGTGTTGCCTGTACCCTGGTAGTACTGAGGTCAATATTGACTCAATAAACATGATCTAATATTCGCTTATATCTGATTCATTAGATTCTGCGCTCCACGAGGGCAGCGGCCTAGAACTCAGAGGGCACGTAGTAGGACCTTCGGAAACATCCGGCCGGATGCTTCGTCTCCCGCGGCGGACTCCGCCCCAAGGCAGCCACCCGCGCTCTGGGCGCGCAGGGGAGGGGTCTGGACTACGCTTCCCGGCGGCCCCTTCGCGCCAGGGGCGGGACGGGGGCGGGCCCGAGGCAGTCGCGGGGCGGAGCCGGCTACAAAGCCCGGGGGCGGGCACCGGGGCGCAGAGTGCCCGCAGCGCCGGCGAAAGTGCAGCGCAGACCGGGGCGGCGTGCACGGCGGGAGCAGCCGGCGAGTGGACGGGCCCAGAGGCACTCTTGCTACCCAGCTCGCTCCCCGCCGCCGCCCATGAGCGCATCCCAGCGCGGCCCGGGTCCGTAGGCCGCGGGGCGCCCCCCATGCTGCTGCAGCCCGCGCCGAGCGCTCCGAGCGCGGGCTTCCCGCGGCCCCCGGCCGCCCCCGGCGCCATGCACGGCTCGCAAAAGGACACCACGTTCACCAAGATCTTCGTGGGCGGCCTGCCCTACCACACCACCGACGCTTCGCTCAGGAAGTACTTCGAGGGCTTCGGGGACATCGAGGAGGCCGTGGTCATCACCGACCGCCAGACGGGCAAGTCCCGCGGCTACGGCTTCGTAAGTGGCTCCGCGGCCGGGCGCGCATCCCATCTGCACTTATCTTGGCCCCGGGCGCTGAGTCAACCGGCGGGCGCATGCCAGCCTTCCTGCCGCCGCCCGGGGCGCCTTCGCCCAGCGGTGGCACCTGCTGCCCCCTCTCGGGCTCTGGGGGCGGCGGTTCGCGCTCCAGTAGGTTCCCCCCCTACCCCGCCCGGCTGGGTCTACCTGCTCCCTTGGTTTGAAAGGGAGATCCGCTGTGTTCAGTTAGAACTTCCACGTTTGTGCAGAGGTTTTAGGTTCAGGTGATTATCCTCAGGACTTTCTGGAATAACTAGCTAGTGAGGAGCAGAAGCTTCACCCTCGGGCGCTTTGGAGCCTTTTTGCGCCCCTCCCCCCATATTTTCCAACAGTTCTTTTTGCCGCTACAAATAAATATCAATTTAAGTAAAAAGCAGCTTGAAAACGGCCCTTTTCTTTCTAACTACAGTGTCCCCAAACGCCTCCAGTGAGGATATTCACAGGCCCCTGCTTCACTTCGGGGGCGGGGGGGGGGGGGGGAGAAGGTTGTCCCGTCTCCCCTAGGAATTGTTTCTGTCCTTGAAGGCAAGGCTTCCCAGCACTTGAACTTGGAGAGAGGAGGTGGAATCCAGGGAGCAGTTTTGCGGGAGGACCCTAGGCTGGGGTCAGGGGGGCGGGGAGTGAGCACCCTGCCAGGGGAGCCTCTGATGTGTGTGCTCCTCCAGGTGACTATGGCGGACCGGGCAGCAGCTGAGAGGGCTTGCAAAGACCCTAACCCCAACATCGACGGCCGCAAGGCCAATGTGAACCTGGCCTATCTGGGCGCCAAGCCGAGGAGCCTCAATTCTGGTGAGAAGCTGTTTCTCTTTCTTGGCTCTTCTTGGCTGCTATATTCAGCATTGGTATCTGTCTACTTGAACAACCCCCACCACCACCACCACCACCGTCTGTCCCAAGACTGTCAGTCAGCTGTCATGTGCTTGCAAAGCCATCACAGGGTAGTCATCCCCTAGCTTGAACCCGGATCCCCTCGTCTAGCTGTGTTTGCCCCTGGGACAAGGTGAGGAGGGTGCGTCACCCAGTTGTCAGCTGCCCTCACAGGAGGGAGGAAGTTAGTCTCTGGGATCTGAGGTCCAGAGGACAAAAGCCTAGAAGGCTGCTGCCCCCCAGGTCAGTTGGCCTGCTCGGTTGGGAGCTTTGAGGTTCACATGGGGGTGGCTGGGGAGGGGAGAAGAAACAGATTATTCCTTCAGTTAGGCTTATATGGCTGTGTGATTTTTCTTCTCTGGGTGAGGCCCAGTCCCTAACTCGTCTCTCTTTTTGTAGGCTTTGCCATCAGTGTACAGCAGCTGCACCCCACCTTGATCCAGCGATCGTATGGGTGAGTGTAGAGGCTGGCTGGGTTGGGGGCAGAGGGCTTCCTGGGTCTCCCAGTGTGGGGACCTACGTCACCCCAGGACTGCCCACCCATTGCCTTGATTGTGCTGTTAGCAGCCACTTTTCTGTGTCTGGAGAATCGTCCGTCGCTTTGTCCCACTTTTCAGAAACATGATTGCATGTTGGGAATAGGAGGGAGGGGGCACAGCCTTGGAGAACGGAGGGAAGCCGTTTGCGTTTCTCCGCCCCTGGCAGAGGCCACACCACAGGGAGATGGGGAGCACGGGTGGGCTCTGGAGCCTGCAGCCTGGGTTCAAATGCCAGCTTCCTCCTTGCTAGTTGTGTGATGTAGGCATTTCTTCATCTGCGAAGGGGGGACAGTATAGCACCTCTGATTTCTCTGAGGACAGGCCTTAGGATGGGTGTGGGTCAGGTAGGTGAGCACTCTGGAAGTGTTGCCAACATTCTTAGGAACTGGCAGGCTAGGCTCTTGTCAAGGAGCCCCTCTGACCTGCTTTAGTGCCCAACAGATGGTGGCAGCAGGTCATTGCCAGCAGGGTTCGATGTTTGTGAAAGCTGTAGCAGGTGAGCCGGGATTACAGCCAGATGTCCTGGCCCAAGCACCGGCCTGTGGGCCTTTTGTCTAACGTGCTTTGGAGCAGTGTGTCCCATCCTCCTCCATCCAAAAAAGGAGTCTTTCCCCTTGCCTTTTTTTTTTTAAACATCTAATAAGGCCTGGCAGCTGCTTGGGGAAGGACACGCACACTTCAGGGGCACAGAGGAGCCTGCAGTGCAGTGTGACTTCCCAGGCCTGTGATTGATGTCGGCTGTGCACCCCAGTGCAGGGAGCTTGTTGTTGGGTTCAGGGGTTGTTTCTTGTTGGGGGTTGGGGAGAACAGTTATAAAACAGCCCCTTTCAGAACATGAACATATCTTAAGCTATTAGAGACCAGTTTGGGGCTCTGGGTTGAAGATGGGGGTGTGTATTCCCGTGTGCCCTTGCCCTGAGGGAAGCAGTTTGAGGCGCATCCGGCTCACTGGGGCAGCGTGGCCCAAGGACCGGAGCAGGGGTGAAGCCAGGCTCTTGTGGACTGGGCACGTCAGCCAGACGGCCGAGGAACTAACTGCTCCATGCCCATGACTCGAGTGCCTGCGCAGTGGCCTCGGCGTGGATTGTGGATGTGTGTGAGCTTAGCTCCAGTCTGACCTCTGACCTCTGCAGTTGGGGGGTGGAGCCGGGAAGGTGGCTGGGAGCCGGTGGTTCTGGGTTTCCTTCTCACCAGGGTTTTGCTTCATAAATGTCTGCAGTTGTCTTAGAAGGGTTTAGGGGACACCCCAGTCTCCCTGCCATCACCCCAGGCTCTTCCTCTCGGGTTCAGGCCACGTGAGGAGGGCGTTCTTCATTTTCATAGTCCTGGCTGTGTCCCCCAGTCCATACAGGTGCCCCGGGGGGCCGGGCTAGCTGCCCAGAGACCAGGGCGTGAGCCTCCAGCACATGCAGCTCTTCCCTTTTTAAAATGCGACAGTACCTTTCCCACCCATGTTTGGTGTCTGTTCTGACCCAGCACAGCTGCCGCTAGGACTCGAGTAACTGTCGGGGCTTGGCCTCTGGAGCCTGCAGACGTGGGTTCAAATCCTTTTTGTGTCACTTACCGGCGGAGTCCATCTTGGCAAGTGACATCCTCTTCCTGAGCCTTCAGTTGCCTCATCTGACATAGTGCTGGGTGGGTGCCCCTGTTCCTGCCACATTTCTCTGTCCTCACCACCGCCCTCAGGTTGGAATTGATATATCCTCACTTCATAGATGGGAAACTGAGGCAAAGAAAAGTTAAAGAAAAAGGTTAACAACTTGTCCAGGGCAGCTGGAGTGACAGGATTTGAACCCAGATGAGCTGGCTCCAGAGCCCACACTCAGGTGCTTCTCTCCAGGACAGACAGGAAGAGAGATGTCCCGGCCTCGCCCCTGGGGATCCCTAGAGTGTCACCCACGTGCAGGGAGTTGGGGGGTCGGGCACAGATTTTACTGCCATGTGTTCCCTATGTCAGGTGACAGTGTTTTGTAACTAAATCTATTGGCTGGCCATTTAATACCTGTGACGGGGAAGAGGCCTCTAACTATTTGTCGGTTGCCAAGGGGTGGAGAACCAAACAGGGACAAGGGGCCAGAGAGGGACTATCCAGTGGCAGGTGATTCAAGCCTCTCGGAACTGTGCCGCCTCCCACCAGGCCTTGCTGAGGTCCTGGCTTGGGTGGGGCCCCTGGGCACGCGGCCCCAGAGAGGTGGCCGGGCTGCCTGGGTCAGCTCCCAGGGCCTGCCCACCCGCCCGGCTGCAGAGTCGGGCCGTCAGCGTCCCTTTTGTCTTTGCAAACAATCAGGCTTGGGAGCACGGCGGGGCCTGACTCAGCGGTCAGTTTTGTCAGCTTGGGGTTGGCAGTGAGGCCAGGCCCGTCGTTGGCTGAGGCCACTGTGGGAGCCGGAGCCCAGGCAGCGTCGTTTGTAAACCAGTTAACCCCTCTTCTGCGTGGCTGGTCCCCATTGTAGGCCTGGACAGCTCTAGAGGTGCCACAGCCCCACTTCTGGGCAAGGCCACGGCCGATTCCTGCCTGGCTGGGGCGTAAATGTCAGTGTGGGAGTCACCAGAGAACTGCGCTTGCTGCTTTTAGCTTGGGCTCCCCTCCTCCTGGTCTTTCTTTATGTTGATGGGGTCTTTTAGGACCTGATTCAGACTGTGCATTTCCATCACATAACCACACCTGGAGCCACGGCCTGGGCTTTGGAGAAGACTTCCTGAAAGATGACAAGCAGCTCCATCAAGGGAGGAGACAACTACAGCCATGGACCACTCAGCTGAATGTCCCTTTGATGGCTGGTGGGACAGTCAGTGAGTTGCAAGCAGGAGTGAAATTCAGAGAAATTTGGACAGGGCACAAGCCTAGGCAGCATTGGATCTGGCCTGAAAAGGGGCTTCCTGGTGTCAAGGGGTGTTTGTTCACGCCTGGGCCTAAGGCCTGCAGGATCTGAGGTTGATCCTGGGCCTGTCTATGCTCAGAACCCCTCAGGTTACTTTTGAAGACCAGCTGTTTCTCCGGGCACAGCCTACCCACCTCATTCTTAAGGGGCCATACTGTGGGCTCCATATCCACTGACTGTAAGCCCCACTCTGTGCCAGGCTTGAGGCCAGGCCTTGGGGGGCCCAGATGAGACAGGATCCTGGGGTCTGCCGGGTATCAAGTACACTAGGTGTTGGAGCAAGGACCTTGGGGCTACCTGGGTTCAAGGCCAGGCCCAGCCCTTTGTCTCTGGGTTCCTCTCCTCCTCTGGGCGGCAGGGACTCCTGCTGGGCTAGCTCGAGACAGAGTGCCTGCCTGTGAGCGGAGCTGGTTGATGGGGCCTGGCTCGTAGGAAGACCTGGGATTTGTCAGTGACGAGTGGATGCAGCCCCATGACAGGGTCTGTTACCCCAGCTGCCTGTGCAGGCACCAGTGTGGAGAAACTGCTGGGGCTCTCACCGCGGGGTGTGGGCGCCCCGATGCTGCCCTGAGCCTTCCGTGAGGCCCCAGCACCTCCCTCTGACCAGCTCTCGGACACACCCAGACCCCCTGGGACTGACAGTGCCATGGGATCCTCTCCCGCGCATTGCATGGACCATTTGGCCTATAGTGTCAGGGACCCTACCATCTCTGTGTCAGGGCCCTGCTGCCCTCGGCTGTAACCAGGCCCTGAGAGTGCGCGCCTAGGGGTCTGAGCAGAGTGCCTGGGTCACCAGGGCGGGAGAGGGGCTGGGGTATGATAGAAGATGGAGAACACAGGGGCTGGGCGGCATGTACAGTATTTTCCCCCAAATTGTTCATTTATTGAGTGTTTATTGAGCACCTGCTATGCCCAGGGTACTTTGGATAAGAAGGGCACAGTCCCCATCATTGCAGGGAGCTTACTTTCCAGCAAGGTAGACAAAGCCACCTGTATGCACGAGGCCCGAGGGGGTGTCGTGTGCTACTGAGCAGGGAATTCCTCGTGGGGGGGGTCATGATTGTCACAGTGGATGGACTTGTGTGTGTGTGTGTGTGTGTGTGAGAGAGAGAGAGAGAGAGAGACAGGCAGACAGACAGACAGACGGGGTCAGATTTACACACCAGGACACATGAAGAAACGGTGCAATCCAGCCTAGCCCGAGGCCTGGTGGATAGCCACGTGCGTGTTGGTTCCTGTTTGGTAATGCGCTGGGTTATAAGACATCGTTGGGGGTCTTCTCCGTACTGTTTTTGTCATTGTTGGGAATCTGTCTCTATTTCATAATGCGAAGTAAATAAAGCTGGGGTTGGTGAGGGCAGTGCCGTGGGGGGGGGCGGTCGTTGCCTCGGAGGCACGGCAGGAAGTGAGGTCAGAGCCCGAGGCTGTGGGCACTGGGAGGAAGCTGGTGCCTTCTCCCCACCCCCCACGGGGCATCACGTGGCTTGTTTTTACTTTCAGGGTGTCTGGGGTGACCGGCACTTCCTGTTTGTCACTCACTGGAGCGAGGCGGGGGTGGCGGGTCGCCCGTGCACACCTGCTGTTTTTCCCTGTCTGCTGTAACAGAACCAGCTTCCACCAGCCTCCGGGTGGTGCTGGGTGCCTCCCCAAGGGTGAGCCCTCTCCTGGCCCCACTGGCCCGGGCACGGGAGCCCTTATCTGGCTGGAGAGCCTCATCTGGCTGGAGAGCCTCATCTGGAAGCCTCAGCCCTAGGGGGAGGCCAGACCACAGACAGGCTGATGCAAGCGTCTCAGTCACTCCACAGGGCTGTCCTCACGCAGGAGGGCAGGGGCAATGGGCTCCCAGGCCGGCCGGCTGGGTGAAGAGTACGGAGCCTTCTCTTTCAACTTCTCTGTTCCACTTCTTGTTCTTAATGACTTTTCTTGTTGAGCCTCGGTTTCCCCATCTCCCAGTGGACATAGCAAGTGCTCTTTCATGACAGAGTGCTGGGGGGCATCCGATCATTCTCCTGACCCCTTCCCCGTGGTGAGGAAGGAGGCTGTGCATTTATTCAGTCACCTCATTCAGCAGGCGGGTGCTTGCTCTGCCAGGCTGGGGGCGCCGTGGGGATGAAAGGGGACCCCGTCCCAGCTTATAACTACAGAGCGCTCTGCAGCGGCGTGCTCGTGGGGAAGGGGACAAATATAAAAGGGGGTAACCGTGTTTCCACTGGCAACAGGCCCTGTGGGGGGAAACGGGTGGGCGGGCAGGGGAGGAAGTGGGAGCTGGGGCGCAGGTCCTGCAGGGTGGCCTCAGCTCACTGGGGCCGCGGGGAGCGTTGGGATCTTACTGAGGGACTCGGGGCCGAGGCAGGCCCGGAGTGGATGAGGGCCAGGCCACTCGTGTCTTTAAGTGCCTCTCTGGCTGCTGGGTGGGCTGGGCTACAGGCCAGAGTGGAGCCCACTAGGAGACCACACGGTGGTGGCTGCCCAACCACTGACCATCACTGGGGTGAGAAGTGTGGGATTTTGGATAGATTTTAAGGAATGTGTCAAAGAAAGAGGAGTCCAGAAAGATTCCAGAGCTTCGGGCTTGAGCAGATGGAAGGCCAGGTTGGTCTTGGCGGTGAGGGGGGTTGTTGTGGGGGTGCTTTCGGGGAAAAACCAGGTTCTGGTGGAGACGCTGTGCAGGCTGGGGCCTGGCATGGTCCCGGGACGGCACCCCACCTGCACCGCGTCCTGCCCCCCCCCCACACTCGCCTGTTGTCTGATGGCCCTAGGGAGACTGGGGGTGTCCGGGAGGCCTCTGTGGCCTGGTTCCTGGTGGACCACGCGGGGCCCCGGCCCGGCCTGCGGAGTACACCTGCAGTAGCCGTGTGTCTGCAGCACACAGGCCCAAACCTGCAGAGTATAAAGTGAAATTGGCCCATTTGCCTTCTTTATTTTTACTTTGGGGGATAACTCTGCCTTCAGAAATGGGTCCTCCAGGCTGTGGCTGAATTCTTTTTGCTCAGTTTTGCTTTCCGAGTGCAGAGAAAGGTCATCTGTGTCCTGGGTGCGGGCTGCCCCTGGCTGTTGGCCACACCCCTGGTCTGCCTGGGAGTTTGCAGACCATGCTGCTCGGAGTCCCAGTCAAGTGCCTTCTCACGGGCCTTCTGGGACCCAGTAGGGGGCTGTCAGGCTCAGTGCCGCCCGTAGTTTACAGATGGGGAAACTGAGGCCAGAGAAAGCTGAGAGACTGGACAGGCACAGCCAGTATCGAAACTTGGTGCTCTTGCCCCGGACCACGGTCTCCGATGGGCTGTCAGATGGAGTGCTCTCGGCCATGCGTTATTAACTGGGTATGTTGGGTCTGGGCGGAGACTTGGCCCGTCCCTTTCACCAGGGGGTGCTGGACAGCTGCCTGTGCCACCCTGGACCCCGGAGCAGCCCGAGGCAGGCTCAGCCTGGCAGACATTCCTCCGGCGGTGTTTTCCGTCCCGCCAGCTGCAGTGCCCCGCTGACCGCCTGGTGCCAGGTGGGGCGGTGTGGGTGTGTGGAGGCCCAGCCTGAATAGGTGGGGTGGGGGCAGAGAGGGGGAGAGAGGGGTGGGAGCACAGCACCTAGTGGATGGGCTGGGCGCGGCTGCAGAGGAGGCAGTGCTGCCATGCTTCTGCCCTTTTCAGAGACCTGAATGTCCCATGGGGCCTAGCAGCACCCTGACCCTTCCGGGGAGTGGGCAGAGCGTCAGGGAACCCGCTGGGCACAGGGGCGCCACTCCCGGGTGCCAGGGAGCTGACCTCCGCCGGCTGTGATACGCAGGCCTGGGGAGGGGCCGCGGGGGCTGTCCCCTGACAGGTTGGGCTACGGGTTGAGTTTTCTCGCTGAAGAGCTCAGCGGGCTTGGGTGTGTGCGCGCCCAAAATCTCCTACTGGATTTCCTACTGGCCGCCTTCCCAGCCCCCAGCGTGGGCATCTGTGGCCGTGAGCATGGTGTGGTGAGAGGTCCTTGTATCTGCTCTTCACTTTGTAGTCTACGGCAGGGACTCCACCTCCGTGTGGTGCTAGGGAATTCTCTGTGGCTCCTGTTCTGAGAGTTAATTACAGGATGTTACAGGATGTTAGCAGCATCCCTGGCCTCACCCACTGGATGCCAGTGGCACGCTAGTGTGACAACCAGAAATGTCCCTGATGTAGCTGTGTCCCCTGTGAGGCAAAGTCAACTGGCTAAAAATCACTGTCCTAGTGGTGGGTCTTGGTTCTCACAGCAAGCCTGGAGGTCGGCTTCCACAGGACCCCTTATATAGACAAGGAGAAGCTCTGTGACTTGTCAGAGCACACCGCTGAGGAGCAGGAGCAGGGGAGGGGTCGGGGAGGGGCCGGCCCAGCCAGGCAGGCCCTGCTGCCTCCGTTCCCCACCACTCGGCTAGTCTTCTGTGTCCTGTCCTGGGCCTCACTGTGCAGCAGGACCCACCAGCCTCCCTTTCCTTTGATCCAAGTCCAGGTGCACACACCTGCTCGGGTCTAGTCTCTGTGGACACGCTGAGCACCTTGGTGGGGACAGAACCAGCAGGGCTGCGTGTCTTGGACGGGCGCTCATGATACCTGGGCCGTTCTCTCATCTCAGACCCCAGCCCGCAGCCAGTCCTTGTGGGCGTCGGTACTGGGCAGCAGACCGGGGGCGGGCTCTGCTTTGCCATGCCCCCTGGATGTGGGCCTGTTTGAGCCTCATTTCCCATCTCTCGGAAATGGGGTAACAATAACATCTGTTTCATGGCTATGAAAAGCTTTATAAGTTATGTTGGGGTTTTCACATACTGAGTGGTAGGGGGCAGAGCACCTGAGGGAAACAGGTGAATAGATGTTGACAGTATCCCCAAGTGTCAGGAAATGGGGTCCCCTTCCTCCCCAACTTAAACAGTGTTCACCCTCATCGTGTCTGAGTGTCCCCCATCAGGGCAGCTCTGTGGTGGCCTGGGCAGAGCTCTCATCCTGACAGCACCGGGTATTGGAAACCTGGCACATGTGACAGCTACCTTGGTCAGTCCGACCTGGAGGCGTGTGTGGCCAGGACCCTGTCATTTGTAAAGCCATAGGTACTTCTGCGGTGTGGACAGTGTGAGGCCCTGCTCTAGGCAGTGGTTCCTGGGTACAGGTCTGAGTCAGCATCTTCCGACTTCAGTCTGGAAGGACCCACGTACAGTGGTACCTTGAGATACGAACAGACCAACATGCTTTTTTAAGATAGGAGCTGCGACTCGGTCCGTATTTTTGTTTGAGATCCGAGCAGAATTCCGAGAGACGAGTTGTGATTCAGGAAGCTGCTGCTAGTTGGCGCATTGGCGCACGGGCCAAGTATGGGAGTTTGATATATGAGTTGACGGATTTATGAGCTCGGTTACAGAACAGATTAAATTCGTATCTCAAGGTACCACTGTATTTGGCAAATTTGTGGCGAGTGTCTGAGGTAGGGCCACCCCTGCCCGTGCTGGAGAAGTCTGGGCTCAGCTTGCACAGCATCAGACTAGGGGATGTTCTGAGCTTCCAGGGACTCACGTGGCAGGAGGTCCCTAACTGATGACCCAGGACAGCGGCATGGCAGGCACCACCCAGCAGCGCGCTCTGTCCTGTTAGTATCTGCTCCTTCCCGGGAGGCCTCCGGACCGCCCGAGCCCCTCGTCTGTCCTGCAGGGCTGTGTGCCTGAGGGCTGGAGCACTGGGTGTTGGGGCAGAGCCCACCCCTCCAACTGCTCCCGTGAGATCCCGTGGAGGAGATGGGCCATGGAGCTCCAGCTCTGGGCAGTTGCCCCCTCCTGCAAGAAGCCTCCCCTGAATACCCCCAGGAGTTCCAGGTCTGGTTCATGGGTTGGTGTTTGTGTGACCTCTGACTGTCCTAGAATCCAGGCCCCAAGAGGCTAGTGGTTGTATGGTCTTCTCAGTGCTGTGTCCTGGCCAAGAGCTTATCCTCAACAGGTGAGAAGTCTTGTCTCCCAGCTCTGGAGGCCAAGGTGGGATTCAAGGCCAGGCCCAGCAGGACCCCACCAACCTCTGTTCAAGGCTCTCGTTACCATGGGGGAGGCTGGACGGCTGGACAGCAGAGGCTTCTAAAAGGATGGGAGGAAGCAGGCATTGTGGCTCCAAGCCAGGGCCTCCTGAAAAAACAGCAAAAGGTCACCCATGTGGGTGCAGGGATAGAACTGCATGATGCTAGCGTGGGTGTGTTGCCATGGCAACCACTGGTCTGCTGCTACTTAGGAGGGCCATCGGTCAGAGTGCGCTGGGATAGCTCGGGCATGGAGCCCCAGCCTCTCATTCTTTAGGTGTCTGTCCCCAGCTCTGTCCACGCCGAGTCCAGCCAGCGCTGACTCCCCCCCATGGTGGGTCATTGCTGCTCAGGGTGCCCTTATTCATGTGCTCCTGTTGTGGTGAATGAAGCCCACCTAACCTAGAATCCGTCATCGGAAGGCACTCGGCATGTCCCCTCACCCCCAGCGGAGACCCCTCAGCACCCCCTTCCCTCCTTTCCAGAGCCCCCGGCAGTCTCACCACATCCTCCCTCTGGATTGGCCTGTGGACATGTCACATTGATAGACCCGTACAGCGCGTGGCCTTTCTGTCTGTCTGATCTCCCTCAGCGCAGTGTCCTCGGGGCCACCCAGCGCTGGAGCACGCGTCAGGGCTGCACCGCACCCTCTGTCCACGCATCAGTGAACGGACACTTGGGTTGTCTCTCTGTCTGGGCTGTTGTGAACCCTGTTCTTTATTCCTCATGGTGCACGTGAATTTGTCTGTCTTCCACGGCTGTTCAGACTCACATGTAATCCTGAAGCCCTTCTCCGTGCGTCAGAACATCATTCCGGTACCGCTGTTACCTGTCAACTTGTGGACCCATAAACATGGCAGTTTGATGCGAGTCAGTCTCACCTGTTCTCAGCATGTGTATTAATACACACTTGTTTGGTTTCCCAGCACGAACAGTAGCACCGTGTAGTATATCTTGGTTTTGCATGAACAGCATCTCGGTTCTGCTCAGTTCTTCCTGATGGCGCGAGGGCAGAGGCTGGGACTGAGTGTGGGTCTTGTCTCCCTGCTGGGTGCGCTGGGGTCTGGAGGAACATCGGACTGCCCTGTCCCCTGTGCATAATGCTCAGGTTTCTTTGGTTTTTCACTGATTCCATGGGTGCTGCTGTGATGTCCTGAGCACATCTGTCTATTCCAGGGTGAGGGCTCCTCTTGGGTGCCGGGGTGGGGGTGGGGGGTATACGCTCTCAGTGGCCCCCTTGCTACCCAGTTGCTCTCCAGACAGCTGCCCTGTTTCTGCCAGGTGGATGAGAGCGCCCTAGGGAACATTTTTCTTGTTCTTTCAAAACAGCTTCACTTTGGAGCCGGGGCAGGGGAGGGATCCTGGGCCCA
The DNA here is from genome assembly GCF_036850995.1 of Saccopteryx leptura. NCBI lineage: Eukaryota > Metazoa > Chordata > Mammalia > Chiroptera > Emballonuridae > Saccopteryx > Saccopteryx leptura. Next base: position 196,481,699 of record NC_089507.1, on the reverse strand, counting down.
TCTTCCAGGTGCAGAGGGAGTTGGTCCCACATCACCCCCTTGGCGCCCCTGTCCCGTGTGACACGCGTTCTGGTTTGAGGAAGAGGAGATGCCAGTGGCTTCCCCGGTGTCTGCCCCATGAGCTCCCTCTGCCCAGTGGGCTGTGAGGCTGAGAGAGGCTCAGCCACTTACCCAGCGGCTGGTTGGCAGAGTGGGCACATGCAGATTCTGCCTTCCGGAGCCTCCGTTCCCCATCTGCAACGTGCCGGAGTTGATCCCTACCCTGGAGGGCCGCCATGTGGAGGCGAGGCCCTGGTGACGGTGTAGTACGCTAGCCTGCAGGGTGGGGCCCGTGTGGCAGTGAGGAGGGCCTGGAGTCTCTGCCCTCCGCTGCCTCGCCATGGGGCCTTGGGCCCGCTACTGAGCTCTGCTCTTCTGTTGTAAGATGAGCTAACGATGCCGAGGCCAACCTGAGGGGCAGGTCCCGCAGTCACCAGGTGCTGGGTGCTCTCACAGCGCAGCGCCGCACTGTGGCCTGCTGTCCTTGCTGAGGTCACACCGCCGACACTGTCACCACTGCACGTGTCCGTTCCATCACGTGTGTGTTCATCCACGCAGTGCTCACGGAGGTCTCCCTAGAGGCGAGGGCCACCGTCGGGAAGGAGTGGATGTTCCTTGGGGAGCCGGCGCTCTGGGTGGGGAATCAGCAAGCTGTGTGGGTGTCCTTTGGTGGGTGGCAGATGTTGGGAAGATGAACAGGGAAGTGTGGGGATAGGGAGGGCTTCCTGAGCATGTGGCCTGGGCAGTCACACGGAGACCCACAGTCAGAACGGCCCATGCTGACTTTGATGCTTGCTGTCACCCTCTTGAGACCCTAAATCATTTTCAAACATGGTCCCCCAATTCTGTCAGTGGTCCTGTGGAGTGCAGGGTTGGGAAGGGGGTGCGTGGGAAGGGCCCACTGAGGAGGGGAGGGTGGCAGGCTGGCCGGTGCCCAGGCCCGCACAGCTGACGTGTTCAGCCACAGGGAAGCAGACTGGGGGCAGGCCCGTAGCAGCACCCGGCTCCCTGGGCCCCACCCTGGAGACGGCTGTCACCTGACCCTCAGTCCTCTCTGTTTGGTCCCACAGGCTGACCCCCCACTACATCTACCCACAAGCCATCGTCCAGCCCAGCATGGTGATCCCGGCCTCCCCCGTCCCGTCGCTGTCCTCCCCTTTCATTGAGTACACGCCGGCCAGCCCAGCCTACGCCCCGTACCCACCAGCCACCTTCGACCAGTACCCGTATGCTGCCTCGCCTGCCTCACCCGCCAGCTTCGTGGGCTATGGCTACCCAGCTGCCGTGCCCCCGGGCCTCTCGGCCGCGGCCCCCGCGGGCACCGCCTTCGTGCAGTACCAGCCTCCGCAGCTGCAGCCCGACAGGATGCAGTGAGGCCGCTGCCTCCATCGTGGCCTGTCACCCACACACCCACCAGGCAAGCGGCCGGCCGATCTCAGGGTACACACCAGCACCTGTGCCTCTGGGGAGCCTGCGGGGGCCCCCACCTGCACCCTGGACGGCCTGGAAACTGCTTCCCTTTAAATCCAGGACCCGCCACGTCACGAGGGAGGGCTGAGAGAAAAGAGCGAGCTCTAGAAGATGCAAAGATGTGACCTCCCAGCACACAGCCTGCCTTCTCCCGCACACCCCCTCCCAAGCTCCAGGCTGGGCTTCCCCAGCCCCTGCCCCCGGGGGCCCGGGAGGCCTTCCCCACCCTCCGCAGGCCCTGGCTGCCCTCTGGGCTCTGCAGGAACTTTCTCCTGCTCAGAGATGCCTTACTCCAGGGAAACCTGCCGGAGCGAGTGAAGTGACTGTTTGTTGTCACTCCACGCACACAAGCTGTGAATGCGGGAGAAGGTGTGCAGGAGCACCACCTCATGGAATCCTCGTTTCTAGGGCCACTGCCACGGCTGGGTCTCCAGCCCTCGAGCACTGTAACCTTTTTTCTTACCGTCATTGTTTTGCTACTAAGATAATTTAGAATTTCAGTTTATTTTTTCAATGGAGGTTCCTACCACCAAGAAACCAGAACCTGTTTTTGACCTAGACACTCACATTTGTCCGTGGCTCCGTCCAAGGAGACAAGGACACATTTCTGTTTGAAAAAGTGTCTGTTGCTGGAGCCCCAGGTCTCTCCGCAAGAAGAAGGTGTCTCAAGCTTGTCCCCACCCCTGCCACCCACTGCAGGGGGCAGAGGGAGTGGGCCCTAGGCAGTGCTGGTTGAGAGGCTGGACACAGCGTCCCCAACCTCTGTCTTACGTGTCCCCTGCTGTACACCAGCCCAAGCAGAGATCAGCTTGATGTCCTGCCTGCCCTTAGGGCTTGGTGGAGAGGGGGCGGGGAGATGCCACCACAGGGTGGGGAGAGTGAGATGGGGGCAGCCTGGCTGAGGGGATTCGGGGAGAGGGAGGAAGATTGGGGGGCGCTGGGGGTATTCCTTCAGACCTACCTCAGGGAAGCGGGAGGCCTCAGGGCTGACTGACCCAGGCAGGCGCTTTGGGACGCCTGACAGAGTCAAGGCCCAGGAAATACAGGTAGTTAATGTTATAATAATATTTTTATTAGAATGTTCTGATTATAAAAAATAAAACTTGTTTTCTTTAAAGAAAAAGTTGGTATGTAATTTTTTTCTCGATGTGGGCGCCTTCGACCCCCATCCCCACAGTGACTATGAGCAAGTCAGGGCCACATGGTGTCACTCATGCCACAGCCCCTCCTGGCCAGGATTTTAATCTACAGCTGTTTATTGAGTGCCCACCTGCTCTGGCCTTCAGGCGTCCAGAGTGATGGACACAGCCCATTACCACCTACTGAGGCAGGGGAGGAACACACCCCACCCTCAGCTGCTTCTCAGAAGTCTGCCTAAAATCCCAGGGAAGAACCACTGGCTGCAGGCGATGTGCTCAGAGCACAGCCCGGGGGGCAATGGCTGGAGGAGGGAACCAGTATCATGATTGGCAGCAGAACCCCATGGGATAGGGGGAGGGGGCAATTCCCCGAGAGAAAGCGTGCTGAGAAGGACAGGAAGCATGTGGCCGTGCAGCTGCCCTAGGAGTGCTGGCAGCCAGGTGGGGCACAAGGTCACAGAGTTAGGAAGGGTGGTCTTGATCTGGGCGGAGGGGCCCCAACCTGGGGATAGACAGCATCTCCTAGAACTCTGCTGGGGAAATCGCAGGGGCCTCACAGAGAAGGTATTAAGGCTGGAAAGGATACTCACTTATTTTTTCAGTTCATTTATTTGAAGAAATGTGTGATGGGTCACATGCAGGGCCCTGGGGATAGTCATAAACGGACACAGTCAAGTGATGGAGATGCAGCAGACATGCAAATGGAGTTATTTCAAATACTGATCACACTGAAGGAAACAGTAAGGGGTGATGGAGAATGACTGGGTTCTAAGCAGTAGATAAGCAAGTACAAAGGTCCTGGGGCAGGGTACATGGGCCAAGGAGGCCAGGGTGGCTGAGAAGGAGCAGTGAGGAAAGTGGTAGATGAGCTTTTAGGGAGATGATGTTTGGAGCTGGGGAGACAGCAGAGACCCAGAGGACAGTCTGCTGGGAGTGCAGTCTAGGGACGTGTATCAGTCAGTACCCAGATGCCACCGGCAAGCATAGAGCAGAGTGTGATTGATCCTGTTAGTGGGAAGCCCCTGAACCTGAGTGACAGGTAGGGGAGGATGCTGCAGGTGGGAGGGGAGGGGACGTGGATGGCAGCTGGGCTCAACAGGATGAGGGCTTCCTGGTGATGTACGGGAATGGAGTGGGCACTCTGGTGAGGAGGTCAGTCTGAGCAAAGGCCCAGAGGGCTGGGGTATGACCTACTTGGGGCTGGTTGCTCTCTAGGCACCAGGCTTGTCCTCTGACCCTACACAGCAGAGCTGGGCCCCATAACATGCAATGTGTCCCCAGTCTGCCTCACTCGCCTTACACACAGTGGCCAAACCAGAGACTCAAGACGTTCTCAACTCTTTCTCACTCATAACCATATCTCTGCCAGCTGAGAGCCCTCTGTGACTCCCCATCATCAAAGGAAAAGCCAAAGCTGTCTGTCACTGGCCTATAAGGTCTGGCCTTGTTGCCTCCCGCCTACACCTGGCACAACTCACCTCAGGGCCTTTGCACTTGCTGTTGAATCCTCTAGCTTCTACCAGCTGAACTCCTTCGGGACAACGTTTCCTTGTCCCGAAGCTTCCTCTGACCCTGTCTAGGTCCAGGCAACAGAACTGTGTCCCCTTTCATTTGTGTCCTCATTTGTTCCTGCTCCACCTCATTAGAACTGATTCCAGAAGGTCAGGAATCTAGTGCTGTGCCAGGCATAGCAGGGAAACTGAGGCCTGCAAAGATTCTGAACTTGATTCAACCAGTGGTGAGTGGGCATCAGAGATTTCTAGCGGAGGACACAAGTGGGAGTTTCGGGACCATCCATTCAGGTTGGAGTGTGCTGGGCAGACGGAGGCGGGAGAGGCCAGGACCCGGGAGTGGAGAGAGGGGACAGAGACCAGTCACTGCAGTGTCCACAAGGAACAGGGCAGAGGGGCTCCCAGGGACGGCAGCAGCCACACAGACTTGGGCAACTGGGTCTGAACCACTGGCAACTCCACTGACAGCCCCATGGGGTCAGCCCTTGGCTTGGAAGTGAGATGGGGTCGCCCTGATGCGGGGAAGGGGCTCAGAATGGACCTGGAGCCACCTTTCCTGCCCCATTTCCAGGGGTCTCCTTGGGCCTTTTCCAGTCACTTTGACTTTGGGATTTGTAAATTCCCCCTTTCAGTGGTTCCGGGCCCCCGGCCTCTCCCAGGGGAGGTCAGGGTTCCTGGGATCAAGTCCGGTGGAATCCTGACAGGTAGGGTTCCCTGAACCCCTCCCTGTTCCCCCCCACCTGCCCTCTCTGGCTGGCTGGGTCTCAGTTTGCAAACACTGGCAGGGGTCAAGGAGGTCCTCGTGGAGCTCCCTGCTCAGAAGACACATTTGCTGCAGCTGATAAGAGAGTGGGGCAGGGAGGGGGTTGTGGGCGCTGCCCGGGGTTATCAGGAGGGCCACTTTCGGCCAGCCCATTTCCTGTCACTATCGGCCAGTGACAGCCTCTGGGACATGCCCTGAAGCCTTAAAAAACATTCTCTTGGGGCCCAAGATTGAGGGCTCTGGATGGTGTTGAGCCCAGGAGAGAGCTTGCAAAGTCACCCTTGTCTGTGTACACAGGAGGCTACCGCTAGTCACTGACACACTCATCGTAGATGCCGCTGCTGACCACAGGGGCAGTCTGTTACCCGCAAGGTGAACACTGTGTCTCCACTGAACAGATAGAAGAGCTGATACTCAGGAGTGAAGCCACCCTTCCTGGGCCCCCAAAGGAGAAGCCGTCAGAGGTGGGCATGCAGGGCCCAGAGGAAAAGCCCAGCAAGTGATTGAGGGTGGAGGTGAGAAAACCGCCGTATTCCTGTGAAAACTCCCCTGGGTGCTGCCCGTGGGTGAGGGGCCCCTGTTGCCAGCCCAACAAGACAATCACCCTCTACCCGCACTTGCTTTAGTCTCTCACCCCTGGAGCTAAGGCTGTCCTCAGAGTCCCAGGACTAATGAAAACTGACATTTATTGAATACTTTCTGTGGCTTTACGTCTGTTCTTTCTCTGAATGCTCCCAGCAAGCTGTGGGAAGTTGACTGGGCCCAGTTCACAGATGGAAAAATGAAGGCCGGGGGAGATTCAGCCCCTTCCCAAGTCCAGAGAGACGGGATCTGGACCTGAGAATCTTGAATCTGGAGCCCACATGTTGCCCTGCCCCTGCCCGGGGACTGGGCTGTGGCCTCCCCACTCCCACTCAGTTCACCACCTCCCTCACCCCAAAGCCAGCTGGTCCTGCCTCACCATGTCCCTGCACAGGCTGCTGAGTCACACTTGTGTTTGTCCCCCAGAAATGTAAACACCAAATCGGGAACCCCCTGGGGTTGGGGACCGTCCAGATACAGTAAAAATAGCAAGGCACCTGCCCAGCATGCCCCGGGGCTGGGTGTCTGCACAGGGCACGCACAGTGTGGGGTGGGCACCTGGCCCTCCAGATGCCTCCCGGGCCTCCTGTGGGGGCTGATAAGTGCCCGGCTCTGCTTATCAGCCCCACTCTCCCGTCTGTTCTGCCCCAAACCTGTGTACACATTGGGGTGCACCGCAGCCTGGAGATCAAGGGTGGGGTGAACCCCACGGCCGGCCCACCAGACAGCTAAGCTGGATGCACCGGAGACAACCCCGAGCTCCCGGGGGCCTCCTGCTGGCTCCCCTGTTCCCTGACTCTGTGATGGGGGTGTTTTTAGAGAAATTAAATATAAAGTGTTTTTTTTTATTTTCTAAGTTATAAAATTAACACTGTTGGGGAAAAAATTCAAATGAAAGAAAGTGTAATAAAATAACATCTATTTGTGTATAGAAAAAGGTAGGAAGGAAATAGACCAGATATTATTAGTAATAGGACGACAGGAGCGTTTTAGTTCTTCTCTTAACACAGTTCTGTGTGCACGGCTGAGCAATAAGAACTGGAAGATGATGCGTGGCGTGTATATAGTACTAACAGGGCGCTGTCTCTGGCGTCTGCTTCCTTGCTTCTATGGGTCTTCTGGGTATCTCTGATAAGCCTCAGCTGGCCGGGGTCCAGAGGCTGTTCTTGCCGCCTCCAGTCTGGTCTACGGTAACTTCCTCCAACCTCTAAAACGGGAACACAGAACATGCTGCTCCCTGGCATAGAAGCCTCTGTGGCTCCCCATTGTCCTGGATTAAATCCCAGGTCCTTGCCGAGGCCTCCACGGCTGGGGTGAGCTGGCCTGCCACCTCTCTGGTGCTTCACTCAAGAGCCACTCTTGCCCCAGACCCAAGAGTAGTGCCCTCTGCCCGAGTGCCTTCCTGCAGACATTCATACCTCGTGCCCACCTCTGCGACCTCCCTGTCGCCTTCCCTCGCTCTGCACCCTGCTCGCCTGCCTCCTTCAAGGCACCTGTGAGGGTTTCTACTTAGCACGTTTATCTGTTTTCCGTCCTGGACCGGGAGCTGGGAGGCGTCAGGAGTGTGTCAGACCCATCCTTACCCTTGATGGTACCCAGGCACGGTGCCCAGTGCTGGCACATCGTAGGGGGGACTTATGATACTTTCCGAACATATGAATCCTGAAAAAGTTAAATTAAAAGATCTTCCAAGCTGGGAGAAGTCATCTGAGGCAGCGTAGGGTGTGTCTTCATGAGAGACTTCACAGGGAGGAAGATAAGGTACCCTGGGGACAGGCTTGGGACCCAGTGAGGAGCTGACCCGGGAAAGACCCACAGGGTCCAGGCCCAGGGAAAGGAGGGGGCTGCCTAGACAGGATACAAGGGGGGTCAAGCAGAAGTGGGTGGCTGGGCGACCTCTCTCCTCCCCACCCAGAGCCTTCTGGGATCATCGGAGTTGTCCGTGGAAGTGTGGGGTGGGATGCTTCCCGCCGGGCTCCTCTCGGGCAGTCTGGCCCTCCTCCAGGGGCCGCGGAATTTAATTTTGACCATGTTTGTCTCAGAGCCAAGTGGCCACCCCCTGGGGCTCGGGTATAAATATCAGTTTATTTACTCTGTGTCCCAGCAAAGCATGCTCCTCTGTTTGTCTGTGCACAAGTTTGGAAGTGCAGCCCTGGGGCAGGAGACTGTCCTACGGGTCTGGGCTGGGTGTAATTTTTCTGGAGGCTCTCAGGCGCATTCCTGGTGCCACCATCCACTGTGCTTCACCTCCGGAAAGTAAAACAAGGCAAACTCTCTGGGAAGCCAGCGATTTTCAGCTGCATGAGCCAACCGTGTCCAGCTAACCATTGTCTAGGGCAAATCAGTCAAGAGTCTTTTCCCTTGCAAATGACAGAAAACCCAAGTCAGAGCGCTGGGCTCCCTGGGACTTGCGAACCTGTTACAGTTACAAGGGAGAAGAGGGGCTTTGCTGATGTGGTTAAGGACCTTAACACCTAACCTTTGCTGTGTTAGGACCTTAACATAGAGAGAGAATGCTTGATTATCCAGGTGGGTTCAGCATAATCACACGAGCCTCTAAAAAGCAGACAACTTCCTCCAGCTGGAGGCAGAGGCAGCAGAAGGGGAAAGTGGAGAGATTTGGAGTCAGAGGTACCTAACCCACTGTTGAAGGGGTCCCATGGAAAACAGGAGAAGGAGAAGGAATGTGGGCGGCCTCTAGGAGCCAAGTCATCAGGGAATGGAGACCATGGTCCTACAGCCACAAGGAACTAAACTCGGCCGGCCGGCAGATTCTTCCCTGGAGCCTCCAGTGAGGGTCACAGATCTACAGATACCCGGATTTCTGTCACCCCAAGCTGAGGACCCATTTGGGTCAAGCTGTATCTGGAGTCAGCAAATGGCCACAGAAGCCCACATGCAAGGGGGCAGGAGGGAGGATCCCTGCTCCATCCCTCCCCAGGCTCTGCTTTCTCAGAATAAAAAAGCTCAGGGCCCTGAATGACAACCAACCGGGGCCCTGGCTGCCGGCCAGCCATTTGCATCACAAATGAAGCCCAGTCAGGCTGTTGGACTTCACTAGCTAGCCCGAGGCTGCCTTCAGTGACTTAAGGACACGAGCCAGTATTCAGCTGTCGCACAAGCTGCCCCTCCCCCAGCCGCCTAAACTGCACCCCTGGGGGTTGATGGCGTGGTAGGGCCCCAGCCTGCTTGGGATCCATCCTGACCCGGCCAGCTTTCTCCACCAGCCTGAAGGAACATAATCCTGCGGCCAATAAACTCACCGGGGGCAAGGAGGACTCCGAGTGTGGGGGCGGGGCTCAGCACTGACATTCTTTCATTCAGCTCACAGCAGCCCGCTGGGCAGCGGAGGAAACTGAGGCTCAGAGACGGGTAAGCAACAGAGCTGGGACTCGAACCCGTGTTATTCTGCTCTGGAAACCTTGCTGTGAACATGAGTCATGCCCTCAGGGGTTATTTGTGTTTGTCCACCGGGCAGTGGGCTGCATGTGGACGAATAAAGGACCATCTGAGCTCCAGCCTTTCTCCTCTGCATGCTCGGGGTGAGTGGGCAGGCTGCTTCTCTTTCTAGACCCTGAGACCCGTGAGATCATGAGGTCAGAGTGTTGCCCATGCCCGCCTGTGGTTCGGGCATGCAGCAGGCGCTCAGTGTTTCTGGAATAAATAAATAAGTCAATACACAGTCTTTTTTTTGAGCCTGGGTTATGCTTTTTTGCTGCAGGATCCCTCCAACGCAGAGGCGGGTCATGTCCAGCTCAGGGTCCTCAGTGCACGGTCCACCGTGGGAATGCTGGGAATTTCTCTGAGGTTCAGCCCTGATGTATTCACTATAAGCCTTTCCCTGAGCTGTCTGGGGCTTCTGCCCAGAGCCTGCGTGCCCAGCCTGGGGAGGCATCTGGGGCTCCAAGTGAGTCTGTCGCATTGGGAGACCTCTGTCTAGCTCCCCATCAGTCCCTGGCCCAAGTTCTGGGAATTCCCTCCTGCCCCAGGGCCTTTGCTCTTGCTACCCTCTTGCCTGGACATCTCCCAGTGGCTTTTCTGGGGCTGGATGCTTTTCTTCCTGTAGGTTTTGTCATCATTCCCTCCTTCGAGGGGTCTCAGGGCTGCCCCCTTTAGCTCGAGCCCTCGGACATTCTGCCCCCACCCCATCTGTCTCTTAGCACCCAGCGTGCCTCACCAATGCCTTTTGTTTGTTTTCTCGGGATTTGCCCTTGCCCCCTTTAGAATAAAAGAGGGGGAAAGACGTGCACACGGACACGGAGCAAAATAGAATGAGAAGCGAGAAAGTGGAGAGTCAGATGGAGACACAGAGAGAAAGGGAGAGACTGACAGAGATGCAGGAATAGAAAGAGAATGTGAGAGAGAGAGAGAACAGGGAGACACAAAGAAACAGGCAGAGACACGAAGAGAAACTGAAAGAAAAACCAACAATGGAGCCACAGATAGAGAGAGATGGGGGGGAAGGAGGCAGAGGGAACAAGAGGGAGAATCGTGAGGGTGAACCGAACGGGAGACAGGGGCACGGGGCTTCCTTTCGGAGCAATGAAAATGTCTGGAATTAGATCGTGGTGGCAGCTGCACAACTGGGTGTACACGCACAGCCATGGGATTGTACACTTTCAAAGTTTGCATTTTAAAACAGAAGAGGACATCAGGCATCCCAAACTGACATTCAATCAACAGAATATGGCTCAGTCATAGGTGGAGGGGAACCCCCGGGGCTGTCCCAATGGCCACGGAGCCTCCTACGTGTCCCAGATGGCAAAACCAGGAAAGAGTGAGGGACCTCCCCAGGCTGCAGGAGACTCTGGGGACAAGGTGACCCACTGCCATGTGGGTCCCAGCACAGAAGAAGGACATCAGTGAGGAAACCCGAGTAAAGTCTATGGTTTATTTAGCTAATGGTGTTGCAGCAAAGCAAATTTCTTACTCTTGCCAACTGTACTATTATGTCAGATATTGATAGGAGGGGGGCTGGGTGAAGGGGGCGTGGAAACTCATTCCAGCTCTGCACAATTTCTGTCTAAAGTTATTTCAAAATAAAAAGTTAAACAAACAAACAAGGGGGACAAATGACAAGAGACTAGCACTGCCTGGTGTCAATCTACTCCACTACCGCCAAGGAGGCTGCTGCGGCCCCGGCAGGGCAGGAGCTCGGGCTGAGGCCACGCCCACGGCTGGCCCCAGACCCGGGGCTGCCAGCGGGCGCTGCTGAAAATTTGGGGCGAGACCTCTCATTGTTCATTAAAGAACAATGGTGATGGTTGGGACAGTCCCAGGGGCTCCCCTCCACCTCTGACCGTGCCTAAATGTACCTGCTGAGGCCACCGGCATGGCAGCCCTTGGTGCCAGTCAGAAGGCTCCTCCTACAAGGCTCGAGCCATCCTTCTGCAGAAGGGAAAAATACCCGAGATCCTGCTTTCCTGTCAGTATGGCTAAGCAGCGGCCCCACGCCATCGTTGGGGTCACTTCATGTGGGTCCCAGCACACAGGATGTGCAGGTCTGTTTTCTGTCCCTTTTACTGGGCTCTGAGCCCCTGGAAGGGAAAATGCTTGTTTGTATTTTCCCGGAACCCAGCCTGCGCCGGGCGCAGAGCAGGGGCTCTCAGGTGACTGCGTTTCCGAGACCTCGACGTGCAGGAGGTTAGTGGAGAACAGCGCTCTTCTAACGTGATGCTAAAGCTTTCAAAAGCACTGAAACCTACTTTTTAGAAAGGAAAATACACAGAAAACTTCAGAGAATCAATTAACCCCCTCCTACCACTACCTAGAATTGAACATTACCCGGAATAAAACATGAAGGTTTGTCAGGAATCTATTTTTTTTTCTTTAAGAAATAAAATGTCACAGATACATCAAAATTCTATGTCGTTTCCACCCAGAACCAACTCAGTGGAGAAGGGAGTGGGAGCTCCAGCCTCTGCCTTGGTCTCCTCACACCGTGTCCCCATTTGACCACCCAGCATATGGACGGCCCCTACTGTGAGGAGTGCTCTGATTTACTGTTTTCCACATTCCCCCCCAGGCGTTCACCCACTTTACTCACAGGCACAGGGCCTGGCGGACACACGGGGCTCAGGAGCACCCACACCAGGTTTAATGCTCGGCTATCTGTGTCTTGAAATTCTTAGTAACTTTTGAACAAAAGGCACCACATTTTCTTTTCTTTTCTTTTCCTTTTTCACCTTCCTTCCTTCCTTCCTTCCTTCCTTCCTTCCTTCCTTCCTTCCTTCCTTCCTTCCTTCCTTCCTTCCTTCCTTCCTTCCTTCCTCCTTCCCTCCCTCCCTCTCTCTCTCTCTCTCTCTCTCTCTCTCTTTCTTTCTTTCTTTCTTTCTTTCTTTCTTTCTTTCTTTCTTTCTTTCTTTTTGGTTTTAAGTGAGAGAGGAAGAGAGAGAGAGAGAGACAGGAACATCCATATGCTCCTGTATGTGCCCTGACGGGGAATTGAATCCGTAACCTCTGATCCTCCAACCAACTGAGCTATCCAGCAAGAGTGAAGCCCCACAGTTCCATGTTGATTGCCCCCTGCTGCCATCATACAGCCCTTCTGACAACATGGAACACCCCCCCCCCCCCCCAGCCCAAGCCTGTGCCAGGGTGTCCTGGGCCTAGGCCTCTGTGAATCCTCCCAGAGACTCTGTGAGACACATGGAGGATTCATGTGTCTCATTAACCTATCCTGCAGGTGGGGAAACTGAGGCTTGGAGAGCTCCTGACTCACCTGGAACTGTACGTGACACCCACTTTGAACCTGGACTTGCCCCCTTTCTTTTAAAACCAAAGCACAGAGAGTGCCTCGAGCAGAAGAGGCCCGTGTGAACCAGGTTCCCCGGGAGTAGGGGAGGGAGCGCCATCCCCACAGCTGCGAACCAGAGTCCTCTGTCCTGTCAGGGCCACCTCCCCGGCAGCTGAGTTCACTTCACCACATTTCCTCTCCCCGTGGGGACTCTCAACACGGAGTGAACAAACCCCGGTGTTAATCAGAGCTCAGAGCGCCACTTCCTCTCACGGGAGGGGCAGGGCCAGTCCTCTCACACCCTGCCTTCTATAATTAGACCCTGGCCTCGCCCTCCAGCCTCAAGCTGGGTCTGGGCTGCTTCCGGCCCCAGGGAGGGGTTTCCACACTGTTTCCCAAGGGCCCCCAGGAGCCTGCGGGCAGTGGGTATAGGATTTACCCAGGGCCTGAGGCCCATGGAAGGGGCCTCCTCTGACGGCCTCTCACTTTTGCAGCCATGATGGTGGACAAGATCCATGTCTTAGGGCCTGAGAGAAGCCCTGATCTGGACTCTCAGTGACAAGGGTGAACAGGACAGACAACACCCCTGCCCCAGGGAGCTGGGAAGGAAACAAAACACACAGGTACACAAAATCAGAATTAGGATAATTTAAGAAAAGGCCAAGAGGACCCCCAATTGGGGAGGTAGATGGAGAGGGCTGCTGGAGTGGGGGCCCGCCCAGGAGCACGGTCAGAGGTGCCCGTCTGCCGGCCACTGAGGGTGTGAAGGGCCTGTGATGAAAAAGCAAACAACAGGTGTGGTTGCTGGTGCCTCATTCACCTGCTTACTGCTCCAAAAATTTGGTTATTTCCACCGGTTCTTCTTTTCTTCCTTCCCCAGCCTTGGGGCCTACAGTCCTGGTCCCAGAAAATCCTGGTCCCTTAGCTGGGGAAGCTCTAAGGACCCTCAGGTGAATCCCTCAGGTGAATGGAAGGCAGGTGCGTGAGAGGGAACAAGGCTTTCATCGCCTTCCCAGACCACAACCTCTCCCAATCCCCCTTCCTGTTCAGAAGATGCTTCCAGCGTGAACCTGCCAAGGGACTGTGGCAGATGCCACTGGAGAAATATTCAAAGGAGGTGAATGAACCCCTGGCTCCCCGAGGAAATACATAGACAGTTAATAGTTACATGGAAGACTGCCCAGCCTTGGAGGCAAAGAAAAAAAGAAAGAAATGCAAACACAAGCCCTATTACATGCTGATTAAATTAGAGAACATTTATAAAATCATAAAGCCCAGTGCTGGCAGAGATGTGGGGAAATGGGAAATCACATTCAGATTGTGCAGATCAGTCTGTCTGAGTGAAACAAGAGCTGCGAAACCGCACACACCCTCTGACCCAGAATTCTGTCTTTGGGTGAAATGTGTTTGTCCTTGTTCTCAGGGACAGAAACATCCATGGTGGCACTATTGGAAAGTGGGAGGTGGATAAAATAAAACAAAACAAAACCCACCCAAAACCCAGATGTCTCATACTAACATTTGTGACGCGCTCACACGTTTTGAAATGCCGGTACCTCTTTAGTTCTCACGACCACTTGTGAGTTGCATGTTTCATGAGCCCCCACTTCACAGATGAGGACCAGAGGGTTCACAGAGTCAAACCTTTCTTCCAAGGTCACTCCAGTGGTAAGTGGTAGACCTGAGGTTTGAACCCAGGCTGCCCCGCCTGAAACTGAGGGGCTCGTGCTATTGTTCTGTAACATGAAGGCACAAGAGTTGATGCGCAGATGTGTGAGGGGTTATTCAGTCACCAGGATGCAACCTGAAGCTAAAAAGGGGCTTCTTTCTGCTTCTTGCTGGTAGTAAATACAAGCCTACGGTCTGGCAGGCTTGTCCCGGTCTGAGGTTCTAGAATTAGGAGAGGCACCATCACTAGAGAACTGCCATTGGTGGCTGGTCTTGAGACAAGCCGGCCTGAGGAACAGAGCCAACACCCCTCACGTGGCCTCGATGGGAGTCGAGCAGTTGCACCAATGCCCCAAACCAAGGAATCTTGGCTGTCCACTCCCTTCCCTCTGGGCAGCAGTGCTGGTGGCCTGCTGGTTGGGGCACTGGGAAGATAGAGGACAGCTCCAGGCCCCTGCAGCCTCCAGGAGGCTGTGATGCTTTGGAGACGCTCATGGCGTGGAGCAGAGCGTGGAGATCCTCTGAGAAGATCCTCCCCGCACCCTGCCCCAGCCCAGAAGTTCCGGAGGACATGTCTCAATAGCACGTCTGAGACTGGTGTAAGTGTTGACATGCTACCAGCTCTCAAGGAACAGTAGCTCCTATTCTTGGGGTGCCCGCTCCCCACCTCTAAGACCACAGAGATTGGCATCCAGCAAACCCTTGGCTATTGCCGGCTATTGCTCTCTCCCATTTTATAGATGGGCAATGGAGGCCTAGAAATGCTCCAGACCACAGAGCCTCTGGATTCAAAGTAGGCTTGTGTGACTGAGTCTCCTCCTGGGGCCCAGCCCTCCCCGCGGGGCCAGTTCCCGGGCCAGCTCCCGCGTCTGCTTCCCTGGCAGGCGGCCCCACCCTCCCTTTGTTCTGCTGCTGCTGCTGGCTGTGTAGGGGGCAGGTGGCCTTGCCCTTGTGCAGAGAGACGCTGAGTTAGCAGGCCAGGCACAGTTGCTATTTGCTTTCTTCCTCTCTGTGGTTCTTTTCCGGCCTGGATGGAGATGGGCGTGGGGCCAGGTGTGCAGGTGGGGAAGATTTGGCAAGGAATCCTGGCTGTCCACTCCCTTCTCTCTAAGCTCCCGGTGGTGCCTGGAGCTTCTGGCTGGGCCACCTGCAACAAGTGACTAATTGTCCTGGTCTAGCTAGGACTGAGGGGTTTCCAGGGAAGCAGGACTTACAATGCAAAGTCAGGAATGTCCCGGGCACACCAGGTAGGAGATCGTGTAGGTGGGGAGTGGGTGAGATATCAAGTGTGAGAGGACAGGGCGAGTTACCCCAAGGACCCTGAGCTGCTCCCCTGCAGCCCTGCTGCTTGTGGGTTCTGTACCTGGCCTGGCTGTGAATCAGGCAGCGCTGAGTGAGAAAGTCTTGTCCTGTCTCTTAGTAATGATTTAAGCAACTCATTTCAGTGCTTGGAGTCTTAGCTTGCTCATCTGTGAAATGGGGATAAGATTCCACTCCTCCCACAGGGATGCTGGGAATTAGATGAGAAAACAAACATGAAGCGCCTAGCAGAGTATGTATAGACATCGGATGCAGCATAGCATGTAAGATTATATTATTAGATCTTCCCTCAAAACCCAGCTTCCCATCACCTGCAGAATGAAACCTAACCCCTCCCCTATGAACCCTCGAAGTTCTATAATTTGTCTCTGTGATCTCTGACTCCATTGTCTGCTCCCCTCTGCTCACTTTGCTACAGCCATGCTAGCCTATACTCAGCCAGGACTCTCCTGGCCGCAGGGCCTTTGCACATGCCGTTTCCTCTGACTGTAGCACCATATCCTTCTTTCCTGGGACAACCTCCTTTTCATCTTTGGGATTTAGTTTAAGAGTTGTCTGCATAGAGAAGCTTTTTCCCTGTCTACCTAATTTGAAGGCATAATTGTTTTCCTGGGGACAAGTCATTTCTTAGCTGATTCACTGTAGTTGTTCCAGGGCCTAGTGTGATGCCTGGTTCAGAGCAGAGCTCAGGACATGTTGGGCAGTGGATGAAGGAATAAATGTTGGCCTGCAGTGTTCCTCACTGGAGAAAAAGCCCAGAGTCTTAAATCCATTTCCTTCTCTCAGCCTCGGTTTCCACAGGGATGAGAGGCGCATTCACCTCTTTGGTGTCTGCAAGGCATGGATGGAGAGACAAAGACGCCATGTCCTTTCACCAGGCCTGTACAGAGTAGGACTCAGGGCCTGGCGCCCACACTTACCCCCCTGTGTCCTGAGGATGCACTGCATTCGGCTCAGGAAACGAGGGCCCAGTAGGGGCCGTCCCGCCTGGTCACTCTGAGCGTAGCAGCTCTGAGCCGGCTGCCATCTCCCGAGCAAGGCTGCCCAGGGCTCTGTCCAGGAGGGGCCCGGCTGCCAGAACCCCGTGGGCCAGGCAGCTGACGCATCACATGCCCTCGGCCCCCAGGGGCAGGCTCCCCTGCAGACTCCAGCACATTGTCAAGGCTGTCAAACAATTTCCCTGCCAGGGTTTTACAAGATTCCAAGGATCACTACCCGATGCCAACACCCTCTTAAACAATACCGCTAGCTCGTCCGAGTGCCGCGGCCTGTCCTCGGCCATATATAGGCAAAAGCCGGGGAATCCCTCGCCTGTCCCTGGGCTGGGCTCCGAGGGAGGCTGCCACAGCCTCAGCCTTACCCCTGGGATCTCCCACTTCCCAATCTGCTGCTGTCCCAGCCAAAGGGCCGGCTGAGGCCAGGTGGGCGGGAGCGGGCTGCTGGGCGCTCGGGCTGCACAGGGCCTCGTGGTGTCCCGTCAGCTCCCAGCCCAGTGGCAGGGCCAGCTCAGGCTCTTACCAAATAAGGCCTGGGCAGCGGGGCCCGTGCTGGCTCCGACACCGGCGGCCGTGCGGTAGTGAGCCTGCCGGGGCAGCGACTCCTCCTGGGCTATCCTGCACGCAGAGGCGGAGGGCCCTGCGCAGTGTGACCCTGAGGCTCTGTGGGCAGCCCGCCCCAGAGGGCCCTGCGCAGTGTGGCCCTGAGGCTCTGTGGGCAGCCCGCCCCAGAGGGCCCTGCGCAGTGTGGCCCTGAGGCTCTGTGGGCAGCCCGTCCCAGAGGGCCCTGCGCAGTGTGGCCCTGAGGCTCTGTGGGCAGCCCGTCCCAGAGGGCCCTGCGCAGTGTGGCCCTGAGGCTCTGTGGGCAGCCCGCCCCAAGTAGCCTCAGTGGACCGTGGAGCATCCCCAGGGAAGAGGAACATCCATTTAGAACCTTTGGAATGTTCTACATTTAGTGAGGTCCACTTAGAACCTGAGAGGAGGCAAAGCAGAGAGTTGTCCCTCGATCTCCAGCACTGGGAGCTCCAACTAGGCCTAAAGGTCACCCCTGCCCACAGGGAGCACATCTACACCTGCTCCCATGCCCCCAGGATGTCCCACTGACCGCTGATTGGCATTATCTGTGGGTCACCAGTCACACCAATCAGCCCCTTCCTGGGGCCTGGTCTGTGGGGTCAGAGGGAAGGCTGGCCAAGAGACACGGTAGGCAGCCAGGGGCTCTAGAGAAAGCCGAGGTCTCCTGCACGGTGACCTGCCTGCCACCCCTGGACCTGTGCCTGCTGTGAGGAGAGGGTGTGAGCACTGGTTAAAGTGGCAGGACCCCACCACTGGGGACCGGCTGGAGCAGCACCTGGGGACAAGTACCCTGCAGGCAGGGACAGGAAGAGGGAGGAAAAGCCCAGTGAGGGTGAGAGGGGGCCAAGTGTCACATCTCAGGAGCTGCTACGGGGCACGGGGCATCCGAGTCCGCCTGCGTGGTTCCGGCAAGCAACTTGCTTCTTGGAACCACAGTTTTGCCATCCTTAAAATGGGTGTAATACAAACCCTACTTCCGGGACTTCCATGAAATAAGGTGTGTGGAGGATTCTGCAGAGAACTGTCTGAGGATTCAGTGGGATCCCGGGTGACAGAGGGCATCTCTCCTTTTCTGGGAGACTTCGGAAGATGGGGGGAGGCAGGGGCTCTCCATCTGTCCCCAGCTTCCTCTCCTTAGCTTTTCAATGCCCTCCCTGCTTTCTCATTAGCTCAGGGCTGCCAGGGTGGCATTTTGAGGTCCCCTGAACCACTCCCCAAAGCAGGAAGCATGTGTCTGGAAATGACTATGAATGTGTGAACACATGTGAGCGTGCATAAATGCACAAGCCTCCGTGAACACAGCCGTGCAAGTGTGAACAAATGCAGGAGTGTGAGTGCCTGGGCCCCCAAGTGTGAGCCCGAGGATGCCAGGGGCATTTGTGGTTTCTGCTGCTGCCCAGTTCCAAAGCCCTTTCATGTATTCTGGGAGACTCAGGGGGCTAGAGCCTGCCTGCTGGGCCCTGAGCCCCTCTCCCAGGATTGGCTACAGAATTAGGGGCCCAATGCAAAATGAAACAGGGTGCCCCTTGTTCAAAACGCATCAAAGCTTTTAAGACAGCAATAGCAGAGCATTAAATCACATGTGGGGACCTTCTGAACCTGGAGCCTGAGTGACTGCCCAAGCTCTGTCCCCTCCTCTCCTGGGAAGCTTGGGCCAGGCCCACTGGATACTTAGTGGGTAGGATCAGCAGAAGGGTCTGTAAAATCTGTGAAGTCACCCCCACCCCCAAACTTGGAAGCAGCCAGGAGCCGCACATCAGGACATGCAAACCCTATAAAAAGTGCTTTCCCAGCTCTCTATTTAAGCTCAGAGTGAGGTTTGTTCCCACGGATCAGAGGCCAGCAAGTCTAATAGCTCCTGTTTTTAGCTAGGCTGGCAGGACGCTGTGGACAAGGCCATCCTTGAGTGGGACACCAACTGGGTGGCCAGTATGGCTCTGCTGGCTGGACAGGTGGCCTGGGAAGAGATAGGGAGCCATGGAGGGACCAGGCAGGTGGGGCAGGACATCCTGAGAGCCTCGACTCTGTCCCCCGGGGCCTCCTCTAGCAGCTGCCACCTTTGACGCTGGCCTTAGGGCTACACTCTACCCCTCCTGTCCGGAGACTTGTCTGTGATCTCCAGATACACCCACCCAAGCACATAAATGTCCCCACTGGAACCTTGGTGACTCCACTCAGAACTGTGGAGCTCTGAACTCTTTCGGGATGGGGACCAGGCTTGAATTGTTCACAGGGTCTCCCAGAGCTTGGCACAGCACTGGCACAGAGGGACAAACGTCCAGCTTCCTGTGGAGGTGGGGACAAGCCGGGAATGTCCCAGCTGCCGTGATCACAACAGGAGCTGGTGTTCGTCACAGCCCTTGCTGCGGCTGGGTCCCATCCGGTGCCAGTCTAGTCCTCCAGCATTTCACTCTAACGGGAAGCCTGGTGATTCACATCTCTTTGCCTGTGTTGCACGTGGGGAAAAGGTCTTTTCTCCGAGGGTCTGCGGGGTCTGCTGGCGGGGCTTCTCCCTCATCTTTCTGGCATAAACCACAGGCCCAGTGCATTATCTACCTTTTGTAGCTGCTCTTTCTTTAAAGTAGAGAAATATGTTCCCAGAGGCAACCAACCAGAGAGCTTCTGGGTGGACTTCAAAGTTCTAAAGTGAACTTGTCCTTTCAATTAATTAATCAGCAAAGATTTATTTTGCATGGACTGCCTGCCAGAGCCGGCGGCGGGTGCTGAGAGGCCGGAAGGTAAACGAGCCGAGCGGAATTCTGCCCTAGCGCTGCTAGGGCGGCGTTCTGCTTCACAAAGGCAGAAACTGAGGCTCAGAGAGGTTGTGCGAGGTCCCCAAGGCCACACAACGCGTGCATGATGGGCTTTGACCTGCCGGGAGGTTTGACTGTGAAGGTCAGCTAGAAGGGATAAGAGAGTGGGGGAGCCTTTGGTGGCTAGGACTCCGGCTTTGGTGTCAGTGGAATTGGGTTCAAATACCCCTCTGGGACCTGGGGTGGGACGTCCAAGGGTTGTGCTCTGCTACACGCCAGCCAGTCTTTCGTAACCTGTTTCTCATCTGTAAAATGAGAACAGTAGGAGTACTGCTCTTCAACAGGCATTTATTGTGCACCTATTATGTGCCATGGGCTCTTCTAGGTGCTGGGATACAGCCGTGAATCAAACAGCCCCCCACAGGTTGTGGGGAGAGCCGACCAGGATGCGCTCCTGGCTCAGGCTCCCTGGGCGGGTCAGCTGCGGGGCGGATCAGGCCAACGGGGCTGCCCTGCAGGTGGAATTCAGCAAAACGCGCCTGAGCTCGGACATGGCCTCCTGGGTCCTCAGCCTGTGGAGCACCAGGCAGGGGCCTGGAGGGAACAGAGAGAGGATGGGAGGCCGGAAGGAAGAAGAAGGACTAGAGAGACAAAGGAAGGAAGGGTTGTCACCATCGTCATCCTTCTCTGAAGAAGAAATGGCAGTTGTCAGGCACTTGCTGGGAGGCTGGTCACTCTGCTCAGCTTTCCACTTATACTGTCTCGTGGACTCTTAGGACCACGAAGTGAGGCAGATGAGGAAACCGAGGCTCACAGGGTGAAGCCATTTGCTTAAGATCACATAGCTCGTGAGAGTGGACGCTGGGTAGATCCCTCCACAGCCCAATCTTTAAATTATAGAGGGGATGAGAGAGGAGAGAAGAGGGGAGAGACAAGGAGAGGGAAAGAGGATAGAGACTCGACAGGGGAGGAGAAAAGCCCCCTCTGGAGAACTTTCTGGACCCCACTTTGTCTTCCTCCCATGCCTTTCTAGGGGCTGCAGCTCCAGGACTCAGGCGCAGCCTGGCTCTCAGGCATGCCTTTGGGTCTGGCCCAGGAGTCTCCTGAGCATGTGACAGCTGTTGTTCTTCCCTGAAGATGGTGCCCCCACCTTGGGGCCGGATTCTTTCCCCAGCCAAGGACCTGGCACCTCTGGCAGCCTGGAGAGGCTATTTTTAAACCTTACAGCTGGTTTTGATCGTGGCTGCTGCTATGTGCGTGTGGAAACTGTGGGTTTGTTCTGCCAGTACTAGGAATGAACGTTGCAAATGAACAGGGATACTGCTGATCAAAGTGGGCTTTTGGGGGAAGAATGAGGCTATGGCCAGTTCTCTGTCCCCACCTGGGCCCTGGGAAGAGAAAGAGCAACAGAGCTAGAGCAGGGCAGGAACTCCTAGGTCAGGAGATCAGGAGACAACAGGGTTTAGGCATGTTCCCCAGAAGATGTAAGTTTGGCAGGGAGGAGTAGGAGTTTGAGCAGCTCTGGGCTCTATTATACAGTACTCATTTTCCTTCTGAGAGGTGGCAGAATGTATATGGGTTGAGAACATGAATTGTGCAGCCAAACAAACCTGCTTTTCAGTTTTGAATCTGCCTTTAACAGTTGCATGATTGTGAATGTATCAGTTAGCTACTGCTGTGTAACAAATCACCACCAAATTTAGTTGCTTAAAACAACATGATTCAGCGAGTCAACAATTTAAAACTTGACCCATCAGCTGAATGGTTTTTCTGGTCTGAGCTAGGATCCCCCATGCATTTGTGATCAGCTGCTGGGTCAGCTAGAGGCTCTGTTTCTGGTGAGTGACTATCATCTAGGGTGATGGGGACAACTAAATAACATGTCTCTCACTCTCTGGCAGGCTTGGTCTCCTAATAGAGACAGTAGTCCAAGAAAGAACTAGCAGAAACATGCAAGGCTGTTTGAGCCTACACTAAGATTACACACAACACCACTCCCAGCAATTCTATTGGCTAAAGCAAGTCATAAGACCAACCCATATTTAAGAGATGGGGAAATACACATGGCCGTTTGATGGCTGCAGCTGCGAAGTCACTTTGCAAAAGGTTTTGAATACAGGGAGGGATGGAGAATTGGGTCTTCCTCTGTTTTTAAATCAGTGTACCACTTTAGGTACTTAGGCAGCTCCATGAACCTCAGTTTCCTCATTTGTAACATGTGAATAATATGGGTGTTGTGACAATGGGTGATATATGTGAAGTCACTAGCATAGATCGCACCTGTATAGAGTCAGTGCTCGAGGCTGGAGCTGTCACAATCCCTAAAGGGGAAAGATTACTTCCTGCCCCTCCCCCACCATCTCCGGGAACCAGGCCCCAGAGAGTGAGCAGTCCTCTGGAGAAACACCACCTAAAATGAGAAGCTGCAGTTGCAAGAAACCCAGCAGAGCCAGGAGCCTTTTAGCAGATATTCCTTCCACCGTGCTGCTTCAACTCAAAGGCTCGAGAACTAAAAGGTTCAGCAGGAGTGAAGCAGATAATGCATAAGGGCTCACTGACTACAGTCTGTCTGTCTATCAGGCCAGATAGGAGTCTTCATAGTGATGGGATTCAACCGGTTCACACCAGTTCAGCAGAACTGTTACCTAATTTTCCGTTGAGTTCAGCGAAAGGATTGTTAAAATGACACTTGTAATCAGGATTCTCTCTAAGGTAGGCACCTGGGCAGCCGCCCAATGTGGAAATCACAAATTTACATTCCTTACTCTTTTTTAACGTTCATCTGCACAACAGCGTATTCTAAACACCGATAGTAATGTTCATTCCGTCCATAGGTGAAAAAAATTGCAAATGAGGACGCCAATCAAGAAGTAATATGGAAATATCTTAAATAAAAATTTTATTGTTTTTTTCCCCAGGTATTATTTAATATTTTTTCATTAATATTTTTTTTAAATTTTTTTTATTTATTCATTTTAGAGAGGAGAGGAGAGAGAGAGAGAGAGAGAGAGGAGAGACAGAGAGAGAGAAGGGGGGAGGAGCTGGAAGCATCAACTCCCATATGTGCCTTGACCAAGCAAGCCCAGGGTTTCGAACCAGCGACCTCAGCATTTCCAGGTCGATGCTTTATCCACTGCGCCACCACAGGTCAGGCCTCATTAATATTTTAAAACTCTTTTAATCTAGTTTTGTGTACCTCTTTTATTATTCTTATTTAAGTATTAAATGTATGAAATACTAAACTACCTTTTGATATATCATTTTTTTTATACTTAAATTGGTCATTAGGGCAGAGAACCAGTTCTTAAATTATTTGTATTCCACCGGTGGGTCTTCACTCCATCATTCAATGACACCAAGCACCTACCGAGTGCCAGCTGCCATATTCGGTGTGGAGGATCGAGTGGTGGACAAATGTCAATACAGTCCCTGCTCTCACGGAGCCAATGATATACCACTCACACTCTACACGTGTACACTTACATGCACACATTCTCTAGTACACCCCGTGCTCTTGCACATCCATGCTGTGCATACCAACACCTGACCCCGCACACTCACACACAGCTCTCCTGGCTTGAGTTTCACTGACTTGACTGGCTGTGGCCCTGCAGACCGAGGACTGTGCCAACCGAGGGTCAGGAGCCTTACTTCTGTCCAAGACAGCCAGCAGGTCCCTGTGACCCTGAACACGTTCCTTTCCATCTCTGGGCCTCAGTCTCCTAAAAACAATAACCAATGACAGCCAGCATGGGTTGAGCATGACTTCCATGCTCTTATGTGAGACTCACGGCAAGGAAACTGAGGCACAGAGAGGGGAAGAGCCTGCCAGGGTTACTGGCAGGAACCAGAAGACCTGAGGTTTGAACCTAGTTCTTATCTGACTGTAGAGCCCACCCTCCTAGCTATTTTGCTACATGGCTGCCTCGCCCACTTCCTCCTCATACAAGGAAACCCTATCATAATCCCATTTCACAGGTTCAGCCATCCAGTCACACTGGGCTTCTTTCCCCTGCCTCAGGGCCCTCGCACCTTCTGTTCCTTCTGCCTCCCCACTTTGCGAATCAATGGCTGTTCTTCCTGTAAGTCTCACCTCTAATGTCATGCGTTTGGGAAGCCTCCTCTGACCCCTAAACTAGACTATCTTCTCCTTCGGGATATTTACTGTACAGATTTTCTATTTTCTGCTGTAACACATCATCACCAACAGAGTGACCGCAGTGTCCACAGGTCACAGTGTCTGCGGGTCAGGAGTGTGCAGTGCTCAGCCAGCTCTGTGCTCAGGATCTCACAAAGCCCAAATTCAAGGTGCTGGCCGGTTGCACTCCATTCCAGAGCCTCCAGCTCACTTGGGCTATTGGCAGTATTCAGTCCCTTGGCACATGGCTCCTCCTCCATCTCTGAGCCAGAACATCGGGCCAAGTCCTTCTCATTCTGCCATCTCTCTGCTTCTCTCAATTACCTCTTCCACCTTTTTTTTTTTTTTTGGGGGGGGGCTGAGGTATAATTGACATAAAACATTATATATCTATATGTTATCTCTGTGATTATAGTGGACTCATGTGGCTAATCCAGGGTAATCTCTTTAAGAGTTCTAAACAATCTCTGTTTAGATAAATGAGTCCTGGGGATGTAACGTTCAGCATGGGGACTAGAGTTAATGACACTGTGTTGCAGAAAGTGCTAAAAGATTAGGTCTTAAAGTTCCCACCACAAGAAAAAAAAAAAAAAAAAGGAAAAAACCTTTGTAAGATGCGTGGTGACGAATGTCTACTTAACTCATTATAGTGACCACTTCCAAGTGTATACAGTATCAAATCATTGTTGTACACTTGAAACTAATGGAATGTTATGTGTCAGTTATACCTCAATTTAAAAAATAAATAAAAAAAATAAAGATTTTTCTCAATGTAAACTGAGATGTAACATAAAGGATAGAAACTTGAAATGAAAAAAACATCTTTAATGTTTTCCTTTAAAGCAGGTCATTCTAATTTGCCTCGATGTTTTCACTCTATAATTTGTTGGGAATTTCTTTATTCTGTTTCCTGCCTAAGCGACTCCACAGCTTTACGATCTTCCAATCCATGCACGTGAAATTGTCACATGTACCAACTGTACCTAATGTTGAAATTAAGAAAAAGTTTTTTTTTTTAAAGTCAGCTGTTTAGTAGCCTTCATTCCCCGATGCCACAGAACCAGATGTCTTTGCAGAATCTTTCCCGTCACATGCACTTACCAAGTTTGTCATCACACACTTGTTTGTGAGAATCTTTGGTTTCTGTCTGTTTCCCTCCCAACACCATCAGCTCCACAACTGGGGATGGAGGGACTGAGCAGAAATTTCTGAAAAAACAGCAGAAGCAGGATTTGAACCTGTACCTCTGAGTCGTTATTTATCAGCAAAACGGGTTGGATGCTGTTTATCCCGGTCCCCGTCAGGGCTGCTGTGTCCAGTTGCACGGCTGTGACTGCACAGCAGCACCTGGGAGTCCACTCACTTCCCAGGGTCTGTGATCCTTGTGGTTGGGTGGAGTCCAGCCTCTAGGCCCATGAGCCCTGGCCCTGCTCCCGAACCTGGAGCCTGGGTTCTTAACCTTGGCTGACCGTGGAGTCATCCAGAGAACTTTTAAGATCCTGATGCCTGGCCATGCCCCAGACCAATTGCCTTCGATTCTCCGGAGTGGCCTAGCATTGACATTTTAAGGTTCCCTGAGTGACTCCAAGTTGGGGCTACGGTTCAAGCTTCCGCCTGGCAGGGTCAGAGAGAGAGTTACATAACCCAGAGAGAGCACTAACTCTTCGTAATGAAGGTCCTGCTGCTGTTCGCGACACCTGCGCCCTCCTCCCCCACAGGCCCTATTTCTTCACTCTGTGTGGCTGTGGCCAGTAAGCTGGCCTGCACCAGGCAGCTGCTTCTTGTGGCCGTAGGGATGGCTTATGGCCAGCCAACATCTGGCTGTTGGTGGACGTAAGCTGTTCTTGTCCATCAGCCCTGCCCCACCAAGGGTGTCCATCGTCTCTCCCGAGTGGCAAACTGGCTGTGGAGAGAGGCAGGGAGAGCTCAGGGGCCGGGCAGAGAGAGAGCCGCTTCCCTGGAGGAGTGCGTCCTCGCGGCCTTGCTTGGGCATCACTCGAGGGTGGCCGGATCCTAAGTTGCACTTGGCTACAGTCAATTTGCTGGCACGTTGCTTGGACATTTCCCCCTCCGAGGGTGCTGAGTGCAGCTCCTGAGGTCTGGGCGGCTCACTTACGGGGGCAGGTGATGAAATGCGCTGGTTGCCGGCCTGGCACCTGGGATGAGAGGCCACGTGGGCTGTCTGGGGCAAGGCGCTGGTGACACTGCTTCCAGGACACTTCCTTCTGCCCTGCGCTTTGGGACCCAGCTCAAGGGAGGGAGGGAGGAGAAGGTGGCATGGAGGAGCCAGGGGGTGGACGGGATGGCAGCTTGCACATTTCGCCATTTGTGGAAATACCCATGGCTCTCCTCTCTGTCTCTGCGTGAGGCTGCGGCCCCTTGCCCATGCCTCACCCCTGGAAGGCGTGGCCTTGCCGGGACACGAGCCCAGAAATGGACCTGGCAGTGACTGTTCCTCCAGGGTCAGCCACAGACGGCCAGTCCCGAGGCAAAGCCATAGCAGCTCGGGTCCCCACATGCCACTCCTCTTGGCACGAATCTGTTCGCCTTCCCCAAAGGGCGTGTGTCTTCGCCTCTTGGCTGGGGGCCCGGGCAGGCAGTCTCTTTCTGTTTCCTCCTCAGTGAAGCTGGCATTGGGGGTGGGGAGACTCAGGGTTCTGCTCAGGGCAGGAAAGGGGTGACCGTAGCTCCACCCAGGCAACCCCCCCAAAGATGAAGCACCAATGTGGCAAACCAGCTTCCTCCACAGCTAACATAGCCCCTCTGCCCTCTGGAGGTCGTTGTGGGAGTGGTCTGCTGTGCCCCCTGCTTGGGCTTGGCCAGGCCCCAAGAACGGAGTGGGAGGGGCTGATGGAAGACCACCCTTCTCCAAAGCACTGCAAGTTTGTCTGTGATAATGGCAGCTAATGCTTACTGAGCACTTGCTGGAACCATTCTCAGCCTGCGCACATGTGAGTTCATTTGCTTCTCAGCCTGGGAGCCAGGTAAACTCTCGTACCCATTTTGTAGATAAGAAGAGCACGGTCGGTTTCCAGGCCCAGGGTTGCACAGCCTGCGAGGGCAGCGCTGGCAATGGGATGCAGGCTTGCACTGCTGGGCCTCTGTGCAGAAGGCCTGCCATGCCCTCTCTGCAGGCGCTGTGAGAGGGGATGTCACGGTCCGGCCACAGAGGTCACAGGAGCGTTTCGGCTGCTCAAGAGGAACCGGAACTCTGGAAACCACAGTCTTATCTGCTTCCCACAAAAGCTGCAACGAGGCAGCACTCATGAGCCGTCACAGTTGGGAGGTTCTCCATCGCTGGCTTGTTCATGCATTCGTTCACTCACTCATGCATTCATTCAGCCGGTGTAGATTGAGGCCTCTCCTGTGCCAGGCTCTGGGCCCAGGTGCACAGCTGTAACCAGGCAGGCCTAGGCCCCTCTCCTGGAGGTCCAGGTCCAAAGGCAAGCTGGGTAATAACTCAGCAAGCAGCAGGTATATAAGCTATGGAAGGGCTACAATAATCTCATTTCATTGATGGAAGAACCTGAACGAGACTCAAATCTGGGTTAAATACTGCTTTCGCCATTGATCAGCGATGTGACCCTGAGGAGGTGGTTCCTCTCTGACCCTTAGGCTCCTCTTCTGCAGGATGTAGATAATGGAGCAGCCTGTCACAGAACTGTTGCTAGCTAGTTGAGCCTCCATTGGCTGGCACTGGGGGCGGGTGAGTGACTAGGCTCTACGATTGGTCACCAGGTCTGTTAGGAGAACTTTTGCATGGCGTGGGGCATGCTTGGTGAGGGGCGCTGTTCATCTATAAAGGCCAGAGTCTGGACACCCTGGGAACAAAGAGTAGTCTCTATCTGCAGCCACTTCTGTGAGGTAAGGAGTTAACCACATGCCCTGCACTCCCACCTTCTGTGCCACTCGTCCGCCCTGCCCATGGGACCCTGTGTGGTCCCATCTGAAGGCCTCCAGCACGAACCTTCCCCAGTGTGCAGACTCGGGGCCTGTTCTCCTGGCTGCCATTGGCCAGAGGCATCCCAGGACATCCTACTCAATGCCAGGCTCCATCCTGCACATGTATTTGGGGAGTGTAGAAGGCTCAAACTGTTCGCCCGCAGCCTGGAACAGAGCTGACGTGCCCTGTGTGAGAGCTGATTTCCTTCCATGGCCACAGGAGCCAAGGCAATGCCATTTCTGGCATCATGGCAAATGCTGGCAGCTGGCTGGCTGTAGGCCATGGATTGGTTTATCTCCTGTAGCTGCATGGTGACAATTTGACCTTTCCCAGAACCTCCTCCTGCTGCCCCTCTTGATAATGGTATAGGCCACTCTGATCTCTAGATTGATTTATACTTTGACCAGCGGGGAGCCACTGGAGGAGGCTGGTGGGGCCGGGCTGCTTGGGTGAAGGCATCTGTTAACAGTGGTCTCTGATTTCACTCTCTGAACACCAGAGCTGCTCCTTAACAATGCTGACTTGAAGGCTTGTCTCCTGAGTAGTCAAACATGGCCACGAACTCTGATGCACGCCACACGTGTTTTAATGATCCCTCGTCACTGTCCTGAAATTCTCAATACATTTTGAACAAGGGCCCCAAATTTTCATTTCTCAGTGGGCCCTGCTCTTCAATAATGGAAGAAAGATGGTCCTGCCCTGAGGTTGTCCCTGTCATGGGAAGAGCACTGGTTTTCCACAAACCCTGGGGAATAGCCTTCCTCCCAAGTGGCATCTCCTTGATGGGGCCCCTTGACATGGCCCTTCTGGGGTGATTCATTCATTCCAGTTCAGGGTGCCCTATTTTCATCCTCCAGCTTTTCCCTTCATGCTTAACCTTTTCCCTCAATGTTTGACCTCACTTTTTGACCTTTCTCAGGCCAACAATCATGGAGTCTGAGCCCAAAGCTAGGCTGACATCTCTCACTGTTGCGTCTCACTTAGTCCTCATGACGTCCCTGTGAGATGGAAATGATGGTGAGTTCCACTTTACAGACGGGGAAGTCAAGGCTGGGAGACAGGGCAGCAGCTTGCTAAGGCCACATGCCCGTGAGCGGTTGACTCCGGGCTGTAGAGCTGAGATCCTTACCAGAAGCTCCCCGCCCACAAAGAACAGAAGTTATGTCCTGTGTCCACATCCTCCTCCCCTTTGCAATCTCCCTTCCCAGCGCCCGTTCTCACTGGAGACAGCCTAAGTCTCCGAAATGCTTGGGGTCTGTGAATGCATCACTGGGTGGGGGGTGAGGCAGTCAGTGACCCACAGGATCCCTCGGTGGGGGCACGTGGGGGCGGTACCAGGGGTCAGCCTGGGTCTCTGCCCATATTCCTTCCATGGCTCTCCTGGGCTGGCAGAGCGGCCTCCCCAGGGATGGGAGGGCCAGCCGTGCCAGGGTTCCCAGGGCTGGTTCTAAGGGAGCTTTTTAAAGCCATTTTCTGGGCTACAAAGAGGAAGATGCCAATTAAGTGCCTGGTGGAAGCGTGAGACCCAAACGTCCTTGGACCCAGTCACTCATGGCACTTTTTTGAGTTTCTGTCCCGGCCCGGAGACTTCTCAATGGAGTTCCTTCCAGGGGAAATGATCTAAGCAGACTCCTCAAGCTGTGTGTGCCCACCAGTGCCCAGGAACTCATCACAGTGCACTTTATTACCACTCCACACGTGGGGGCCCCGGGCACCTAGCCAGCTCCCCATGGCTCAGACGCTGCTGGTTCTGGAGAGAAAGGAAAAGGAGGGGAGAAGGAGGGGGAAGAAGGGAGGGTACGGAGAGAAAGAGAGAGAGAGAGAGAGAGAGAGAGAGAGAGAGAGTAGGGCATATACTCTAGTGGCAGAGAAACCCCAGGAGGTGTTGCTGTGCGGTGGTGACTGGCATAGGCTTTGCCATCAGGGTCTTAGGCGCAAATCCCAGCTTCATCACCGCTGGTTGTGACTCCTCTCGACAAGGGTCCAAGGACGGTGCCTGCTCCACGGGGCTGTGTGAGGACACAGAGGACCTGGAGCCTGGCAGGAGCTCAGACCATGTGGATTTTATGTTATTTGGAATATGACGAAGTGTGGATCTTTCCTGAGATACCCCCTTACCCTGATTTAGGACTCGTCCACAAGGAAAGAGAATCTGGCATTGGAAGATTCTTGTTAAAAAAAGAAAACAAACCTCACATATCATGTTTTAGCTGCTACGGAGTGGACTTGGAACAAAACGTGGGGGAAGGAAATTGCAAGTTTTGCTTTGCACACATCTGTATATGTCAGCTCCCTGGGGGTCCTCCTGCACTTCAAGGGGTGTCCTTGGATTCTGATAAAAAGTTGCAAAGACAGTACAGAGAGCTTCCAGAGATCCCGCACTCACACTCGGTCGAATGGAATGGAATGTTATCCTGCCTCGTGCCCAGGGGAGCATTTGGCCAAACTCAGGAGCCAGGTTTGGAACATTGTTGTTCACTGTATTCTAGACTTCATTTAGAGTTCCCCAGTCTCCCCACCCCCTTTGCCTGCTCCAGGATCCCACCCAGTGCCTGTGGCCTTTAACACTCAAGTCTCCTTAGTCCTCTGGCTGGTGACCATTTCTCCATCATACCTTGTTTTTGAGATCTGGGCCATTCTGGGGAGCACAACTCAGTTGTTTGCTGAAATGTCCTTCACTCTGGGTCTGCCTGATTTTTTTCTCATGGTTAGACCAGGGTTATGGGTTTTTGGAAAAACACCATGGAGGTGACGTGCCCTTCTCGTCACATCCTATCGGGGCTACACGATCTCCACATGGCATTGTTTTTACTCAGAAGCCATTCTGGAAAAATAATAGTAATATATATCTATATCTATATCTATATCTATATCTATATCTATATCTATATCTATATCTATATCTATATCTATATCTATATCTATATCTATATATATCTCTATATATATATCTCCTGTGGGATTTATACACCTTGATCCAAAGTGTGGAGGCATGGAGATCTACCTCCTGAGCTGTGGAGGTCTCTGCGACGAAGAGATCCGGAGGTTAATTCTGGGGAGGGCCGTGGGCACCAGTGATGGGAGTGGTCAACAGTAAGTGGATGGGACCCCACCTGTAGTATTTTCATTTTTACAAGCCATTCACTTTCCCCACTAAACAGTAATTGAAACTGTGACTAGGCCTGACCTGTGGTGGCGCAGTGGGATAAAGCATCAACCTGGAACACTGAGGTCGCGGGTTCAAAACCTTGGGCTTGCCTGGTCAAGGCACATATGGGAGTTGATGCTTCCTGCTCCTCCCCCTTCTCTTTCTCTCTCTCTCTCCTCTCTCTCTAAAAAAAAATCAATAAAATATTAAAAAAAAAAGAAAAGAAACTGTGACTAGTCCCACTCTGGCTTCAGGATGGCGCACTCAGACACGGAGAAGGTCCCGACACTTGGGTTCGCTACCTCGCTGCGTCTCAGGGTTTCCGTTGGGAGATAACCCTGTTCACATTTCTGACGGAAGGCTGTCGTCCTGTGGGCTGGAGTGGGAGAAGCTCAAGGACAGCTGCCCGTCTCCCTGGTTGCACTGGGGGGACCACCATGGACAGGAAGGTGAGGAGCCCCTTACCAGGAGTGAGGCCCACACATGTCAGGTGGATCACACAGTGTGGCCACCATTCAAGTTGTTCACGTCTCATTCATATGCATCCTTCCCCAGCCCAGCATGACTGGGAGCCTCCCAGAAACAAAGCAGACACCTGGGGGAGGACCACTTGGGGACAGCCCAGCAGAATTTGTTAGTTGTAAAACGCTTTCGCTCCCATATAAACATCTCAAACTCCCTGCCTCCCTCTCACTTGGTGACGAGTGAAATCCCAGGGAACTGTGGTCAAGAAGGTGCAGCTTTGCAGCCAACTCGCTGCTCCTGGCCCAGCAGAAACTCATGTTTTCACCCCTAGAATACACAAGACTGTGCTCCGAAAGCCATCCCTTGAAGGAGGGAACCCCGTCACCATCTACCTGGAAGCTGTGAATGTGGTCTTATTTGTTTTTTTGCAGATGTAATTAAGGATCTCAAATGAATCATCCTGGATTAGGGTGAGCCCCATACCAATGACCAGTGTCTTTAGACCAGACGGGAAGGGGAGGGGACACACACAGAAGGAGGCTTTGTGAAGACTGAGGCAGGGACTGGAGTGACATTGCCACAAGCTCAGGAGGCCTGGGGCCACCAGAAGCTGGAACAGGCAGGAAGCCTCCCCTAGAGCCCTTAGAGGGGATGTGACCCTACCGACAAGTAGACTTTGGACTTCTGAGCTCCAGAACTGTGAGAGAATGAATTTCCGTTGTTTGAAGCCACCAAATTCATGGTGTTTTGTTACAGCAGACATGGGAAGCTAATACAGACAGCATAAGTGGTTGTGATTATAATTATTATTCCACCTTATGGTTCAACCAAAATTCACATACCTCCTCAACTGAGGGCAGCACGCTCAGGCTGTGTGAGTCTCCCCCATGGCCCTGCATGAAGACGGACACCTTACATTTATGGTCGTCCTCTCCCTGCTGCCTCGGGCCACTCCCTGGAGGGTGTACTGACCTCCCTCTCCTCCCTTGCTACATGATTTTTAAGAAACCTTCTCTGGCATTTTGCAATCTGACTTGGTCAATTTCCTTGCTGAAATCAGACCTTCTCATAACTCTGAACCCCCAGTAGCCTGACTTCCTGGAGGCTGCACCGCCCTCCCCCCCCCCCTCCAGGCTCTTTGGAAAGACAGAAGGTTCAGCTGGTCTGACAGCAGAAGGCTCAGGCATGTGGTCTTGGAGGAAGCTCTTTCTTCCACATCCTGTGTCCTGGGGACTTCCCTAGGGACAGCAGGAGAAACCAGAGGGTGCAGGATAATATTTAGCATCTTTTGAGGAGTATTTGGCTAAAGGTGGGTCTTCAGAGGACATGGAATTGGACAAAGTTGGGCATAAATCCCCTTCCACCAAGCACTAGATTAGATGTTGATCAATGCGCAAGTTAGACCACCTCTCTCAGCCTTTGCCGCCCAAAGGGATAATAATGGTATTTCCAGTGCGGGTCAGGGAGATACGCTGACGTTGTACAATCGTGCACAAAGGGACGGCATCTAAGATGCGCTGACCCTGAGTGACTTGTTAAGTTATAGGAGATGTTTCCTGGGACCACCTTTGGAGAAGTTTGGGGTGTATCCCCCAGACCAGGGGTGATACCTCCATCCTGCTACCTATCAGAGCTTGCATGGTGTCCCTGTGGTTCTAGAAACTCAGCAGTCAGAAACGGAAATTTCCAAGGTTGGCCACCACTGGCTCCTTGTCTCCCTGACACCCATCACCAGATATTCCGCTTTATATTTTCGGTGTGGTTTTCTGTGTCTAGGCTGCCACGGTCAGCACTTCCCTCCCTGCTTGCAGGTCTGGCACACGGTGGCTGCTCTCCATGACTGCCCACACCAGACTGAGATTTCCCCTCCCACCCACTCACAGGGCCAAACCTCGGCTGCCCACGTGCAGACACGCTGAGGTCTCCGGCCAGGGCTGCCGACCTCTCCTGCTGCCTCCTGCGTGTGGCCGGCGGGTCCTGCCTGCCTGGAGACTTCCTCTCTCCCAGCTTTGCCTTCTGAGGCTCCCTGCACCCAATGTCTTCCTGGATTGTCTCAGCCCATCCTTATTCTTCTAGACCCATTTCGAGAATCACCTGCGATGAATCAGCCCAGCCCCTCGCAAGTTTCCCTAAATCTTCTCAGCCTGTGCGCCATGAATTTGAACTTGACTTTGCCATTTAGTTGACAATAACGAGTGATTTCCAGCCCTCCAAAAAGCTTCTGCATATAATATATAATTTAATTCTCACAATATCCCTGCTAGATGGTGGTGTGAGTGTCACTGGCTCCATTTCACAGAGGGAAACTGAGGGCCTCATAATCATGATGCCAATAAACGTTATTTACCCAAACAGAGGGTGGCCTGTGGGGTGGAGTTTACTGAGCTGACTGTTCAGATGGGAGGTCTTCCTGGGTGTGCAGCTTCCCACCCGACTAACCATTTATTACCTCAACTTTCCAGCATGCAGAAAAGGTAAAATAATTTAGGACAATAAAAGCCCATAAGTCACAGGCAGTGCAGGTGGCCACTGAGTGCAGGGTACACACACTCTGGGGCCCACCCCGGACCCGCTGCATTGGATTGGCCACCGAGTGCAGGGTACACACACTCTGGGGCCCACCCCGGACCTGCTGCATTGGACTGGCCACCGAGTGCGGGGTGCACACACTCTGGGGCCCACCCCGAACCTGCTGCATTGGACTGGCCACTGAGTGCGGGGTGCACACACTCTGGGGCCCACCCCGGACCCGCTGCATTGGACTGGCCACTGAGTGCGGGGTGCACACACTCTGGGGCCCACCCCGGACCTGCTGCATTGGACTGGCCACCGAGTGCGGGGTGCACACACTCTGGGGCCCACCCTGGACCCGCTGCATTGGACTGGCCACCGAGTGTGGGGTACACACACTCTGGGGCCCACCCTGGACCCGCTGCATTGGACTGGCCACCGAGTGTGGGGTGCACACATTCTGGGGCCCACCCTGGACCCGCTGCATTGGACCGGCCACCGAGTGCGGGGTGCACACACTCTGGGGCCCACCTCGGACCTGCTGCATTGGACTGGACACCGAGTGCGGGGTGCGGGGCCCACCCCGGACCCGCTGCATTGGACTGGCCACCGAGTGCAGGGTGCACACACTCTGGGGCCCACCCCGGACCTGCTGCATTGGACTGGCCACTGAGTGCGGGGTGCACACACTCTGGGGCCCACCCTGGACCCGCTGCATTGGACTGGCCACTGAGTGCAGGGTACATACACTCTGGGGCCCACCCCGGACCCGCTGCATTGGACTGGCCACTGAGTGCGGGGTGCACACACTCTGGGGCCCACCCCGGACCCGCTGCATTGGACTGGCCACCAAGTGCAGGGTGCACACACTCTGGGGCCCACCCCGGACCTGCTGCATTGGACTGGCCACCAAGTGCAGGGTGCACACACTCTGGGGCCCACCCCGGACCCGCTGCATTGGACTGGCCACCGAGTGCGGGGTGTACACACTCTGGGGCCCACCCCGGACCCGCTGCATTGGACTGGCCACCGAGTGCGGGGTGCACACACTCTGGGGCCCACCCCGGGCCTGCTACATTGGACTGGCCACCGAGTGTGGGGTGCACACACTCTGGGGCCCACCCCGGGCCTGCTGCATTGGACTGGCCACCGAGTGCGGGGTGCACACACTCTGGGGCCCACCCCGGGCCTGCTGCATTGGACTGGCCACTGAGTGCGGGGTGCACACACTCTGGGGCCCACCCCAGACCTGCTGCATTGGACTGGCCACTGAGTGCGGGGTGCACACACTCTGGGGCCCACCCCGGACCTGCTGCATTGGACTGGCCACTGAGTGCGGGGTGCACACACTCTGGGGCCCACCCCGGACCTGCTGCATTGGACTGGCCACTGAGTGCGGGGTGCACACACTCTGGGGCCCACCCCGGGCCTGCTGCATTGGACTGGCCACTGAGTGCGGGGTGCACACACTCTGGGGCCCACCCCAGACCTGCTGCATTGGACTGGCCACTGAGTGCGGGGTGCACACACTCTGGGGCCCACCCCGGACCTGCTGCATTGGACTGGCCACTGAGTGCGGGGTGCACACACTCTGGGGCCCACCCCGGACCTGCTGCATTGGACTCTCACCTCACCAAGACCCCCAGGGCATCGTGGGCACAGTCAGTCTGGCTGACCCAGACTTTTGTTCACTCCGGGAACCAAGCCTGCATATAGTAGGTGCTTAGTGCACATTTGGGGAATGAAAGAACACCGGCTCTCCCTCTCCCATCTCAGTTCAGGGCTCTCAAGGGACAATGCCAATCAGTGGCTAACTGGGGGGGGGGGGCACAGATCTTGGATTTGCATGCATTTTGACTGAGGACCCAGGCAACTGCCATGCAAATGTCAGGGAAATGGGCACTGGGCTCTGGGAGCGGCACAGAAGGAGGAGCTCCTGAAGCAGGGACCTGCCTTCCCGCTGGCAGCCACCTGTCCCTGGGCTCCCACTTGCCCCATGTCCTATTTATAGCCCCGGGCTGCCAGGAGTCTCCCCAGACAGTCGCCACTAGGAACATTCCTGGGCTTCTTGAATGCCTCCAGGCACTCCAGTCCCGCAGCTCAGGGCTGGGTGATAACAGGCTCCACGCCAGCGCTGACCTGCCCAGGCTCCTCGGACCTTGGCTATCAGTCCTGTAAAAATAGCCTTCTTCTAGCTATTTTGGGCCATGGAAACCCTCAGGGAGACACACTGTTCCGTGGAGGACCAAGAGGAAGCCCAGAGCAGCTCTCCCAGAGGGGAGGTGGAGGCCCAGAGCAAATTCAGCTGCACAACTGGCGTTTTCCAACAAATGGGAATATTTCTAAAAATTGTAAATTAGCAGCCAATATATGAGAATGATGGGGAATGTTCTCGTGAAAATGCAGTTCCTGCCTCTCTCTACTCACTCATTTTGGTTGCCTGCCAGGCCCAGAGGCCTTTGAGCTTGTGGCCCTGGGATGACTTGATTTTCTTCGTGGGGGAGAGGGTATTTGCTGGGAGAGGGTCTTAACAGGAATCTCTCAAGGGTAAAAAGAGTTCATTGGTGTGAAAATGTTCAAAGCAAATTTAAGGACGTCTTTATGAAGGTGGGGCAGCCTGTGACCCCATCACAAGGGCTCAGCTGCGTTCCATTTTGCATACTCCCTTCCTGCCCCACCAGAGTCCAACAGTGGCTTAAAGGACCAGCAAGAATACTCAGTCTTGTCAACGCCGATGTCTGTCAGTTGCTTCATTGTCCTGAGATGCCCACGTTAGTGGCAGCAGTTTCCAGGGGTTCCCAGCTCAGGTGACTGGGTGTGCAGAAGCATTGATATCCATGTCCTGGGTTAGCAGGCTTTTTTTTTCCAAATAAGGAGCCTCAGTGTTCCCATCTGTAAAATGGGGGTGGGGACCTACTTCACAGGGGGTTGCCAAGGTTCCGGTAAATTCCCATGGAGGGTTTTGTGCACAGCTGGGTTAAAATGAACCCACCCTCCAGGTCACATTCATAGCTTTGCTCCCCTACTGCTCACTGTTTAGGTTGTTATAATATTGTTTTGCATCTTGGAAGAGCAGTGCAATCCTGCACCCACAGCCTTCTTCCCTTCCCTTGTCTCTTCGGTTAGCTTCTTGGAAACAAAGTTGCATGACTGTTTTTGGCAGGCTTGGCTTCAAGGTCCAGCAGCCTGTTCCTGGCCAGGCTGAGTGTGAGGGCAAATAGCTCAAAGTGGGGTGGTGATCTCTGAGGAAGGGATGGAGATTGGAGATCCCTGAACCCCATCCCTACCAGACTGGCCTCCCTCCTGGACTAGGAGCTTCTTTACATATGCAAAGTAGCCTGCTCATTCTCCCCAGGCCACATGGGGCTCCATTCCTGCCACCTGCTCCCCTGGGAAGGGGAGGCTGCAGCCCCTGGGGGCCGTGGAGGAGCTGAGGTAGGGACCCCCATCAAGGGCAGCAGGAGAGCTTGCATCCCTTGGAGGTGAGGTGGAGGGGGGTGGACAGATACTCTACTGACTTTCCCTACCTCCTTCCCTCCCTCCCTTCTTCCCACCCTCCGTTTCTCTCTCTTTCTTTTCTTTCACTCTTTCTATTTCTCTCCTCTCTCTGCCCCTCTCTGCCCCTCCCTGCCCCTCCCTGCCCCTCCCTGCCCCTCCCCTCCGCTCCCCTAAGGTTCTCACCCATTCCTTCCTCTCCAAGGCACTCACTGCTGGCCAGGTGCCCAGGGAGGGTTTACAGCGAGTGTCTTTTAGCTTTTCTGACCCTGGAGTCTTTTCAGGTGGGGCGGAGCTGGTGACAGGGACTCACATTTCTGGGCTGACCTCACTCTTCATTTTCTTTAACAAATGAGTCAGGGGCAGCAGGGCCTGACAGTGAGGAAACAGATTCAGAGAAGTGAAGTGGTTTACTCTAGTTTGCTGTGGTAGGCAGAATAACGGCCCCCAAAATGTCCCCATCCTAATCCCTGTAAACCTGTGTTATGTCACACAGCAGGGGAAATTAAGGTTGCAGGTTTGCAGGTGTAATTAAGTTTGCTAATCAGCTGACCTCAGATGTCACCACCCTCTCAGCACCGTGGATGCCTATGCACAGCTCTATCTGGTGTGATTCCACGCGATCCTGCGGCCATGGTGGAGTTATCGCTGGTCTATAGACAGCAGTAATGATAACAACAGACAGAATTTACTTAGCACTTATAACGTACCAGAGTCTGTGCCAAGCAGTTTTCCTGTATTATTTCTTTTCTTTTCTTTTTTTTAAATTAAGTGAGAGGCAGGGAGGCAGACAGACAGACTCCTACATGTGCCCCAACTGGGATCTACCCAGCAACCACCTACAGGGTGATTCTCTGTCCATTTGGGGTCTCTGCTCTGTTGCTCTGCAACCGAGCTATTTTAGCACCTGAAGCGAAGCCATGGAGCCATCCTACGTGCCCGGGGCCCACTTGCTTGAAAATTGAGCCATGGCTGTGGGAGAAGAAAGGGAGAGAGAGAGAGAAAGGGAAGGATGGAGAAGCAGATGCTCGCTTCTCCTCTGTGCCTTGACTGGAAATCAAACCCGGGACTTCCATATGCCGGGCTGATGCTCTACTGTTGGGCCAACTGGCTAGGGCTGTATTATTTTATTTTACCATCTCAAGAGTCCCAGAAGTGGCTTGAGGTACAGAAAGGGAAACTGAGGCCCTGAGAAGTTCAGGAACTCATCTCTCCAGGGCAGAAATGAAGCTCAGAGGCAGTAACTAGTTTGACATCCCCGACAAAGAAGAGGAAGTAGGCGGAATCTGAGGCCAGGCTGACAGCTCTTTCTGCAGTCATACGATTAAACAATAACTCCAGATTTGTAACGCCATCCCCCAAACTCCACCGTCCTCAATGCCACTGTGCTGAGCACATTTGGAGGTGAGAGAGGTGAGAGGAAAACCTCAAAACATCTTCCAGTGGAGGCTGGTTACTATGATAGGAGTCCCTGCCAACCCACACTGCTTTGCAGAGAGGAACTTCAGTGGTGAAAGATGGATGGTTGGCCTGTCTAAATCCGATTTAGAAAGCCCCAGGCTGTGAGTCGTGCTACTTTAGAAATATTGCTTGTTATTAGGTTGCTTTTGCCACTTGGTAAGGAATTTAAATCCCCCATCAAGTCAATAAATTGCTATTAGTTTAGTTTAAAAGAATGGTCTTGGATTTCCACTTCTTTCTAAAGAAAGCTTTAGGAGGACAAAAGAGGCATGTGGGAGTTACAGGTTAATTTTTTTGTGCTTGTAAATTCGAGGACCATGCAAACGAGGACAAACATGATAATACATCTTGAAGTTAAACTCACCATGAGCATGCCACTTTTAAACTAACTTTAAAAATCTAATACATTAAAAAAAACAAAAAACACTGCTTTGGCAAGTGGAAACACTATCACTTGCCAAAAACCGTAGTAATTTATTGTTAGTGACATTTTGAGCATTTACTCTGTGGCAGGCACTGCTGGGAGGGCTTCACAAACTATGACACATTCATCCTCATGGATGTCACTCTGTGAAGCTGGTACTATTATTCCCATCTTGCAGATGAGGAAACTGAGGTTAAATACTTTGTTTAGTGTGTTAATAAGAGGGGTGTCCAATGAAGACATAAAACTTACTTTAATTCATCTTATTAGGAGCCTGAGTTGCCAATCCTCTCCCCTCCCCCCATATTTCAACTAGATTTTATTCTTCAAAGTTTAGAAACTTGGTCTTTCACCACCACCCCCCATCAACGAGTGATTACCCTCTTCCCTCCCCACTATCATAGTTCTGAAAGACTTCCCATATGCCTGTCCTCAGTGCACCCTTTTCCACTAACAGACAGAGCTCCTGCACGCCCTCTGCAACACGGGCACACAGTAGGTGCTTAGTGAACACTTCTTGAATAAATGAATGAGTGAATGAATAAAGAAATATGAGATTCAAAGTCCAGCATAGCTGAATTTTCACCCGCGGGTACCAGGACAGTTGAGAAGGACCCTGTCTTTGGTTTTAGTGTGTCTATTTTAAGGTGCCACTGCTTTGAGCCTCTTTCCTCATCTACAAAATGGGGACACCTGTATGAAGAGGGCAGTGCTGCACCTCCGTCAGGGGACTGTGGCAAGGATTAATCGAGTTGATGTTGTAGAGTGTTAAAACTGTGCCTGGCAGAGAGCAAATGCTCAAAAATGTTAATGACAACAATATTATTATTATTATTATTATTATTATTATTATTTGTATTTTTCTGAAGTTGGAAATGGGGAGGCAGTCAGACAGACTCATGCATGCGCTTGACCGGGATCCACCCAGCATGCCCACCAGGGGGCGATGCTCTGCCCATCTGGGCGTCACTCTGTTACAACCAGAGCCATTCTAGCACCTGAGGCAGAGGCCATAGAGCCATCCTCAGCGCCCAGGCCAACTTTGCTCCAATGGAGCCTTGACTGCGGGAGGGGAAGAGAGAGACAGAGAGGAAGGAGAAGGGTAGGAGTGGAGAAGCAGATGGGCGCTTCTCCTGTGTGCCCTGGCCGAGAATCGAACCCGGGACTGCTGCACGCCAGGCTAATGCTCTATCACTGAGCCAACCGGCCAGGGCCAACAATATTATTATGATGATGATATATTATCTATCTAGAGCAGGGATCCCCAAACTATGGCCTGCAGGCTGCATGCAACTCCCTGAGGTTATTTATTGCCCCCACCCCCGCACTTCTGGAAGGGGCACCTCTTTCATTGGATGCATCCACATCCTGTGCTCCTGGAGTACTGTATGTGGCGGTGCCACAAAGCGCGGTGTTGCTCAGGTACAGTACTACTTCCAGTGATGCGGGACGCATGCCTCACAACTCCGGAAGTGCGTCATATCACTTGTTACGGCTAGCAGTGACAAATATGGAACCGGACATTGACCATCTCGTTAGCCAAAAGCAGGCCCATAGTTCCCATTGAAATACTGGTCAGTTTGTTGATTTAAATTTACTTGTTCTTTATTTTAAATAGTGTATTTGTTCCCGTTTTGTTTTTTTACTTTAAAATAAGATATGTGCAGTGTGCATAGGGATTTGTTCATAGTTTTTTTATAGTCCGGCCCTCCAACGGTCTGAGGGACAGTGAACTGGTCCCCTGTGTAAAAAGTTTGGGGACCCCTGATCTAAAGCGTTACTATTGATGGTAGGTGACTTTGGTTTTCCATTTACCATACATACTATTGTGAATTTTTTTAAAAAATAAGCATATTTGATTAAAACTTTTTATTGTTTGTTTCTTTTTTTTTTTTTTCATTTTTCTGAAGCTGGAAACAGGGAGAGACAGTCAGACAGACTCCCGCATGCGCCCGACCAGGATCCACCCGGCACGCCCATCAGGGGCGAGGCTCTGCCCACCAGGGGGCGATGCTCTGCCCATCCTGGGCGTCGCCATGTTGCGACCAGAGCCACTCTAGTGCCTGGGGCAGAGGCCACAGAGCCATCCCCAGCGCCCGGGCCATCTTTGCTCCAATGGAGCCTTGGCTGCGGGAGGGGAAGAGAGAGACAGAGAGAGAAAGCGCGGCGGAGGGGTGGAGAAGCAAATGGGCGCTTCTCCTGTGTGCCCTGGCCGGGAATCGAACCCGGGTCCTCCGCACGCTAGGCCGACGCTCTACTGCTGAGCCAACCGGCCAGGGCTAAAACTTTTTAAATTTAAATTTATTG
Source organism: Saccopteryx leptura (assembly GCF_036850995.1). Classification (NCBI taxonomy): domain Eukaryota; kingdom Metazoa; phylum Chordata; class Mammalia; order Chiroptera; family Emballonuridae; genus Saccopteryx; species Saccopteryx leptura. The sequence continues at coordinate 196,440,255 of NC_089507.1, read as the reverse complement.
GGGTGACATTGGTTAGTAAAATTATATAGGTTTCAGCTGTACAGCTCTATAATAGAGCACCTATCTGTTGCACTGTGTGCTCACCACCCCAAGTCACGTCTCCTTCCATCACCATTCATTCCCCTTTTACCCTCGTCTACCTCCCCCATCCTTTGTCCCTCTACCTATTTGATTTTTTAAAGTGTGTTGAAAATAAGCCAATATCTGTGCAGCAGTAACCGGATGTGTTCTAAATCCTGAAGTGCCAAGGTAGGTAACTCAATTTGGGACAGTTTCTTTAATGGTACCCGGGTCACCTGGGACAGTCACCACTGCCACCTGTGTAGCTTGGGCCATGGGCATTGGTGCTGAGGGTGGAGGCACGGCATAAGAGACTTGAGAGGCTTTGCGAAGGGCCTGAGTGAGCTGCCACCCAGGCTGGCCCACCTTGCCTGTTCTGAGGGTGCTGCTTCCACCCCAGACCCACGCTGGTATTTTTAGCACACAAGCACCCTACACCACCTCTTACACTCTGACCAAATTTAGAAATCTCAGAAGGCCTTTGCACTTCCATGCCCCCGGTAGGAGCAATAAATGAAAAAGCCTCCTGTCCAGTCAGAGCCAATCTTAATGCTTGCAGGGCTCTGTCTACGACTGGTAGGGAAGCCCACGATTTATTGCACAGTGAGAAAAAGCAAGATGCGGAATCACGTGTGTGGTCTGGGTCAACTTCTGCAAAATCAGGACAAACCACTCCACATGCATGTGGGTCTGGGACTCAAAGCCAGGAAAGGGGTGTGGGAGGGGCTTCAAAAGCCTGCTATGGGATTGTGGGATGTGGGGGAGATAGGGTGAGTCAGGTGGTGGGATCAGAGGCTGGGGAGATGAGTAACTCTGCTTTTATATAAAGCTTTATATGTACTGTTTAAAACAAGTGTGTATAACTTCTTAAATTTGAACACTTTGAAGGTCCAGGCAAGTTGGCTCGGTGGTAGAGCTTCAGCCTGGCATATGGATGTCCTGAGTTCAATTCCTGGTCAGGGCACACAGGAGAAGAGCCCATCTGCTTCTCCACCCTCCCCCTCCCGCTTCTCTCTCTCTCTTTCTCTCTCTTCTCCTCTCCTTCTGCAGCCATGGCTTGATTGGAGCGAGTTGGCCCCCAGGTGCTGAGGATAGCTTCATGGCCTTGGCCTCAGGCGCTAAGAAGAGCTCTGTTGCTGAACAGTGGAACAATGCTTCAGCAGGGCAGAGCATCGCCCCCTAGTGGGCTTGTTGGGTGGATCCCAGTCAGGGCGCATGCTGGAGTCTGTCTCTGCCCCCCTCCTTTCACTGAATTAAAAAAATATAGAAAACTTTGAGCACCAAAAAAGTTTATATCCAGACATTGTAAAGCCTCAAGCCACATGTGCATATGGGATTCCACAGTTAATCAAGGGCTTCTGGTGCTGTGTGGAGGTCCCTCACTGTTTCTGACAATCAGACATCTACTATCTCTCCCTAATGCAATCAGATGTTCCGGGGACACTATTTCTACCCTCTCAGGTCCACTGTGTACTGAATCCACCCCTAGCTCCTGGGAAGGGTATAGCCAGGGTTGCCACTCAGAATACTGCTACTATTTCCTGCTCTGATCCACAGGGTGCTGACTCGACCCCCATATCCAGAAAGGGGCGTGGCTAAGGATGGCCAATCGGAACGCTGCAGCCTGTGGTTCTTCAGATCTGGGTCTGGCCTCTAGCAGGGAGACTGCAGTGCACATTGTTGGAAATGGAGAGCCCAAACCCCTTTGCTGAAGAGCTACTTAACTGTGGAACTTCTCTTGCACATCAACCAGCTCATTCTCTGAGCTTGCCTGAGGCTTGTCTGAGTTGGGATTAGGTTTTGTAAGCAAAGGAGGCAGCACAGCTCTGAATTTACACAAGCAGATGGCTGAATTATCAGGAATGTTGCACATTGGTTGTTAAACATGACCAATATTAAAATTAAGCATATAACTTATAATTAAGTGAATTATATTAAAAATAAAGGGAAGGCCCTGGCTGGTTGGCTCAGTGGTAGAGCGTCGGCCTGGCGTGCAGGAGTCCCGGGTTCGATTCCCGGCCAGGGCACACAGGAGAAGCACCCATCTGCTTCTCTACCCTCCCCCTCTCCTTCCTCTCTGTCTCTCTCTTCCCTCCCACAGCCGAGGCTCCATTGGAGCAAAGATGGCCCGGGTGCTGAGGATGGCTCCATGGCCTCATCTCAGGCACTAAAATAGCTTGGTTGCCAAACAACAGAGCAGTGGCCCCAGAAGGGCAGAGCATTTCCCTGTAGGAGGCATGCCAGTGGATCCCGGTCAGGGTACATGCAGGAGTCTGTCTCTTCCTCCCCGCTTTCCACTTAAGAAAACAAAAAAGAGTGCGATTAACAATAGTATCTCCAACCCCCCAAAAAACCTTGGTATAAATCCAACATCTGTGCAAGATCTAAATGCTGAAAACTATATAAAAGGAAATGAGGAGGAAAGAAATCAAAGAAGACCTAAATAAATGAAAAAGATATACTGTATTCACAGATTGGAAGACTCAGTATTGTTAAAATGTTAGTCTTTCAAACTGATATTTAAATTTATCTCCCTTGCCAAATACCAGCAACGTTTTCTTGTACATGTTTACAAGTGTCTTTAAAAGTTTACACAGGGAGGCAAAAAATTAGAATAACCAAAACAATTTTGGAAAAGAACAATGTTGGAGGACTCACACTTTCTGATTCCGATGCTGACAATAAAGCAACAGTAATCAAGACAGTGTGATTCTGATGGAAAACTGCATCAGTGCAACAGAAAGGAATCCAGAAATAGATCCCACATGTGGGGCCAATTTACTCTCAACACAGCTGCAATTAGATGGACAAGGGAATTTTAAAAAATAAATGGCGCTGGAACAATTGTCATCCATGTGAGAGGAAAAAAAGGAACCTCAATCCATACCTTGCATCAAAAATAAAACATAAAATCATAAAACTTCTAGTAGTACAGCTAGGTAAAAGAAATCTGTGAGACCTTGAGTTGTGCAAACATTTCTTAGATATGACAGTAAAAGAAAAATGTTCACACATCAAAGGAAAAGGGATAAATTAGAGTCCTTCAAAACGTGTAAAAAATCGGCTCTTTGGAACACTGTTAAAAGCATGAAAAGAGAAGACACGAACTGGGAGAAACTATTTGCAAAACATATGTTTCATAAAGAACTTGCATCCAGAATCTATAAATAATGCTCAAACAACCCAATTTTAAAAATGGTTAAAATATTTGGCCAGACATTTCACCAAAGAAGATAAGCAGATGGCAGATAAACCCATGGAAAGATTTTCAAAGTCACTAGTTATTAGTAAAATGGAAATGAAAACCACAATGACTTATCACTATAAACCCAATAGGATGGCTAAAAACAAAACCAAACAACCCCCCCCTGACAATGCCCAGTGTATGTGGGTCTGTGGTGCACCTGCGACGCTCAGACCTGGCTGGCGGGAACACGGGACGGTATGTGCACTTTGGCAACAGGATTGACAGGTTTTTAAAATAAAGTTAAATATACTTCCACCTGATGACCCAGAATTCTCTCTTCTAGAGGAATGAAATATATGTTTTCACAAAACCTGTACACAACTCTTTATGACAGCTTTATTCATAGTCCTCCCAACGTGGGGACCCCTCAAATGTCCTTGAACTGATTGATGCATGGGTTAACAAGTTGCGGGATATTTGTCCAATGGGATAGTACTTTGCCATAAAACAAACAAAGGGTCCACAAACAGCAGAATGAATCTCCAAGTCATTATGTCGAATGAAAGAAACCAGACTCAAATACATAGTGCGTGATTCCATCTCTATGATGTTCTGGAAATGATAGCTATAGAGACCTAGGGAGCCGGTGGTGGCAGGGCTGGGAGTAGGGTATGTGGGATTTGGGATGAGGGAGGTGGTTTATGTCTTGATTGTGTTATGGGTACTTGACTGTTCATTTGTCAGAACTCATAGAATTATACACTTAAAAGGAGGGTTTTTTTTTGTTTTTTTTTTTTTTACTGTATATAAGTTATAGCTCAAAAATGTAAAATGTTTAAGAAAAAGATGTTGGAAAGTAGCACAAAGAAGAATTGTTGTATCCGTTTTATTTAGATAAAAAGTTGTGATTAGTAAAGTAATTTTTATTTGCCCAACTTTTGAAGGTCCCGTCTTTCCATGATTAATTTCTGATTTTTCATGGAATTAAAAAAAATAAAATTTAAAAAATATGAGCTAGTATCTCCCTGTATTCATCCAACTGTCCTTCCATCCATCTATCCATCCATCCATCCATCCATCCATCCATCCATCCATCCTTGCTGAGATTCTTCTATCTGTCACAATAAATAGTAAGAATAATTTTTAAGAAAAGCCAGCTGGGTCCTGGCTGGGTAGCTCAGTTGGTTAGAATACCATCCTGAAATGTCAAGGTTGTGGGTTTGATCCTTGGTCAAGGAACATCCAAGAATCAACCAATCAATGCATAAAAAGTGGAACAACAAAGTGATCTCTCTCTCTCCCTTCCTCTTTCTTTCCCTCTCTTTCTCTAAAGTCAATTTTAAAAGAAGAAGAAAAACTAGCTGTTCTCATTCTGAAATGGATCTGTGGCACTTACAGTGGAGTGTTATCCTGATGCAGGACACACACATCTGCAAAGTCAGACATCTGCATTTTGAACGGTCCATGCTCTCTGTGACGTGTACGGCCAGCCTGGAACAGCACCTCCCATACAGTCAGCAGATCCTGAATCTTCTCGCTGTCCCCTGCCCTTGTCACGAGGTGTGCTCTGACACTGTAAAACAGCTGTCGCGTTCGCTCCTCGTCCACCTGAGTGTGCTGTCTTGGTGTCACGCCATGGAGGAGGCCTGGCAAATTCCATGGCACGGGTCATGTGTCGCTTCCAGAGGCTCTGCCTTCTTCCATTCCTGCTGGAACAATGACCAGTGGACAGTCCGCCGGAGAGAGGCTGAGTCACTCTTTTGGGCAGAGCCCTCCAGAATGAAATGCTTAGCTTAGGGTTGGCTGCTGGAAGCATCTCTAGTTTTCCCAACATGCGTGAAAGCAGGGAGGGAACGCAGCCTGGGGAACAAGTGGCCCTGGAACCAGCTTTGCATCCAAACTGGGAAATGCTGACTCTCCACTGCCACCCCCCAAGATTCTAATCCCGGGGGTCTGGTGGGGCCCAGGAGTCAATGTTTCCCACAAACTCCCTAGGTAACCCTAATGCCCAGAGGGAATTCTGAACCACGGTTGTCGAGGATCTCGCAAGAGCTGGAATTTCTTCCAAGATGACAGAGTCAGATAGAGGTCAGGTGTGTTGCATGAAGGGACGTCTACAGAACCATGCTCAGGAGGAGGAATCATGCTGGCCCAGGCAGATGGAGTGACCAGGTGACAGTGCAGGGACAAGTGCACACCAAGTACAGGTGATGCTTCCAGGTCAGGGCAGGAGGCACCCCCCAGCGGACTGGGTGTCACTTGTAGACAGCATGACCAATGATGATTGATTTGAAGTCAAGTAATTCATTGTCAGGCACGCTATTTTCTGTTATTACTTGACTGATTCTGATAGTTCAGGCCTTGGGATGTAATTATAATAATTATCAAGGATGAGTCTTTTAATTGGCGATCTTTGGACTGATAACAAACTGTCATACTTCCTGAGCAAGAAATGACAGCAATTTGCCTTTCAGCTCATTCGGTTGCTCCTAAGAGGAGCATTTCACCATGAGCCCTCCTTACATCCCTTGTGGCCAGCTTCCAGTCAGGGTGGCTCAATTACGAGGTCTTTTTATTGCTGTTTTGTCTCTATGCACCAGGTAAGCATTCCCTATGGTATATTGTCTGCAACTGCTGAGAAAAAAAAAAAACCTATCTGTCTTTTGAAATCCTAAATTGTGTGTATTATAAAAGACAATAATTTAAAGACATGAAGTTCATAATTGGCCATGCCTTGGAAATGATACAAACCTACTAAAGTAGTATCGTAAGCTAGGTACCACTCAAAATCTGTTTTATCTGATACACTCAGTTAAAAATAAAGTTCAATAAAAAGGTCAGCAAAGTGTAGATGTAGTTGACTATAGTTAAGTCAAATGGCCCAAGGCTTCCATTGAACATAAGTATGAATAACATTGCCCGTTAATGATGGAGAGTCCTAAAGCATACATTCAGTAAGATTAGCAATGGTTATCAAAAAAGTACCACGCTTATACTGGAAACATCTGGAAATGCTTGCCATTTTCAGTAGGTAGGCTGTCAAACTTTACAGTGGAAACGACTTCCGTTCAGTTCATCAGCACTAACCCTCCCGGCAGGAGACACCCAGTCAGTGTCTGACTCCAAAACAGAAGCTTCGGCCTGGTCTCAGGTTTGTTTAAAAAGCATCCTTCCTTTACATAGTAAAACTGTTGTCAAACAACGTAATTTAAACCCCCTTCCCTTGAAACAGAGATGTTAAATTGTGCAAGAGGTGGACATTCCAGAAGAACTTCCTGCTGGGTCTCAAAACTATTTTCGGCTGCAGCTTTCCGAAGGGAGCTCACGCCCCAAGCATTCTAAACCTCAGAGCAACGGAAGTCCTCACCTCCAGGTTTTGTGAAGGCCCCTTTCTTTATTAGCAATGTCAAGGGCAACAAATCCTCCTGTTACTATTGAGGACAAACTGCTTTCTATTCATCTTTCTGTATAGTACAAACTGATCAAACCGACGGCTGGGAGTTTGTTAAAACTTGGTGTTCTAATCATAGGCTCTAATAGATGCAGGTCTGTGTCCAAGTTTGGGGGTGGGGAGGGGCGTAAAAGAAAAAAAAACTGCCCTCTTGTGGCGACTGTTGTCATTGCTTCTGTCACAGAAATCAAATGCACTAATATAAATATAATGGTAACTGCACTTTAGGAACACATGAATATCTCCTTTTATGCAGTGTTGGTGGGAGTCTGGACACATAACCTAATCAAAGCCAAACATCTGAATTTCATCCTGCGTCATATCCCATCCAGGTGTTATACATGCAAAACATTGCAAAAGTTACTTATAAAATACTGTTTATAAGGAGGTATTGGTGTTTAGATACCAAATAGGATTGCAGTTTCTTCCTTTTTAATTTATCGATATTTTTTGGAGAGGAGAGAGAGAGAAAGAAACATCATTTGTTGTTCCACTTATTTACGCATTCATTGGTTGATTCTTGTGTGTGCCCTGACTGAGAATTGAACCCACACCCTTGGTGTATTGGACAGTGCTTTAAACAACTGAACTACCTGGTCAGGGCCAGTGTCAAGCATGTGTACCTGTTCCTTTAAAATTTAAAAATGTTTAGTTGTAGTAAGATACAGAGTATGGAATTCATCACTGGGACCCGTTTTCAGGGTACAGTTTGGTAGTATTAAGTATATTCACACTGTTGTGCAACCATCACCACCATCTCCAGAACTCCTCATCTTCCTAAACTGCACCTCTGCATGCCTCAACCAATCACTGCCTGTTCCCTGCTTCCTCAGCCCTTGGCCCTCACCACTCTTATTTCTGTCCCTATGCATTTGACTTCTCTAGGTCTCTCATGTAAATGGAATTGTATAGCATTTGTCTTTTTGTGACTGGCTCAATTCACTTAACATAATGTCCTCAAGGTTCATCTATATTGTAGTGTGTGTCAGAATTTCCTTCCTCTTTAAGGCGGAATAATAATACATTGTCTGGATAGACCATGTTTATTTATCCATTCATCCAGCCATGCACAATGGGGTTGCTTCCACCTTCTGGCTACTGCGAATAGTGCCGCTTTGAAGGTGGGTGTGCAAATATCCCTTCAAAACCCTGCTTTCAATGCTTTTGGATATATACCCCAAATTGTGGGGTCATAGGTTAGTTCTATTTTTAGTTTTTTTAAAGAGCTGCCCTACTGTTTTTCATAGGGGCTGCTCCATTTTACACTCCCACTCACAGTGTACAAGGTTCCAATTTCTCCACATCCTCACCAGAAAAAAAAAGAGACAATTTTAAGAACCATCATTCACATATAACAAAGAGAATTTTAAATGATTTTATTGAGCTATGCAAAACATTTTTAAACAAAGAATAAGAAACTATTACAAAAGTTCAAACAATTATAATGATAGCAGAGGACAGACCACAGAATGTAAGTCTCACTATGTGAATTCAGTTATTTGCTGGCATGAAAAGAATATAATGCCCTTGCTCTGGGGAAACTGCTCCCACGTGTTCACTACACAGAGCTTCTGGACTTGGTATGTTGTAAACAACAGATGAGCTTTTTAAGAATTTGAATTGCGTTAACCTAGATAGAAGCAATACTTTCCCAATGTAGATGTCTATCAGATCATCCTGGTGTACACTTTCATATCTTACCATTTTACCTGTCAATTTAATCTCAATTAAACTGGAAAGAAAAAGAACGTGAATTTAGACCTCTCATGGATTTTAAAATATGAAGAGAAAGATTCATAACCAAAATAAGTGCTGAGCTATGAAGAAAAATACGGTTCATTATAAAGATAGGTACCAGTTAATTTTAAGTCCTAGAGACATTTTATATGCTGCTCAAAGGTAGGGTAAGTCTAATTGATAAAAGAGAAATATTGTTTATAGGGTGTTATAAAAGAGTCCATATTCTTTTCAAGTATACATTTTCATCATCAGATTTTAATTGTTTTTCCTCTGCCAATTATTTTGAAAACATGAAAAAAAAAGTAGTTGTAGTGAAACAAAAGGGTGGTAAACTGACTCATGGATGGGCAAGAAGAACAGGATGTAACCAGGTTCCTTACCTGCCAAAGGATACAATTAAGGAAGAATACAACAATCTAAATGTAAACTTTGCCCATATACAAAGATAAAATAGGTTGAATTATTTTTTAGTCAAATTTAGAGTTTTTCATTTTCTACTCAGTTTTTTGGGGGTTTGTGTTGGATTTAGAACTACCGTATTTCCCCATGTATAAATAAGATGCACCTTAATTTTGGGGCTGGAAATTTGAAAAAAAAAAAGTATTACAAAAAGTTATTGAACTCAAGTTTTATTTCTCATAAAATTCATACAACTCCTCATCACTGTCAAAACTCCCATCCATTAGCTTGTCCTCATCTGTGTCTGATAATGAATCACTGTTTTTATACATTGCCTCGTCCTCAGTTCCATTTATGGCATTTGAAATGCCACAACTACTGGATAAAACACACCCAGTTTTTAGACCCCGAATTTTTTGAAAAAATGGTGCATCTTATACATGGGGAATACGGTAATTAAAAGTATTGTAATGGCTTTAACTGTTATGGAAAATTCATTTGTATAAAAGAAGTATATAAAGTTAACATTTTACGTTTAAAGTTCATAATATTAACAATATCACAGGCATGTACAATCCAATCTAACACTTCCCAGCTTTGACTGTGGGCTGAAGCACTGAATAGTCTACACTACGACAGAAATAAGTATTATCTGAAAATCATGGCTTATTCATTGTGGGACACTTTTGTTAATACCTAGTGAATGAATTCATGGGTTTGAGGTTTTATCCCCCAATTCAAGACTTGGACCTTTTATAAAATGCCTACAATGTTTTTTCTTTTATTTGGAAACATCCAGTCAAAAATAGGCAAACAATTCTAGGCACTCCCTCAAGCTTCAGAAAAACTGTGACCATCCAGTGTTATGAACTTAATTGTCTCAAAGAAGATGCTGAACGTGTCTAACTGGCTTTAAGAATTCTGTGCTGTTAGAATGAAATCTGAGGTGTCCCCCCCACCCCCCGTCACTGGTTCAGCATGTCAAGGAACATTTCACAGGTCATGGCTTCATCCAGGTCCCCGCACACAGCTGGGATCTCTCCGTAGAAGGCAGGAAGCCTCTCTTCTGGGTACTGGTCTTCCTTCCCCATGGAGTCCTCCTTGGCAGCAGCTTCTTCTGGGGGGGGGGGGGGTGCGGCAGGGAGAGGGAAGGAACAGGGTTGGCAATTTTAAAAATGAAGCCAAGAAATCAGAGCAAATATATTTTGGAAACAGTCGCTTGATTTTTAATCCAGCGGCCAGCATTTTAGAAAACTCTCTCTCCATGGATGACAGTACTCTGATCTTAACTCGGCTTTCTGTCCAGATTTGTCAATCTCAGAGCTACAGACATTTAGGGCTGGATCACCCTCTGCAGTGGGGCTTAAAAACAAAGCCCACGCCCTGGCCGGTTGGCTCAGCGGTAAAGCGTCGGCCTAGCGTGCGGAGGACCCGGGTTCGATTCCCGGCCAGGGCACACAGGAGAAGCGCCCATTTGCTTCTCCACCCCTCCGCCGCACTTTCCTCTCTGTCTCTCTCTTCCCCTCCCGCAGCCAAGGCTCCATTGGAGCAAAGATGGCCCGGGCGCTGGGGATGGCTCTGTGGCCTCTGCCCCAGGCGCTAGAGTGGCTCTGGTCGCAATATGGCGACGCCCAGGATGGGCAGAGCATCGCCCCCTGGTGGGCAGAGCGTCGCCCCATGGTGGGCGTGCCGGGTGGATCCCGGTCGGGCGCATGCGGGAGTCTGTCTGACTGTCTCTCCCCGTTTCCAGCTTCAGAAAAATGAAAAAAAAAAAAAAAAAAAAACAAAAAAACAAAGCCCACTACATTTAAGCGTCAAGAGGGGGCCTTCTGGTGCCTAATTAGCCAGGAAGTCACACATTTCTATGCATGTTTTCAGATCTGTCCCACTTCAGGGTCCAGGCGGCCTGGTCTTGGGGCTGGAGTTGGATTTCCCCTGGTTTGTCATCTCTAATGAACAGCTGTACCTGTAGTGGGTTGAACTGTCGCCCCTGAAAAAGATGTGTGCCCACATCCTAATGCTCCAAACCTGTGAGTGTGACCTTATTTGAAATAAAGGTCTGAAGATAGAATTAAGGATCTCGAGGTGAGCGCATCTGAATTTTCAAGACAGACCCTAAACCCAAGGACAAGTGCCTCTTATAAGAGACAGAAACAGTAAAGACCCTGACGCCAGGCGAGGCCATGTGTAGACGACATGGGCCAAGACTGGGGTGATGCGGCCACAAGCCAAGCCCAGGGCGGCCTGGGGGCCAGCGGAACCGGGAAGAGGCAGGAAGTCCCCACCGCCCAGCCTAGAGGCTCCTGTCACTTTCCTGCTCCAACCTCGCTGCGGTCCGGTCCGAGGGGTGGGGAAGTAACCAGACCCGCTTTACCCACGACCACACGGGGCCAAACGAAGTTCAAGACCTGCCCAAAATGGCGGGAAGCCCCGGTAAAGCCAGTCCTGGGACCAGGCGCCCCACAGGGTCTGGCCCTCAGCGTTCCTGGGGGTGCTCCCTGCGCAGAGTGCTCAGCACCCAGGGAAATCTCCACCCGGGAAACCACAGTCCCCTGCAGACCCCATCCGTTTAAAAGGAGGTACCTTCTCCCTTCACCGCGTCCTCCGGGATGGCCGATTCCCTCGTTTCCATTTTTGGTCCCTTTCCTGAGGTGGCTGACTTCTCCTCTCCCACCTCACACTTCTCAGAGTGTTTCCGCATGTTAGTCTGTCGGGGAAACGACACAGAATGCACGATGACTGTCGGCGTCACCGAAGGAAGGTCATTTAAAAGCACCCGGTCAAAGACCTGCTCTGTGGAAAACAGGAGTAACATGTACCTCTCATAATCTTGTACAAGAAAGGTGACTTTTCAAAGGCGACCCTTTCTGACCTGTTTAGGTCTAGCAGAAAGCAAGCGTGTTTTAAAAAGGCGAAAGATTTATGCGATCTGAAGAGAAACCAGAGTGCAAGCGTGTTTTAGATTAGGGGTCCCCAAACTTTTTACACAGGGGGCCAGTTCACTGTCCCTCAGACCATTGGAGGGCTGGACTATAAAAAAAACTATGAACAAATCCCTATGCACACTGCACAGATCTTATTTTAAAGTAAAAAAAACAAAACGGGAACAAATACAATATTTAAAATAAAGAACAAGTAAATTTAAATCAACCAACTGACCAGTATTTCAATGGGAACTATGCTCCTCTCACTGACCACCAATGAAAGAGGTGCCCCTTCCGGAAGTGCAGTGGGGGCCGGATAAATGGCCTCAGGGGGCCGCATGTGGCCCCCGGGCCGTAGTTTGGGGACCCCTGTTTTAGATAGTTCTTTATAATAGAAGTGAATGAGAAGACAACGTTTACTCTTCTAGAATGCTTCTACTGTCCCAAATGAGGCTTGATATTAAACCAGAATTCATAAAATTGGTCGATTTTACAAAAATCGGTAAAGTACCACAGAGACATTACTGCCCTGCCAACTTCTCTCCTGATCTTCTCTGGAGGTATGAAAATTGCACGAGACATTCAGAATTACAATGGGAAGTCATGGATTTCCCCTGTCAAGCCAATCAGCAATCTAGTCTTATATATAAACACTTAGGAGAATTTGAAATAAGCCAGAACATTTTCACTACGTGAGAAATCTGTATGCTAATGTAAGAGACTGGACACATGTCATTAAATTTGCTGATTACAGGAAACATCTCACCTAATCTTCTTGACTTCAGTATGGGGCTGTGCAGGCTTATGGGTGGAAGCAGGGAGGATTCGCATATAAGTCAAAGAAAATGTTACTGGAACTCCATCTGACGCTTATGCCTGGGGGCTGGCACCCTGTGGCCGAGGGTCCAGTCTGGCCTGCCAATGGCTTTTGTAAAGCAAGTGTAGCAAGTGTTGTGGAACAAGCCACGTTCCTTCATTTACCAACTGTCCGTCTGTGGCTGCATTTGTGCTATAACCTCAGAGGCAAGCAGTCGGGGCAGAAATGGTCCGTCTGGTTTGAGAAGCTGAAGATATTTACTGTCTGGCTCTTTACAGACCGAGTCTGCCAACCCCTGGTTTATGTGATGATTATGGACAAAAGAAACCTCGTGGGGTCAAGGGTTCCTTTGAGGATTTCAGAGCAATGGTTCTTTCTCCCACAAAAGAGCAAATATATTTACACACCCACACTCACCTTAGAACTACATCAAGTTCATGGTTAAGAATGTCTGATGTCAGTTTTGAATGAACAGACAAATCAGACCAGGTAGGTGGAGTAAACCTATAGTATACATCTAGGGTATTTAGGCAAAGTAACAAGACAAACACCTGTGCCAGAGAAATGCTTCTCAGGACCAACATTCGGAATCCAGAGCAAGGTCCTTATCGGGAGGAAGGGGTCCTGGCCTGTGACATCTTTGTACAGTGAGACACTGACTATTGTGTGTTAGAGAACAGAAGTTTGTAAAACTTTACTTTTAAAAAAGTTAAATTGGATTCAAGTACTCAGATATGCTTTTTATCTATTTGCTTATTTATTTTTAAAGACTTTTTTTTTATGACAGAGACAGGGAGAGAGACAGAGAGAAGGACAGATAGGGACAGACAGAGAGAGAGAGAGATAAGAAGCATCAGTTCTTCGTTGCGGTTCCTTAGTTATTCATTGATTGCTTTTATTTATTTATTTATTCATTTTAGAGAGAGAGAGGAGAGACAGAGAGAGAGAAGGGGGGGAGGAGCTGGAAGCATCAACTCCCATATGTGCCTTGACCAGGCCAGCCCAGGGTTCCGAACCGGCGACCTCAGCTGATTGCTTTCTCATATGTGCCTTGACCGGGGGTCTCGAGTGACTCCTTGCTCAAGCCAGTGACCTTGGGCTCAAACTGGTGAGCCTTGCTCAAACCAGATGAGCCCGCGCTCAAGCTGACGACCTCGGGGTTTCAAACCTGGGTCCTCTGTGTCCCAGTCTGACTCTACCCATTGCGCCACCGTCTGGTCAGGCTAAAGACTTTATTTTTTTAGAGCAGTTTTAGGTTTATAGTAAAATTTATACCCCTGGCCCGTCTGCACACCCTCCCCCACTAGCAACATCCTTCATCTGACAGTACATTTGTTATAACTGACAAACCTACATTGTCACTCAAAGTCTACAGTTTACATTAATGTTCACTCTTGGTGTTGAAACTTCTGGATCTGGACAGACGTATAATGACAAGTATCCATCATCACTGTACCTTACAGAATACTGCCACTGCCCTAAAAGTCTTCTGTGCTTTCCCCATTCATCCCTCCCTCCCCCAAACCCCTGACAACCACTGATCTTTCACTACCTCGATAATTTTGCTTTTTCTAGAATGTCAGTCATATGGTTGGAGTCATATAATATGTAGCCTTCCAGATAGGCTTCTGTCACTTAGCAATGCGCATTAAAGGTTCTTCCGTGTCTCTTCATGGCTTGACAGCTTATTTCTTGTTGGTGCTGAGTAATATTCTGTTGTCTGGATGGACCACAGTTCACGTATCCATTCACCTAGTGAAGGATGTCTTGATTGTTTTCAAGTCTGGGCAATTATAAATAAGACTGCTATAAATATCCACGTGTGTTTTCCAGTGGACATGAGCTTCCAACTCCTTTGGGTAAATACTAAGGGGTGTGGCTGCTGGATTGTATGGTAAGAATAGGCTTAGTTCTGTAAGAAACTCAAGTGTCCACACCACTTTGTATTCCCACCAGCAGCAGGTGCCTGTCGCCCCACATCCTTACCAGCCCTCAGCGTGGTCAGTGTTCTGGATGCGGGCCGTTCTGACAGGCGTGAAGTGGGATCGCACTGCTTTGATTTTCACGTCCCTGGTGACCTAGGATGGAAGCATCTTTTCATGCGCCTTTTCCCACCTGTGTGTCTTCTTTGGTGAGGGGTCTGTTAAAATCTTTGGCCTATTTTTTAAAGTGGGTTGTGTTTTCTCATTGTTGAGTTTTGAGAGTTCATTGCATATTTTGGATGACGGTCCTTTATCAGATGTGACTTTTGCGTACAGTCTTCTCATTCTCTGGCATGCCACTGTCTCTCGCGGAGCAGAAGTTTCTAATGTTAATGAAGCCCAGCATATCAATTATTCAATTATTTCATCCCTCATGCCTTTGGCGTTTGTTATCTAAAAAGGTATCATGATGCCCAAGATCATCTAGATTTTTTTCCGTTATCTTCTAGGAATTTTATAGTTTTGTGTTTTATGTTTAGGTCTATGGTCTATTTTGAGGTTGTTGTTTTTTTTTAAAGGGTGGAAGGTCTGTGTCTAGATTTATTGTTTTTCATCTGTAGAGATCCAGTTATTCCCAAATCAGGTGATGACTAGACTATCTGCTCCACTGTCAAAGATCAGGTGGCTATTTTTATGGGAGTCTATTTCTGGGCTCTTTATTCTGTTCTATTGGCCTGCTCACTTTTTGGGTACCATTAATAAGGCTGCTATGAATATTTGTGTACAAGTTTTTGCATGATCACACGTTTTCAATTATTTTGGGCGTAAGAATTGCTGGGTCCATGGGGATGTGAAGTACATGTAGTATAGGAAAGATAGTCCATAATATTGTAATAAGTATCCATGGTACCAGTTAGGTACTGGAAATCCTGGGGGGACACCTTATACAATACAGGGTTGTCTGACCACTAGGCTGTATACCTGAAACTAATACAAAACAATAATGAATATAACTGTAATTAAAAAAATAAAAAAATATTTTTTTTTAAAAAAAAGGGAGGAGGGTGTAAAAAAAGAAAAAAAGAAGCTCTAGGTATCTGCCAACTAGGTGCCAATGTTCCGAGGCTGCAGCCCAACAATTAGGCAAGTGGACGTAAGAGAAATGTAATGGACATAATGTTAATGCAGCAGATATGTTTTTTGTTTTATTTTAAGTTTCTTTGCCCATAGATGTTTATTAAGGCTCTGGCACTTAAAAAAATAATTGTTGGGTCATACGATAACTTCGTGTTTAACTTTTTGAGAAAATGCCAGACTGTTCCCTAAGGTGGCTTCACCATGCCCAACCCCACCACCAATGTCCAAGAGCTCCCACTCCCCCGAGTTTTTCATTATCTCTCTTCTCTCATTATAGCTGTCACACTGGCTGGTTTCTAGGGCTGTCTTCACGGTGATTCCGACTGGCATTTCTCTAGTAACTAATGATGCCAAGCATCTCTCATGAGCTTACTGGTCACTGGTGTATCTTCTTTGAAGAAAGGTCTATTTTCTTGTTTTTAATTGGGTATTTTGTTCTTGTTGTTGTTGTTACTGAGCTGTAAGAGTTCTTTATATATTCCAGACTTAAATCCACAGACGCCTTCTTGAATGAAAGGGAAAACTTCAAAACTTCTGATTTTATGCTCTGAGGGACTCAGGGAGGCCGCTTTCTCACGCGCAGCGGCAGCTTCGTACAACTTGAACTTCATATGAGCACTACGTTTCCACAGCTGACCACCACTTTTGACCTTTTGAACTAATAGCATTAACACTTCAAGGTTATTCTTTTGTGCTACTACACCCCTTCGGAAAAACACAACTACCCCACCTTTTAAGAGAAAAGAATAGTTTCCCCCCATAAAAACAGCCACTTCAGATCATTCACAACTTTGATCCAGTTAAACCGGAGCATCCCTTGTCTAATGATCTAGATCAGTGGTAGTCAACCTGGTCCCTCCCGCCCACTAGTGGGTGTTCCAGCTTTCACAGTGGGTGGTAGCGGAGCAACCAAATGGCACCGCGATTGGCCCACCGTGAAAGCTGGAACGCCCACTAGTGGGCGGGAGGGACCAGGTTGACCAGCACTGCAAAAGTGGGCGGTTTTTATAAAAAGGTTCACCATCAAGGCTCTATCCACAGCGCCACCGCCGGTCAGACATTATCACTTTTAAGACCAGGTTGACAATAGACACTGTGGCTTCCTCCCTGCACACTCCAGCGGCCCAAAGGAGAAGCCCATGTGCTGAGAAGCTGAGGCCCCAGGCCACCTCCACTGAGTGCGCCATCTTGGAAGTGGCTCCTCCAGCCACGTGCCAGCCTCCAGATGGTGCAGCCCCACCAACATTCTGATGCGGCGCCAGGAGGGACCCTGAGCCAGACCTACCCAGCCACGTGCGAACCCACAGAACCCATGAAATCATAAATATCTATTGTTTTAAGCAGCTGAGTTTTGAGGTAATTTGTAATGCAGCCACAGAAAATGAATACACACCTAAAAAGAATGCCGTGGAATGGTCAATGGTTTTCTTAGCACAGTACCAGCAGCCCTATACTAAAGACATCTATGAAATAGTTTGAAAATTGCATTCTCCCTGTGAAGTAGCCTAAATCTAATTCACAGGAACAATTTTTAAATGTTACACTAAAATCAGGGATTCTTCATCCATTTCTGGGAGTCTGAGAATTCCCTAAAACCATTTGCAAGATTTTGTTTGCAGGACTGTCCTTTTTCACAGAAGAGGGGTACTATACTTTTAGGAGATTTGCAAGAGTTTTGTGACTGATAACCACTTTCCTAAGGCACGACAGATGTTACCTACATCCTGGCAAGTATCTGTAATCGCATTTCAACTCCCCGAGTGTGACCCTGTGCCTGTGAACAAGAGGGGGTCATTCCAAGGAGATTTACTATGACTTCAGTAAGCTCACCCAGCGCGAAAAGCCTTTGCCACACTTGGGACATTTGTAAACAGTCGGGATGAAATTTGTGTCATGGTATTTCTTGAAGTGAACGTTTAGAAGTTGCTTCTGTCGGAAATGCTGGTTGCAGGTGAGGCAGGTAAATGGCTTCTCTCCAGTGTGGGTTCGGATGTGAACGGTCATATGGCGCTCCTGGGAGGGTAAGGGAAAACAAACAGCCTAGCTTTTTACAGGTTCTTTCTCCCCTTGTATCGGACCTTATTTATCATATACCTTTCTTTTTCCTCCCCAGAGAGGAACACACTATTAAGAAAAATCATAGCAAAGACATTCTCAACACAGCAGTGTTAACGGTGGGAGCACAGGCTGGCTGTCTATGAAACAAAGTCATACCTGGTCCCTGCCAGCAGGTTACAAGGTGCTCCCAGTTAGTCCCCAGCTGGTCGGACAGGCCCACAGGGGGTGTATGAGAACACTCCTGGGGTGGGGACAGGCCCACAGGGGGTGTATGAGAACACTCCTGGGGTGGGGGTGGGGGAATGATCATTTTCCCTCCAAAAGAGCTCGTGTCTATGCAGCCCGTCTCTAACTATCTGCTATGACCTGCGTTCATGCAGGGCAGACAGAAACTGCCAACTCAAAAATCCAACGTCAGCGTTTCAAAGCAGCGGACACTTGAGGTTGGAAGTCTATGAAGCACACATTTCCCCTTCTACTTCCTGAGAGAGTTATAAAAAATATCTTAATATTGACTTAAAAGCATCCTAGTGAAAATGATTGTTATTAATCAAGATTTATATGAGTAAATACTTTGGGGAATCAGGACAAAAATATTTATATATATATATATGGTCAAGGTGAAACACACGAGCACTTCCGCATTACTGTTAATAACCTGACAGTCTGTGTGCCTGTCTCTCTCTCCTGAACGGCCTCTTGCCGTTCACCTTGCCTCTCATCCCTCCCTCCGGGAGAGCACTGCAGGGCCCCCTGCTGGGTGTCAAGATCCAACCTGGGAGCCCAGGTCTTAGGGACCAAAGCACTTAGAGAGCCCAACAATGTCCCAGACTCAGGGTCACCTGTCTGCTCTCTGCTCCCTGAACACCTGGGGCTTTCCCCTCCCTCGAGACCCCTCCCCCTCTCCAAGTCTCATTCATCTTCCAGGAACTTCTAGTTCATGTAAACAAATTTGAGCCTGAGCTCAGAATATTGCAATGCTCAAAGTCTACTAGATACACTCTCTTTTCTTTATGCAAAGCATTTACCGTTTACAGCCCACACTCTGACACAAAGCAAGCACTGACTTGCACGTTTGGTAATGGGCAAAAGGTCCAAGTGGCACAGTGCTTCAAGGCAGCTGTTAGTTCTCATGTTTTGAACCTATGACCCCTTTCATTCTAAAAAATTATTAACACTGTAAGGGGCTTTTGTTTATAAGGCGATATCTATTAATACCGACTGTATTAGAAATCAAAACTAAGAAATTAAAATATGAAAAATACTTAGTGATTCTTTATTATTATTATTATTACTAAGTGAGAAGCAGGGAGTCAGAGAGACAGACTCCTGCATGTGCCCTGAAGGATTCACCTGGCAAGTCCCCTGCCAGGCAATGCTCTGCCCATCTAGGCTGTTGCTTGACAACCGAGCTATTTTAGCACCTGAGGCGAGGCTATGGAGCCATCCTCAGCGGCCAGGGCCAACTTACTCTAACCAATCCATGGCTGTGGAAGAGGAAGAGAGAGAGAGAAAGAGAGACGGGAGAGGAAGAGGGGTGGAGAAGCAGATGGGTGCTTCTCCTGTGTACCCTGACCAGGAATTGAATCTGGGACATCCACATGCTGGGCTGAAGCTCTACCACTGAGCCAATTGGCCAGGGCCTATTTATGGATTCTTTAAACAATGATGATAAACCAACTACATCTTAATATACTTCTATAAACACATATCTAATTCTCCAAACAAACAAAAAATTAATATCTGGCCTAACAGATAAGGTTGCCTGTTGAAATACAGACTGCACTATTTGGGACATGCTTATATACAAAAGTATTTGTTGTTCATCTGAAATTCAAATTTAAATGGCCATCTAGTATTTTTATTTTTAAGCCTTATTAAACTGATTCTCATCAACTCACTGATATGAGTAAATACTTTGGGAAATCAGGACAATTGTGGTTGAGACAGATGAAAGAAATCTACGCTCACAGATATGCAGTTGCAAAAGGGAGAAATTTAATAGCCTTTTCAAGTAATTGGCAGACATTCTTTGCTGATATTGCACCAAAACTTAGTAAGCAATAATTTCTTAAAAAATGGCGAAAACGTGGAATCTAAAACCCTACCAACAAACTTTTTATACTCTGCTACATTACAGTCTGTTGCTCTTACACTTTTTTTTTTTTGTATTTTTCTGAAGCTGGAAACGGGGAGAGACAGTCAGACAGACTCCCGCATGTGCCCGACTGGGATCCACCTGCACGCCCACCAGGGGCGATGCTCTGCCCACCAGGGGACAATGCTCTGCCCCTCCGGGGCGTCGCTCTGCCACGACCAGAGCCACTCCAGCGCCTGGGGCAGAGGCCAAGGAACCATCCCCAGAGCCCGGGCCATTCCTACTCCAATGGAGCCTCGGCTGCGGGAGGGGAAGAGAGAGACAGAGAGGAAGGAGGGGGGGGGGGGGTTGGAGAAGCAAATGGGCGCTTCTCCTATGTGCCCTGGCCGGGAATCAAACCCGGGTCCCCCGCACGCCAGGCCGACGCTCTACCGCTGAGCCAACCGGCCAGGGCCACTCTTACACTTTTGAATGGACCCATGCCTGATTTTGTAAAATAACGGATTGGTCATTCGGAACATGTCAGCTGAGTGTCTGAATGCTGAGGCGGTTCATTATACCAGATAAAAAAAATCTCTTTCTTAAAGTCACTCTCATCTTTGGATATCAGGTTTACAAAATTCTAATTCTAATTTCCTCTTAAAAGCTAACTTTATGTCCTTGGCCACATGTCCACTCTGAAATGACATTCTCACGTCATTGGCCTGGGTATTGGCAAATATCCAACAACGGTATAAGCCGAGTTTGTCACTTGTCCTTTCAAGTAAAAATAGTGGGTTCGTGAAAATGTGGCTAGTTGAGCGGGTAATCCCAGCAGCTGGCAGGCGAGGCCTGCGGACACTTTCTGCTTCGGAAGACAGAGGTGCCTCCTACTAACTTCTCAGCTCAGCACACAGAACATGGAGGCGATGAGTTTTCAGGGTTAAGACGACATAAAGTTAAGAATGCTCACTGCTTCCTCAATGACATTATTAAGCAAAACGACCCTTTATTTTTGTGACCAGGGCACGACGGTGACGAGAACAGTGGTGACTTGTCACTGCTTCGTATTAAGGCATCTCCATGGTTTTTGCACACTCAGGGCCAAAGCCAACAGCCAAGGGCAAATAATGTGTTGGCATTAATGCATTCATTAACTTTGATCTTATGGGCCAGATTGGTTTCAAGGACCTCTAGGGCAGTGGTCTCAACGTTTCTTGGGCCACGGACTGGTTTAATGTCAGAAAATATTTTCATGGACTGGCCTTTAGGGTGGAATGGATAAATGTATCATGTGACCGAGACAAGCGTCAAGAGTGAGTCTTAGACAGATGTAACAGAGGGAATCTGGTCATTTTTTAAAAATAAAACATCTTTCAGACTTAAATATAAATAAAACAGAAATAATGTAAGTTATTTATTCTTTCTCTGCAGACCGCTACCAAATGGCCCACGGACCGGTACCGGTCTGCGGCCTGGGGGTTGGGGACCACTGCTCTAGGGGGTCTGTGAACCATACTTTAAGAAATGATGCTTTCATTTCTTGGCTGCCTTCTGATTATTCTTAATACCCTTTATTTATTTTTTTTAAGTATGACTTTAAAAATTACTTTCAAAGTGACAGAAAACCCCCCTCCAGCCCTCTGTTCTTCCAGAGTCCGGGGCCTCCCACCGCTTCCCCACATTGACCGAGACTCAGTACCTCCTTGCAGGCGTAGCTGCAGTGCGGGCACTTGAACCTTTTCTCATTCCTGTGAGTTTTCTCGTGCTGAATGAGGCCGTAGCGCTCGTGGAAGACAGCAGGACAGTAGCGGCACCCCATCGCGGTGGCATTGTAAGAATGCAGGTTGCGCAAATGGACGCCTAAAACCATTGACAGAACATCACAGAAGGGAAGGGCGTTATTTTCTGTGAAGCTGACTGGTCCCTGCCCTCTAAAACCAGGGTTCTCACGCTCAGCACTGTTAGCCTGTGGTACTGGCTGATGCCTTCTTGGGTGGGCCATCCTGTCCATCACAGGATGTTGAGCAGCATCTCTGGCCTCTGGCCACTAGATGCCGCTAGTACCCTTTCCTCCTCACTGTGACAACCAAAATGCTATGAAGCTGCACTTAGACAAACTAGCCAACAGATGGCAGAATAGGACCTCTGAAAAAAAAAAAAAAAAAAAAAGAGAGAGAAAACTTCCCAGATGAGTTCCTGAAGCCCAGCTGCCTCCCTGGAATCAGGCCCAGGGCTCCACAGGTTTCCCCACAGACGAAGTTCATTAACCCAAACACTCACGCAGGTCGCTCTTTCTGGCAATGACCGCTGTACAATACGGGCACTGGAACTTGGGGACGTTCTCGCTGTGCTTCTGTACAATGTGTACTTTCATGGTGCCGCTCTGGGTGAAGCGTGTGTGGCAGAAGTGGCATTCGTAGGGCTTCTCGCCTGTGAGACGATGACAAAGGTGCCCCTCTGCACGTGGGGTTCACCCTCTCGGCCCTGATCCTCACCAAAGGACCCCGGAGCTGAATGCATAGCTTTTGTTCCCTGGGCTCCTTCTTCCACCTCTTTCTCCTAGGTTGACCCCCCATCAGTACAAAATCCCCTAGAGTTCCCATCCTTGGTCTAAAGAGTGAAAAGTACACCTAGACCCATTCTTTATACAACAGAACATAAAGTAAGTGCACAATGAAAGCAGCACTTTATTTTACGTTCTCCTCGAGCGGAAGGGTGCGTTCAGGAGTCGACTTTTAAATCCTGAACAACCCACGGAAGCCAATATCTGATGGTGTCTTCCTCGGCACAACGGGGGGACAGCACAGCGCTTATGGGGGTCCCTGGACGCTACATGAACGCAAAGGTGCAGAGCAGAATTCCCCCCGCCAGACAAGCCCAGAGACACTTGAACTTGAACCCTGCCACCGAAGAGTCATTTTCACAAGCTCGCTCGATGGATGTGGCCTTCAGTGCGAGACACTTTTACCTGAGTGTGTCCTCATGTGCCGTTTCAGCTTGTGGGTGTCCTTGCTGGCGTAGCTGCACAGATGGCACTGGTAGGGACGCTCCCCTGTGTGTGACCGGACGTGGCGCTTCAACTTACTCGCCTAATAAACAAACAGAAGATATTCGTTGCGAGAGAAACCTGAAAATTTTAGGTCCAATAAAAAGCATTATAGAGAGATACTGACGTTTTCATTTCAGGGCACCCAGAGAAACATGGAAAAGTCATTACTTTTTATTTTGTCGCAAATGATTCCCCCCCCCCCCACTTGATGTGTGTTTAAGATCCTTTGGAAATAATCAGCAGTAGTTTCCAGAGACTCTCAGATTCAACTTCATGTTACACAGGGAAGATGGCTATCTCGCCGCTCAATGCCATGAGGGATTTTCTTTTCTTTTCTAAGGACACTTAACACTCAGGGCTGCAAAATTCAGACCACACTGCAGAAGGGCAGAGTCCAGAATGCTTTTCTGTGCGTCAATAAAACGAGAATCTTGAAACATTAGCTCTTGGATAAGCAGACATGCGTCTGAGGCGTCTCAGACCCAGGCTCTGTGGGACCTAAGCGGCTATCAAGGATGAGTTCCAGGGACTTGTAGTTTCTTTATAATAAGTAGCTTTTAAGTAGAAGAACATGCATTCTAATTTGATAAATTATATATCGCAGGTGACTAGTTAAAAGGCAAACAATGTATTACCTTGCATTTGATCATTTTTTGCCTGTTTTGTCCCCTTCCAGAACCATTCTTCTTCACCTGTGTTCCCTTTCTGCAGGCCTTGTCTTCCCAGAGAGCAGGGGTGACAGATGTCACAGAGCCCGAGCGACCCTGCCTGTGATCTCAGGAAGGCTACACTAGATCTGATTCCCCAATAAGCGACAACCACCCATAAGCCCGAAGAACATTCAAAAACAAAAGAAGACTTAGCTCCAAACAGAAAAATTTAGATTTTTCAGATGAAAAGTGGATGAAAAGTATATCGGCCAGCGAAACAAAAAGAATTTTTAAAATTACAGTGTGAAAGATTTGATGAGTGCTGTCAATGATCGAAGGTGACTGTGTGTGTGCCAATCATCTCTGGACGGCTTTGCAAGGGAGGGCGAGAGCAGGAGGGGTGCTCAAAGCTTCCACAGACTGGTGTTTGTGCACCCCAGTGTGATGCATTTCTGCTGGCATCTGCGTAAAGACACAGTGTGAGGGTGTGGGGGTTTAGGCTACCTCCCTTAAAGCAGACCAGCATGGCTAGACTTGGAAACTGCAAAAAAACAGAGTCATGTATGCCTAGGCCGGCCAGCCCATGGGCTGGGTGCAGACTGCTGACCCCAGAGGGGGGTCTCGTCTCAGTGAATTGTTGGATGTTTGCACTCAGAACCATCAGGACACCAACCAAAAGTCCACTTCCAGGCGTGGGAGTCTCAGATGGCTTTGTTTCTTGAAACTTTCATTTTGGGTTTTCACAACTTTTAAAACTCCGATGAGAAAGAGCTTTTAAAAATAGTAATAGCAGAAAAAAAAATGTTTGGAATCAGATTTTGATGCTGTCTGTGCAATTTCCTTGTTTATGAAATGGGGTTGCCTCATCCCTCTATCTCACTGTCAGCCATGCCCTTTTACTTACTCCCTGAGTGTGTCACCCCGCCCCAGCCGAGCTCTAACTCAGGCCCTGGCAAGTGCCCTGGCAGACAGTGGCATCCTTAAAAATTAATTGTAGAAAACCGACAGGGAACGTGATTGTAATGTCCTGCGGCTTCATTCAGAGAGTTGCTGAACCTGCTAGAAGATATAAATAAAATGATCCTGTTGACATGACCAGGACACGTAACTGAAGTTCGAAAAACCTGGTTTCTCTACCGTAACAGGGTAAATGGCAGGGGTCCCCAAACTGCGGCCCCCTGAGGCCATTTATCCGGCCCCCGCCGCACTTCCAGAAGGAGCACCTCTTTCATTGGTGGTCAGTGAGAGGAGCATAGTTCCCATTGAAATACTGGTCAGTTGGTTGATTTAAATTTACTTGTTCTTTATTTTAAATATTGTATTTGTTCCTGTTTTGTTTTTTTACTTTAAAATAAGATCTGTGCAGTGTGCATAGGGATTTGTTCATAGCTTTTTTATAGTCTGGCCCTCCAACGGTCTGAGGGACAGTGAACTGGCCCCTGTGTAAAAAGTTTGGGGACCCCTGGTAAATGGTATGCTTAAGTCTTTAAGCAAGTTGCTTTGTATCTGACCCCAGAGCTGCTGATGTGAGTGCAAAAATCTCAGCCAAACTTCAGACTGGATCCGATCTCCGTGTTGGAGCTGATGCATTTTTGAGCCTGTGGAAACGCTAGGGAGAACTCCAAACGTAACTTGAGAATGACTTCCCAAGTACCCCACATGGTTTTAGCTGTAATTAGTACACGTTTATGTGTTGCTTTCACTAACTGGTAATCAAAGCAAAGGAGAAATCCAATGTTCTATTTTCAATTTAGAAAATGAAATGAGTGTTCTTTCCTGCGTCGATGTTGCGTGAGTAATACCTTTAATAAAACCTGTTTTGTAAGGGATTCCGTGGTTAGTGTAATGTAACAGAACTTTTACAACTTCTTACTAAGACGCTACAAAGCTCTCCACATGCAAGTGAACTTACTTCCACGCTAGCGTACTTGCACATGGAACATTTAAACGGCTTCTCATGAGTGTGTTTATAACGTCTGTGTCGGACAAGTTCTCCACTGGTGACAAACGCCATGTCACAATCGCCACACTTGTGGGGCCTGGTTCCTGTAAAACCACACAGTTTATCTTTTTTCAATAAGATTTAACCACAGCGGTTCCTTGTAATTTATTACTTCTAAATTACACTCAAAACGCTTTACCAAATGAAGAAGAGGCTCTTTAAACCATAAATGCCCCAGAGAGAGGTGAGAAAAATCTTTGTAACATTCACTGGTTTTTAACCGAAACTGAAGAAAACAAGGCAGAACTGATGTCTAAAACAATACGTTATTTTAACACAAAAATAGCTGCATTCGCATTCTTAAAGCCTAAATGTGCCTCGTTGGAGGGGAACACCCACCTTGGTGGGTTTACCTGTGTGGGTTTACCTGTGTGGGTATTGACGTGATTCCGCAGAAGCGTGACCGTCCGGAAAGCTTTCAAGCAGAGGTGGCATATGTGAGGCTTCTCATTGGTGTGAATTTTCATGTGGCGCTTAAGACTGGAAATTCTGGACGAGGTGAACTGGCACAGATTGCAGCGGAAGGTTTCTTTTCCTCCTGCGGCAAGGAGACACAGAGTTCATATATTGGTAAGAAGCTTTAGACTTTCCAACTCCATTTTGGGAGTGATGAAAATATGCTGGAGTTAGATAGTGGTAATGGCTGGACAAATGTGTGACTATATTAAAAAAACTGAACACGAGCTTGGAATTGGGAACTTGGGGCTACAATCTCTCATTTTACATGTATGACAAACTACTATATAGCAAAGGTTGCAAATTCAACCACCGACTGCAGTCAGAGGCAATAACCCTGAATGAATGACTTTGACCATGAACAGTGGTGGCAGTGACTTCCTAAACTGAGTCACTTCCCAGCCCCAGGCCGCCTGTTGCAGGAGGGAGGAAACAGAGCCAAGTGTTGACAAATATGACTTTTTATTTTATTATTATTATTATTTTTGTATTTTTCTGAAGCTAGAAACGGGGAGAGACAGACAGACTCCCGCATGCGCCCGACCGGGATCCACCCGGCACGCCCACCAGGGGGCGACGCTCTGCCCACCAGGGGGCATTGCTCTGCCCCTCCGGGGCGTCGCTCTGCCGCGACCAGAGCCACTCTAGCGCCTGGGGCAGAGGCCAAGGAGCCATCCCCAGCGCCTGGGCCATCTTTGCTCCAGTGGAGCCTCGGCTGCGGGAGGGGAAGAGAGAGACAGAGAGGAAGGAGAGGGGGAGGGGTGGAGAAGCAGATGGGCGCTTCCCCTGTGTGCCCTGGCAGGGAATCGAACCTGGGACCTCTGCACGCCAGGCCGACGCTCTACCACTGAGCCAACTGGCCAGGGCTATGACTTTTAAAAAATGAGCTAGAAATTGAGATTTGGAGAGTCAACTCTTCATTTAAAAAGAAACTTTTTTTTTTTTTTAAAAAGCCAAACAAATAATTTTGAGGGTTAAATTTATCCCATGGGCTGCCAAGACTCAATCTCAGTTTTAATATAATTTCAGAGTGCTTCCTAATCAGGCCCCATCTCCCTCTTTGAGCAAGGCCAGCCTCCTTACAAAGTCACACCCATGCTACTTTCTACTGCCAGGACTGGTGATCTTCCTCTCTCAGTAGTTTCCGAGTCCTTTCCTGGCCTCTCCTGAACTATCTCTCCTTTAGAAGGCGCCTCTGCTGTCTTCTGGAATTACTCCTCCTGGCCATGAAGCATTTGTTCTTGCCGCCGCCCCCCCCCCCGCTCCCCCCCCGCTCCCCCCCCCGCTCCCCCCCCCGCTCCCCCCCCCCCGCTCCCCGCCCCCCCGCCCCCCCCCCCCGCTCCCCCCCCCGCTCCCCGCCCCCCCCGCTCCCCGCCCCCCCCCCCGCTCCCCCCCCCCCCGCCCCCCCCCCCGCCCCCGCCAATGGAATGCAAATGAGGGGACAGATCAGATCCAACATTCTATGTCTGTGCTCAGCACTTTGCAGGAGCATTTTTCTTTCTTTCTTTCTTTTTTTTTTTGTATTTTCCTGAAGTTGGAAACAGGGAGGCAGTCAGACAGACTCCCACATGTGCCCGACTGGGATCCACCCAGCATACCCACCAGGGGGTGATGCTCTGCCCATCCGGGGCATTGCTCTGTTGCAACCAGAGGGGGCGATGCTCTGCCCATCCGGGGCGTGGCTCTGTTGCGACCAGAGCCACTCTAGCACCTGAGGCAAGGTCATGGAGCCATCCTCAGTGCCCGGGCCAACTTTGCTCCGATGGAGCCTTGGCTGCGGGAGGGAAAGAGAGAGACAGAGAGGAAGGAGAGGGGGAGGGGTGGGGAAGCAGATGGGCACTTCTCCTGTGTGCCCTGGCTGGGAATGGAACCCTCGACTCCTGCATGCCAGGCCGACCACTGAGCCAACCGGCCAGGGCTGCAGGAGCATTTTTCTATGCTTTTAAAACATCTCTGTGCAAAGCCCCTGACGGTTGGCTCAGTGGATGTCCTGGGTTTCATTCCTGGTCAGCACCCATCTGCTTCTCCACCCCTCCCCCTCTCCTCTCTCTCTTCTTCTTCCCTCCTGCAGCCAAGGCTCGATTAGAGCGAGTTGGCCCCGGGCACTGGGGATGACTCCATGGCCTCCGCCTCAGGTGCTAAAAAATATCTCTGGTTGCAACGGATCAAGGGCTCCAGATGGGTAGAGCATCGCCCCCTAGTGGGCTTGCCAGGTGAATCCCAGTTAGGGTGCATGAGGGAGTCTGTCTCTGCCTCTCCTTTTCTAAATGAATGAAGGAATAAATAAATAAATAAATAAATAAAAACATCTGTGTGCAAAATGCAAAATGCTTGTATATAATGCACAATACAGAACATTAGTTTGAAGTCTCTCCCATTTCCTGACATTCTCAGTCAACTCCTTCAAACTTCAATGACCACCTCCTTCCCCTAAAGAAAAACAGCAGCCCGTTCTATAGAAGGTCTCTCACACAGAATGAACCCGCCTACCCTTGGTCTCTTGTGGAGTTTTCGGAGAGTTGGTTCTGTCAACGTGTGGCTGAACAGGCGCAGGTTGGTCTTCTGTTCCTTCCACGTTTAAGTTTGAAATTGTCAGAACAATTTCACTTATTCCCTCATCTCCCAGCCTTGCTTGCACAAGAAAGAGCTGTCCTTGAGTATTTTGGACTTCTCCTTCAGCCGGCACCTGGCTTTCTTCCTGACCTTTCTCAAGCTAATAAATAAAAACAAGCATTCAAGCAAATACGATCCTGTAAATAACAATCTGATTAAACTCACTGCCTTGATAGAACTGAGAAATATGAAATGAAAAAAAACAATCAAAGAAGTACAGAAGATTGTGCATTACAACCAAAATGCTTAAGTGTAATTAACCCTTTGAGTAGTGAGTGTTTTTCATGCTCGTGGACCCCCGGGGAGTTAGTGGTTTTTTTTTTTTTTCAAAAAATGAAATTAGTTCCAGTTCCAGTTTTATTAACTTAAAATCATGTTTGATATCCTATTTATGGAAACAAGAAGAACATACATTTGCCTTTTTAAATGTTGCCTTACACATTTTTTTTTTTTTTGTATTTTTTTTTTTCTGAAGCGGGAAACGGGGAGAGACAGACAAACTGCCGCATGCGCCCGACCGGGATCCACCCGGCATGCCCACCAGGGGGCGACGCTCTGCCCACCAGGGGGCGATGCTCTGCCCACCAGGGGGCGTCGCTCTGCCTCGACAGGAGCCACTCTAGCGCCTGGGGCAGAGGCCAAGGAGCCATCCCCAGCGCCGGGGCCATCTTTGCTCCAATGGAGCCTTGGCTGCGGGAGGGGAAGAGAGAGACAGAGAGGAAGGGGGGGGGCCTTACACATTTTAAAAATAAAAACTTTCGTATGATTGTACTCTGGATGGTCAGAAGGCACGAGGACGTACATGAACGTTTGTACTACTCAAAGGGTTAAGGGCTTTTGGTGATAAAACAACACTATTAAAAAAAATTCACCCGATTGCATTCTAATTAGTGAAACTTTTAAAACTCTTAAAAAAAGAATACATGGTCCCCAGGACTGTCCTGGGAATTATTTTACTGCGTTTAATTTTAAACTGCCTGTCCATACATAATACTGCACAAAGGGCAACCTAAAAAATAGATTGCTTTTAAATTCTATGGAAGGCGACTGTTTTCGCTAAAACCAGCCGTACCTTAATCAATCCAGAACTTTCCGGCAGGCTCTCCGCACCTTTACTGTCTTCAGTGGCCCCGGCCATACTCTCCTGCAGGACGTGAAACTGCATCGTCCCCATTTCCTGCAACGAGTACACCTCCTCCTGGATGCTAGCGGTCACGCACTGGTGCAGGCTTTGCTGGGACCCTTCTCTAACCCACAGCAGCGACTGCACCCCGCTACTGGCCTGCTGTACCATCATCGGTACCCCTTCTTGGTACTGTGACATCAGCCAGCCACCCTCCTGCAGCTCCATGTCTTCAAAGGGGGGGTGCACCGCCTGCAGGGTCAGGATGTAGCTCCCGCTGTCATCCGTGGTGGCCGGCACCAGCTCCCGCTCGCCCTTGGGGAAACTGGTCGGGAAAGGCCCCTGGGTGCACTCAGACTCCACCTCCCCAGGGGCTGGGGGCTCCTTTACTCTTCGCACGCCACCTGACTTGTCTTCCTCCTGGACTTTTTCTGGCAACAACTCGTGCTCTTTGATTTTGGTGAATTGCTCAGAAAGGTCAAACGCCTCGGTCCCCGCCATTTTGACTTGGCCTATTTGAGAAAGAAGCAGGCGGTCTGGGTCGGACACAGTGAGGTTTGGCACTAGCAGGCTTTGGGCTGACCAAGGCCTGACAAGGTCTGGCCTCTGAAGGCTTTAGACCTCATAGGAGTCAGGACTAAGTAGACTCACCCTAGACCTAGGCTGAGCCTTAGTAGGATTTAGGCTACACCAGGCATTTATTTGTTCAGGATATTCTGACAGATTTGGGTTTGAGCAGGCTTTCAGCAAATGCATGTTATAAGACTAGCAAAGCAGGGCCTGAGCAAGCTTCCTACCATTGCACAATTCCAGACTGACCATCGTTTGAGCCACACGGGCTTTGGGCTTCGAGTCTTGAGCCTCCAAACACTTGGACGAGCCAGCCTCAGGCTGGGCACGTGCACCTCCAGGCTTGGAACAACTGCCCACCCCACTTAAGAGTTCCTCCTTGACTCGACCCCTCTATGGCGGGGCCCCTTCACAATACCCTGCCCACCTTTCCCACCACCCTCACCCGCCCACGCAGAGCAGCATGTGCTCTGCAAAGGGCTGTATTCCGGCCCCCAGGCGTGTCCCTCACCCGGGAGGCGTGGCCTCGGCTCCGGCCCACCCTGTCCTGGTGGACTCCGCCTCGGACTGCGGACTGCGTGCTGCAGGGAACTGCCCACTGGTGGCTGCAGGGGTAAGAAGATCAAGGCTCGAGGGCGTCTGGGAGCATGCGCAACGTGGAAAAGGGTGAGTGACATGCAAGGGGCGGAGCTGGGGAAAGGGGGTGGAGGAGCGACCGACTCCGAAGTTGGTTGACCAAGGCCTGACCCTTGCTGGAGGGAAGGATCTGAGACCTACATGGAAATAGATGAAGAGAATTAGAGAGGACCTTGCAGAACTGAGAAACCTGGGCGGATAGATGAGCACGGAAGCGGAGGGTACCTGCAGGGGGCACCGAGAGACCTGGACGGGTGGGGGGGATAGATGAGCAGGGAAGCAGAGAGGAACTGCAGGGGGCGCCGAGAGACTGGAGGGGTGGGGGGGGGGATAGATGAGCACGGAAGTGGAAGGGACCTGTAGGGGGCACTGAGAGACCTGGCGGGTGGGGGGGATAGATGAGCAGGGAAGCAGAGAGGACCTGCAGGGGGCGCCGAGAGACTGGAGGGGTGGGGGGGGATAGATGAGCACGGAAGTGGAAGGGACCTGTAGGGGGCACCGAGAGACCTGGCGGGTGGGGGGAATAGTTGAGCACAGAGGTGGAGGGGACCTGTAGGGGGCGCTGAGAGACC
Organism: Saccopteryx leptura; assembly: GCF_036850995.1. Lineage (NCBI taxonomy): Eukaryota > Metazoa > Chordata > Mammalia > Chiroptera > Emballonuridae > Saccopteryx > Saccopteryx leptura. The sequence continues at coordinate 196,408,809 of NC_089507.1, read as the reverse complement.
TGGTATGGGGGATGGGTGAGCATGAAGTGGAGGAGGACCTGCAGGAGGCGCTGAGAGACTTGGCGGGGGTGGGGTGGGGGGTATCGATGAGCACGGAAGCGGAGGGGACCTGTAGGGGGCACCGAGAGACCTGGTGGGTGGGGGGGATAGTTGAGCACAGAGGTGGAGGAGGACCTGCAGGGGGCGCCGAGAGACCTGGGGTGGGGGGGATAGTTGAGCACAGAGGTGGAGGGGGCCTGTAGGGGGCGCTGAGAGACCTGGGATGGGGGATGAGTGAGCATGAAGTGGAGGAGGACCTGCAGGGGGCGCCGAGAGATCTGGGATGGGGGATGGGTGAGCATGAAGTGGAGGAGGACCTGCAGGGGGCGCCGAGAGACCTGGGGTGGGGGGTATAGATGAGCACGGAAGTGGAGGAGCACCTGCAGGGGCGCTGAGAGACCTAGGGGAGGGAATGGACGAGCACAGAAGTGGAGGGGGCCTGTAGGGGGCGCTGAGAGTCCTGGGGGGATGAGTGAAGACAGTGGTGAAGGGGGACCTGTAGGGGGCGCCCCCAGAGAGTTGGTTGGGGGGAAGATGGACAAAATGGGGTTGTGAAGGGGAGGGAATGCCGAAAGGAGTTTGGAAGTATGGGGCAGAGTGGATGGTCAGGGCAGGTGATGGACAGTGGAAAGGGGAGGATGGAACCTGTAGGAGACTCCAGAGACCTGAGAAGGAGAAAGGTAGAGGAAGAGTGGTGGGGGGCAGACAGACAGGAGGGATCCCACGACATGGGGAGGCTGGAAGTCGTTTATTAAAGAAGTTGGGGGGGGGGAGTGCGCTGTGAAGGAGATGTGGGGAAGCAAGAAGTAAGAAAGGGGGTGGAGATGTCCAGCCAAAAAGGGCAGAAAAGAGGTAGGGGAGATGGAAGCAGAGAGGGGCAGATGTTGGGAGTGGGCTCGAGGTTCATACTGCTTAAAGTCTTTTCCAGAACTTTAGACTTTATGAAATTCTTTCCAAAACGTCTCCTCCAGGGAAGTGGGAGGGTGAGGGAAAGCGAAGCAGAGAGACAGAGAAGAGAGTAGTAGGGGGTGAGGAGGACTTAAAACTGCAAGGAACCACAACGTTGTGAAAACACAGCATACCCCCAAATTGTTCCCTTTAAAGGGGTTAGTCTCCTGTTTGTGAATTTCATCTCATTGCTTTCTTTTTGATGGAAATCAGTCATTCTGATGGTCTTCAGAAAATATTCAGTTCATTTCTCCACCTAGCTACAAAATACCTGCAAGTTTGGATATTAATTACAGTGCACTAACACTTTTTAAATTATTAAAAATTTTTTTTAGTTTCTGTTGACATTTTGTATTAGTTTCAGGTGTGCAGCATAGTTGCCCTGATACCTTTTCTTTTTTTCTGATATCTTTTTTTTAAGGCACCGTTTACAACATTCCAAGAAACTATTCTATTTGGTTTTCACTTTTTAAATTTTTTCAAAATTTTAATAAAACTGTAATGGAATTTTCTTGTTTGTTGATTGTGAGTAAATGCATTTGGAGGCTGGAGGTGTGGTGGTGGTGGTGGTGTGTGTGTGTGTGTGTGTGTGTGTGTGTGTGTGGCGGGGGTTTTGCCACCAAACAACTCAAAGGAAAAAGCAGTCTTGAGGAAGAGGTTGGTATGGGCCCCTGAAACCTTATGGAGAGATGGCTTTTATGTGGCCTGCCTTGATTTGAGCGTATAAACAAATAACTTTTCTCCCATCCACCGTCAAAGAAGGCTCTATATTAGTGATTTTTCAACTACTATCCTGCAAGAAATTTCAAAACATGCAATACCTATTTAGTCAGGGACACTGACCTCTTTTCCCTTAGATTGTCAAGTTAAAAAAGAAAAAAGAAAATAGCCAACGCAATCGCTGTCCTGTGTGAATAAATAAAAATTATGCCTTTTTTTTTTTTTTTTGTCAGATTAGCAAAAAATATATTTTTGGTAAATTTTAGTAGTTTATGTGTGCCATGGGATGAAAATTGTTGAAAATCGCCTCTCTCGATCTGTAAAAGGGCTTTCTAGGCCCTGGACGGTTGGTTCAGTGGTAGAGCGTCGGCCTGGCGTGCAGAAGTCCCAGGTTTGATTCCCGGCCAGGGCACACAGGAGAAGCGCCCATCTGCTTCTCCACCCCTCCCCCTCTCCTTCCTCTCTGTCTCTCTCTTCCCCTCCTGCAGCCGAGGCTCCACTGGAGCAAAGATGGCCCGGGCACTGGGGATGGCTCCTCGGCCTCTGCCCCAGGCGCTAGAGTGGCTCTGGTAACAACAGAGCGATGCCCCGGAGGGGCAGAGCACCCCCCCCCTGATGGGCAGAGCATCGCCCCTGGTGGGCGTGCCGAGTGGATCCCGGTCGGGCGCATGCGGGAGTCTGTCTGACTGTCTCTCCCCGTTTCCGGCTTCAGAAAAATACAGAGGGGGGAAAAAAGGGGGGGGCTTTCTATATGTCTGCCCAATCATTCTCCACAGATCCTTCTGTGGCTGCTTGAATTTTATTTCACATTCTTCTGCATGGTAGGTACGCAAATATATATATATATTTATTTTTGATATACAAAGGGTAGAACTAAATTGACTATAAAAAGAAACTCAGGTACCAGTAGTAATGTGTTTGTTAGCGAGACACTGGGCTCGCTGCTTTTGACACTGTGTCTGGGTTTCTATTACAGCGTCCTATATGGAGAAGATAAATATTTGAAGGTCATGGGAAAATAGTGTGTGGTAATAACTTCTTTTAAATCATTTAAATGAGTTTCTCTGCCTGAACAATCACCACTTATTTAGTGCCTTCATGGGTAATTTTATATCCTTGCTCTAACATGCAGGCAGCTAGAAATTTGGCTAATATTTGTATTATAAATTCATGTTTAGGAATTTTAGTAACTGATTAAAAACACATTTTTTTAAAACTTTTCTGAAGTGAGAAGTGAGGAGGCAGAGAGACAGACTCCTGCATGCAGCTGACCAGGATCCATCCAGCAAGCCCACCAGGGGGCGATGCTCTCCCCATCTGGGGCATTGCTCGGTTGTAACTGGAGCCATTCTAGCGCCTGAGTTGGAGGCCATGGAGCCATCCTCAGCGCCTGGGCCAACTTTGATCCAATGAAGCCTTGACTGTGAGAAGGGAAGAGAGAGATAGGAAGGAGAGGGAGAAGGGTGGAGAAGCAGATGGGCATTTCTGTGTGCCCTGGCTGGGAATTAAACCAGGGACTTCCACATGCTGGGCTGACGCCCTACCACTGAGCCAACTGGCCAGGGCCAAAAAACCACATTTTTAAAAGGAGGTATAGGCCAGTGGAAGGAGGGACATGGAAAGGGGAAACTGAGGTAGGCTTTGAGGGGAAGACATAGGGACTTAAAGAGGAGAAGGGGAGACGGGGAAGGGAGGAGCAAGCAGGAGGAGAGGGCCTTGAAGGTGACAGGGATGAAGGGACTAGAAGGAGATGGCAGAGAAGACAAGCCAGCAGTTTCCTAAACTTTGTTCCTGTAGTGGGAAGTTGTACCAAAGATTACATTTGTCTTCTTTGCTCTTATCAGACATTCCTGGGAGTCCCTGTGGGAGGCCACCTTGGAGCCCACTGGGAGCCTCCCATTGAATCCCCTGAAAGGATGCTCTTTCAGAAGCTGGGAGTGTGTGGAGGGGGACAGAACGAGGAGGCGGCAGAGTTACCATCTCTTCACGGTGAAAGAAATACGTTCAGAAACTCATTCAAGTGGCAGGAACTGTGATTCAGAGCGTCCGTCCCTATCTGAAATGCTGCAGAATTTGTTATTTATTATGTTTTTGTTTCTCTATTGACACACAGGGGAGCAAACTATCTGTTTGTGAAAAGAATGTTCAAAGGCCTGTGATAGAGAAGGCCCTCCTCTCTGAGGAACAGCTGGATGTTGGAGTCCATTGCCTCCCTAGCAGACAGGGAGAGGTGAACTTGACTTTTATATCTAGTGTCTTACAGAAATAAAGGCCATGGTGGTTTTCTCTTGTTGTTCTGCAGTGATGTTTACCTGAATGACTGAGTGACACCTCTGACCTCTTCATTTTAAGAGACCTTTCTGGAACTTTTTATTTTATTCAATAGTTGTTTATTCCTGCAGTAGGTATTTATAATGAACTTGAATATCATTCTCATTGGGAAATGGGGTACTCAGAGGGCCTTTCTGAAAGGTATTCTGGCACCTAGAATTTCCAGCTGTGACATGAGTGTGTCACCTCCCAAGATGGACTTGGGCCTGCTTAAAAGTAAGGAGAATTGAATATGTAATAGGCTAGAAGGCACTCCTGGATAAACTCAAGTTTGTTAGTACTTCCCCAACTGTGTGTGTTACTGTAATCAGCTCACTTTCAAGGAAAAGAAGCCAGAAAGTTATTTCTTACTCTGTGGAATATTACAGAGAATTGGAGAATAGAGATCAAGTTTTCCTTCTGTGCGATTGGTTCTGTATTTATTTATATTATTCTGAAGCCTGACTAACAACTGGTACATCAACTATTATTTAATCAGTCTTATGTGATAAGTTTGGCTCCTCCAAGTGCCACAAAGATAATTTGTACTCCCCAAAAGTACATAAACAGCCTGGTTCTTTTGCCTAAAATGTTCCTGTTATCACTCTGATTTCAACCAATGGGTTGCGAAGGAGTGTCCATTTTCAGGCATGCCAGTTAACGTGTTGGATCGTTGCCCCTTGAACTTTGGTAGGAATGTTCATAAGAAGAGGCAGAGTGTCAGCACAGCGTTTGGACTCTCAAGTAAAAGTGTACCAAGTGTTCCAGAACTCTCTGGAACTTTATTGTTATAATCTCCTCCTTGTCTTGCGTATCTCTGAAGAAGCATTGGGTAAATAAATAGATAAATGGACAATAAAAGCATATTGCAGTTTGTCTGATTAAATGGAGTCTTTAAAACGAGCATCTTGGGCAAAAAAAAAAATCTAGAAATGTGTCCTCTGACCCATTAATAGTTGTTAATTTGGGAGCTGGAGTGCTAAAGGGGCCGATGTGAAGGACCCAGCATAATTCCTTTAAACAGTACACGTAATGTGCGCAATAGAAAAGGTGATCTACTTTTTTGTTGTTGGAAAAAAATCTGGGAGGATCAAAAATCTAAAATAAATTCTGAGGGTCTATGGACTGTGTTCTGTTTGTGTCTGCACCCCAAGACTCTGCTATCCGGCCCCGGGGAGGCAGCACACCATGGTGGTAAAAGTGCTTGATACACAATCTCTGGACTGTGTGGCCTTCAGTGGGTTACTCATCCTCTCTGAGTCTGTTTCCTCATCGGTTAACATGGGCCTAATAATAGTACTTCCCAATTTTATTATTGTGAGCAATAAATGAAATAATCCATGTCAGATGCATAAAAATAACACAGTGCTTGTGATAGTGTAGATGAAAAATAAATGCTAGCTATTTTATTATAATTCTTCCTCTATGCAACAGTTAATATTTATAATAAAGTTATTTAATGTCATTGGGATTCTGCAAGTCTTTTGAACTATACTTTTCAGATTTCTTTTTGTTAGTTTTAAAATTAAATCTTTCTTTAAAAAAAATGGTGTTCCTAAATCTTCTGGCAGAGAACAGATGAAAAGGAATTATTTTACAGTTTTATATTTCAAGTAGGTTTAGCATTAGAAAAAGGGATAAATTTGATGGCATGGTTAGATCACACCTAATTAGATGCTAGTTAGAGTCTGATCATTTTTACACCAAAAAACTTAAGAGGGGTGACAGTATGGTCCAGTACTGAGGACAATGTGGGGATGTCTTGTTTTCTGCATAAGCTGCTCCATTCCTGTTCTTGTCAAGGTCAAGGGTAACTCTACATTGATAGGTCCCTGCTCAATTTTTGGTGTTTACCTTATATGACCCTTCAAGGACAACTATAAGAGGGAGACAGGAAGGTCTGAGTCAGAAAGAGGTAATATTTTATGCTGTGCACTTGAAACTAATATAAAAAAATATTGAAGGTCAGTTGTAATTTAAAAATAAAGGCAATGTGATGATGAAAGCAGAGGGAGAAACTGGAAGATGCGACGCTGCTGGTTTTGGAGCTGGAGGAAGGGGCCATGAGCCAAGGAATGCAGGTGCCTTTAGAGACTGAAAAAGGCAAAGAAATGGATTCTCCTTTGGAGCCTCCAGTAGGAACGTGGCTCTGCTGGCACATTAGACTTCTGACACCCAGAAATGAGAGAGGGTAAATACTCATAGCTTTAAGCCGCTTGGTTTGTGGCACTTAGGGCTGTACTTGGGAGGGGCCAAATATTTGTGGAAGGAAGGGAGGAAGGAAGAAAGTAAGAGAGGGAGGGAGGGAGGGAGGGAGGAAAGGAAGAAGGGAGGAAGGAGTTTGGAAATAGACTGGAAGCCCTGGGTGAGTGAGTGGGAGGAGGCCGCTGTGCAGGCCAGACGCCACTCCGAACCCGGGCCACCGAGTGGAGAGAAAAGAAGGTTGTTTGAGCAGTTTTCCTCCAGATTTCTCCCGACAGCAGAACCGTCCTGATTGAGAAGTCACTCGAGCAGTTACCTGCAGGTGGAAGGCAGGACATCCATCCATCAACACACTAAAGGAGGTAATGAAACTGCTCTGTGTTAGAAATGAAGCCTTTGCCTTTGTTTGTTTTTGCTTTTTATTATTTGTCTTTGAAGGAGAGGGACAAGGATGGACAAGAGCAGAGAAGAAAGGGAGAGAAAGGAATGGCCAAATGATACTGCAAAATGGCTACAATATTGCATACAGGTATATCTAATTATCTGATTTTTCTAAAGAAGCCAGGATCTGGGTGTGTAAGTAAATTTTCTTGAGTTTTCAACAGTGGCACCAAATTAAAAGACATTTTAAGTCCAAATGTCAGCGTGCTTTTACGTCTTGAGTTCCTGCAGTGACCAGGAATGGGGGTACTGCTGATGCTCTTGACCTTGACAGCAGCCAACACAGCAGCCTTAACTCACCAACTCCAGCTTCTCAGTCATCATCCCTGTGCAAGCAGTGAACTCTTGCAAACCGACTTTCTGGGACATGAGGTGTTCCAGAGAGTCAAGGTGGAGGGCCCCGGAGTTAATGTGTACCAACGTGCTTCAGCTGCTGTTTGCTTTAGCTTCCTAAGAATATTCTCTGGCCTCCTTCCAGCAAGCTTTCAGGAACATATAGACTCAGCACCCTTTGGCAATCAGACTAGACTTCAGTTGTTTTAGAAAGATGAATTTAGAAGTAAATTTTCCAATTACTAGCAGTCGTCAAATAAACGGAGACGAGAGACCGTTGCGACTCTCGCTTGGCACGAGTGGGTTCCTCGTGCCTGCAGGGGTTGGCTGTTGTGTCTTAGTGATGAATTGTAGGGAATCAGTAGCTTAAAAACCAATTAGCTTCCTGCTTCTTTTGCTAACGTGGGGACGGTGCTGGGCAGACTTTGGCTCCTTGAGGATGGAGTTCAAACGGGGCCAGCAATGGAAGCTAAGCTAGCAGAACTGATGAAAGGCACGACTTCAAGGGCGTCTGTGTTCTTAGCAATAGCAAAATCTTCATCTTCATTTGATGGAACACTTCTGAGCTTGAATTGTCAGTACATATGTTAAGGGCGTAATAGCTATCAATGCCTATTCTAGATAATAATGACTGAAGACACGATGAGGCCATTTTTCATCGGCGCTTTCATCTGTAGGCGGGAGGTTTTCTGTGCATTTGCTATCTGCTGCGATGTCGAACTTACCCACGCTAATATTTATAAGGTGGCAGTCATGGCTTTTCCTGCAATTGCTTCTGTGACATTTTGCTTTGTTAATGGTTACAGTTTGTCATGGGTTGATGTCACAGGGTGACTGATGTCACGGAAGGCCTGGGGTCACCTTGGAGTTGTTGCACGAGCTCAGAGCCTGATTTGCAGCTTTGAAGGCCTGGAAATTTGATTCTGTTAAGACTCCATGGTGGAACTAACCAAACTCAGAAGGCATTGTTGTATCAACCAAGGTGCCAGTTTCTTACTTTACAAAGAAAACACTTCCTATCTAGGGCAACAGACCTCACCTCTGTCATCCAAGGTACCCCGGTCCCTGCAGCTACTGTCATCGGGTGGAAAGACAAACCTGGTACAGAATCCCAGCTCCGCTAACGACCCCAGAGAAGCCTGCACTTTTCTGAGCCTCAATCTCCTCGTTTGTAAGCTAGCCATCCTGCCTCCCACTCCCAGTGTAGTAGTGAAGATGAAAGGAGAACGCTTATGTAAATTGCTGTGTCCAAGACGAAGCAGTGAATGATTTTGGTGAGACAGACACGTGCAATGGTGAAGAGCAGTGGTCCCCAACCTTTTTTGGACCACGGACCAGTTTAATGTCAGAAAATATTTTCACGGACCGGCCTTTAGGGTGGGACGGATAAATGTATCACGTGACGGAGACAAGCGTCAAGAGTGAGTCTTAGATGGTTGTAACAGAGAGAATCTGGTCATTTTTTAAAAATAAAACATCGTTCAGACTTAAATATAAATAAAATGGAAATAATGTAAGTTATTTATTCTTTCTCTGTGGACTGGTACCAAATGGCCCACGGACCGGTACCGGTCTGCGGCCCCGGGGTTGGGGGCCACTGGTGAAGAGTACTGACTTTGCCGTCAGTGTGTGGATTCCGATCCCAGCTGCAGTCGCCTGAGTGAGTGGCTTTGTGTTTCTGAGATTCAGTATCCTCATCTATAAAAAGGGATTGGGATGTTATTTAACGCATGGGCTTGTTGTACTGAGATTCCATATTGGGAAACAGTGGTGTGGTGATCACAGCTGTGGACATAGTAAGGGCTCAAATGAATGGAAGCTGCCATTGTTATTTGGCGTATTTGTCATTGTGGTGGTAGAAAAAAATAATAGCAGCTACTGTGGCACCACCAGCAACGCAGACAAAACAGCCAGAAGGAGGAAGTGACTTAGTGACCAGAAAATTGAACCAAAGGTGGACTGTCTAGGGAATCGATCCTAGTACTATGAATACTTTGGGCAGCATGAATCTCCTTTGTGGAAGGTAGTCCTGTTCATTGTAGGGTGCTTAACAGTGTCTCTGGCTCCCACCCACTAGATACCAGTAGCACTCCTCAGTTGTGACAACCAAAGACATCTCTGGACATTGCCGAATGTTCACAGAGAATGGGTGGACTCACCAAACTTGAGAAGCACTGGTCTAGGGGACCACTTCACCCAGACCATGGAGAAGCCTGTGGGCTTCCATAGCACGCCCACTCCTTTACAAACTCCCATCGGCCCTTTGTTTTGCTTTGAGTCTCCCGTTTCAAGATTTAATCTAAGCTCTCTTTTGTCCATTTGATGACAAATATCAAGTGGCTGTTGTGAACCAAGCGTCTGGAAGATAACCTATTGGCGAACAAGGCTCAGCCCTAGGAGACACCCCCACAGACCCCCCTCACCCTCTCTGGCAGCTGTCTCCTTGCCTACTTGGGTTGCAAAGCCATTGACTGGATCACAGCTTTCTGACCCTCCTGGCAGTCTGGAGCAGGGCTCTCCTTGACCCTATAGTGACAAACCTTGTCTGCGTGGAATTACTTCTTTTGAGAGCTCAACGTTTTCTTTGTACAGATTTCTATGGTATTTACTAGCACAATAACCTTGGGGACATGAATTTACCACACTGGGTCACAGATTCCTGTGTAAAATGGGGACAATGCTATATCCCCCAAGTGGTGCTTATAGGCAGAGTGACTGAGATTCTGTGGGTTCTTCCCTTGGATTTCTCCTTGCCAATGTCAACCTTATTCCAAATTGTAGACGCACTTCGCTAGGCCCCTTGATATTTACCACAAAGTGGTTTTTAAGGACAGGGTTTAACTTAATGTGTCTAAGCTTCCGTTTTCTGTTCCATTATCCTAATGCCTCTATTTGTCTGCATTATTGTCCAATTTAAAGTGTTCCTTGCCAGCGGAACTCAACGGTTTGTAAATCTCTATATTGTGACCAGAATAGTCAGTCCCATTGTAATTTGGACTCATGTCTGGGAAGGCCTGCCTGAATGAGTAAAAGTTCAAATTATTTTTCAATTAAAAAAGATATTTCATTACTTTCCAAGTGAGCAAGAACCAGGCTAGGCAACTCTGACAATAAAATTCTTTAGGGAACTATTAAGTAAACAGATAAGAATGACTGGGAACTTCATTGTGTGAGCTCTGTATTGATTACTCATTTGCGTCCGTATACAATACTCACCATGAGGTAGGTGCGCATACAAGCTCCACTCTGCTTAATGTGTCTGAAAATAGCTGTGTTCTCACGCAGTTCCAGCAGTCACCAGAAATCTTGTTGACACTGTCAGTTTACTTAGCGAAGGCGCTCTTAAAAGATCTCAAAGGTAAACTTTAACCCAGCCTCTGTCAGAATTCCTATGAAACGTATAGAATGGATGAGGTTTACTGAGCTTTCTTCTGCCCTACTTTGAGGGCAGTCCTGCTACATGTCTCAGCTATGTCATGCTCATATCTTGCTACCTTTTAAAGATGCTTCACATAATTTCATTTGGGGCACCCAAGTGTAATTGTGTCCTGTTCTACCTATTGATTTCTTTTAAATTGAAAATTAAATAACTGCAAAAAAAAAAAAAAAAAAAAAAAAAAAAAGAATTCTCGTTCACATGCTCTACCTCTCTATCTTTTTTTTTTTTCTTTTTTTGTATTTTTCTGAAGCTGGAAACGGGGAGAGACAGTCAGACAGACTCCCGCCTCTGCCCAACCGGGATCCACCCGGCACGCCCACCAGGGGCGACGCCCTGCCCACCAGGGGGCGATGCTCTGCCCCTCCGGGGCGTTGCTCTGCCATGACCAGAGCCACTCCAGCGCCTGGGGCAGAGGCCAAGGAGCCATCCCCAGTGCCCGGGCCATCCTTGCTCCAATGGAGCCTCAGCTGCGGGAGGGGAAGAGAGAGACAGAGAGGAAGGAGGGGGGGGGGTGGAGAAGCAGATGGGTGCGTCTCCTATGTGCCCTGGCCGGGAATCGAACCCGGATCCCCCACACGCCAGGCCGATGCTCCACCGCTGAGCCAACCGGCCAGGGCCTCTACCTCTCTATCTTTTCCTGGTGTGTTGAATCATTGCCATGAGGTCTACTAGCAAGCTCGCAGGACTTGACATTGGCATGAGTGATGTTAATTTCTTCAATATTCAGTTTTGTTATTTTTAGTAATCTTCTATTTTCATCCTTATCAGAGTTGTGAAGATTGAGCTTGGGAAACAAGGGGGTCTGAAGATGAAAAGCAGAAATGTTTTATACAAACACCCGTCGACAGGGTCTATTAGATCTGCAAAATGAAAACGGATGGGTTGACACTTACTTCCAGATTCTAAAACCATCTTTCAAAGAGTGTGCAGAAAGGGAGCCCTGGAGTAAAGCGGAAATGTCGCGAGAGATCTTTCACAAAACACATTGCGGTTCAGAGATAATGTCAAGTTTAAGGCAGGAAATGCAGACAGGAGGATAGGAGTGTCCCAGTGATACCTGGTCCCTGGTTACACCATGTCTGAGGGTCAGGCAGGCAGGATTAGCAGATAGCAAGTAGACCATTGGTTGCCAAGGGGGCGGTGGGAATGGGGAGTGACTGTTAAGGGGTAAGGGGTTTGGTTAGGGGCTGATGACCTGTTCTACAAGTGATGGGGGTGATGGTTGCACAATCTGTGAATATATCAGAAACCACTGACTTCTATACTTTTTTTTTTTACTTCTATACTTTTAAAGAATGAATTTAAGAGTGTGTTAACTGTATCTCAACAAAGGTGTCACAGATAGAGACAGAGAGGGAATTAGAAGGTTATGATCATAAAAACTTGAGACAGGATATTAAAAAAATGATTATTTCTGTTAACAAAAATGTTGCTTCCACATACAATACAGTGTACAGAGAGGTGTTATAGAATTGGGCACCTGAAGCCTATATAATTATGTGAGCCAGTGTCACCCTAATAAAATTCAATTTAAAAGAATTCTTCTTCTATAGGCTGAGTTACTGGAAAGAGTTGGGTTTTGGAGTCAAGAGACCTGGCTCTAGTCCTTGGGCAAGTCTCTCAACCTCCCAGGACCTCATTTTTCTCATCCAAGTGCTAAAAAGTTTGATAAAACGATCCATGTGTTCCTTTCCAGCTCTAAAGTTTCCAAGATTATTTCCCTGTCTGCTTTCTTCCCAAGCATCAGCCAGGAAAATTCTACCCTTGCCAGCGCTTATGCAAAGAGAACTTACTGTGTGCAATGACTTTGGACGTTCCAGGTATTGGACTTCCTTTGAGTGGGGCATCCTTAAAACAAGAAGTTCCTAATTCTTGTTAAACTATCTAATGCAAGTCTAAAAATACTTAAGCATTGCATGTATGGGTCAGCAGAACTGTGACCATTGACCTACTTTTATGTAACCTCCTTGTTGCATAATCATCAAGCTCAGGTTAAGCGAGGAGTGTCTTGACTTTTGTCTTGGGTCCAACACCTGCCTGTGGGACTGATTTATCGCTTTATTTTCCTTCTTGGTTCCTGTTTATCTCTCCGGCTCATATTCAGAGGGACTTGAAAACATTCAGTACAGCACTTCATCTAATTAAACTGATTAGCGAAAAAGAAGACTGTCAGTTTGGAGCTACAGATAAGACTGTTTTCCAGGGCGATGCCCGCCCGGCCGGGACTTTCACTGAAGCTGGCATCTGAAAGTTCAAGGTTGAGGAGGATGGTGAGAAGGAAGGAAGGAAGGCACAGTAAAGGAGTCACGTTATAGTCAGGGAAGTTTTGAGATGAATCACAAGCTCGGGGTCGGAAACCAAGTAATAAAATAAGTGCAGAGCAGTGGGCTGCCAGGCAGACAGTGGGCTAACGGTGCAGTGACAATGGAACCCACCGGGGGGCTGAGCCACGGAGAGACGTGGGCCGGATGGAAAGCTAAAGGGAGAAGTAATAAAAGCCAGCACAGCGGGGAGAGCAGAGGCGGCTGTCACTTTGTCTTAGGAGAAATTAAGAAACCAGACAAATTGTAAGTGCACTTTCATCTGGAACCGCGATCAGACAGTCTGAGATTGGCACCCTGCAGGGTGGGGGTAGGGTTGAGGGACCGAGGGACGCTGGAGGGCCCTGTGCCTTGGCATGGGGACAGTGGGACTTGCCGGAGTGTGCAGGTGTCAGTGACGTGCTGGGCTGGGGTGATGTTTGGCGGTTTGCTGGCCTTGACGTTCCTGTTCAGAAAGAGAATGGAAGTTAAAGGTGAAGACAGCCACCGTGGTTGAAGGCCTCGGTGTATCCAGCCATGGGCTGCCATGGATGGTCCCATTTGATTGTCACATAGCCTTATGCAGTCAGAAGGGGACCCTGAAGGAGCCTGCTTGAGAACACATAGCAAGGAGTCTGCACCTGCTGTCTCTCTCCGTGGGCGTCCTTCTGAGCTTCTGCATAAAGGCTCAACCGGGCCTGTCCCAGGGAGAGCTGGAGGGGGGTGGTTAGGGACCATCTAGACTTGGGTGACATGAAAGTCATTTGTCCTTTCACCAAGAAGGAAATGGATGGGGCCACTCTGAACACTTGATCTTCTCCAGTGTTCGATTCCCTTTTTTCTTTCCTCCATTGGCAATGGTTTCACCGGGCTTTCAATCAAAACAATGCCTTCAAGAGTGTGACCTCAGTGCACGTTGGGAACAGATACACGAAGAACCCTGTCCCAGGCAGACACCAATGGTTCTTAACCAGGTGGCTCTGGAAAAGACCTGCGGCTCAGGTGGGCTCAGGCTCAGAAAGCAGCTCAGCCCTGGCGTCTGGCAAGAATGAGGTCTAGAGAGACAGGGCTTCCCTCCCAAACATGCTCCTGAGCCCCCATCCAGTCCTGCAAACATGCTCAGCCACTGATCCAGTCCTTGCAAACATGCTCAGCCACTGTGGCCTCTGCATCTTGAGGAAGGATTCAGTCTCCTTCTAGAAGTTTCTCTATGGTTCTCCAATGTTATGACCAAATGAAGAGAGGAATGCTGATTTTGAAATTGATGCCAGCTCCTGAGCCAGCATACTCAGAGAGCAGGCCCCTGTCCCTCCCTGGGTAAGGACCAGCTCAGAGCCCAGCATTTTTGTCTTTGTCTTGAAGCAAGCCCTCAGGGAATGCCTGTGGACTGCCGTGTCTGGGCAGATCCTCATTAACAAACACGCAACCAAATAAAGAATGCCTCTCGCCCTGGCCGGTTGGCTCAGCGGTAGAGCGTCGGCCTGGCGTGCGGGGGACCCGGGTTGGATTCCCGGCCAGGGCACATAGGAGAAGCGCCCATTTGCTTCTCCATCCCTCCCACTCTCCTTCCTCTCTGTCTCTCTCTTCCCCTCCCGCAGCCAAGGCTCCATTGGAGCAAAGATGGCCCGGGCGCTGGGGATGGCTCCTTGGTCTCTGCCCCAGGAGCTAGAGTGGCTCTGGTCGCGGCAGAGCGACGCCCCGGAGGGGCAGAGCATCGCCCCCTGGTGGGCAGAGCGTCGCCCCTGGTGGGCAGAGCGTCGCCCCTGGTGGGCGTGCCGGGTGGATCCTGGTTGGGCGCATGCGGGAGTCTGTCTGACTGTCTCTCCCGGTTTCCAGCTTCAGAAAAAAAAAAAAAAAAGAATGCCTCTCGTGGACTGCCCAGCCCTAGCTAATGTTCCATGGGGATACTAGAAGGCATCATTTGTTTCCAGAGTGTAATTGTATTATATCTTAATGCAAAAAAGGTAAGATAGATTCCCTATTATTTTATAATAACCCTATCAATTTTCTAATTCCATACTATTATAATAACAATTTTACTGAAAGTGATGAATAGGTCATTGCATTCTTTGTCTATTAGCACATCATAATTTACCACCACAAAGTTTGCTCTTTTATCCCCTTAATTCTTTCTTTTAATTGATTTAAAGAGAGAGGAAGGGAGAGAAAAACATCAATTTGTTATTTCATTTATTTATGCATTCACTGGTTGATTCTTGTATGTGCCCTAAGGATCCAACCTGCAACCTTGGCACATATTGGGATGATGTTCTAACCAACTTAACTATTTGGCCAGGTAGCTAATGCTTATACTTTCAGGGTTAAAACACTTACCAATGTTCTCTAAAGTAGCTCATTCAGGCTTACATTGCAGACTTTCTACAATGAACCTATGTCTCCGCCATCATCTCTCTTTTCTGACAGCCAACTATCTTGGAAAGTTCAATAAATAAATGAATGAATAACGACCAGAGAAGGGTCTTAGGAAAGCTGTGTGTGTTTGAGGTACTCAGCCGACATTTACAGAATGGGGACTGACTATCTAATGATAAAAGATGAACTTAATGTGCCCCCAACTCTCTGTTTCCTGACTCATAAGGGTGTTCACTGGCACAGTTATATAAACGAGCATAAGGGAAATTATTGTTTAATTTCAAAAACATAAATGAATCACTAATATAAAGTGCACTTATGCTTCCTGCTTTTCTGTTGCAGGTGACTCACGGCACAATGCTGTGTTTTCAGAGTGAGGCTCGGAACAGGTTGGCATGTCTGACAGAGGACGTGGTGTTCTGTGAGCTGTGTGCATACAGGGTGCCTACACGTGCAGGCAGGGTTCACCCTGAATGCCCTCCAGCCCAAATCAAAGGCGTCAGGGCAGGATGGGCAGGTGGCCCTGTCCAGCACGGTGCAGGTTGAGGAGTGTCCCTGGCTCCCACTCACTAAAAACCAGTACTTCTTTCCTATTTTTGTGAGATGCCCTTTCCCCCCCACCAAGGCTCCATACGTTTCCAAAGACAATCTTGTGGCAGGTAGGGGTGAGGTTCTGCCCCTGGTGGGGAATGTGTTCAGGCCAGTGAGATTCTGCCCGGCTCACAGGGGAGCTGTGTGCCCACGCAGCTGAGGAACCACTTGTGTCTTTTGTGCTGGTCGCGTGGCTAACCTACGACCAGTTGAATTCAGTGCTCTTGTTACTTATTCCTGCAAGACGCTTGTTTTTGGTTTTATTTTCTAAAAGAAGAATTATTGTCCAAATAGGCTCTGGGGTCTGAGGAAAGGAGAAGGGTAAAGTATCCCATACAAAGGTAAACCTGGAACCTTCTTGGTGATCTGTTAGAAGTCCAAACAAAAATACAACAGTGAGCCCTGGCCAGTTGGCTCAGTGGTAGAGTGTCGGCCTGGGTTCGATTCCCGGCCAGGGCACACAGGAGAAGCACCCATCTGCTTCTCCACCCCTCCCCCTCTCCTTCCTCTGTGTCTTTCTCTTCCCTTCCCGCAGCCGAGGCTCCATTGGAGCAAAGATGGCCCGGGCACTGGGGATGGCTCCTTGGCTTCTGCCTCAGGCGCTAGAGTGGCTCTGGTCGCGGCAGAGTGATGCCCTGGAGGGGCAGAGCATCGCCCCCTGGTGGGCAGAGCATCGCCCCTAGTGGGCGTGCCGGGTGGATCCCGGTCGGGTGCATGCGGGAGTCTGTCTGACTATCTCTCCCCCTTTCCAGCTTCAGAAAAATACAAAAAAAAAAAAAAAAAAAAAAAAAAAATACAACAGTGGCCGGAGTTTGAGGCCCCAGGGATGTCCCCCAGATGCACTGGAGGCTTTATTTACCGCTGGTTGACTTTCCTTAGCTCAGTGTTATTATCCCGAGCTTCCATCCTTAAGTTCAATGCTAAGAGTAACCTGGCAGTCAGGGCTCTCAGAGCGGAGCTTCTCACCAACGCATGGGACTGATGTCTAGAACTAGAAAGCCAACGTGCTGCTCTGCAGTGAAACCAGGCCTGGGCTGGGACCACCCGGCTTTTGGAAATTATAATCCCATGATGCTCAAGACTAGAGTATTTAAGCAAAGGGGTTGGTTAGACAAACTGAATTCACTCACTTATGCCACAAATATCACTGAGCACTATGGTCAAGACTGGGACATAGTCGTGACCAAAACTGACAAGGTGTTTCCAGCACAGAACTCACATCTGAATCAGAGATTCTGGAATTTACTATGGAGACAAATAAGAACACTAATGTCAGGTAGTAGTAAATGCCAGGAAGGAAATACAATGGGGGACCGTGCATTGGTGGATGCTGGGAAATCCTGAGCCCTGAATGACAAGAAGGCCCAGCCATGCACAAACCAGAAGTGTTCCAGGCAGACAGCAAAGCAGGTACAAAGGTCCTGAGGTATGAATGAAGGTGGCTCAAGGATGAGACTGAGTTTAACTCACAAAGAAGAAGCTTTCTATGAAGTTCTGAGGAGATTCTTGGAGCTCCCAAGGGCTGACCACAATCAAACCCCGAGGGCGGGGTTGGCAGGAGGAACAAGTTATAAAACAACAGATCACAAATTTTCAGGATTTTTCTGGTTGCTCTCTGTACCTTCTCGCGCCTCTCACCCCTCAGAACATTGGCACAGTGTCTGATCTGTGGATTAAACTCAGATACCTGTTAATAAATGTCCCTGGCACTTCAGAAAGTGAAATGAAGCAACAGTGGGCAAACCAGCAACACATAAAGGCTTTGTTGTTGTTGTGAAAATGCAAATCTCTTCAGCCAGGCCCCATGTTCATGGAGATGGCCTGTTCAGGCCTCAATTTCCCTTGGAAAGTTAGATTTCACCTCTGACTTGGACTTTTTCTTTTTAAAGGAACAACATATGTCACATGAAACTTGACATGACAATACCTGGAATAATGAGATACATAAAGAACAATGAAGAACTAAATGTTTCTAAGTCTATTCTGAGCGGTTATTATCCAACATCAGTGCCTTTCAGTTGTCACTGGTGGAGTGTTCATCTGTTTGTAGAACTTTCCCACTATTCTCCTCCAAAGTACTTGAGAGCATTTTAAATCTCTGCGTCAAACTGTGGCAAGTCGCTCCCAAATTAAAATGCTCAAAATCTTTGTTTTGAGAAGCCGACACGGTGCCCATCAAAGCAGCTCGAACGTTCCCCCTCTCCGAACACGCTGAGCGCAAGCCTCTGGAAATGTCAGATAAGCTCTCATTTAAATAAGGTGACAGCTTGCAAGAAGACATCTGATGAGCATCGCCTGCGATTGTTAAAAGTGCAACAAAGGAAGTCCAAGAAGTTTTTTTTCTTTTCCAAAGAATTTATCATTAGTAATTCACATGAGCTCCTTTATCTATGGTCGTTGGCTGCATGCACTCACTTAATTTCTCTCTGTCTCTGCAAATGGAGGCTGTGAGGACTCATTAAAGGGCACTGGGGACTCGTGCCTAAAAGGAGAAAAACAGAGCGTTAAGGCTGCTCATGTAGGCTTCGCAAATTCCGCCCGCATGCAGAAATGCCTAAGCTCAGGAGTACTTGGTATCAGTCTTTAGATGCATGTATGTTAAAAACATGCTTTGACATCAAGCAGGTGAACCATCAGTCACCACTGCAGGCAGCTCACTGAAAATCCAATCACGCTGGCTTATGGGTCATTATGATTTCCCTTTCTTTCTTTCTTTCTTTCTTTCTTTCTTTCTTTCTTTCTGTATTTATTAATTTATTATTTATTTTTATTTAGACAATTAAATTTAACAGGGTGACATTGGTCAACCTAAGTACATAGATTTAGGGAAAACATCTCCACATCATTTGGACAGTCAATTATGCTGTATACCCATCACCCAAAGTCAAATCATCCTTCCTTACCCTATGTTTTGTTTCTCTTTAAGCTCCTCCCCCTCCCCCAGCCCCTCCCTCTCCTCCTTTCCCCTCCCCCTGGTAACCACTGCACTTTCCATGAGTCTCAATTTTATGTCCCACCTATGTATGGAATCACAGTTTTTAGCTTTTCTGATTTACTTATTTCACTCATTATAATGTTATCAAGGTCCATCCATGTTGTTGTAAATGATACTATGTCATCATTTCTTATGCGATTTTTTTAAAAAAAGTTCTTCATGTTCAGAAGAATACTCGTGTGGCAATCTGTAAACTTTTGTCCTGAAAGGGGTTGTTTGCTGAGTAGTAATAAACACGAGCTCTTGAAGGACCAGTTCACGGCCAGCCATTGTGTCCCCAATATGCCACTGGCTCAGGGGTGGGGGGAGGTCACGAATGTCGGGCTTTCTGGTCTGCAGTGTTCAGGCTGGTCTAGGGGAAGGGTGTCCAGGGACACCAGGAAGAGAGGAGCCTGGCCCCGCGCCGGATTCAGCCTTTCCCTCGACTTACCCTCCTCCTTTCCCTCACCCTCAGAAAGGAAGCAGAGCAGCCTGACCCACACGAACAGCCCCATGAGGCTGATCCCTGCGCCGGGTGAGTGGTTGAGACAGGGCAGCTCACCCTGGCCCCTGGACCAGCCCTGACACCTACTTCTTCAGGGAGCTGCAGCCACCCCACCCCTCTGGGGAACGAGGCAGGGTGTCAGGAAACAAGTCAGAAAGCTTTGCTAGTGCAGGAAACAGCCCTTTGAAGGAGAAGGCGCCCTCTGTCACAGAAAGTTGAGTCTGGCTGGCCCAAGTCACTGTGCAGATTTGAGATACGGGCGGTACCGTAGAACTCCCTGGGAGGAGACATGCCATGGGCTGCCGCGTCAATTAATCCCTTCAAATGTACCTATTATTTAACAATGATTGATAGAAGGAAGATATTATAAATAAAAATGAGGTTCCTGCCTCAGCAGAAGGCTGGTGGAGAAAGGATATCTTCAGCAGCGAGCGGCTGGGATGAGTGGGGCCAGGTGGAGAACGAATCAGCCGTTCATCAGAGCTTCATCAGTGCTGTCCCCGCACGTGTCCCGGCCAGAGATGTTAAGTAATATTCACAAGGAGCTGCGGGTTTGTTATGAGGAGCCCGCTGGGCCATGACTTGGACATTTCAAATGGCTCAGGCTGTTCCATGTGCCTACTTTATTGACTGTGTAGATGTCCTGTGGACCCTGATGGTTGGACTAATGAGAACGCACAGTGAGACTTCAGACAAGTAAGCCACGTAGCTCAGAAAATGCCTGCTCGGGTGCCTTCCAACTGGCCTAGGCAGTACGTGCCCCGGGAGGCTGAGGAAGCGGGGGAAGAGCGGCGTCAGGAGAGAGCAATGAGCTGTTTATGCCACATGCTTAATAATATAATCCAAATCAGGGACCTGAGAGGGCAGAGTAGACCGGGAAGCCTATGGAAAAGTTCAAGGAAACCTGCAGTGCTGCTGCCTCAGCTCTGTGGCGTATCTATTGCCTGCACAATGCCCTGGTGGCCCGGACAGTTCTGCTCCCCTGTGCAGAGCTCGTCTCCCCAGCTGGGTGTGTTTAGCACACATTTGCTGAGCACCTACTATTATGTGCCAGGCCTTGAAGTACGGAGGATGTTCTGAGGAGCAAAACACAGACTCCTGGAGGTCAGGGGCTTTGCCTTTGCTGCTGCCCCGTGCCTAGTACCCCTCGGGAGCCGATTGTTACACGAATCAAAGAATTTGCACCCATAAAGCACGGTTCTTTTTTTCCTTTTGACATTTATGAAAATTTGTGCTCAGTTGTGCCAGACGTTGCTTTTAGTGCGTTTATTCGGGTTACCACGTCTGTTCCTCATAACACCCTACGGGTAGGTACTGTGATTATCCTCAATTAACAGATAAGAAAACCGAGGGGGGTGCCACTTGATTAAGGCCACAGGAGCAAGATATGAATGGAAGTGTCTGCCTCCGTGTCCATGCTGTTGGCTGCTTCCCTACCCTGCCTCCCTAGGGACACAAGAGGTGGAACTAACTCCTGCTTCTGAGGAACTTGGTTGCCAAAGAGGATCAAATGCTCGGCGAGGTTGATTCGCCTCTGTACAGGAGTTGGTGTCTGAAAGCCGGGACCTCCCACCACTTTTCAGCCCTGGGGCGGTTGGCTGGGTGCTTGGAGAGAGCCCGCGGGGCTTGCGAGCTGAAGCCAGCCCTGAGTCACACGCTGGCCCACCCGCCCGAGCGGCAGACCCTGCTGGTCCTGGCTGCCTCAGCTCCGGCCAGGCAGAGAAAGGTTAGAAAGGGGTCTGTTGCATCATGTTTTTCTTGCTCCAAGCCAGGGGAAGAAGACTTACATAACTTCAGGCAACTTCTGGCAAAATAACTGTGGGACAGAAGTCAGCCTGACTGAAACCGGAAGAAGCGCAGAATCTATTGCATCTGCGGGCGCCGGGGTCCCCCTGACTGCTGCTTCCCATTTTCCCGTCTGACAGGCCAACTCACTCATTGACATGACGACTCCCCCTTCCCCTTCCCCTTGCTGGCTATGATTCTCTGAGCCCACCACGCATCCTCTCAGCAATTTCACTATTTATTTAAATATCCAAAACTTCAAAATGAAAGCTTTTTTCAACCCTTTACTGTTTATCTTACTTGGTTGCCTCTTCAAAACAGTGTGGGCTGGTTTGGGGAAGGGGCTGATGAGCTGGCCTCTTTTCCATTAGACTCCGTGATCCTCGTGCAGACAGATGGCTTTCTGGGTGTGTGGAGACGGGCTTTGCCTCTGTACCGGTGTTTGAGAACATCGGTCTCGAGGGGCTCAGTGTCCACTATATTCCAACATGGAAATATGTCAGGGTTCTCCAACTAGGTTAGGAACCCAGCCCCTAAGAAGGCATGGGGCGGGGAATGTGTCCTCAAGTCTTGGGGTGAATTCTTCCCCCTTGGGAGAGGAGCTAAGGGTATGAGTTAGATTTACTGAGTTTGGGAATTATCTCAGCATGGATTAGAAAAGACATTTTCGTTCCGAACCTTAACATTACAAGGAGGGGAGGAATTTGCCTAGTAACCAGGGCGCCCGCAAGGGAGGATAGGGCTCAGTTCCTGAGCAATCACTGCTATTTCCAATAGAATGAACTGCTCAGCAAGGTGGATCCATTTTCTCGCTGCAAAGTGTTTTGGACTGCTTCTGTGGGAACGATGCAAGCAGGTCTTTTTGCCCTGTGCTTGCCTGGGGCTGCTGACTCTTCTCGGTGCTCGTGTTTGAAACAGAATTCACTGGAAAATGGACTTGCTCACTCGGGAGCACCCGAAATCAGGAGCACTCTGAATCAGAAGGGCCATCTCAGGCTAGAGATAAGGAAACTGAGGCCATAAGTGACCCATCCAGGAACATTCAGTGCTGGGCAGGGCCAGCATGGGGCCATCTGTCCCTGTGTCCACTCTTATATCGGTCATTCTAGAGAATGTTTAAAAGTACGGGTGACAGGGCCCTGGCCGGTTGGCTCAGTGGTAGAGCGTCGGCCTGGCGTGCAGAAGTCCTGGGTTCAATTCCCGGCCAGGGCACACAGGAGAAGCGCCCATCTGCTTCTCCACCCCTCTCCCTCTCCTTCCTCTCTGTCTCTCTCTTCCCCTCCCACAGCCAAGGCTCCACTGGAGCAAAGATGGCCCGGGCGCTGGGGATGGCTCCTTGGCCTCTGCCCCAGGTGCTAGAGTGGCTCTGGTCGCGGCAGAGCGACGCCCCGGAGGGGCAGAGCATTGCCCCCTGGTGGGCAGAGCGTCGCCCCTGGTGGGTGTGCCGGGTGGATCCTGGTCGGGCGCATGCGGGAGTCTGTCTGACTGTCTCTCCCCATTTCCAGCTTCAGAAAAATACAAATAAATAAATAAATAAATATGGGTGACAGAGGATCTCAAAGCCACGTGGAGTCCTACCCCACACAGCCAGTGCCCTCTACGTTAAAAGTCACCACAAACAACGGGGATGTTGAAACAGTAGTGATTTGAACTTAACTCTGTCCATAACATCAATCCGAGGGAGAGAAACTGAGGCAGGGTTGTACAAAATTAGGGCAAATCTGAGTTTTAAATTTTGTGTTGTCTTATCCTGATGTGCTGTCTTTCCCTTTTCCCCCAGGGTAGTGATGCACCTAAGTCACCTTCCTCTTTGATATGCATGTGTCCCAGGGAAACAAAGGCCTCCCAGCCTCCCAGTGAGAAGAGAGGGTCAGCAAACAGTGTTACTGGTCTTCCAGAGCAGGTAAGAGGGAAATAAGACAAAAATCAAACCCACTGTGACCTCTGAATCCATAGCAGGGTGATAAATCAACACGACTTCAGGGAGGGAAACAGCCCTGTTGCGTGTCTGATTCACCTCTGCAATGCGCAGGCGGAGAGGGACCCTGACAAGTTTCTGGGGCAGCTGGGACCGGAACTGACACATGTCTCCCCAGTCGGGGTCCTGAGTGGACAGGGTATGGGATCTAATCTCAGTTAGGATGCTTTCGGCTGCAAACAACAGGCCACCCGATTCAAAAACGGCTTAGACAATAAGGACTGTCATTGTCTTACTGGCCAGAGGACAAAAAGTGAAGTCAGGCACAGAATGTGAGCAGGTCTCCCAATGACCGTATTTCTCCACGTATAAGACGCACCGTTTTTTCAAAAAATTTGGGGTCTAAAAACTGGATGCATCTTATACAGTGGTTGTGGCATTTCAACGCCGTAGATGGAACTGAGGAAGAGGCAATATATGAAGACTGTGATTTGTCATCAGACACAGATGAGGACAAGTTAATGGATGGGAGTTTTGATAGTGATGAGGCGTTGTATGAATTTTATGATGAATAAAACTTGAGTTCAATAACTTTATGTAATACATTTTTTTTTCCCCAAATTTCGGGCCCTAAAATTAAGGTTCGTCTTATACAAGGGAGCATTTTATACATGAGGAAATACGGTACTTGTCCCGAGTGGGTGTGACTCTCTGGCCATTGCCCTGGGTCACAGCCTCCACATAAGCTGCCTGTCAGCATCCTCCAGCCATGACAATGATTCTCTGAAGGGTACAGCAGTTCCCGGGACAGATGTGATGTGCCACGTTCAACCCCCTTGTGTGGGTCCATTCTGCACAGCCACAGCTCTTGTAAGTCTCTCCATAAACCTGATGGAGAAATATCCAGAAAGAATAAATACAATTTTATGAATTCACTATGTCTGTGGGTCGCTATTGATTGTAACAGGAGAGAACCGGCCCTCGAAAAAGGGTGTAACACCTGGCTGTTAGCATTCATTTACCATGATTTCTGTGCACCTCTCTGCGACAAAAACCACGTTTTATTAGCACACACCAGGCAGTGCGCTCTACCTCAAGGTTCCTTTTATTTCTTCACTGTGGGAAGACTGTGCAAACAAAATCAAGACCCTCCCTGGGGAAGATTCCCTAATGATATAGATTGTCCTCTCTGCATTCAGTCCCAAGATTAATGTCTTAAGACATTAGTAAGACATTGAAATAAGTGGAAAGGATTAATAAGTTGAGGCGCAGTGGCTGATGGGAGCGTGGAGGGCTTTTGAAACCGGCTTGCCTCCTGGAGTGGGCTTTAGAAAAGCCCCATCCCACACTATCCCCACCCCTACCCTGAGCCATTGTGCCTTCATCTTCAAAATAACAGACTGGGCTACATAATCTTTTTCCTTTTCTTCTTCAACTGCGTTAAAATCCATATAACACAAAATGAACCACTTTACAGTGTACAATTCAGTGGCATCGAGTACATTCACAATTATGCAACTACCACCTCTATCTAGTTCCAAAACATTTTATCACCCCCAGAGGAGACCCCCCTCGCCCATTAAGCTGGATTAACATAATCTTTTAAGGATCCTTTCAATTATATAATTCTGTGGCTTCAAAATAGAATACGGACTCATTCAGCTCTGTAAAAATACACTCCAAACTTGCAAAAGCATGATGATTACCCCACAAATGTAGAACATCTAAATATTTGTCCCTAACAAATACAGTGGGCGAGGATGACCAGGATTGCCGGGGCAAATGGTTCCTTGGCTGATCATTGCACAGCTCGAAGTGTTGGAAATTTCCACGGCTGGGCCAGCAGAGTGCCTGCGGAGCGGCCTCCCTGGCAGTGGAGAGACCCGGAGTCGATTTGCGCACATAGATTTGGCTTCGGGACAAGACATGGGATTTACATTGTTAGTTTCTTATCACCTTCTGGAAAACCATGGTCCCTTCTGTCTTCACCAGAAAAGGGTCATGCTTTTCTATAAATGCAGATTCCTGAAACAAGGGGCGTTTTTTGTGGTCGTCCCCTGGGTGGAACGAGCCTATCCCATCACTCCCATCGGCGATGGGGTGAAGTGGGGAGGTCATGATGTTGCAGTTAAGAACCTTAGTTTGGGAAAATGGTCTAGGTGCACGCGGTGGGTCTCGGCTGTCTCACCTCTCTAATGAAAGAAGGGGATGAGATGGGGGGACTTATAATGGTTTCAGGCTGTGCAATTCCTTATTCAAGCAAAGATCCAATGTGGAAGACTGATATATACCATGGGTGATGTCAGAGGTGCTGTGGGTGAGGAGGACTTTGAGCACATCTCATTCAGCCTTCCCCCTCCTCTCTGAGGGGGCTCAGTGGACTCCCCCCAGTTCCCTCAAGCACAGTATGGAAACCACCCCTCTTGACTGTATGGGAACTCCAAGCATAGGTGTTGATGGTCTTTGGCTCCATATGTTTGCCATCTATGAATTTCTGCTCTTTTTATTGGCCACCAGGTAACCGAGAAGCTTCAGTGTAGTCACAATCAAACTTCCCCAGAATCCTCTGCGAGACCCCTTCCGAGTTCATGGCTTTGTTCTCTGTTGCTCACACCTTGGAACACCGCCGCTCCCCACCCCCAGCCTCACCCGCTCACACCTTCTAAGTCTCAGGGTCCCGCCATGTTTCCCGCTGCCTTCTTGACTGCTCCGTTCTGCATGGCAAGGAACAGATTAGAGGCAGGGCGATGGTGACTCGCTGCTCTCCTCATTTTAATTGAACTTGCTGTTTCTCCCCCCGGAAGACTCAGGGCAAAAACACCTCGGCTTTATGAGAAACGTTTAGAACTGCAAACGAGTTCTTGTTTCACATTTTTGTTTTTAATCTATGTGCTCTTGGAGGGAGTCAAACCTACTTCAGCTTTATCAGAGAAACGGACATCTCTACCCATTTGATGAGATGAAAAGCACTGGTGTGAATGCGTGTATTGTGTCTTCTCGGTTGTGCCGTGGGCTGGCTAATTTCACTGACGTCACATGCTTAGGAATTCCCTCAGCGATGGAGCATTATAACATCATTGTTGACTTTAGATAGGACATAAACTCGCATGTGGCTGACAATGCCAGTGGTAATGAATTCTAATGACCTAATAGGGAAATAATTGAAAAGTAAACAAAACAGTTCAGATTATATTTATATGGAAAGATTCAATTGGTTGAACAAAAATCTGAAGGAATGAAAGGTAGGAATGGGTGGATAGTTTCGGTGGAAGGGGGTAACGTGTTTACACAATGTTGCAGTCAGTAAGAAGCCCTGCACGACAGTCCTCTAAATACTGGACTTGTGGTCTGAGATTGCCGTTCCTGTGGCCTCCTATCTCCTACAGCTCCTTTCAGACACTGTTATCTCAGTGCACACGCCCAGCGGGAGGCAGGCGAGTCCCTACCTGACCTCACTGGAGGGAGGGGGCTCCCCTGAGTCACTGGGCAGGCTGTGGGGAGTCGGGGCCTGACGGCCTGCTCCTGACTTCTCACCCAGTACTCTCGAGACACCAGCAACCGCTCCATGGTTCATTAAGTTGGACTGAAGCTCTGACGGCTTGCAAAGCACATTTTTGTAAAGTGCTGTTATAAAGGTCTCGTTACTCAAGTGTAATCTAGCAAAACCGCCAAGCCCCTCCCTTCCCCTCCCCCTCCCCAGATGCTCGCACTTGCAAGGGCATCGGAAAGTGATTGATGACTCCAGAAGTAACTGCACCCAGCCCAGAGCTGCTTGGAGAATACACAGAAGGTTCCAGAAGAGGCAAGGGCACCCCACAAGGGACAGTCTGGTGTGGTGCTCCAGAGCCCATCTTGCTGGTCCTCTAACCCTCTCTCTGCTGCCCTCCAGCCAGGGAGTTGGGAGTAGCTGTGCCTCTCTGTGCCTCAGTTTCCTTGTCTGGACATAAAATTGTTCATGGGGTCTGCCTCAGAATCTGGCCATGAGTCAGTTGATGCAAAGCACTTAGGACAATGCTCACCTTCTAATCATTCTGTGCCTGATATGTGCCAGGAACTGTACCTACAAAAATTAACAAAATAGGCAGAAATCCCTACCCTTATGTTTGGGCTGGGGACACATAGGAAATATTCAATAAGGTCACTAGCCCCCACTGAGGTCAGAACTTTGCCAATCAGTCACCCATCCACCAGCATTTGGACATATCCTTTCCAGGGCCTTTGACTGTACACTGACACCTACCTCTAGAATGTTCTGTCAATCAGCAACCTTCAGTATATACACAATGTGCTGCCAGCTTGTGCCCTGGAAACTCTCGGTGTCCAGGAGGTGCCCTCGCCAACCTGTCCCGATCCTTCTCACCCTCCCGCCGTGTGTTTTTGCATCAGCAGTGAACTGGATCAAAGTTTAGTCAATCAAAAGTTGTGTAAGGACTTGCTGTGGCTGGCCAAGAGGTCAGAGGCCTCCCGGCATCATCTACACCAGCTGTCCAATGATTATCTCCCTGGGGTTCATTGTGTGGGGCTGCTCCAAGGCATAACTGACTATGGCCGTGATCCAAAGACCTGCCCCTGACGTCAGAGACGAGCCTCCCGGGTGGGGCCAAGGGGCAGGACCTTTTTCCTCCATGGCATTTAAAGCCGAGTGGTTCTGCCATCAAACACCAGGCACAGCCTTCCCACCGGGAAAGCACGGTCACCAGAGGGAAGACCCCGAAAGCAAGCCTTGGATCTCTGATCCAGATTGTCCTGAGAGAAGGAAGGTAGGTTGAGCTTTTGAAATGACATGGCTGAAGATCTCAGAGATCACCACTTGCTTCCTCTCTTCCTTACAGCCACGACTGTCCAGAGGTGTGAAGCCCAAACAAAGCACGTCACATTTGTTGGACGGCGGCTGCACTTGTTTATGTTTTAAAAATAAAACAGACAAACTTGTGCTTTCTATTTCAGGGAACTTTGGAGTCTGTGGCCCCCAGCACAACTCTGCAGAAATGCCTCCTCAGCTCCAGAACGGCCTCAACTTCTCAGCCAAAGTCGTCCAGGGCAGCTTGGACAGCCTGCCCCAGGCAGTGCGCGAGTTCGTGGAGAGCAGTGCCAAGTTGTGCCAGCCGGACCACATCCACATCTGTGATGGCTCCGAGGACGAGAACAGGCAGCTGCTGCACCAAATGGAGGAGCAGGGGACCATCAAGAGGTTGAAGAAGTATGACAACTGGTGAGTGCAGCCTTTAGCCCCAGCACGCCCCCCACCCCTGCCAAAGGGGTGCAAAGAGGTGGATGAAGATCTCTGGTGGTGGTGGGAGGGGCTTGCAAACTCTTGAAAAGCCTATAATGGCCAGAACCATATAGGCTTTAATTGAATAACATTTGTAGAGCCCAAGCCTTCAGTGAGATAGCCTTGTTTTGTACAACGAGTACAAACAAACACTTGTTGCAAACTAGATCCTGGATAAGAATGAAAAGTCAGACCGTCCCTGTCCTCACAGACTAGCTCACAGTCTAGAACCTATCTTCCTGACC
The DNA here is from genome assembly GCF_036850995.1 of Saccopteryx leptura. NCBI lineage: Eukaryota > Metazoa > Chordata > Mammalia > Chiroptera > Emballonuridae > Saccopteryx > Saccopteryx leptura. The sequence goes on along the minus strand of NC_089507.1, from coordinate 196,380,414 downwards.
ATATGTTTCAGCTAGTGTGGCTGTCTACATCTATAAGACATCATCAGTGTGTTCAGCACCTGCTAGGTGTGGGAAGGACACGAATAAACAGAGCCTTCCTAAATGGCGCTTGACTGAGGGATTCCAGTGCACTGATGCATTCAAAATAGCGGCACTTTCCTGTCTGATTCTAACCTGTATGTTTGCTTGTTTGTAGCTGGTTGGCTCTCACTGACCCCAGGGATGTGGCCAGAATCGAAAGCAAGACAGTCATCATTACCCAGGAGCAAAGAGATACAGTGCCCATCCCCAAAAGCGGCATCAGCCAACTGGGTCGCTGGATGTCGGAGGAGGACTTTGAGAAAGCATTCAACGCCCGATTTCCAGGGTGCATGGCAGGTAAAGGAAACAGTTATTTGATTGGGCAAAATATCCGCAGGCCTGTTATTATTATGTCTGTTCCTAACGGTGACTGTGACAGTAATGGCAACTCCTGTGGCCTCAGAGATCGTCCAGTTCCCTATGGGAACTTGGCAATGTAGTAAAAACGTATGTCTCAGTTTTAGATTTCCAAACCGTCTCAGAGGAACGTGAAAACTATTTCTGTGCATGGTGGAACCCAACTTGCACATTCATGAAAACTCTGTTGCTTTGGTATTCTGTTCACTTTCCAGTGGACTCTTGTAAATCGGGAGGCCAGTGGCAAGCGGGGCATGATGTTATTAATGGGAAATAATATTGATTGTTGGTGAGCCCGAGGGCATTCCTCACCAGTTCCCACCGACTGGCCCCACAGGTCGCACCATGTACGTCATCCCATTCAGCATGGGGCCCCTGGGCTCGCCTCTGTCAAAGATCGGCATCGAGCTGACGGACTCGCCCTACGTGGTGGCCAGCATGCGCATCATGACGAGAATGGGGACGCCCGTCCTGGAAGCTCTGGGTGACGGGGAGTTCGTCAAGTGCCTCCATTCCGTGGGATGCCCTTTGCCTTTAAAAAGTAAGCTCATTATTTCAAAATCAAAAGCTAGTATTTTTTTTTTTAAAAAAAGCTTAGCATTACTTTAGCCTGTCCTCCAGGGATCTCAGGCAGGGTCGCACCATGCTAACGTGGGGTGTGTCCCTCTCCGCAGAGCCTTTGGTTAACAACTGGGCCTGTAACCCAGAGCTGACGCTCATCGCCCACCTGCCTGACCGCAGAGAAATCATCTCCTTCGGGAGTGGGTACGGCGGGAACTCGCTGCTCGGGAAGAAGTGCTTTGCCCTGAGGATGGCCAGCCGGCTGGCCAAGGAGGAGGGTTGGCTGGCTGAGCACATGCTGGTAAGACGCAGGGAGTTCTGAGCATGCGTGAGTGAGGGCTGGGGCGGGGGCGGGAGGCTGGCTAAGACATACCGCGTCCCCATAGCGAGACCCAGCACACCCCAAGGGCAGATTTGGAAATTTCATCCATAATTATGGGTGCACTCGTGGGGACCCCTTCTGAAAGACTTCAAACACAACCAGACCATCAGAGACCCACTGGACATCATTATTCAAAATACTTGTTTTGATACCGGAAGAAACGGATGTTAGGGATGCACTCGTGGGGTCTTCTGGGCACACTCGGAGCCCGAGGGGCTGCCCACTGCCTGGGAAGGGAAGGAAGGGAAAGGAGAGCTTAAGAAGGAGTGTTGTTCCCGCAGATCTTGGGCATCACCAACCCCGAGGGCCAGAAGAAGTACTTCGCGGCCGCGTTCCCCAGCGCCTGCGGGAAGACTAACCTGGCCATGATGAACCCCACCCTCCCCGGCTGGAAGATAGAGTGTGTGGGGGATGACATCGCCTGGATGAAGTTTGACCAACAAGGTGACTCTTTTAGGCTCAACTGTCGCTGCTGATAATTGGATCCCAATGAACTTTTGGCTTTTAAAACATGCCATACATTCCCCTAAGTTCACACTGTTTGAATTTTTTTTTTAATTTAGTTATTTCAGACCTTGCAAAGTCTTAGGAATATGTCTTCTATATAAGCACTCTTTCATTTAATATCAAGTCCGGATTGAAATGGGATCCTGTGTGGCTGCTTGTGCATAGAATACACATGTTGACATTGTATGGGTGGAAAACTGATGAGGAAGAGTCGTAAACATAGTGCTTAAGTGAGACAAGAGAAATATATTCTAAGGAGGAAGAAAACAAAAAAATTTGAGAATTTGGTACAAAAATGAGCCTGGCAGGGTATCAGAGTACATGCGAGGTTTTGCTTGCTGCTCACTTACCGTCTCGGGTTTAAAACTTTCCAGGTAACTTAAGGGCTATCAACCCAGAAAACGGGTTTTTTGGTGTCGCTCCTGGAACCTCTGTGAAGACTAACCCCAATGCCATCAAGACCATCCAGAAGAACACCATCTTCACCAACGTGGCCGAGACCAGTGACGGGGGCGTCTACTGGGAGGGCATTGACCAGCCGCTGGCCTCCGGTGTCAGGCTCACCTCGTGGAAGAACAAGGAGTGGACCCCTGAGGATGGTGAGCCCCCCCGGAAGCCCCGCCCATCTCCGGAAGCCCCGCCCATCTCCGGCCCTGAGTGCTCCGTGTTTGGGCCGGACGCTCAGGGGTCTCTCCTCTCTACCTGTTGTAGGGGAACCTTGTGCCCACCCCAACTCGCGGTTCTGCACCCCTGCCAGCCAGTGCCCCATCATTGACCCTGCCTGGGAAGCTCCGGAGGGCGTGCCCATCGAGGGCATCATCTTTGGAGGGCGCCGACCTGCGGGTGAGGCTCCCCTTCATCCAGACTGGGAGGGTCTGTGAAATTGCTCCTTCTTCATGACCTTGTAGAAGGTGCCAGAAATCTGAGCTTCCTTTCCAAACATCCATGATAACTGGCAAGCTCTAAAGTAGAAGCTCCCCTTCTGGCCACCTAGAGCCTTCTCTGGATCCTCGATCCAATGTAGTTCTTTCTCTCCAGTTTCCTTTCGGCTGTGTGGCCTCGGGGCTGTAATGTTGACAGTTTTCTGCCCTTTGGCTCTGGGAATGCAAAACTAGCCGAATTAAAAATATGCCATTCTGTTGTACTTTTCCATTTTGTGAGGTGACATTGCTGGCCAAAGGGTCTGAGGGTCAAAGCCTTTAAGGAACATTTCTTCTTTCCTGCTGAAGGTGTCCCTCTCGTCTACGAAGCTCTCAGCTGGCAGCATGGAGTGTTTGTGGGGGCAGCCATGAGGTCGGAGGCCACAGCAGCCGCTGAGCACAAGGGTGAGTCCAAGTCAAAATCTGAAACCACAAAGAACGGTGACAGGCACGCTCTCTGTCTCAGGGTTTCTTTTGTCTTTCTGTCTCTCTGCCTCTCCTGCTTGCCTGTCCCTGTATCAGTCTCTCTTGTCTCTGTCTCTGTGTCTCTGTGTCTCTGTCTCTCTGTCTTCCTGTCTTTGTAGAGAGAGAAAGGAAATCAAGCATGTTTATGTCAACAATAAATGTGTCCACACTGTCCTTGGAGAGCGTCAGTTACCAACAGAGTCCCCTCTCTGTTCACAGGCAAAGTCATCATGCATGACCCCTTTGCCATGAGGCCTTTCTTTGGCTACAACTTTGGCAAATACCTGGCCCACTGGCTCAGCATGGCCCAGCGCCCCGCAGCCAAGCTGCCCAAGATCTTCCATGTCAACTGGTTCCGGAAGGACAAGGAAGGCAAGTTCCTCTGGCCTGGGTTTGGCGAGAACTCCCGGGTGCTGGAGTGGATGTTCAACCGGATCAACGGGGAGGGCGGCGCCAAGCTCACGGCCATCGGCTACATCCCCGACAAGGAGGCCCTGAATCTGAAAGGCCTAGGGAACGTCAACGTGAAGGAGCTCTTCGATATCTCCAAGGAGTTCTGGGAGAAGGAGGTGGAAGACATCCAGACGTACCTGGAGGAGCAAGTGAATGCCGACCTCCCCTATGAGATCGAGAGGGAGGTGCAAGCTCTGAAGCAGAGAGTCAGTCAGATGTAACCAGGCCCAGAGCTTCACCCTTCAAGTCACCCTCTTCCCAATCCGTGAGACGTACTGGGAGCAAGAGAGAGTGGAGTTTCCTGAATCGAGACCTCCTGCCACACCGCAATGACCATACCGATGAGCAGATATCCAAAAGACACACTTTAATTGTTTAGATAAGACCACAGGGTACAAGCTAGCAACCGACGAGATTGGGAAGGGAAATCTTAGCATGTCTCCAAGATCCACAATTCAGTGCACGTTTGTTCAATCTCAGGCATTCCTTCATTTTTCACTTTAGCTGTATCAGGTAGCTGGAATACCCAGATAAAAAAAATACTTGAGCTGTATATATGAGTGTGTGTGTGTGTGTGTGTGGTATGTGTTTGTGCATGTGTGTTTATGTACTGTTATCTAAAATATATTTAATATCTTTGGAAAAATCTCCGGCAAGATCACCTGCTAGTTGTTGCTAGAAAGAAATGTCACTTTATTATTAGCATGTGTGTTTAAATTATTTTTATACACTGTTGTTCCTTCCTTTTGCATAATTTCAATTTTCCCCTTAACACTTCTTGGAAAAATTACCAAATAAACTTTTATAGAAAGATGAATTTGTCTGCTTGGTTTTTAAAAATGCGAGCCAACCCGGAAGAGAGGACTCTGATAAGACACCTTGACCCCCTCAAAAGAACATGGGGTGTCAGGATCACTCATAATGAGGGATGATTTGAGGGACGGAGGGAGCAGGAAGGGGTCAGGTGGGGAGGTATGAACAAAGACGGTCACCCAGAGGGGACATGGCACCATGCTATGGGTTTTCTGAATTAACCACTAGTCAGCATCTAGAAGCCACTAGTTGGTGTCCTTTGGTAATTCTACAAACCTTTAAAGGCGGGTCATGTGTAACAGAGACAGGGGAGTTCAAAATGTTCCTTTTGACAAAAATTTGGGTCTGAGGACTTGGCCTCTCACAAGAATGAGAAGTGTAGCCTATTTCGCAGGCTGTGGTCAGGCTTTTCTCCATGTCATCCACAAGGAAGGAGAGTAGAGAGAAAAGTGTCCTCTGAAAGGAACAGTCAAGGCGATCTCCATGGCACAAGCACTAACTGAGGACCTTCTGTATATTGGGCTCCGTGTCAGCTGTGGGCAGGCAGCAGGCTGCCCCTGGTGTCGGCCTCGAGCCCTTGCCTGGGTCCTCTGCTCCCAACATTTACTGGGTGTGGGGGAACAGTCCAGACAAGCCAGGAACTTGACCCGGCACAGTCGTTCTGTAGAGAAGCGCGACTTCCTCAGGTTGTTTCCTTCTATTCAAGTGGCTTCACTGGTCGCCAGGTGAGTCCTGCCACCTTGGCGGCCTTTTCACCACCCGGCTCATTTCCCTAAACTGCCTGGTACCCTACATCGACTCCATGCAGAAGATAAAGCTGAGGTCATCGGGTTTTATAGATGGGGAAACTGAGGCCAGGCGTGGAAAATTTCCCTGGGCCTGGGAAACTGCAAGCAGAGTTTTCTTTCCCTTTAAGGAACTGAGAGACGACCCGGCCCTCCTGACAGCGTCATGTTCTAATACCGAGACCACTGGGGCTGGGGTCGCGGGTGGGAGGAGCCATTAAAAGGAATGAAACGCTATTTATTTAGATCGGTGGCTTTCAAACTGGTTTCTTTTTATCTCTGCACAAGCCTGGGCTGACAAGTGCTCTGACTCAGAAACTGAACGTCTAAGGGAGAGGAGACAGAGGCAGCCCGCCGGAGGCTGAGCGAGGGCCCTGGGGGCCCAGACCGCAGCTCCTCAGACTCCCCCGAGGGGCTTCCAGGGCAGTTTAGGCACTGGCACCGTGGTTCAAATGCAGGTCCCGGGCCCGGCATCCCAGTCCTGGCCCTCATCAGCGTTTCTCCTTTTGAAGCAAACCTGGCCACTTTGGAAGTCCTTAGGCTCCACCCAGCATCACCCACTCACCCAGTAGACTCAAGTGCATCCTGTTGCCACCAGGCCCTAGCAGCCTGGAGGACAAACTAGAGCAGGTGCCTTAACCAGAATAACATCTTCCAAGGGACCAAAAGGATTTAACGCTTGCTATTGACTGGCCCCTGACTCAGTTTCCCCAAGTTGTGCCAGCTGGGTGTTCTGCCCAGCTCCAAGTCCCAGTCTCTGTGTGTATGAACCAACAGGACCCTCTCTCTTGCGGTGCCGGTTTGCAGGAGGCTGCCTCCCCGGGAGGGCGAGTGGCTGGCTCATCGTTGGGAGAATGAAAACCCAGTGTCCTGATTCCTGGTCAGTGCTCCCCACATGACCCCAAACCAACCCTGGGACTGACGTGTTCAATGGGAATCGAGCGTAGGAGCTGCCCCTGACCCCCCCGGGTTCCTGGATGTGTGCTGGAGTGCGGGTGAAAGGCCAGGACACAGTAGGTACACAGCAAATATTGAACCAGGATGACAAATGTGCCCTACGCACACGGGAGACACTGGGGAGCTGGGCGGGTGGGCAGGAGGGCGGGGGCGGTGGGGCCTCACCCACTCGGGAGTCAGTGCTGGCAGGACCCCCTCCCTTCTTTCCTTTGCTCCTCAGACCCACCCCAGCCCAGAGCCCAGGTCTTGGTGCCACACATAGGACCTTCCAGAGCTTTAAGGCCACAGGGCATGGGCCCTGGAGGTTCCCTGACCAGAGCGGTGACCTCTGCCGCGTCACTGCTGTCGTTAGTTGCAGCAACAGGGCACCAGGTGAGGGCATTTGAGGGAAAAGGCTGGCTGCCTGCTTCTTCCCTATGGCCACTTTCCCTTTTCGGGGACACTGGTGACACTTTACAGCTCTGCCTCTGGCCAGTAGTGTCACCTGAAGTGACACTCTGATCTGTGCCACAGGATAATAATAATGTCCCTGCTGGGGTTGAATGAGGATGAATGAAATAGCTCAGCCCAGCGCAGACCCCAGAGGGTCCTCCTGGGGGGGGGTCATCATATTCTGTCTTCCAACCGTGACAAATACTCAGGTGATTGCACAAACTCCAAGCCTCAGTTTCCCCAGCTGTAAGGTGGGTGTGATAACCATATACTCTCAGGAGGGTTGTTGAAAAGATCCAGTGAGATGATGCATGTAAGGAACGGGCACACAACGGGCCGATGAGGGCAGCAATTCTCATTTATTTTTCTCTGGGTCTCCAGTGTGGTTGTGATTTAGGGCAAAGGTCCCCGCCGCCTACCACGCAGCTGGTCCACCCCTGACTCAGGGGTGGGAGTCTGCCTGGTGCAGCCTCGCCTGGTCCCACTCGTACTGCTAATTTCAGGAAAAAGCTGGAGCTCAGAGCCAATCGGTCCTATCGGGAGTGCTTTTCTCCTTGTGTGAAAGGGCCACCCCAGGGTGGCCACCTCCCATCTCCCCAGACACCTTAACAAAATTCCTAGCAAAGGCCCAGTGACCTCCCTTTAAATCCTGAGGGAAAACCATAGATATGCATGCAGAGTTACTGCAAGGATGCTCATTAGGGGTTGCTGGTCACAACCATGAAATAGGAACCAACCTTAATACCCAACAATAGAGATTGCTTAAAGAAATGGCAGTCCCTCCCAGAATGGACCAAGGGATTGACCCTGAGAAGACCCTCTATTGACAGGCAGTCCGTGCCCCTCCCCCCCGTTCTGTGTGAAGGTAGATAACACAAATGTACGAGTATGCGTCACATCGGTACCCAGGAAATGATCTGAAGCATCCACTGTAAATCAGGAACAGCTGGGTTTTCTGGATGTACAAGCCATTAAAAAAAATTCTCCTTTTGGCTTCTCTAGATCTCTCAACTTTCCAACGATTATGTGTTGTGTCTACAGCAGGAACACAAAACAGTAAAGGTGATCATTGTGTAATGCTTGCTTTAGGGCTCAAAGGGGCTGCACCTGGGGAGACTGGGCAGCCCGACCCTCATGATGCCGGGTGGGCACGCTGGTCAGTGAAAGTGGAATCCTTCTGAGCAGCCAGAGCCTGGCCTGGGTGCGGGGTGGCAACACTGTCATTTATATTTTCACCACTTTGTTTAGACCAGGGGTCCCCAAACTTTTTACACAGGGGGCCAGTTCACTGTCCCTCAGACCGTTGAAGGGCCGGACTATAAAAAAAAAAAACTATGACCAAATCCCTATGAACACTGCACATACCTTATTTTAAAGTAAAAAAACAAAACAGGAACAAATACAATATTTAAAATAAAGAACAAGTAAATTTAAATCAACAAACTGACCAGTATTTCAATGGGAACTATGCTCCTCTCACTGACCACCAATGAAAGAGGTGCCCCTTCCAGAAGTGCGGCAGGGGCCGGATAAATGGCCTCAGGGGGCCGCATGTGGCCCGCGGGCCGTAGTTTGGGGACCCCTGGTTTAGACCCATAAATACTGCCCCCCCTTGGGCCCATTCAGCGCCAGCTGTGATGGTAGATGGAAGAGAGCAAGCCAGCCCTCCCCTGGAGCCCTGCCAGTTGGTGAGGGAGACGGCTCTATAAATAGCCCTCCAAGACACAGGGCAGACCCTGATCAGGTCGATGGCAATTTACTGGACGCCTCCTATGTGCCCAGCATGTGGTGGCCCCTTGACATACGAGATGGAAAGCCATCTTCCCAGGAGAGGTGTGAGGCGGCTGAGGGTACCCCCGTTTTACACTGGACAGGATGGGCCCAGAGAGGTCATGCTACCTCCTGAGTCCACCAGCTAGAGGGACAGGAAGCAAGGACAGATGTCAGGCCTGGCCTCCTTGCATGCATCACTTTGCATCTTTTCAGCAGTGGCTGGACCACGAGCTCAGCAGAGAGAAGGGATGGAGTGGGATGCCCAGAGCATCTCTGAGAGGGGCCTGTGTCCCCTCGGTGGGGCCCTGGGTGGGACGGGGCAGGCTCCACCGTCTGGATGGGGAATCACAGTTGAGGCTGAGCTTCCCAGCACCTCTGCTGTGCACGGGGTGGGGGGAAACTGTGCGTGCTGCGTCCGACTGAGAAGGTATGAGACGCGCCCGCCAAAGCCTCTGGGAACTGGAGTGGCGCGCTATTCCCCAAGGGGAGAAAACAGCTGGGGAGGGGCAGGGGAAGCACGTGTTGACCTGAACAGACCTCACAGGAGAAACAAGGCACAGTCACCTAGAGCAAGGTGTTCATCCCTCCTCTCCACTCAGGGCCGACATTCCAACGTGGCAGAGCTGGAGAAGAGAAGCTGGGATCACCCCCACCTGACTGCCAGAGACCCCCTGCCCCAGCTCCCTGATGCTCCGCCTCACCCACCATTCATCCCAGATCCTTTTCCGGGGCCTAGACATTCCCACAGAGCTGAGGGGCTGTGAACCAGGCTCTGGGTCATCTCTGAGGGGTCACTGCCCCACCGGTTGTTAAATATTTTGTATGTCACTGCTGCCCCCCAAATCCTAACGCCTTGATGTTATACAGCTGCCCCACCCCACACAGAACTTAGCTGCAGATGGGGGAGCAGGGACACAAAAACTTTATCTGAGGAGCTGGATCAAGTTCCCTCTGTGGGATGAAAGGGGTTTGAGAGGGAGGCGAGATTCAGAGGGAGTCAAGTCGAGAATGTGACTGCTCTTGGGAAGCTCCGCCCTGAGTTTTCCTGCTCCTGATTGCCCAGGAAGCGGAACACGGTGGGCCTCGGGGAGAGGATCCGCCCACACTCTTGTTAAGGACCAGGCCCCAAGATGCTGCACAGATGACAGGAAGGTGGTGGGTACACAATGGACACGGATCTCTCTGACAGTCACAGAGCTGCTCCCCCACACCATGGGCAGAGTCTAGAGGTTTCTCTGCTGAAGCAGAGCCAGGATTTAGGGCTGCTGCAGTGGAACAATGGACATCACTGGTCCTCAGTGGCACAGCGGCAGGAGCAAGACCACGTCTGCCTGGCTGACACCTGCCACATGCACTGATACTGTTTCCTGGGGGCTCGCTGGTCTGCCACCTGCTTGCACAGTTTGGCCCCCTGGTAACAGGGGATGGAAATGTCTAAATCAGCCAAGCGCGCCAGCCCCCACGGCAGAATCTTTCTCCAGGCGAAGCAATTTGCAGCAAAATATGCTGTAAATATTTGTTCAGCTCAGGAAAATGACTTTAATTGCATAATGAAACTCGTTGTTGATGCTGCTTCCGGGCAAAATGACTGAGGAGAAGCTGGGACCACAGCTGTCCCTCTGAGTTTATTGAATAGAGGGGCTGTTTGCAGAGACTTTGCTGTGGCCCTATGTTCCTTCCCCTCAATGGGGGTCTCGGGAACAGTCAGGGCGGAGGGAGGAAAGGGATCGGTGGCTTTGGAGACAGAAAGGAGAGGAAAAGTTCCCTGAATCAGAGAATCAACCACAAAGAGACTCCCAGACCCTCAAACGGAATTTGCCCTGCATTCTCCAAATGCCCTGGGCATGTCCCACCTTCCATGGATAATGGTTCTTTGAGCAAATAATCAACTCACTGGAGTAGAACACAATCAGTAGCCAGAAAGAAATTTTCTTTAGAAGCAAACATCACATTCCAACCATTAATTAAAAACCAGCATTCCTCGATTAGGTAACCACATAAATATAAATACTTATCCAGACACAAAAGGCCACATATTGGCAAGTCCACAGAGATAGAAAGTAAATTCTTGGTTGCCAAGGGTCGGGGGGAAGTGGCGCTGGGTGTCACTGCTAATGGGAGCAGGGTTGCTTTTTGGAGTGATGAAAATGTCCTCAAATTAGATTGTGGTGAGGCTGCTTAATCCAGTGACTATATTAAAAAAAACCCCACTGAATTGTACATTTTAAGTGGGTGGATTTTATGGTATGTAAATTATAGTTCCTTAAAGTAGTTTTAAAAAAGAATAAATACAATGAAAACAAAGTTGCCTTGTAACTCGCATTAGAAAGCAGCTGCTTACCGAAGGCTCTGAGTTAGAGGTCTGCGTCCACCTTGTCAAAAAGATGACCACGGTAGAGGGAGGTGTCGGGGCAGGCTAGCCCACTTGAGACCCTGTCCCGGAGAGAACCAGGAGGACTCAGAAAAAAGGAACCAACTTTCTCATTATGGGATTCAATGTCAAGGCCCATGAACATCCCCAAATTACCACTGAGCACCTTAAAAATCATCTCACCCACCACCAGGAGAAATAGGCCAGAGGACAGAAACCTGCATAAATCCTATGGCCAGCAGGTGGCAGAGCTGAGACTACCAAGAGCCTCAAATTTCAGGCTGACACTTATTAGCATGAGTTCATGGCTTTATCCCAAGCCGGTCCTCAGCAAAAAGGAGGACCACAGAGTCAGGAGGCCAGGATCCTCACCCCAGCTCTGACAGTGGATCAGTAAACGCATACTAATCAGCTTGGCGAGAGAAGGGAGGGTTTGCCTCATGTCACCACAGAGCAGAGGGTCTGGACCCAGGGGCTCCAGCCATGTGGGGACACCCACTTTTCTCCTCTTCCCTCCCTGGAAGCAGACGAAGCCTGTGGAATGCATGCTGGCTTATGAAAGGAGCATCCGCTGCAGCCACTAGACTCTAGACTGCTTGTGGGGCCTGGGGACAGGCCCCGTTCCCCCGAGCCTCAGCTTCCCCAGTTGTACAGAAGTGCCTTGCCTTGCTCCCCAGAAGTCCTTCCACCACCACCCCCCCCCCCCCGACCTGCCCTGGAGTCAGAGCCAGTGGCTCTGCAGTGGGGCCCTTAGAAATGAGACGTAGTGGCCCCAGATCCAGGTGCGGGGAGAGTGACAAGACAGAGAGCGTGGGCTGATTTCAGGGCCATGAGCACGTCCCACCCCCAAATAGTTCGCCCAGAGATCATCAGCATGCCCACCATCCCGCCCCCCCAGGACACCCCTCACTCCTTGTTTGTTCTACCGTGTGACACTGTCTGCCCCGTGTGACACGTATAGCTGAATTCTTCCAATGCCAGGACCCTGGGAAGGAAGGTGGAGAATGGGAGGATCAAACTCACAGGCCCACCTGCAGGTCCCCTGACCCTCTGTCCCTCCCACCCTGCTGCTAGTTTTGTCTTCTGGGGCATGAGTGAACTCAAATAATGGAATATTCAGGTTATTTCACATCTCCTAGGGACAAGGAGGGAGCCTGTTCTGTGGCCCAGAGGCAGCTCTGGGACCACACCAGCTACAGGGAAGCCAACATCTGGAAGGTTCAAGGCTACCTTTCAGGTTTCGATGAAGACAGCTCCCTCCCAGCTGGTGGTGAAATTCTCTGCCAAGGCCAAGGCTCCTGAGTCAGGTTGGGCAGCCCCTGGCACCTGGGCTGCCCAACAGCCCCCGAGACGGGTCTGGCCTGGCTAGAGCCTCCTGGGCTGAGTGAGCCCCTGAGGTTGGTATGAAGCCCCCCTGCTTCGTGGTTCCCCTGGTTGACAGAACACTCTGCCCTAGAAGGTGAACTCAGGTCTGGCCACTGAGGCCGAGCCTGTCTGTCTGAAGCCTTGGGGAGGCCTTCATCACCATTAGGAGCTGAGACCAGGGAGCCAGAGGCCCAGTGACTCACGCGGCAGCTGCTTCCCCGTTATGTGAAGCCAAGCTCGGAGCCATTAGCCCCTAGGAGATGAAATTTACATTTTGAATTAAGTCGGAGCATCAGACCTGGGGAAATTAAACACAAGTTGCAGGAAGCTGTGGGCTGGGGAGGTAGGGACGCAGTCAAGCGTGCCAGAGGCTGGCGCTTTCTCTTTCTTTTTTTCCCCGACAGGCTGCAGGCAAGAGGGGACAAGAGGACAGACACCTCGACAAAGTCGGCCTTGGGGACAGAGGGAGATGGAAAGTTGAGATGCTTTTTCTCTGTTTTTCCTCGGGCAGAACTAAACTCATCTGGCCGATAGCCTCCATCTTGTCCTCCCCTAATAATGGTTATATCTGAGTACTTATTACGTGCCCGGCACTGAGCGAAACCCTTTTGAGATCAGGTAGAAGTGAGTGTGTACCCCGCAGGGGGAGGGAGTCTGATGCAGAAAGTGAGGAGACAGTGTTATTAACAGAACAAGGGTCCGTGAATTACATTTGAAGTTTTGTTTGTCTTTCAGATGTACCAGACCTGTAACTTGTAACTTCCTGTGGCATCTGAGTGTGTCTCTGATCAAGTATACTGAGATTTGTCCTTCCTGGAAAGGGACAGTATCCCTATAGCCTCTTCACTTGGCATACAAGAGACCTGTTGTCACCCAGCACCTCAACAACTCCGTGTGTGTGTGTGTGTGGGGGGGTGTCCTCCATTTACAGGTCTCCCTGGCTTCATGGATGAATTGACTCCTGGGAACAGGTAATAACTCAAATTGCCTTGAGATGCCTTGATCCAGCCCTGTGTTCTTCATATTCAGAACCCAGATGGGTCAGAGGAGGCCAAACCTCCTTTGCCCTGGGGTGCTGGCTCCAGTGGGGAAGCAATGTGCTAGGTCCCTGTCAGTGCACCAATGTGGGGAGCAGCTAGCCGCTGAGGGCTGGGGCTGGGCGGGTTCAGTGGGATCAAGCTTTCCTGTTGCCGCACTCGGAGGAGCGGAACGCAGTGAGGTTCCAGCCGGCCACGCTTCCCTCAAATGGCAGCTCTCCAAGATCAATCCGTCATTTTCCAGTGAAAAGTTCTTGAACACCCCTGACTGCCTGGCACTTAGCATTGGCCCAAGTGCTGAGACGAGCTGGTCAGGATGGTCCGTCTAATGAATGGGTCCCCCAGGAGGCCCTGTCCTTTCCCAGGGTCACTGACAATCTTTAAGCCTCAAGTTATTAAGAGCAATATTTCCTGTGAGTGAGAATCCACAGGTTCCTATTCTGTTCCGTTTGGAATTTCTGGATGATCGGCCTGGTTCATTCCCTGTCCCCAGACTTCGCAATTCTGACTGGATAGTTTGCATTCCAACTTTTCCTCTCTCTCTTCCTCCCTCCCTCCCTCCCTTCCATCCATTGATCCATCCCTTGACCCTTCCATTTAGTTATCCATTTCTAGACCCCCCAAACATCCATGCCCCGCACACCTCCATCCGTGTACATATCTATCCAATGGACCACCCAGCCTGCACTCAGGTGCTCATCTGATCTCAGGAGGCTCAACCAGCCATCAGCTCGGCATTCGTCCTCAACCCACCCTTTCATCTTCTCCCCAGGGTCACGCAGCCACCAAGTTCTGAGAGCCAGGATTTGAATGAGCTCAGCCTGATTTTTCCACTCTCCCATGTGCCTCCCGGACAAAGTAACTGCTAAGCAGGGCAGAGCAGCAAAGCTGGGTGCTGCTCCCAGAGGTATAGACAGATTGTTACAAAGGTTCAGAGGATGGGGGCGGGGGTGGTGGTGTCAGGAAGGGTTTTCAGGGGAAGTGGTGTTACCAAAATGACGTCATCTTTGGAAAGCCAAACCTAAAGGGTCAAGTGTAGGAATTCCAGGTGAGCAGGATCAGGGTGGGTTGAGGGTGGAGTGTGTTCGGTGGCGAGGGTGGTGGTGGAGGGTAGACACTGTACAGATGGTTGAATGGGTGGAGGCGTGGCTTGGTCAGAGTAGAGGCTGTGGATGACGGAGAGAGGAGGGACAATCCCCCTCCCCGCCTGTGCTGGCACAGTTACAAAAAGCCAGGCCAGGTAACTCAGCTGGGACTCATTCTGTCAGCACATGGAGATAGGAAGCCTGTTGGTGATGGGAATACCCAGTAAGAGAAACTCTGGCCAAGAGTAGATCCTGAAGTTGTATGCCCTCTATTTTGGGAGTACTGGTTGGCACTGTCCTTCTCAGCCTGGGGCGATGGGCCCAGAGCTGTCAGTGAGTACAGGCCCCAGACAACCTGGCTGTCCCAGGGTCTCTGTCAGGTGCTCACGATGGATGGGACTCAGTCAACAGGGACCTTGGACAACCTGAGTGCAGAAGACAGGCTGGTGTCAGGAGCCAGACGGACTGCAGCTGTGACAATGTCACTCCCCGTGGCCTTTCCATAATGGCCACCACAGTCCCGGCTGATCCGCCAAAAGCAAAGTAGCAGAGGAAACGGAACTACTTCCCAGGGTCTTGCCTCTGGCAGGGGACAGATCTAGGTCTTTTATGGTTTCAGACATAAGTGTTAGCCTGCTGTTATGCTAAAAACTTCAGCATCTGAAAAGTTCTAAGCTAATTTTCCGGGGAGAAATTAGATGAGAAGTGGCTTTTCAAACCCAGAGAATCTTGTGTTTAAAACTTGGTTGCCAGGGAAACTCTATCTCCAGCACATCCTCGCCACCACATTATAAATTAAATTCCCTAAGTGAAGGATAATGAAGGTAATAGCTGGCCCTTTTGCAGAGAGAGAATGTGGGAAGGCAGCTGGGGGGGGAAGGGGCCCCCAACTTTTTAGGGCACATACCTCCTTAGCCCTGGGACAGCGGGGGCCCATTACTACATGTGGGGGTTCTGAAAGCACCTTCCAGGAGAATGCAAGCCAGTAAGCAGCTGCCTGCTGCGTTCTGTGAAAGGCCACGCAAGTGATTGCTGAAAGACAATCTTAAATGTCATGCTGCTACCCTGTTGGTTTCGAATAGGTGAAGAGCTCCGTGAGTCAGCTAATG
The DNA here is from genome assembly GCF_036850995.1 of Saccopteryx leptura. Classification (NCBI taxonomy): domain Eukaryota; kingdom Metazoa; phylum Chordata; class Mammalia; order Chiroptera; family Emballonuridae; genus Saccopteryx; species Saccopteryx leptura. The sequence goes on along the minus strand of NC_089507.1, from coordinate 196,364,961 downwards.
AGCAGATTGTGAAGGCTGCAGTGTTCCGGCCCCCCGTGGCCGTGATAATCTGTGTGGTGCCAGGCAGGAGCTGAAGCAATTGTTATCTGCCACCTTCGGAAAGGAAGCAATTTAACATTTAGTTTGTGGCCTCGGTCATGTCGCCATCCATCTGTCCATTCATCTCTCTCCATCTGCTCATTCATCTAATTGTCCAGAGGAACATCCACCCACCCATCGTTTATGGACCCATTACTTTATTTGTCTACCCATTCATCTATCTGTCTAACTGTCCATCTCACTCTCTATCTGCCTGGCCACATGTGTGTGCATACACACACAGGGATGGATGGGTGAATGGATGGAGGGATGGGTGGATGGATGGATGGATGGATGAATGGATGGATGGATGGGTAGATGGATGGATAGATAGATAAATGCATGGATGGATGGATGATTGAACAAATAGATGGTGGATGAGTGCACATTCTCTAGTCCTCTGTTCACCTACCTCCATTTACTGATCTAGATAGTCACTCACTAATACATTCATCCATCCATCCATCCATCCATCCTCCACCCACCCATCGATCCAGTTAGTAAAATAAACATTCACTGAGCACCCATATGCATAACAATGGCTTCCACCTACTGAGTGCTTGCAGTGCATCAAGCTCTTTCCAGACATCACCTCTTTAGTTCCTTGTCTCAGCGATGAGACCTGGGAGATAGTATTGTCCCCATTCCATAGACGAGGCAGTGGAGGACTTCTAATACCTGGCAAGGGTTGAGCATTGACTTCAACCCTCGTCTCCACCCTGGGCACAAATCCCCCGCGGGGAGCCATGCGCTTGGCCTCATCCATCCACCAGCGTTTCAGCCCAGGAGCAGAAGGTGAAGTAGGATGAGGACAGAGAGTGAGGAGGAAGTTCCAGGAGGAAACCTGCATCAGAGACTCTAGACTAGAGGACAGGCTGCCTTGGCTCTGGTCTCCTGCACCCCTCCCATGTGCATACACACACTCCCCATATATCTGGCCCGTTTCCACAGGGTCAATACTGCCAGCGTGGTCATGGCGCCGGTGCCAAGGTGAAAAGTCCATGGGTTAGAGCCTTCGCCGCAGCAGCTGAGTCCCTGGGAAGTTCTCTTCCCAGAAGCTGAGACTTTTCCCCTAGTGAGCTTTGGTCTACCGCCTCCACCCCTTTCCAGAGAATGCCCAGTAGGCAAACTGGCGCCCTCAGCCTTAGCCTCTGCCTCCCCTTTCACCTCCTTCCAAGGTACCTTCTCCCCACCCCCCATAACTGGGCTGGTGATTTTTTTGGACCCCCCAGTTCCCCCATTCCTGCCCTGTGAGGGGCCTGGGCTCCAGACCAGCGGGGGAAAGGGAGAGGGAAGATGCTGACTGAGCACCCGCCATGGTGCGGGTCCGGTAAGGGCACTCTGAGGGCCGGTAGGGTCCGGTAAGGGCACTCTGAGGGCCGGTAGGGTCCGGTAAGGGCACTCTGAGGGCCGGTAGGGTCCGGTAAGGGCACTCTGAGGGCCGGTAGGGTCCGGTAAGGGCACTCTGAGGGCCGGTAGGGTCCGGTAAGGGCACTCTGAAGGCCGGTAGGGTCCGGTAAGGGCACTCTGAGGGCCGGTAGGGTCCGGTAAGGACACTCTGAAGGCCGGTAGGGTCCGGTAAGGGCACTCTGAAGGCCGGCAGGGTCCGGTAAGGGCACTCTGAGGGCCGGTAGCCCCTCAGTGCAGGAGAAGCTGCCCCACTGCAGAGACCGGTGGGTGCGGGGACATGGAGAGGGGCACCCCTCAGCATATCCTTGGGGACAGACAGTATGAGCTTTTTGTGGTCCAAAGGGACCACTGACCATATGTTGAGTAAACTGTTGAGGAGCAGGACTGGCCAGCACCGACCACCCTGACCCAAACCCAGTACCCACACAGTGCCCAGCGCCTAGCAGGCCTGAGACACCGCAGAGCTGCTACTCCTAGGGTCTCCCATGTGCCCGAGGAGGCACTTCCAACAGGCTGCCTCTCTGAGCCAGCTGTGACCCTAGTGTCCAGCTCATGGGGTTCAGGGGGTGAGTGACTTGCCAAGGTCACTGGATGCTAAGGGGCAGAGCGGGGTTTGACCCCTAGTGTGCCTGGGCCCGGCCCCCTGCCGAGTGGATGGAGCTAGCACAGGTTTCTCCTGATGCGTTGGCAGATGTTAGCAGTGTCTCACTGGCTGGTGGAGGTCTGATCATCCCCGCGACTATTTGCTGGCTCTGGGGGCTTGCTGGAAGACAGATGTGACCCGAGCTTGGGACAGTAGGTTTTCAACCAGGGGCCCCCTGGGGCGGGCTCTGCCAACACTGTGGAACTTCTTTCTGAGCCCAGAACTAAGCCTGTGACATTTGTCTGTTCCTAGATAAAAATCATAGCATCTGCTTCCTCTGGTTGCCCACCAGGTGCCAGCTGCACCTCCCCCGAGCCCCCAGAAGCCCCTGAGGGCAGTGCCACTTTAATTCCCACTCTGTGTATGGAAACCATGAGGGACCTGGCCACGAGAGCGCTGCTGTCTTCCCCATTCCTGCAGACATCCTCGGATCCCAGGAGCCAGGGTCCCGCACTCCCTTGGGCTCAGCATCCGTCCTGCCTCAGCCCCCCCACCCAGGTAACACACGGGTGGGGTTGTGGTCTCTACAGACAGGGGAACAGGGGCTCAAAGCCGGGCAGGGGCAGGTCTGAGTTTCCCTTCCTCATTGCACACAGGCTGGGAGAGTCATCCAAGGTCGCCAGAGCCGCCGCAGCGGCAAGACAGCAACAGCGTTTTGACTTCTGGTCAGGTCCTCTTCCGTCACGACGCGCCGCCAGGGGAGGGCAGGTGTGGGGGCGGCCGGGGCCTCTTTAATTCATGAGTTACTGGCAGAAGCACAATCTCGGGGGAAGATTGATGACCGGCTGCAGGTATTGGTGGGCGGATTCATAAAGCTGTCGGCAGCCAGCCGTAAATCAGATGAATATTCAAGACTCCGCCTGGGGAGCAGCTCCCCCGCTCTGGCAATAACAAGATGGATTCGACGCGCAGCGAGGCAGCGCGGTGGCCTCAGGAGCCCCGGCCCCCGGAACCTGCCCTTCCCCTTGCACAGAACTTCTACTTTTGCCTGGAAAACTTGGGCAGCTCCACAGAGAGAGGAGAGGAGAGGAAATCGTGGACCTCAAGCCCCACTGCAGACCCTATTTTAAAGATTGTTTTTAAATTGAGGCACAACTGACATGCAATAACACACGCTCAGGTCTTACGTGGAAAGTAGGATGAATTTGAACACCTGTGTGTCACTACCCAGCTGGAGATCTAAGACATTCCATGGGCACCCAGGAAGTTCCCCGCCCCCTTCTCTATAATCCCCACCTCCCGGCCCCAGGAAACCTCTGAGCCTGCTGTCATTAGAGATCCTTTGGCCTCATTTGTGAGAGACAGTCTGTGGTAGACATGGGTTCACCCTGTATGTGCAGTTTGGGGTTCTGCAGCCCCCACTGGAAGGGTCACCAACTTTGGATGAGCTGTATCCTTATTGGTGACCACCTGGTCTGTTTCCAGTTCTGCCCATTTGGGATAACGCTGCTGTGAATGCATGTACTGGTGTCTCTGGGCATGTCTCCCGGGTAAATACCCACACATGGAACCGATGACTCTCAGGGCTGCTGAGGCTCAGAATCAGACATACCCTTTACCTCCCCCAACCCCGCTGCCACCTGCGGCTGCCCACAGAACTCAGGAGACAGTGCAAGTCTCTCCTGAGCGAGGCAACAGGCCCTGTGTCATCCCATCCCAGCTGCCTCTGCCCTCACCTCAGGCTCCCACTTACCAGCTGGGGTCAGTTCCCACCCCAGGACCTTTGCACTGGCTTCTGCTTCTGCCTGGAGGTGGTAGAGATGAGGGGCCTCACTTGGAGATGCCTGTGAATCTGTGTTTTCTCTTCCCTCATCCTTGTATCCTCTGTAGCTCCCCCATCCTGGGGCCCCACAGGCTCCACCGAGTGAGAGCCTGAGGCTGCAGAGAGATCTCCACTGCCCTCCTACCCACCAGTCCTATCTGTCAGGAGATGTGGGTCCCACGGGAGGAGTCACCATTGCCTTTTGCAGTGGGGAACTTGCTTGCTTGGGTTAGATGTTGGGTGCCATCACCGTGGGTGGTCCTATTATGAGTCTCATCTGACAGATCAGGACACTGAGGTCACCGTAACAGCCCAGCCTCTGGCCTGTGGGATCAACCTCTCCATGGGGGAGAAGCCCTGAGTGGCCTGGCATCTCGCCTGGGAAAGGAACGCTGTGCTGGCTTTGGGCGGAGGTTGGGCGCTATGACTCCTCCCTCTTGGGATCCACACCCTCCTGGGAGGGCCCTGTCCTCAGGAGAACACCCCCCGTTCCCCCACCTCCGCAAGATGAAGTCTCTCCTCATTCTTCTCTGTTGCTTCGCTGGAGTCAGCCAACACCATAGACTCATGTTCCACGAGATTAGGAACCTTTTGAAGTTAATACATGAGAGACCCCCTCACCCCTAGGTCTCCCCCTGTGTCTGGGGCCCCTCCATCTTTGTACAAGTCTGGACCCCAGGACTTATCAACATCCCAGTGGTCAGAGCGAGCCCTCCAGGGTGAGGAAGCCTAAAGCACCTTCTGTCCACAGGAACTCCACCCTCTGCATCCCATTCCCTCCCGGGGGGATTTTGACAGAGGACACATATCCCCCCTTGCCTGCCCCTGTCACTAGAGCTGAGAGGACTGAGAGCCCTCGTCCTGAAAACGGGGGGAATTGTCCTGGCTTATTAGCAGGTCTAGCCAGCAGCCCTGGTTCTTTTTTACAAATATTGGTGCCATCTATCAACCCCTCAAGCCAACTCCCCAAAAAGCAGTCATCCCAGATGTCTCCTTGTTGAGTTAAAACTTTCTTGTCCTAGACTTCCAAGGTCCGAGAACGAGCCTTAGCAACACAGGCACGTCTGCGGGCAGACAAGTGCGTCATGGAAAACTTGGAGGCTGGCGATTGGGCTGCTTTTGCTGCAGAGTCAAGTCCCCAAACGCTTGAAAAACAACATAATGTATTCCTGTCTGCAGCTCTGAGCAAAAGCTCATTTCGTGTCTTGTGTTTCCATTTCCTGAGGATTAATAAGTGTGGAGGGGGACTTGGGCTTCGTGCCGAATATTTATTTAGTCAATATACACATCAATTTAGCAAATTAGAGATTGCAAGCCATTTCTAAGCAATGCTGTAAAAATAATAGCTGTACTTTAAACTTGTAATGGATTTTGGTGTGGGGGAGTGACAACGACGTGCCTGACACTTTATAAGTGTAAAGTTTAGTTCTCCTTAAACTTCACTGAATGTCTGAGTCATTGTGGGTGTTTGTTAAGGGAGCAGACATCTAAGCCCCGTCGCCCAGAGTACACGGGAGGGGTCTGGAGGTGGGCATTCTGAAAAGCATTCAGAGAAGTTGCAGAGTGGGCTTTGAGGCAGATGACCCTGCGTTGATGTCAGGACTCTGATCCAGCTGGGTGGGGGCCACAGGGTGGGCTTCCCAGCCTCGGCACTCCTGAGACTTGGGGCCGGATGATTCTCTGTTGTGGGGGCTGCTCTGGGTACTGTACGATGCTTCTGGTAGCATCCGTGGCCACTACCCACCAGATGCCATGAACAGCAGCCCCCTCCCCAGTATGACAACCAGAAATGTTTCTGGACATTGATACATGTGCCTTGGGGTGGGGGTGGGGCAGTATCTCCCCCTCCCTTGAGAACCACTGGTGTAGAACAAGGTTCTCAGTCTCTCTGAGCCTCAGTTTCTGGTGGAGACCCATTCTGTGAGTAGGATCCTGCCCCCTCCCCGATGAGATAGTGGCAGCAGCTCAGATCTTTCTGCTGAGAAAAGGGGCTTACAGGGGAACAGGGACTTGTCCAGGGATACAGCGCCAGCTGAGGCCGAGCTGGGGAGTGCAAGCCACTTCCTGGTTCTTGGAAAGGTCAGTCTTCTTCTCATCCCTCAGGCCTCTGTCCAAATGTCACCTCCTCAGAAAGGCCCCCTTGGTCTGCCTAGTGTGGGGGAGGTTGAGCTCCTCTGCGTCTTCATCTTGTCCCCTACTGTGTCACTAGCTCTGGCACATAAAAGATAAACTAAAGCATAACAGCACTACAGAGTGACCTGTACTATTCATTCTCCCCATATTCTTTAGCAATGAGGCCCCCAATTTTTAGCTTCTAGGCACATAGATGTGAATCAAGTACTGGTCAGTGAGATGTAAGTGGAAGTCTTGTGTGTGGCCTTTCAACAAGAGAGCAAGTGCTTCCTTACTCTTATCTCCTTTCTGATTTCTGGAATGGGGACGTGATGACTGGAGCACAGGCAGCCACTCTGGGCTATGAAGTAGAAGCTCTGTCTTGAGGACAGAGGGGCAACAAAATAGAAGGCATCTGGGCTCTGGTGACTCCTGGTCTTACCCTGGTTTCTCTATTCTATGAACCACATTGAATTCTAACCAATGCTCTAGGCTTTTGGGAGTCCCCAGAGTGGTGGAGGAAGCAAATGCTGTTCTCAGATCAGTGGGTTTCAGGGCACCCTTTAGTTAAAAGGAGCTCTTGCCTATGCTGTTAAGGTTAATTCCTCCAACTCCCAAGATCAGTGAGGTATTAGTGGCCCCAGGAGAGAGATGAAAACCAGAATGACACAGACATGGGCTGGGGTTCAAGCTTAGATGACATTGATGCTTCTCCAACATTCCTTCAAGTTCATTCATTCATTCATTCATTCAGGGAATGCTACTCTGTGCTTCCCAGAGGCTGGGACCAGGTGATCGATCACACTACAGCGTCTGGAATCCTCTGGTGAAACAGACTAGTTGAGGGAGACAGACTATCCCACCAGTTAACAGGGAAACAGAAGATGACTGAGTAGCCAGGCTTGGCTGGGAGGGGGTGAGGAGACAGAATGAACGGGTGCGGTGGCTGTAGGTGGGGGAGACAGGAAAGCAGTCTGAGCGGGGAGAGAGGCCAGTGGAGGGTCGGGAACAGTGTTGGGGCAGAGGAAGAGCCAGTGCGCAGAGGAATGGGAAGACAGCCAGCATAGGATGGAAGGCCAGTCTTGAAGACCATTTGGTTGGAGGCCGTTGTTATGAGTTATAAGGGGAACAGGAGGGACACAAGTCTACTCTGTGAACTGATATTTTAAGTTGCTACTCATGTGTCCTCAGCATTCTTCCGGTGGTGCCCCGCAAACACCCATGGGCCCGGGGGCCCTCATGCGCCCTCAGCATTCTCTCGGTGGTACCCCGCAAACACCCACGGGCCCGGGGGCCCTCATGCGCCCTCAGCATTCTCTCGGTGGTACCCCGCAAACACCCACGGGCCCGGGGGCCCTCATGCGCCCTCAGCATTCTCCCGGTGGTGCCCCGCAAACACCCATGGGCCCGGGGGCCCTCATGCGCCCTCAGCATTCTCCCGGTGGTACCCCACAAACACCCACGGGCCCGGGGGCCCTCATGCGCCCTCAGCATTCTCCCGGTGGTACCCCACAAACACCCATGGGCCCGGGGGCCCTCATGCGCCCTCAGCATTCTCCCGGTGGTGCCCCGCAAACACCCATGGGCCCGGGGGCCCTCATGTGTCCTCAGCATTCTCCCGGTGGTACCCGGCAAACACCCATGGGCCCGGGGGCCCTCATGTGTCCTCAGCATTCTCCCGGTGGTACCCCACAAACACCCATGGGCCCGGGGGCCCTCATGCATCCTCAGCATTCTCCCGGTGGTGCCCCGCAAACACCCATGGGCCCGGGGGCCCTCATGTGTCCTCAGCATTCTCCCGGTGGTACCCAGCAAACACTCATGCGCCCTCAGCATTCTCCCGGTGGTACCCCGCAAACACCCATGGGCCCGGGGGCCCTCATGCGCCCTCAGCATTCTCCCGGTGGTGCCCCGCAAACACCCATGGGCCCGGGGGCCCTCATGTGTCCTCAGCATTCTCCCGGTGGTACCCGGCAAACACCCACGGGCCCGGGGGCCCTCATGCATCCTCAGCATTCTCCCGGTGGTGCCCCGCAAACACCCATGGGCCCGGGGGCCCTCATGTGTCCTCAGCATTCTCCCGGTGGTACCCGGCAAACACCCATGGGCCCGGGGGCCCTCATGTGTCCTCAGCATTCTCCCGGTGGTACCCCACAAACACCCACGGGCCCGGGGGCCCTCATGCATCCTCAGCATTCTCCCGGTGGTGCCCCGCAAACACCCATGGGCCCGGGGGCCCTCATGTGTCCTCAGCATTCTCCCGGTGGTGCCCCACAAACACCCATGGGCCTGGGGGCCAGAGGGCTTCCTTGGGCCCCTGGAACTGCTCTTCCCACATCTATGCAGGCTGTTCACCCCCCACAGCCCCTAGGGGGTGCAGCCCTCAGCGCATGACTGTCCGGGTGTTGGATAGATACTTCAGCTCCTTCATGTCCAGCTTGAGTGACCTTGATCTCAAGGTCAAGGGACCCTGTGCTGGCTCCCAGAGCTCCAGCTGCTGGTGCAGGTCAGCTGCTCTGGGCTGCCTGCCTTTCCATCAGGTCCTGAAACACAGTATTAGCTCATTTAATCCTCAAACAACCCTGGAAAGGACATGCTCTCATCGCTCCTATTTTACAGAGAAGAAAACCGAACTGCAGAACAGAGGAGTTAAGCCACTTGATGAAGGATACACAGGAAGGGGCAGAGCCAGGACTTGAATCTGGACAGTCTGGCTCCCGCCCGGCCTGTGTTAACGCCTTGCCCCGTGGCATGCTTGTTGCTTGGATACGGTTCTGGCTCGAAGGCAGCAGAGGGCTCGCTGTGGAGCGGTGTCCTCCCACTGGGGGCCCTCACAGCGGAGTGCTCAGGACCGGGTACAAAGGCTCAGTTTGAGGCCCCACTCTGGACCTGCTGAATCCGAAACTCGGGGTGGGGCCCGAATCTCCCCCCGGGGGACTCCGGCGCACACTCTCTGAGAGCCACTGGTGAAGACAAGTGGCTTTGAAAGGCCCCTCTGGCTGCCATGCAGGGACAGATGGGAGCAGCAGAGTGGTCTCTGTCCCAGGGAAGAGGGGCTCCAGGGGGGAAATGGGGCTGTCGGGGTAGAGAGAATGATCCGATTCAGGCCGACTTTGGGGGTGACGCTGACAGGCCGGGAAATGGATAGGATGTTGGTAGTGAGACCAAGAAGAACCAAAGATGCCCCCCCCCCCGGTGGATTTTGGCTTCAACCAGCAAGCGGGTAGAGGTAGCAGAGTGGAGAACACTGGGGATGAAGCTGGAGGGGTGGCGTTGGGGTCCACATTAAGATGAGAGGCTGGGACACATCTGATGGGGCTGCTACCTTGCCTCTTCCAAAAGCAAGACTCCCCCTGGGGCCTGGCTACCTCAGAGGACAAAGCAAAGTTGTGCAGCCTTGGGCGGCGTTGGGGGCACAGCGAGAAGCCTGGGCAGATGGCGCTTTCACTCCAAAGTCCAGCCCCATGACCTGTGACGGGAGCAGGGATTCCGGGGCTGGGCACTCTGTTCAGAGAAGTCCAGTTTCCAGCGTGATGGGTTGAGGCTCAGAAGGGAGGGCCAGGCGGGGGCTGGACTGCCCCACACCCCTGCTGTGGAAGGATCTTTGTGCTAATATCCTAACTGCAAAGCAGTCAGTGCTCAGGGAAAAAATTGACAGCTCTGTTCCATGATTGCATTCAAGGCTTTAAAACAAGGGCTGTCCACTGCCCTGCCCTGCCCTGCCCCTGAGGCTGCAGGGAAGATGGAGCGGGGCACCCGCCTGGCACACAGGGGGCCGTGCCTGGCCCTGCACTGCCTGCACTCTCAGACAGGGCTGCATTCTGACAGGGCTTGGCTCTGGTATCAGAGCAGCAGCTCTGTCCAGAGCGGGGGCCCACTGGGCTCCCAGTGTGTGAGCCGGCAGACCCCTCCCCAGAAATGCACCCAGGTTCAGAACCAGCCCAGAACCGAAGACAGAGCAGCAATGCATCATGGTACCCTTGAGACAAACATGAGTCCCGGCCCTGCCCACATTGGGTGCCACCCAGCTTTGAGTTTTGCTGTCCTGGCAGGTGTGTGTGTGGGGGTCTATCCAGGGTCTGCTGTACTACCCCTCCCTGCTCAGACAGGACCTTGCAGGCCTTGCTTTTCTTGACCAGAATCTTGAGCAGTAGGGGGCCAGCCTGGATGGGTGGGGCTGCCCCATGCTAACCCAAAACCAGTGTCTTTGGGAGCTGGGAAGATTCCAGCAGGAGAGCCAGCCCGAGCTGCTTATTAATCATTGCCTGGGACCCGGACTCCGCTGGATGACTCTTCCAGGTCCAGCATGGAGTCCCGGCCGTGCTCATTCGAGTGGGTGTGCTTTGTGACCTGCCCAAGGGAAGGGGGAGCTGGGGGTCAATGGGGAAGGAGTGAACTGGTGGGTGGGGCTGGGGTCACATCATTCCTCATGCCCCTTCCAGAGCCACGGCGGGAGGTGGGACAGGATGAGATCAGATGAGAAACAGGGACTGGTGCGCTAAAGCTAGGCGGCCTCGGCATCCCCGACCACCGGAAGGAGGGCCGGGGTCCGCTCGGTGCCCTGGTGCCGCTGCTGAGTGGAGAATGGACAGAGGGGTCAGGAGGGGAGGGGAAAGGGGAGGCTGCTGCCGTGACCGGAGACAGACGGTGTGACCAGAGGGGGGCGCTGCAGGGCTGGGCCAGCCCTCCACACCAGGTTATGAGTGATTTTGAGCAGCGAGCTAACCATGGAGGATTTTCAGCAAGAAAGAGTCTGATGACATTTATAAAAATGCAGATTCCTGGGCTTCACTCATACCTGCTGGACTAAAACTCTACAAGGGTGGGCCCTGGTAATCTGCCTGTGCGGACACACGGACAATAACAGATGTGATCTTGTAGGAGAGGATGGTGAGAGGGAGAGACAGAGACACAGAGACAGAGAGAGACAGGCAGCAGAGACAAAAGCTGTCCAGGCTCCGGGCGCTGCCCAGTGAGAAGCGGTGGCCGGTGTGACGGGGAGGAGCCCCACAGAATGAAGGTGGCAGAGATGGCCGGGAGGGGCCAGGACAGATGAGCCCCAAAAGCTCCTGCAGGAAGGGACTGGATGCAAAAGCGCCCAAAGGTCACGGACACACACCTTTGGGCGGAGGGGGTAGATGTACAGCATAATCACCCCTATTCTCACTGGAACTGCCAAGTTGGGGCTCCACAGAAATTGAGTGGAGGTGGGGGGGGGGTCTTAGACTCCAAAGATCCAGTTTTGGAAAGAACTCTAGGAACTGAGTTGAGCTTGATGTGGAGGCAGAGAACTGACCCCCTATTCCACTGATCCCTTAACACCAAGCTTGGGCGGTTTGCAAAAGAAGATGAGGGGCGCCACCTGGTGGTTAAAGCCATGGCCGTGGCCCAGGTCAGGTTAACACAGTGTCCTGGGTGCAGAACTGTCCCTGTAGGTCACCTCTGTTCTTTTAAGTGTTTGTAGGTGCCCAATTAATACATATGCTCTGCAGGGAAAGTGAAAGGCCTCTGGCAAGAAACCGACTCCTGGAATTTCTCAGCCAGAGCGACTGACTTCCTTCTAGATTTCTCCACATGCAAGTAGGTATTTTCGAATCCAAAAATGTGAATCACACCCCACAGACAGTTCTCTGATCTGCTGCTGAGTGTGACCCACGTGCCACGAGATGGTGGCTGTCTTGTGTTAGTGAATATTCTTTTACAACATTATTGGAGCAGCTGTGCATATACTTTGGGTGTGACTAGGGTTGACTCGGGGCCAGCTCAGTACCTCAGGTTGAATTTATAGGAGCAAAGTGAGTTTTTCAGAATGTTTTGTTACTGTTCTTTCTTCCCTGGAGCTCCTGCAGGGGCCTGTGGTACAGGGTGTCATTAAGTCACACCAGATTAGATCCACCGTTTGCTATCGGCGTGGGGAGCTATGAGCAGCGTGACGGCAGCAGCCACACCCCCCGGCGTCTCCCAAGGGCTCACTGCATGTCAGGCTCTGCTGCAGAACTTGCCACGGATTTGTCTCACTTAAACCCCTTTCCGTTTTGCAGATCGGGAAGCCAAGGCTCAGAGAGAGTGAAGAACGCTTCCAAACGCATGTACCTGGCAGGTGGCTGAGCCTGATGGGGCCCTTGCCTGCCTGCTTCTCTGGGCTGGGCCCAAAGAGGCCACACCTGGCAGTGTGGCCGTGGGGCCATGTATGTGAGATAGTGGGGAGGGGTTGCCCTGGTGGGAGGTTTGTTTACCTCTGCCATGGGATGCAGGCTGGCTGTATTCAGACAGAGTTGTCACTTTTGAGTACTGCACCCTCACCAGTGAGGACGCCCAACCCCACCTCCTCACCTCTTAGACCAGAGGCGTTCCCAAGCATGAGATGGGCCTTCCGCGTACAAAGGATTTATTTTACCCCCTCCACTTTGTCTTCATCCACGTTGTCCCTTGGGTTTAATCCTGGCTGTGTGACCTTGGGCAAGTAGCTTAACCTCTCTGTGCCTCAGTATTTTCAGCGTGAGAATCCTTCACAGACTGGACGAAAGATGTAAATGAGTTAGTACAAGGAGTCCCATAAACGTCAGCTCCTCTGGGAGCTCAGGGCCACAACACTACAGGTGAGGTCCTTCGGACTCCTGTAGGATCTAGGGGGGGGTAACTTTTGGGGGTCTCAGATTACAGGGGTATTCTCCACCAGGGAAGAAAATCGGTCCTTGTAGAACATTGAGTTTTCGATGTTAGGGAGCTGGTATTGGCGGGAAAGGAGGCCTACTGGGGAGGGCAGTGCAGGAACTTAATGTGGGGTTTGTGGACAAGCTTAGGGTGCTGCGTACTACCCAAAGCCATGGGAGAAATATTGTCTGTCTGACCATTCCGGGAAGACCCTGAAAATTCACAATCTCAGCCAGAGGACAGCCGAACAGCAGCGAGGCAGTCAATGGCCAGCAGAGGGCGCTCGGCCCAAGGCTGTGAAAGGCTGGCGGCTGGTTCAGCTGGAGGCTCGGCGGGAAGGTGCCGGCAGCGATTTGGCTGGGACCTCGCTGGGGCTCTCCTTCCGCCAGACGACTTTCTACTACAGACACCAACCAGAGGGTGGAGCTGGATGGGGGGCTACTCCTATCCATGGGGCTTCTAGGGTCACAACTACGCGGTGGTTCGTTTGTGCCGTGGACGTGCCCAGCTCCTTGGCATAAATAACGTGGGGCTTTAGAAAATACCCCTGCCCAGGCCCCATCTTCAGAAGCCATCTTCAGTGGCTCTGGGGTGGGTCCAGACAGATGTCTCCAGGGCTGAACACCACTGCGCAGGTTCTCATTTCTCATTTGACCCTCCTGATGAATTCCTGGGGAGGCGCTGTCCTTATCTGCACCCCTTTTACAGAGCAGGAGCCCAGGGCCACCAGTGCTGGGACTTACCTGAGGCAGCACTCAGGTCGCATCCTGGGCTGCGATGCCAAGCCCCGAGCATTCTTTACCTTCATAATATTAATACTGACAGCACCACCTCGGGCGGGCTTTCTCGTCCTCAGCACTGCTGGGTGGTTTTCTGTGATGGGAGGTTGTCTTGCCTAGCTGTGTATTAGGCTGAATAAGGACCTCCCTACCGGCCTCTCGCCCCCGCAACAAGGTCCACGCTCTAATCCCCACAAGCTGTGAGTATGGCAACGTCTATGGAGAAGCCAGCTCTGCAGATGTGATTAAGCATCTGGAGATGGGAGGTCATCCTGGATTGTCAGGGCGGGCCTGAAATAATCACAAGGGTCCTTATAAGAGGTGAGGGGGAGGGGGTGAGAGGAAGAGGGAGATTGGAAGATGTGGAGATCCTGGTTTGGAGGTAGAGCGGAAAGGGTCACGGCTGTGGGAGGCGGGCAGCTCTCAAAGCTGGAAAAGACCAACCTCCCGGAGGAACCGGTTCTGCCCACACTCTGACTTCCACTCAGCGAAGCCCGAGGGGACGTCTCACCTCCAGACTGTAAGATAATAAGTTTGTGTTTACACCTCTTCCTTTGAGGCAATTTGTTACAACAGCCATGGGAAACCGCCCCCTTCTTCCTCCCCCACCCACCCCTGACAATCAGAAATGTTTCCTGACTTGCTACGTGTCCCCTGGGTGGGCAGGACGTGGGCCCCAAGGGGGAATCACTGAACTGAAGTTACTCTGCTGAGTTTTCCCATATGTGGACTGGCCTCTTACTGGGGGTGGGGTGGGGTGTGCATGCAAAGAAAGCCTTCCAGCCATTTCACTGGAAACAGTCCTGGTCCTCATAGACTGTCTCTCTTAATGAGAACCCCCGGGGTCAGCAAAGCCAGGGGAAAGCATTTTCCCTGAGAATCCTGGAGGCTTTTCCTCTCTCCTCCAGGCTGCTGTGGGGCCATCCTGTCATTTGAACTGCAACATAATTTTTGACATGTGATCCTCCCCCCCTCCTTTTAATCTCTGAAGGCTTTTAACATCTTCTCTTTATCCCTAGTTTTCCAAAATTTCATTATAACAAGTCCCTTGGTTGAGGCTTTGTAGTCACTATGCCAAGTATTAGGAAGGTTTTTCCATCCAGAAATTTAAAATTCTTCGTTTGAGGACTTTTGTTTTTGTTTCTATTTTGATAATCATACCTCCTACTTTATCCATACTGCCCACTTATGAGATATAGGGCTTACTCCTGTAAATGCCTCACCTCTGTTATTGTCCATTTTATAAACGAATCTTTATCAACTTTCCAGAAAAGTTTTCTCATTGTCTTCTGACTCTTCTATTTTCTTTTCTTTTTTAATTTCAGCTTTCATTCTGAAAATGTCAAGGAGCTTGTCCTCATTCTCCTAAACTTCCTTTTTTGAGAAAACCATTCTTGTTTCCTGGTTGTAATATTCTCTCCTCCCTTGGAAGGTGTGAGTGATAGAGCTCTGACGTTTCCTTCTGTTCACTGCATTTTCTCTAGTTCCTCATAATCCCTCTTATGTTTGTTTGCTTTTTGTCTGACCTTCAAGTTGGAAGCTTTTTTTCCAATGTCTTGTGAAATATTTTTTAAAATATAAGGTCTACCGGAAAGTTCTGTCCGTTTCTATCACAAGTTTCGACACGTAAGCATCTGTTTATTTGGCGCATGTGTGCCTCTCTATTTTTATCACTTAATGTATACATACTGATGTAGCAAGTTAACTAAAACAAAGTTGATTCACGTTAGTCTTATGTGTGAAGCAATAGTGTACCCATGGCTACTGATAAAGTTCATTTACGCCACTGTAATTTTTACAAATTTCAACAAGGAAGAAATGCTACAGAAGCATGTCTGTCGCATCCACCATATTCCTCGGACTTAGCACCCGCCGACTATCACTTGTTTTTGTCCTTACAAAATTTTTTGAAGAGCAAAAAATTCAAAAATAAAGAAGATATCAAACAAGCACTGGTTCAATTTTTCACATCAAAAGATAAAAACATTTTTCAAATATGGGATATACAAATTGCCCTCACACTGGCAAGAAATCATTAATAATAATGGCAATTATATTATTTAATAAAGTTTATTGATGTAAGAAAAATTTGTATTTTGTTTTATTCCAAAAACAGACAGAACTTTCCGGTAGACCTTATATAATTCAACTTGAGTAGAACTTCTCTGTAATTTACAGGCTACTAACGGTCCCATACCTGCCCACCATACATACTCCCCCATTTTAAGCCACATAGATCCACTGATTGCACCTTGTCCTCCAAACATTCTGTGAAAGAGGCAGAGAAGAATTCTTGGTGTTGTATGAAATAGGAACAGATGCACAGAGAGGGTTAAATGACCGGGCGCCGACACAAATCCACGGAGTGACTCAACTTCATGACCGTCTCTCAAATGAAGTGCTTTCTCTTTCCTTCAATAAAGAAAGCCCTTCCGTGTTCAGAGAACCCTAGGAAGAAGCACCCACACCCCCTGCCTGAAGTAGACACCTGCCCTTTGCCAGCTCAGCTCCTTTCCCCGCCCTCTCCTTCCTGGGGAATAGGCCTAGGTGGATGACCTCACTTCCCCCACCACATCAGTCAATCAAAGTACTTTCTTCTCCCTGATTGGTTCCAGAGTCAGCGTGTGAATCAGGCTCAATCAATCAGAATCCTCCCTGGAACCTTCTACCAGCAGCATTTTGCTTGAAGAGTCTCCTTCCTGCTTCGGTTGCTAAGTTGGCAGGCCATAAGCCTTGGGCAACTGGTGGCCACACAGAGTCAGAAATGGAGAGAAAGGGGCCTAAAAATAGTGCTTGAATCCCTGGATCCAGCCATTCCTGAAGCGAGTATCCCTAGATTTTTCTATTGCATCAGAGAATAGATTCCCCTTTTTAAGACTATGTAGCTGAGTGTCTGTCATTTGCAGCCCAAATGCTCCTGAATTACTCCCTAGACTCTTTTTTTGCTGTAAGCTTCTAATGCTGTCGGTCTGCCAAAACCCCACAGGTGAAGAGTTATATCTGGGCTCACCTGAGACCAGCAGGGAAGGTGGGATAAGGAAATAGAACTTCCTTTGTGAGAAGGTCATGGTGGTTTTGGAAAATCACTTCTAACTTCTGCGACAAATTCCTCCTCCCCACACCTGCCCCCTGCCCAACTTCTGGGGCGGCAAGGTCTGTGTGCCCAGAGAAGGGAACATGGGGGGTGGGTGTACTAGTGACGGCCAGGAGTGGGGGATGGACACACTTAATCATTCTCTGCTCTTAATGGTAGCTAGCCAATTTTCTTCCTGAAGAGACCAGAGTTGACCTCCACCTCCAGTCCCCATGAACGGCAGACAATGCTGTGGCAGCATGTTTATGACAAATTAATGACACAGAGAGGAAGTCTCACTGGCGGAATGGGCGTTCTGGTTTGGGCTGGTGGTGGGAGCGCAGGCGGGGCGCGGAGATGCTTTCTGATCGTTGCTGACAGGGGCCTGGTTAACCACAGACCGTGGGGAAGCTTGGAGGCACGCAGTGGGTTTTCAGCTCACCACAGAGGGGAGACGCGGCCAGAAGCTGTGAGCCGAAGCTGATTTCAAGCTCCTAGACTTGGTGGCGCACCGGATACCCCAGGCGAGGGTAACTCGGGGGCCCAGGTCCCCGTGGTGGTCGAGATAACTTTGCCCCCTGTAGGCTGAGCAATTTCAGCCCATGGGACGAGCCCCTTCCCCACACCCTGCCACTGGTGGCTCTCTCTCCCAGCATCTGTCGGAGTGTTTCGCCCTGGGGCTGTGTGTTCTGAACCCCACGTCCTCAGGACCTCATGCTGAGGTCAGTCCACTCAGGGGCCGTCTTCCGTGGCATCTGGACCTCTGCTTTCAAGAGTCACAGCTTCCAGATGGGCGGTGAACGTGGACATGTCGGGATCAGCCTGGCCAGCGTCGTGAGGGAGCTCACCTCTGGGCTCTGCAGCTTCAGACTGAGGGGCTGGGGAAGAGAGCGAGCCAGAGGTGCGTGTGAGCCGCCTTGCCTTGACTAGCCAAGGCAACTTCGCTCACCAGGACCCAGGCCACTGTCCTCAGACACAGGCCTGGCCTCATGTCCCCATTTCAGAGGCCCTGTTCTTTCTAACCTGGACCATTACAGCAATTCCCTGCTTCCCCCAAACTCCCCCTTTGCTGTCCCCAGATTGTCTTCATGGAGACTCTGAAACTGTGCGTTGCACCTGCTAAAACCTTCCAGCGGCTCCACAGCTCACTTCAGATAAGATCTGAAAATTTCTTTCAGGCTTCCTAGCTCTGAGAGACACTGCCCTTGCTCATCAGTTCTCACCCCCTTGCTGTCTGAACAGGTCACCCTCGATTCCCACCTCAGGGCCTTTGCTCATGCTGTTGCCTCCACCTGCACTGCTGTCTCCAGATCTTTGCTTGGCTGCCTCAGGTGCCTCCTCCTCCAAGAGCCTTCTCTACTGCCTGGCGAAGGCAGCTCTTCCCATCGTGACACTGCCTGCCGCTCTCCAGGTTTTCTGTTTTGTACAGTGCTGGTCTTTCTTTGGAAAGCTTGATTGCTCTGTGATTTGTTTCTATTCCCTACTGGACTACAATCCCCATGAGCAGGAAACATTTGTCTGGTCTATTTTGCTCATGACTGTCTTCCCCGGTGAGGGAGCATTTGAGGGTGATGGTGAGGATAGGATCGGTGAATGCATTCCTGAACTGCTTCTTCCTAAACTCTGAAAGATGGCAGGAGGTGGCCACCACATTCCTTTTTGGGAAGAACCAGTGGACTGTGTGACTAAGGGCAGATGGGTGAGAATAAAGAATGAGTATCATGTTCTGGAAGGTTCCAAGGAAGGGCAGTGTCACAGGCAATTGGCCTGAGCAAGCTATTCTTATTGTTATCATTTTACAGGTGGAGAAACAGGCTCAGCGCTCAGGATGGGTTAGGTCTCAGGTTAGAGAGATCTAAACGCACTCCCTCTAACACCGTCTTTACTGTATGACCCTGCACACCCCTCCCCCAGACAGAGGGAAGTCGAAGGCTTGTGCAAGGCTGCTGATCGAACGAATGAACAAATGAATGAATGATGAGAGAGAAAACGCGCAGGGGTCCCACCGCGCCCAGGCTCACCTGTGGCCTCTGTCGGCTCCCCGGGGGACCGGCTGCTGACCTCAGGCTCCGCCCCTCCCCTCAGGCCAGCTGCCCCCAGGCTGACACGCATTCTGTTGCTGTTGCCAATGGTGGTCTCCTCCAGGGAGCAGAAACTGATGCAGACTCTCTGGGCCACGTCCTCTTTCCCCTCGGAGTGAGGTCCCGGTGTGGGCACTGGGGTTTCGAACGAGGAGTCCGGGCCATCAGTGGCGGCAGAGACTGTGGGTCAGCCGAAGAGAGTTGCGGGATGGGTGTGAGCAGCTGGGCGGGGGCCCGGAGACTGATCCCCAGCCTGGCGTTCAAGTCCTCCATGGCAGTCTCTTCTCCCTGAATTTCCCCCCGCCGACCCCCCTCTGTGTCGTCCCTGCACACTTTGTCCACCTGCCCGGGCTCCAGGCTCCGTGGCCCCCTCCCTCCCCCGAGGTGGGCCAGCTTGGGTCCCCCTCCTCCTGCTGCCCAGCTGACCTGGTCCTCCAGGCTGTCTCTGGGACTCGACCACCTCTCCTCCGTCGCCTCCTGCCCCTCCTTCCTCTGCTGCCCGCTGCCCACTGCCCACTGCCCGCACCCAGCAGCCCAGCAGCTTGAGCCCCCTTGCTGTCAGACCCCCCGCGCTCCCCCAACCTCCGGAAACTGTGTCCCTGGCTTTCCTGGGCCAGGCAGGACTCTCTGCTGGCTTTCTCCCCCGGCCTGTCTCTGGGTTACCAGTGACCAGGAGGATCACCCTGGGCCCTCTGGTCCCCGTCGACAGTGCTCGGTAGGGCACCAGGTAGTTAGGGGTCTCCTGTCCTCCAGCCTCCTGGGATGCCATCCCAGCTGGCCATCTGTGTCCCAGCTTCAGCTGGCCCAGTCTCCGCTGCTGCATGCCCATTGCGCAGATGAAACCACTGAGGTCTTCTGAGGGATGTAGGGGTGGGAGCCAAGTGCTAGCCTGAAAGCCCCACCCGCTCTGCTCGGTGGCGCAGACCCTGGTGGAGGGACAGGAACTTCCTCCCGTGCCTTTCTCCCTGCAAAGTCCGTTTTAGGTTCCGCCCAGTGAAGAGCTAAAAGGGGTGGGCTGGCATAGGATTCGCAGCTACCTGGGGGGCTGATGGAGGGCCTCTGGCCAGGGTCCGTGGCCAGTGTGCTGTGAAGGGTCATCTCATTGCTGTGTCCCAGCTGGACCCGTCTGAGCACGGACCTCTCC
Organism: Saccopteryx leptura; assembly: GCF_036850995.1. NCBI lineage: Eukaryota > Metazoa > Chordata > Mammalia > Chiroptera > Emballonuridae > Saccopteryx > Saccopteryx leptura. Next base: position 196,345,225 of record NC_089507.1, on the reverse strand, counting down.
ACGCAGATGTCCTGGGACCCCCAGGATTCAGCCAGGGAACCCTGAGTTGAGGGATCAGCTGGTGCCGGTGGAGGGAGGTAGAGGGGAACCGTGGAACCTGGCAGGAAACACAGGAATATGACCTCTGACCTTCACCCCCTGACCCTCCCAACATGCACACACATGAAGCCCTGGGTGGACTCCATCAGATAGGTGGGCCCAGCAGAACAGTTAGCTGGGGGTTCCTCGTGTTTCTATGACTGGCGCCCGGGATGACCTTGGGGCACTCACAACCCAAACAGTGAGCACATCCTGGCTTCCTGGTTTTTCTTGGTCCTCTGAGTCCCTCGGGAGAGTCCCCTTTGGGTGTTAATGCATCTTTAATGAGTGCTCAGAGCGTCTGACACCTTTATTTTCTCAGTATTTATTTTTATGGTGACCTCCCTGGTTTTCAGCATAAGGTAATGTTATACAAATTTACTTTAAAATGAATTTGAGTAGAATGTAAGGGAAATAAGTCAAGAACATTAAGTCAATAATTGGACATGGGCGTGGCCAGAACTGGGCGGGGGAGCTCAGAGGACTGAAGTTGGGCAAATGTTGATCTAGATTCTAGAACAAAGTTCCTCATCTCAGAGTTGGAGAAATGGAGGCCCACAGTGGGTTCTCTTGAGGTCACAGGGAGTGTTTTCAACTTTGGGGCTGATGCTGTCACTTGTGTCCCACGGCTGGACTGAGGGGTGGTCCTGTCCCCTCTCACTACAGTGTCTGGCAGGACCATATTTCATCAAAATTAGGATGCCGCTGGTGAGACGCATTCCAATTTCTGAGATGTTAAAGTGTGGGAATAAAACTGTGTCTCAGAATAAACAAAACACTGCAATGACCCCTTGTGTTAGTCTACTGAGGGACAGTGAACTGAACTGCTTCTCATGGAAAAATATTGGGTCCCCTGGAAAATGAGGCAAAAGGTATCAGAATGAAGGGAAATCAGGTGGGGTTTGATCCAGGTGCAAAAAAAAAAGACATCCTTGTTTTCAGGAGGCCAGGATGGAGCACCTTGGCGATCCGAAAGCCGCCCTTTCTCCTTGGCGAGCTGAGTGGCCCTGTTCCCTGCACCCACCCAAACAGCGGCTGCCCTCAGAGGTCCCTGCCTCTGGTGTCTCTCGGAGGACTCACCATGCTCCCCAGAGGCCGTCTGTCTCACCATGATGTTCCCATGTCCAATCTGGATGGCTTCAGAGTTCTGGACGGAAATGTGGCTGTTTGGTCCGTTCTGACAGATCATGTTGAGTGGGTTTTGTTGGTAAATGACTGTGGTGGACTGACTTATTTCTCTAGAAGCTTCTGCAAAATAAATACTTCACTCAATCCCTCTGCACCTCTCGAGGAGTCAGAGGTTGCAAAGGCCAGCTGGCAGCACCAGAGTCTCCCGGAAACCTTGGAAACACAGACTTCCAGGTGCCCACCCCGCGAGAGCTGGGTCAGTAGGTGCTGGGTGGGACCCAGGAACTGGCACGTTTGACAGATGCCACAAGCATCTCTGATGACCCTCCCTTGGACATCATCAGTTCAGGTCACTCTCCCTGTGTGTCCTCCACCAGCCAGGGAGAACCGAGGGTCTCAGTGAGAAGGGACGTCTACCCCGTGTGGGCCAGGTGGGCCCTTGCCTGGGGCTTTGCTGACCGCCCACACAGGGCCACATTCCCACCTTCGTGGATGACAGGCTCTTGTGGGCACCCTCCTCCATTAAAAACAAACATTTAAAATGACATGTTATGAACTGCATTAGAATAAAGACAAATATAATTTAGGCTAGAGTCATTATTAGCTATTCATTATTATTATAACGCTCACTTTTTTCCTTCTGATTTTAAGAGAAATCAGAACACTTCTGAGGGCTTGTGAAAGGATTGTGGGCTCTAGGCCCTGTGCCTGATGCCCCTTATAGATAAGTCACCCTGGGACACCCCTGCGGCTGGAGGAAAAGCCCAGCCTGGTCTTCTCCTCCAGCAACTTCAAAATTCCACGCTGGGCCAAGGGCTTACAGAAGACTGTTAGCAGATGCAGGCTGAGCCTTCCACCCGGGACTGGTACAGTCAGGAGTGGACCGCCCCCTCCCAGCCCCTTGCCTTCTGTGAGTACACCTCGGTCACGCCTTCAGGAAGTCCTCCCTTGTCATTCCCCCCAGTATACCCCTTCCTCCTGGAACCAGTGACGGGGCCGGCAAGACCACTGCGAGTTTCTGGCAGGTTCTGAAGGTTTGGATCAGGTCAAGTGCCTAGCAGGATGCCCAGCCAGGACCAGCTGCTGGGCATGAGGGTGTCTCCTCCTCGGCCCTGCGCAGCTGTGGGAGGCAGGGGAGGGCGTACCTGGTTGGTAAATCGCCCAGGCACGCGCATTCTTGTCGTAGTCCAGAAGGCGCTTCTCCTTCATGGTATACAAGTCCGGGTTGACTTCTTTTGCCGTCTTCATCCCCAGGGACTTGGCGATGACCAGAGCCTTACAGGGCCCACCGGATTCCAGAAATGTGTAGATCCTTTCCTCTGGGAGGCAGGACAGCAGATGGGTAAGGAGGACCCCCAGGGTCTGCGTCTGCTCCGCTGCTCGCCAGCTGTGTGACCCCGGGCGGACCCAGCCCCTCTGTGCCCGGCCCCAACCCTGTACAACCTTCATGAACAAACTGCCCAGAGTTGCCCTGAGGACCACTGTGGAGGCTGAGTGTGGCCTCTGAGCACCTTGTGGGAGCCTCCCAGTGGGCGGGTCAAGGCCCTCGAACACTCAAACATCTCAAGTGGCCACGGAGAGTTTGGGGGTCAGAGGAAAGGAGACTCTCGTTCCAGGACCTGTAAGGAAATCGGGATGCTTACGCTGCTCAGTGAGCTGAGAGCCATGTTTTTCCTGAACTGCAACGGTGTCCCGCTGGGGCCTCTCTACTGGAGAAAGAAAGACGCGTCAGGGGGTGGAGGAACAGGAGAGGGGACAGAGACTCCCAGATGAATCTAGGGTTCAGTAGATGTGACTTCAAATCCTGCCCTGCCTCCCTTTCCAGCTGTGGCTCCCCTGCCACCTCACTTCTCTGGGGCAGGGGGTGAACCGTGGGCACCAGCCAGGCCAGCCCATTGTAAGTACTTGACAAACGTCGCTCTTCTGGTCTGTGGCCTACTGAACTAGATAAGAGTATCTAACGTGATAGGTTTGTTCTGTTATTTTTATGATTATCGCTGTTATTGTCATCTTCATTACTTTCTGTTCTTATTATTATATTTCGCTGAGCACCTACTATGTGCTGCCACGAGGCTGAACCCTTTGCATCTAATCCTCTTGCAACTCTACAAAGCAGCCCTACTGTGATCTCCATTGGCCGGAAAAGGAAGTCAAGGCACGGGGAGGGGACATTATGCACCCCCGAGGGGCAGAGGCTGTGTTCAAACCCAGGCCCAAATCCAGGCTTGCCAGTGGCCGGGGCTGCTGGTGCTGGGTCCCACCTGCCCCCCCCAAGATGGCAGGTTACCATGGCTGGGCCGGGCCAGCTTTGTGGGAGCTGTTTCTCCAGTTCCACCCTCGCCCAAGCACCACATGGCGAGGCCCACAGAGGCCACTTGCAACTCTTCCTTCATTCGGTAGAGAACTTGGTTGACTTTCTTCTTGGTCACTTGGCATTCCTTTGCCAGCTGAGCAGTCTTCACAGGGGAGCCAGCATCTCTCAACACCTGCAGGATCTTCTGCTCGAGGTCTGGGAGAGGAGAAGGGCAGGGAGAGAGCTGAGTGCCCCACGTGGCAGCCTGGACTGGAGACTTGAAGGCAGGGGAGGCCCCCGTGACAAAGACCTGGGGTAGAGATGCAAGCAGACACCTGCCAACAAAACCTCTATTCAGCGAGGGGCACGTGGGCTGGTTAGAAATGACCTGGGCTGGACAGTCTGGTAGCCAGAGGAGGTGCCAGGCTTTTCATGTGTCCTCCAGCTGCTCTGAGTGGCTCCCGGGCAGGAGGACACTTAGTTCTCAGGGGTCCTCAGAGCAGAGGGGAGTGGAGGGGGCAGGGTGGGAGAGTGAGGGCCGGAGAGCAGGAGAGAGGGGGAGGGGAGTAGAGGGAGTGGGGGGAAGGGGAAGGGCAGTGGGATAGAGACCCCAGCCCGGGAGGCATGCCACTGTTCCCAGATACCAGCCTCCTCCGCCCTTTGAAGGTGGCCTTCCCCTTGGGCTCGCCATCCTCATCAGGGGACCAGGGGTGTGCCACTCATCCAAGCCAGAGCCTGACAGGAGAAACATCTCTCTCCCTGGTGCCCCCCAGGGAGCCGAAGAATGCTGCTCCTGGCTCTCTCGAGTCCCCTCTTCTCTGCTTCCGCCTCCTCCCGGGCAGGGTCCCACAGACCAAGCCAGCCGCTCTGCAGAACGTGTGAGGACAGGATGGTGCAGACACGGCGCCCCAGCACCCAGGGAGCTGCAAAGGGCCCCTATGGGTGGCAGCCTAGCCCATCGCCAGGAACTGTCTGCCCCCAAGAACCCCAAGGGAAATGCAAAGTAGGGCCCTTCTAGGGAGGTCTGGGTCTCCCTCCAGGGTGCTGGCCCTGTCTGATCCTCTGCCTCCTGGGTGTTCCTCAGGTCCTTTGGTGGCAGTACTGTGGGGGAAGGGAAAACCCAGGTCTGGACTCTACAGCTGGAGGCTGCAGCTTGCCTTTGAGGTCAAGTGTTGTTGTCCTTGCCAGGAGGTGAAGTGCAATTAGAATACCTGGGCATGCCCACCCCTTCACCCATCTTTGTACAATCAACCACACACTTGTTTTGCCTTGTCTTGCAAAGAGGTTTTTGTTTTGTTTGTATTTTTCTGAAGTGAGAAGTGGGGAGGCAGAGAGACAGATTCCCGCATGCGCCCAACCGGGATCCACCCGGCATGCCCACTAGGGGGCGATGCTCTTCTCATTTGGGGTGCTGCCCCGCTGCTACAGGAGCCGTTCTAGCGCCTGAGGCGGAGGCCATGGAGCCATCCTCAGTGCCCGGGCCAACTTGCTCCGATGGAGCCTTGGCTGCAGGAGGGGAAGAGAAAGAGAGAAAGGTGAGGGGGAAGGGGAGAAGCAGATGGACGCCTCTCCTGTGTGCCCTGGCTGGGAATTGAACCCGGACTTCCACTCTACCACTGAGCCAACTGGCAAGGACCGCAAAGAGTTTTGATCCTTGAAAAACTTGCCCCTGGGTGAGCCTCCTCCTGCCCTCCACCAGCTCCCTGACTGCAAAGGAGAGGTGAGATCCTAGATACGCATGAAGGAAGGCCGGCCCCATAGTGGGTCTGGCCCGATGGCAGGCCCTGCCGCAGGCGCTGAGACCTCTAGCAAATAGGAAGTTGTGAAATGGACGAGATAAAAATCACGAGTTGGTAAAGAAAGGAAAACCCACCAGGGAAGAAGTAAAAGTTGGTTACCAAGTGCCCTTGACCAGCACCTGCGTATCCCACTTGGGGAAGTAGGACAGGAACCTGGGAACCAGTCTGGGGCCCTGGGCAAACCTTGCCCTCACCCCACCCCAGCAAACCCTCCTTTTCTCCTTCGTGTTATCTGAGGGCTGGCTGCCTGGGGGTAAATCCCAGCTCCGCCACCTTCTAGCTGTGTGACTTCTCCGTGCCTCAGTTTCTCCGTCTGTGAAGTGGAGGTAATAGCAGCTACTTCAAAGACAGTGGTGAGGCTCAAATGAGCTAATGATAACAACAATCACCCCCCCAACCCTGCCCACCCCCCACAGCCCAGAGCCCCGGAGGCCCTAGAACACAGCCACTCACTCCCAGCAGTGACTGCTGCTGAGGGAAGAATGTCACAGGGGAAACCCACACCTCTTTTCAAGGCGACTTCTCTTGTTTCTCAAAATGAATGTGAAGCCGAGCACTGACCCCCCCAGTGAGTCATTTCACCTCTCAAGGCCTCAGTCAATCACCTCATGCATGAATGGAAACATCACTGCGCTCACCACTGAGGGTGTCGTGAAGTGCCTGGCGAGGTGCTGCCAGGTGCCCAGGGCAGAGCAGGCCTGTGGGCCAGCCTGTGCTCTCCTCCTTTCCGGGTGCTCCAGGGTAGGGTCGCCATCATGGCTGTGATCTGGGCCAAGCAAAGGAGTGCCAGTCTCCGCCCCACCCGAGATTCCCACTGTTCCTTGGAAGGAAGAAAATACCTGTCCCGCCTGGGTCAGCCGCCTGGGCCATGCCGTCAGCAGCTCCTGGGCGCCCAGGGAGACTTGCGGATGGATGCGGTGGCCGGCTCCTGCTCTGTGGCCTTGAGAGGGTGGGCCAGGGCGAGGATGGGTGTTCTTCTGCGGCCAAGCCTGGGGCTCTGGCAGCTGTGACTGGAGGCTGACTCCGCCCAGCAGGTGTCAGCTGTCCACACCCCAGAAAACAGAGGCCCAGCTAGTCCAAACTGATGAATTTTGTGGAGAAAAAGAAAATGAAACTTTCATGTGTATCTTTCGAAAGAAACAAAATCGAAAGCAGACTTGATGAGCCAGAGGAAGTAGGGCGGGGGCTCTGATTAGATGTTGGTAAGGAAGAGCTGAGCAAGGCAAGACCAGACCCCCTGGGCTTGGGGGCTCCCCGAACTTCTAGGCGCCCATCGAGGCCCACCCTGAACTTCTAGGTGCCCATCGAAGCCCACCCTGATACCTGCACACGAGGCTGAGCCACCTGGGTGGGTGGATGGATGCCCGTGATCGTATAAATGACAACTTTTTTAATGAGCACCTACTATGTGCTTTCAAATCTCACATGTACCTCTAACTCCCCTACAGGATAGGGACTGGTACCGGCCTCCTTACTCAGAGGGGAAACGGAGGCTTAGGTCAGTTGGAAATGCTTGGGTTCTAACCCAGCCCCTCCCCACACATTTACTGGCTGTGTGACCTTGGGCAAGTTACTTAACCACTCTGTGCCCCCATTCACTCATCTCGTCAAAAAACAGATACTGCAGGAGGTCAAGTCATTGTGAGGACTCAGGAACCGATAGAGCTGAACAGTCAAAACTTCCAGTGTTACCTACAGATCTGAGCACAACTGGGTACATACATGTTTCAGGATAAAAAACAAACAAAACCCATCACTTTCATAAGTGATCTCAAGCAGTTCAGAGCCACTGTTCTCTTTCAGGTAATAGAATACTGAGAAAAATGAGGCCTACATGCTTGATGTGAGGCAGCCAAGAGAATGAAGAAAGACCAGGAAGTCGTGGGCTCCAGGTGCCAGGTGCAGAGGCCTGGGTGGGCTAGCAGGCATCTGTGCTCCCCTGGGGGACACTCGCCGGCAGCAGTCCTGCAAAGGAAGGGCTAAGAACAGTGATCGCAGCAAGGGAAAGGGGTGCTGAAAGGCTTGTGGGGAAGCTGCCTTTGCAGAGCAAGCAGGAAGAGCCGTGATGCCCAGTCAACATCCAGATCAATTCAATCCGCATCTCTGGGGGCGGGGCCGAGCTTCCCAGGTGATGTCATCTCATGGTGGGGTGGTGGAGCGTTGGGACGACCACTCAATAAAACCAGGAAGCTACAATGATGGTTTTGTCCCTCTTCTTTGTGTAGCCGAAGAAACTGTATCTCTATATGAAATGACACTGTTAATTTTAAATGAGGGGTAGTTACGGGTGTTGAGGAAGATTGTGGAAGGGGTTCCAGCTGAGCCCCCAGTGGACACTGAGAGGCACCGTTCCTGAACTGACCACCAGGTGGCGCCTGTTCACCAACCTGGGTGCCGGCGCATTTCTGCCTGGTCCCTCTGGACCTCCAGCTCATCATCTCCCCAGGGAAACCCAAGTCCATTTGGCCTGACCCTGGCTTTTCCCGCGTCGTCCCTGGCCTCTCGTCCTCACACCTCTTAGTGTGGATGCCCCAGGCCCAGGCTTTGACCCAGGTGCCTAGCCTGGTAGGTTCGTAAGACAGGCTGAGGGCCTCAAGCTTGATCCTCGGGGTCAGGTTGGCTTGTGGAAGGGTCACTTGTGTTTCAGTGGCAAAGGCTCACACACTGAATGGGATTCTCACTTTTAATGCTTTGGATTATCTTTTACTTCTCTTCTTAACTTAAGAGATTTTCAAGGTAATTTTGACTTTAAGGATCGTCTTTACCCCAAATACCAGTGGCTTAACCAATCCAGATGTTTCTTTTCTTCTGCTCTAAAAGTCTAGTCGATAGTCCAGATTGGGTGTGGCACACCATGGTGTTGAGACCCAGGCCCTTCCTACCTTATTGCTCTGCCATTTGTAGCCTTTGTTCTAAGGTTGGCCTTGTATTCTAAGATGGCTGCTCATGCTTCAGCCATCACATCTACATTCCTGCCAGCAGGAAGGAGGAAAGAGAAAAACATTTCCTTTTAAGAACACTTGCAAGTTGCACACACATTCCGCTGACAACTCATTCATCTCCCTGGCAAAGGAGGCTGGGGAAAACGATCTTTATTCTGGGCCGCAATATACCAGCTAAAATTGGGGGCTCTATTCCTTAAAAATATGAGACAATAGATACTGGAGGATATCTAGCTGTCCCTTGCATTGTGAGGTTCTTCTGTTTCTCTGAGGAAAGAGCGAGGATACCTCCTCTGTGCCTTTAGGAATGGCTGTGCACAGGGCCTATTTATGGATCAGACCCGAGACCAAGCTGCAGAGCAATTTCCATGCTCTCGGACCTGCCGCCCGTGTGGAAGGCAGCAGGAGGGAGGGAGGGAGGCAAGGCTGCGGGGCGCCCTTACTCCACCCGGGAGGGGCCTCCGAGGCCGCAGGAGATCCCAGACAGCACCACTGCCTGCTGGAGCCCAAATCTCTTTCTGCCTCAGAAAACACACTTTTTTTCATGGCTTGTGTTTTTCTGGAAACTATTAGAACTTTCTACCCAAACCAGATGATAATAACATGTTACTGATCTTGAGTCTTTATATTTTCTTGCTCTCTCTCCTGTGAAAGAGATATTTTTACTGCACATTGTGTTGGTTAAACCCAGTCTCCTTTCTACCAGGCATCCTGGATGTGATTTTCACATTTTCTCTGTGAATTTATTTCAGGGGTGAGAATGGAAATGTCAGAAGACACCCAATGTGGACAATAAGGGCAAAGGTCTGAGAACCGGAGGTGACCAGAGAGGGATTACACAGGTCACTGGAGCTGCTGGGGGAGGGAGAGGGGCAAATCCCAGGCAGAGCTGTGGCAGCGAAGGCTCTGTTCACTGCCCTTCACGGCAGAGCTCGGTCCTCCGTGTCCACTAGTCACGCAGACCTGGGGCCCTGGTCCTGGCACGCCCACCTTTTAGCCTGCAGCAAGCCACTACTCGTTCGGAGCTTCAGTTGTGGGATTGTTGCAAAGGTTAAACGAGATTAAGCACCCGAAGGAGCTAGCAGAGCACTGAGCATGTAGCATGTGCTCAATAAACAGGAGCTGGTCATATCATCATTATATGACCTCTGGCTGCTCCTCTCCACAGTGACAGAGCCATCCTATTTATTCAGCTGGTCATTTGCCAAACAATTTCTTGTGTATTCCTTTTTTTTTTTTTCTTTTTCTGAAGCTGGAAACGGGGAGAGACAGACTCCCGCATGCGCCCGACCGGGATCCACCCAGCACGCCCACCAGGGAGCGACGATCTGCCCACCAGGGGGCAATGCTCTGCCCCTCTGGGGGGTCACTCTGCGTGACCAGAGCTACTCTTGCACCTGGGGCAGAGGCCAACGAGCCATCCCCAGCGCCCAGGCCATCTTTGCTCCAATGGAGCCTCGCTGCGGGAGGGGAAGAGAGAGACAGAGAGAAAGGAAAGGGGGAGGGGTGGAGAAGCAAATGGGCGCTTCTCCTGTGTGCCCTGGCTGGGAATTGAACCTGGGACTTCTGCACACCAGGCCGACGCTCTACCACTGAGCCAACCGGCCAGGGCTTCTTGTGTATTCTTAATCCCAGGCCACATCCTGGGGCATGCACAGGGCAGGGGGGGAGCAGGAGAAAGGCCTCCTCACTGGTCCCTTGCTCTGCCTCCCCCTCTGGCTGCAGAAGAGGCCACATTACCCAATCCAGGGATTGACAGATGGTTCAGGCTGGGTCCCAGCTTCCCCCGTCCCACTCTCAGCAGCCCCGGTCAGTAAATGAGGACCTGGGCAGGTGGGCGGGGCCAGGGAATTAGCCTTGGTAGTAACTGGAGATTTTTCCCAGGGGCAAAGGAAGGGCCACTGGAGGATTTCCACCCAAGGTGAGGCAGGCATTTGGAAAGGGAGGCCGGGGTTCCAGAGAAACGTGGCAGGAGGTGGGCAAGGGAGAGGGGGTGTGGTCAGCACTGGGTTGTCCTCACACCCTTTCTGTCCCATGAACTTCTTTTGAAAAGCCCTTCCCCATATCCCAACAATTAAATTGGAATGAATTCATATCTACCTTTTATTTTTTTTTATCATCAAATGATTTTAAAAAATAATTTTGCTTCCAAAGTTATTTGCCTACAAGAAATTCATTTAATTTTAACGGGGCCACAAATTCTTCAACAAGTGTCCAGGAAGGAGTCTTGGGATTCCTCTCAAAAGCGAGACGATATCACCTGCAAATTGGTTTCAAATATAATTAAGCGGAATGAGATTTTTTATGATGACTAAACGGAACAATTAATGAACTCGACATGTAAGGTTTTCTAGGCTTTTAATTAAACATGTATTGATTCTGATTTTGCGGTTCCTTCCTTCCCAGCCACCCCCTCCCCTCCCCTAAATTTTTGAACTCACACATTTTCAAAAGCAGCTGGAAGCCTGTGGTACTAAGACTTCCCTGCTCAGAAGGTGAAATGAGTAAAACGGGGAGACACACATCAAAAGAGACAGGCGTCCCTTAGGGTTGTGGTCTGGGGTAAGTGTGGGTGTGGGTTTCGGAGGGGGGAGGATTTGAAGCTGGATTACACAGCCACAGAGCCAGCCCCAGCCCCACGCCTGTGGCTTTCCCTGCACACGCCTGTGAAGAGAAGGCCGGAGTGTCACTCCGAGAATTAAAAAAAAATCCATTTTAAACTTGATCGTTCAATCAAGTTAGATACTTGTAAAGACAAATTTAATTATTTTGAGCTCAATGAAAGCCTTTTAATAAACTGAACATCATGATTTCGGCCCTCTGCTGTCAGGGTTGTTCGTCAAGGCCAAGAGGGGGCAGAGAGGGGAGGTGAAGGGATATTGGGGAGGACTGTGAGGAGGGGGCAGGGTCCCCACATGCACACACACACACACACGCATGCACACATACATACCTATGGACACATGGATGGATATTTCTTTTACAAAGTCATTTGCCCATTTAAACCATTCATTTGTCCCCAACTTGTGTGACTGTGAAGCTTTTATAATATTTTGTTTTATTTTTAGAAACAGTTCTTTTTCTTTGGGACAACTGAACAAAGTGTTAAAGAAAACGCGATGCTGACTTGGCAGACTCTCCGCGTGTTCTGTCTCCCTGGCTGGCTCACAAGTCGTCCCTCAGTCTGAACGTTCCGTCTAGGCTGCGACAGGAAGCCAGACACCATGCCGAAACAGTTTCAACAAACATCAACTCAGAACCAACGCGAAGCGCTGGCTCGGGCACTTCTGCCTTGCCCACTGGTGCAAAGGAGGCAGCATGGTCTACACAACATAGACAGGAGTGTTTTTCCCTCTTTATAAACAGCTTTTTGTTTTTTCAGTATTAATGCATTGATTTGCCCAGTTTAACGGCATCTGCTGTTATTAGCTGCCCAGCACCCAATTCCGTTCTTCTTATAAAATCACTCCAATTTTCCTTTGGAGAATCGCCTCTCTCCCTTCCCATGTGGATGGAAGGGAGCTGACCCCATCTCCAGGTTCAGGGCAGGGCATAGGACCCAAACCTGGCCAATTAGAGCACTCTCTTCTTGTGGCTGCAGTGATTGGTTCAGGGATGGGCACATGACCTAAGGCAGGCCAATGGGATTTTATTCTGGGACTTTTGGTGGAAGAATTGGAAACTAATTTTTTTAAATTTTATTTAGAGCTGTCAGAAATGAACTTGGAGATTAGACTGTGCTTGACAGGGAAATCAGTAGACAGATGAGCAGTGTGATGGTGTGGACAGACACCTTCCTGATGTTATGGGTGCATATCTGGCCCTGGTAGTGTGTGATCTAGCCCAGCTCTGCCCTGTTGCTTTTCAGCCAGAAGAGTCAACAATTCAGACCTAATAAACAAGTTCAGCAGAGTTGCAGGATACAATATCATTATATAAAAATCAGCTGCATTCTTATAGACTGGTAATGAAAAATTGAGAAGTAAAATTTGGAAAACAATTTCATTTACCAAAGAATCAAAAAAGAATAAATTACTTAGAAATAAATTTAGGGGGTAGAAAAGCGTAAGACGTACACTGAGAACAACAGAACATTGCTGAAAGCAAGTTAAGTGAGTTTTACATAAATGGAATGGCCCTCTGTGTTCATGGATTGGAAGACTTAATATTGTTAAGATAACAGTGGTCCCCAAGTTGACCAACAGATTCAATGTAATACTTATTGGTATCCCAGTGGGCTGTTTTAAAGAAATTGAATAGCTAATCCTCAAATTCATATGGGTCCTGGAATATGAAAAACAATCTTGAAATACAAAATTGGGGAATAGAAAAGTCTTGAAAGTTTCTACAAAGTTACAGTAACAAAGGCTGTGTAGAGCTGACATGAGGAGAGACACAGCTCAGTGACTTGGAATGGGGAATCCAGAAATAAACCCGTACCGTAGATTGATTTTTGATAAGACGCCAAGACGATTTAATAGGAGAAAGAAGAGTCTTTTTAATAAATGATGCAAGGAAAACTGGACATCCACATGCAATAGAAAGGGCCGGGACCCCTACCTTATGCCAAATACAAAAATTGACTCAAAATAGATTGAAGACCTATATAGAAGAGTTAAACCTATAAACCTCTTAGAGGAAACAGATGTAAATCTGCTTAACCTTGGATTTGCCTTGCTTTCTTAAATATTTATATAATACCAAAAAAAAAAAAAACAAAACAAAAAAAACCCACACAAAAACCCACAAACCAACCAACAAAAAAGCAAACAAATAAATAAATAAGCTGGGCTTAATGAAAATTAAAACCTTTTGTGCTTCCAAGGACACTATCAGGAAAGTGAAGAGACAGCACAGAGACTGGGAGGGTCATCTGCTAACTGTATCTCTAATAGGGATCTGGTATCCAGAATATGTAAATGTTACAACTCAACAATAAAAAGACAAATCACCCAAATAAAACATGGGCAAAGGGTTTGACTAGACATTTCCTCAATGAGGAGATGCAACATTCGATAAGCAGGAGAAAACTGGCACGCCACCATTTGTCATCAGGGAAATGCAGGTTGAAAACACAATGAGATACCACCTCGCATCCACTAGGATGGCCTTGATATTAATAGTAGTAATAATGTTTTTTTAGGCATGGGGGGGATAGTGAGATAGACTCCTACATGTTTCCCGACTGGGATCAACCTGGCAACCCCTGTCTTAGGCCAATGTTCGAGTACCGGGCTATTTTTAGTGCCTGAGGCTGAGGCACTCAGACCAACCAAACTAGCCTCAGTGCCCAGGGCCAGGCTTGAACCAATTGAGCCACTGGCTGTGAAAGGGGAAGAGAGAGAGAAGGGGGAGAGGGATGGGGAGAGGAGCTGATGGTCATTTGTCCTGTGTGCCCTGACCAGGAATTGAACCCAAGGACGTTCACACACCAGGCCAATGCTCTATGGACTGAGCCACCAGCCAGAGCCGATAGTAATAATGTTTAAAAAGGAAAATAGCAAATGTTGGTGAGGACGTGGGGAAACTGGCACCCTCGCACAATGCTGGTATAATGAAAATTGGTGCTGCTGATGAGGAAGACAGCCTGGCAGTTCCTCAGAAAGTTAAACATAAAATTACCCCATGACCCAGCCAGTTAGTTCCTCTTTGAGGTCTATATCCAAGTGACATGAGAACGTATGTCCATACCAGAATTTGAATATGAATATTCAGAGCAGTAGTGCTCACACTAGCCCAAATGTTCATCAGCTGGTGAATGGAGGCACAAACGTAATAACATATCCATCCAATGGGATGTTACTCAACCAAAAAGAATGTATTGATGCCTGCTACAACATGAATGAAGCTTGCGAGGCCTTATGCTAAGTCAAAGAAACCAGCCACATAATATAAGAGAAAGATCACATATTGTATGACTCTACTTATATGAAATGTTTAAAGTAGGTAAATCCACGGAAACGGAGAGTGGATTAGTGGTTGCTGGGCACTGGGGGACGGGAAATGAGCCGGTGACTGCGAATGAGAGTGATGTTTCACTGGGGATGATGTTTATGTTCTGGAATTAGGTAGAGGTGATGGTTGCACAGCTTTGCGCCCACACGAAAACCCACTGCATTGTACATTTAAAAAGGTGAATTTTATAGTCCATAAATTTTTTTATTTTTACTTTTTTTTTTCTTTTTTTCCTTTTCTGAAGTTGGAAACGGGGAGGCAGTCAGACAGACTCCCGCATGTGCCCGACAGGGATCCACCTGGCACGCCCACCAGGGGGCGATGCTCTGTCCATCTTGGGGCGTCGCTCTGCCACAATCAGAGCCATTCTAGCGCCTGAGGCAGAGGCCACAGAGCCTTCCTCAGCGCCCGGGCAAACTGCTCCAATGGAGCCTTAGCTGCGGGAGGAGAAGAGAGAGACAGAGAGGAAGGAGAGGGGGAGGGGTGGAGAAGCAGATGGGCGCCTCTCCTGTGTACCCTGACCGGGAATCGAACCTGGGACACCCACATGTCAGGCTGATGCTCTACCACTGAGCCAACCGGCCAGGGCCTATAGTCCATAAATGTTATCTCAACTTCTCAAAATGAAAACAGAGAGAGATACAGGGAACTTCTGATTTCAGTTCTGACATGCAGACAGCCTGGACTTCAACACTCTCATCCTTACAAGAAAGAACAGGTGAACAAACTAAAAATCAACAACTTTTCTTTACCCACCAGAGAACTGAGGCCCCAGGACAAAGCTCTGCCTTCGGGGCCATTGTGCAGGGCTGTGAGGGACTCAGCCTCCCCTCTAGGGCATCCCTTTGCTGGTCTGTGCAGGAGCCCTGCCAAGGCCCCTGGTGGCCTGTGTTCACGCAGGCTCCTGGTTCACCTTCTCCCCTCCTTTTCTTTCTCATCTCTCTAAACTCAAAAATCTAGCCTTCAATAAACCCCCCTCTTGCTTCTAACAGCTCACTCTTGCCCTCGTCGTATTGTGCTGAGGTCCCAGGTGAGTTCTTTGAGGTCTGGGGCTGGGTCTGATGCATGCTACCCCCAGTGGTCTCCTCAGCTCAGCAGCTAAACCAGCAGCCACCTTCTGTCAATAACTTAGCATCGTGCTGATAACCTCAGAGATACTCAGCAAATATCGGCTGCTCTGAGTTCAGTCATTATTCTGGATGGATATGGCTATACTGCTTGGGTTGTTCTCAAGGGCGGGGCATCTCCTTTTCATTAGAACCCAAGGTTCCCCTCTCTGGCTGGGCAAGGCTCTGCTCTGTCCCGACTACCTGATGGAGGTGGGCCTGCCTGTGTGCTCAGCCGAGAACCTGCAAACTGATCCAGAAGTTTCCAGGGGCAGCTGATGATATGAAAACCCTTTTTGGGAGCCTATTATTATTTTATATTAATAAAGGTGGTTAACATTTGTGCGGGCTGGGCACCCTTTCGAGGGCTTACAGGCATTATCTTATCAGACACCGGGTGCAACCAGCTCACAGGTCTCTCCATCAACCCGTTCTATAGATGAGGTGGCTGGGGGGTCAGGAAGGGAGTGACCTCAAGTAAGAAGCACCCGGCTCTGGAGCCACACTGGGGCACAGTGTGTGGTGCCTGCCCTGCTCTTCGCACTGGAGAGTTCAGCTCTTTAGGTTTCTCCCCAAGTCTTTGTAGTCGCTGAGGATTTTGTGCACCAGAGACAGAGAGCCGGTGATACAGATGTGTGCTGACTTCTGCCTCTATGCAGTGGGGGGAGGGTCATGAGCCCATGGTCCAAAGCTTAGGAAACCTTAGGACTGAGGCCAAACTGGTCATCCCCAAGGGTTACAGACTCTGTTTAAAAGATTAAAGACACTAGCCTGACCAGGCGGTGGCGCAGTTGGATAGAGCGTCAGACTGGGATGCGGAAGGACCCAGGTTCGAGACCCCGAGGTTGCCAGCGTGAGCGCGGGCTCATCTGGTTTGAGCAAAGCTCACCAGCTTGGACCCAAGGTCACTGGCTCAAGCAAGGGGTCACTCAGTCTGCTGAAGGCCCGCGGTCATGGCACATATGAGAAAGCAATCAATGAACAACTATGGTGTCGCAACGAAAAACTGATGATTGATGCTTCTCATCTCTCTCCATTCCTGTCTGTCTGTTCCTGTCTATCCCTCTATCTGACTCTCTCTCTGTCCCTATAAAAAAATTAAAAAAAAAAATAAAAGATTAAAGACATTAAAGAGAAATAAACCAGATTTTCTGTTGTAGTCACTGTGGGTGCCCCGCTCAGACCCCTTGGAGTCGCTTTCAGGGTTCTGTGATCCGTTTCTGTTCTGTCCTTCTCCCAACTTGCTGAACTGTCTCTGCTGGGAGACAGCCATACGCATCCCCTCAGACAGGGGCCCGCCCCCGAGTTTACTGCTGGAAGTGCTCTACCTCAGACAGTTCCTTCCTTGCAGACCTTTACCAGAGCTTTTGTCATGCTATGGTGATTAATGATTTTCCAAGTATGAGGAAAAGTAGGCAATGTTTTGGAAATTCTTTGAACTCAAATACTATCTCCCTTGTTAAAACCACCTGCCTGAACACGTGTTTGCACTGGGCTCCCTGCTCTAAAACAGAGGAGGAATTGGTCCAGGTCACACGGCCGTTCTGAGGGATCCTGGGGTGGAGCAGTGGGGTGCAGGGGAATGACCAAAAAATAAAAATAAATAAATAAATAAGGCAGCCTCATTCCAAAGAATTGTAAAATTTATTGTATAAGTATTGCAGCTTTTCAGAATGTCATCATTGCCACTAATGATTATTGATACACAACAAGCGATTTCATCAGGCCTGTGGATTGGCATCCAGACAGAGTTTTACGCAGCAGCGACGTGGGCCCTGCACTCAGCGTGCCACAGAGGTGACAGTTTAACAGAACTCGGTAAACAGGGCGGCAAAGGCGAGCGGCTCCAAAGCCGAGCGCACCGCGCGAAAGCGTGGCCACCGGCACGACCCCCGCGGAGTCAGGCAGGCAAACGAGAGCGCGGCGTCCTCAGCTCCACAGTCCAGCAGCATTGCAACATTTGAGGTGAGCATTCCGGAGGAAAAAAAACAAAAAACTTCTTTCCTTATCATCAGAATGTTCCATGGATCTGGAAGCTTTGTGTTGCATGGAGAGAAGGAAAGAGCTCTCTGAAACGCACACTTCAGAGCAGACAGACAAGGGCAGGGAACGGATTCAGGGCTCGCCCGCCCAACGCGCACTGGACAGGGAAGAGAAGTCATTTCAGCTCTTTGCACAAACACTGGGCTTTGGAGGAACACGGATGGGTCTTAGTGGACTTTGCCAAGTCCGTCTGTGTGAACTTGGGCTTTGCCGGGGCGGGGGCGGGGGTGGGGGTGGGGTGCGGGGGAGATGTGATGATTGACAAGCAGGAAAACAGTGAGCATTACAAAAAGCTGAGCTCCACCATCTTTTCTGAACCTAACCTGGTCCCCCTCCAACCAGCTACTTCTGAAGATTCCCCCCAACTCTCTACTATAAACAGGGGCTCTCCCGAGGGGTGCTCAAAGGCTTTACAAAGATAATGACACGACAGTCAACACCTAGAGGAAAGAGTGCACCATCCCTGCCCCAGTGAGAAACAGAGAACTCAGCCACGCGGTCATTTCCGGAAGCACACACCACTGGTTTTCTTGAAATGCGCTTGAGCTCTAACAAGTCGCTCCGCCATGTACTTCTGCAATTGTCACCTGCGGGGCCTGAAGCCCAGGGACACTGCATCATGGTGGCCTGAACTGCACGACTGGGGTGCGGTCAGAGGGGCGTGCTCTGCCCTCAAGCGGCTAAGGGCACTCACCCACTCGGGCTCCCTGCTAACCCTGCAAATAGAGCGGAAATGGACCACACCACCCAGCAACAAGGTTCAGAATTTAGCTCAAGGGGACCTCGGGGATGCTTCAGACTGGCTTTTGGCTGATGCTCCTCCCACGAATGAGGTCCACTTCCCGGTTTTTGACCCAGGTGGGCATTAAACACAGTATTTGACAAGGGAGGCTGGGGAAGGGGGCGGCTGGAGGCGAGGCCTGACCCCAAGGGAGGCACATCCAGGGGGGAGGGAGGGGGGACGGGACGGGAGAGGCGATGGGAATGTTTGAAAAGAAGCAGCAGCCCTTTGCTGACCAGGAGCGGGAAGGCCAGTCCCGGGTGAGCCAGGCACTGTCCAGGAATGCCTGGCCTGATGACAAGAGTCAAGTGCTTCCTCAGTAAGGCACTAGGGAGACGCTCCACAGAAAGATATGTTTTTAAAAATTGTTATCTATAAATGTGTCCCCGTACCTTTCAGGACAAACTACATTGATTTTTCTGCACGACCTTTACAAAAAGAGTCCTCTGTGAGGGAAGCAGGTTTCAGGCTGAAGACCGCACAGAGAGGCAGGTCCCACCGTGGAGGTGAGGACACTTTCTGCCAGGCCGGCCAGCAGACACTCACTCAGGAGACCTGTTCATCTGCAGGGCACGATGTTCTTAAAATGTGTATATAAATAGAGTTCAAATGGTCAGAACTTTCAAAACTGTTCTCAGGTTTTTGTTTTTCAAGTAATAAAAAAGTTGCTTAAAAACAAGTTATTGCCTCTTACACCTTTCTCTGAATGGTAGTCAGCTAGTTGGCCTTCTGCCCAAAATGAAGACACCTCCGTGGAGTGGGGGTGGGGCCTGCTCTTCCAGCTGCGGGGATGTGGGGGTCACCCACCCGAAGAGCTGCGGGGATGGGGGGGTCACCCACCCTGTGAATATTAACAAGTCATCACTGGGAGGAAGGACTTTTCCACTCCAGCCACTGTCCCTGGGAGATGCCAAGAGCCTCCCACCCCGCTCCCTGACCTTCATCTCTCCTTGCACACACCTGTGCCCACACCTGCTTCTCCACCTGCGTGCTGCCCACAAGGGGTCTCACCACACCCGAACCTGCTCAGTAAAATCCTGGTAAACAAGAGTTGTGTCCGAGCAAGACGCTTATGCAAACACATGAACAAACACATCGGGCATGACTGTGTCCCGCGGGGAGGGAAACGGGGGATGGAGAGGAGGTTGCGAGTTCTGCTTCTAAAACATCGAGCAGAGGTTTGCAGAGGGTCTGACTCGTTTCAGCCCTTCTGCGTGTCCCGAGGGGAACTTGGGTGTGTCACTTTTTTTTTTTTTTTTTTCAGCTCTGGTCTTCTGCTTTTGGGCCTGTTACGTGAGCATCTATACTGTAGAAAGAAGACAGGGATGAGGTCACGTTCCTAGTACCCGGGGGGGCCTTTCCTCTCTGCCAGTAAGCACTGCAGTGACCTTAGCTGGCAAATTCTGGAGACATCAACACGTTCTGCACAAACAAGCCGTCTACACCTCTCTGGCGCGTCACTGGCAAGACAGCGACAGGGGCATCCCAGCCCCTGTCCATGTGGACCTCCATGGTTAAAAATAAAGGAAAAACTTAAATTCCTTTAGTAACAGTTTATTTTCATTTGGGGGAAAGGCAAAGCCACCACCTGGAACTTGGTGCCTTTGAATAACTTGCTTATTTTTGTGCGATCCAAAGGCTGCTCTGACCCAGGGCGGGGAAAACGCCCCCCCCCTTCACGAGGGAATGTGTAACGAGGTAATAACCTACCCCTGGACGGAGCTTTCACTCGGCCCGTCCGGAAGCCTCTCTCCAAACTCCGTGCGGAGCCCACCCTCTGCCTGACGTCGGAGTTCGACATTTCTCCCTTAAAAGTCTCGACAGACGTGATAGAAGTTTCCATCAAACAAGCACTGACATATTTATATTAAAAAATAGTGCAAAAGCTCAACATTTATATAAATAACTCTAAACCCCTGCTTTGTAATTGTTTTCTTTACAAGGTAATACACACTTTCTGAGTTGGCACTCAAAAATGGCCATTTTCTTGTCTAGTTCAGAAAACAACTTTTTTTTTTTTTAATAGGACTCTTCTAATACAAAAATACTCCTGCCCTCGCACATACAGCTTCTCTTACTTTATATATATTTATATATAATATTGCAGATCTTTAAACAAAGGTTTTGTGCAAATATGTCTTTAAAGTTAAGTGAAATCATCATAAACAAACAAAAGAAAAGAAGCCTCACGCAGCTCAACTAGGAACAGAAAAGACTAGAGGGTAAAAATGTTTTTCTTTTGCCTTCAAGACACGGCTCAACAAAGAAACATGTGTTTTTGTTTTTGTTTTTTTTGCAAGCTTTCTTAGCTTGTGCATTCAGACCAGACAGAACATGTAAATATTTATACACAGAGAGGTGGGGAGGGGGTGGTGACGCGCAATGGTGTCCCCTGTCACCTCTCTCTTCTTAGAAGTGCGGACTGTTTCTCCTTGTAACCCACTGCTGCCCTGGCCCGGCCCGGCCCAGCCCGGCCCCTGGGGACCCCTAGAGAGGGTGTCCTTTCTGTTTATCCTTCTCTTGGCTCCAAGTGGCCATGCTCTCCAGGGGCGTGATGTGTGGGTGGTGGAGCCGGGTCCCCTCCAGCAAGGAGGGTGGCCCACTGCTCTGCTGATGCTGGAAGGTGGCGGACCCGGGGTAGTGCCCAATGACCTCACTGTAGGTGGGGGGTGGCCCCTCCATGCGCCCGCCGCCCCCGTAGCATGTGGCACTGATGCCCGAGTTACTGCTGGGGGGACAGGGGCCACCCAACATGGCACTGTCCATCAGGTCACTGTCGAAGATGGTTCTGTTCGGGGGCGCACGCACGGACTCGCGATTCAGCTCCAGCTGCTGCTCGGGGTCCCGCAGCTGCAGGGTGCAGGGGCCCTGGTAGGGCGGCGGCTCCTCCCCGTCCGACAGGGAGATGGTGGGCGGCAGGTCGATCTCGTGCTGCAGGTAGGGGTAGGTGGGCTGGAAGCGGTGTAAGCGGTCCCGCTGGGTGAAGGGGGGCACGGCCAGGCGGTCGGTGGGTCTCGGTGGGGCATAGACCTGTTGCTGGAGGGGGCAGAAGAAAGTGAGGGTCCCTAGAAGCAGGGCCCCAGGTAGGGAGGCTGCATGTGACTCTGGGGAAAGGGAGAGAGGACAGCAGGGTGGGCTGGAGCCCTGGGAAGCCCTGGCTGGGGACACCATCAGAGCTGACACAGGGGCAGCTTGTGGCCTGCCTGCCGCAGACAGTGCAGGCTGCTCCCTGGGGGCAGGGAGTGGATACTGTCCTGACCGGAGGGACTGCCGCCAAGCAAGGACGCTTCTTCAAAGAAGCAGAGCTGTGAGTCTTTGAGCAGACACACTGCTCCAGCCTGGCGTAGGCCACCCGCAGGGCTGGGCTGGGGGCCTTCGGGTACACTAAAGCAGCCTTGGGGGGCAGGTGTGAGGGGACTGGGGGAAGGGAGCAGGGAGGCAGTGCTGGGCTCACCTCTGGGATCCCACTGCCTGACACCGTGCTGTCTGAGGGCCAGAGGCATCCTTCCTGCATGGGGAGGAGAGAGACAGGTCAGCGGGACGGGTAGAGCGGAGGGAGCTGAGGGTCTACTCAGCTCTGACCCTGAGATCTTCCATTTGGAATGAGACTTGGCACAATCCACTTCTCTCCGTGCCCACCCACTCCCCTGCCTGGGGCTGGGGGGCCTCTCGGACAGGAGCACAGCGGCCTCATCAGGGATCTCTGGGCTCCCACTCTGTCCCAGAGAATGCATCTTCGCACTTTTCAAATTATACGGCCGACTCGTGGGGCCCTTCTCGGAACCTTCCCGCAGCTTCTTGTAGACCTTAGAGTGAATCCAAACCAACTCCTGAACCAGCTGCTTAGAAAACCTGGTCTGTCAAGCCCTCCTGGTCTTGACCCACCCCTCCCTTGCTGTGCCATGTTGGGCCAGTTACTTAATTCCATAACCTAAAGAGTGGAACATAGCAACCACTTGGGGTGCACACGGCTCCTGGTGAGCATATGAGAACGCTGGAAGGCTGGGTGCCATCACCACTACCCCAGCCGTGCAGACCGCTGTCTGGTGCATCGAAGACCCGAGGGGCCTTTGCACTGGCCACCCCACTGCAGGGTCAAGGCCTTGCTTTTTAATTCCAGTGTCCCCTGCAGACTTTGACACCATTATCCAGAGGGTCCTCACCCATTAAAAATCCTGTCATCTAATTATTTCCTTCACAAGACTCATCTTGTCTATGTGTTTATTTAGCTCTGGACTGTCTGGGTCTCCCTATTGTGAGCCCGGTTTATATAAGAGAGTTACTAAGCAGGGTGCCCCACCCAGGCGCTCCGCCACAAAAGGATTCAGTGAGTCAACAGACGTGGATGTGGCATCACTTCTGTGCCAGGCTCTCAGCCAGGTGCCGGGCATGTGGCTGCCACCCCATGAAGCTCATGCCCTCTGCCCTGGAGTTCTGGGTGGGGCCTGCAGCTCCCTCAGTGGGCAGCCAGGTTCTGGGTGGGGCCTGCAGCTCCCTCAGGGGGCAGCCAGGTTCTGGGTGGGGCCTGCAGCTCCCTCAGTGGGCAGCCAGGTTGCGTGGGCTCTGTGGTGGACAGCCCAGGGTGCGTTCCAACCACACCCCTGGCTCCCTCGCCCCTACTACCACCCGTGGGCAGCGTCTGCCCTGCTCAGGCCACTGACCTTGGCCTGGGTCACCAGATAGAGCAGAGGCCTCAGCTCTCACCAAGCTGGAAACCCTGCCTAAGGCTCCAGGTACTTCTCCCAGCTGATGAAAGAGCCCGTTCTCCCCTCTGAGATTCACAATCCACAGGGAGAGACCTGAGGGCCAGGGAGGTGGGACCCCACGCCAGAACCGGTTCTTCGGAGGGGCAAACCTGGACTCGGGGCCTGGAGGGAGGGATATCTTCTTTTAAAAATTAAAGTTACCGTGCCTGACCAGGCGGTGGCGCAGTGGATAGAGCGTCGGACCGGGATACAGGGGACCCAGGTTTGAAGCCCTGAGGTCGCCAGCTTGAGCGCTTGCTCATCTGGTTTGAGCCAGGCTCACCAGTTTGAACCCAAGGTTGCTGGCTTGAGCAAGAGGTCACTCGAAGGTCTGCTGTAGACCCCCAGGTCAAGGCACATATGAGAAAGCAATCAATGAGCAACTAAGGTGCCGCAACAAAGAATTGATGCTTCTCATCTCTGTCCCTCCTTGTCTGTCCGTCCCTGTCTGTCCCTCTCTCTGTCTCTTTCTGTCTCTGTCACAAAAACAAAAAAATAAAGTTACCTTTATTGAGATATACCTGACATATAATGATTGCACATATACAAAGTATACAACTTGTTAAGTTTGGGGGGCATATGTACATATCAGGAACTCAGCACCACCATCAAATTAACAAATATATCCATCATCCTGTTGATTTCCTTGGGGGCACGTTTTCTTGAGGGTTCCCAGTTGAGGATTTGCACCTGCAGTCCCGGGAGGACTTGCCCAGAGGGCTACAATTTCCTATATGGCCACTAGGGGGCCTTGTATCTCTCAAAACCATCCCATCAGAAATGCACTACCATGAAGACCCACTGGGGACTAGTATGTCCCAAGTGTGGGGATACAGAAAGCAGACATACCAATGACCATTTTGCTACTAATATTAATAATGACATATCAATTGCTGCCTTTGGTGTCAGGCACCATGATAGGCTCTTTTAAGCACCATTTCATTTCTCCCAATAAACCACCGACTCCCAAGTCGAGTCGGGAGCTCTGGGGAGGGGTACAAGCAGTCAATGTGGCTTGGATGAAATGTGACCCAGACAAGTCTCTGCCTAAAACCCTCCTATGAGGCTTTCCATCTGAGGTCCTGCATGACACGCCTGCCAACACCTCTACCCACCTGCCAAGCCCTAGCCCAAGGGTTCTCCACCTGGTTGCAAAGTAGCACGCTCCAGGGAGGTTAAGAATACACCAGTCAGTGCCTGGGGGTCCCACTGTAGGCGCCAGAACTACCCATCATCCTGGTCACTGACTACCTCCATCTCGTGCACCTGGAGATCACCTCCTCCTTCAGGAAGCCTTCCAGAAACTACCCACCAAGCCAGCCGCCCCTCCCGAGGCTCCCGCAGCATCTCAGCTGCCAAATCAGCCTGGCCTTGCTGTACAGAAACCCACCGTCCAGGTGGCCACACTGCACTCAATTAGGACCCTCGCCTGACCTGCGGTGGCGCAGTGGATAAAGCATCGACCTGGAAATGCTGAGGTCGCCGGTTCAAAACCCTGGGCTTGCCTGGTCAAGGCACATATGGGAGTTGATGCTTCCTGCTCCTCCCCCCTTCTCTCTCTCTGTCTCTCTCTCCTCTCCCTCTCTCTCTCCTTTCTAAAATGAATAAATTAAAAAAAAAAAAAATTAGGACCCTCCTGCCCAGAGGCCAGGTCTTACTCACTCAGTTTCCCAATTCAGTGAATGAATGGCCCCAGCATCCTTCCAGGCACAAACGCTGCACCCTAGGTTGCTCCTGACAGCGCCTGCCCGCTCCCTCCTCTCCCTGACACTCCAGGCTCCATCTGGTTCCTTTTCTTTCCAAACCCTTCCTTGGGGCAAGCTCATCCAGCCTGCCACGACTTCCCTGTCTAGACAGGGGTCCACAAACTGTTTCCTTAACGGGCCAGAGAGTAGAATATTTTCTGCTTTGTGGACTAACAACACCGCTGGGGAGCTAGTGCAGCCGCCACCGAAGGTTCCACAGACCTGGGCTTGGCTGTGTGTCCACAAGGAAACAAACTCCCAGGAAGTCACCCTGAGAAGGGGCCGGGGCAGGACAGCCAGGCCAGGCAGACAGCAGCTGAGTTTGGGTCTCTCCAGTTAGTAGATGAGCCCAGCCGGGTGGCGGGCAGCCCCCAGGGCAGCTGCCACACTGAAACCAGCCTAGCAAGGCTCCGTTTCCCCAGCCAGGCGCCCTGGGGCCTCTGCAGGTGGCTGGGCAGATGGGGGGCAGTGTGGCTTTCTTTCAGCCTCGGTTATCCTGGAACCAGGGCCCGGATCCTGACCTCTGTCTGAGCAGACTGTCCCCGCTCCGTGGAAGCAGGGATGCCTCCCACTGGAGCTTCTGCCTCCCCTTCATACTCTCACTAACTGTCCTCCCAGGGCCATACGATTGGCTGTACGGGGTGGTAGGAGACAAGCCAGCTCCACCCATTCTGTAGACGCTCACACTGAGGCTCAGAGAAGTGCTATAGGCTGGCATCTGCTCCTCTGTGCCAAGTATCCTTGCTTGCCCCAGCATCCTAGGGACAAAACGGGGGTCATGAATGCTTCAAAGTCCCACGTAAAAGCTGTGTGGCCTCAGGCTAGTGTTCCCACCTCTCTGAGCCTGTTTTTCCTTTGTAAAATGGGGTTCCCAGGCTCCTGCAAGTGGGGAAACTGGCGGGTACAGACAGGGCAGACCTGTGTGCATTGTAGCCGGCGGCGGCGGCACCGTCACTGGGGTAACAGCAGCAGCACCTGAGCCCGGGCCGGGGAAGCACAGATCCCCTCAGAGCAGCCATGCCCTCTGGGCACACGCTGGGTCTCGGGCTGGGGGACCCAGTATTCCCGCTGGAGACACCAGAGCAGCCGCTCCTTGCCCGGGCAACCTGGTGACATACCGAGGCCGCAGCCTGACGCAAGCAAGACGCCCGACCTGCCGTGACAGGCCCGCTGGCTGTCTGGCTCAGCACCAGAGACTGAACACCGCTGCCAAGCCCGCACGTCCCCGGAAATCGGGGGCTCCACCCAGCACGGCCCCCTTGTCCTGGCACTGTCTTCCCAGCACCCAGCAAACACAGGTTCAAAGACGTGTGCCCACCCACAGTCCCGGGGCCGCCCATATGCCACCATCTCCTTCACTCCCAGCCTACCTCTACCTGTCAGACCGTAGCTTCTGGCCCAGGCTTCTACCCAATGAATGGGGATTGAAGCCCCACCCATGGATCAGGGCTGGTCCGAGGGCCCACAGCCAGGACGGTGGGGGGATGACACTTGGCCCCAGGAAGGGCCTTTCTCCAGAGGACCTGCTGCCTCCAAGGTACTGAATCTCCCCCGGCCCAGACGTGTGCAGGGCATTGGCTTGAGGGGAAGGGTCTTCCCGGTGTCTGGGTCACTGCTGCAGGGCGAGGCACCTCTCCCACCACCCCGCCCCATCGAGCCTCTGTCTGGACCCAGAGCTGTCTCCCACCCAGTTCCTGGGAGCGGGCTGCGGGGTGGGGCCCTTACCGAGGACAGGGCATCTTCTCTCCTCCGGCCCTGGCTGTGCCGGCCAATGAAGGAGCGTGCGGACAGCTTGTAGTGGCTCAGCAGGCACGTGATCACCACCACCATCACCATCACCACCACCACGATGATGGTGATCTCAACGAACTCCAGCTCCGCTGCAAGACCAAGGGGACACGTGAGACGTGGAGCCACCCCCCCACACGCCCCAACACACGCACAGATAGCACAGGTATATCCACACCACACACACACACACACACGCCCCCGCAGGACACACTCTGGTGAGGAGGCTCAGAAAAATCCATCCCGGCCGCTGTCGCTACTGCAGTTCTCATCTCCCGTGTCTGGTTTGGTTGTTTTTCCTCTCAAAGGCGGAAAAACCCTCAAGTGCTGGAAAAAGGAGGTTATTTTGATCCCGCTGGAGCCGGGGAGGTTTCTGCTGATTCAGACGGGTCCTTGTAGAGGGTTCGGCAGCTGGCCGTGGTTGGTGCCATGGAGCCCCCACCCCACCCCTGCAGCGGGTGACGTTGATGCTGGCCCTGCTGGGGACCCTGGTGGTGACATGGCAACAGAGGCCACCAGCCAGCAGGTGCCAGCCTTCCCCAGCCCAACAAGCAGCTAGCTGCTACTAGCTGAGGAGCCCCAGGGCACAGGTTCAAGCTCAGAGTCACTTCCAAAGCAGGACAGGCTGCGGGTAAGGTGTGACATTTGGGGCTTTGTCCCCCATGCAGGGCTCACCCAAACTCCAAACACTGTAGGGCCAGCCCCTCCTACATCCCCCCCGCCCTTTCCCTGAGGCTTCCTGGGAGACAGCCATGCATCAGGTGAAGGGGACAGTCAGGGAAGCTTCTCCATACAGAATCCACCTCCTCTCCGAGGTCGAGGCCCCGGCCCCTCTGTCCGGCCAAGGCTCTCCAGGACACCTACCTTCTCATTATGTGTTGGCCCAACTGCGCCAAGTTTACTTGGCACCACTAGTAAGCTGGGCAAGTCTGGCCCCCACGGGACATGTGGTGGTATCTGGGGACATGGGTGGCTGTCACAACAGGAGTTGCTCCTGACAGCTTATGGGCAGGGGTCAGTGGTGCTGTTCAGCCTTCTATGTGCAGGGAATGCCCCACAACAAAGAAGGATCTGTTAGCAGTGACACAGTTGAGCGCCCTGTGCAGGGCTGAGCATATGTCCGGGGTTCTTTATCGTCCCATCTCTGAGGTGAAGTGACAGATTCATGTAACCCAAAGGCCCGAAGCTGGTGGCTCCTCCCACCCTGACCATGCATTGTCCCCAGGAATTCAGTCTGGAGCCTGGACCTTGGCTGTGGCCCATGGGTGGGACTGTGTCCCCACTCCGCTCTGGAGGCCAGGAGGGCAGAGGAACTGGCCGGGGACTGTGGTGAGACACTGAGCCCTGAGACAGCTGGGGCCCGGCCTGGCAGGAACCTGGGCAAACCTCCACCACCCTCAGGACACCCTAACTTTCCCGCCAGGAGGGCGGGTCTGGGTTGGGCAAAGGCCAGGCCTCAATCCAGTAACTGCAGCCACACCTTCTGCCTCCCCAGACAGGCTGGTCCAGGCCCTGGACAGCCTGGCTCGATTCCACAGGAGACCCGGGATAAAGCCACCCATTCAGGGGACACACAGGCCTGCTTTGTGCAACACCCACGGCCTCCCTCCTCAGAAGGGACTGCAGTTTCCCTCCCCTAACATGGTGTCCTCTTCACCCCAGCATCACGGTGGTGGGCGCCCTCCGCCCCCTCCTCCGCTGTCTCCGGGGACCCTGCCTAGGCTGTGTGTGGGGCTGCCTTTGTCCCTGTCCCAGGCGGGTTGCAGGGCCCAGACGGCGGCAGTGGCTGAAGCTGTGGGGCTGCTGGAGCCATGGATGAGGCCCCAGCGGACGGCGTGGGTGTGCAGAAGCCCCGCCACAGCTCCACGGACCAGCCAGGAGGGGCCCAGAAGGCAGGAGGATGCAGTTTCTGGGGTCGGATGTCCAGAGTGAGAGGTCACCTCCAGCCGTGAGCACAGGGCCCCGCCTGTACTGCCGTATCCACCCAGGTGCCCGGCCACAGCCCCATGAAAACAGGGACCAGAAAACCCACGTGGTGGGGAGAGGGGGAAACTCAGAAAAAGAGAAAGTACAACTGAATTCTGGGGTATAGTCTGGAAGCCGAAGACCTGGGGTCTGGGTCCAGAAGGGAGACTGGCGAGGGTCCCTGAGCCTCCGCTGAGGTCCAGCCCAGCCACTGGGTGACCCTGGACTTCACCCGAATCCACCCAGCTGCCCCAAGGAAAGGGGAAGATGAATGGTACCTGCTGGGGAGACCTGTGTGGTGGTGTGCTCAGCACCCAGGGGCATAATTAACGGGGGGCTCACTAGCACCCAGCTATAGCAAAACATGGGCAGTCCAAATCCATCAGCCTGAAGGGTATACTGGGCACTCCAGGCCACACCCGGGCACAAGGGCGGGGCACTGAGTGGTGCTGAGAGGCCCCTGCCGGCAGCAGCTGACCTGCCCCAACCGGCGTGGCAGAGAACGCCCTGGGCTGGGTGTTTTGGCTTTGGCCGTGGGATGAGGGGGCTCTGGTCCTGCCGGCAGCACCTCCACGCACTTTCGCAGTTAGGGTGCTCCTTCCAGTAGACACGACCTTCGGGGCCCATGAACCCATGTCTCTGGGAAGGGTACGCTGAAAGCATTTGCTGAGAAAGGCTGCAACCTGGAGGCCTGAGGACATCTGCACCCACGGTCCCCTAGACGGGGCTGCACGCCGCCACCCTCTTCACACAGCTGTGTGCCACCCACTCGGCCGCAGCCCCGCTTGGGTCTGCCATCTACCTGGGCCCTGTGGGTCACTCGGGCCTCACCTGGGTGCTGACCCCTCACTCGGGCTCCCACGGTCCCCTAGACGGGGCTGCACGCTGCCACCCTCTTCACACAGCTGTGTGCCATCCACTCGGCCGCAGCCCCGCCGGGGTCTGCCATCCACCTGGGCCCTGTGGGTCACTCGGGCCTCACTCGGGCGCTGACCCCTCACTCGGGCTCCCACGGTCCCCTAGACGGGGCTGCACGCCGCCACCCTCTTCACACAGCTGTGTGCCATCCACTCGGCCGCAGCCCTGCCTGGGTCTGCCATCTACCTGGGCCTTGTGGGTCACTCGGGCCTCACCTGGGCGCTGACCCCTCACTCGGGCTCCCACGGTCCCCTAGACGGGGCTGCACGCCGCCACCCTCTTCACACAGGTGTGTGCCATCCACTCGGCCACAGCCCCGCTTGGGTCTGCCATCTACTTGGGCCCTGTGGGTCACTCGGGCCTCACATGGGCGCTGACCCCTCACTCGGGCTCCCACGGCAGGCATCACTAACTGGGCATGACTGTGCCTTCCCCCCACCCCCATTCTACACACCACACTGCTCTAGAGAGGTGTCCGAAAGCACGGTGTCCCTGGCAGGCGGCCCCAGAGGTCACACCTCCCCACCACTTCTGAACCTAGAAACCATCTGTGGGACTGCCTGACCTCTAACGCCAGCAACACATTTTGAAAAGCATAGGGAAGGTCAAAGCACAGGGCAGGAGGCTTTGGGACTTCTGGCTCAGAGAGGAGTCCCAGGTCACTCAGTTGCTAATGGTAAATGTGGATGGAGCCCTGCCTCAGTTTCCCCAATCTGACAGACCCCTTTACCTGCACATGAGGCCAAGTGTTCTGCATGTTACCTGCAGAAGTGGGTTCTACCACTGCCCCCCCCAACCCTGGTCCCCAAATTGCCTATGACCACAGGACTCACAGCCAAATCCTGGTCATAGACCAAGGGGACAGAGCAAGAGGGGGTGGGCGGGCTGGTCCACAGCCCAAACTCGCTGTACTCATGGTAACCACTTGCGGTAGCTATGGTGATGGTTCTAACAGCTGCAGCATCCGCATCCGCCCAGCTTTGAGCTCTCCTCCCCTGAGTTGCGAGGTGGGTGCCATCACCATTCCCATTTTGCAGACCAGCACACTGAGGCTCTAGAGCAGTTGCCTTAGGCCATGCTTAGAAAAAACAGGGCTGGATCCTAAACTCAGAGCTTCCCTGAGAGAGCTGAGGTCAGGGAAGGGCCTTCTTCTGCTAAATTCTCTTGGTTTTCCCAAAGTATTTGTTAGTTTCTCCTCTGCACACCCTGAGTGCCTCTGAGGACGTCTGGTCGGTCCTGCCTTCCTGTATCTGCCAGCCACGAGGTGGGTGACTCTGGACACATGCACCTTGTGAGCCCCAGGGACACCTGGAAGAGCTCAGAACAGGACAGGAGACAGCAGGGGCCCCACCCTACCTGTTGTCACAATTCCCGACCTCCCCGTGCAGACTGATGGCACCCCTCATCCAGGCTGACGCCCTGGAAATGCTGGGCATGACCTGCTGTCCCAGGGTGGGGGGATTGGGTCAAGGTCATCCAAACAGGTCAGGCAGGGTGGCAGTTGGATCCAAGGCTACCAGGGACTTATGGGCACTGGTCCCCACTCCAAGGACCTGGCTGTGAGAATGGAGCCTTTGGGACAGAAACGTCACTATTCCCTCGCTGTGGGGAGGGTAACTGTCATTATTCTCTGTAATTTCCCGTGTGGGATGGGTGATGAATGTGTCAGGCTCTCGGGGGTGGCCAAGCCCGTCTTCCACATGCACAGTAAGGTCACAATAATTTAATTTAGCATCCTCTTTCCTCGTGAATAATTTCAAATTAACATGTTCCTCTCTGCTTCATTGGAGTGGCCTGACCCTCCCTGCTCCCGCCTTCCCTGCCAGAGACGGACGTAGTCATTTTGAGCCGAGTGCATACGCATCTCTGATCCCCGACATGCTAGGCACAGCCTGAACCCTACGGATGTTGTCTTGTTGAATCTTGTCATTTTGGGTCATGGATACTAACATGACCTCCTTTCCCCTTTACAGATGAGGAAACTGAGGCCAAGAGAGGTGAGGTGACTGGCTAAAGACCATACAGCCCAACGGCGCAGAACCCCACGCCCACGTCATCAGGGCCAGGTTAGACCGACTGTCCCACACCCAACGGTCCTGTGCGCCACGGCTGCAGAGTGTCAGAAACACCAAGGGTTCAAGCCAAGGGCTTGTGTGAATGGGGGCTGGTCACCAGGTAGGAGCATCACCCACTACGTGGTCCACGGAGCCAGGATCTGTGGCCAGCGGTGCTGTCGCTCGCCGCTGACACAAGGACACTCACAGGACAGTTAGGAAGGAACCTCTTGCCAGGCGCTCAGGGGAGCTGTGAGCACCGCCCACAGCATTGCATAAAAAGATACTAACAGCTGCCCTCTCCTTTGCCACAACCTGTGTGCCAAACACCTTGCCAGGCCAGGACTTCCCTCTCTTCATTCCCACGATCAACCGTGGGGGCGGCAGGGCTCCCATCACAGGCCAGGAGCCAAGTCAGGGAGCGGTCCCGAACCCCCGGCTTCTAGGCTCAGGGTCCCCGCTTCTTCCTCGCCGTGGAGCCGGGGCAGCTGGGGTAGCCAGGACGCTCGCTCAGAATATGGTTTTAAAAACGAAATTAAAATCGCGGCTTACAAAGGAACCAATTCTTTCAAAAAAAAACACAAAAAAAACAGTTACGAAACGCCCGACCAGATTTGTGATGCAGAGAGAATACACACACAGGATTACCCTTGTGACCCAGGGATCCGATCACGTTAAATAAATACGACCTGGCGGGTTTCCATGGGACACAAGACCTGTGGTTTCCAGTGACGACCACAGAGCAGGTGCTGTCGATGCCGCCATGGTCTGGAGCCTGTGTTCTGGATCAGGTGAACGAAGGAAAAGATGTGATTCTTTGGAGTCCCAAGTTTATGGCCCCCTGTTCCTGGTGACAGAGCTGCCACATGAATAAATGCAGGAGCCTTGGGCCACTTGCCTGCTGAGAATGGGGAGGGGGCCGGTGTAGCGTTTGCTAACATGTGCACAGAACAGCCCCGGCTGGCCGTACAGGTAGGACATAGAAGAGGGGAAGAGGGTGCAATGGCCGCTGAGGTTTTGGTGAATAACTCAAGTGGCAGTGGCGTGCTGGGGCTCATTTCTCTTTCCTCGGCTGGGGAGCTGGGCCAGAGTTCACCTGGCTCCCGCCAGCCCCCAGGAGGTTTCCAGACCAGACGACCTCCCTGGGGTTCCCCCCTCGTGTCTGCTCGCGGCGGAGGGGCAGCCGGCTTGCTTCCTGGTTAACAAGCAGCCGTGCAAGGCTGCCCTGTCTGGCCTCCCGGCTGCACACCAAGGAATTAGGAATTGGCACTGTCTGAAATTTATGAAAATCTAATCTTGTTATCCTGCCTGGATGAGACCCACCGGGGCGAGCCTCATTGTCATTCCACGGAGCCCCCGCCCGCCCGGGGTTCCAGCCACTTCACTGGCTGCCCCTACTCCCTCACCCACCCCCACTGCCTCTGAATGAGAACCCAGCTCCTCCCCCAGCCCAGATTTTCAAATAAAATTGAACTAGACGTCAAAGGAATCGTTCTGATCGCTCCTGGTGCCATTTCAAACAACCCCAATGGCACATTAATTTCTTTGGGTAAGATCATTTATAGGTTTAAAAAAAAAAAATGGAGCTTGACCTGTGGTGGCGCAGTGGATAAAGCATCGACCTGGAAATGCTGAGGTCGCCGGTTCGAAACCCTGGGCTTGTCTGGTCAAAGCACATATGGGAGTTGATGCTTCCTGCTCCTCCCCCCTTCTCTCTCTCTCTCTCTCTCTCTCTCTCTCCCCCCTCTCTCTAAAAATGAATAAAACTATTTTAAAAACCTAAAAAAAAAATAGAAAGGATGCCTTTCTCTTGAGGTTTAGTAGGTGGTCAGCAACATGGGCCAGCCAGTTTTCTGTTTTACAATCAGACCGTACCACTTATCAAGGGCCTACTCTGTCCCTAGCACACAGCTGAGTGTCTGGCCTCCACTACCCGGACACATCACCCTGAGGCACTGTCCAGTGTCCAGGAGGGAACAAGTCACATGCTGGCCGGACGTGCCTGGCACCAGGGTTCGAGGCTTCCTGCAAAACTGCTCATGGCAGAATGTAGAGTACAGGTTAAGAACATGGGGTTTGCCTCCAATGCTCCTGAGTTCGAATCCCAGCTTTGCCACATCCTGTGACCACAGGCAAACTATCGCTGTCTGGGGTAAAAAAATATGGGAGGGCTGACCCAGTCCCCAATTCACACCACAGGGGAGAGAAATACACGAGTCTATTTGGCGCCATCTTGACGTCGTAGTCTGCAGCAGCTGGAGAAGGCCCTCGGGAGGGGGTGCCCTCTGCCAGGGCTGGAGCTAAAGGACACCATTAACTGGCTGTTCATACCTCTGTTGAGTGAAGTAACCCCTTGAACCTTTCCAGTGTGAACCTCTGATCAACTGAATCAACTTCTGGCGACTTATCTCTGATGTATTTCTCCTGGAATCCTTTCTTTCTTTGCCCCCACGCCTTCCGTGAACGGACCAAGCACAGCTGACCTTGGGGCCTTTGCACACAGCCTTCCTTCTCCCCGCAACAACCTTTCCCTATATCCAAGTGCTTGCTGCCCCCTTGCCTTCTGGTCTCCGCTCCCGTCACTTCCCCAGGACAAGGCCCTCGGCACCCTGACTGACACAGTGCTCTGTCCTCACCACCGGGACCCGTGTCCCGTGCCTGCTTCATGTTTCTCTGCGGTACTAATTTGGAATGCCACCTGTGACCCATCCAACTCTTCATTTCCTGCCTCTCCCTCCTAGAACATCAGTGTCACCTGAAGTGACTCTTTGCTTAGGCTCTGTGTCCCCAGCACCTAGGACAGTGCCTTCCCCAGAACAAGTGCACAGTATGTTGAATAAAGGATCACATTTGTTCTCGTGAGCACACCTGAGTGTCAAGAAGGCCCACGCAGCTCTGCACGAAAAACAAAGAGCACTGGGAACCACTTCAACGTCTCTCCCAGAGGGGTCGGCACGACATTCAGAGTAAGAGAGAAAAGAAGACGTAAGCAGCATCTGTCGGTATCCAACACAGACAGTGGCTTCCCACAGCGACGCTTCCCAGGGGCTCTGCCTGTGGTGCCGTGTCCGGCAGCACTTCTAGGGTGAGGGGCAAGGCCCTCATCCTGGAATTAAGGGCGGCAAAGCCCAGACTGATCAGCTGGCCCTGGGAAAGCCCTTGTGGGGCTAGGAAGGGTACCTGACCACCACCCTATCAGGTGTCCCTGGCTGGGGAGCCCATTGTATCCAGGTGCCAGAAGGCCTGCCCACCCTCACATGGAGAGGGGGAGGCGCCTGAGGCCAGTCATGCAGCTGCCCCGTGAGAGAGCGACGTGCTGTTTCCGCAACACTGGACTGGACTGACCACCTTTCCAGGGAGGCAGGCGTCCTCTGGGCCTGCGTGCTGCTGCAGATCAAACGTGACAACAGAAGGTGGTCTAAGCTCACACCATCCTTCTGCCTGAAGGCCACTTCCAGCCTTGCCTCACCTGGCTAGCTGTCTCTCCCTCCTTCCCCGGTCAAACACACACATGCATACACATGTGTGCACGCAACGTGCTTCCCTGCTGGGCTTGGCCTGCCCCCTCGGGGCTCCCGAGCACGTGGGCACCACACACTGAATTCCAACTCGTCTCCCCACCTTCGGGCGTGAGCGCCTCAGCACGGGATCTAGGACTCTGCTCTGTACTCCGCCAACCACAGCCACACTAGGCTGACCCAGCGCTGGTGGCAGCGTCTGGGAGCCCAAGGAGCCCAGACACAGTCAAGACAACAAACTCGGGGCCAGGTCTAATGGATTTTGAATATAAATCATTAACTCCACATATCCTGCCGTCTGGGCATCTCCCTCCAGCTGGTAAGACACTGGTCTTGGTTTGTGAAGGACCACCCAGAACGGACTTCTTATGTCCAAGTCGCAGAATGTGCAGTCCTCCTCGGGTCTGGGGCTTCAGCCTCCACGTCCCGAGGTCATCTTTTCGGAGGTGGCCTCGGAGGGGGCTGTGGTTTCAGCCGTGGGTCTGAAAGTGCGTGCGGGAACCGGACGGCGGGATAAGAACTCGAAGGGCAGCAAAGGGCCCGTGGAATCATTTTAGAATCTCATGATTAAATGCTCCTTCAATAGGGAAAGACAAAGCAGTGGCTTTTATCTTCCTTGCTATTATCCAAATGGAAAGAGCTAATGGGATGTTTTTTTTCTATTGTCACCGACATCGAAAATCTTTAAACACCCACTGTCAGCACAATATCAATCACTGTTCGAGAGTTATTGGCAGAGTGGAGTGAACTCGTGGAAAGAGACCCGGTGCCATCAATGGACTTGTGGGAGGTGCAATGGGAAGTTATTTAAAATACATTGAATGCATTTTGTTAATTTTGGAGAGTAGGGGGCCTTGGCTGGTTGGCTCAGTGGTAGAGCATTGGCCTGGCGTGCAGGAGTCCCAGGTTCGATTCCTGGCCAGGGCACACAGGAGAAGCACCCATCTGCTTCTCCACCCCTCTCCTTCCTCTCTGTCTCTCTCTTCCCCTCCCGCAGCCAAGGCTCCACTGGAGCAAAGTTGGCCCGGGCGCTGAGGATGGCTCTATGGCCTCTGCCTCAGGCACTAGAATGGCTCTGGTTGCAACAGAGCAACGCCCCAGATGGGCAGAGCATCACCCCCTGGTGGGCATACCGGGTGGATCCCAGTCGGGCGCATGCGGGAGTCTGTCTGACTACCTCCCTGTTTCCAACTTCAGAAAAATACAAAAAAAAATCCATGCTACCTTTCAACCAGCAATTTTAACTTCCACCATTGTATCTAACAAACAACTCACAGGTCTGGAAAGCATGAATGCATAAGAATACCACTGCAAGGTTGTTGTTTTTTTTAAGTGAGCAACCAGAGACCATCTAAATCCCATTGAACCAACTCTCAAAATGTCAGTAGAGCCCAAGCTTAGAAGCCCTGCTGTAGACTTCTGAATATTTTTAGTGGCCCCATTATATCCCATACTGTGACACACTAGGGTTTGCTTGTTCCCTGTGGGGAGTTGTCCTGGACATCAAAGGGTGTTGGGCAGCATCCCTGTTCTCTACCCACCAAATGCTGGTGGCACCATCACTCCCAAGTTGTGACAACCAAAAATGTCTCCAGATGTTGCCCAGTGTCCCCTGTGGGTCAGAATCACCGTGGTCGAAAACCACTGGTCAATAGGTCTGATGATGGAAGAGCGTTAGCAGTTATTGTTGCACAGAAATAACGAGACTAGAACAGTCTATATAACATGGACCCATTTTTCTAGCACACAGGAAGATAAATATCAAATTGTTACTGATGGTTACTTCTAGAAGAGGGTGGCTCCTTACTTTCTGTATTTCTATACTGTTTGCATTTCTTAGGTCACTTTGTTTTATTATTTTTTTAAGTCTTCATTAGCATACTAAAAAGACTTCATCCAGCCTGTGTGGTGTGTGTGTGTGTGTGTGTGTGTGTGTGTGTGTGTGTGTGAGTTTCCGAGTGCGGCTGACAATAGGAGGCACGCTTCCCCCCACCACTTGGGAGGCACCGTGTGTGCTCCTTGAAAACCAGCAGACATTTCTCTCAATGACCAATTTTCAAGAGCCTGGTGTTTCCCAACATGAGCCGGGAGGGCAGCGCCAGGAGGGGAGGTGAACCACACTCCGCTTCCAAGCCTCTGAGACACAAAGCACCGCTCTGAATCGGGAGGCACAATGCTGTCGCTATTTAGCCACTTCTCAATAGCTCCTCAATCAAGTGGCCGCGTGCGGGGGCGCCTCTGAGGTTGGCCAGGCGGCCACCGTCTGGAGGGGTCTCCCCACTGACCCAGGGGTGCACTTCCCTTTCCAGACCGAGAGAGAAGCCAGGTATTTGGGTCTGAGCCAGGGCAGGAGCCAGGGGGTAGACTGATGGCCAAGGTCAGACGTCAGGAGAGGTGAGGAGGGGTGGATAGGCTCCCCGGGCCCCAAGAACTGAATTCAGTTCTGTAAACTCAGGGCTAGGTAGTCAATGACTAGCACGGCCCTGGGGCTGGCCTGCTGGAATCCAATTCCAGCTCTGCCAGTAGCCAAACCTGCGACAGGAGGACGTTATGTCATTCTCTGTGCCTCAGTTTCCTCACCTGGAGAGGCAGGCACCACCAGCGTCCACCTCACGTTGTGATGATGAACTGGATGGGGCACACGCCTGTCTGGCTCAACCTCCCACCTTCAGATCCTACCTCTCATGGGTGTGATGTGAGAATCGAGGAGAAACGGATCTCAGTGCCAAGTTCACAATAAGCCCTACAAGTGATAGCTACTCGGGGGTCGCTGCTAACAGAACAACCTGCAGAGCTAACAGTTCTCACCTGCCTTCCCAAATTTCCCACCTGGATCAGAAGGGGGCCTGTGTTATAGGCTGAATGTCTTTATCTCCCCAAATTCATTTGTTAAAAGCCCTCACCCCCAGTGTGGCTGCATTTGGAGATGGGGCCCCTAGGAAATAATTAGGTTAAATGAGGCCATAAGGGAGAGGCCCTGATCTGGACCTACAGGATGCGAGTCCTTAGAAGAGATACAAACCGAGGAAAAGCCATGTGACTGTCTACAAGCCAGGAAGAGAGGTCTCGCCAGAAACTCAACGTGCCAGGACCTTGAACTGGGACTTCCAGCCTCCAGAACAGTGGGAAGATAAATGACCGATGTGTACCCCTGGAGTCTGCGTTTTGTTGGAAGACGCACACACCTTGAGTAGATGAAGGAGCTACACATGGGGAAACAGGGAAACTGGCTCCTTGTCCCGGAGGCGGGATCCTTGCCCTGGTAGAAAGACCTATGGAAACACAAATGTACCCAGTGGGGACAGAAGGACAGGCAGTCTGTTATCGACATCTCTCCTGGGGACCCTGCAGTTCCACCATCATTCAAGCAGCAAAGACTGGCTGTGCACCGACTACGACGTGCCAGGCACCGGGGTCCACAGCCAGTGCTGGGAGCTCAGGGTTTCCAGGGCAGCTGAGGCACTGTCAGTCCTCCCGTGACTTGTTTTCTCTGTGGCAACAGGATTCAAATCTGTGCCCCTGGCTGGGTTTATTTTTGGGCAGGCAACTGATGATCTGAAATCTCCCATCTGTCTGTGTACGTGTCTCCTTCTCTCTCAGGGTACTTGTCTTTCTGGTATCTCCCGTGTGTGTGTGTGTGTGTGAGACTGTGTGGCTTTTTCCTGACACCCTGTTTCAGTCTTTTCCTCTTTCTTTTTCAGGTGACAAGCAAAAACGAACAGCCAGGGGGCAGGTACAAGCCTCGCAGAACACCAGCGTCTCTCCTGGTTCCCACCCCAAGGCCCCTACCCCACCATGAGACCACTTCAGCCCTTGGTATCACTTCCTTTGGAACAACATCTTCCACAAAATGCCAAAGGCTAGAAAGACCCAGGTCTGCCCAGCTCTTCTCTAAGAGAGGCGGAAGCTCACGGAGGTGCCTTTCCTCTGAGCTCCATCCAAGGGGACCTGGCAAAGTTGTAGGCAGCGTGTGGCCTGCCTCTGGATTCTAACCCTGTAAGCGTGACCTTGGCCCCCCCGCCTTAGTCTCCCAATTGTCGAGCACGGGTCAATAAAAGCACAACCTCCCAGGATTTCCAGGCACTAACTGAGCGGGGGAGTGCCCATTTGCTCTCCCGACAGGAGCTGGTCCGCATCGTTAGGGTAAAAGCAGGCAGCCTTGCCTGACCAGCATACTTCCACTAATGATCTGGAGGGGCTGAAACTGAGCAGGTCAATTCTGTTTCTATGATAACTGGTGTGGGCAGAGGGAGAAGAGAGAAACAGCAAGAACAAAAAAGTGGAGAAACTAGAAAACACCAGGAGACAGCTGTACACGGGAAATCGAGGTCGGGGTGGAAGCTCAGGGAGAGGCAGACTGGGAGGGCTTCCTCCCGCGCTGGCAGGACAGAGCCACGTGACAGTGAGGTGGCCCTAGGCTGGGGCTGGGGGAGACTTAGGAGGTATCCTCAAAAATTGTTTTGCCTATGTGTCTTCACTCATCTTCCTGTTTCCTCCCTTGCCCACTGACTCCCTTCTTCCACCTACCCTGCCCATAGCAGCCACAACAATTCAAAAAAAAAAAAAACACCAATTGAGTTACTGACTCGCGGTCAGATTAAAACTCTACAAGGCCTACTCAACCTCATTTCCGTACCTTCCACCTCCTTCCCTTGCCCACGACGGCATATTTCCTGTTCCTACCCCAGGGCTTTTGCACATGCACTTTGTCCCGGGATCTTTGCATGACCCACCTCAGGGAGACCTCCTGGTCACCCCATCCTAAACACACTCACCCCTCACCTCGCTCTGCATCTCCTGATGGCCTGTCTCGGCCTTGAGGGGTAATGCACGGTTCAGTGAAGGAGCCAGGGCCACCCCGGCTCTGTCCCATTCTGGCTTTCTGTGCCTCTGCTTTTTTTTATCTGCAGCATGGAGAAATGTTAGTTCTACCTCCATGGCCTGTTTGAAGATTGTGAAGTACCTAGAAAGCACCTGCCGTATAGGGAGGCACTGTGTACATGCTGGCTACGATGAGAAACTATCCTTATTCATTTGCCTGCCTATTTATTCCTGACTTCACCTCTCCAGCAAGAAAGCTCCGTGTGAAGGTCCTTGTTTATCTGGTTCTCACTGTTAGCACCGCCTGACCTGTGGTGGCGCAGTGGATAAAGCGTCGACCTGGAAATGCTGAGGTCGCCGGTTCGAAACCCTGGGCTTGCCTGGTCAAGGCACATATGGGAGTTGATGCTTCCAGCTCCTCCCCCCTTCTCTCTCTCTGTCTCTTTCTCCTCTCTAAAAATGAATAAATAAAATAAAAACTAAAAAAAAAAAACACAAAAAAAAACTGTTAGCACCATGCCTGGAATAATACGCTGCCCTTCGCGAAGATGGAAGGAAGGAATCCATGCCCCAGGTCCACTCACCAGAAGGACTCTTATCTCTACGCAGAGGACACAGGGATGTTAATGAAAAGTGAAGGAGCTTTCACAAAATGGAACATGCAAAAGACCATATGACCCAGCAACTGCCCAGCTGGGCTTTCCCCCAGAGAAATGAGTCTTACGGCCACAGAGACACCTGTGCGTGAACGCTCACAGCGGCTTTCTCTGTAACAGCCCCAACTGGAAGCGGCCTGATGCTGTTCCACAGCTGGATGGGTAAACTGACCGTGGCACGTCCCTATCCTAGGGGACTGCCCGTGATGAAAAGGAATGGGCTGTGGACGTTGGAGAATCACGCTGGGTGAAAATAGCCCATCTGCAAAGGTTGTGTGCTGTATGATTCCACTTATATAATGTTCTCAAAGTGACTCAATAATAGCGAGCCTGGTCGCCAGGGGTTAGGGAGGAAACGGGAGGGAGGTGTGTGTGGATATTAAAGGGTAGAAAGAATGAGGAGGTCCTTGTCATGGGGTTGTTGTGTCTAGACTGTGATGGGCTCGCGTCAATCTCCATGTGATAAAACTACACAGAACTAAACATACACACACACACACATACACATTCACGTAAATGAGTGCATGACACAGGAAACCCGAATGAGGTCGATGCGTTATAGCAAATGTCGATTTGCTGGCTGTGTAGATGTTACCACTGGGGGAAACTGGGTGATATGCACAAAAGCCCTCTATTATTTCTTACAACTGCGTGCAATTCTACAATGATCCCAAAATAAAGGTTTTGTTTTTTTTCTTCTTTTTTTAAAGTGAAGATGGAAGGCCCTGTCCCTTGGGGCCCTTGCTTCACACTGGCAGAGGGTACTGCCAGCAGTCTCAAGCAATCCCTGGGGTGCAGCCCAGGCCCGGCCCTGGGAGGGGTGGCTTCCTGCAGGGGGGAGGGGGAGGGCCGAAACAGAAGCCGCTCGCCCTGCCAGCCCCCTCCCGTCTCCCGCTCCCAGCAGCTGCCATCTGGAGACTGCAGCCAGCCAAATGAAACCATCTCTCCGCTGTCGTCTTTCAACTTGCAGGTCTGGCTCCCAGGTTTGAAGATTAAATTCTAAACATACCATTTAAATTTTAGAAATGCAGAGAGATGATTTGAAGCAACCTCTAAGCCCTGGCTCTTATTGGCTTCCCCCTATAAAGAGCAAAGAACTTCCAACTTCTTTCCCAAGGGGAGGGAGAACAGCTTGGGTTCCCTTAATAGAAAGTATCATTGTATTCCGATACAATCAAATATCCCAATACAGTGTATCAAAGTGTCACTGTATCCCCAACACAATCAACTGTCCCCAGCACAATGTATCAACGTGTCCTTGTATCACTGTAAAGTATCAATGTATCGCCAATGGTAAAGTGACTATGAATTCTGCTGTGAGTGGCCACCACAGGCATAGCAGAGTCAGGAGCTACAGGGCGTCAGAAGACAGTCCAGCATCCTTTTCTC
Organism: Saccopteryx leptura; assembly: GCF_036850995.1. Lineage (NCBI taxonomy): Eukaryota > Metazoa > Chordata > Mammalia > Chiroptera > Emballonuridae > Saccopteryx > Saccopteryx leptura. Next base: position 196,303,501 of record NC_089507.1, on the reverse strand, counting down.
AAATATGACGCACCTGTTTTCTCAGGAAACCTGGCCTGAGCTGGATTTGCTCTGTGATGAGTACTGGTTCCTCTGAGCTTGGGGGTCCATGCCAGCCCCTGTGCTAGCTTGGGAGAAGTAAGTGTTGGCCCCTGCAGGGCTCAGTGCTGCCAGGGGCAGGGGGAGGAGGGCGCTGAGCTAGGAAATACACAAGTAAGCACCAAGCACCAGTAGCTCTCGGGGTGCTAGAAAGGTGATGCAAAAAGGTGCTGAATGGAATGCTGGGTGGGAGGGCTCTAGATGGGATGTCAGGGGCGGCTTGTCTGAGGAGGTGGTCTTGAAGCCAAGACCTGAAAGCTGGGAAAAGCTGGGAGAAGTACACTCCTGGCCAAATGAATGGCTAGTGCAAATGCCCTGAGGTAGGAATGCCCGTCACATTCAAGGGCAAGAAGGAAGACTGATGCCACTGGGATGTGGAAGGACGGTGTGAGGAATTGGCTGATTCTGGGCTGGGCAAGTGTGCATGACTCCCGGGGTGACTGTGTGTGCGTATACCAGCAGGGGGTGTGCAGAGAAGGTGAGTTAAACATGATCCAGGTATCACTTTCCAGTGTGATTTCCAAACAAGTCACATGTCACAATTGCCACGGAAGCTCCTTAAACGCAGCACACCGGGCCCCATGTCCCCTGCATCCAACAGACTGAACGGCACTTCAGTGGCAGGTCAATGGACCTGCAGGCTTCAGTATTTTTTTTTTGCATAGCTGCCTGCTGCAGATTAAACAATCTCTATCAGGCTTTCTCTTTGGTGGGGAACCACTGCTTCAAATAAATTCTTAGCTGCAGTCCCAGATATAAAAGCAAATGCTGGAGTCTAATATTGAAACTCACACAGTGGAAGGGAGAGGAGGGGTGGATGCCAGGACCTTGAGAGGCTCAGAGATCCCCGAAGCAACCTGAACTTCTGAAAACAAGCCTATTGGATGTGAGGTCCCTGGGGGAAGCAGCAGCTGGGAGATGCCGACATGGGTCAGATGTGAAAAGGATGGAACCAGAGAGGAGAAGGCAGTTGCTCAGAGTCAAGGAGTCCTGGCCACCCACACTGGTGTACTTTGTTAGGGTCAGTGAGATGCCCCACCCAGGGAGGGAGGGCCATGCCCTTGCCCATCTCAGTGAGGTGTGTCTGGCACAAGGTGTGGAGCCTGGCTCATGTTCACCGAAAGCCCCGGGAGCCCTGGCTGGATGAATGAGTGGAGGAGTGACTTTCGCCCATCAGACACACAGCAGGGAGTTTCACCACTATGGTTCAGTTGCGCTGTGCTAAGAGCTCTAAGTGCATTCTACCATTCAAGGCTCCCAACCAGCCACTGCGGGGAGTCCTGTTATCACGTACACTTGACAGATGAAGAGGCTGCCAGCCAGCCTGCCCGCCCGCACTCACACAGCTACGTCAAGGGCAGGCCCGAGGGTTAAAGCAGTGTTTCTCACTGAGGGCAATCCTGCACACCAGAAGACATCTGGCAATGTCTGGGAATGTTTGTAGCTGTCCCACCTGATAGGGGGCACACCATCTGCTGTCTGCTTCCCCACTAGAGGCTGAGCTCCATGCGGGCCAGCCCAGGTCCCTTCAGTCACCACCATCTGTCCCCCATCTCCTTCAGTGGCACGGAGCAGGAGTTCAATTATTTGATGGATGAACAGCGATCACCAATTCCCCAGATGCCCAGGCCCACCCTGCATAAACTGCACACAAGTGTATATACACGGCTGCACGTAGCTGGAGTCAGGACAGGAAGGCTGCCGCTGGGAATGGGGGCTTGAGTGGATTCTTTCTGGGTCCTGCCTCAAAGGCAGGAGACCAGCTCTGCCATCAAATCGTCACATGACCTTGGGCAAGGTGTTTCTCTTTCAGCCTCAGTATTCTCATCCATGAAATGGGGCAATGACCCCCAAGTTCCCTTGCAAACCAAAGCACAAATTCCCCACTGATGAGGGGTCCAGCTCCTGGGTCTTCTTGGAGTGTCAGGGGTGCTATCTGTTGCCCAGAGGGGTCCCCCCAAGTTATCCCTGCAACTGCACCTCTTGACAAACAGGTATGAACATGGTCAGCAAGCAGGGGTCCTTAGCCAGCACCCCACACACTAGGAAGATGAGAAGACCCACTGAGGAGGTGGAGCTGAGCCCCCCAATTTCTCCATTATAAAAGATAATTTAAACCCACTGCAATAGTACACATTGCCTATCAAATGTTCACATTCCCCGTCACCGGCAGAAAGCAACTCCTTGTGGACAGAAGGAAGTTCAACTGATGAGTTATAAATATTTCTGCTCCATGCTGCTGGGCGTCAGTCTTTCTGCATGAGTGGGCCCCACTGAAAAGCAAGGCGGTGCACCAGATTTGTTTCAAATTATGAAAATAGATGTTGTCTCCTGGCCACATCTGTTTTGTCTGACAAACGAGCAGCAATTTGCCTCCCAAATAAGGCAGCACACCAAGGCCATCTTGAAAGTCTGGCTTCTCCAACTATTTAGAAAAGAAAAAAAAAAAAAAAAAAAGTCCAGACCTCCCCGATTGGAGCTTTTAAAAAGGAGATGATTTTTCGATCTCATCGCTAAGGCTGCGGGCTCACGGGCATCGTGCTGTGCCCACCCTTAGCTCGGCTGGCAAAGTTCACATCTCCCTGCGCAAATTGAAGGAACGGGGGTCCCTGCTGCTCTTTAAAAAAGAAAAAGAAGACCAGGAGATATGCAATCAATTATATAAAAAAGAAAAAAAAAAAGTTTCCTCAAAAATCAAGCCAAGAGTGTGTTTTTCATGGGCTGGGAAAGACCAGTTTTTGGAGGGAAAAAAAAATCAATCCTAGTGCCACTCATTTTTCTGGTGCACACTGGCTTGGTGACAGGGTTCATGTCATCATTTCCCTTTAATTACTCCAAGACAGACCCAGTTACAGTGCAGACAGTCCTCCGGCCCCAGGCCCTGCTGTTTCACAGCCCCCCCTTCTGGAGGACCATTCCCACCTGGGAAGTTGGTGGAGGGGCCGGCCCGCGCCTGCTCACACACAAGCTTGGTGATGTTGTTTTGGTCCTTCTCTTTTTCTTTTTTAAAGGACCCCTTAACCTCAAAACACGACATTTAGGATTTTCTTCCTTAGAGACGGGCGTTACAGTAACGGGCGAGCGGGGAGAAACCTTAGTGACTGTGTAAGTCAGAATATTACAGACTCAGCCAGCTGCGGTCTCCCTTCTGGGGCAAGGGAATTACAGGTTTTCAGGAGAAAAGGATGAAAAGGCTCAGAGCCCCACATTCTCCGGCCCTCAGTCTCGGCTCCGTGTTAAGTGGCCGGCACAAAGCTAGTCATAAGCCTGCGAATGGGAGGTGCAGGTTAACAGACAGCTGCCTGGGAGTCTGGACTGCTCTAGGGGGAGAAATCAAAAGATCCGGCCAAGAAACCCAGAGTGTTCTCAGACACACTTCCTCCACCTCTCATATTGGGCAGATGAAATGTCTGGGGCCCCCTTCCCTGCCCCCCAGGAAAGCAGACTGACATGCCGGATTTGCATGGTCTGGCAGAAATGAGACGCAGGGTAGGGGTCCCAGGGGACATCTGGATAGCGCCTGCCCCCAGCCCCCTCCCCACCTTTTGTGCCCCCTACCACGTAAAACCCCAAGGGCAGATGGATGACTGCAGGGTAGAGGTGGAAATTTATGGCTTTGCAACCAGGTCAACAGCAGTGACAATAGTTTCAAGGTGGGGGGGGGCGGTCTGGCTGGGGAGACGGGCAGGACACGGGCAGGGCACCGGCCATCTCTCCGCCCTTCAACGCCACTCCAGAAGGGAGCTCTGGCACCTGCTTCCCTCCCGACCTGAGCGTACGGCTGGATGGTCACAATGCAGTCTCCTAACCTTTGGGGCTACCTCGCAAGGGGCAGGGTGCAGAGTCCAGAGAGGCCGAAAGTGGTCCCTGTCCTGGTCATCAGCAGGACAATGCCTATTTGTAGGCTCAGTGTCTGCAGAGATGGCAATGGGTAAATGGGGGGGGCAGGGAGACACTCCACCCCCACAGTTTGCCCCCTTTCACTCTGGCAACAATCGCCTAGTCACTATGGCAACAACGTTAATTGATGTATCTGTTTGGAATAACTCAAACCCCAGACTCATTCAGACGGCCCCAATATTTTTATCTTTGAAAAGCCAACCCCAGTGTTTTGTTCATCTATGTGTGCCACATACATACATATGTACGTATGTATGTACGTACAAAAGTTGCAAAAGAGTGATAAAAAGTGGAGAAGTTTGGGAAGGGGAGAAGGGGGTCTCTGCCTGCCCTTCAGAGAGGAGAAAACCTGGGAAGTCACTCTCTCTCTCTCTCTCCTTTTTTTTTTTTTTTTTTTTTTTGGTGCTGGTATAAAATTAGCACCGTCAAGTCAATGTGTTATAAACACAAAGGCTGCTGCCAAGAGGTGAAGTGACTTCATTTAATGGAGAGAAGAACTAGAAGAACAATTTTGGGGAGGGGGAGGGTGGTCACATCGTTGGAGGGGTGGTATCCGCAGCCCACTTCATGTCCCATCACCAGAGGGAAAAGCCGGTCTCTGAGAACGTGCATCTGCAGCGTGTCTAGACAGCCATAAAGAGGACAATTAAGAGAAAGAAAAAAAAGCTGCAAGCCACAGTCACCCCTCGTCTCCTCCTCGCAGGGCACCCGGCTGCAACCCGCACAAACTGCCTGAACAGGCGAAAAATTATGAAACAAGAAAAGGCCAGTGTGGGCTGGGGGAGGCAGGGCAGTCTGGGCCGAACGCAGTTTATGAGCGAGCGTTTTGAAATTCTGCTTTAACTACGCCGGTAAATGAATTCAACCTTGTCAGATCTTTCTCCCTCGCGCAGACCAAATATCCCGCTGGCGTGCTGTCTAGACACAGATAACAAAGGACTTTTTACAGCGCCCAGAGACACGCTGACAAAGTAGCCATTTAAAGATGCAGTATTGCTCTCTCCGTCTAAAACGATTTGTCAGATGGACTTAAATGAAAATGCTAAGTTATCGGTCTGGTTCGGGGTCTGCCGGTGGATGGGGAGGCTGGGGTGAGGGGAGGGGGTTGGCTATCAGGGGGCTGGCTGCTCCGAAGAAATAGAAAACAGATCATCTCTGATTGGGCTGCACTCCAACTTGCTCTTAGAATAGGACTGTGCGTGGCTGACCGGCAGATAATTCTCGCTCCTCTCGTTCCAAGGGGTCAACTATTACAACGTTCCTAGCACCTGGTGGGAACAGCTTCTGTGTATTGCTGTTCAATTTTAGAGGGTGGCAAAAAGGGTTAAAGTAAAATTCATGGGGGTGAGGACCTGCCTGGGGGAGGGGGACACTGAGAAAAATGGGAGAGGAGAAACTTGGTGTTACCTCTAAGTATGCGTTACTTTAGCAGGAGGGGTTTGCCCTTGCTTTTACAACAGATCGCTACAAAATGGGCCAATGCTCCCTTCCCAGGAAAGGACAGTGTGTGTGTGTGTGTGTGTGTGTGTGTGTGTGTTTAAGGGGAGGGTGGACTGCATCCCTGGGACATACTCACTGTGACCCCACATACACCCTGGATCATGAGGTGTGCCTGTCTGTCCTCAGCCAGACCAGGCCAAAAGGAGGAGGAAATGCGCCCATGAGCTCGTAGGCCACCCCCTGTCCAGGTCACAACTTGGGTCCCCATGGTAGGGGTCTCTAATCTCTTCAATTCAGAGTTGCCAACTTTTAGAGCAAAGCCTGGCACCCACCAGGTGCCCAACAAAGGGCCATTCTTTCCACCAACCTTCACCTGCCAGGGTGCTGGCTTCCTCCCTGCGTCTGCCCACGCTCCCTTCTTCCCTCCAACGCCGGAGCCAGACAGACACGGATCAAACTCCCGCTCCACCTCTTCCAAGCGGCCCAAGACGAGCCACTGCTCTGAGCCTCAGTTTCCCTAACTGTGAAGGGTGCCCCAGCCACTCGCCCTGAAGAGCTGTCATGAGAATTAAATGCCGGGGGGACGGGGGGGCTGCTGTTGGCACAGCATGCTGCCCCGAGCCTCATTGCTGCCACACGTGGAGAGCTCAGCTCAGGGCTGGACACACACAAACGTCCATACACAGCACTGTCAGGATTAGACAAGAGCTGTCGACACCGGTCCCCAGGGAGGTCACCAGGATGACATTAACTCGTTACAGTGACTCAAAACCACTCAAATAAAGGGGAAGGTATAGGCCACCTGTCAGAGGACCAAAGACTCGAGCGCTCCCCCTTATTCTTTTCTGGTTTCCATGCTCTCGTTTTTAATAACTGCTGATAAAAGGCTGCTACTAATCGCTCCTCCCATGGCCCACGGCTCCTCTGCCCGTGGGCAGAGCCTCTGGCTTCACCCTGACACACGGAGGTCGTGGTTCTGGAAGACATCAGCCACCGCGTCAGATACAACACTGGGATTTAGAACAGCGTTCTCTGGTCAAGGGGTCCAACCGAGTGATGGGAACTTAGAGTCCCTCACGGTCCCCTGTGCCGGGGACAGGGCTGAGGCCCTGGGACTATGAGATGCCAGAGATCCAGAGGCCAGCTGGGTCAGCACTGCCATCTAACAGCTGACTCCCAGGCTTGGAGGGGATGCAACTTGCCCGGGTGACCCGGCCAGGAGTGGAGAGAACCCACCTGTGATTGCCTCCTACACGCACCTGCTGCCCATCTCGACCGGCGACTGTGGCAGGTGTTACTGATGGATGACGGCGCTGTTCCTCAGAGCCCAGCTCGGGCCTCCTCCTCCACCCAGCCACCGGGGACGTCTCTACCCAGCCAACAAAACAAAACTGTTTTTGCCAACTCTTCCCCAAACACAGTCGTGAGGTCTTTGACCTGAAAGGAGTCTTTGCCCGGAGGAAATAAAAGATGTCCTGCAGGACACACTCAGGCACGTTTCAGGTAGAAACAGAAGAGGCTGGGCTCCAGCGATCATTCCAAAGACCCACAGCAGTGTCCAGCATCTCCACACTTCTGCCCACACTGGACCCTACCCTGCCTGCCTTTCTTGGTCATGCTGTTTCCCAAACTCACCCCAAACCCTCAGGGCCTCCTGCAAGCTCCTGAGAGGTGTGAGCAGCTTTCTCCCTGTGGGTTCTCTGTCGTTTCCCTCCTGGAGCTCCAGATGGCCTCTGTCTCTCGCCTTTCCTGGGTCCTTGTGTCTGTCTTCCCCTCTCAGCTCTGAGCACCATGAGGGCAGGCTGGTTGGTTCAGGTCCCACTGCAACCTCTGTCTTCATAACCTTGTACCCACCTTCCTTTCCACCTGGTTCAGCCACCACTGCTGGTGCTGTGGACCCTGGCAGGGCCGTCCCTCGCTGCTCTCCCCGCCTCCAGCCCCATCTCCACGCATCATCCACTGGGCCCGTGTTACCCCTCTCCTGCTCTGCTCCCCCCTCCCCTCACGGGGCTCCCCAGTACCCCAGCACCAACTCCAAATGCCTCTCAGCCTGACAGCTCTGTCTCTAACGAGCCCTCTTCCGCTTTGTGGGTCCCGGAGGCCTTGTACTCTGCTCTGCCTCAGCAGGAAATCTGCAACCTGAGATGAACTCTGCTCTCCTTCCCCAAGGCCGGGCCAGCAGGCACTGCGGCCTGGGCGTGCAGTAAGTGCCCTAAACCACCCCAACTCCAGGGGCTTTCCCCAGCACAGCAGAGCTGGGAGGGGCCTTCTGGTGGGAACAGGCCATTCAAAGAGGGCAAGTGACTGCCCACATCACACAGCCACACGTCCTGGACAAAGCCTCTCGTCCTCACTGGCGGCAAACCGCCTGCAGTGGCTTCTGCCTGTGTTCTCTCCTGGGCTTATCAGGAAGGGGCGTCTGCACATTCCTTCCCTGGCCCAAGACTAAACAATGTCATAATTATTGCCATCAAAAGAGTGATGTGCCAGGTGGCGAAGGTGGACTATCTCATGAAATCCCCATCCTGGTTCTCCCTGTGAGATGTCCTGTGGCCATTCATGTCCCCATTTCTCAGATGAAACAACTGAGGCTCGGAGGTGACAGACCTGGCTAGCTGAGAACTGGGCCTGGAACCAGGGCATCACAATGCTCTCAGTCTGCCCTTCTCCTTGGCCGGAGCCAGCTCCCAGGCAGTGACACCAACAGCCAGGGGACCAGGTGGCTTTGGGACCCACTAGAGGGACATTTCTATCTGCCTTGCCCTTTATGAAGCACCCAGACATGGCGAGCATCCCTGAGCGGGTGAGGCAGTGGGTATGGCACAGGGTTTCCTGGGCTCTGGCCTGCCTGGGCGCTGCCTCTGGCCCAGACCCACTGGCACGGGCGGCGGGTTTTATTTAGACGCTGTCAGCTGAGCAGCTCTGGGCGCACAGGCCTGAGTGGGCGTCAACTTGATTGGGTTTCACAGCGCATTTCTGTCGGGAACTGCCTCAGTCATTACAAATCAGGGCATGTTTTGCTGGTAGGGCTGGTCACTGGCCGGGCAGGCGGAGACACCAGCCGCCTCCTTTGAAACTGGCGTCCCTTGACCCACCCCCACCCCTTTCTTCTCTTGGGGAAGATTTCTTCCTGCCTGGGCCCAAATCCCACTCTCTGGGGCCGCTCCCCAACCCCTGACCCTGCAGAACAAAAGGGAGTGTGAGCGTCTAGACCGCCCGTCTGAACGTGAGACGGGGCATTGTGCGCCCGAGCGAGGCCTGGCCTCCCAGGCGGAAAGGTCGGGGTGCAGGGCCAGGCGTGGGAGGCTCTGGCTGGGCCCACCTCCCCGATGCCCTGCCTGGCTTGGCCCTCCTGGGACAGAGACGTGGCCGGAGCCCAGCCCCTGGAATCCAGCCTGGACCACTGCCTAGGCTGGAAACGCTGTCCCCAATAAAACTCGGGGGAATCCTGAGCCATCACTATAGGAACGGATTCACAGGAAGCCCTCAGAAAGGGCCTGAACCCAGGTGAACCCGGGCGGCATCTGTGAATATCAGCTGTTTCATTACGATGATTGGTTTTGAAGCTTCATGTGTATTCCAGGTTGACAAGGGTGGAGGGCGCCGGAGGGGACCCCAGGGTCTTCCTTTCTCTGGAAGGCCTTGCTCCAAGTGGAGGACACATTCCTGGACACCTGACTGTGGCTGCTGGCTGTGGCCCAGGCCCCTACTCACCCTCTCTGGGTGTCAGGGATCCCATCTGCAAAGAGAGCTTTGAATCAGATCTGTGGCTTTTCTGACTTGTTTGACCAGCAGAAACCTTCGATCTTGAATGAAAGTCTGACTCAGGAGCCCGAGTCATATTAAATGGAAATAGAAACAGCCTGGCTGAGGCTGATGCGGGACCTGGAGGAGGTTGCCAGCGAGTGGTGCAGGCTGAGGGTGGGCTGGGGGCGCACCCGTCTCCCCAGCCACTGGCACCTGCCCTTTATCCGCTTTCAAGGCTAACGCCTGGGACAGGCCTGCGGGAAAGAGGTCCGCCGAACGAACTGAGCTCCTGATGGGATACAGGCATTTTGACTTTCAACTTTGTCATTTTTTTCAAATTCTTTGAATTTTTGTTAAATAAAGAGCATATATTGCTTTATATAATCAGAAGAGTCACACTGTTTTCAGCGTGACCTAAGAGGCAAAAATGCTAATCATCTCGTCAGGGGCGGTGCTGGGGGACTCGGCTGTACTGCGGGGACCATCTGGCAGAAGCGTGGAAACAGGCGCACGCGGGTCCGCGGCTTGGAATGCGTCCTCAGAACCAGAGGGGCAAAGGCTTCCAGGACACGCGCCCCTTCCCCGGGGCCATCAGAATCTCTGGTTCCCCAGCAGACAGGACCTCAGACCCAGAGTTCTTGAATCCGTTTCTCCTACAACAAAAGTGTACAAATGCAGGGTCCGGGCCCACCCCAGGTCTCCAGCGAGCGTCCCGAGGGAAAGCCCAGAGGTCTCTGTCTCCCTGATGTTCCACATCTGAGTTTAGAACCACTGTGTCTGGTCGGTTCGGATGGAGCCGCAGCAGGGGACAAGGCTGACAGAGAAGGAATCAAGAGAGAAGGGGGGTCCTGCCCGCCTCTCCCCACCGTCTGTCTGTCTTTTTCATCCCTGCGTATTTCCAGAACATCAAGCCCCACACAGAGTAGGTGCTTAATAAATGGTGAGTGGAATCCTGAATGAAGGAGTCAAATGTGGAGGAAAACTGCCCATCAGTGACATTCCCAAATGAGCACAAAGGAACACAAGCCACCCCGTCTTCTAGTCCCCCGTCAGTACGGGGCGAGGGGGCCCACTCCCCGGGCTCGTCTTCCTCCTCAGCACTTCCGAGGGGTGCCTGCAGCAGGGGGCTGGGCTGGGGGCCCCGGGCAGGCGGGAGGGCGGGGGCCGGGCCGGGGGCCCCGGGCAGGCGGGAGGGCGGGGGCCGGGCTGGGGGCCCTGGGCAGGCGGGAGGGCCGACGGGGTCCCCAGGGGACAGCAGCTGAGGGGACCACAGAAGCTCCGGCGCCTAGAACTCCTCTCCTGGTTCCTTACAGGTGGAGTGGGGGAACCTTCTTCCCAAAAGCAATCATTGCTCTGCTGTGGAAAATCAGGCAGGTCCAAGTGGAGAGGGAAAGGAGCCCTGTCCGCTGTCTCCTGGTCTGGGTTTGTCCAAGGCATGTGCACAGAGGGGTTCAGACCCATCCCTGGTGCCCAGAGCCTCAGTCTACCCGCCCACCCCGTCTGGGGAATGGCGACTGGAGCCGTGGTGTGACGGAGCGGGCTGCGATCTGTAACCTCACTGAGACACCTCTCCCCACGCAGAACTCCCGCTCAGGCCCCGAGGCCCCACGGGAGCCAGGGCCCCGAGCCCACTCTCCCCTCCGTCTCACCGGGAGGTCCCAGGGCTTCCGTCGCTCTGTTGCCCTCAGTACTGACCACGTCTTTATAACAGAACAAGTTGCCTTTCCTGAGCTTTCACACGGCACCTCTCATTCGATCCTCACTAAGATCCTATGAGGCAGCTGACTCTTCTGACCCCCATTTTACAGATAAGGAAACTAAGGCTCAGAGGGAGAAGCAGCCCTAAGTTCTAGGAAGTCAAATCCAGGCTGTTTGGCTCCACACCGGCCCTACTGCCGTCCCCTTCTTGGATCTGGGTCCTCAGTGCCCACTCACTCGCCACACACCGGGCTGGTCTCCCCGATGACTTGCCAGGCTGGACTGGACTTCAGAGCAGATGTATCCAGGAAACCATGGGGGCGGGGCAGCAGCGAGGATGTCAGGATGGAGGCCAGAAACCACAGACATCTAGGAGAGAAGACGGAGCCCCGACCTCACAGTCCCTGGTGCCCAGTGTCTCCGAGCCTGGTCCTCCTCCCCAGACCCCGTCCCTTGCTTGGGCCACTGCTCTTTCAGAGGGGCCTGGACTTCCGTTTGGCCTACAGTCTCAGGGGCGGGCACAGCCACTCTTGGTCCCAGGAGAAGTTCCCTGAGGGCCAAAGCTGCCAGATGAAGAAGAGGCAGAGCGGCTGCCCCCGCACTGGCCACCCACGGCCATGGCACCCTGCCAGGGTGGCCTGCAGGAGCAGGGGTCCGTCTGGGGCCTGAAGCCCCTCTGTCCACCCCACCTCACCTCACCGGGACACTCTCAGGGCGAGCACCACCTTTCCCAGTAACTGACAGCTGACTGGCGAAATTGATCAGATCCATAAGGGGCCAGAACTGTCCCTTGGCCGAGTCCACAGCCCACACTCAGATAAATTCAGTGACCATGGCAGCCTGCTTCCTGGCTCTGCTATAAAGGTTCAAGTCCTGGCTCTGCTACGACAGCCATGAGACCAAGACAAGTGCCTTCTAAGCCTCAGTGTTCACATCTGTACAACGGGACGGATGGTCGCAAGCACCTCCAGGGGGGCGGGGAGGACTCCACACCATGGGGAATGTGCTGGGAAATGTTCCTCGGGACACGAGGGGGCTGCAATGGGGCTGCCGAAGAGTTCTTGCCCTCAGGAGCATTTTCCTGGCTTTCATACCTCCTCAAAATCACTGTTGACTCAGTGCTGGCTGTGGGTGGAGGGCTCAGGGAACTGGTCAAACCAAAATCTAACCGGAACCAACAAGGCAGAATCTGGGCACAAAGAGACAACACAACACCCAGACAGTCCCCAAAGCAGCGGAACTATGTCCACCCGCTCGGCCAGGATCCTCTACATTCCAGCCGGGCTGCAAGGCTTATGTGGCTGCAATAAAAATTCCCAGACAGGTAGTCAGGTAGGAGGCAGGCCCGGGACGAGCAGAGGGCAGGGGAGGGAGCGAGGGCCATGGGCTCGCCTGCCTTGCAAGGAAGGCCAGCGGGTTCAGGGAGGGACCTCTCTTCCCTTTCCTCTCTGTTCCGCAGGACCAGACCCGGGCCCGGATCTGAGACCTGGGGCCATGCCCAGGCCCAGGCAGGTCTCTGAGCCGGGAAGGTGCCTGCCTCACTTGGGCCTGACTAGCCTCCCAGGCTGAGTCCCTCAAAGGAGCTTGCCACCTCTCAAGATGTTCAGTTCCAGTCTCACTGTGGGGTCTTTAAACAGCTCCTCCTACCCCGTCTCATGCAAACTGTTTAGAAAATAGTTGAAATAAACACAGCTCTGCCAAACCCCAAGCCAGACAGGTGGCCAGACTTCCCCCAGTGCCTCTGCTTCTGGGACATTGCCCAGCAGTGACCCATGATGGTGGGGGTGACATCAGGAATCCAAGCAGCCCCGCAAGGCCCACAGCCAGGACACACCTTTGCCCACTCTCTCCCCACTATGTCTCCACTCCCCAGAAACAGAAGGGACATTAAGAGGCCGGCTAATAGATCACAGATCTATTCTGTGAAATATCAAACCATGTCAGGCACTAAGGCAATTAAATAAAGGAGATTTTTTTTTTTTCCATTACAAAAAAGGAATGTAGAGATCTGGTGAAAACACAGAGTCCAGATGACACGCAGCTGTGACCGGACAAATCGCAGACACTCTGAGCCTCGGTACTCCCCTGCACACTGCGTGGGGACCGTGAGAATCCAGTGGGCATAGGGCTGGCTTCTCCGCCATCAGCCCCATCCCGACAATAAGCGTCTCTGAGCCGAGTAACTGGAGGAAGTACGGGAGAGTCTCCTGTAACTCCCCACCCATGGACTTCCCCCTTAGCTTGCAGAGGGCGACATGACCCCGTGACCTTGATCTCATTAGAATCGAGTTGACCCTGATGTTCAAACGCCTGGGTGACCTTCGAAGGTCAAGAGTGAAGTGCCTCCGTTCTGCAGGAGGTGCCTTGAGTCTGGAATTGCTCCTTAAGGCCCCTGAGGACGCCTTCGATGTGCCTCTTAAACATCACTTCTCTGTCAGCTTTCCCAATTCGGCCTTTTCCGAACACCCATTAAAGGAATTATAATTCCTCAATATGTTCATTTTAAATTTTCAATAAACACTCCATTGACTCACTTTTACTACTGGGCTATGTCTTAAACAATAACATTCAGGAGATCAATGAGGTGCTTGTTCCGTTTTTTTCCCAGCGCACATTTAACCTACATCAACCTAAGTGCATCACTAGTAAATGTGAAAGGCCCATCCACACGCCATCCATAACTTTCCCATGCGCTACCAGCTTGCTCTGGGCCTGTTGGTGTCTCCAAACCTACAAGGTAGGGTACACAGGTGGCAGCTTAAACAGGTTCCAGACCCAGCTCAGTCAATTACTGTCCTTGTGCCCTTGGGCAAATGACTTCCATCCTCCGAGCCTCTGTTTGTCCACCCTGGGATAGTAGCTCCCACGGGGGCTGCATGTAACATGTCACATGTAACATGCTGCCTGGCCCATGGCAGGCTTTCAGTAAATAAGAGCAATGAAACCACGTGTTGTCATATAAGAGCACAAAGAAGTCGGAACGCTCACTAACATCCCCATTTTAGGGATGTAGAAGTGAGCGCTGGGGACCACAAAGCTGGTAGCTGAAGGGGCCACGACTCTGGGCCACCATCCTGAATCTGAAGCCACTCTGTGGCTATCACTTCACTTTTCAGAGAATGCTGGAGTCGAGGGGACGGGGACCATGGCCTGTGAGCCTCATGCTCAGAGAGTGCTGGAGTCGAGGGGACGGGGATCATGGCCTGTGAGCCTCGCGCTCTCCGTTGAGGCATGGCCCGATGCCCAGGGCACGCAGCTCCCTTCCGAGGTCCAAGCCAACTATCCGCCAGCAGGAAATCGGCCTCGAGCTCATCGCCTGTGAGTAACCACCTCCGCCAGACATGATTGATGACTCATACCTGTCTGGAGTCACCCACATCCTCATTCCCCGAAAAGGAATGCAGGCCAGGTGAGGCGACCGGGTGGCTGGCGGGACCGGGCCGAGTGGTGGCAGAACTGTAGCCTGCCGAGTCTCCACGGGCTCTGCCACCACCCTGAGACCCACCCCCCAGCTGGGGCTGGACAAATGTCCGGGTCTCGAGTCCCTGCGGATGGGAACCACATTCAGGTTACAAAATTTTTCCCCAAGGAGGCGCCTGGAATCCCACTATGAGATAGTCGTTCCTGTGGGCCCAGCGTGGCCCTTTCACAGTCCCTTTGTCCTTGTGAAAACACAGAAATGAAAGGGAGGTGCTGCTGACACACAGCACAGGTGGACCTGAGTCAGGAGATCGCACGAGAGCAAACACACGGCGTGATTCCGCGCATGCAGATTCGACCCCGGGAAGACGGGATCTGTGGTGATCGGCACAGGTGCAGACTGGGGAGGGGTGGGGACACATCTGGGCCTGGACAGTTGTCCCGCACACATGCTTACCACAACCCATCACAGTGTACATTTTCTGTGTCTGTGAACTATACCCCAATAAACCATCAGAGCAGAGGACACGCAGGTCCCAAGAGGACATTTAACAGCTTAAGAAAAGGGACAGCTGGTGAGGTCTGACAGGGTCTCTGCTGTGTCTTCCTTCTCTTCCCAAGAGCCCCAGGTTCAGTCACGCCCATTTTACAGAGAAGAAAATTGAGGAGAGAGGAGGGGGAGGAGGTGGAGAGGGAGATAGACAAGCACGGGCTCATCAGAGACCAGAGAACCTCATGTCCGAACGTCCCGCCTTCGACCGTGGGCCCACCAGCCCGTTCCTGCCTCTGGGATCCCCGCTCTGCCCCCTGTGCCAAGAAATCTCTGTGAAGGAGCGGTGAGCTTCCGTGCGGCGAAGCAGAGAGCCTCCAGCTGAAGACGGGGCTCAGGGTCATGTCCAGCCAGCCACAGGGAGAGAACAAGAAGCCAGGATTCCAAGCCCAGCCTTGTTCCTGTGGAACCACATTCCCACCCAGTTTGCCCCTGCCATCAACTGACCCCAGGCCACCCCTCTGTCAACCACACCACTCCGCACTGGCGATGGTCACTCAGCTGTTACAGTACCTGGTCCAGAGTGCAATAGAATGGGCCAGCCCTGTGCTGGGAGACAAGGATGATGACCATGCTCGGGGCCCCACCTGAGCGAGGCATGCACGTGTCAATGCCACGAGGCACACGGAGCCCCCGTCAGCGTGGGGTGTCCCTGCCGTGATGATATTGCTAGTAGTGCTCTTCTGATTATCACCGGAAGGACTCGGGCTGTACACGGGGCTTGGGTTTCTCTTTTCTCTCTCTAGACTTGGGCTTGTCCATCTGTAAGCACAGGGCTGGGGCTAGCACAGTGGGGCCGAGTTCTGCCAAGACCTGGAATCGCCCAGGCAGTTTTAAAGAAGCTGCCCTGCCCTGCCCCTAGGAACCGGCCTGGGTGCGGCATTAGTGTTCGGGTTCACGGTCAGCCAGGAGCGTGGAGAACCAGGTTTAGGAGGGAGCTAGAGAGAGCCCTCCGGTCCTAATGTTCTGTGGGCTCCCCCCTCCCCTCCCCTCCCCATCTCACAAGGCAACTCCCAGGGAGCACAGCCCCTGCCCAGCCCCCCACAGGTCACGGTGACCTCCTTCTCCCCTCAGCTGCAACCTGATGCTGGACAAATTCTCACTCTCTGTGGCCGTAAGCCCCAGGACCACGGCCAGGGGACCCTTCCAAGAAAGGGAGTGTGTGGCAGAGGGAGCGAAATAGGACACAGGTCCAGCTGGAAAAGCCAGAGGGCAAAAGAGCAAAAGGCCTGAAGTCAATCACACCCTTACATGGGTGACAGGTGGTTCTGCAGCTCGGGGGATGGTGGACAAAGCACAGGCTTCGGAGCCCCGCAGCCCAAGTTCAAATCCCACTCCACTCCCAGCCGGGTGAGCTCCGCAGCTTCACGCACGTGCCTCCGCCCTGCTGCCGCGTGTGCACATGGGGACTAATAAGGCAGGGCGTGCCGTGCTCAGCGAGCCTCTGAGACTGTCAGTAGACAGAGCTCGGATTCGAAAAGCCAGTCCCCGGCAAACACTAGGAAAACGGCATGTAGACAAAGTTGCCGGTGGCTGGCTGCTTGTGCTTCCCTGCCTCTCCCTTTCCTGTTCTTCCCAAACTACACTCACCTGAGTATCTTCTGGGGAAAGAGTCCAGGGCTTATTCTCACTAGAGTGTAAAGGAATGCTACAATGTGCTTAGGTAGAGCTCAAGACATCCAGGGAAAGAGGCTACCAGGTAAAATAGAGGCTGCCATGGCATTGGAGTCTGTGACCCTGATTTTAAAGAAAGACAAATGAAGTACTGTGGGGAGCTGAGTACAGTAGGTGGGATTCCAGACCTCACCGGGAGCAATCCTGGAGGTCTGAGAAGGACCCAGGCCTGACAGTTGAAGGAGGGGGGGCTGGGTCACTCCAAGGTGGTGGCACATCCTCAGAACTCACAGAAGGAACCATCCCTGACTAGTCAGGCAGCCACCATGTGACACGAGGAGTGGCAGATGGCTGCAAGCGGGAGTCACTTCTCTCCCAGGAGTTCCGGAGCCCCCATGCCTTCCCCGCCAGCCAGTTCCCTGCACAGACAAGGCCCAGTTTTCCTCGTGAGGATACATCGCCGACATGGGTGATTTCATCCCTGGAGCCCGCCCTGAACCCTGCTGGGAGTGGAACCCTCTGAGGGAACAGGTGCCTAGCAAGAGTGGGTGCAGGAATGGATTAGTGCTGTCTGTCTTGAGCAGGAAGGAACGTACTGGACTGAATACCGTGCAGTCAACCTTCAAAGTCACAAAGCAACTCAATATATACTGTCTGGGTGCTCCCCTGACTAACGGGTTACAGGAGCTGAGGACTCACACATCCGGGAGCTGGACCTTCATTCAGCGATGCCGAGGGCAGGACACCGCAGAGCACCGTCTACAGATGGAGGACCAACCAGAGGAGACCGCAAGGAGAAGTGGCCGGAGGAAGAAACATCCCTCCACGAAACACAAGCGACTTTTGATTATGCATTTGTGGGTAGGGCTTAGATTTATATGGGATTGGAGGTTGGACTCATAATTACACCTCTGGGCCATGTAGCAAGCAATGCTAATTACCCTTTAGATGGGAGGATCTAAATTTTATTTAGAGCCCAAAGTAACTAATAAAATTAGGTAAAACCAGGAGCTCCACCTGCACGTTCACACACTTTACAGCTAATGCATAGACTTGACAATGGCATTCGTCTGACAACAGTCCCTGTTAGAGAAATGAAAGGACTTGGGGAGTGGCCCCTGACTCCGAAGAAGAGATATTTAAACTGTTCCAAGGTGGACCCAGTTGGTAGACTTTCTAAAAAGGCAACATTTCCTGCACCTGAGGCTTCTGGCTGAAAAAACTCTGCCCCAGGTTTAATGAGGCATCCCTACATATCAGCCTGCTCAGATTGGGATCCATAAACATGGGCAAGATATAGCGGAGATAGTAGTGTGTTTAGCTGTGGTCTATCGTAACGATCTGCAGCAGCAAATGGAATGGTGTTTAAAGGGCTGGTTGGTGTTATTTAATCGGTTATATTCGCTAATGTAATTGACACCCTCTCCATCATCTCAATACACCCACCTCTTTCTCCCATACCATAAATAGATTAGAAAAAAACAGTTCCCTCGGATGGTCATGACCCCATGGTCTGCGAAGCTTGGCCACGGATGAATCACGCCTGGCTCACCACGACTGCATCCTGAAATGACTGAATGATGGCCGGGTGGCACAGACACCAATAAATGAATCATGCCTTCTGCAAGCCCAAACCTTTGACTCTTACAGACACCAATTACAAAGTAGAAAGAAAAGAACAAAGAAATTACTCAGGGTGTTTGCGCAAAGTTGATTCATAGGTTTACAGAATTATTACCAGCTACGTTGTCTTTAGGAAGGCAGTTAGAGATGTGACCAGCTACCTACCGCACAAAAGCCTGACAACTTGGGAATCTACAAACTGGGGGTAACGGGGGGGGGGGGGCTAGCCACCAAATTCCTGCAGGGCTCCCAGGGCCCAAATGGGTGCCCCGCCTTCCTCTGGAGGGTCAAGGCCGTGATGAAGTCCTCATAGCACATAGCCACATGAACAATGTAAAAGGAGTAAGCACGCACATACAGTTATACATAGTTTTAGTGCAAGTCTTGGCCTTAACTTTTATTTTTTTATTCTTCCAAGGTAGGGGTCAAAATAGGACATAAGAGATTCTCCCTTCTGTGATGAGGGTGTTGAAACACATCGTCTGCAAGAACCAAATTCTCACGCCTCCTCTCAACTGACATCAACGGGAGTTACATCATCAGAGATCAAAGCCATTTTGCCTGCTTTAACTTTGGCTGATGAAGAAGGCGCGTTTGCTGCGGCCACATGCAAATTCTGAGCCTCTCTCATGGAAGTGCAGCTGTTGGGATTAATCACCCCACATGACTGGGGTTGAACCTTGTTGGCCAGGCATCTGAACCTTATGGGACAGTATTAGCAAAGCCTGACAGTGTCCCTGTCCGGGGATGTCCAACCCTACTGAGCGAACCGATCAGCTGACACCTGGCTTATGCTCTCAGGCAGCGGTCCTGCTTACCACTAACGGCCAGGACCGTCTCAGGTGAAGTGGGCAGGTGAGGGGCACAGCAGTCTCAGGGGGTCTACCCTGGGGGAGCAGTGGGTGTCCAGGTAGCCAGCACCACTGGGCTTGACAAACCTCTTTTTGTGAAAGGGCAGTTGGCTTGGCCCAAACTTTTCTGAAGAACTGACTCAGCTCCTCACTTCATCTTGCTTCTGAGAATGAAGCCTGGCAACCCCGGTTTCACCCACCTCTGGGAGCCCAGCAAGGCCGGGGAGGTAAGGTACAGGCTCCGTTCCAGTCACATCGGCAGGGACTCCAGTCGAGGGACCCCGGAGAAGCCTCCACTCCTTGGGGGAGTGGAACGTACACATTTAAAAATATTCCACGCATCGGATAATAAAATATAGATTTGTAGTTATATACACAGAGATATGTGGTCTTAGATATACAAGCACATATTTCTATATTCTTAATCACTGATATCTCAACTAATTCATGAACAGGTTTTTATCCCCACCTCTACAGCCAGGAATGGAAACATCAGCTCCCGGATACCTTTAGGACCAACAGAGGCTCTCCCAGCCTTGAAGCCTGTGTGACCCACACAGCAGGAATCGATGACTCCCCATCAGAGATGACAAAGGGTGACAGCTGCAGCAGACAGACCCTGGCACACACGAGCTGTTTGCAGAACATCACTGCAAGCTCCCAGCAGCCATGGGGGAAACTGAGGAACACCATAAATCCACTCTTTTACCTACTGTGTCATTTTATTGAACATCTGCTCTGGGCCAAGATCATGCCAAAGTCCTACCAATCCGAATCAGGATCCTAATATTGCCCCCTCTCCATCACCACCAAAGTCCACATTAGGGACAATGGATGTGGGACAATTTCTCCAAACTTCGAGGGCAAGGTGGTGTCTCGAACCTTCATAACTGTTCAGAGACTTATAGGCTGTATCTGTCCAGCCTGGGGAAGCCCAGCGCTGAGCCCCGGGGCCCCAAGAGGCATTTCTAGGATTGGCTCATCCAGTCCAGAAGCAAACATTATCCAGCATTCAGATCCCAGAGCCACTGAGGATTTTATGCTTGTTATCAAATAATTAAAACTCTCTTTCCTGCCAGTACAGCCATTTCCCAAACCCACTGATACAATAACAAATGGCTGTACTTAAAACACACCTGAAGGGGAAGAACGCCAGAGCCTCCACTTCCCCAGTCAGTGTTCTGACATCCCAGCAGACTTACTGCAGGCTCGGCCAAGTGACCCAGCCCTTCTCCCTCCCGCCCGCGCCCCGATGGAAACAAACACACATCAGAATCTGCTGGAACACCAGAGAGCCGATCACCAGCTGATACCTCTGAAGGTGAGTCATAGTAGCTGCCTAATTCCTTTCAACATGTGGCATCTCAGTGTCACATCAAAGCAAATAACAGCTCCACCCATGGGTGCCAACGGATAGCAGAGTAACTGAAAAACGCTCCAAGTCTGGGGCAAGCGAGTGCAGTAAGGAATCACCCAAGAAATTATCCTTCTGGGCTGAGGACGGGCCCCGGCGATGCATCTTTGTCACTCTGATGCTCTTAGCAACACTAAAACGATCCTGAGAAACCTGGACCTCTCCCCGGAACAATGGGGCTGAGGCGAGGAGGGGCCCTGCCTGATTTCTGCACGGGCCCCGTAGTACGGCTCTGACGCGTCCAGAGGCTACGGCACAGCTTCCTGCCCAGAACAGTGGACATGTCCCTGAAGCATTCAAAATAATACTTTGTGCCTGAGGTGCTTTGAACGGCTCACACAGCTGTCCTGACAACCTGTGAAGCGGGACCATTTTGCAGATGGGCAAGTGGAGGCTCGGGAGGGATTCTATGCTTGCCCAAAAAGGACAGTTGTCAAAGTCTACATCGTGACTACCTCCCCTCCTGTCCGCATTCTTCTTCAAGCCTGCCTGCCCACCCTGCTTACTTCCTTCCCTCCTCATAGACATACGAGGTACCTATCAGGTTGGGGGGAATCGAATGTGAACCCCTTGGTGTTCGGTGACCAGATGGAGCCGGTATGGCACGCTAATTACACAATATTAAATGCTGTGTGACAGTTACAGGATGACCGGTGTGGGAGCTTGGGGAAGGGGCTCTCAGCTCCTCCCTAAAATGAGCTCGTGTTTTCTGCATTCTCACTAGAACGGCAGCTCTCAGAGTGCAGGGTTTCGCCTGTGACGTCCCCTGATGTTCCGGAACACCTGGAATAGTCAGTATAGTGCCAGATTGGGAAAAACATAACTTTGAACTCTGAGATTTGTTAGTGTTCCTCCTTGAAGACAGGTCCAACACAGGTATGAGGTCTTAGGACAAAATCTTGAATACCACTGCAATGTCAAGTCCGGCAAAGGGTACACTGGGGCTTACGGAGTCAGTGTGGCATCCTGGGGAAGAAATCATGGGAGCAGGGAGCTTAGGTGTGAATCCCAACAGAACATCAGTTCCTTGCAGTGTGACCCGGAGCAAGTGTCTTACCATCTCTGATCCCATTTTTGCATCTGCAACTTGGTGTTAGCAATAGCTCTCTCACAGAGTTGTTTTGAAGATTGAGAAAAATGCATCACCAGTACCTGGCACATAATAAGCTCTCTGTATCCAACTAGGAAAGGGAGTGGAAGCAAAAATCCATCAGTCACCCTGGAAACAGAAGAGAGAAGCCATTCTGTGGCTCTTGGAAAGCCTGGGGATGCCCCGAACAGCTCCAAACCCACTCCAAGGCGCCAAGGCCCCCGCTCCTGTTGGCAAGCCTTTCCAGGACTTTCTCCAGCGTGGCGACAGACACTTCTTGCCAGAGCCTGACAAGGCCCTGATGAGACCCTGTGGTGTGGGGTTTAGCTCTGTAATGTCACCCAAAGGGAAAGAGAGGTTGACTGTCAGAGCTCAGCGTTGTCATGACTTCCCGAAGGGGTGTGGCCCACCTCCGGGAGGAGGAAGGGCAGCAGTGAAGACAAATGCCCCGAGGTCTGAGATACGCACAACACCCCAGCACAAGGGGCTGTTGTTATCCACTTTACAGATGGGCCAGGTGACAGCACAAGGTGACGCAGCCAGTGGGTTCTGGAACTGAGCTGGGCCTCAATCCCTCTGGCTCAGGTCACATTTTTAACCGACTGCAGTGCACAGGCCAGATGGGGTCTGCGGGCAAGTTTTGTGGGGCTCCTGTCGTGAGAATAAAAGGGAATTGCCAGTACTTAAATTCCGGTTTTACTTCAAAATCTGCCTGTCTATCTCCCTGGAACCAAAAGACCTGGCCGCACAGGGCCCATGTGGCAACGGTGAGTCAAGTGGCAGTGGCACCTCGGGGCAGACCCAGTTCTCTGCAGCCCATGCCAGAGAAAATGGCCTGCCGCCCCGAGTCATGCTCCCCAGCTCGGGAAGCCCTGGGCACAGCATGGCGCCCCCCTCACTGCTCCACAGGCACACAAAGAGGCGTGGGCGTACCATCACACATGTGTGCACACGCACATATGCACGTACATACAGCCATGTGTGCACACATCACCTTTGAAAAAGCACAAAATAGGCCCTCGGCTTTGATCTCTTTCCCTCGGCACGTGGCCCGTGCAAGAGGCCGGGGCCGGCACAGCCTCCCAAGTTCAATGCATAAGAGTTACTTCTCTTTGGGCAAGATCCCAGATGCCAAGCCGCCTGGAAACTTTACCATACCTGAAACCAAAAAACCACCCAGACTCTCTGGTTGGGCCCCTACCACCAGGACACTGCTCTCGAACCTTTTCGTTGAACAATTGACTAGACCATAGATGTTTCAACACCCTGGGTAAGGGCAGGCATCTGGGTTCACGTACATCTTCCTGTGCTGAAGACCAGCAGGCCCCACCAGACCCTCCCAACAGCCTCTGGTCCTGGGCGGCTTCTCGGGTCACTCCATTCTCCTTTCTCTCGAAGGGAGAATGCAGACGTTGGCACAACTTTTAGGGGAAAATGTATGTGTGCACTTTCTTCCCATTTCTTTGTCTTCCGTGCCCAGAAGTTTTAACCATTCCCCATCCAAAGAGAAGCTGGCAGGAAAGGGAGAGGTAGCAGCTGAGTGGTGTGTGCACACATGAATACGCGGGTGTGCGTGTGCGTGCACACATGCACACCGGAGCAGCTAGATATTCTGTCTATACAAACACTTCAGCATACCCCAACTCTGACCAATGCTGGGCAGTGTAGCTGGCTTAACCCAAACCATCTGCCCGACCTGAGGTCCAGTCAAAACTCAACTCCTAATTGCACCTCAACCTAAGACCCAGTCATAAAATGTTGTGGGTTGAAAACCCCAGCTGACATGGCCCACAGGGTGGGAACAGCTGGCCCTGACACCCACAGTTTAATCCAAATCCTGAAATACAGATTTTCACAGGTGCTAGAGTTTGTCCTCCAAATAAACCCAAATCTATAATGAAAACTGGAAAGAAACTTCATTAAGAGGGAGCCCCAAACTTTTCCTGCATGCAACAGGCTCCCAATAAAAGCTAAGGGAATGAGTGGCCTGAGCCAAACTGCAGAGCAACTTCGTTCTTGATGGGGACACTGATTTCTGAAGGGACCTGAGGACCTTCTGGCAACTCAGATCTGCTCTCCCATCCCCCAACGCCACCCCCTGCAGAAACCAGTAACTGATTAAAGCTCCGTTCTCAGCCAGGTGCGCTGTGCCCCTCAGGGGACATTGGGCAAAGTCTGCCGGTAGTTTTGGCTGTTACAACTTGGTGGGGAGAGAAAATGCCTCTACTGGGGAGAGGCCAGGGATGCTACTAAACATCAATCAATACACAGGACCACCTTCCCCACCCTCCCAACAAGGAATCACCTGGCCAGGAACGTCCTGTGCTGAGGTTGAGATACCCTGGATTTGAGTATTAAACGTGAACAGCACGTCAGGCAAACCACCAGAACATTGGGTGTCCCAGGAGTTTCCGAAAGCTGTGTTGGACTATTTGTTTGGAACCGCCTGGAGAGGAGGAATCAGAGGCTCATTGACCCTGTCAGTGTTAAAAACCCAAACTGCCATCACAGATACTGCCAGCAGGGGTGCAGGGTGGGCCCCGGGTAGGGGGTGCCTCCCAGGGCCCTCAAGAAATGTATAAAGAGCCAACAGCTGAATGGCAGACAATTCAGTCTGTCCAGAGAGCAGTTAGTGTGGACCTGTCCCCAAGAGCAGAAGCTGATGGAGAAAGACAGGGTCATTTCTAAGAGACACAGCAGAACCGAAAAGAGGTCAACAAGAATGCCAAGAAAAACTCTTGCCAGGACAAATCTTTTCCTCAAAAGGAGCCAGTACAAACTCCCCTCCTGGTTGCCGTCTCTGGTGGGTTGTCCCTTGAGCCCACTGTTTTTAACCTCAAGACCCCTGCTTTTCAAAAAATGGTGTATTTTTGTGTAGGGTGTGTTCTGGGAACAGTGAACTGCCATCAGAGATCACCCCTGAACTCTCAGAAAAGATGGGGGCTCCTGGAGGGTCTTGTTAAAGTCAAGTCAAGCCCATTCCAGATGTCTGGCTTCCTCAGAGCCCTCCAACACCCCTCCCTCCAGGGTGCAAGAGGGATGCCACTGATTTCCTCCAGTCCCCCAAGTTCAAGGTAGACCTACTCTGGGGCCCAAGTTCCAAATTCAAGGGACAGTGCGTGTGCTCCACAAGAAGTAACCCTGGGTCTGGGTCTACTGTGGGTTGGGAACCTGAGGCAAAGCTTTCCATTACCACGTCCCTCACCTATAAAACGATGGCATGAACCCTGAGTGGGCCAAGGCTCCTGCCAGGTCTGAAACTGGGGCAAAAGAGGATCTCAGGGTGGACCCATCACTACTGGAGCAAGGACCACCCTGGGACAGAAGCCTCTAGCCGGAGTCTGGAGAGCAGAGCCCCATCTTGAAATACGGTAGAATCTCAACCTCAATGGTCTCAGCTTTTAGGTGAGGAAACTGAGGCCCAGGCAACTTAAAGGCCCTAACAAAAGCAATTTTCTCTCAAAGAAGAGCCACCTGGTCACTGCCCAGCAGTGCAACTCCAAATCCATCTGTAATGTTCCCAGTGCTTATCGTGTGAACTACCCAGTGGCTGCTAATCACTTTCTCCAATCTTTCCTTTCTCCAATCTTGCTTTCCCTCCTTCCTTCCTATCTTTTTGTATAAAGAAACTCCAGGCCCTAAGGCTTCCTCAGCAGAACCTTTACTGAAATCTGATTAGCACTTGCAACAAACTGTTACATTATACCTGAGTTTTAAAGCTGCTTCCTCCTGCCCTGGGCTTTCTTCCAGTAAGTAGGGGGTCCTGTGTAAAAAATACACAGTGACTAATGGGCCACCCCAGGGCCAGCTGGACAGGCCAGGGTTCCAGGCATTACCCAAGGGGCCCCTATAGGCAACAGTTTTATCGACACCTTAGCTGAAATATTACCCAAAGAAGGGATAGAAATAATGTTTTTAAAAGTCCTGAACCCAAACGAAGGACAAAAGCAAAATGTCCGACAGTGCCCCTAGCCCTCAAGGTGACAAGTTCAACACAATGTGGACCCCTTGGGAGGGAGGTTCCCTAAGCAGCTTTATAGGAGGAGGAAGTAAAAACAAGACACGGAGGGGACTTAAACAGCAATCCATTTAGCACCAGTGAGACTCTCTCCAAACATGTGCAAACATATTTTAATAATATCCCCGTGCATTTCATTAGCCTCCGGAGTTCACAAAGGGCCTTTGGGAAGCAATCTGGTTTAAATGCAACTCAATTCCACAAACGCTGGCTCTGGGCAGGTTCTCCTGGCACCTAGCTGGCCTGATGCAGGGCAGCTGGGGGTGGGGTGGGGCGCTAGGCTTTCATTCCAGGACTGGAGGGAGTGGGGCGAGGTGAATGGAAGGACCCACCACCCAAGCCCGTCAGCCTGCCCCAGCAGGGCCCGGTCACGGGTTATTTTTACCTATTGCGCCTCACTGTACAGGCTCAAGGGCCGCAAACTGTGGCAGCCGCCTGCGGAAACTGGCTTATGAGTCACCTAGTGACTGCCCTGGCTGGGTGGCAGCTGCCTCTTGGCTCTTGGTCCCAGCTGGAAGGTTGGGCCTTGAGGGAAAGGCTGTGTGCCCCTTCGCCTGGGGCGCTTATAGGGGCAAGGATGGGGAGACTGAAGTTCAATGAGGCAAGAGGTCCTCAAAAGGGCGTCTGGGGGAGGAGCGTCAGCTAGAAGGCAGACCCCAAGGGGTGGCAATCAATTCCCCATCCAACTATACCTCCACTTGGGTGGGCTATTAGGAGGAAGTCCAGGGGGAGTCAGGCTGAGTTTCAGAAGCCCCCTCCTTACCCTTGTCTACCTCCCCCTGTCAGGGCAAGCAGTCCCAAACACAGGCAGCCCCAAACTTTGACTCATTTGTAACCACCATCCCAGTCAGACTGAGCCAAGCTGTCCAGACAGAGGATATTTATAGGTGCGTCGGGGACACAGACACTCACACAATGACACACATACTCGGGATCCACGTTGGGCCAGACCCACCAGCGCTGAGCCCTGGATTCAGACACCTGGACACAAACGGTACCCAGACCCCCAAGAGAAGTATCCAGCCCCAGACACAAGGAGATTGGCAAACACGTACTCCTGGGACAGACCGTGACCCAGACATAGATACACACAGAGAAACGCGCTGAGACCCGGAGACACAGACACGCACACTTACAAACGCACGGGAACCCACTCACATAGACCGAGACAGACAGCGCCACGCACACTCCAGACACACAGCCGAAGCTCCAGACACCTCGCAGGCCAGACAGTGTCTCACATGCCCGCCACCCCCAACCCCCCTTCCCAGCCAAAGTTGATATAGAGCCGGCCTAATTGCTCCAACGCGACTGCCCCTTAGGGAAATAAAATGGAAACTTCACGCATCCACCCGCACTAGCCCTCTCTCTCCCTGCGCCCCGCCGCCCTCTGCCATTCGGCCCCGGGTCCGAGTCCCTGCGGGCGGGGCGCGAGCAGCGGGGGCCGTGCCAGGCTCGCAGCGCCGCGGGACAAAGCCGGGCCGGCCGCCAGCTGCCGCGAGCCGGGAGGGCACGCCCGGGGCGCGGCGGGCGCAGCCGGGGCGCAGGGCTCACGGCCCGAGGGGGCGCGCACACCTCGGGCCCCCGCCCGCGCTGCGCCTTAACTAAGGGGTCTGAGCCTGATGGGGCCTCCAGGGAAGGGGGAGCGGGGTCACTCACTGATCTCCATGCTCTGGAACAAAGAGCGTTTGCAGTTGCACGTGCAGGAGACATTGGGCTGCCCGGCGGCGGCGGTGGCGGTGATGTTGACCCCCATCAAGCGGTGCATGGACGGCGTGGCGGCGCGGCGTGGGGCGCAAGGGGCACGGGTGCGGCCGGGGGGGGCTCCGGCCGGCGCCCGGTGCTCGGGCCCCGCATGCAGGAGGTGCGCGGCGGGGAAGGCGCGCCCCGGTTCGCCGGGCTCGGGACGCCGCCAAGTTTCTGGGGTGCCGCGGGACTCAGTGCGCAGGGCCGCGCTCCCCTGCGCCCCCCGGCTGCCCCTCTGCAGCCCCGGGGGCGTCGGCAGTGCCCGCGGGTGGCGTCCGGAAAATGGGCTGGCAGCCGGGGCGCGCGCTGCCGCCGGGGCTGAGCCTCTGCTGCTGGCTTCCCCCAGCCGAGCGCCTCCTCCTTCGCCGCCGCCGCCTCCTCCTCATTCAAGTCCAAGGAGATCGGGTTTCGCTCCGAGACCGCGGTCGGAGGCAGGCAGACGGTCTGACGTCAGCGCTAGACGGGGCTGCCGGTTCCCACCGCGCGGGGGCCGGGGAGGGGGCGCGCGCTGCGCCAATCCCCGCCGAGGTTCCCCCGCACCCCCTCCCTGGGCTGCCGGGCGGGGTGACAGGGAAGGGGGCGGGCTCTTAAAGGGCCAGAGTGAGACGGCCCTCATAGACCCCGGACCCGCGCAGCGGAAGGGGGTTTAGTCCCCTTCCCAACGGGGTCAGTTTGGGACCCCTTTCTCGCACATCCCCGTCCGGTGGAAGCGGGACTGGGTTCCAAATGGAGCCTCGGGGGTGCTTTTTCTGCCCCTCGGCCCTCCGGGTCCTTGACCTAGACTTTGGGGGAAGCCTGTCCCCCCAAAGGAGCATGAGAGCCCTAGGGCTCAAGGCAGGGCAAGTTAGAAAACGGGTGGTACGGAAGTCCTCTAGGTCACCCGTTACCTGATCTCTCAGGAAACTCCCGACTCCAGGTCTGCAATCTCACGAGGCCCCTAGCCCACTTCGTCCTCGGCGCACTTTAACCCGACCCCATGGAGGTCGACTGGGGAAACTGGAGAGCACAGTAGACACGCCCGGGACAGCTCGGATAAATGCCCGGGAACCCTTGTCATGTAAATAAGAGTCCAGGATGTTTGTCAAGCCCCTCTGGCGGGGCCCGGGTCGAATCCACACTCATTGTCTGCTGCCCGAGGGGCCGCTGGCTGCGGGGGGCGCTCCTCCTGCGTACAAAAGAGGCGGGAAGGAACTGCGGAGGTGTACTTTTACTTCATTAGGCTAATTATTCAAGGGCTACAAAAACACATTCTCCTGGTTTAAAAAGGTATTGAAATATTCTGTAAGAGGCCCCCTCCCGGCACATCTCTACGCTTTAGCAATTTGGTGTGCCTCCTCTTAGACCCTCCCGTAAATCTCTATTTTACATGGAGGTCTTACCGCGTGCCGGAAATTTACCGAATAGTAACTCAACCTGGTACTTAACTCTGGAAGGCAGAATTATTATTAGCCCCATTTTAAAGACCCGGAAACTGAGCTCAACCCAGGTCCTGGGGCATCTGCCCGCACCCCACCCCGCTAAGAAACGCGCGCGCGCGCGCACACACACACACACACACACACACACACAGAGTTCTTTAATTATCCACACGTTCTTGTAATGCCTGAACTTTTTAATAATGAGCAGAGACTATTTTTATATGGGGGGAAGGGTCTAAAAGGTATTATTTCCTTTTTAATACACTGGAACCAACCAGAGCCTTGCACCACCGGAGAAAGGCAGCGCAGGAAGTGGGTGAGTTCTCTCCCTGCACTGGACACGGTGATGTCTCTTGCTCTCTTAGGAGGGCAGACAGGAAGCTGTTTTTCTCTGCAGGGGTGATGGACTGGTAGGAGCTTTATGGGGGAGTGCACAGTGCCCAGTACAGAGGGAGGTTCAAAGGCACTGTCATTTGTTTGGAATGAGAAGCTCACTTTTAGAGCAAGGCCCATGACCAGGATGGGAGAGCACTCAGGGCTTACTTAGTTCAGAGGGCACTGGTATGTGGCCTGGGTAGCCTCAGCCTCCCCCTCCCCCCCAGGATGGGTCAATTTCACCAGCAGGTTCACCTAGGAGGAGGGAGGGGAATAAGTCTGGCTACATTTTGGCCTCTGCAGCTTGGAGGTCCTAAGCGTTCCTTGGAGGACCCTGAACATGGTCCCACTAATTTCCTAGGCCAAAGTAGACCACCATCACTGCCCCTCCTTTCAGCCATTCCTTCATTCATTCAGTGAACAAAGTTTGATTGAGCTCTAGCACTGAGTGGTGGGAATTCAGTCATGCCAGGCAAAACCCCTGCCCTCCTCTAAGTCTCTTGATGACATCTGGCCTGTCTGGCAGCAAAAAAACCGCACACACGTTGATTGTCTTGGAAATGAGGTAGCATTTATACAATCCAGGTTAAACTGCCTGTAGGAAAAAAATAACCAGTTAATTCAGTGGGTTTAAAAAAGAAAGAAAGAAAGAAAGAAAAACCCCACATTGAGCTCTGGTTGATCTGTCTGGGACAAGAGCACTGGCCATATTTATTGAGTGCCTACAATGTGACACCACTGTTCTGATGGTGGCACCTGGGACTGGTTAGTGGTCTCTGCCCTGGCTCCAAATTGGAGGCCTAGGTGTCAGGCATAATGGTCACAACGGCATCTTCAGAGATGTGTGCCAGGCCCCACATTGTGTGGTGCTGGGGACCAGCAACGAAGGGGCGGAGCCCATGGTCAGGCCAGGCATGTGAAGAGGGGTTGTGTTAATGGCCCAGATGGGAGAGCTCATGCTGTGGGGGTAGGAGTGTTGAGGCAGACCACCTCTGCAGGGCCAGCCCGAGCCCAAGGTAGGGAGGCCACAAGTTAGGGAAAGACGTTTCCTTTGTTTACTTAGTAAATATTATGCTCCCTATTCAGGGCCAGACTCTGTGTTGAGCACTGGGCACCCTGTCCTCATGTGACATCACTGGAGCAGGGGAGACTATAGACCCACATATAAGCCTGTAGCTATACTTGGTCACTTCAGATATGATAATGATGAGCTAGAGGCCTGGTTGATCAGGGAAGCCCACCCCGAAGAGGTGGCATTTTATTCCACTCATATTCACTGAACATCTACCTAGGACCAGGTACAATTCCCTGCCCTCTCGGGGCTCAGATGCTTGCAGGTATATAAACATGTAAGTCCAGGTGATGGCTTCACTGAGGGACAAGAGCGGAAAAGAGTACAAAGAGACCTGGGCTGGACTCAGCTGGAGCCCAAGAAGTTAGGGTGGCCTCTCTGGGGAGGCCAGCTGGGAGGGAGCTT
Source organism: Saccopteryx leptura (assembly GCF_036850995.1). Classification (NCBI taxonomy): domain Eukaryota; kingdom Metazoa; phylum Chordata; class Mammalia; order Chiroptera; family Emballonuridae; genus Saccopteryx; species Saccopteryx leptura. Next base: position 196,273,042 of record NC_089507.1, on the reverse strand, counting down.
CATACTGGGGGCACAGGTGCCAGGCCAGAGCCTTCGGTGGGAGAGGAGCAAATGGATTCTTCTGGTTTCAGGAAGTCTGAGATTTGGGACACATTGCCCAACCCAGTTGCTTACAGGTTGTGGGACTGTGCAAAACGTGTGTGTCCCCAGGCGACTGCTGGAGACACGCCTTTCCGGGCCTCCAGACAGCACGTGCATGGTCTGTCCTGAGTGTGGGTTGAGTCTACCACAGGGAGAGAAGGTCTGGTCTAAGCTGGTCAGGAGGCCTTGCTGGGCTGGGCTCAGGGGGTGAGGTCGGCTTCACAGGAGTGTGACCAGTGCCAGTACCACACCCCATGCTCCATATAATGCTCTACTGTCACCATCTTGAAAATCTTAATAATTTTTGAGCAAAGGGATTTGCAGATCCTATAGTGAGTCCTACTTGGGTGCATGGCCCTCGCTGGCAGCCATTTTGGGACCTGGGGAAGTCCAGTCATGTCCTGACTGTGCCGCGAGGCACTGTATAAAGTGTCCGGCTGAGTCAATAAAGGGACTTCCTTGACAGCGGGCTGTGGAACAAAGCAGACCCCAGCCTCCTCTGGTCCGATGGTGTTCCCCTCACCTGCCGCCCCAGGCCTGTGGACAGAGCTGCCTTTTCAGAAGCGGTCTCGGGCAGCCTGAGCCGATCTGTTTAATGACCTCTCCTACTTACTTACTCCTCTGGAAACTCCAGCCAGCTGAGTCACCTTTTTTCTTCTTCTAAGTCCTGCCTGCGGTTTAATCAGCCTGTCAGTGTTCCCAGATTTGCATCTTTGGACTTCATGTTTTATTATTATTTTTTTCTGTTTTGCTTTTAAACAGTATTAAGAGCTAATATTCATTGGTCAGTGCCTGGGTGCCAGATCCTGTTCTAGAACCTGCAGATTCATCCACTTCATCATTCAGCACATATGTGTCGGGTCCTACAGCTAGCCACAATAGCTCAGTGGATGCCCACAATAGCCCTGTGAAGTCCTAGCTACTATTATTCCCATTTGACAGATGGGGACACTGAGGCTCAGGGACCCATGAGTGAGGTAGAATGAGATGTGACTGATGGTATTTGGGCCCTCAGACCCCAACCTCAGCAAAAGGTGTTTCTGCCCCCATCATCTCTGCGGGGGTCTGCCCTGGCCATCCCACTGGCCTCAAGCAACCTGGCCCCTGGGCTCCCAGGAGGCTCCCAGCTGACCCTGCTGGGAAGGGTGGGTGGAAGTAGGCTCAGGAGGGCAGGAGGTGGAGACCAAACTCAGAGAAGCTCCTCTAAGCACCAGCTACCAGAACGCTGTGTGAGTGACTTAAGCAGGTCGCTTTGCCTCGAGGATCCTGCATCTCTTTCACCCCTAAGTGTGTGTGTGTGTGTGTGTGTGTGTGTGTGTGTGTGTGTGTGTGTGTGTGAAGACCTCAGTAGAGTGGCCAGTGGCATTGAATATCTGTGTTTGAGTGTTCACTCTCTGTCTGCCCTTGATTGGCAACCCAGGGGGCAGGACAGCCTGGCTTGTCCCAGAGGGTGCTTGGCAAACCTCAGGAATAAATGAGCAGTGTCCACTCACAGAAACATACAAGTCACATTTCAGGCTACCTTCATTATGTACTGATAATTCTGTTTTCCTTGCTTGCTCACTCCCTCCACCCCCATGCATCTCCATTTTTCTTGTCCCTTAGATATGCACCTAATAACAAGCTTCTAACCAAGTATCAGAAAGCCAGGCACTTGAGCCAGCACCTACCATGAACAAGTACTTGCCTGGTACCAGAGCAGAACCAGACCTAGTCTTAACCATCAAGTTGACGAGTGTATGTGTGGTCTGTGGTATGGGTGCATGGGTACATATGTATGTTGCATATATGTGTGGGTGTATATATACTCATGCTGTCAGGGGTATGTGTGATTGTGGTTTTTTATTTTATTTTATTGTGTCCTGTGTGTTTAGGTGTTGATACAGGAGCTTAGCTCTTAGAGAAATGTCACATGGTTGAGCTCTCCAGGGGCAAGAAGGGTCACAGAGTCCCTATCTGCCACCCACCCACCAGGGGAGTGGTCTCCTCTCCTCTCCAGGTTCTCATTTCCAGCAGGAAACTGATTTCCACAGAAAAGATAAGGCTTTGGGACCAAGGCAGGGAGATGAGGGGTAGACAGGACGAAAGAACAGAAGGAAACGTTACAGCCAAATCCTGTCTTCTGGCAGATGGGCAGACTGAGGTCCAGTCCAGGACACGACTTGGCTAAGGTCAAGCTGCTGTTGAAGTACAGTACAGAACTGAGCCAGGATGCTGTTCCCGATTCCCCGCCCAGGCCCCACAGGGGCACCATAATGTCCCAACAGTACCCACAAGGAAGTGGCACCTAGAAAACACCTTTGTCCTCCATGTTCAATCCCTGCCAGAGTTGGGGATATGGCCCCCTCCCCTCTGCAGGGAGTCCTGTGTTCAAATGGGGTTTGGGATCATGTGTTCCGGAGCCAGCTTCCAAGGTGATGAAATGTCACTGCCTTTTTGAAAGCCATGGACTTTCCTGTCTGGTTCTTTGCTGTATCCACAACTCCTAATATCAGTACATGTCCACTGAATGAGTGCAAAACTGTTTTGCCATGTGTACTAGGCCCTTAAAGTAGGAGTGTCCTCACCCTCTAGTTCCCTTTCTACAACATATTTACAGGAAGTAATCAAAGAACTGAGTATTAAGGACAAGAACATTGATCCTATCTTCATTTTTGAAAGCAAAAACGCAGTAAAATTAGGGGAAAAAGGGAGGAGGAGATTAAACAAAGAAGGTCAAAGAATTCAACTTTAAAAACGACATTTTCAAAGATTACTTGATGGGAGAGAGAAAAGTCCTTTATAAAGTTTAAAATAGGCTGCAGAACTGATTCCAATTTTGTACAAATAAACCTATATTTAAAAAAAGATAGCCTGACCAGGCAATGGCGCAATGGATAGAGCATTGGGCTGGGATGCGGAAGGATCCAGATTCGAGACCCTGAGGTCGTCAGCTTGAGCGTGGGCTCATCTGGTTTGAGCAAAAAGCTCACTGGCTTGGACCCAAGGTCACTGGCTCGAGCAAAGGGGTTACTCGGCCTGCTGAAGGCCCACAGTCAAGGCACATATGAGAAAGCAATCAATGAACAACTAAGGTGTCGCAAAGCACAACGAAAAACTAATGATTGATGCTTCTCATCTCTCCATTCCTGCCTGTCTGTCCCTGTCTATCCCTCTCTCTGACTCTCTCTCTCCGTCTCTGTTAAAAAATAAATTAAAAAAAAAAAAAAAGAATATATGCCAAAATGTTCCCAAGTGGTGAATTTTATGTAATGGATTAAATAGAATGTACATTGCTTATATTGTTTGCTGTGTTTTCTGCAATGAACGATAGTTTAAAATGTTTTTTAAAGGTTACTTAAAAGCGCCTCTGGAGCGACAGCAGCCGGCGCCCTCCCTGTGGTTCCTTTAACTCCAGTCAAGACACAGAAGAGGCAGGGGTGCCAGACACTTCTGACGTCACGGGAAGCCCGAAATGACACAGCAGACGGGCCAATCTCAAGTTTGGATTCCGGGAGCAGCCATTCGATTGGATACAAGTGCGGGCTGCCTCGCCCAATAGCGGAAGAGGGGCAGGAGCCGGGTAGCAGCGTGGGTTTTAAATGCACGTGGTGGAGGGAAGGTGGGGCCGCAGCGGCTGCGCATCTGGGACTGTTGTCCCTTGCCCCAAAAGGCGTGCGTGGTTGCTATGCTCCACTCCTCCAGCCATCCTGAGCCCCTTTGTATCAGCAGGTACTTTTTATATGATCTTGTGACGGCCCAGGGGCTCTTGTCTTTTAGCCAGATGTTTACTGAGTATCTGCTCTGTGCCAGGCAGGGTCAGCAGGAATGAGGTAGAACCCAGGAAAGAAAGACACGCTGTGAATCCCATGTTTTTTTATCTGTGTAACCACGGGCAAGTGGCTCCCCCACAGTTCCTCTCCATCCTAGTCCTCAATGTCTCCCCTACTCGAGCTCCGCAGGGGAGGAGGTACACCGTGCCTTGGGAAGGATCTGCCCCATGTTTATGCTCCATACATACTTGTTGAATAATTACCTCAAAAAAACAAATCTTAGCACAGTATGAGTCAAAAAAAAATCACGTCTTGTCTAACTTAATATTCAAAAACTTACAAGTCTTCTCTAATTCAATATTCACACACACGCAAGAACAAGTTAGTTACTATCATTATTTCCATTTTACAGATGTGAAAACTGAGGGAGAGGGAGGCCGGGAAACGTTTCTAGGATCCTATGGCCAGAACGTGGTGGACTAGATTCAAACCAGGTCTGTTTGTTTCCAGAGCCCTTGGTCTTAACCACTTATGCACTTTTCCAACATTTACCCAGTTCTTAGTCTTCCTCTTCTAAGAAAATTCTCATAAATCAGCCCTGTGCTACTAGGAAGCAAGAGAGAAGGGAGGGTGTAGGAATCAGATGGCTGAGGCACAACCAAGTGAGCTGGGCTCCTGCCACCCACCTCACTGCCCAATGCTCCTGGCTGGCGGAGGTCAGAGAAGGGTGAATAGACTGGCATCCACTGGGGCATACCAGGCCCGGTGCTGGGCTAGGGCGGGGGTCAGGTTTGTTCTCTTGGGTGTGTCAGGTTTGTTCCTGCCCTTAAGAAGCTGGCTATCTAAACTAACAACCACTAACTGGTGACCTGCAGGCAGCCTGCAGAAGTGTTTCTGCTGTCACCAATGGGAAGTTCATTTTTACATCAAGCTGAGGTCTACCTGTTTCATAACTTCATACTCCTGACAGCATAAATATGCTTTTCTTTTCATAAAACAGTCCTCCAGAAATTGAGGACCAAGCTAAGCATCATGACTTTCCATTCAAGATCTGCCACATCATTTGTGGAACCCAGTGCAAACTAAAAATGTAGGGCTCCCTGTTCAAAATTATTAGAATGTCAAGGTGATGAGAACAGAGCTGAGACCCCCTTCTGAGGGCAAAATCCCATGTGACTGCACATGTCCCACCCCGTGAATCAGGCCCTACTCGCCACAGGTCGTCCCCAGTTCTGCAATGTCTTCCGGAATCTCCATGGATGGATGGGGTCTTCCTGGGGGCTATGGAGAGAGGGGCTTTCCAGCTGAGCCCCAAGAAAGGCACCTGCAGGCGTGGTCTGTGTCCGCAGTTCACCTGGGAGTCCTGGCTCACAGAGCCACCCTGCCACCTGCTGTACAGCTGCCGGCTCTCTCCCCCTCAACCTCTGTTTCCCTCACTGTTAAGCCTGGGAGACTCATCCTCGTTGCTGTCACCGTGGTTCATTCCTTTTGCTCGCAGCACTGGTGACCAGCTTGATGTGTCATTCTCCTGTTGATTATCTGATTGATTTTGGTGGTTCCAGCTGTTGATTCAGACAGGGCTGCCAGGAAGTCGTGTGCTCGCTGCACACCTGTGCATGCATCTCTCCTGCCCACCTATTCTGGTGGGGCTGGAAGCAGCTCCCAGGTGTTGGGTCTTGCTCTATGCCAACAGCTCTCTGAAGTGGAGAGCAATTTCCCTCTTGCTGAATAGAGAAGGCACTTCCCCGAGGCTTGGAGAGGACAGATACCGTGCTTAGAACTGTTGGGTTACTATGGGGTCTGGGTTTAAATTCAGACCCATCTGCCTGCAGAGTCCACTCTGCCGGCCTCTGCACTCTTCTGTGACAGGAGGAAGAGAGCGCTAATCCCTTGTCTGTCCCAGAGCCCAGGGTGTCTGATTTTTAAAAGCAGCAGCAACGTCCTGTGGCTTCTTTCTTGCAAATCTTTTATTTTTGGCCTGAGACAGCTAATGCGTGGCCAGCGTATCCAAGGAAACCAGGATGCTTGGAGCAAGCTGTACCAAATCTCCATGCTGAAACCACCAGACAGCTAATTTGGGCCTCTCTAGTTATTTATTTACTTTTAGCCCCTCTGTATCACTTTACACAGTCCTGTAAGATGCGCCCATCAGATACATGCCTTTAGGGCGTGCGATCATGGGGCTGTTCTTTTGGGCAAGGGTTTCTTCCTGTTCCTATGTGTGAGCTTCCCCAGTGAGGCATGACACTCCAGGTCTTTCTGTCACCTCACGGTGGCAGATCCAGAATTTCAACCCCGCAGTCTAGCTCTAGATCAGGATTTCTCAATGGCGTGTCTGTTGATATTAGGAGCCAGATATACCTCTCTGTCCTGGAAGCTGTCCTCATATTCAGCAACATTCCTGGTCCCTACTAGATTAACAGATTAACAATGAATCATTTTTAGTGTAATTATGTCCCAAATAAATGCATAAGTGTGTCTCATGCAATATTTGGGACATACTTATAGTAAAAAAAAATGATTCATTGTTTATTGAAATTCAAATTTAACCATATGTCTTGCATTTTAATCTGCTAATTCCACTGACCCTAACTAGGGTGCAAAGTCACCCCAGGGTGGGAACCCCCGCTCTCGAGCTTGGGTTCTTGGCCATCTTCCCTCAGTTTTCTCACCTGTAAAATGGGTGTAGCATTAGTAACAACATGGTTAAGGTGTGATAGGCACTGATGGAGCTGAGGCTGGCAGAGCAATAACAGGTGGGATGTGCCCAGTGAATGCCCGCTGCTCTTCTTTCCAGAGACCATTGTGGGGCCTCAGCGGTGCACGCTAGGCCTCTTTTCACCTCTCTACATTCTCCCGCTCTCTCCCCCTGATCTTCTATGGGGACTGCTTCACCAGGGAAACACACAGGGGCAAACACAGCCCCAAGGGTGAGCAGTGGGCCCAGGTCCTGCAGCCATGTCATCTTTAGAAGAGAACATTTTCACCTGGGGAGCCAGCACTCATCACTCAGGTGCTATACATCCTTCCAGGTGCCCGGCCCTGTGCTAAGGACCAGGGGACAATGGTGCCCAAACGCAGACCCAAGCCCTGCCCTCCAGGAGCTGGGGTGGCATGGGTAAATGACAACTGTGATAAAAGTCATATCTCCCCACCCCTCTTCTTGTTCCGTGAGTCTGGGGTCGCTCTGATACCTGCTTCCTGTCTCTCACCACCCACACCCCAGCCGTTGACAAATCCTGGGGTTCTCCCCTTACATTAAGATAACTTGATTGAGGTGTTGTTGACAACCAAAGTGCTGCACATATTTAAAGGGGGCAATTTGGTCAGTTTTGACTTATGTATATACCTGTGAAATCATCATCACAGTCAAGAAAATTGGAGCATCTGCATCGCCCCCAGAAGGTCCCTGTGTCCTCTCATAATCACTCTCTCCAGCCCCCTCCCTCAAAGCCACCACTGATGTGCTCTGTCGCTATAGAATACTTTACATTTTCTAGAGTTTCATATAAATGGAATCATACAGGATGTGCTGTTTTGGGTCTGGCTCTTCTTAACTCAATCGAATGATTTTCAGATTTGCGCATGTCATTGTATGTTCCGGGTGGTGTTCCTCCCGGCTCGTTTATCTGTTCACCTGTTGATAAATCTACCTCTTTTTCACAATGCCACTCTCTATTGAAATGTGACGCACACAGAAAAGTGTACCAATCATGCATGACCAGTCGAGGGACTTTCCACAAAGTAAACAAAATGCTCCGTGTTACCAGCACCCAGACCGAGAGACGAGGCCCGGCCAGCAGGAGCTCCTGAGTCCCTTCTGGTCACCACCTCCCCTTCAAAGGTGGCCGCCACCCAGTTTCCTCAGACACAGAAGCAGCTGGGGACTTCATATGCGTGGGTCACACAATACATTCATTGTTGTCATCTGGCTTCTTCACTCCCCATTCGTCCTTGTTCCTGTGTACGCCAGCAGCTCATTGCTTTTATGACTCAGTAGTATTCCATTGTGTGACCACAGCCCCGTTTGTTTATCCAGCCTCCTGCAGAGGGACATCCGGGCTGTTTCCAAAGTGTGGCCATGATGAATAATGCCGCTCTAAGCATTTTTGCACAAATGTATTCCTTCCTTCTCTCTCTCTGCCTCCTGTCTCCTACTGGGCCCTAACCTCCTTGAGGAATAAGACTCTCTTACTTACCTTTGTAACTTGGTGCCACATACTGCAGAGTCCCAGGCCCCTAGCTGAGCTAAGTGGACGGGTGGCCTTATTTCTACTCCACAGCAGAGCACTCAGTGTGGAGGACTCCAGCCCCCGCTGGGAGCTCTGGAGGTGTGTCTGGGTGTGTTCTGGCCCAGGCCAGCCAAGACACAGGGCACTTCTGTGGAGGGACAGTGACTTGGTGCTAAAAACCTGGGTTACCTAGACAGATTCAGGCCTTGCCACGCACCTTTCCCCAGCTGGCCGCGTGGAGCTGTCCTCAAGGTGTCCCGGGTCCGCTGTGCAGGCTTGTTCAGCAGAGAGTAAGGATCTGCTCAGCTCTCTGCTCAGTATCTTTTCCATGAGGTTAGGATTGGAGTCACCAGATAAAATAAAAAACCATTTAAATTTACATTTCAATTCAACAATGAAGAATTTAAGTATGCCCCCAATGTGACTGAAATCCAAACCTGACTGGGCATTGTACATGTTTATTTGCTAAATCCACAGCCTGTCTAGCAGAGCTGAGTGGGATGAAGGAGCGAACAAGCTTGTGTTACTTATTGCTGTGTAACAAGTTACCATAAGCTGAGCAGCTTCAACAATGGACGTTTATTACCTCACAGCTTCTATGGGTCAGGAGTGTCATCTCTGCTTCAGGATCTCACCTGGCTGAGGTCCAGGTATCTGGGGGGGGGGGGGGGGGAGCTGTGGTCCCACCCGAAATCAACATATCAGGCTGAAAAAGAATTAGCAACAAAGTCCCTCAGGCTATTGGTTAGACTCGATTTCCTCATGGATTTCATGGGGCTGGTTGGTGGTCGTTTCCTCCTTCAAAGACAGTAGGAAGAGCAAGAGTCTGGAGGAGGCTGCTGGGAAAACGGGGTCTTTACAACATAACAGAGTCACAGGAGTGGCACCCCGTCCCCCTTCACTGTCACTAGGGGGACAGTGGAATAAATAACGGTATCTCCATGCTCTGGAATAGGTGCAGCCGTAATAAAAGGCTGGGATTTCTCTCTGCATCTAGAGAGCTGCCCATGGTTTTATCCTAATGTACAGAAAGCAAATTGCACATTTTTCAAAATGAAAAAATAGCCAAATCAGTTTTTACATGTCCACCCACCCCCAATTATAAAAGCAATCCATTCTCATGGAAAAAAAAGAAAGAAAAAGAAAAAGAAAAAGAAAGAAAGAAAGAAAGAAAGAAAGAAAGAAAGAAAGAAAGAAAGAAAGAAAGAAAGAAAGAAAGAAAGAAAGAAAGAAACAGGTAAATTAGAAGTGAAAAAGAGTCCAGAATCTTAAAGAAAGAAGAAGAAAGAAAGAAAGAAAGAAAGAAAGAAAGAAAGAAAGAAAGAAAGAAAGAAAGAAAGAAAGAAAGAAAAGAAAAGAAAGAAAGAAAGAAAGAAAGAAACAGGTAAATTAGAAGTGAAATGAGTCCAGAATCTTACTGCCCAGAAACACTACTTTTAACATTTTGGTGCATTTTCTTCCAGTCTCATTTCTGTGCATATTTGCACACCTGGGAAGATGTGCACATATACTTAAATATATAGAGGCAAAAATAGAAGCCACTCTGGGTGCCGTTCAGTGGCTTGCTTTTCCCTTCTTAGCTGTCACAGCTTTCTGTGCTGAGGAAGACAGATCCATCATCATCTTTGATGGCAGCAGAGCCTGTGGGATTGCAGGCAGTCCCCGGTGGATAGACATGTGAATTGTTTCCGGTTTTCAGTGAACACCCCCGCACACTGCCCTTTGTATAACTGTGGAGTTGCTGTCTGAAAGGTGCTCCCGAGAGGTGATATCTCCCGACAATTATGGCGGTTCAAGAATCGAGGGAATGAAGGTGGAGCTGGACTCTTCCTCTCATCACCGTTTTACCTGGTACCCACCCCTAAACCTCTGGGTGCCTCGGTCTCCTCATCTCTAGAATGGGAATAATAACTGGGTGTACCTCCTGGAGCTGCTGAGAGGAGTCAGTGAGTTGAAAAGTGCAGAGGGCTGCTGTCGCTGGCCCCTCGGGGAAGCCGGAGGTGCAGTTTGGATTTGCTGTAGGGAAGGTGCTTTGGGGACCTGAGGACCTGCTGAGAAGTGGAGAATCGTGATGATATAGTGATGGCTAACACTGTGTTCACCCAGCACGGGGCTCTGTTCTAACATTTACTGACCATCGGATGCTGAGAGAAGCCTGGGAGCTGGGCGTTGTCACCTGGTGTACAGCTGGGGAAGGTGAAATGCAGAGCAGATCTCACATTTGGCAGCAGCTTGGTTCCAGAGCCTTGGTCTTTAACCACGATGCTGAAGGAGGGCACACAGAAGAGAGGCGAGAACCGACGTGGCCGGCGGAGCCGGGTTCAGAGCCCGGCTCTGCCTCTTCCGGGGGCTGCATGTTTAGTGGTGGAATGAGTGTTCATCAAGGGGAAGTGGAGGAGACAGGCAGTAAATGAGCAAACACACAACAGCAAATAATTGCAGATCATGGTACTGCTGGGGAGGGTGCAAACGGGTCTGAAAGGAAGAGGGGGGGGGAGGGGACCTGATTTGGATTTGCAGGCCTGGGAGGGCCTCCCTGAGGGTGAGAGCCAGAGAGATAGACAAAAAGGAACCCCCTTTGGTAAGCAGTTGGGGGTACCAGGAGCATTGTAGCATGAGTGAGGGCCTGAGAAACTGGAAGAGGGCCTGTCTGGACATGAGGAAGGAGGGTGTGTGATCACTGTCTTATTATAGGGGAAACTGAGGCACAGGGTTGGGCTTCCAACCTAGATGGTCCTATGCCCGAGTCTATGAGGGACATGAACTGCACTCACTGGGCCATCTAAATAGTCAAGGGAGGTTGAAATCCTGATTATCAAAATATAACCAGTAAAAAATAAATTATATAAAGGTGTAAATACAAGTATGGGCTATGGTGTAGTGCAGCGGTTCCCAACTCCTGGGCCGCAGACTGGTACTGGTCCGTGGGCCATTTGGTACCAGTCCACAGAGAAAGAATAAATAACTTACATTATTTCCATTTTATTTATATTTAAGTCTGAACGATGTTCTATTTTTTAAAAATGACCAGATTCCCTCTGTTACATCCATCTAAGACTCACTATTGATGCTTGTCTTGGTCACATGATACATTTATCCGTCCCACCCTAAAAGCCAGTCCGTGAAAATATTTTCTGACATTAAACCAATCTGTGGCCCAAAAAAGGTTGGGGACCACTGGTTTAGTGTATTCTGCTGTGCCCTCTCTGAACCTCTGTCCCCTAGTCTAGCATTGCAGGTGACACTGGCCCATACATTATAGCAGGGGTCCCCAAACTTTTTATACAGGGGACCAGTTCACTGTCCCTCAGACCATTGGAGGGCCAGACTAAAAAAAAAAACTATGAACAAATCCCTGTGCACAATGCACTTATCTTATTTTAAAGTAAAAAAACAAAACGGGAACAAATACAATATTTAAAATAAAGAACAAGTAAATTTAAATCAACAAACTGACCCGTATTTCAATGGGAACTATGCTCCTCTGACTGACCACCAATGAAAGAGGTGCCCCTTCCGGAAGTGCGGCGGGGGCCGGATAAATGGCCTCAGGGGGCCGCATGCGGCCCGCGGGCCGTAGTTTGGGGACCCCTGCATTATAGGGTTGTTAGAAGTTGGTCATAGTTATTTGAGTGAGAATGCCAGGTGGCGGGGGGGGGGGGCAGGGGGGAGGGATATGTCTGTCAGTCCAGGACTGAATGTCCACTCATGAAATATGGTCTCTATCTTCTTGCTCCCTACAACTTGCTTGGTGACCTTGAAAAGGAACTTTTCTAGAATGGTTCTGCCCTTGCCCAGAAAACAACATAATAGGAGTAACTGATCCCTCTTTGGGCTTTCAGTCTTCCATCTGCGCAGAGGATGATGCTTTGGGCATTTAAAGCATGACTTGGTAACAACACTCAAGGGGCACCTACCCCATCACATGGCAATCCCAGTGGGTGGAGTGCATTCCCTTGGCACAAGTCCCCAGACACTTGAATGTGAGGCCTGGGAGCACTGTTTGAAAAGTCACACGTGGGAACTGACCTAAATACCCTGTGATAGGGACCTGGGTAAATAACAGTACAACAGCACAGCGGACACCAGTGAGCCCTTCACCAGGACAGGGCTGGAACAGGGCTGGAAAGCTGCAGCCTAAGGGTTGAGTGTGGCCCGCAGCTTGTGTTTGTAAATAAAGTTTTATTGGAAGAAGCTATTTTGTTTACATTTTGTCTATAGCTGCTTTCAGTCTACAATGGCAGAGTAGTTGTGACAGAGACCAGATGGTCCACAAGCCTAAAATACTATTTGGCCCTTTTCAGAAAAATGTTGCTCACGCAATACAGACCATGGTGGAAGGCTCTACATCTCTTACTGCGACGCGAGAAAAATAGTGAAAGCAGGGAGGAGGTGCAGAACAGCATGAATAGGATGAGTGCTGTTCTGTAAAGAACAATGAAAGACAGACAAAACTATTGAAACTTGCATGCAAGCATGTTTTATAGGTGCACAAAAGCCTGGAAAGATATACCCCAATCTGCTATGAATGTTACCGCTGAAATTTAAGAGGTAATATACTTGATGGAGCATTAACTAGCTCCTAAGCACTATTCTGAATACACAGATTCTCTCACTTTTACAAGGGGACTCTGAGGCAGGTGCTAGTCTGATGTTTTTATTACAAACGAAACAATAAAGGCACAGAAAGGTGAAGTCACTTGCCCAAGGTCATACAACTTTCAAGTAGCAGAGCTGGGGTTCAAGGGTGGGGGAGAAGGGAAAACACTTCTTACTTTACAAATGTCTGTATTGTTTGACAAGCAAGAAAAAGAATAAAACGTGACTCAGTTTACACAGTTACCATCAGGTACACTCTTGATCTCAGGCCTACCTTCCAGGGTGTTCTTCCAGGTGGGGCTCCCAGGTGATTTCTCAGGAAAGTCTTGAGCAGGTCCCTAGACCTGCTCTAGGGATGGATGAATGGCTGGGAAGCAGCAGATTCTGAGCTCCAGGTAGGAAGGGGACCCCTCATTTAATTTGGGGCCTCCCAAGCTGAGGACATGTTTGCAGGGAAGCTGAGAGCTCACCTGTTCCACCCAGATTTTCCAAAGCATCGCGTTTCATGAGTGTTATCAAATGGCGACATTTCGGAGCGCAAGTCGTGGGGTTGTTGTTAATACTGATTTAATGGTGCTAAAATGATTAAGCATGGCAGGCTTTTAAACAATGGGGTTCATAAAAGGTGCTAATAACTCTTAAGTGCATCAGTAATATTGCCGCCTATCATAAACTGCTCCCAATTAGGTCTCTTCGCTTCTCTTTGCCCCAGGAATGAGTGAGGAGTTGGCTAGAAAGCTGCCTGAGGCTTCTGGAGTCTTCCAGAACAGTGAGGAGCAAGCTGTGCCCAGTTTGGAAAAAATTAAATAGCAAGGCCGGGAAATGGGTATGAACTTTCTAAGGGAAAACCCACTTCAGGCTTCTCAGAAAGAGAAATGCGGTCCAGGAAACACCGAGAGCATGGTGAAGGAATGAGGGTGTGGGTCTGGGGTCCTGGAGGCCACTCTGAGTTGCGTGCTGCAGGCAGCCCTTCCTGCAACACCCAGACAGCAGCGATGAGTGCAGGGCTTGGCGCTGGGATGCTGGAAAACACACATGCCCAGCCCCTCATCAACAGTTATTTAGAACGTGAAGATGGGGACAACACAGCATTGAACCTAGTGTGGAGCCTCGCTGAGCCTGGGCCCTTTGTGGCTATACAGGTGCACGTCCATGAAGCTGGTCTGCCTGTGTCCTTAGTTTCCCCATCTATAAAATGGACTTAGACACAAAGGTAGTTCAACATTTTCTAGCAGTCCCATTGAAAAAGGAAAAAGAAATAGGTGACATTACTTTTAACAATATATTGATATGTTATATTTAACCAACTATATCCAAAATGTTACCATTCTAACAGGTAACCAAATAAAAAATTGTCGATGAGATCCTTTACACCAGTGGTAGTCAACGTGGTCCCTACCGCCCACTAGTGGGCGTTCCAGCTTTCATGATGGGCGGTAGCGGAGCAACCAAAGTATAAATAAAAAGATAGATTTAACTATAGTAAGTTGTTTTATAAAGATTTATTCTGCCAAACTTAGCGAAAATCCGACATAAAGTACTTGGTAAGTAATTATTATATGCTTTAACTTGCTGTAACTCTGCTTTATAAATTTTATAAAGTAAAGTTACTTCCCTACTTTATAAATCACCATTACTGTGGAACCGGTGGGCAGTTAGAAAATTTTACTACTAACAGAGACACAAGGGTGGGCAGTAGGTATAAAAAGGTTGACTACCCCTGGTTTACACTGTTTGTTTTATTTATTTGTTTTTTCATCTCAAATTGTGGAAATCCAGCAAGTATTTTACACTTATTGTCCATCTCATTTCAGATCAGCGTCATTCCCAGTGCTCAGTAGGCACCACCGGCAACTGCTGCACTGGATAACACCGATCAAATGAAGGTCCCCCGCGGTGTCTGGAACTTAGCAAACACGTTGCATGCCCACTCCTTTGCTCCGCCCAGTGCAGAGGGCATACTAACTGCACCACCTCACGATGGTGGAGGAGAAAGGATACAGTTGGTATACAGTATACAGTAGGAGCTCAGTAGAGCTCAGCTACGGTTCCGGCATGTACGGCACCGTTCCCCCTCCTGTGAATGCCTCAGATCTCCATCTGAAAATGGGGGTGCCAACAGTGCCCTGACAGGGTAGTGCTAAGCCTTCTGAGAAGTGTCATTCTCTCTTGAATGATATTTTCAGCTGCTAGAACAATCCCCAGATTGCACGAGGCGCTTGGTAAGTGTTAAACACCTGAATGAATGAATGAATGCCCGAATACCTAAGTGCCCCTGAGAAGAAGTGTTGTTTGGAGTTTGAAGCTATAGTTGGAGCCCTGCTTGGGAGGGGCCTATGGGGACAAAGGTCAAGACTTGGTACTCTGGGTGGGGACCCTGAGGCCCCTCATGCTTTCTTCTGATGGGCTCACAGTCTCTGCTTTGCCAGGTCCCTTTGGCCAACTCCCAAAGCCCTGAGCCTCTCAGAGTCTGGCCTAGCTCCACCTGTGTGTGAGTGCGCCCTCCCTGAGTCTGGACTCTGGGTAGACCAGGAGACCAGCTACTCCAAGCTCTGAGCCTGTGGTCCTCTGGGTGGGGCCTGCAGCCAGTCCGTAAATGACCTCAGCACAGAGCGCTGTGATGAGCCCTGCCCTTAGCCAGGACTGCTGAGTCCTAATGCATTCGGATTTCCAGATGGGAATCATTTAAGCAATATTGCACTTTTATACCATTGAAGGGAAAAGATACGAGGGCAATGCTTTCTTTCCTGCCCTTCCTCTCAAGGTCGACAAGGATGACATCAGAGCATGGACCTCTCCAGGGTCCTCCTATGCAGCTAGAGGAAGAAGTTCCTGGGGATGGTTTATTCACCCCCCCCCCCATGCTTCCGGGGAAGGAAAATAACCCTGCCAATGTGGGAAACACAGATGCCAGCATCTGCATACTTCACTTGTTTGCACCTAACTGCCATGGTTTCTGCCACATCTGCGAACCTACCACTTTATCCTGTTATTTATTTATTTAAAATATTTTATTTATTGATTTTAGAGAGAGAGAAAAAGGCGGGGTTTGGGGGAGTGGGAAGCATCAACTTGTAGTAGTTGCTTTTCATATGTGCCTTAACCGGGCAATCCTGGGGTTTTGAACTGGTAACCTCAGCATTCCAGGTCGATGTTTTATCCACTGCGCCACCCCAGGTTAGGCTATCCTGATATATATCCTTTTTTTAAAACAACTTTCTTAAAAAATTTTTATATAGCAATAAAAACACCCTTTTTCCAATGGAAAGTTTCAAACACACACAAAAGAAGCCTGAATGACATAATATATTGTATCCATAATATGTAATATAAAATATATTGCAATATAATATATAATTACTTATAATATATTAAAACATATCAAGTATATAGTTATCCATAATTTATAAAATATATTAAAGTTGTATATAAAATTCTCTATATAAATATATATAATTATATATAATTTAATACCCATAAGCCAGCATCAAAAAATTTCAACCCAAGACCAATCTTATTTCTTCTATATTTCTACCCACCGTGCCCCCCTCACTCTAGATTATTTTTAAGCAAATCCTAGACATCATGTCATTTCATCCATAAATATTTTGGTATCTGTCTCAAAAAGATGCGACTTTTTTTTTTTTAAGATGTGACTGACTTTTAAAACCAAGTTTATCTTAAAAGTGAACTCCGTATCACTGCCTTAAAAGGAAAATCTGGGTCAGTAGCCATGAAGGTGGAAAAATAAACAGAGAGGGGACAAAGTAGTGCCATTGATTTCCAGGAGGGTGCTGGCCTGCGTTCTTGGCCTAAAAGGGAGCCAGCGAGTGGCAGGGGGTGTGAAGGGTGAGGGGTGGCAGTGAGACTTTCTCCTCGACAGTCATTGGAAAGGGTGAAAGAGGATGGAAAGGGAAAAACCTTCTCTGGGCAGTGTTTCTGTGATTTGATGCTGGGTCCAAAGACCCTGAAGAGCCTCAGCCCTGCCCACACCCTTGCCCCGAGGGAGGCAGGCCACGCCCATGCCCAGGCGGCTCTGCTGTGGGCCGGGGGCAGAGAGGGGGGCTGCTGGCAGGTGAGGCTGCTGCTGAGGGATGCAGGGTCCGGGCTGTGCAGGTGGCCCACCTGGTTTCAGATCCTGGTTGGTGTACCCCTTCCCGAGTGCATGACCTTAGGCGCAGGACACATTCCCCGGGCCTGTTTGCTCAGCAGGAGGATGGAGGCAAGAATCGCTTGTACCACACCTGGTTGTCCTGAGGCTCAAGTGAGTTATTTCAAGTAAAGCATTTACAGCAGGAATGGCCAGAGTGAAATCGCAACAAATGGTAGCTCTTCTTTTTTGTTGTTATTGATTTTGTTGGTAGTAACTAAGTATGCCACCGCATCGGTTTCTCAGTGTCCCCCTGAGCAGTGGGGTTCTTGTTTCCTCTTCTCTCTCATGTTCCAGCAGGCGGTAGGGCTATACCTGATGGCAGAATCCCTCCACCCCACCCCCATCCCCACAAGGCCTTTGGCATCTGAATTCTGAAACCTTGCGCCACGACTGGGACTCTCATGAACCCTTGAGCCCAGCCTGAAAGCCCATGAGTCACTTCTGCCAATGGGGAGAAACCAACCAGCCCGGAAAAGAATCCAGACTCCCATGGGCGTCCCCAGCTGCCGGCTCCTGGGGGCAGAGCCACCCCCCACCCCCATCGCTGCCAGACAGTTGGGCCGACTGCCAGGTCTGCGATTCACACCCGGGACGCAGCAGACAGCCCCCACCAGGCTGGGCAGGCGGTGTGCGTGTGTGTCGCTCTCTCCCTGCTCCGCTCCGTGGCTGTCTTGTTTTGCTCTGGGCTGCACATTCATTTTTAGATCCCGGCCTCCTCCCTCCCCATCTCTGCTTCTATTCTCAGAAAGCAAACTGGGATGTGTTCAGGCTTCGTGGGGAAGTCAGACAGAAGTTTGTCCACGTGCTCCGGCCGCCTGAGATATGTAGTTAATTAAACAGGAGGCCCTGAGCAGCAGGTTCACTGGCCGGAAATGCAGCTGACTGGGACCGACTCTGCAGGGACGGATGGCTGCTCTGGTCACTCTGGTCACCCTGGCCCCTGCAAGGCCCAGCAGCGTGATGCTCCTGGGATGGGCTGCCCTGTCCGGATGGCTGGGTTGGCTGTGTGTGTTGGTTAAATATGAACTCTTTCAGCATGTTGAGTTGCTGAGGGATTTTTAATTAGGTAAATAAATTTTAAAGGGTTTGGGAGGAGGATTGCGTTCAAGAACCTGAGCTGCTGAAATGTGCTTCGTCTGCAGAAGCAAGGAAGCTGACATTCCTCAGTGCCAGCCCCACAGGGCACAAAGGTAGAAGGTAAGGAGAGAGAAGAGGAGAGAGGCGGAAATGTGGTGGTGGAAGAGGGAGCTGGAAGGGGGACTGCTGGAGAGAGGAGCACCTGACAGCAGCCGCAGCACATGAGCCTGTGAGGGTCCGGATTGAGGCGCCCGCCTGCATGGGTTCAAACTCTGGGCTGTGCTCCTTTCCAGCTGTGTGACCTTGGGCAGATTACTTAGCCTCTGTATGCCCCCAAAAGATGTGTTCTATTCATGTATCTGTAAAGTAAGAATGCTCATCATAATAGTAGTCCTCTCTTAGTGAAGAAAAGTAATTCAGCAATACCTGGCACTAAGTGGTGATTATTAATTAATCTAAATTTATTGTTATAAAGGCAATGGATCGGATGCCCAAGAAGGGAAAGGAGAAACAGCGACTTGGATGTTTGTGGGTTACAGCTCCCCATTTCTGTCTTGACCAGCAACTCCCAATGGCACTGAAGAAGGAAGGAGAAGCAGGTCCTACACGGACTTACTCCTCTTGTCACAGAAGCGGGTGACACCAAGCTCGGGGACCATCTCTAAGCCACTCTTCTGTTGACTCAAGGAGAAGCAACATTCTCTGAGAGCTCAGGTGCCTCCTCTTCCAAGAAGCCTTCCCTGATGGCTAGTTCTTTTAGCTGTCCTCCTCTATCCTCCTACTGGCCTGGGCTCCCCCTTAGCATACATCACACTGTGTGATGATGCCTCTTGTTTAAAATCTATTTTCTTAACTAAGATATCTTCCTAGATATTTTGTAAACATTCTCATTATTAAAAAATAAAATAAAACTTCAGAAGCATGGGGAGTAAACAAGGAGGGTCTTAATCCCCACTCCCAACCTTACCCCTCCTTACAGCGAGGCGCCTGTCCTTCCTGACCTTCAGGGGGGTGATTGAGTGTCTGTACGTGTATCAATTTGTTTTGTCTATAAATATGATTGTACTGTGTGTATTAAGCAAAATACACAAGTGTCGAAATAATGTGTTGATATCTTCCCCTGACAGTGCTTATCTAACTCATTCTTTTATTTTTAATTTTTATAAATCTTTTCCTTGAATCTGTGATATAGACACATGGTAAAAAAAAAAAAAAAAAAAAAAAAGTGCAACAAAAGGATAGAAAGTGACAATGAAATGTCTCACCTTTTCCTGAATCAAGAAACTGCTGGGAGTCAGAAAGGGGTCACAGGTACTTGAAGGCAGCCGGGAGTATCCGCTGGGTTATTTTCAAATTATGTGTCTCACGAACACTTAAGAATAAAACAAGCATCCTCTCATCCATTTAATTAATCAATTGAAGTATTTGTTATCTAGTGTTATGTAACAAATGGCTCCCAACTGAGTGGCTTAACACACCAGGCGTTTATGATCTCACTGTTTCTGTGGGTCATACTTAGCTGGGTGGGTCTGGCTCAGGGCACCTCATGAAGCTGCGTCAGAGTGTTGGCCGGGGCTGCACCATCTGAAGGCCAGATTGGGGCTGGAACGTCTGCTTCCAACGCGGCTCACTCAGTGGAGACGGACACGAGGCCTCAGTTCCTTGCCACGTGGACCTCTCCATGGGACTATCCGAGTGTCCTTAGGACACGGCAGCAGCTTATCCTATAGACCAAATGATCCGAGGAAAAGACCAAGAAGGATGCCGCATGCCTTTTATGCCCTAGTTACTTCCATTCTGTTCTATCTGTTGGAAGCAAGTCACAAAGGCCAGCTGCCACTCCAGGGAGAGGAATGCAGCCTCATCTCTTGAAGGGAGGAGTATTGGTGGACATATTTTAAAACCACCACGAGGCTCATCACTTAACTCTTCCTGCTGAGGTCTACCGAGCAGACCTGCAGTCCTGCTCTCTATACCCCGTGCTAGAATCTGGGCTTCACGTGAGCTCCACACTTTCTCTGGGCCGTGAGGGTTTTCTGCTGCGGGTCATCCCTGATGAATTAGAGGGGAGAGTCCAGAAGCCTCATGGGATCTTCCTGGAGCTTCTTATGCAACTTTGTCAGAAGCCCAACTCTCCAGGAGGTAACTCTTGCTTTGCAGGAAAGCTCTGGAGAAATTCTTTAATTAAGCATCTCCCTGTGCCGGGTAATTTGCATGTTGATCCTCACACCCTCCCTGAGGGGAATAGTCATTGTCACTAAAGAAACTAAGATACACAGGTGAGATGACTTGCCCAGGGTCACCTGGTCTGTGTAATAAATACCACCCTTGTCATCTCTCCTGTGTCCGTTTCTACATGGTTTCTGTTTAGGGGAACATCTCCTAGATGATTTGATCTTGTTTCAAATTAACATTGTTCCATTCTGGACTTCAGGAGCCCCCTCAGAGGACTTCGGGGGGCAGACTGCCCATGAACTACCCGCCATATTTAAACAATGTGCACAACCACTGTTGTTATAGGACTTAGGTTGCTGTACGCACCTTGCGATGGTCTTGCCTGCCTCATTTCATCTATTCCCCACGTCAGTGGTCCAGCAAGGTAGATTTCTAGGATGTCCTGCCAGAGATGAAGAAACTGCGTCTCAAAGACATTGAGTAAAATGCCCAGGGCATCATGACTCCTGAGTAGCCAAGCTGGGATTTCTATTCAGGTTGCCTTAAGGTCAGGATGTATTCTCCTAACTGCTGCCTATTAAACAGATCAGCAAAGGCAGAGACTCCAGCACGTGGTCCATTATCCTGAGGCGGCTTCATCATCCGTCAGCAGGAGCTGCGCCTCCCTCCGTGTGGATTGACAGCGCCAGGTGGGGAGGCAATGGGGAGCAGTGCTTGTCAGCTTGTGGGGACGACCTCAAGCAGCTCACAGGCAGGGAGGAAAAGGCTACCTTCCTAAACCACATCTATATTAATGATGTGACTGACAGGCCAAAGGGGGAAATTATACATCTTGTCTCCTGGTTTTCCATTTATCGTCCAGTGATCTATTCCATCTTGGCAAAGGCAGTGGCTTCCAGCTCACACAGAGAGGCAGGCATGCTAGGGCTGGACAGGACACTCAGACCTCCTCTGCTCTCTGAATGGCCAGAGGATGCACGGCCAGAGATGACTGGTGTTGGGATGTGTGCATCTGGGGGGGTTGTGTTGTGTTCATTCTCCATCTACAGACACCGACAACCACCCCTCCACACCCCCACCCCTGCTCCAAACCCGCACTGCCTTATAGAACTCTCTGATAACAGACTCATTCTTTCTTCTCCGATGTGTAGCCACCAACCATGTGAGACCGTGCAACTAAATTTTTAGTTTTATATAAAATTAAGTAATTTAAATATAAATGTAAGCAGCTGCCTGTGGCTAGCAGTGAGGCCCTTTCACAACAACGCTGCCCCCCCCCCCCCACCAAGCCAAGCAGGTTGGTGCCCTGAGGACCAGCCCTGAGCAGCATGCATAACAATAGCCAACACTTTTTTATTCTCTTTTCTAGTTATTTACTCCAAATAATCCATGCTCCTAATTCACTCAATGCTTGATGTGTCTCCTTTTGCTGTTATGTGTCCCTGCAAAATACGTATTATGTTGTGTGTGTGCATTTTATTTTATGAAAAAGATACATATTAGAGATCTCACTGTTTCTTTTGTTATTCAGTCAACGTCAAGATTTAAAGCACATCTGTGTTGCTACGTGTGCATCTCTGGTTCTTTGCTTCTAAATGCTTCGTGTCTGTCCATGGGATTCAGAGAACAGCCAGGTGGTCCTCCAGGGACCCATACCGGGTGAATCTGTAATGAACATTCTCAAACGTGTCCATCTATGGACTTTGGGGAGCATTTCTTTGGTATGTGTATCCAAAATTCAAAATTGCTGAGATTCAGGAAGTCAATTGAATGCCCCGTCCCCAGGCAGGGTACGAGGGCTCCCACACCCCACGTGGCCCTCAAATGCTCTACGTGGACTGCCTTTCAAACTAATATCCGTTATTGTTTTCATTGGCATATCTCTAGTTACTAATGAATTTTAACATCTCTTCCTATGCTCCTCAGCTTTGTGAGTTGCCTTGTCTGTAAATTGCTTTTTCATCTCTTTTGTCCGTTATTCCATTGGGGTTTTTCTCGCCTTTTGTTGACTTGCCAGAGTTCCTTGTATTGTCCCTCATTTGTTCGCCGTTGTGGACTGCACACTGACAGGCCAAGAATCTTCTGTTCACTACTGCATTCTCAGCACAGAGCAGGCAGCCCGGGTGCATAATTGGTGTCTAATGAATGCTTGGCGCATAGATCAGCAACTAAGTGAAGGAGGGAGGGGGAAAATGGCAAGTCACTGTGCTCCACATGAAACACTGTAAATGTTACTGCGTGCCCACTCGAGCCCTGGTGTCCCTTGTGCAGTTCGTGAGGACCCATCCATCTCTCTCCTTTCCTCGGCTGTGGTGTTCTTGGGCTCCAGTCCCTTCTTGGAGGCAGGCGTTGGCTCTCACCTGGTGGCACCTCCTGCACAGCTCACCTGCAGATCTATTACTCAGGCACTTAACTTCACACTGAAGCCAGAACCTTGGCCCCAAATCCCCCGCTGATTTGTGCTTGAGGTAAGCTCGGTAAAGGTTGGCAAAGCACACGAGATCAGCCGCATAAAACACAGAAGTCAAGGTGTCATTTGATTTGCAATGGGAAAGACAACAATCTCAGCATTTTTGTGGAGGTTGGGAACAAAATGTAGGGAAAATGATGGGCACTTGGCATATAGCTCAGTTGACAAGGATGCTTCCATCCTACGCTCCCATGAAGAGACCTCCGCAAACCAAGGCAAGTCACCGATTCCCGGCCACCCAGGACTGCCCGCTCAGAAACTGTGGTTGCCTGAGGGGTGGGGAAACCACTCGCGGGTTTCCCGTCTGACAGGAGCGGCCGCAGGTAGCCTGGGTGACTGCCCCGTGTGCTCGGCAGGACCTGGTTCACTCAGGAAGAGAAAGCTGCTGGGGAGCAGCCGGTCACTCAGCACAGTCTCCCGCAGGAAACGCTGACATGAAGACACCGCAAAAAACAATGAGGGGACAAGCGTGTCCTGGCAAGAGAAGGGCCACAGTGCAGCTGGGAGGGCGAGTGTGGTGCAGCCGGGGGCCCAGGAACCCAGCCAACGGAGGGACAGCCAAGGAAGTGACGCTTCAGTGACTGTCCCTGGGCTGGGGGATGACGCCTTTCATTCATGGAAACCGATCAGGGACTTGCAGCTGGTCTCCACTCATTTGTCCATCCATGTATACAACCACCTTTGTATCTATCCATCCTTTTGTTCATTCGTCCGTCCATCATCCATCCATCCATCCATCCATCCATCCATCCACTTGTCTATCTGTATGTTCACTCAACCTTTTATTTATCTATCCATCCTCCTTTTATACATCATGCATCCACTCATCTACTTATCCATCCATAAGTTTATCCATCTGTTTGTCCATCCATCCATCCATCCGTCCTACCATTCATCTATGATGTGTCTACTTATCCATTCATACATTCATCCATCCTCTGATTCATCTATCTGTCCTCCATTCGTACATCTATTTATTCACCCATCCAGCTATCCAGTCATACTCTGGGGAGGTGAGGGGGGATGTTTGGATGTTTGCTGTGGAGGCAGAGGAAGTTGATACTTGGTCTAGTCACTGGCTCAAAGCAGGTGAACCCAGGGAGAAATGAAGATTGGGAGAAGGGACCACATTCTTTACTTGCTTCCTTTCCTCCTTTTCCAAATACTGAACCCATTCATCCATTCAACTTTTGTTCATTCATTGGGCACCTGCTACCCTCCCTGTCCCCAGGCATTGTGCTGGACATAAGTGACACAGAGTGAAGCTGACATCCTGCCCTGACCTCATGAATTTACATTCTAGCAGGTGAGACAAATAAACAGGTTAAACATACATCATCATTGCAGGTTGAGATAAGTGCTTTGCAGGACACAAGCAAAAGTGTGTGGTGATCCATCTTTAGAGAGCAGAGTCAGGAAAGACTTCCCTGAGAAATGAGGATGAGCAGCTTTGAGGACATAGGCGGACAAAGTGCTCTGTAAGTGGGAATAGCATGTGCAAAGGCCCTGAGGTGGGAAGGTGCTTGCACTCAAAAATTGCTGAGAGCAGGTTCAGCAGACAGTATATGCTCAGCCAGCATCAGGATGTGTGGAACATGTCATCCCGCAGGGCCCCAGCCGTCATTTCCCAGATAGTCCCCTCTCCCATTTCCCTACCACAAAGAGTCATTTTCAATTTGAGAGTCCAGTTCAAAGGCTTCCCAAAACATCATTAACATTCAACAAAGAGAAACCATCAGGCTGCCTATGCAGGAAGATCGCAGACAGCTTGCCAGTTATCAGCTGGAGGTAATGAAATCATGAGTTTGCAACGGTTCCCTCAGGACCAGGCATGCTTCTTTTCTTCCCTCCTGGTCTGTTGCCTGCAGTGTGGAGAGGGATGCGAGTTTGCCCCCAGGAGACAGAAGGGAAGGCAAAATATTCTACACTGGAGAAAAGTAAAAGAATCATGAAAACCAAGGAGCTAGTCTCTACTACTTGAATTGATTTCCTTATCAGCAGGAAAGTGCAGTCAGTCACCAGGGACGGGACATGTTGTTGAGGCACATTCATGCTCTGAGAAGCCTTGCCCTTCCTCTGCTGGTTTCTCTGAGAACAGCTTGGCTCCCTGACCTGGGAATCACCACCTCTGACATATCAGTGTATGACAGACACAAGCTGAGTGTG
Source organism: Saccopteryx leptura (assembly GCF_036850995.1). Taxonomy (NCBI): domain Eukaryota; kingdom Metazoa; phylum Chordata; class Mammalia; order Chiroptera; family Emballonuridae; genus Saccopteryx; species Saccopteryx leptura. The sequence goes on along the minus strand of NC_089507.1, from coordinate 196,248,337 downwards.
GTTTACATGGTCTCGTTTCATCCCTTAAAGCCTCCATAAGAAAGTCAGGCCATTTTACAGATGGGAAAGCTGTGGCTCACAGAGGTAAAGGGATTTCTCCAAGTCACAGAGTTAAGTGCTAAAGCCAAGACCCAGACTCTGATTTCGCCAGCGTGAGACTGGGATTTCTGCGATTCTCCTCTGTGTTTCCAGAATAAAGGCATGAGCCCTGGCCTTTTGGATGGGCTCAACACTGAGCCCAGCATGTGCTAGCCCCACTATGGGTTACTTAGCTGCCCCTGCCAATCTTCTCTGTGAGTCTTTGGGAGCAATGCTTCGGAGGGAGCCTCGCAGGGCACAGCTGTGAGAGTGGGACTTGGGGAATGCCTTGATCAAGCTTGCAGGGAAAGAAGGAGGCACATCTTCTGACCTTGGGACCAGTGTTTGTGTCATACCTGAGCCTTTCAAGATGGGGCCTAGGGATTTAATAAAAGGGGCCTGGGGGGGGGAATCAGGACAGGATCTTTGGGTCGTTTGGTTACAGTTTAGCTTCTACCCCTATGACAGTGGGACCTTAAGCGAGATAACCTTCGGGGTCTCTGTTTGCTCATCTGTGAATTGGCCTAATGATTGTGCTCATCTTGTCCCCAGAGCATTCATGCCCTAATGGGCTGGGGCCAGAGTCTCTTGCTCAAGGAGCAAAAGCAAAGTTTCCCAGAAGGGGTGGGCTTCGCAGGTGTGGGATCCATGCAGTCACACGCTGGATTAATGCCCTGTTGTCATCGCCATCTTGGCATGTAGAATAATTTAATCTTTTAACTTGTGTTTGTAAGTGAAGTTCATGAGCCATTGTGTATGAGCAGAGGAGACACACACAGTCTGGTGGCCCTGCCATCCTGTTCACAATGCTCCATGAGCACAGAATTCTGGGCAACTCCTGGGAGCTCAGGGAAACTCAATCAAGTACAAAGGAAGGGTGTTCCATCTAGGTTTGTGTCACAGTGCCACGGACATCCCGAGGCTATACCCCCTGTGAACCAGAACTTGCTTCTAACACAGAAAGAAGCCAGTGTTGTTCCAAGAACCACCAGTGACCTAAGGAGCCCTATCATATGCTCTTATGTCACTTCCCCATCCCAGCCAGCCCCTTCTGTTGAAAATAACGCCATAGAAAGGGAGAGAGAAGGCAACATCTAAGTCCTTCCTTAGAAACCAGTTAGCCCATGAGGGAGTGTGGGTAGAACGTGTGTATACCTCCAAAGAAGGAAAATAGCTTAGTTAGTTTTGTGCAGTGTTTCTATGGTTCTGGAAAGAACAAATACATATGCATGCATGAGCAACAAAAGATGAATACAGTAATTTTGGTGATTCCACATATGGGTGAAATGTTCCCATATTTGCATTTAAAAGTGACATTGCATAATAAAAAGATGAGTGATAAAATTCATGCTAATAATTAAATGTTTGTTCTTTACTTAGGACAACTTTGAGTGGCACATGACACGTCACGGCTGCATAGGAAAGGAAAACATATTGTAGTGTAGTGATCATAGTGGCACTTTGCGCCTGCGCGCGAACAAGGGGCCCCGCGGTTTTATCTGGCACCGGTTCCCACCAATGACATAGCTGCCTCGCTTCTTATCGCTTCCAGGAGATAAAAAGGAACCAGGTTCTTCAGCATGTGTGAGGGCTTCTGACCTGTTGGAAACTCAGCAACAGGATGAAGGACAAGAAGGGCCAGCATTTGCTGTACGCCCCGAGGCCAGGCCTCGTGCTTTGCCTGAATCACTTCAGTTTCACCTTCCCAACAACCCTAAAAAGTGGTTACTGCGCTTATCTCCCATTTACAGATGAAGGAAGACGTGGAGTGACTTGTGTGAGTGGGCACGTGATCGAGCTGATCTTGGGCTGCGATCTCTCTGTCTCTAAACCCCCGCGCTTACCCCATGGTCCTAGCATCCTTCCTTTCCTGTGGCCATGCAAACGAAAGCATCTCTCGGGGGCTCTTCGCTTTTGAAGATTTGCTGCCTCCCTCTTGGAATCCAAAGTCCCTGGGACCCTGTCACCTCTCACGGTTTCCTCCCGCTCTCAGAGAAGTTTCCACATAAAAGTTCAGAGAGACGGGATGGGGAGGAGAAACTGGGAAAAGGCAGCAGCTTCTTCATGTTTTCTTTTTCGCTCAGTGTTTCCTTGTTGCAGCCTGGCTGGGATCCTGTTTGCCTTGGCTCTGCAGATCAGAGCAGACACAGCCACCTCCCCAGGACCCAGAGCGTCACTGAAGTGTTAATTATATTTTTCTATCTGCCTCTAAACTCCTGTTTGGGAGAGCCTGGGAGTTCTTAAAATAAATGGCAGTATAAAATTGAAAATAGCTACCGTTCCTGAATCAATTTTCACATCTTAAGAATTTGAAGCATAATTCATTTCTCCCTCTTGCGCTTCGTGGGGACAGGGATGGCTTCGCGCTTGCCGTGAAATTTCATAAGGAGCAAATCAGTTAGTAATCTGCAGCGTCTTTGTGTCTCCCGCCCCTCCGTGCCCTTAAATAAAAGCAAGAAACACCCAGTCTCCCCACTGTACTAAACCATGTGGGCAAAGAGAATGCAGGAAAGATATGTAATTTATTTTGTGAACTGAAGAGACAACTGCAAAGAAGTCAACCTATAATTGTAAGGATAATGGCTCCCATTACCCAAGTGGTGGTTGTCGGCTGCGTGGGGTGGGATGCGGGTGCCGAGCTTGCACGTGTGACAAGTGTGACACCAGGCAGCGCTGTGGTGGAGAAGCACGCCTTAGCTGCTCTGTTACTTAGAACAGGGCTTTCCCCTTAAATATGTATATATTTAAATTGAGGTGTAACAAACATGCAGTGGTGTGCACAGGTCTTATAGCATGTCCACTCAGTGTGGTTTGTGCATCTCGAACATACACATTTTGCACGAATCCATGTCAGTCTAACCCCCTGATCACAGTCTAACTGTGATCAGGATACGGAGCACGTCAAGGCCCTGTTTGTACCTACTTCCCTCACTGTAGGTTAGTTTTTCTTGTTCTTAAACTTTGTACTCATGAAACCACCCAGCATGTGACCTTTGGTGCCATCATTTCCACTCATTGTTCCTCTGCACTTCATCCGTGTTCTTGTGCACAGCAAGCATTTGTTTTTTTTTTTATTGCTGCATAGCATTCCCTGGCATGACCATGCCACAGTTCATTCATTCATTCATTTCTTTATGGATGAGCATTTGAGTTGTTTCTGATTTTCTGGCTATTTTGAAGCAAAGGTGCTGTTATACATGTTGGAGGGGTTTGTATTGCTTGTATTAAAAGCTGGCTCCTCCCCCGTGAACTCATATGTCATGTACACTCACGTGCACACTTGAGCCCCAACCAACGCATTCTCACTTGTTTCGACTCCTTCATTTTGACAGAAGCAGGAGCCAGGGGAGCACCCTCAGCGCCTGGCTGGGAGGCTTCGGTCTGATTCTCTCAGTGAGTGAATGGATCGTTTCTAAACCACTGGCTTCTTACTCTGCAGCCTCTCTGAAGTCCGTGAGTTCCCGGGAGATCCCACTTCCCTTCCGGGTTCCTGGCAGTGCGTTGCCTTCATTCTGAGTTAACTACTAGACCTAATTAAACGGCATCGCCTCCTCCGATTGACTGATTTTTCTCCCCGTCTGAATACAAATGAAACCCCTGTGCCGTTAACATTCAGGTCAGTTCTTCACAATCAACCTCTTTCAGAACTCAAAGGCCAGAGTGATTGCACAGTCAGTCACCCACGCTGTCTGCTGGGACGGCCCAGCACGAATCCTCACGGCCGATTCCGCCAGGGAGGAGACTGAGGAGCAGTTTGCTCACAGCTGAGGCAGTGGGCCAGATGGCTTGAGCGGGTCCACAGTGACTGGGGCCCAGGATGTGGGCTTAATTTGTCTGCTTTTGCACCCATCCCTGCTTGGCGAAGATTCAGCATCCTTTTTATTTTGTTTATGGAGTCACGTCATTGAGCAAATGTTGACCCAGCACCCTCCACGGGCCAGGCACTGTATTGGGCCTGGTGCGGCTGTTCACAGGACACACGTGAGCGGGGACAAAGAGGAAACAATAAGCCAGGGGTCCCCAAACTTTTTACACAGGGGGCCAGTTCACTGTCCTTCAGAGCGTTGGAGGGCCAGACTATAAAAAAAACTATGAACAAATCCCCATGCACACTGCACATATCTTATTTTAAAGTAAAAAAACAAAACGGGAACAAATACAATATTTAAAATAAAGAACAAGTAAATTTAAATCAACAAACTGACCAGTATTTCAATGGGAACTATGCTCCTCTCATTGACCACCAATGAAAGAGGTGCCCCTTCCGGAAGTGCGGCGGGGGGCGGATAAATGGCCTCAGGGGGTCTCATGTGACCCGCGGGCCGTAGTTTGGGGACCCCTGCAATAAGCACCCAGCTGTGTGGGACTCTGCAGCTGGCGAGGGTGTGGAGGCTGAGGAAGGACAGGGTGCTCAGAGAAATAGGACGGGGTCCTAGTGTAGGTGGAGGCTGGCGTGTTGTAGGACAGACACCCAGCTGAGACTCATCCTCCCTCTGGAGAATGTCCCTGCCGGTCGCTGAATCCTTCCAGAGGTAAACTTCTCTGCTGGAGGGTATCCAGCCTTGGGCCACGGTGCCCTTCCTTCTGGGTTAGATGGCGCGTTGTGATGCCCACGTTGCTAGAATAGCAAAGTGAGCTCTCCAGGGAGCCTCTGCCACTAGATGCTGCCGGAAAGGGAAGGTTTGGTGCTCAGTACTGAGAGCAGAGTGACGGGCTCCGGGACCTGACCGTTACCAGGTGTGATAAGTCCTGCCCCCTCTCAGAAGTGGCCATGTTTGTTAACCCTTAGAAAACAGGCACTGTGCTCTTTTTTCATCTGTCAGCCTCCAAGTCCAGGACACAATACAGATGGGGGAGCCCAGGCTGGACCCTGCTGGGTCTGACTGAGGGCAGATCCTGTAGGCTTTGATTAAGAAAGGATTAATTAGGGCACAATAAGGGGGTACCCAGGGGACCCAGGGGCATATGTGCCACTTATATGCATTTATAGATACACAAAATCAGGCCAACCCTGACTGGCCTGTCAAGGGGCTGGAGGGGGGGTTGTATTGTCATCATTTGGGGCAAAGAAACAAGCCTCCTTGCCCTGGAATAGCCATCACCAAACCTCAGTGGCTGGGCCTGGCCTGGTGTAAAACATACCAGCCAGGGGTCAGGCTACTTGCACCCTCTTTTCCTCCGTGGCCTCAGTTTCCCCATTAGAGTGTAGCAGACATGGCTGCCTGCTCCTAACAGCCCTGACTTTATGCAGGGACCCACCTTTCCAAGTGGTCTAAAGCTTCAGCCCCCAATTTAGCCCCTTGGGGTCTGAGCAGCCCACCCTTCTGTCCTGGAGAATTCTTCTGGACTTTCCGAGTGAGTTTGTATTGGGGTCTTTTGGTTGGAACCGGGGGTATTTCAGCTCACTGTCTTCTAATGGTGCTAATATTTAGCATAGCACTTACTGAGTGCCGTTAGGGATGGAGCGCTAAAACCAAGAGATCCATGTGGATTATCTCATGGAATACATCCAAGAGCTTTACCAGGATTTGGTTTTTATTGTCCCCATTGGATGGATAAGAAAGTGACAGGCTGGTTTTTATTCCATTTTTTTGTTTTGTTATAAAAATTTTCAAATATACAGAGGAGTTAGAAGAATAGTATTTACCTCTTATATTTAACAAAAGTTACCTTTGCGCCACTTTGCTGTATCTATCTGTGTGTGTGTGTGTGTGTGTGTGTGAACTACAGTATTTGAAAATGAGTTGCAGGCATCAAGACAGCTGCATTTCCTAAGAAAAGGGTAATTTACCTTTATGTGCACACTACCATTTTCTTAAGGAAATTAACCATAAATCTTTAATATTATCTACTGTCCACTCCAATTATCCCCCAGACATCCTTTTTAGATGTTTTGCTTTTGAACAACTTTCTCATATTGCATTTAGTTCTCGTATTTCTTGAGTTTTTGAAATCTAGAACTTTCTCCCTCCACCTCTCTTCCCCATGACATCCAGCTACCCTGAATACTGCCCTGCATTCTGAGTTTATTTATTTTTCTCTCTCCCCCCTATTTCCCCATAAAAGCATAATGTCAGGTTATTCCACTCTTAAGAGATGCCGAGTGTGATCACTGGGAGAGGGTGGTCCCTAACTTTTCCTCTGGGAAGCTTTATTTTCCCTTTGAACTTATTTTGTGGGGGATATTTTAGTCCTTCACAAAGAATCTGTTCTCCCAACACCCTCTCATCTCAGGGTATTAGTGTCCGTGAAAATTTTCCCCTGAATTAATTATTTCACTTGCAGTTGCAAATGATGAATTTGCTGTTTTCTCTCCTCCTGCATTGATAAGCTGGCATTCAGCTCCAGAGAAGAGCAATCCCTTCTGAGAAAGGCTGGGTCAATGGAACCAGGACCTCAACCACAGTCCAGCTTTCCCCTCCTGGTGATAGCATGGCTGCCGGAACTCCAGGCCTTCCTCTCACTTGTACAGCTAGTGCTCGACTTACGACCACGATGGGTTCTGACAGACCGGTCATAACACGATTTGGTCGTAAGTTGAGTCGGCTCTGTGAAATGATGTTATAAAAATCTTTAAGTCATATTTTATCATAAGTTTCTTTCATTATTGTTATATATCATAATTTTCTTTGTTCATTTTATGCCATTTGTATCATCTCTACACCATTTTGCTTCTTATTTTTACATTCATCAGGTTTAAGTAAAACACTGCATTACCAGTACAACTGGTTTAATATTTGCAAAGACAATTTCCTCTTGGTAGACATCTTGGGAGGGGTTTGATGAAAAATATCCAAGACACAAAACACAAATTGCTGTACTGAGTCTGGGATAACAGTTGAAATGGTGCACGCAGAGATGGTAGTGCTGCCGGAAGCTGGTCCGCACCGTCGTACGCCCAGCTGGGCAATGCTTGCGCTGCCAGACATGGAGTAGTCGTGGCTAGCGATTGTGGTCGTAAAGTCAAATGGCCATAAGTTGCATAGGTCGTAAGTCGATCAATATTTGTATAGTGGTTTTAGAAATAAGAGAGTGTCTCTATCTTTCTGGCTCCAACAGAAGTCCCAGAGAAGTTTCTCATTGGCCTTTGGTGGGTGATGGACATATTGCTGAACCAATCACTGTGGCTGGAGGGGACTATTGTTCTGATCAGCCGGATCTGGGTCTAGTAGCAGCCTTAGACTCAGACGTGGGGTCAGCTGCATTCTCCAAAGAAAAATCAGTTGCTGTTTCCAGAGAAGAGAGGATGGATGCTAGACAGACAAAATAACACTGACCACTGCCCTTTGGTCTGCAAATGGACTGGGCAATGAGGATGGGTGGGGGAGCACCTACAGGTCTGGGCAGCATGAGGCAGAAGAGCAGAATCACCCTGCAATGCTAGGGGTGAAGACCACCAACCCACACTGAATTCTCAGCTTAAAGTGTGATTTATATTTAGTACCAGGAAAGCTGTAGAGCTCTTAAATATGCATGGGGCTGGAAGAGCCAGGAAAGAGAGAAAGTGCAGATTCTGCATGTGCCAGAGAAGAATTAATTAGAAATAAACCCCATACGAGGAGCTGTCGAAATTCTGTTCTGCTTTTGATCTGGCTGCCAACCCATGACTTTGAGAACTTTCTGTCAAGCAGCCAGCACCTGGGCCTCTGCGCGGCCCTTCCGGCAGGCATGCCCTGATGGGAGGGATGGCCGGGGCCATTTCCTCCACTGCACCCCGTTGTCATCTTGGCTTGTGGGTGACTCTCTTCTGTGAGGGTGCATTGATCGAGGTGCCACAGTTGTCCCTCTCCTGGGGGAGGGTTGTTTACGGAGGAGCCAGGGGTTAGAGGCAGACAAGGCTAGGTGCCCTGAACAGGTTACCTGCAGCCCTTGTTTGTGCTGCTCCAGTGGCCCAGAGCAATGACCCTCTTCTCGGGCCTGTGGTAGGGGCCTTGGAATCTCATTGTCCCTTTGCGATGACCATCATTGATGGCCAGTGTTACCAACCAGATGCCAGATGGCAAGGGGCTGGACCTCACGCTGGGAGGGTCACACAGTAGGTCCTTTACAAATGCCAGTTAGCATCAGTGGCTCTGAGCTGGAGGGGATATGGAGCCAGATGGAGTTTTTAAACACTTAAAAACCCACCGTGTCATGTCTCTGCCCAAAACTCTTTGGGGGCTCCTTATGTCCCTCTGGATAAAGTCCTGTGACCTGCCTCTCCCCCCAGCCTCCTTGTGTGCTGATGTTCTCTACACCAAGTGTTTGCTGACCCTCAGACGGGCTGGGTTTCTGCCCACCTCCCAGCCTGTGCCCTGAACGTCCCTTTCTGGAACACTCTTGCCCTAAATCTTTCCCGATTGGGCACTTCCTGTGATATAGATCTCATGTCATTCATCGCCTCGAGGAACCCCTCTGCATTGTCAGCCTCCAAAGTGTCCTTGTGCTTTATGTTTTAAGGCCTTTATATTATCTGATAGCGTTCTGTATATTCACTTATTTGCCTAACTGCGGTCTGTCCCCCAACTGGGTTTGGGTGATATGAGAGAGAGGTCCACCGTGGCCAGTCGCCCCGGTTCTACATCTACAGAATGCATGTTGTGGACTGAATGTTTGGGCCCCTAAGTTTGAATGTCGAAGCCCTACCCCCAGTAGGATGAGGTGAGAAGGTGGGCTTTTGGGAGGTGATCGGGGTTAGATCCTCACGGGTCCATGGCCGAGCCCCATCACCAGTGGGAGATGTGCCCTTTCAGAATAGGAGGAGATGCAGGGGCTCTCTCTCTGCCATGTGAGGACGCAGGGAGAAGGCAGCCACCGGCAAGCCAGGAAGCGGGACCTCACCAGATGTTAGATATATGGGCACCTTGATCTTGGACTTCCAGACCCCATAACTGTGAGAAATAAACATCTGTTGTTAGAGCCCCCCAGGCTACGGTATTTTGTTATGGACAACCCAGTGACTCACACAGTACTTAATGTATATTTTTTGAATAAAATAAGTTTTGTTGAATCCTTGGAATAAATGAATGAATGTGTAAAAAGCATTCAAAGATCATCAAGTTCATACTACTTTTTAATATATATCATATATATATATATATATTTTTTTACTGAGATTATTGTTGATTTAAATGCAACTATAAGAAATAAGAGAGACCCTTTGTGTGTTTTGCCTGGTGGCTTGAATCCACCTTGTCCGCTCCTATGGCTTTGTCTCTTCTGCCAACCCAACTTCTGGGCTCCCTGAGGGACAGAAGCCTGTGGCTGTCCTCTCAAACAATCTTCGCTAGCAGGTGCCCACACGTCCTTCGCAGGGACCAGCCCAGCCTCCACCTTCACCGCAGTGGGGGGTGATTTAATTCAGACCCGGTCACGTGCTTCCACCCTTGCTGGAGTTTCAAGAAACCTGCTCAAGATCCTGACTTCATCCATTTTTAATTTTTTTCCCCTGTGAATCCTGGAATTCAGGGATATTTATCTTGCTGGGTGTTGTGAAAGCTTAAATAAAATAAGCTTTATCTGTTTGAAGCTGACAACTGATAAGAAAGAAAAGAATTAAGCATATTCCTGTTTAATGAACTCTCCAGGCAGAGGCAGATTTCCGCCTTCAGGCTTAGCGCTCCTCTGCAGAGGCAGGGCTGTGCCCAGTCTGAGAACCGCCTCGGGATGCCTCTCTCTGAGCCCCCCCCCCAAACACGTCTAGACATCCTGTAAACAGAGAAACTGCTGGGGCAGCAGCAGCCTGGAGGAGGGAGGTGTTTGTCACTTTGGGGATGGCTGAGGGAAGATTCACAGACACAGAGTGTCCTAGGGATGAGCTCTTCCCTGGGTCAGGGGATCAGGTGGCAGAGCCTCTTTCCTTCCGGGGAACCACCTTTTTTATTTCCAGGGTGACCTCTCGAGAGTGCAGGGCCACAGACACTGGTGGGGGTGGGGAGCTGTGGCTGCTCACTGGGGACTTCCTGGGAAACGCTCCTTCCCCGGGATAGAGCCCATCTGAGAAGACCGTCTCTGCCCAGCCAGGAAACACAGCCAGCTCAGCTTCCCAAACCTACGCAGTTAGACCACACCTGCCCGCTTCCAGCAGGACCACAACAGTGTGGTCCTGGCCTGGCTGCCTCTGTCCGCTCCCCGCTGTGCTCCAAATGACAGGTCGGAGCATGTCACGCCTCTCTACAAACCCCTGCAATGCTTGCATTTTATGCTTCGGTCTATGATCCATTTTGAGTTAACTTTTGTGAAATGTGTCAGGTGTGTGTTTAGATTGATGTCTTGGCAAGTGACAAAGATGATGATGACAATGGTGATGATGTGATAATGAAAAAGATGATGATGGCCATGACAAAGTCGACAATGACAAAGATGACAATGACGAAGACAATATGATGCTGCTGCTGCTGCTGATTGGTGGCCATGACAATGGCAATGGCGATGATGTGCTGGTGAAGATGATGGTGACGGTGATGGTAGCAGCTGTAGCAGATGCTGTCAGGACCAACTGTATCCCCACGGTCCACCCTGGGGGTTGGTTGCTCATGGCTCCCTGCTCGCCTCTGCCTCAAGATTTCTCTAACCACAGGAGGCTACTCTGGACCAACTTCGTGACTGACCAACAAGGAATAGGCCCGGGGCAGGCGGGGAGGGAGGGGTAGGGAATAGGTGTGACCAAGGGCACAAAGCCAATCAGAGCATAGTCAGGACGAGAGAACCCTCTTCTCCTGTCTCACTCTTGTGATACAGTCGTGTGCAACGGGTAACTTTCATTCATTTATCAGTCTTTCATAGTATGTGCGCCAGCACGTGCGCCTGTGTGTCTCTGTGTGTGCGAGTGTGTTTGTGTGTTCCTACTCTACAGGCGAGGCACGCAAGGACACACTCTCACCCTTGCCGTCACAGGGTTTGTGTCACCGGAGATGAACAAGTGTCCAGGTGGGGACAGCAGGGGGTCAGTGATGTGATGAGGGAAGCTCAGGACCCTGGAGGTCAGGACAAGGTGCCCTGCCTCCGGCCCGAACAGTCAGGAAGAGCTCTACTAGGTCTTGCAAGGTGAGGAGTCTGGTGAAGCGCTGGGCGGAAGTCTCAGGTACCCTAGGTGGGCCCGTGGGGGCAGAGAGCAGGCGAGGGCTCCCGCTTCTCTTCTTGGATGTGCTCTGACTTGCTTTCTGATCTTGACCACGTTTTCCCCTCCCTTGCTTCAATGTCTCCAATAGTAAAGTATCAGAAGACCAGAGGTGCCTCCTGACATCCGTTTCCTGTTGGGGAGGGGCAGTTCCTGTCGCGGGAACCACCTCCTGCCTGGCCCAGCTGCACTGAGCATCTTGCGGGACAGGCCTTGTAAATAGTGGGTTGACCCCAGGATGAGGTCAAGGCTGTGGGGCAGATGGACTAGCGTCTGGCCAGGTCCCCCCAGACCCTCCGTGATGGGCTCACAGCTGACAGCAACCATTCAAGGGGCCGTGTTGGTGCTTTGTCAGGCCACAGACGAGCCCTTTCAGAATCCTGATCCAACAAGCCCATGATAACGTATGCGCCCTCAGAGCAGGGAGGCTGGTCAGCCCCCTGCAGGAGACACTACCTTGTTTGAGTTTAGAAATGGGGTCGAGGGGGCAGCATGTATATGTAGTCTCTGTCTGCCGCTGGGCCGGCCAGCCTCCTGCTTCGTGTGGGGACAAAGAATGCAAAGTTGACACCGGCTCTGAGGGTGCTGGAGCCCCTGAGCGGGTGTCTGGAAAAGCCAGGGGCAGAGTGCTTCCTGGAGCCCGGGGTCTGCCTGCAGCTGGCTGAGGAACTTGTCTGAAACTTGGGGGTGATAAAAAGGAAACATACCATTTTCAAGCCCCTTATTTCTAATCTTCGCAATATCGCTGACAGGGTAGGAAATGTCCACTTGCAGAAGGTGGGCCGGCTGCCCTTCTTCCCCTAACATGTGCCCAGCAGGGTGGGTTGATTGCCAGGGTGAAATTAGAGTGAGTCAGGACCAGCATGTGCAGGCAGAGAAACTGGACTACCCGTCCTACATTTTAACCAAGCTCTTACATTGGGCAGAATGCCACTGAATAGTTTTAATAAAAACTCCCTATTGTGAGGAATGAGTGACCAGCCCATGTCTCCTCATAGGCAGTCCTCACACTGGCGGACAAAACCAGGAGGTAGCCTGTGGGGGTGCAGAATTGTGACAAGAAAAGAGTCTTCTTAGTTGATGTGAATGCTTCCTGGCATTGGCCTAAGGATGTACTGATAGCACTTTAATTGATATGTTACTGTCCTGTTAGCTCAGTCTGTTGGAGCATTGTCTTGAAACGCTAAGGTTGTGGGTTCAATCCCCGGTCAGGGCACATGTGGAAAGTGACCAATGAATTGCACAACAAAGTGGAATAACAGCAAATGAAGAGCTTTGTTAAACTGCAAAGAGGCACCTTTGTCATGAGAAAAACTTGTTGAGATATCATATACTTTGTTAAGCTTGAAGGGGTATTTATTTCACTTATAAAGTAAAATATCAAAGTTGTCATTCTAGAACGTTATCAGGCAGGGAGCAAGTCGGGGAAAGAAATGACTCTTTAAAGATGTTAGGAGAGTCGGAGGGCAAAATGATGCAGTATAGTGGATAAGAGTTCCCACTCTAGAGTCAGACAGCCCAGCTCGGCTGCTTACAAGCTGTGTGACTTTGGACAAGTGGCTTAAACTTCTCTATGCTTCAGACTCCTCATCTGTGAAACAGAAATAATAATGGCATCTGCCTCATGGGATTGTTTAGAAAACTAAACCAGTTAAGGCATGCAAAGTGCTTACATGCAGAAGAAACAATGTGTGTTAACTATTTGTTTTGGTATCGTCATCATCATCATCATCACCAGCACCAGCAGCACCAGCATTGTTAAAGTTCCCAAAGGCATAAGGAATGTGGCCATTACATGGTGTATGAAGTCAGGAGCATTTGGTCACTGGTAACAAACATTGAAAATTATAATGGCTTAAGATCAAAGTGTACTTCTCTGGTTTGACCCAGGTGTTTTCTGGTTGTTTTCTTTTTTTTCTCCTTCATCTTTAACCTCATTGTCTTCCATTCACATTTGCCTCATGGTCCAATATGGCTGCTGGAACTCCGGACAACACCTCTGCATTCTAGGGAGGAAGAAGGGGACTGGGCGTGTAACAGCCGTTCCTGACTCTCACTGTTTCTGTACATGCTGAGGTTGTCTCACTGCCAGAAAAAGGTTTGTTCGTGGCTCAGGCAGGGTGAGCCGGAAGTGTTCAGAGGGAAGCCTTGAATGAGATAAATACCCCATCCTCCTCACCTCCTGGGTAGAATAACCCTGAGAGGTGTGTCTGCACCATTTCCCCTAAAGTCCCACTGGATGGAGCTCAGGTGGCCCACAGTTCAACTTGTTGGTCAGTATACTCTGTGATGGCTTCCTCCACTTCTCAGACTCACCTTCCCACAGCACAACCTTCAAAACCATCCATTTGCACTTGAGTCCTTGACTTAGAGTTAGCTTGTGAGGAAACCCAGTCAAAGACAGGGGCACCCCCAGTTGTCTGTTCAGGTCTGAAAGAGCCCCTCCCACCATGGTTCCATGCTTATCTCTGAACCCGAGCTGGGGAAATGCCGTCCATAGCCAGGATCTCTTGCTCAGGAAGGAGACGAGGAGCATGGCTACGGGAAGGCAGCCAGCACTCTCTGTCGCTGTGAGAGGAGGAATAATTATGGAGAGTTTCCGCCTTCATCTGGGACCAGATCTGACAAGGAAGTGGCAGGCCCCTTGCCCCCTTGCAGCTTCCTGGGAAATTTATTCATGTATTTCATTCCACTGAAGTTTACTGAGCTCCTACTGAGTGCTCGGCTCTGGGATGTCACTGAGAACAAGACATGCTTCTCAGTCTCGTGGTGCCTGTTGGGAGCCATAAGGAGTCAGCTATGTCCAGAGGCAAAGAATGAGGCCAATGGTGGCAGACAAGGCCGGCAGGGGCCATTTGCCCGTGGTGGCCAATCGATGAGCTTACCCTGGGCTGACATGGTGCTTCTGTCAGGGAAGGCTGGGTTATTCTGCAACAACAACAAAGAACTCAGTTCTCAAGGGCTCAGAGCTACATGAACATCTGAGTGGGAGGGGACTCTGCCCATTGGGATGAAGCTGGCGGGCACCTGCCATCTTGAAGATAGTGGTTGTTATGCCCGAACAAAGAGCTGAAGAATCACCTGCACAACATCAATTAACGTGAGCTTGGAAGTGGCCTTGTGACACTGCTGCTCACAGCTCACTGTCCAGAGTGGTCACCCGGCCCCACCCAGGGCAAGCGGTCTGTAAGTAGGCAGTCAAAAATATTTGGAGAACAGCATGGTGGCCACCACGTACTGGGATCAGTTTGGTGCATTTCTTTCCAGGCATCTTTCTGTGAGTTTGCATATATACATATGAACCCTTGCAAAGGATACAGTGTATCCTATTATAATGGCCATTTTGCAACACTTTCTCTTTTTCCCTAAAAAGTATCTTAGGGTACTCTCTGTGTCAGGATGTGTAACTTTGTTTCATGCTCTTAAAGGCTGCAGTGGATGTCATGGTTTGGATACCCCATAGTTTATTTTGCCAGCCCCCCCATCAGGGGACTTTAAGGTGTTTTTGCTATGAAGAACAGTCCCACAAAGGAGGTTGTCACCTGTGCTTATCCCTCAGAAAAACGGAGCTGCTGAGTGCTGGCATGATTATTTAAGATTTTCAGACACTGAAAATCCACCCTCCAAAGTGGCTGTATCCATATACACTCCCACCAGCTGTGCACGGCAATTCCCCACACATCGGCCAACAAGCGATATCACACAATTTGAATGTATTTTTACTGTAATGGGAGAGCCCTTTTAATTTTTTTTTAAATTATAAAGTTACCTATAAAGAATCCAAGCGGCAGAGAAATCTGCATAGAGCACAAGTCATTTCTCATTTCACACCCTATTCCGGAGGAAAACACTGAGAAAAGTGCATCCTTCCAGATTTTCCTTTGTGCATTTACATAATAGACATTCATCTATATTGATTTTGTAATGCATGAATGTTATCACTTTTATTTTGTTCTGAAGCTGCTTGGCTACTTTCCGACTCCCCTTCCTTTTTACCATCTCTTTTCACTCTCATTTGTATGAAATAAAACACTTTCCTGGCTGCTTGGCTTTTCTTTCCCCTTGTTTTTCAGTCTTCTCACACATCTATCGGGGAAGGCGGGGGGGGGACAAGCAGGGGAAGTTGATTCTGGGGTTGTTGTTTCTCCTCCCTTCCCAGAGTTCCGGAGTTCTGTGAGCTGAAGGGACCAGTGTCTCTGGGGTGGAGGCAGGAAGAGAAGGCAGGCTGGCCGCAAGGTCCCCGACGAGGGGGGGGGGGGGTGGTGGCTGAGGAAGGGGATGTTAGGCAGACAAGAGCCATTCCAAATTCCGGTGGGAGACAAAGGTCTCCTGTGGCAGAATTCAACAAAATGCTATTAGGGATAAATTTTTTATTGTTCTGTCCTGCAGGCAACTTGGGAGAATACTGTCATCTCAGCATAAATGAGTTCCTCTGTCTTATTTTAGTTTGAAATGACATTTTTTAACACTAGTTCTGACTCTGGAACAGTAGAGCCATCCCAGCAGCCATCACAGCTGTGGGGCTGGGAGCAGAGGTGTGAGACCAGCCTTCAGATGGGGCAGGGCCATGTGGCTGGCAGTGAGCTCTTTTCCCATCCCCTCCTACACCCCTCTCCCAACCAAAGGCTAGAGAAGGGAACTGGAGCAGTCATCTGTGTCACTCTGCCCAAGAGAACATCAAATAAACCAAATGACAAAACATAGACCAGAAACTATGTATGCCAGTTTCATATAAATAACCAGATTTATTGACAAACTCCTATGTGGTGCTTCTTATATGCCGGGCACTGTTCTCAGTGCTTTAGAAATATTTATTTGTTTATTTATTTATTTTTTTTTACAGCCACATGGTCTGGGAACTTGACTCCCTGGCCTGTTGTGGAGATGGTGGGTGGGTCACCACAAAATTGGTACATGGGGTAAGCGCCCAGTCCAGCTTCTGTCATCCCACAACCCTCATGGCCTCACCTGCTCCCTGGGCCTCAGCTGCTTTTGCCAGCACAGGACCTCTGCTCCCAAGGTCATAAACCACCAGCTGCCTGCACTGTTGTCACATCTTCGCACCCTGTCCTGCCCCCACCCCCGTGAGGGTCGAGCTTTAGCACAGATCACATCCTGCCCTTAGTGTTGAGGTCACAGCTGCTTCAGGGCCCAGGCATACCTGGAGGGGACACTTAGATGCTCTGGTTTCTCCAGTAGCCACCCCGAAGGGCAGAGTAACATACCTGAAAGGATGGAGAGCAGTCAACACCCAACAGGGCCCAAGTTTGGCCAAGGTGAGCTAGGAGCAGGGAAGGAACCAGGAGGTGAGTCCCCGGCCTCCTTCCTCAGCAGACTGTCCGGGAGGCAAGGGCCCCTAAAGCCTTTCTGGGGACATGCTGCCTGAACCAGCAGTCAGCCTATCTTCTTGACCAGCTGTGGCCCCCACACCTGCTGCCCTGGGACGACGCTCCTCCGCTGAGTGGCGTGGGGAGCTCTGCCTCCAGCTCTTCTGTTCAGGGCATTCCGCTAGGCCAGGGGCAAGGGCCCTTCCTACAGCAGCCCCAGGCATACATTCTTTTGTTTACATGTCAGAATGTGTGCAGTGGCCCTGGCTGGTTGGCTCAGTGATAGAGCTTCAGCCCAGTGTGTGGATGTCCCAGGTTTGATTCCTGATCAGGGCACACAGGAGAAATAACCATCTGCTTCTCTACCCCGCCTCCTTCTCTCTCTCTTCTCCTCCCACAGCCATGGCTCAATTGGTTCAAGTGTATTGGCCCCAGGCGCTGAGGATGGCTCTATGGAGCTTCTGCCTCGGTTACTAAAAATAACTCAATTGCAAGCATAGCCCCGGATGATCAGAGCATTGGCCTCAGACTTGGGTTGCTGGGTGGAACCTGGTCGGGGTGCATGTAGGGGTCTTTCTATCTCCCCTCCTCTTTCTTAGAAAAGAAGAAAGAAAGAAAAAAAAGAATGTGTGTGGTGTCTCCAGGGCCAGAGACCGAGGCTCTAACCCTACGAATGCTGCCTTCCCTCACACTTGTCTGGTCTGGGATCCACCAAGTCCGGAGACCAGGAAACGGAAGAGACGCGAGAAGCCACGGCTGGCCTGCAGCTGTGGTGAGCAATGCGGGACGTTTTATTTTAGGGTGAGTGGCCTCTCCGCTGTGCTTCGCATTTGGGCCCATTGAGTGACTCCTGATTTTGGTTCCATTGTTCAACTGCCAAAGAATTCCAGAAATGAGAATGCCTTCCCTGGCCCGCAGCCTTCTGGCTCCGTGCGTCTGCACCAATAAGGCGTGTTTCCTCTTGCTCCTCACTTCTGAGGGTTTATCAGGCTCAGAGATGTGTTCCTGATGCTATCTGTCCTGAAGCCTGTATCCCAGACCACAGGCAGGTGGGGGAATTCCTGCAGGAGATACATCACTGCAGACACGGTGGAGACCGAGCTTTGGCAGGGCTCCTGGGTTGAGCGAGGCCGTACGTGTTCCCAAGTGCAGATCTCCAAGGTCAGTCAAGCCCGAACAAGAAAGGTCAAATCCAGGAGGCCTCTGGGGTAGATGCCTTGTTGCTGGAAAAGCCTGTGGGTGCCCAGGGACTGAATGATTATAATTCTGGGGGCTCATCTTTATTACTGAAGCCGGGGTTCCGTCGGCCACACATGAGCTTGGTGGCTTGGGTTGGCCATCACAGAAAACTCAGCTCAGACTGACTTCAGTGATCAAGGCGATTTGTTGGGACCTGCCGTAACTGGACAGTCACAGGCTGGCACGGATTTGGCAGCTCCCTCATGTGTCCGGGCTAAAGCCCCCCCCCCCCCACCCCCGCTTCACCCTCTGCGCCCACTGTGTGGGCTTCTTCCTCAGACCACCCACCTCTTAGCTCTGAGATGACAGTCAGCATGTCTTGTTGCTGTTTGCTTTCAGGTTTGAAATCAGCAGGAAAGAGAAAGCTCATTGCCTGAGAGCTCAAACCAAAGCCCCAAGATTGAGTCCTGCTGGCACCGGTAGGCCCGTCCGGGCGGCAGTGCCCGTGGCAGGGCCAGACCTGCTGGCGCTTGGCTACTTAGTCAGGGCTCATCGCCAAAGGGGGCGTGGGCCGTGTTCACCTAGGGTGGCCAGGTTCAGCAAATAAAACCGCAGGGTCCCCCTGTTCGACTTCAATTCAGGTAAATAATGAAAAGTTTTTTAGTATAAAATTTTTAGTATGTCCCCCATATAAATTAAAAAATATAGATTATGCTATGCGTGTCATATAATATATTAAACTATATATTTACATTTGGGTTGAGAGTATATATAAATATAAATATATATCTAGATATATCAAAATTATTGCTTAACTGAAATTCAAATTCCACTGGATAGCCTGTATTTTATTTGGCAACCTGGGGTCGTCTGGACCACCCCACAGGCACCTCAGTTGTGGGAGCAAGGGAAATGGTCCCTGGTTTTCCGGGTGAGGGGGCTAGAGGTGGGAGCCCCCTGGCTCCACTGGGCCCTGAGGACTTCCAGCTGGACTCAGCAGAGAAGGCCACCCCCCTAAGGGAGCCGGAGGGCCCATCCCTGCCCACGAACCAGTCACCTGTGATGAGGTGGGACCTGATAAGGTTGTGGAATGGTTGTCACTGAGTTTTAACTTGACAACTGGTCTGCCGACAGGTGTCAAGCACACGCACAGGGCCTATTCATAGCAATCCCTGCATCCCTAATTACTCTGCCATGTGAGTGGTACTCAATTTTGCTTAGTGACCAGATGGATTCAGACAAGCAGGTTTTTAGTTTGAACTCGGTCAAACAGTCATAGAGACAATTTTTATTTTTTTTAAAGATTTTATTTATTCATTTTAGAGAGGAAAGAAAGAAAGAAAGAAAGAAAGAAAGAAAGAAAGAAAGAAAGAAAGAAAGAAAGAGAGAAAGAAAGAAAGAAAGAAAGAAAGAGAGAGGAGGGAGCAGGAAGCATCAACTCCCCATATGTGCCTTGACAAGGCAAGCCTGGGGTTTCGAACCAGCGACCTCAGTGTTCTAGGTCGACTCTTTATCCACTGCGCCACCACAGGTCAGGCACTACAGAGATGATTTTTAATCTTCATTCATTTAGTTGTTCAATGGATATTTCTTCTTTCCTCCCTCCCTCCCTCCCTCCCTCCCTCCCTTCCTTCCTTTTTTCCTTCCTTCCTTCCTTCCTTCCTTCCTTCCTTCCTTCCTTCCTTCCTTCCTTCCTTCCTTTCTTCCTTCCTTCCTTCCTTCCTTCCTTCCTTCCTTCCTTCCTTCTTTCCCCCCTCCCTCCCTCCCTCCTTCCCTCTCTTCCTTCCTTCCTTCCTTCCTTCCTTCCTTCCTTCCTTCCTTCCTTCCTTCCTCCCTCCCTCCCTCCCTCCCTCCCTTCCTTCCTTCCTTCCTTCCTCCCTCCCTCCCTTCCTTCCTTTCTTTTTTCCTTCCTTCCTTCCTTCCTTCCTTCCTTCCTTCCTTCCTTCCTTCCTCCCTCCCTCCCTTCCTTCCTTCCTTTTTTCCTTCCTTCCTTCCTTCCTTCCTTCCTTCCTTCCTTCCTTCCTTCCTTCCTTCCTCCCTCCCTTCTTCCCTCCCTTCCTTCCTTCCGTCATTTATTTATTTATTTATTTATTTATTTATCTATCTATCCATCTATCTATCTATCTATGAACTGTGAGAAACCAATGTCTGCTGTTTAAGCTGCCTCAATTTTGGTCTTTGTGATGCGGCCCAAGCCGACTACTAGTGGACTGTCAGTGTCTCCACGTCTCCCTCCTTCTAAGAACACCAGTCACATAGGGTCGGGGACAGGCCTAATCCAATACGCCCTCATCTTAACTTGATATTCTAGTCCAAACAAGATTACATAGTGATTTTCCGGGTGGATATGAATTTGGGAGGAGACGCTATTCAACGTGCTATCTTGTTTATTGCTTCATCTAGCCTTATATATATATATATAATAACCTTTTGAGGCCAGCCCATTTCTCAGATGAGAAAACTGCAGCTTAGAGACCTTAGGGTCCAAACACCTGCCAAGTGACAAATGCAACACTTGTACCCAGACCCTTAGACACCGAGACACGACACCTACCCAGCCCTGAAACCACCATAATCGGCCAAAAAAACAAAATAAAATAAGGAAACTCAAAATAGAAAGCAGAAAGGAAACTCAAATTGACTCTATGTTTACAACCAAAGGGTCTCTCCTGGGAGTCAAGTATGAAATGTTAATATTTTAGGCAGGCAAGCAATGCTTCTTGTCTAGACACGGAGAAATATTCAGATGCGGACTGTTTCCAATGGGGCACCGTTACTGCGCAACCCCTCAGATTAGGGGTGGCGTGTCCTCCGCCTTCGGGAACAGACATCACAGAGCCCATGTTGCCGCGGAGACCTCAGCGGCGGGGCCTTGTCATGTTGCAGGGGGGCCTGAGAGAAGCTGGCTGGCGTGCTGTCTTTTCTCAGGCAATTGAGCTGCTTACAAATCAATAAAAACAGGTTGATTGGGATGAAAGCTTTATCATACTTGAGGCTGACACCGCTTGTCAGAATGACGGTGACTGCGAGTGGGATCATTAAACCTGTAATTAGCTTTCAGAAACATTGGGCAGGAGGAGGGAGGAAGTAAAGGTTGGGGTCGGGGTTGGTGTTTCATGTTGTTTTGCCTTATTTCTCTCTTCTATGCCACCGGGGGAGGTAAGCAGGGCAGGGTCCTGCTGGCCGCTCCAGTGGGGTGTGGCAGCCAGGGCCTGGAGCGCTCAGTCTGCCCTCCTCTAAGCTGTGTGTCCTTCAGCCCATTGCTTCCCCTCTCTGTGTCTCAGATTTCTCATTTATAAAATGGGCTTGGGTCCTAGGGGCTCGCTGCTTTGGTAGAATTGGTCTCTTCGACCTTAATAGTTTGCTCAGGACCCAGACTGACGATCAGCAGGGAGAGGCTGGGAGACAGCTGTGGACATTTAAGGAGTGCCCATCATGTGGTCAGCACTAAGGAATTCTTTCATCGGCAGATGGGGAAACTGAGGCTCAGAGCCAGGCCCTGGTGGAGCCCGGGCAGGACTCCAGTCTCCCCACCCCGCTGAAGCTGCACTCACCAAACGTTTCCGACACGGACTGCACTATGACACCTCCAGGGCTTTGGGGGTCGAGCAGGGCAGATGGGACCCTGCGCTTCCCTTGTGCAATGGCCTCCTCCCCAGGTGGCTGCGGCCATTTCCTTTTCTCTTGAGCCCTCACATGGGGTGATGTCTGGTAGAAACACACAGTTCCTGCCTTGTGTGAGCAGTGGTGGTGGAAGACTCACCAGGAATGTGGGAGTCCCACACCCGGAAGCCCGGCGTTGAGTTGTTCTTCTATTTCACATTATTTATTGCCCAAACCGTGGGCTGCCTTTCTTCCAACATGACAATGAATACCTCCAAAATGCTCGGTGAGCACATTCACAGACAAAAGCTGAGGCTGCTTGGCGGCTCCATCGATGATGTCCACCACTAGCCACCACTACGTAAACGTCTGTCTGAGTGACAGAACTGGGGTGACAGGCGAAACAAGGTGGTGACATTGCTCGAGCCCTGGGATACCACCTGAAGCCAACTGCCTTTACACTCCAGGACACAATCAACGTCCTTTTGGCTCAACTGAGGGTTTTGAACTTGGTCTTAGTTTCCCCTGTGCAAATTCTCCCCTTCAGGATTTCAGAGACACAGCAAAAGTCAGATGCCGAGGAGGCTTAGAATCATACACGTGTACAATGGCCCGACATTGGGGGATCGTGGGTCCTTTGTTTTATGCTTTTTTACGCTGAGGCACAGAGAGGGGTGGAGACTTATCCAAGGTTACATAGTTGTTAAGAGACACTTGAGACGGAAATCTCCACTCTTTGCTTTGCCCTCTGATTCCACAAAAAAGGGCTTCGAGCGCATAATGTCTGGATGGTTTTTGTGCTGACAGGACGCAGGAAAAAGCCAGGCTTGTCCAGCCTTGATTTTGCCCACTCAGAATATGGCTCTCGTTTGCTTGTGGTTGAGGCTTCAGAAGTCAGCATTCTGGCCGAGCCACCCTCCTGCCCAGGACTCGTCTGGAAGTCATTTGTGGGGTCTGCCCAGCTGGTTAGCTGTGGTTGTGCAGTTAATATTTCCCAGACTAGGTTTTCTTCCTGGTCCCTGGGTCCTCTGCCCCCCCCCCCCAAAGCTCTGTGAAGAAAGGAATGTGCCAAAGGCAGGTCATCCTGCTTTCCCTGATGGTTACCTGCCACACTTCGAGGGGACGGACGGTTCCATTAATGTGCAGCTCACAGCCAAGAGCTCCAGACCCCAGCTCGGTACCATCAAACACCAGGGGTGTTGGGTCCAGACCCCGGCTCGGTACCATCAAACACCAGGGGTGTTGGGTCTAGACCCCAGCTTGGTACCATCAAACACCAGGGGCGTTGGATCCAGACCCCAGCTCGGTACCATCAAACACCAGGGGTGTTGGGTCCAGACCCCAGCTCGGTACCATCAAACACCAGGGGTGTTGGATCCAGACCCCAGCTCGGCACCATCAAACACCAGGGGTGTTGGGTCCAGACCCTAGCTCGGTACCATCAAACACCAGGGGTGTTGGATCCAGACCCCAGCTCGGCACCATCAAACACCAGGGGTGTTGGATCCAGACCCCAGCTTGGTACCATCAAACACCAGGGGTGTTGGATCCAGACCCCAGCTCGGTACCATCAAACACCAGGGGTGTTGGGTCCAGACCCCAGCTCGGTACCATCAAACACCAGGGGTGTTGGGTCCAGACCCCAGCTCGGTACCATCAAACACCAGGGGTGTTGGGTCCAGACCCCAGCTTGGTACCATCAAACACCAGCGGTGTTGGATCCAGACCCCAGCTCGGTACCATCAAACACCAGGGGTGTTGGGTCCAGACCCCAGCTCGGTACCATCAAACACCAGGGGTGTTGGGTCCAGACCCCAGCTTGGTACCATCAAACACCAGCGGTGTTGGATCCAGACCCCAGCTTGGTACCATCAAACACCAGGGGTGTTGGGTCCAGACCCCAGCTTGGTACCATCAAACACCAGGGGTGTTGGATCCAGACCCCAGCTCGGTACCATCAAACACCAGGGGTGTTGGGTCCAGATCCCAGCTCGGTACCATCAAACACCAGGGGTGTTGGGTCCAGACCCCAGCTTGGTACCATCAAACACCAGCGGTGTTGGGTCCAGACCCCAGCTCGGTACCATCAAACACCAGGGGTGTTGGGTCCAGACCCCAGCTCGGTACCATCAAACACCAGGGGTGTTGGGTCCAGACCCCAGCTTGGTACCATCAAACACCAGCGGTGTTGGATCCAGACCCCAGCTCGGTACCATCAAACACCAGGGGTGTTGGGTCCAGACCCCAGCTCGGTACCATCAAACACCAGCGGTGTTGGATCCAGACCCCAGCTCGGTACCATCAAACACCAGGGGTGTTGGATCCAGACCCCAGCTCGGTACCATCAAACATCAGGGGTGTTGGGTCCAGACCCCAGCTCGGTACCATCAAACACCAGGGGTGTTGGGTCCAGACCCCAGCTCGGTACCATCAAACACCAGGGGTGTTGGGTCCAGACCCCAGCTTGGTACCATCAAACACCAGCGGTGTTGGATCCAGACCCCAGCTTGGTACCATCAAACACCAGGGGTGTTGGGTCCAGACCCCAGCTTGGTACCATCAAACACCAGGGGTGTTGGATCCAGACCCCAGCTCGGTACCATCAAACACCAGGGGTGTTGGGTCCAGATCCCAGCTCGGTACCATCAAACACCAGGGGTGTTGGGTCCAGACCCCAGCTTGGTACCATCAAACACCAGCGGTGTTGGGTCCAGACCCCAGCTCGGTACCATCAAACACCAGCGGTGTTGGGTCCAGACCCCAGCTCGGTACCATCAAACACCAGGGGTGTTGGATCCAGACCCCAGCTCGGTACCATCAAACATCAGGAGTGTCAGGTACAGGGCCCTCCCCTGTCCTTTGCTTCTTCTCTTTTCTCACCTCTTTCTTCTTTTATTTTTCCATTGGCAACCCCCTTGGTGTCCATTGCAAAGGACCCCCACTTCCACCCCTTACTGTGAGCTGCTCTGAGCAGATGCCCAGTCTCTGGTCCTGAACCAGAAATTCATTGAGCAGTTGCTAAGAGCCAGGAAGTTGCAGGCCATATTAGTTCAATGACAACCTTATGAGGTTGGGACAATTAGTGTCCTGTTTTAGAGAATGCACCAGAGACACAGCTGGGCAGAGGGAACAGCGAGGATGAAGGTAGCGTGAATCCTTTGTTCATTTTGCTGTTGAGATAACTGAGGCCCAGAATGGTTTTACTCAAAAGTACCCAGCGAAAGTGGCCAAGGGTGGGGATTAGGCTTTCTGCTTCCTGACTCCTGGTTCTCTCTCCCCCCAGGGGCCCCATAGGCCAGCATCGGTCCCTTCTGAAACCTGCCTCGGTCCCTTCTGAAACCTGCCTTGGTCCCTTCTGAAACCTGCCTTGACCAGGGTGATTGAAAACCCTCCCCGGTCATGGGAGCCTTGTCCTCCAGTGAGGGGTCCTATCCTATGGATAGCCTATGGATCACAGCCACCCTCTCCCTGGGCACCCCCACCCTGCACAGTTATGACCCTCCCAGGAGCTGCAGTGGCTTCTGGTGGAGGGGCGGTGGAGTAAGTAGCTCAGCCTGATGCATCGCTTGAAGCTTTTGAAAAGATTCCATTCAAGGTGGGTTCTTTCTCTCCCAGTAGAAAGTCTGCTTTCTCGTCTCGGAAAGTGAGCAGAGCATGCTTAATTTAACTACAATTTATTGTGCATCTCATATTCCAGGCATTGCAGTAGGTGATGGGAAGGTGACATTGAGGAAAAAAAAACCTGAAGGATGTGGCCATGACCACATCTGAAGACAAGTTCTGAAGAGTTCCAGGCAGAAAGAACAGCAAGTGCAAAGGCCCTGAGGTAGGAATCAGCCTGTCTCACTGGAGAAACCATAAGGTCAGTGAAGAAGGGGAGGTAGGTAAGAGATGAGGTCAAAGAGATAGCCTTTCTTACAGAGAAAGATAACCAATAAGCAGTGTATTCTGCATCCCAAATACCCAGACACCGTTGTGCAAGGGGCAGGGGACAGGAGCTTAGGTGTATGCACGTCCATCGTGTGCCTTATGCGGCATTTCACACCACCCTTGCAGAAAGGAGAAGCAGGAGTTCTCCTTGTGCCCACTGAGCAGATGAGGAACCTGAGGCTCAAGGAGGTGGAACTGACCGGGCTGGTCCCTGATGGGGCGTGTGGGCTGAGAACGCTGGGCTCCTTGTTAAATATAACGAAGTCCGGAGGAGGGAGCTTGCCGGCACCCAAGCTTCCTGTGTATCACATGGCTCCACTTTTCCTACTTCCAGCCAAACGTTTTGGAAACTCTTGGAGGCGTCAGCCCATACAGTCCCGGGAGGCGGCAGCTTCCTCACTGCTCGGTCTGGATCTCCGCCAGCCTGCCTCGCTCGGGCCTGGGGTGGGGGCTGCTCTCACGCTGGCGGCTGGGGATCTGGAGAGACTGTGGCTGCTGGCTGTACGGAGCGTCTGGAAAACCGTTCACTGGGAAGGAGCTGAAAGCGGGCACTGTGTGGGCAGCACGGCCAGGTCCACTCACAACTGCTCAGACGGGGCCTGGCGCCCGTGAGCCTGCGAGCTCTGGCACCAGGCCCGTGATGGCTCGCCACGTGTCAGCTGGGGACCGTTACCCACAGAAGCTGCCGCGGAGGTTGTGTCTGGTGGCATCCGGGATCTCCCGGGCGCTCCTCTGTGCTGGGCCCCAGGCGTGACAGGACCCAGAGCTACCTGCGCAGGAGCTTGTCTTGGTGGGAGGCCAGGGCGGGCCTGTGAGAGGACCTCTTTGTTCATTCACAAATCTGTCTTGATAGTTGCTTTGTGCCAGACTCTATCTTAGGCACCGGCATGCCTCCACGGGCAAGACTGGTGCAGTCTTTCCTCATGAAGCTCATTTCTGCTGGGAGAGCCACACACCACACCGAGAAACAAATAAAAACACGTCACTTAGAAGTAAACACACTTGAGGGGATAGGATGACAGGTGGAAGAAGAGGGTTAGAGGAGAACACTGCGAGGGGGTAGCCTTTGTGGGGAGACATGCCTGGGGACAGAAGATCCCAGAGAAGGACAAGATGACAGAGGGCCTCATGTACCCATTGGTGCTGTCTGCCAGCTGTGCCCTCACAGGGGCCCATTTCACAGGTCAGGAAACGGAGGCACAGAGAACCCAGGGGACTTGCCAAGGTCATAAAGCTGAGAAGCAGGGCAGGTGAGACTTGAACTTGAGCCCCCTACTTGAGGGCCTGCACACATAACTATCAGGCTATACTTCCCCTTGAGGATCCTGATCTTCGCCATAGCCTATGGCTCCAAATGGAGGTCCTCTGTACATCTACAGACCAATGGGAGATGGCATTGGCACAGCAGCCCGACTGATGAAAAGCTATTCCCACCACCTCTCCACCCCGCCCTGCTAAGTGTCCCCCCCACCCTTTCTGGGTGCTCTCAGTGGGGGCCTTGGATGGGCCCATGGGGACTGCAGCTCCCCACACTGAGTGGCAAAGGGCTGGATGTTTCCTCGCCAGTCTGTCAACTCCCCGAGGTGGTCCCACTGCATGTCGCTATGAAGCTCCTGGCACACACGACCCCTCAAGTCCAGCATGGCAGGCCCAGGCCCACGAGGCTCTGATTCATGGCGGTGTCAAATCACTAGGACACTTTCTAAACACTCCTAGTTTCTGTCCTTCTCTCATCACGGACAAGTAACAGAAAGGTCTAAACCACGAGAAGCACTAAGCTGGTGTCACCACACAGGCCTCCGCCCACTGCCCCTGCGGCGTCTGACCACACTAGTCTCCTCCGCCCCCTGAGGAGCCACTGACATGTCTCACTGGTGTCATCACGTGAACAAGAGTGCCCAGGCTGAGGCTCTGTCCTCAGATGCCTCCAAAGCCCTTTTCTCTGGTGGGTGGTTTGAGCTCTGTGCCTCTAGGGAAAGGCGGGGTGAGGGCTCATTGCTCAGCTCTGTGACGGCCTTTCTGGGACTCAGAGCTCAAACACAGATGCTTGTGAGACCCAGTGACACATCTCACACAGTCCTATCTGCTTCTGGCCTTGAAGCCACTGCCCACCACTGGAGCGTCCTTACGCCCCGAGCCCCCGTACTTTTCTTCCAGCTTGCTCTCACACCAGGACAGTCTCGGGAACAGCTCAAAGCAGGCATGTCCCTCGTGGCCGAAGCCTGTGCTGGCAGAAGGGGTGGCTCAGACCACCTGTCCCAGCCCAGCCGGCCCCAAATGCCTCTTCCTTTGAGGCAGGTGACCCACAGCAGCCTCAGGACCAGAAGAAGAGGATGGGGTGAGGGCTTATGGCAGTCCAGCGCAGCAGAAAAGTCAGAGAATAAAGTAGTACGCTGCGTGCAACTCCAAGCATGAGAAGCACTGACTCATTTCCTCCCTCCCCTGCCTTTTTTATTTTTTCTTTCCAAAGCCATTACTAAACTTTTTCCATTTTCTGTCCCCAAAGCTAATTAAATCATTGATCGGGTTTGGGTTCTGCTGTGAGATCAACTCCAATCATGTTTTGTTTTCTGTTAGGCACTCAGTGTCCATCCGTCACCAAGCGGGGGCATCTCAGGGTTGGGGTCTCCTTCCCTTCGCCCCACTTCACGTCTGTTACAGGATCGGGGAAAAGGAAACCCATGAGCATGAGCTCGTGGGAGCTTTGGGGCCGACCTGAGTTTGGTTTGCTCTTAGTAGACATGTTGCAGCTGCGTCATTTTAAGAAGCTAAATGTGATGAAGTCACTTTGAGTGATGGGGGAGGGGAGGCCGTGGAGGCCGCGTCTGCTCTGCAGCCCAATACACACTTTATCATCACGCCTCTTCTGGAATGTCAACCAGAAACGTGTTATATAGTAAGATGCACAGCGATTTGTTCACGTCGCCAAACTGCAGCTGAAAAACACGATTTTCCCCCCTGCTACAATTTTTTTTTCTTTCATCACCAAGAAAACTGAAGTATTAAATCCATCAGACAATTAAGCCCCGTGGAAGGATTGGTGTGTTCTGCGGGCTTTTTCCCAATGCTGGGCCTCTAATTAGATCCAGGACTCTCCATATATGGGGGCTCCAGCTCAATGCAATTAGAAAACAAATTGTGTTTAATTAGGTTGTACTATGAAGGAATGGCCAGGCCAGGGGGAAGAATGGTGATGCACACTTGGGAAACTTACAAAAATAATATCATGAAACTCACCATTACTGGTGAGATGAGCAAACTTCCTCTGCATTTTGTTCAAATGATTGGATCGTCATCCACGCTGGAGAGACACTGAGGATTGTCCCTTCCCTCAGGCCCCGAGTTTTAATTGGGTCCCAGCTCCCTCTGAACCCCCCGGGCGGCCTCCTCTCAGAATGGAGGGAACTTTATTTCAGGCAGTTATCTGGAGAAATCCCTTGCGCTTTGTTTGGTACATGGTGTGGGAGCAGACCTGTTCATGCCTCATGTTCTTGGGGGTATGTGTTCCAAAGACAGCTGAGGGTTTAAAACCCGGGGTAAGGGCAGCCACTCACCATGCTGGTTGCCTCCATGGGTCATGGTTTAAGAAACTGCAGGTGCGGAGGACCTGGGTTCGATTCCCGGCCAGGGCACATAGGAGAAGCGCCCATTTGCTTCTCCACCCCTCCGCCGCGCCTTCCTCTCTGTCTCTCTCTTCCCCTCCCACAGCCAAGGCTCCATTGGAGCAAAGATGGCCCGGGTGCTGGGGATGGCTCTGTGGCCTCTGCCCCAGACGCTAGAGTGGCTCTGGTCGCAACATGGCGACGCCCAGGATGGGCAGAGCATCGCCCCCTGGTGGGCAGAGCGTCGCCCCATGGTGGGCGTGCCGGGTGGATCCCGGTCGGGCGCATGCGGGAGTCTGTCTGACTGTCTCTCCCTGTTTCCAGCTTCAGAAAAATGCAAAAAAAAAAAAAAGAAAAAGAAACTGCAGGAAAGTAACTGGAAGATGCTGGCCTGGATATAGACTGTACAACCCAAGTTCAAGTTAATTCACTTCCTGACAGTGGGAAAAGCTGCCAGGCCTGGGGAAGAAACCTATACTGTCTCCAGCTATCTGAGTTTATAGGAACCTGGCTCATCTTCATAAAAGTTTAAAGAGTTTCCGAGTTATCTTCCTGTTTATATGAGAACGAGGACTCCCATTCAGCCATTAGATCAATTTCTAGGCCAAGGATCCTAAGAGAAGACCCTCACCTCAGCTCCTCTGTGTCTTTATTTCCCAGCTGGAAAATTAGTGTAAAAAATGGAATTTATTATTAATTCATGTGTCATTCCTCAAATATTTATTTTCAAGCACTGGAGATAAAAATAAATGAATAATACATGTTCCTGTCCTCAAGGAGCAGGAATCCTTTAGAAAGCAGAGCCCAAGGCAAGGATTAAGTGACTGAAGCTTTTACTGAGGAGGTGCAAGCCCAGGACAGAGGAGGGGAGATGAGGGACAGGGAGGCAAGGTGGTAAGAGAAGATGTGACATGCAGGGGCCCTGGATGCTGAGGAGGGACTTGATGGCCTGCCCGGCAGGTGTGCTCACTCGCCACATGGACTTCACTGGAAAGGCTGCAGGGGACAGCACACCTCAGAGGGGTCCATGGGAGTAAGAAAGGGGAAGGAATTCTGCTCGGCTGCCTTGTCCCACTGGGACCGAGCACCTTCCAGGTGGCCTCATCGAGCCGTTAGTGGCTGCTCAGGAGGCCAGAGGCCATAGCCCGCTGTCTGGGGTTTCATCCATGCAGGAAAGTGGAGATGTGGGCGGGGCACAGTGTAGCACCGCCCAAAAGGGCAGGAAAGGACACTCGAGAGAATCTGAGAAGGTGCACCAGATTTCTAATCCAATTCAGGAAGACGGGTAACTCAAGAGGCAGGTGCATGTGGGCAAAGGGGGTGTGAGCAGCACAGAGCAAGCAGGACATGGTCTGTGTCCCCCCTCAAAGTCTCCAATTCTGTGTGGTATAGAAGACTGGCCTCCAGGAAGAAGGAGCATGTATCCTGACACCAGAAAGATGAGTGGGATTTGGCCCGAGGAAGGATGGGGGTGGAGACAGTGTTCTGGGCAGTTGGCCCAGCCAGGCAAAGCCAAGTAAGCTGGGAAGAACATGGGCTGGGATGAGCCTGGATAGGTGGGGGTCAAGAGCTGGGACGTGCAGGGCCTTGTTAGCATGCGAGGGGTGTGACTTCATTTTATCTCATCTGTGTACTTATATTTAAAGCAGATTTCTTATAAAACAGCATATACTATAGTTGGGTCTTAGCCACGCTGTCAGTCTCTGTCTTTTAATTGGTATATTTAGATCATTGGTGTTTAATGCGATTATTGATATAGTTAAATTAATATCTACTATATGTTACTGTTGCTTTCTGTTGTACTTATTGAGCATTTTTCTCTATGACTTCATTTATCTCCTCTTTTAGCATTACCAGTTATGCTTCAAAAAAATTTTAGTGGTTGTCTTAGAGTTTGCAATAACGCATTTACAACTAATCAAAGTTGCTATCAACAAACACCATACCATTTCATGGTTAGTGATGGTGCCTGATAATAGAGTATTCTCAATCCAATTCTTCCTTCTGTTCCTTATAACATTGCTGTCATTCATTCTATTATAATAACCCAAGGCATTTTTACTATTATTATTTTGGACAGAGTTATCTATTAGATCAGTTCAAAATAAGAAAAATAAAAGATTTTTATTTTGTCTTAGTTTCTTCTTTCTCTAATGTGTTTCCTTTATATGGACCTGAATTTTCCTTCTCTCTGGAGGACTTGTTAAAACAGTTCTTGCAAGGCAGGTCTACTGGCATTAAATGTTCTCGGTTTTTGTTTGTTAGATAATATCTTTATTTTTCTTTCAAATTTGAAGGATAATGTCATTGGCCACAGAATTCTAGGTGTGTGTTTTTTTTCTTTCAACACTTTAAATATTTCACCCAAATCTCTGCTTGCTTGAGTGATTTCTGAAGAGAAGCTGACGTAACTGTTATCCTTGCTTCTCTATCGTTAAGGCATGCCCCCCCTCCACCTGCCTTGACCCTGCTTCTTTCATGATTTTCTCTTTGTCTTTGGTTTTCTGCCGTTTGAATATGATATGCTAAGGTGTGGAAGTCTTTAGTATTTATCTTCCTTGGTGTCCTCTGAGTTTCTTTGTATCTGTCATTAATTTTGGAAAATTCTCAGCCACATTATTACTCACATATTTCTTCTGTTCCTTTCTTTATTTCCTTCTTTTGTTATTCCCATTATACATATGTTAGACCTTTGTAATTGTCTCATAGTTCTTAGATATTCTATTCTGTTCTTCTTCTTTTAAAATTCTTTTTTACTCTTTGCTTTTCAGCTTAGAACATTTCTATTGACAGGTCCTCAAGTTCGTGGATTGGTTTTCTCACCGCGCTTGTTCTGCTGATGAGCCTGTCGAAGGGCAGTCTTACTTTTGGTTATAGTGGGGGGGGGGGGTTTCCCCCAGCATTTCCTTTCAATTCTTTCTTAGAGTTCCTATCTCTTTCCTTACATTGTCTATCTGTTCTTGCATGTGATCCACTTTTTCCATGAGTACCCTTAACATATTAATCATAATTATTTCAAGTTCTTGGTCTGATAATCTTTTTTTTCTTTTATAAAAAAATTTCTGAAGTTGGAAACGGGGAGGCAGTCAGACAGACTCCTGCATGCGCCCGACTAGGATCCACCTGGCATGCCCACCACGGGCGATGCTCTGCTCATCTGGGGCGTTGCTCTGTTGCAACCAGAGCCATTCTAGTACCTGAGGCAGAGGCCATAGAGCCATCCTCAGCGCCCGGGCCAACTTTGCTCCAATGGAGCCTTGGCTGCGGGAGGGGAAGAGAGAGACAGAGAGGAAGGAGAGGGGGAGGGGTGGAGAAGCTGATGGGCGCTTCTCCTGTGTGCCCAGGCCGGGAATCGAACCCAGGACTCCTGCACGCCAGACCGATGCTCTACCACTGAGCCAACCGGCCAGGGCAAGGTCTGATAATTTCTGAAATCTCTGCCATATCTGAGTCTGGTTCTGATATCTGACTTGTCTTCTCTGTATTTTTTTTTCTTGCCATTTAGTCTGTCTTGTAACTTTTTATTGAAAGCCGGACATGTTGTATTGAGTGACTGAAACTGAGGTAAATAAACTTTAATGGGGGAATCTCTGCCAGTTTGACTCAGAGCCTCACTGTAGCTGAAGCTTCAAATTGAGTGTTTTTGTTTTTGTCTTCCCTGTTATCCTTGGGTTTCCCTGGAAAGTTCTTCTTAAATTGAGTCTGTGCCTTGCACTCTCTCCGATGTAATCTGCTGGTATACCTGGAGCCCTGTTGCCGTGATGGTAAGGTAATGGGGAAAATGTTTTATAATCTTATAACTAACTCTTTTCAGTGGGCCACAGCCTCTGGGATGCAACCTTCAGAAGAGTTTCTTAGTCTTTTTTCCCTTTCCCTTACAGCGAGACAGAAAGCTGCAGGCAGGGTGGGTCAGGCTTCAGCGGTCTGGTTGCCCTTACTCAGGTCAGAGGATGCTCTGGCGAGGCTGTCCTTTGAGTGCAGGCCTTTGTTAAGAAGAACAGATGGTTTGGAGTATATTTAAAAATGGTCACCATCCCTCCCCCTCCTAGAAGCACAGGTAGGGCCCCTTGAGGGAAAACTCATGGCAGTGTGGGGCCCCTCAGGAGCCTGGGCACCTTGAACTTTTTCATCTCAAGCTAGTTTGTACTCAGCAATGACTCAATTACTGCTCAAGTGTTCCTGCCTGCTCCTGGCTTCAGAAGCTTCTCATCTTCTTAAGCTGGGACTCTGCTTCTGCCTGTCTGTCTCCTAGCCATCTGGGGTGGCAAGGTGCCCTGTGACCTCAGTTCTCTGAATGATCTAAGAAGAGCTGTTGACATTCAGTTTGTTCAGCCTCTTTCTTGTTGTGAGGATGAGGGCACGCCCAAGCTATGCAAGTTGGAGCAGAAACTGGAAGTCTCCTGAACGCACTTTAAAATCAAGTTGTAAGGTATTTTATTGCCAGTTACTTAAAGCCTCTTGAAAAACTCAGATCAAAGGGACAAATTATTTCTTGCATAAGCTATCTGCATAATTGCCTCAATTACCCCAATAGGCTTCTGCGAGTAGAGGCATGTGACCTCAGGTCAGCCTCAGAAGCAGGCCAGCACTTCCTCCCGCTCAGCGTGCAGGGGTGCTCACGGGTCAAGGGCAGGACTACGGGGGCAGCTCAGCCCAGGGAGCAGTTTGCAGAGTCGTGATCAGGGAGGGGACGGGCAGAGGCAAGTGAGGCACCCGGGTGCAGTTAGGGAGGTCTCACACTCAGGCATCAACCCTGCACCTGCACGGCCCTGGAGGTGACACCTCTCTATATTTGGAAGCCTGGCTGCCGTGCTTGACACCCTAGTCCCAGCCCTGGTTATGAGCACACACACTGAATTCAGACTCCCCGGGCTCATTCCCACATAAGTGACCTGCAGTGAGATAATAACCTCTTCGTGACTCAGTTTCCTCACTTGTAAAGCGGAGATAAAGGTAGTGCAATGGTGGGGGTTTTGTAATGCCTAAGTGAACTAACACCGGCAAATCCACTCAGATGGAGCTTGGCAGCTAGAGACCCAATGTCTGTGTCTCCCAGTATTCCTATGTTGAAATCCTAACCCCCAATGTGATCATATTAAAAGGTGAGGCTTTGGAAGGTGATTAGGTCATGAGGGTGAATGGGATTCCTGCCCATTTAAAAGAGATCCCCAGAAAGCTCTTTGCACCAGGTGAGGACATAGTGAAAAAATGACCACTATGAACGAGGACATTCTCACCAGACACTACATCTGTTGGCACTGCAATCTTGGACATTCAGTCTCCTAAACTGTGAGAAATAAACAAGTTGTTTGTAAGCCACCCGGTCTGTGGTATTCTGTGATAGCAGCCCAGATGGACTGAGACACTGGCAAATAGAAAGACCTTAAAAATGTTACTTTTTTTTTTAAACTGTTCTGTCTCGAATCCTATAGCAGAAGCTGCTGAGCCACCAGGCCCCTCACTGCCCAAGGTCACCTACAGCCGGGTCACCCCCTTGCATCGCCTCCACTCTCCACTAAGCAGCCTGCTGGCTCTTTCCTAAATCCAGAGGTTTTCCAGTTCACGTGCAGGGCACCCAGGGAGTGCCATGGCAGCCTCCTCAGGAGTAAGTGGGTGAAGACCCCAGCGGGCCATCCACAATCCCTTGGAAGACATCTCCTCATGAAGCTTCACCATCTTCCTCCCCTACCTCTGCTTTCTGGAGCCACTGCCCTAATAAACTACCCACACCCTCATCCTGTCGCAGAGCCTGCTGTGTGGGCATCCCAGATGAGGTTAATTGTCATTGGTGATTGTGGTCTCTGGAAAAGCCCCTCTGTTGTTTCCCAGGACCTCTGTCCGGTACGCACGCGTGTAGCGGTGGGCCATGCAGGCACTCAGCGGTCCGCATGTTATTCATTCAGTAACCCGGACTGTGTACCTCTTGAGTCTTCAGGCACCTACTGAGGCTTGGGGCTGTCACCTGTGGGACGTGTCATGTCATCTTTGTGTCCAACCCTGAGGGAGGAGAAAGTTGATCAGTGGGGAAGGGTGTAAGTTCTGGATGCTGCTTACAGGAGCTGGACCTTGGCTCTACCTTATGTAGTCATGTGACCTCTTGTAAGTGAGGGATGCCACAGATGCCTTAGGTTGCCCATCTGTGAAATGGGCAGGTGGACTGGGGAACTCTGAGGGCTTCAGCGAGCCCAAGACAAGAGACACCCAGGATGGGCTAGGCTGGCCACGCCTTGTGCTCATTTGCTTGTTCTGTATCTGGTGAGAAGAAGGGCAAAGCAGAGTTGAAGGGACCTGATGCAGGGACAGCCCATTTCTGGGGGGACCGGCAAGAACTTCAATGGGGCTGGATATGTCCTGTCCCTTGATTTGGGGGCTGGGTACCCGGGAACCCCGCTAGCCCCTGCACCGATGATGGGCTCCCAGTCAGTGAGAGTGTTGTAGCGAGGCCTGTCCCCTCCACCTCCGGACCACGGATAAATTCTACTTCATCCACAGAACAGCCTTGCCTCCATGCCCATGGACACCCAAACTTCACTCTCTTTAGGAGAGAAAGGTGATTACTGACTTGCAGAAGCCCCGAAAGACATTTCCTCACGCCGCATCACGGCGGTCGGTGACAAGGTTGTCTTGCTGAAAGTTAATCAGAGCCGACACTTTTGCCCCAAAGAAAATAAACTTCTCTTTAATGAGGTGACAGAGAGGCGGAGCCAGGACAGTTTATACAAAATGTCCAAAAGGGACTGAGGCATCTGACTTCCTGCCAAGCGCCTGTAATTCTGACAATTCACTGATGAAAGAAGAACCAGATAAAACAAAATATATCTCCTCAGTGGTGAAGAAGTCTGTCTGGTGAGGGAGGTTTCGGGGAAGAACATGGAAGGTTCCCCTGACCTTCCCTTTCCCGGTGGTTGAGCACTGGCTACGCTCTTGGTTCCTTCCTTGCCTCCTCTCCGTCTCTGTCCCGCCTGTCTGCCTGGCCCCATCTCTCTCTGTCCCTCTCCACACTCATAATTTCTGATTCCTCAGCCACACTTGCTCACCGGGAGGCCCACCTGCTGCTTCCCAACCCCTCCGCTCCTTCTGAGATGTCCTAGTCCCCCCCCCCTCAGTGCTGCTCTGTGTCACCGTGAGCTCGCAGACCTCACTGTGCACCCCCAATTTTGACTCACAGACCTAAAAATGCTCTTGAGATCTGCCACAACCCCGGGAGGGTCAGCTGTCTGTACCCAGAGAATCTTCCTTCTGGACTTTAAGCCTTCCCCTCAGCGAACACATCACCCCCGCCCGGAAGACTCCAGGTCTCTCTGACCCTCTGGTGTGGAAACGGGGGACTGTTGGCGTCTGTCTGGTTAGCCCCGGCTGCCAGCTTCCTTCGGTTTAGTGTTCGTGGAGCCCCCAGAGCAGCTCCTATAACGACTCAGAGTGAAGGCCACCCCTGCCCCATAGACGCTGTGTGCCCTCCGTCCAGCAGCTTACGCCGACATTCATGAAGACCTAGTCCCAGGCTCTCTGGTATTAGTGATTGGACAGCCCCGCCCTTCCTGTGGGGCTTAGCATCTTGGCAGGACGACGCCATGCAAACCACTTACTGAAGTCCATGGCTTTGGGCCCTCTCACTGGGACATGTTAGCCTCCAGGCTCCCTGAAAGTCTGAGGCTAAAATAAATTCACACCAACCAAACCTTCAGCTTGGAGGGATGGGGCCCCAGACAAGGATACAATGCTTGGAGCAGTCAGGGGGCTTTAAGGTCCCCAGGCAGCAAGGGTCCGAGAAGGCAGGCAGCCCCCCACACTGCCCCGCCTGCAGCCCAAGGCTGTCCCCACTTGACGCAGACTCCCTCAACTTCCAAGCCAGCAAAGCAAGGGATGAGAAATGGAGGTCTCGAGTTAAGAACATTGGCCAGAGCTGCCCTTCCCTGGAGCCGCGGTGGGAAAGACAGGCGAGAATGCCTGGAAAGCGCTTGGCCCACGTTGGTGCCATGAGCTCTCAGTCCATGTGAATAATGATGGCGACTACTGGTTTTCATTTTATTTTGTCCATACGGCCTGCCTTTCCAGGGTCCCCAAACCTGGAGAGGAGCACGTGCACCGTCCTCCCAGCGGCAGGTTAAGGAACAGCCTCCCTTGGGTCCTGGGCTCCAGGGGCTCTTTGCTGACAGCAGGTGCCTCTCTGCCCATGGAATAGCGCCTCCCCGGGGCCCCTGAACCAGAATCCTGCTGCCCTAGATGAAGCCAGTGCACAGACACCCGCCCTGCCTGCTCCTGACTGATCAATGGTTTCATCTGATTTCTTTGTTTCAGGGTACAGCCAAACACAGGGCACACAGGGTACAGTGCTGTATCTGGTGGGGGGTGGGGTGGCCAGAGGACCAGTGAGCTGGATCCCCCCAGAGGAAGGACACTTCAGAGGCAGGATGTTGGTGGTTTTCATTTCCAAGGCCGTGAGTTAGTGCTCACGAAAGCTGCAGGGTGTCCTCTGCTCGGACCAGCCCCTCCCGCGTCTCTGCAGGACCATCAGCCCGTCTCCCTCTACCCCCAACCACAGCCTCTTGAGCGCAGGCTGGAGTTCCAGGTGAGTGGTATTCACCGAGACAGGCCCCACCCTTAGCGGGACAGACCAATGTACCTTCACTGTTTGTTTTTGTTGGGTTGAGTTTAGGAACGTAACAAAATAACAAAATGACTGTGTGGGATCTGGCCTTCTTTGTGCCCCAAAAGAAACCTGAGTGACACTCTTCCTTTTCCCCACAAATACTTCTGAACATTTCCAAAGTCAGTTCCAGATCCAAAGGATGTGTGGCTTCATAACGGTGTTGGTTACAGGAACTTGTTTGACCTCGGGCGGCCTCAGTTTACACATGCTGTGAAATGGGGCTGGGGAACGACTCCTCCGTGGAGCTGCCAGGAAAGGGGAGGCTTTCATGCTAAGGATGCCTCTTGGGACAAACCTAACTGCCATCAAAGGGCTCACAAGAAAGTGGAGGTGGGCAGAGAAATTCCACCTCTGTCTGGGTCTACCCACTCTGGACCCAGACATCTTTACACCTCCCTGTCTTAATTTTTCTAGTTGTAAGAGGAAGATTCTCACTGAATATATTTCAAGGGGTTGTTTTGATAAATAAACAAGTTAATTCATGTTCAGGGCTTAGCACAGTTCTGGCCATAACATAAAACAGCCACTAAATGAAAGCCAACATCGTGATTTTTTTAAAAAATAAGGCTGTTATTTTAGGCTATGGAGTCTCAGCCCTTGCCTAGTTCCCTTCCCCCCTTCCTCCTCTTGTCCGAGCCGCCGCAGAGCACTCTGCACACCTTCCCCGGGACCCTTGCTCCTCCACGAGGTCTTGGGTCCATTCCTGCTCCAAGCCTCTCAGGAAGTGGGGGTGAGTTTCTATCAACTGAAAATATTGTCACCACTCTCCCTCAAGCCCAACCACCTTTGGGGCAGAGCCTAAGAGGAGGTTTCTGCAAAGCCACTTTACAGAATGAGAGCAGTCGAACGCTCCCGGGTGTAGGAGTAATTATAATTCCCAGGTTTCTCTGAACATTTTTCTAACTGGATCTTTTTGTGTCGTTGTCTCAGAATAGACACACTTGTGGGCTTTCCTGGGCTCAAAATAGTTGTGAAGATAGGAGTTGCAATCGACATCTGAGTTTGAATTATAACAACTTGGGTACAACTTTTGATTGGAAGAATTTCACCAGCCAAATGCGGCTCCTTCTGCAAATGCAGCTTCCTTTTATGGAAGAAGAAAATTCCTGCCCAAGGGCTGTGTCTCCACATGGGCCTTCAGCAGCCTGGTGGTGGCCTGGACAACGAGCAGAGCATCTACGATCAGCGACGTTGATTCCCTGTCTACTGGGTCCAGGCCTCTGATAAAGACAGAGTGCCTGCTGCCAGGCTGAGGATCTGAAGGGTTGGCAGGTCTATCCCTGCCTGAATTGAGGCCTTCTTGCAGTCTGGGCTTACGTTCCAGTCTACACCGTGTAGCGCAGTGGGCAAGAGCCTCAGCTGTGAGGATAGTTGGGTGGCATTGGATTCCTGCCTCCTCCACTATGACCATCCTGACCTTTGGCAACTCATCCCGCTTCCTGAGCTCCAATTTCCTTTTATGACCAGGAGATAAGCCCCTGCACATCTCCCAGGGTCATTGTAAAGTTTAAGTGAGCTGTAGTGTGTGTGGGTCTTAGAATAGTGCCTGGCACTGAATGAGTGCTGCTCGTTTTTGGGTTTTTTTGTATTTTTCTGAAGCCGGAAATGGGGAGGCAGTCAGACAGACTCCCACATGCACCCAACCAGGATCCACCCGGCATACCCACCAGGGGGCGATGCTCTGCCCATCTGGGGCATCACTCTGTTGCAATCAGAGCCATTTTAGCGCCTGAGGCAGAGGCCACAGAGCCATCCTCAGCGCCCAGGCCAACTTTGCTCCAATGGAGCCTTGGCTGCAGGAGGGGAAGAGAGAGACAGAGAGGAAGGAGAGGGGGAGGGGTGGAGAAGCAGATGGGCGCTTCTCCTGTGTGCCCTGGCCAGGAATCGAACCCAGGACTCCCGCACACCAGGCCGATGCTCCACCACTGAGCCAACCGGCCAGGGCTGTGCTGCTCGTTTTGATGCTTGGCACACAGTAGGTGTACAATGTTTGGGGACCCAAACTGAGCTGGAAGTTACTGGTCCTCCTACTTCACAACTCAAGGTACCTCAAAAGATACAAGGGGTTTCTAACGGGGTAGGTTCCCTGGGACACCCCAATGGCTGTCACAAACGACTCAGGGAGAGCCAGGGGTGGAGCGCATGGGAAAGAGGGGCGTTTCTACCCTAGATTCTGAATTCCCCTCCTTCAAAAATGCACGTAAAAGGCTCAACGAAAGAAAAGCTATCACTCCCAGACCCCCAGCTCGGGCCCAAGGTACTGTGCTGCAATAGACTGAATTCGTTCATCCATTCATCCTAGCAGCCGGTCACTTTGGAGCCCCTGGACTGTGGGCAGGGACCAACTTCGGGAGCCTGTGTTTCTGAAAGCGTCCTAGGTGAGCCCGCACCGTGTAATGGAAAGATAATGAACTTAACTTCATTTTTCTAAAATAATATTTTTTGATTGAACTGAAACTGTCTAGTCAGGGCATCCTCTCCCACACACCCTGGGGACGGATGGAGGGAGGGAGGCTATCTGATATGATTGGCTGAAAGCTACCCCTGCTAAGGGGTGTTTGGAGGACTGGCTGGGGTAGCGGGCCCTGAGTCAGGCTCCGTGGTGCCTGAGCTGGGTGCTTGTCCCCTCGTGGGTTGTCCTGGTCCACGGAGGGTCTCTGTCCTTCTGAATGTCTCTTACAGTCACACTGCACAACCAGAGAGCTCCTCAACCATAGAACCTGTTTCTCTCCAAGGACACACAAGGCAAAGGGAGAGATGACGAGAGAATCTGGGTCGCTCTGCTAAAGCCATTGAGCACAAGCAACCCAGGCGGAAGGTGACCGCTGATCGCTACCCCGGTCTCCTCTCCACAGGTGGTTACTCTATCCGGAGGCAGATTTAACGGCGGTGGGCGCCCTGGGCATGCGCCCTGGGTCCCAACTTCTGAAGGTGTCCACAAAACCCCAACTTTACACTTTTTTTCTAATGACACCAAATTTGGTTTCATATGTGCAATTTTAACATTAATAGTACATAATATTTTTATTTATTTAAAAATATGGTTAACATGTAGTTTTATTTTCCCTGTCTTTCTTTTTTTTTTTTTTTAAGGGGCTCAATATTTTCTTCTGCGCCCAGGCCTCACCCGACCTTAATCCGCCTTTGACTTTATCTAAAGAAGATAAGGCCACATGCGTTTGGTGGAAGACTTGCCGGCTGAACGGTCCCATTATTATTGCCTTGCAGGCTCTGAGTTAAGGCGAAGCAAGAATAAATATGGAGTTTTTAAAAAGTGCTAACAGTTTCTCCTCACTGCTAGGGAAATGACTCTTTCAAAGTCCTGCTCTCTGTTCATAACAGTGTCCAAAGGCAAGGTCACCTTTTTGTTCAGTTTCTCTGAGCACTTTGCTGAATTTAATCAGTGTTTAAACAGCAAGTCGCAGGCAAGCAGAGTCCCTGAGGTAGGATCTGCTCTGAGACCTGGGCAGCAGGTGTTCCGAGCTGAACCCCATGACACGCCGTATTTAACCAGGAGGAAATGCTATAAAATGTCACTTTCCCCTCTAATACTCTTGTTTTTTTATTAGTTGAGGTATAACTTACATACAATTAAATGTGCACATTTCAAGTTTACAATTCAGTGATTTTTGGCAAATTTATATACTGCATAACCATCATCCAATCAAGATAGATAACAAGTCCAACACTTTAGAATTTTCTGAGCATCATTTTAACAAGAGAACTCATTTTACAAATTAAACGTGCACACGTGCACACACACACACACATATGCACACAGATAAACACAACCTCTTATTTATTTGTGAATTTAAGGTAGTGTTTCAGCTGACTCCTTGTCCCCGAGAATGTCACAGTGTCTTTCTTCCCCAGGAAGTCTTTTTCTCCCCGATAGACCACAAGCACTTCAAGGCAGATGTCACTGCAACATCCTGAAGGCAGAACACCGACCACACACTCTGGCACCTTCCATGGGTCCCCGTCCCTGTTCCGAAGCCTCTTCTCTGATTCTGGTGCGCTGGTAACAGAAAGGAGGCTGGCCCCAAAGCAGGCTTGATCGAAGGGCATGTGATGGGACTCGGGTGCCAGGGAGTGCTATAGAGAGGGGCTCCCTTTGCCGTGCCCTCACCCCCTAAGTCCCAGATCTGCTTCCTCACCACATGCCACTCCAGGGTCATCCCCTGAGATGGGGGTGGGGGTTGTGGGCAGAGGTGTGTGATGAGCACAGGGAGAAGAGGAGGAGGACGCCGTGAGGGGTTGGGAGAGGCACTTGCTGTGTCAGGAAGGGCCGGACCCAGAAAAATACAGTCTTGCATCAGCGTGTCCTCAGAGTTCCTAGATCCCTACCTCTGAAACTCTATCCTTAGGAAACTCCTACACATCCCTCAACAGCCCAACCTGAATGTTACCTCCTCTGCAAAACCTTCTCCCGAGTCCCTCAGTCAAACCTCTGGCTCCCCTGAGTTTCTTCAAGTTCCTCAGTTTTATGTGCTTATAATTCTTTTTTAATGAAGTTCATTTCTTTAATTTTACTCTTTGAATCTCATTACAGAGATTTGTATAACTCTTTGTTCTAGGCTCGAAACTCCTGATCTTTTCTGGTCCTCGGGAAGCCCCTGCCTTGCCTCTTTTATCTTCTTCCTTGCTCCGTCTCTGCCTCCATCCACACTCCCGTTCCCGGGCTCCCTCCCCCCTGCACGACCCACACCCTCAGCTGGATGTGGAGCAATTGTGTGTGCCTTCCCACGAGAAAAAAAAAATCCAGGAACACAGAATTACACAGAATGCGAGCCCTCTCGACTTCCTTCTCTCCCCGCTCCCTGCCCCCTGCCTCCCATAAAGCTGGGCTTTTATCGCAGAATTCCTGCTGCCATCTTTGGGACCCCAGGGAGTCAGAGGCTTTGAGGCAGGAGGATTATGTTGTGGTTCCAGATGTGTCTCGTCACCTACATCTGGGTCTTTCTCTTTGCACAGAACGATTGTAACGTTTTACTCTTATAAAGTCCCGGCAAGGCCAGCCAACAGCCGCTGCCAGAACCATGTCATGTCCATCACACCGTCAGCTTGGGAGGCTCCCGCTAAATGACCCGGTGGTGAGCCAAGAAGAGGGGCCGGAGGGTTTTTGAACAATCAAGACACAGATTTCAAACCAAAGTGATTATCGGAGCCAGGATCAACCAAGGTCTCTCACCAACACTTGGTCAAAATGAGTTTTCAAGAAGTTCTATCTTAAATTATGTTTATGGATCGTTCCAGTATTTTACATTTTAAGTGAATATTTAGACTGCAGTTCACAGAAACCTCCCTCTTCAGGGGGGGGAAGAGAAAACTGGTTTTCATGTTACAGTTTTTGTCTTTGTCAGCATTTCTAACGGCAAGAATGACAAACTTGGCTTGGGAAACGCCAGCGCCAACAGCTGTGTTTTATTATTGAATATTTCTGGTGGCGAGGTTGGCGGCCGCTCTGTTTATATTGCTCGTAAGATTTTATGCACGACTCTGCAAGGTCCTGGGCCTGATCCTCTGGATAATTCATTCCATCCCCTTTATTCCTGGTCCCTTTTTATTTTTTCCAGGAGCGTATTGAGCGGGGCCAGGAAATGGAATCTGACGGTAGTGTGCTGCAGACGCCCGCCCTCCGCTCCCCGGGCCCCAGGTTGCCTCCTTGGTCCACGAGGGCGCAGGTGACGGGGGTGTCACCTCTCCACTGAGCTGCTTGTCCTCAAGGTCAAGCCAACAAGCTCCAGGTTCTGTCTTCAGACAGGCCTTTTAGTGAGTGCCTCCCTGCCCTTAGCCCAGCTGATCCTGATGCTGACTTTTTCAGAGGGCTCCCTGCCCACAGAGAGAGGGGAGCTGCATTTGGTTTTTCAAAAACTTTCTGTTTTATTCAGCCAGCCAGCCTCTCTAAGAGCATTAAGCCTGGCTTTGGAGGCATGAATGGGGTCTCAGGGCCTTGAATTGTCTTCTTTCCTTTATTTTTCATGAACATGAAACAAACAAACCGCAATAACAGATGCCTGGCTCACTGGGTCACCTCTTAGGTCATTGGTTTATTCACTTGTTTTGTCCACGGACATTGGACATCAGCTTCTGAGTGGGGTAAGAACTTAAGTCCAAGTATTGGCAGTGATGTCCCTGCACCCTAAGAAAAAATAGCTTCCAGTCCCCCTTGCACACTCACTGGAAGTCCAAACCTCTCTTGCTCAGAGCCTGCAAATTTGTGGGGAGAATCTATTTGTCATGGTCACTCTGGTCCGTGCCCATAATGAGTTCCAGTTATGGCTCCTCTCAGCATCCGTGGTCTCCAGTCTTCACCGTGCTGACTCATCTGAGGGATTCAGCCTTTCCTGTAGTCCCCCCCCCCCCCGAAAGCCATTGCTCACAAGACATTTAGAGGCAGGGAAGGTTTTCTGGGGATTGGAATGTCGAGAGGATTCACATCCCAAAGGCACAAATGTTTAATTTCCATTCAGTTTCTCTGAAGGTTTCTCAGCTATGTCCGCAACGCGGGTTGCCCACCCTTAAGGCGAGAGCCAGGGCTCGTCCGGCTGTCCAGTCATGCTTTGACCGATTCCCTTTTATGTTTGTCCAGCGCCTGCTCTGATCCTGATCACCCGTGGAGCACGGGAGACCCAACCATCTGCTGGGGCTGGGGGTGTGCAGCAGATGTGGGGTGGGTGGTTAGACGTGGCTGGGCTCGCCAACAGCACATTGTGAGGACCTGGATCAGGAAACTCTGACTCAGCCTCTGAGGGCCAGGGGATGGGAGGTGTGCTTCTTTGGGGCGGCAGAGAGCGAGAGTTCTAACCTTTATTGAGGTCCCTGGTAGGAGGTGAATTCACCATCAGGAGAAGTTCAGGGAGGGGAGGAGAGGATTCCATGGGGATTCAGGGACCCTCAGGGACCCCCTCCCAGACCTTCCTCCCCCTACCTCCCAGCACACTCCCCCACATGGTCTTCCCTTCTGGCTCCTGCTTCCTGGAACGTCTCTGCCCTCAAAGCCCGTCAGGGCCACCTGGCCTCTCTGAGTACGAGGACCGTCAGCCTCGGCTCACTCCACCTCGTCGTCCCCTAGAATTTCCTTTCACTGTCCCCATGGCTGGGATCTAACTCATCTATCTACTTCTTCATTCTGGATCTGCCTAAATCACAGGTTGTTAGCCTGCCTGTGGACCAGACGCCCATCTTCAGCCAGTGGCTGGAGTTCTGGGTGACACATACTCTGCAGGGCTGTGCGGAAGTTTCCTAGCATCTCCCCATCTTCTTCTCCCCTGGCCCTTGCGGGGGACCTTCCTCTCCCCTCCTTCCAATTGACCGAGGACACAAATCCACAGTGG
The DNA here is from genome assembly GCF_036850995.1 of Saccopteryx leptura. Lineage (NCBI taxonomy): Eukaryota > Metazoa > Chordata > Mammalia > Chiroptera > Emballonuridae > Saccopteryx > Saccopteryx leptura. The sequence goes on along the minus strand of NC_089507.1, from coordinate 196,203,533 downwards.
TCTCCATTTCAAGGGTCTGACCGTCATTCCCACAGGGAAACGGGAGGGTGGTCACAGTCGATGCAGCTGGGGAGGGGCCAGTGTTCTGGGGCTCTGTGACATCTCCGTGGAGTGGTTCTGGCGGCCCTCTCTGCAGTGTAACCTGAGCCCTTTCTTCCCCAGGGTGGAGTCTCCCAGGTCCTCTCCCTTCTCAGACGCAGGTGAAGAGGCGTCCAGTGTTAGCACACGTCCACACATCTATGGGAGGTACTTTGAGACTGACAGGTGCCTGGCATTTCTTGAGCTTTCCCGCGCCCTCCTGCCAACCCTCACCTTCCCGAGTGAAGGAGAAGTCACCTGTCTCCGGACAGGTGTGCTCCAGGGAAGGAGAGGGGGGTGCTGAGTCTCCAGAGAGGCCTAAGCCCCCTTGTGCAGGTGTTTTCTCATCTATGACACGGGGGCAGGGAAAGTGCTGGCCTTTGCGAGGACCAAGGGAGATAGTCCGTTCCATGGCGAGGGGCACACCGTCACAGTGGCGTCAGGTTCACAAACAGGAACACCCGGCTGCCGTGGATCCAAACACCTGCTGAGGTCCAGGGCTGGTGAGTGGCCCCATGGAGACTTACCGCAAATGCAGCACCCTGTCGTCTACCATCCGTACAGGACACAGAGCTAACGACATGCCAGCAAACATGCGGCCCCTGCTGTGTGCACGCGCTCTAATTTACTCAGTCCTCACTAACACAGGGGCTGACGTCGCCATCTTCAGCCTGCAGGTGGGAAACTGAGACCCTGAGAGTTTAAGTAACTTGCCTGAGGCCCCATGATTAGCAAGGGGCGGAGCTAGGATTAGGTTTTCTGTCCTTCCCGCTGACTCTGAGAGCTGAGCGCTGGTGGTCCAGGCTGAGGGGCCCACCCCTCCTCGCACCCCTTCCCCACTCCCCACAGAGGACCACAGGGTCAGTTTCCACAAGAAAGTCTCTGGATCACAAAGGACATTCAACTGAGATTAACAGCTCCAATCGCCTGGGGCCCCCTTTGGTTCCAGATGCTTTTTGCTCAATCCAGATGGTTGTTTGTTGGTGGCAAACCAGCGCCTGCTTGCTCTGGGCTCCGGCTGGCTTGCGAGAGCATGACTTCTTCCCAGCCCCTGCCCCGAGTCCCTCCTCCCTGACTCCGGGTCACAGAGGCACCAGCTGCCAGCCACACTGCAGATGTGAAACGGTGGGTGTTGGGGCCTCAAGCCTCCCCACCCGGCAGGGGAGAACCCCGGCACTGGTCCTCAGCTGGGCAGAAGAGTCAACAGCCCAGAGAAGTCCTAACTCTCTAAGTTGTACACTTAAAAGAAACAGCTTCCTTAGCCCTCTTTTCTGGCTATGACTTTTTTTTTTTTTTTTTTAAGTTTAGTGGGTTGGCTCAGTGCTTCTTAGATTCTCATGTGCCCACACAAGCGCCCTGGAGGTCTTGTTAAAATGCAGATTTGGGGTGAGCAGGTCTGGGATGGGGCCCAGGATTCTCTGCCTGTCTGAGCAGCTCCTGGGGTGTGCGATGAACTGATGAACCAGGGACCACACTTGGAGAAGAGAGTGAGGAGGGGTTGGCTGACGGCCTGGGCGTGGTGTGTGCGTGCAGGGATGTTTGCGGGCTGGGGTAGTAATAGATTCCAGACAGGACACTAGGGAGAAGGGTTACTTTGGGGACAGGGACATGGGTAGTGACTCATCTGCATCTGGCTCATCCTCCAGACTCAGGGACCAAAAGGCTGAGGACCTGAGGCCCAGAGGCATCCCGAGGGGCTCCTGGGTGGGACCCCTCCTTCCCTCTGACTTCACAGCCCAGTTAAGCAGTCTGATCCCAGCCGTCCTCAATCTTCTTCCTTAAGGCTGATTTCATCAGCACCACCACCAGCAGCGGGCGGAGAGTGGGACGTGTGTTTGGCCAGAGACAACTGAACACATTTTTCTGGGCTTGTACCTGACAGGTCAATCCGTGAAGTTGAGTGCTCCTTACCTGCTGGGACTGAAATTTAGCAAAGGCCGTATTTTGCCATTAAAGGATCTCAGCAGGTTCCAGGGAGCCCTGCCCCACCCCTGTCCCCGGTCTCACCACTTGTAGAGGACAAGGCTGGAATGTTTTCTCCTGTGCATTGCATTTTCTTGATTGGAATAGGAAAGAACAGTTGGTTTTTCAGTTAGAATTTGTCAGGGCCAGTGTGGGGTAAATTGCTGAGTTCATGGAAAGCGGAGCTGAGGTCCGTGTGGCGTGGTTAACCAGCTCCCTCTGACTCGGGTTAGCGGTTTAGACTGGAGATCTGTGGGCTGGGGGGTCCAGGGGGCACTCACATGGCAGGCGGGGTGGGCCAGGAGGGGAGTGGGGCTCAGTGGTCACAACCACCCACTGCCTGGCTCCTAGTTCAAGTGTATCTGACGCAGCCCTGACACAAGGGGCCTGGGGAGACCACCTTCAACCCACGGACAGGGGTCGATGTTCAGTGTACACCCGGCCTGTTCCTCTGAGGTCAGTGAGCTGTGGGATGACTCTCTTGTGGGGTCCCCCTAGACCTTGGGCAGCCTTCACCCACTAGATGCCAATAGCAGCCACCCCACCATTTGGGATGACCAAAATGTCTCCAGACACTGCCAAGTGCCCCCTGAAGGCCAAACCACTGTGTCTGAGCACCACTGCCTGGGAACAAGGGCCAGACACTCAACTACCCGCCAGTGAGGACACATCACGTGGGGACGAGGCCCGGGACGATGGTCCCACTCCACCCCCAACCCAGTTTCTAAAGAAGCTAGAAACTGGGAGTTAGTGCTATTTTTTTCTGATTTCAGAAACTGGGCTGGCCAAAGCAAACATGTCTGAGGCCCAGTCGCCCCGTCCTGAGACCGACCCCAGGCTTTCTTTCGGCCTCCTTCTGGGAGCCAGGCCCCTCAGGGAGAAGCAAGCTCGCTCTTGTTCTTGGGGCATGTCCAGTGATTTCCCCAAGAGTTCTCAGCCCTAGGGACCCCCATGCCTGGGGTGGGGGGAGACTGAGGAAGAAAGTCTCTTGGCAACCTCCAGGAACGAGGCCCTGGGAGAGGGGGGCTGTCACAATTTGGGCATTCTTCCCACTAAGCGCTTTAGTGCCTTAAAAATAAATTGTGTTTTGTTTCGGAGTCAACCAAGTGCCCAGTGAGCTAATAATGTCCCAACTCCAGAGTCTGAAGGCCAAACTGCTTTAGAAATGGGAGCGAGCCTGCCCTGTGGTGGCATGGTGGATAGAGCGTCGACCTGGAATACTGAGGTCACTGGTTTGAAACCCTGGGCTTGCCCGGTCAAGGCACATACAAGGAGCAACTACTATGTATGTGTTGATGTTTCCCACTCCTACCCTCTTTCTCTTTTTCTCGCTCTCTCTCTTCTCTCTAAAATCAGTAAATAAAAAATCTTAAAAAGAAAGGAAAGAAGGAAGGAAGGAAGGAAGGAAGGAAGGAAGGAAGGAAGGAAGGAAGGGAGGGAGGGAGGGAGGGAGGGAGGGAGGGAGGGAGGGAGGAAGGAAGGAAGGAAGGAAGGAAGGAAATGGAAGCCAGAGGTCAGGAAACCTGGCTTCCAGTGTCCACCAGCACCTGCTCACTTTGATTCTGGCAAGATGCTGAATCCTTGGTAACTTTCATTTAGGAAGTTGTGGGCTGCATTGCTTAAGCACCTCTTGTGTACCCCGCACTACGCTTTCATGGCGTGCTGTCAGTGAACCTGCCAGACTGCGGGCTCTGCGAAGATCAGGAGCTGCGTTTCTGGACCGTCTCCATCTCCCCAGGGCCTGGAACTGTGCCTGGGGCACGGCAGACGACGCAGGAACGCCCAGTGAGGAGAGAAAGCCCAGCCTCACAGCGGAGAGCGGAGGAGGGATTTTCGCTGTTTTCCACATTACCCACAGAAAGGCTAAACCTCAGAGAGGGTGAGTAGTTTCCTTCAGGTTGCACAGTAGCAGGTGAGGGAGCCAAGACTTGGGATCCAAGATGGTGTGCTTTTCACAGCTGTCATCTTGACCACTGTACTGTAGTCACAGCTCATCTCCCAGGTCCACGAGAGGATCAGACTTGGAGCTGCCTGTTCTCTGAGCGGACAAGCGAAGGGGGTCCCGCGTACTAGGGGTACAGAGGAAGCAGAAGAAGGAAGACGCTTTGGCTAAGCCCGTCTGAGCTCTTCTAGGGCGGAGATGACGGCCTCCCAGGAGAAGACCACACTGAGTGACCTGTACTGACTTATACATTAAGACCTGGTCTGGATGGATCTCAGTCCCCTCTGGCCACTGTAACAAATGACCACAAACTTAGAAGAAGCTTAAAACCACTCAGATTTACCCTCTCCCAGTTCTGGAAGTCATGCGTCTGAATTGGGTCTCACTGGCCTAACGTCAAGGCCTGGGCAGAGCTGGTTCCTTCCGGAGGCTCCAGAGGAGAATTGGTTGCTGGCCTCTTCCAGCTGCTAAAGGCGGCTGCATGCCTGGCTCACGGCCCCCTCCGCCATCTCCAACTTCTGCCTTTCTCCTCACGTCTCCCTCCCTGACACCGACCTCCTGCCTCCTTCTTCTTATAAGGACCTTTGTGATGACATGCGGCCTATCTGGATAATCCAGGATCATCTTCCTCAAGATCCTTAATCACTCACCAAGTCCCGCTGTCCATATCAAATGATACTCACAGGTCCCAGGGATAAGGGTGTGGATGTTTTGGGGACCGTGCTTCTGCCTAGCCCAGCCAGTGTATGAAGACACGTTTCCAGGATTGCAGGCTCAGCGAACTTCAGCTGTGATCTCAAAAGACTGTAGACTGAGGGGTTTAAACAACAGAGTTTATCCCCCTCTCCCCCCCCCCCCCCCGTTCTGGGGACTAGACGTCTGAGATCTGTCTGAGTGCCAGGCTGGTGAGGATCTGGGGACAGCGCTTTGCCCGCCTTGCAGGAAGATAGGAGAGAGAGCTCTCTCTGTCTTGCTCTTATATTTATAAGGTCCCCCGTTCCATTGGATTAAAACCCTACTTTTACAACCTTCTGAAAATTTCTCTCCAGCATTTTAACACCTGCATAAAAATGTCTTGTACAAAATCCCCCCAAATCATCAGTCAGCAGGTTCTTGTGTGCAGCCTTCGTGTGAGGGGCTGGGTGAGAAGGGTGGAGGTGGAAATGCCAGGCGGGCATGTGTGGGGTGTCCCTGGGCTGGCAGGGGTGATTAATGTGGTGACTTCAGGGCAGACAGGCTTAGAGGGCAGTCGGGAAGTCCATCACTCCCTCCTGCCTTCTTCCCCGAGCCCTTAATGCAGCAAATTTAATTCAAGGTCTTTTACAAATCCTGGAATGGCACAAGTGGGGGAACCATGGAGTTTTAAATTTTATGTAAATAAATCTGTCCACTCACCACGCACCACGATGTGCATTTGGGCCAGCCCCTTGGAGGTTGCGGATGCTAAGCCCCCCTCTTCTGCAGTGGATCCCTAGGCCAGGCCCAAAGAGGGGGGACCCCTTGCTTCCCAGTGACTGGGTGACTTAGGGCAGCAAGTCCTCCTTTGCTCCGTGTGGACCCCCTTCCTTCCCCTTTCCCCCACTTATTAAGAACTAACCTCCCTCCCAGAGGGGGACTAATCTTGCCTCTCAGGCCTCCCACGGGGTGACTAGATGGTGTTTGTTCCTTTGTTGTTGTTGCTTTTCAGTCATTTAACTATTTCTGATAGTTCTGTTGTTGCCCTGGGACCCAGATCCCATCCAAGGTGTGAATGGGTAGGAAGGAGCTCCAGACAGAAGGCGACGAGCCTCCAGCGGGCCCCAGCAAGGCACCAGGAACCTGGGGACTCCTGGTTGTGACCGCGCCGTATTCTGCACCATGCTCCAGAGAGTTTACCTTCTTAGGAGAAAGGAAAGCCGAGATGGAGAGAAGTAGCATCTTGTCCAAGTCTCCACAAAGAGTGAATGAACCCTTTGGGCTGGGGTTCTGCAGGACTGGAGAAGATTCTGGAGGATTCTGGAGTCTGTTTGTTTTGTTCACCAAGCCCAGCACATCCTCTCCAGAGACACGCATGCCAGCAGCAGCCACAGCAGGGGCTGAAAGAGGATTTAGGGCGCAGAGATGAGAAAGTAGGGCAGGCTGGAAAAGCTTTGGGTGAGTGATTGCGGGGTTTATCCAACCTAAAATGACCCACAGGGAAGGGTGTTAGCTGCAGGGGGCGTGGCGAACAAGTTCTGCGTTGCAAGGCCTGCACGGTCAAGGGCTTTGGGGTATTGCTTCTTATAAATTTGCAGCTTCCCGGTAGGGGGAGTACTGCTGTTATCATCCCTGTTTTACAGGTGAAGACATGGGCTCAGAGAGGTGAAATGACCTGCCCAAGGCCAAACAGTTGATAAGAGGCAGGACAGGGCCTTGAACCCGGATCTTCAAAGCCGGAGCTCATCATGAGCACTCAGTCTCCTCTCTTTGGCTACAGCAGAAAATGCAACCTGGCTGGGCAGAGCCAGAGCTACCAAGGTCTCCATGGCCTCCTGCCTCTAAAAATAGTCCTGTCAAATGAATCGTGAGTGGTCTAAGCCAGCACGACGATTCTTTTTTACTTTGTCAGATACTTGCTTTCCAAGCCTCCCTTATAACTAGGAGTTGCCATATGACTGGTTTTAGATGATAAAAAAACAAAAACAAACAAACAAACAAAAAAAAAACCCAACACATCCGTTGGATTACAACTGAGAAGGATTTGCTTCCTAGATAAAAAGAACAGATCTTTTGAGAAGAAGATCTTTGGTCCTTGTTCTGTTCTTCCTGTGGGGATGCTGCGTTCAAGGGCATGATGTTTGGAATTGTGATAGTTATGTGATTATGAGGAAACAAGCATTAGGCCAAAAGTACGTTGGGTGTCAGAATGGACAAAGCCTGGATCCTGGTGATTTTGTTGAGTGTCAGAACTTGCCCTGTGACTATATATATATATATATATGGCTGGCCTTTGGTTAAGTGAACAATAAATATTGTTATGGTTGAAACTAACCCTGATTGGGTTTTCTGTTGATTGGCTATTCCTGACATAGCCACGGAGGAGTATACTCAGGAGCATTGGAGCAGTGAGCAGAAGCTGAACCACTTGTTGAGAGAGGAACTCTGAAGTAGTTGCTGGGTCTGACAGAATCAGGGAGGAGGCAAAAAGCACTTTTCAGATGTATCTTGTGGTTTGTGACATGGGCTGTTAATTTCCTTTGAAAACGGAAGTGAGCATTGGAATTACATTTTGTTTCTTTTTGACTGTTGTGTTCTTTGACTGACAGAGACTGAGCCTGGTGGGGCACAGAAGTTACTTGGGTTCCATTTGAAACCACAATTGGGCTCTGAAAAAAATCAGGACTGAAAAAGGAGATACAGTTAAAAGAAGTTTACATGATGCTATTCATATGCCTTATGCTTGGGCTTCTCGTTTGAAACAACTTGTGGGGAATGGAGAAGGGGACAAAGTATAATTTCCAAGAAGTTAAAAGTGTCTTTTATAAGAACACAGTGACTACATGTCACAATGACTTTATTCATTCACGAAGGAACTACCAGGATGACAGAGTGGGTTCAGAAGAGATGAGACATTGATAAAAAAAAAAGTTAGACACAAAACTGGTTAGTGTCTTGTGTCCCACAGGGCAAGAAAAGACTTGTCATCTCTGAGGCTACCATTTCTATTATTGATCATTAATCATTTCTATCTCTTTTGGACCATAATTTGCAATCTACCAGTCTGCTACAATGAACATTTCACTTCACAGAGTCTGGGCTCTACTCACTAGAAAATGGTGAGTCACAGAAGGTATGTCAGAAAATCCGATCACTGTTAATAGGCGTGTTGGATGTTGTTCTGGGACACGTCTGAAAGAGCACTCAGAAATCCTTTCCCCTCCCTTGCAAGCTTGAATAATGCCTCTTTGCATCACCAAAGGGAATATACACAGTGGTACCTTGTGACTTACGAAGTTATGAGACCTGGCACCTCACTTTCCACATTCATATGCACACAGATGTGTCCACGCACCTGGGTAAGAGAATCCCTCTTTGGATTGGAGTGTGACCTACTAAAACCTGGGCCCCATGTTGCTCTGCTGAAACCTTCTCCATATTTGGTTGTTACAATCAAAAGCCAACCCAAAGAGATTTGAATGGTTACTTGTGTGTTTCCAAGAACACCAGAGGACCCTTTCATGACCAACAGCACGGCTTCTCAAGACTGCATCTGCTCCGGAGAGCTTGTCTTCTACATGCTTCCCGCTCTTTCCCCCTTGCTGCCTGTTGAGTTTTAGTCTCTCTTCCTTTGACCAAATCTCTATGATTTTCATGTAGACAAGCTTCTCTGGACAGGTCCTCCCCTCTTTCCTCCTGCCTCTCTGGTCCTACTTCTGCCCGATCTCCCTCTGATCCTACATCACAAAGTTCTGGGAAGTGGTTGGGAAAGAGCAGTCCTTGGGAGGGTGGGTGGGTGGGGGACCGGGAGGAGGAGCAGTCCTTGGGAGGGAGGGTGGGTGGGGGACCGGGAGGAGGAGCAGTCCTTGGGAGGGAGGGTGGGTGGGGGACCGGGAGGAGGAGCAGTCCTTGGGAGGGTGGAGGGGGGGACCGGGAGGAGGAGCAGTCCTTGGGAGGGTGGGGGGGGGGGACCGGGAGCAGGAGCAGTCCTTGGGAGGGAGGGTGGGTGGGGGACCGGGAGGAGGAGCAGTCCTTGGGAGGGTGGGGGGGGGGGACCGGGAGCAGGAGCAGTCCTTGGGAGGGAGGGTGGGTGGGGGACCGGGAGGAGGAGCAGTCCTTGGGAGGGTGGGGGGGGGACCGGGAGCAGGAGCAGTCCTTGGGAGGGAGGGTGGGTGGGGGACCGGGAGGAGGAGCAGTCCTTGGGAGGGAGGGGGGGAACCGGGAGGAGGAGCAGTCCTTGGGAGGGTGGGGGGGGGACCGGGAGCAGGAGCAGTCCTTGGGAGGGTGGGTGGGGGACCGGGAGGAGGAGCAGTCCTTGGGAGGGTGGGGGGGGGGACCGGGAGCAGGAGCAGTCCTTGGGAGGGTGGGGGGGGGACCGGGAGGAGGAGCAGTCCTTGGGAGGGAGGGTGGGTGGGGGACCGGGAGGAGGAGCTGGGTCAGGAGGTGGGTCCTGTCACACGGTAATAAATCTTTCTTATTTCCAACTGTATCTGGGACGTCAGCCCGTAGAAGGCTCAGGTGCAAAGACACCATTTGTGCATGCCATTCTCTCTGTCTCTCTGTCTCTGTCTCTATCTCTCTCACACACACACTTACTGTGCAGCTGGAGGCCCAAGGCCTCCTACTTGCATGGCCCCTTCCAAGGCCCTGGAAAGGGCTCTAACAAGTTCACATTCATAATTTTGTATTCATTTTCTCAGTGAAGGCCCCCAGCTGTATAAGCCCCAGGAACTGTATAAGCCCCATAGCTTTGGGGTACACACAGCACCTGTTCTTGGTTTATCTTGCTCCAGTGAAGTGGGACCTGCTTTAACCCGAAGCCTCTATCAGCCAGGCTGCTGCCTGGTGGCTCTCAGGGACCCAGTTGTGACCCAGCCTGACCAGGCCCTTGGAGACACGTCCTTTTCCTTCTGACAACTAGAGAGGAGAGCAGGGCTGGCACATGGCCCTGGGGAGGGCAGAGGGGGCTATCACAGGACTAATGTGATCTCTTAATTACTGGAGTCCCACCCTTGCCCTCTGCTCCCTGCCCCACAGCTGGGAGCCCTCAAACCAGCCTCAAGCTGCCTGATCCGAGCTAATCGGCTCTGTCACCAGCCTGGCTCGCTCTTCCCAGCCTCCGCCAGCCCCCTGGGCCTCTGTCGCTCACTGATTTGGGGAACAGGGGGTCTTATCTTTAAAGAGCAGATGGAGAAGTTCTCATTTTTTATTAAAGCCATCCCGTCTGCGTAGGAAAAGTAATCTGCTGGCAGCTGCTGCAACGCTGATTCTAAATGCATTGCACGCTACTCCGCTGTCCAGTGGGGCTGGGTTTCTCTTCCCCCATCTCTTGGAATCTGGCCAAGTGCTGGTGTCCTACTCATAGCTGCGGGAACTTCTTCACAATGAGAGGGACAGACAGGGAGCCACCCTGAGGCTTTGCCCATGCCCAGTGCCCGGGAAGGTTCCTATGGCCACTCAGAGCCAACTGGCAGAATCTTGGGAACATGGGAAAATTCAGAGCTTCCTTTTCAAGGGCCCCACCCCCACTCCTTCAAGATCTGGCTTTGTCTTCATTCATTCATTCATTCATTCATTCATTCTTCCTATAAGACTTCTTTGAACATGAGAGAACCTGGGTGTTCTGCTCGAGGCAGCGGAGACTGGCCCTGGTCCTGTTGTGATAGGAATTGGAGTGGGCAGAGAGTGCAGAATACATGTGGGCACCAGTGGCAGGTTTGGGGCAAGCACCGTGGTGGCTGCTTCTTTAGTCTGAGCAACTCCAGAAGCAGGCCCTGACACAAGCCGGGGAAGCAGTTCATTTGAGGGTCCATCCCAGGAAACATCAGTGAGCCTTCTATGGGGGACTGAGAGAAAAGGGGTGGCAGTGGGTAGGGACGACTGCTGTGGGCACCCAAGCTCGATTCCCCTGGGACCCTAGAGGTGTCCCAACAGGGCAAGGGGGCTGTGTGTTGATGCACTAGCTCCTGTCCAGGAGAGGGGAGACTGTAGGGGGCTGCAGAGGACATCTACTGCTGAAGGTCAGAGCTGTGCCATGGGAAGCCTTCCTCGGGGCTGGACAGAGCAGAACAGAGGGGTGAGTGAGTGTGGGTGGGGATGTGTCTTAGGAAGTGGAAGCATGAACCCCTCCCTGCCGGGCTGAGGGGTTAAATGTGGGGAGCCACACCGAGATTAGCAGAGAGCCGGGCACAGTGAGAGGCCACCTTGGCACCACTTTTTTAGTTAGAATGGGGTGGCACTGGTCTGCTCTGGGAAGGTGCTCAAGAGGAGAGAGCAGGTGGAGGGAAGGTGTGGGAGAAGGAGGCCTGGGGGTGGTGACCTGAAGGGGCTGCAACCCCAACAGCCTGAGTCCTGCAGAGGCGATTTCCAAGCCCTCCACGGCCCGTCCCCTCACATTTTGCTCACTCTCCATAGAGACCCCGAAGATGTGTACAACGTGCCCATCTGCCTTCCCCGCTGGGTCCTTCAAAAAACTGAGACCCCTGCCGAAGTCCCCAGCCTGGGCTTGTTTAATGAGCAGTGAGCAGAAAACAATACACATCAGAGAGCCTGCCTGACTGCTGGGCTGTCACGTGCTGCTCCTGGGACACATCACCGCTGAGGGCAGAGGTCTGGCCTCTCTGGGCCGCAGTGTCCTGTCTGTGGGGGGTGCTGTGAGGAAGGAGTGGGGCGATTGGACTGTTGTCACCACTGCGGTGGAGTGGATACTACTGGCACTGTGGGCAGATGTCCAGGATGCTGCCAAACATCCTATAACACACAGGGTGGCCCCCACAACAAAGAACTATTTGGCCCAAGTGTCAATAGTGTCAAGATTGAGAAACACCACTTTAGCGGAAAGATGAATATTCCAGAATGTTCCGGGAATATAGACTGGACTCCTCTCACCTGCAGACTGCCTGGCTCTGTGACCCTGGGTGAGCCACTTGCCCTCTCTGTGCTGGCTCCCCCCACCTGGAAGCTAGGTCCCTCCCCACGCTTCATCCCTTGGGTGCTACCAGGGCAAACAATGCTGGCGCTCTTATAGGTATGAGGCTCAATAAATAGATTTTATTTCACTGCCTAAAAATCCAAAGGAGAAAATAAAAATCACCTCTGGCCAGAGGCTGAAAGAGCTGCCTCATTTCTTTCTGGAAATAATCTGCTCTTAAACCCTAGCCAGGCGACCAGGCTCTGAACATCTTGCCCTGCAAGGTCAAATTGGTTTGTACATGGCTGTGTCTCTTCTTCAAAGAGTTGGCAGTCCTGGCCCCCGGAGCGAGTCTTTCATGAGGCCCTTAGAACAATGAGGCAATTCAGCTGGTACCTGGACAGGTGATCTTGGAAGTGAGAGCATTCTTTCTTCTCAAAGGGGTCTGGAAAGGCTCCACTAGGCAGCTCCTCCTAACTTATCTGGCACTGTTCCCCTGGCTCGCTGGGTTGTTATCTGAAGAAAGGTCCTGGAAGCTCAAAGTCAATGTTGAGCCTCCCAGCCAACCCTCACATTTGCCAACCCAGTGTTCAAGGACTATAGGGGTCAACCCCCCAGGGAAAGGTCCTGAGTGAGAGGACTGTAGCTATAATGCACATAAGGACATTATTAGAGCTCCCAGGACATATATTTATAATTATCTTGTTCCTTTGGAGACACCCTGCTGATATGTGTCCATGTATAATTCACACATTGGGCAAGATCCTTGTGTTCTGTAGTGGCCAAAAGGATGAGTGGGGGAAGAGAAGTGATAAATTATTCACATATTTCTCCTTAACCCTGGAGCCAATTTTTGCCTGGGTTATGTCACCAATATATATAGCATCCCTATGGGGTGAAAAATACCAGCGTTCTTCCCAGGGTTTCTGTTTAAACTCTGTTGCAAATTCTAAATACCTACATTATTTATTGACTCTCAAATTTTCCCCCCACTGAACCTCAGTGTGTTGGAAATGATTGGGTGGGAGAAAGGGGAGTCCATTGGGGGCTAAGCAAGGACTCTGTGGCTGGGGTCAGGAGGCCTTGGTTTGAGTCTGGCTCTGTCACTTGCTGGCTGTGTGTCCTGAGGACACTTATGCAACCTCTCTGAGCCCCAGTTAGCTTATCTGGGAAACGGGCATAGAAGGGAGCCCTCATCCTAGTGCTGGTGTGAGTGAGGATGAGATGAAAGTCTCTGCACAGTCAGTTCCTGGGACCTAAGAGGAACAGAATGGAAGGAATTGGTACCGAGGAGTCTGTGTGTGATGGGACCAGGTAAGAAATGTAGAAAAAGATGTGATAATATCAGTCTTGAACATTTGGATGAGTTTCTGATGCAGAAAGGAAAGACAGAGCAGAAACCCTGGGGTCACATAGACCTGGTTTTAAATCCTGGCTCCACCCCTTCTGAGGTATGTGCCCTGGGTCATAGGATAGCTGCTCTGAGCCTCAGTTTCCTCAGCTGTGAAATGGGGATCCTGGCAGCACCCACTTCCTGGGGCCGCTGGGACTGGTCAGTGCAGAAATGCTTGTAACGTGTCTGATGTGGTAACAGCAATCGTTAAAATCTTTGAAGGTATTCTATCATTTAAGAATGACCACACAGGATTTAAAAAGAGCCTTTATTTTTGCCATAAACAAGCAGCCTTTATGACGTTTGTCATTGTCACATGGAATGCCGCAAACATGTCTACTGATGAGCTACAGGGTTCTTCTGGGTTCAGTGTGAGTCATTAATTTAAAATCCAAAGGTGATAAAAATAATAGGCTCTAGTTATCAGGATAATTCGGGTCAGTTTCAACCCAGCCAGCCCAGCCCAGTTCTAAGGCTGCTGTTGTCTCGGAATTTTATTGTATTGAAATTTTGTTGAAATGAATATGAGGGCTCATCCCTCTGGCCTTGGGAGTCCGGTGTGACTGTCACCTCCGGGTCAGCAGTTCAAACCAGAATGGGTACCCTGGTGCAGTCCTGGTATCATGAGCTTTGGGTCTTTTTAATAAAGGCAATTCACAAAAGGTGATTCCACTTAGATCCCTCTGCAAAACTTCTCATACAAATAAACTCACATCCTGCACAAAAAATTCTTGGTCTGACCATACATACCAACTGTTGATATTGAGGAAATGCTTATCATTAGAATAAGACCCAAGTAAGATATATATCCCCATTAAGGGAATGAGGAAAAGTGAGTGCTAAAGAGCCCAGAAAAAAAAAATTAAAGGCAGCTTGGAAGTGACTGCGGAGGCAACAAGAGTTCTGGGGTCTGGCAGACTTGAACTCGGACCTCTTAATTCTAACCACCAGACTTGGCATTCAGAAGACAATAGCTTTGGCGGGTCTCTCAAGGCTAGCATGAATGAAGTGAGGTGTGGAATAAACGAGGCACACAGTAGGCGATCTCACATGGAACCTACACTTCTGTGGGGGCCCCGTGCCTGAGTGCCCTCACTAGGCTCATCCAAACGCTCATGCGTGGGGCGGGACACCCGTCTATAACAAGGGGAGTACTGGCCCCGGCCTCACAGGACAGAGATTTGAAATGCATTCCTGAGAGGCATTTTATTTCTGTGGGCTGATGAATTGATTACCATGAATACTTTATGTCTCTCCCTGGGCTTGCCTAGACAACACGCCGTGCCTAGAACTTGACAGAAAAAATTGGATTCAGGATCCAAAGAGCCTGGGAGGTAGAACCAAGACCCCCAGACCTGCCCCAGGCTGGTCCCTCCCACCCTCTGCTCCAAGGGTCACAGGGCTTTGAAGTAATGAAAGGCCTGGGATCTTTCTGAAATAATAAATGGCATATATTTAGTTGGAGTCTTTAGTTTGAGTGGATCGATTCCAAATAGGCCTCTCCAGTGACCTGGGCTAATGTGGAGAGGGGCTGCTCACCAAGGAAAGGACATGGAAAGGAGATGATCGACTTAAACTCAAGAAGACCTTGAGGTTCCACAGGAGAAACCGAGGCCCTGAGAGGCTGACGTACCCCAGCTCACCCAGCAAGTCGAGGCTGGCCCACAACCCACAGATATGAAAGGCGTTACCCCTGGACTTCCTCTAGTCACTCATGTGTTCCTTCATCCCATGTAGGGAGGGAGGGGGAGGGGGAGGGGGAGGGGGAAGGGGATGGGGGGAGGAGGGGGAGGGGGAGGGAGAAGGGGATGGGGATGGGGGGGGAGGGGAGGGGAGGGGGAGGGGGAGAAGCACTAGGTCTGATTCCTTCTTCACTTGTGAGCCCTCTTTGGTCCCCATGTTTCCCTGTTCGTCTCTGCCCTACTGTTCCCCCCTCTCTGACTCTGCTCTTGGGGTCTGTTCCTCCAGGACACTGTCTGCTCTCTGTCCCCAAGTGACCCCTGATCGTCTCCTGTGCTCACAGCTCTGGATGGCGTGTTCGTCCCTTCCTGATTCCTCCCGTAACTTCTCTCCCTCCCAAACCCTGGGCTCCCAGTGGGCAGTACTGTCCACCTGCTTCACTGCTGAGCACGGGGCCTCAGCCAACGTTCTTCAGTCAATGCCAGGATGCTCAGATTTGGAGAGCCCTTTGAAACCCGGGCCTCTGACCCCATGGGGCTCCTCCGGCACAGGTGGTGGAGCCTGACAGGTGGGGATGCCTCTATACTGAGATCCCATTTTGGTTTCACAATAGAAACATTCAGCAGAAAAGGCAGTGTCTCCCCAGTGACTGACCGAGAGCATCTGGCAGGTGTGGCAGGTAGAACTTACCAGGGGCTGGAGGGCTCCTGAGTGTAGACTCAGCACCATTTCTGCCTGGTCCACACTCCACACCTTCCTTACCTCCTCTCGGCTCCGCCATGATGGCCGGTACCCACAGCGAGCTCCCAAGGACGCCTGTAATGCCACTTTCTGACCTGGAGAAGGTGGGAAGTCGGTGACCACAACCAGGGGTGGGTGATTTGGGGAATCGAGGTGTCACAGCTGGTGGCTGGCAGGGCCAGCATGAGAACCAGCCCTTCCAGGGTCCACAAATGACTTCAGTTCATCCTCCTCCAACAAACTGTGCCAGGGTGAGTTAGAGGGGCAACTTGAGGCATGGGAGACCAGGAGGGTCACATCCCGGAGCTAAGCATGTGCATCTGATAAGTACAGTAATCCTCAGAGTTACCCCTCAATACACGTGCATGCACACATGTATACACACCCATGCATGCACATGTGCACATAAAACACGTGTGTGCACACACACAACTGACTCAGGCCGGGCAGTGGCTGGCATACTTGCTGTCTAGACAGAGCTGGGAGCTGACTGGTCCCCCACTGTGGGAGGTGGCAGCTAGGGGCTGCAGACATGCACGCACCCGAGCATACACACAGACGCACGCACACACGTGCATGTGAGGATGGTGAGTGAAGCTTAATTAACATTCAGGGATGCTTGGAAGCTCTGATCACTACTGGGGGGAAATTGCAGGGCATTGAAAGACCAGACAGTCTCTCCTGCCATTCGGATCCCTAGCATTAAATCATCATTTATCTTGGAATTAAAGAAAAAGTGGCCCCCAGTGATCTTCTTCCTTCCTCTGTGGCTGATTCCACATGGGCTTTCTGGCAACTGATGTGACTTAATCACTTGTTTGTCCGCTCCTCATCTGAGAGCCTGGGTGCTCACCAAGTCCACCCCTTTGCAGTTAGCTACAAGGCCAGATGCTGGGGTCCAGATTCAGGGATGCAAGGGTCTTCCTCACAGCCCCCAGCGGCCATCTCAGACAGGCAGGAAGGCGGGGACATGTGTGGGACTGCTGGAGCCGGCGGCTGGTCCTTAAAATATTCCAGTCACATCGCCGGCGGTGAAGCCGTAACCCAGTGCATTGTAACCAAGGGAGAATTTCATTTTGTTTTTGAAATGCTGTTATTACACACTCAGGGAGCCCACAAAGGCACCTTGGCAGGACAGGTTCAAATAAATACCTGAACCCAAGTGCAGCAACATTTACTTAGCAAATGACATTTTAATGCCGTGAGTCAAATTTACATACTAATTAAAATTTCCCTTTAAAACAGGAAGACTTTTGGCCTCTCCGCCTACCCACAGTGACAAAGATTAAAAGATTTTTTATTACGTCCTGTCAAACGGAGCTCACTAGGAAAGGTTGGAGTGCGTCTGCCTTGTCCTCATTGCCTCCCCGGCCTCATTCAGCGCCTGGCCACCTGCGCCTTCTGCCAGCTGGACAGCAGGGCTCGGGTCTGCAGGGCTGGGGGTCCACGGGGCACACCTGCCTCCCGGCTACTGGGAGCCAGGGTCTCAGCAGTAAGGAGTTGAGGTGGGTGAAGGGGAGACAATGATCTGGCTCACCACCTCCAGGGAACATTGTTCCTGGTCTTCAGTGGTCCTGTCCTAACTATAAAAAAAATGCCATGGCCACCCTGGTAGGAAACACCTTGTTTCATTTTCCCAGGGAAGGTGGTACCTGGCGAGTGGAAGGAGGTGTGGCCAGATCCAATCATGCATCTTCTCCCTTTCATCCTGCTTCCTCCCCAAGGTTCTCTGAGTGGCAGCCCCTTCAGGACACTGGACAAGTAAGGGGGACCCAGACTGTCCCACTTCTACCTGAGACCATGCTGACCTTCCGTCAGCTTTGGCCCTCGACCAGGAACGCCTCCGTTCCGTCTGTTCTCCGCCGGCGGCTCTGCCCCGGCACGTATTGGCTCCACATTTGAACCCACGCTGCTGTTGCCTAACTTTTCACATGTCAGTGATTCCAGTGGGTGTGCGCGGTGTCTTTCAGGCTCTAATTAGCATTGCCCTCGTGCCCAATGAGGCGAGTCCCCTCTGATATGTGTATCAGCCACTGGAATGCCCTTGGTTGTGCTTTTTCAAGTTTTTGCCCATCTTCCTGTGGGCTCTCTCTCCCTTACTAAGTTGTAGGAGCTCTTCGTATGTTCTCTGTGTGCAAATCCCTTGTTGAATATCTGTTGTAACTATTTTATCCCTGTTACTCTGTGGCCTGCCTGTTACTCTCTGGTTGGTTCTTTTTTTTTTTTTTTTTTTTTACAGAGTCAGAGTGAGGGATAGACAGGGACAGACAGACAGGAACGGAGAGATGAGAAGCATCAGTCATCAGTTTTTCATTGCGACACCTTAGTTGTTCATTGATTGCTTTCTCATATGTGCCCTGACCATGGGCCTTCAGCAGACCGAGTAACCCCCTGCTTGAGCCAGCGGCCTTGGGTCCAAGCTGGTGAATTCTTGCTCAAACCAGATGAGCCCACGCTCAAGCTGGCGACCTCAGGGTCTCGAACCTGGGTCCTTCCGCATCCCAGTCTGACGCTCTATCCACTGCGCCACCACCTGGTCAGGCTATGGTTGGTTCCTTTTGCTGGATAGTTAGTTCTTAATCATAATCTAGTGCAACTTAAGCTTTTCCTTTTTGCATCCTGCTTAAGAACCCTTTGCCTGCCCCAAGGCGTAAAGATCATTTCCTATGTTTTCATCTTGACGTCTTATTCTTTCACTTTTACATTTAGAGTCGCAAACACTCTTAGACTAGCTTTCTGCATATGGTGTGAGGAAGGGGTCAGAAAAACCTGTCTGACTTGGACGAGCTGCAGACACGGTGGGCCTGGGCCAGACTGACGTGATTTACACAAGAGGGCCGTGGAGAAAAGGAAGGCTGTCTCCTGGGAGCCCCAACAAACCATGGCAGGGTTGGAAGCGGCGCAGGCAAGACATGGCTAAGTTAGGGCTAGAGGAGATGGTGGGACTGCTGGGTGGAACGAAGGGTCTGGGTAAGCAGCCCCGCTCGCCCTCTGGACCTCTGACCACATCAGCTCTGAAGCCCTGCTTGACTCACTAGCTCCCTGATCCCTCAGGGCACCCTGGCCTCCCCAGCATTGCTCTCTCCACTCCTCCTCCGTCCCAGGTGGGCTCTGCCTGGTCTGTATCCACCCCCCACCCCCACCCTCATTCTCTCCTGAGAAGCCAGTTCTCTCCTTCAGCCTAGCATTTGACGGCTGAGTCTCTTAGCTCCTCTGCAATCACTTTTCCTCTCTTTCTTGCTGGCACCAGCCCAGGTGCTGGCCCCCTTGCCCCGAAGGCAACAGCCATCACAGGGAGATGGAGCTCCTCCCCCCCCCCCCAGGTGACATCTGCCTGATCCCGGATGGGTTCCTGCCCTACCGACCAACAACATTGCCCAAAGACACTCTCCCAGGGACTCAGACTGAGAAAGGTCACCGGTGGAAGCCCTGTGGAAGCCATTGGCAAGGTGTTGCGTGCTGAGACTGTGCAGCTGGCCCACGCAGTGGCTACACCAGGGGTCCCCAAACTTTTTATGCAGGGGGCCAGTTCACTGTCTCTCAGACCATTGAAGGGCCGGACTATAAAAAAAACTATGAACAAATCCCTATGCACACTACACATATGTTATTTTAAAGTAAAAAAAAAAAACACAAAATGGGAACAAATACAATATTTAAAATAAAGAACAAGTAAATTTAAATCATCAAACTGACCAGTATTTCAATGGGAACTATGCTCTTTTCACTGACCACCAAGGAAAGAAGTGCCCCTTCAGGAAGTGCAGTGGGGGCCGGATAAATGGCCTCAGGGGGCCGCATGTGGCCCGCGGGCCGTAGTTTGGGGACCCCTGGGCTACACTGTGCGTCTTCACAGAAGGAGGCGTAGGCTGGTGCTTTTCCACCTGCAAGCAAGACCCTCAGCTGACTTTAGAGGAGGAGCCACTTCTGTTTGGCCAAGGGACCCATCACAGCAATAGATGACCAGAACCGGTATCCTCTGCTTTGGCAAACAACGCTTTCTGTCCTTAAACTAATTCCACATCCGTCCCCATTCGCTCTTACCTCCAGTGTCTTCCCATGAAAGGTGAGCTCCAGGCTGTGACTCTGAGAGAAAATGGCAGGTTTTCTGGTCTCAGAGCACTCTCCCCGCCACCCCCCCCCACCCCCAACACACACATTCCAAAATGCTCCATTCCTTCTGAACATAGGTATTTCTTTTTTGATTGATGTTCTTAAATATATAGGTCTTGCTTTAGGAATTAGAATTTTCCAGCAGTCACATGGATAATGAGAACCAGATGAGGGTCTGTTTTGGAAAAATAAAAGACCACAAGGAAAGTCTCTCCAAACTCAAAACCGAAAGAAAAATTCCTCCTCATAAGTCAGAAACCTATATGCTGTTTGCTTGTTTGTTTTTACTTAGAGGAGCATTTCTGAGGAGCAAGCACTCTCCCGGGAAGATTTGCAAATGTGGTGAGTAGGGGCAGAGGTGCCACTATATGAATTTCTAAAAGTATTGTCTTCTCTGCCAAAGCCGAGGAGCCCCTGTTCTGCTGGTCCATTACTGCACAACATACTACCCCAAACATCGTGGCTTCAAACAGCAGTTTATCATTATTATTTATCAGGGTTCTGTGGGTCAGGTGGACAAGTCACAGCAGTGACTCACACAGCTGGGACCTCAGCTGGGTGACTCAAATGGCTGAGGGCTGCCCAGGCCTCTCTCCCATGCTCCGTCTAGGTGGCTCTTCATGTGGATAGCTTGGGCTTCCTCCCAGCATGACAGCTCAGAGGCTACCTGACTCTTACATGGTGGCTCCACAAACAGTGATGCAGGGGCTGGCAGTCCTCTTAAAGTTCAGGTCTGTAGCTAACAGAGCATGTCTTTCTCACCCCCTCATTGGTCACATCAGTCAGAGAAGTCTAAATTCAAGAAGAGGCAACAAGGTCTTTACCTCTTGGTGGAAAAATTATCAAAAAATTTGTAGCCATTTTTAATCCCCTGAACCTCACAGTACCTGTGAACTTGAAGGACAGAAATTACAGGTGACAAGAATCAAATCGAAAATAAATAGGATGCTCAGGGTGGTCACAAAGAAATGAATAGAAATGCAGCATATTGCCTTTAGAGTTCCCAAGGGGAATAAGAGCCTCTCATCCAAACATTCATTTACTTCTCACCCATTAGTTCAATAAAGGGAAGAGCTACTATGTGTAAAGCACTATTCTAGGTGCGAGAGATACAGCAATAAACAAGTCAGACAAAGTCTTGCTATCGTGAAACTCACAATTTTCAGGAGGGGAAGGCATTAGACACATAATCACAAAAATATTTAACTGTCAAAAGGCAACATCATGGAATTATAAAACCATGTATTGGGGGCTTGACCCAAGCAGAAAGTCTGGAGAGGTTCCTTTTGAAGAAAGGCTATTTAAGATAGACATAAAAGGCACGCTGGAATTTTCTGGGTGAGGGGAGGAGGGAGTGAGAAGGCACTCCTGGCAGAGGGAACCACTCGTGTAGAGGCTCAGAAGCAGGAGGAGAGAGAGAAGACCCGGTGACTGGACCTCAGAGGGCAAGAGGGGAACGAAATGGACTGGACGTGTCCAGGGCTTGATCGTGCAGGTGGGGAGGACTTTGCTCCGTCACAATGAAAGTGGCAAACTCTCAGGAGGCTTTCAGTGAGCTTTCTACGCTCACCCTGGAGGCTCCCAGAGAAAGCCAGGAGACCGGGAGGAGTTGGCTGCAGCTGTCCAGGTGAGAGGGGCAGGGCTTGTCCCAGGCAGGTGGGCTGGAAACGGAGCACATCCGGGAGGTTGAACTGACCGTCCTTGGTCGTGACACGCGGCCTGGTCATGAGAGGTTACCAGTTAATATTCAGGAAGAAGTAAACCAGTGCATGATGGGTTGACATCAGAAACAAGAGGGAGGCTTTAAGGTGGACTCCCAGGTGTGGGGTTTGAGCCTGAGTGGGTTTTGGATCTGTGAGTGGAACAGCTTGGCGAGAGAGAGGAAACAGGTAAGCTCCATCTCAGAGCCGATGAGTTTCTGGTGTCTGCGGAGCAGCTGCTGCTTCTTCCCAGGATGAGGGTCTCTCGGGGAACTGGAGGGTTACTGGTGCTTTGTTTCTGGGCATCGCCTCTGGGACAGAGCCAGTCCCCTCCTCTGAGCTAGGTGCATGCAAGAAGCTGGCTCCCCTCAGGAGGTGAGCTCTGTCCTAAGAATGTACAGCGGAGGGAAGACCGGGGCTTTGATGTCCCCCGGAGGGAGCTGAGACCACAGCCCGCGTGTCTGATGATGCAGCCCGCGTGTCTGATGACGCTGGTCTCAACAGGGAGCACACCCAGCCCTGGGCCTCCAGCCTTAACGATACCCAAGACTGTTTACAGTGAGTAATTATAGCCATTAATTAATTGACTGTGGGAGGTCACACTTCTCCCCCAGCCATCTCTCTGACACTATAACCCACCGTCCTGCTGTGGCTGGGTTAAGGCTTTATTCTATCACCAGGAAATACTAATTTCTGTGGCTCTTCTAGAAGGACAAGAAGCACAGTAATAAACAAACAAATAAGAAGAAACATGCACACAAAACAAAAACAAACTCCAATTCATTGTTTGAATTGGTATTCTGCATGTAAGAAACGGTTTCAGCACTCCATACGATTGCCCTCCTCCCCCTCCCTCCCTTCCTGCCCAGCCAGTCTGTTCCTCTACGTCTCTCTCTCTCTATAATGGTTCATGAGGCTTAGTCTTATTGTTAATGTCCATCTAGTCACTCTTTTTCCATACATATCAAAAACGGCATGTGAGCCTAGTGTTCTCGTCTGAGAAGCAGGAGGACAGTAGTACTCACCTCATAGGTTTGTCATGAAAGTTAAATGAATGTAAAATGGACCCTGGCCGCTTGGCTCAGTGGGAGAGTGTCAGCCCGGCGTGTGGATGTCTTGGGTTTGATTCCCGGTCAGGGTACACAGAAGAAGCAACCATCTGCTTTTCTCTCCCTCCCTCTCCCCGTTCTCTTCCTCTTCCCCTCCCACAGCCAGTAGCTCGATTGGTTTCAGCATCAGCTCCGGATGCTGAGGATGGCTTGTTCGGTCCTAGTGTCGGCCTCAGGTGCTAAAAATAGCTTGATTGATTGAAGTATCGGCCCTAGACAGGGGTTGCCAGGTGGATCCCGGTTGGGGTGCCTGCAGGAGTCTGTCTCTCTATCTCCCTTCCTCTCACTTACAAAAAAAAAAAAAAAAAGAGAAAAGAATGTAAAATGTTCGTCTGGATTTCTGGTGTGTGGAAGTCCTCCATACATGCAGTGACCTTGTCTAAGGCGCACTGTCTCCTGGGTCCTGCACGGGAATGAACACACTCTAACTTGGGTCTGAATTTGATGCATTCACAATCAAGGGGTCTAGAGATGCACAGTGTGCTCAGGGCCTCATGGAAGAGATGAGTTCAAAGGTGCTCTTCCGCTCCCGGCTTCTCTCCATTGGCCATGTGACCTGTGCAGAGGAGCGAGTGCTCGCTCACCTCCTATGAGAAGAAGAGCTTGCGCAGGTGTGAGGTGTGAGGAGACCATGCTGGTGATGGGCGGGGGATGCAGGCTGAGGCCGGCCCCGCTCACTCTGGGCTTGCTCTGCTGTGTCAGCACCAGCTATGCAGAGCCTCTGCGTGGGCAGCGCCCAGTCTGGAACCCAGCACAGGGCATGGGCAGTGCAGGGGGAGTGTTCTGACCGCCTTCGTGGAGCCCTCCCCCGAAAACCCTGGGGGTGGCCCGCCTCTCTCTCTCTGCTCCCCCTGTGTGCCAGGCTCCTCTTTTCCATAACTCAGCTGCTCTGTGCTCTCTGCTGATGCGCCTGTTTCCCCAACGGGATTTTGAGCTCCTCCGAGGGGCACCGCATCTTTGTCGCCTTGGGTTCTGTGGCCGGCGTCATGGCCGGCCCCTGAGGCTGGTGAGCAAATGCAGACAGAGAAGGCAGTCCCATTGCCAGTCTGGAAAAGGGAGTTGGCTCCTGCAGGACCTGCTGGTTTGGAAGTGGGACCCCAGGCCTGTATGTGTCATGGGTAGACCTTGAGCCTTGAATGCCTAGCAAGGTTGAGTCTTCAATAAATAAAATCAAGGGGTGGGAGGGAAGACAAGGAAATTGTAAAATCAATAGGCAACTGACATCAAAATTTACTGTACTCTCTGACATATGGGGAAACCAGAGTCTGGTTCTGAAAACATTATCATTTCAAAAGCGCTGGCATCCCATCCTGGGGGAAGAGAGGAATTTTTCTCTATGTTAGTTCATCGAACAATTGCTATAATTTCAGTCTTTCGCAGCATAGACGGTGACTCCTTCCTGACACCCTCGTGGCTGGAACTGTCTCAGGGCTGCTTCCAGAAGCCAGAAACAGAGTCAGGAAACTGCTCCCCACCTTGCCTGTCGGCACCCAAAAACCTGCCTGGGAGTTGCTTTCGCATCTACAAGTCAGGAGAGACGCAGCTGCTGATTTCAAGCAGGATTCCTCCTAAAGGAAGACACAGAGAACCGGGGCCAGGTGAGGAGGGGCGTGTGGATCCCACGGCCCAGGCAGTTTCCACACCTGGGCGTTCTGGGAGAAGCTAGTTTGGGGGTGAGTGTCTCTGGTAAGGGGGTTACTAGCCATTTTGCTCTCAGGACTAATTCACTGGAGCTGATTGAGATGCCTGAGGACTCCCAACCTGTCTTTCCAGATGTATGTGGGTGTAGTCATCAAATCAAATCATGTTCCATGTTCGACTGGAGACTCATCTGTCATTGATTTTGTGGAGTGTCTGCTCTGCTGAATCACAAGAAATGCCGCGGAGAACAGAGATGAGGAAGCCCCTGCACCCTGACCTTCCCTGTCCGCATCTCGGCTTCTGTCATTCTCAGTCTGAATTCCCTCTCTCCTACCCCAATCCCCACTGTTTTAAAGGCTCCTCTTTGCCCCTCAGTGATACCTCCTCCATGAAGATAATTTAGGTTCCCTATGTCGATCAGAATTCTCTCTGTTGCAAGGGACCAAAAAACCAACTCAATTTGGTTTAAACAAAATAGCGCAGTTTATTGGCTCACACAGCCGAAGAATCCAGGGGGAGACCTTCAGGTGCAGTTCAGTACAGGAGCTCATGAATGCCGTTTGCGCATGATCTTTTTCTCAGCTTTTTGTGGAGCCACGCCACAGCACAGGGGCACGCAAGCACAAACTGTGGGGCTTCCACCCTAGGGCTCCAAGCACGAGGGAACTTCTGCCTCCCAGTGTCTGGGTATGAAATCTCAGGAAAGGACTCGGATTGAGTCTGGCTTGGGCCTGGAGTCAGAGGTTCTGATTGGTAGTGTTGTGCCGCACCCCCAGGAAATAGGGAAGAGTGGTTCCCCGAAGAAAGAGAGGCAGGTTACTGCAAAGCCGACATATGGAGATGGGGAGAATGTTGGGGTACCACTGCCCCACATCCAGGCCCCCATTACCAGAACCGATCACTCCTTGTCTGTAGGATCCTTAGCCTGGTGGGGGAGGGGGTCTATCTTATGTCACGATCTGTAGGCTTGCTTCACCCCCCCCCCCCCCACTGGACCCAGCACTCCCTGAGCCGGGGCAGTCTTGTGTTTATCTGTACTGGCACCAAGTGGGCCCTTGGCAGCCTTTGGGTGTGTGTGTGGGGGGGGGAAGCCTGGGAGAACTTTTCACCAGCAGCAGTGAGTGAGAACCACAGCCTCCTCTCCTGAGATTTCAGGGCTGGTCCCGCAGACCTAGCGCGAGAGGCTGTGTGGTCTGGGAAGCGGCAGACCAGGCAGCCCCTGGTGTCCTGGCATCCCGGGCTCTCAGGAGCTCTCTGACTTCCCTTACATATCTCCCCCTTTTCACCCCAGAGTCACAGTGACAAAGATTCTCCTTTTCACCAGACTCGAGTCAAGCTCCCCTGAGCCCTCCGCTTGACGAAGCGGACCCTGGGCCCCACCCTATCTTTGCAAAACTCTGCTAAGATCTCACCGGGTCAGTTTAGAAGGAACCCGCCCTCCAGGGATGATTACCTTGGTACCTGATCAGGTTCCTCATCCTCCGCATCCTTCAGGTGATGTCTCCTCAGCTTGGCTGCCTTCAGTGAGAATCCTGTGGGCTCCTTTTACCCTGGTGCTCCCTCTTAGTGATTTCCATCTTCTGACCCTACCCTGCTCCTTGGCTATAACCTCACTTCCCTTGAATGGCTGGCACTGAGTCCCGTTCTGCAGTGAGGTCTTTTCCCCTGTCTTCCAGCTGTTCCTGAGTAAAATCTCTTTTCACCACTTTACTGTCCGACTCTGGGCTTCTGTAACAGTCTCTTGGACTCTTGAAGGTTTTAATATTGTTGGGAGCCCGAAATAGAAATGTGTCGCTTCATGCACGGAGTTTCTGTTCCTATCCTTTGGAGAAGAGTGTCGTGGCCGACCCTGCCCCGAGGACACAAGGAAGGACCCTCTCGTTTTTCTCTTCCATTGAATTGGGTGCAGCGATGTCAGGAGAGACCTGTGCCGTCACCATGGCAGACACGGGAGGAGGGAAGCTGCTCTCTTCTCAAAGCCTGGCAGAGCTGTACACAGGATGCTCTGTGGTTCTCAGAGGAGAGGCCCCCCCAGCAGCATTTCATTGTCAAGCGGATGCCTCGGCCCTGCCTGCTAAGTCTGCTACAGTGGGGACGTTAACTTACTCTAGCAAACGTGTGCCCACAGTGCCTTGATTCAAAGGCACCAACATCCTGTTTGGGCCCACACCCAAAGGAGACCTGAACCGAGGGAGGGGCCGCCTTGTCTGCACAGCTGGCTACTTACAAGCAGACAAGGACGCCGGTCTTGCAGTCAGGTCGAGAAGCTTCGGCCCTGGCTGGTTAGCTTAGGCGGTTAAGAGCGTCGTCCTGAAACAACAAGGTTGTGGGTTCAATCCCTGGTTGGGGAGCACACAGGAGGCAACCAAAATATGCACAGCTGAGTGGAACAACACACGCTTCCCTTTCCTCTCCTCTTTTTCTCTCCCTTCCTTTCTCTGTCTTTCTAAAAACCAATAAAAATTAAGCCCCGGCTGGATAGCTCAGTGGGTTGGAGCGTTGTCCCAGAGCATGGAGGTTGCCAGTTCGATTCCCTGGTCAGGGCACATATGGGAGCAGCTCGATGGTCCTGCCTCTCTCTCTCTCTCTCAAAAAAAGAGAAAATAGCAGCTTGACCAACAGAGGAGGATCCAGACCAGGGCCAGGGTGGGCCGAGGGAAGAAGCAGGAGGTCCTGCCCAGTGGGTCTTCCTAGCTTGCCAACCCCAAAACACACATCTTTCCCTCAGCAATGTGCATCAATCCTTGTCATCGGGGCTCATGATGGATGGACTTGCTCAGCCTTTCAGTTCTGCCAATCAAATCCCTGCCTGGAATGTGCTAGCCGAGCCAGATGGGCTCCTTTTTAAGGGTTAGTCAGTCTAGAGGCATCTCACCTGCTGTGATTAAGCAAAGGCAAAGCGAACTGCTATCCTCAGCTGGCTGTCCGGGGCCCCTCTCTAGAAGAGGCGGCAGCCAGCTGCCTGGGAAAGCCAGGACCGTCGCTACAAGCAGCAGACACAGCCAGTCCCCCGGGAAGAAGGATTCTGATTCTTTACCTTCACTGTAAACAAGGTGGCTGTTGTTTTTAACCAGGCATATTTGAAGGGCTCTTTAATGGGTCTGCATCCCCCACATACCTACAAACTGAGTGTGACAGCACGCCAGCTCCGGCAGAGCTTGATCCACGGAACCCCAAACAAATAATCATACCTGACGGCAATTTCACCAATAAACTCAGCGCAACATTTGCCGCCGGTGAAAGGCGGGACACACAAGGCCATCCCCAAAGTTGCCGTGGGTCAGGGGTGTGGGGACCCGCGGTTTGTCTCTGCCGGCTCGGGGGCGGTGGGGAGGAGGAGTGTCTATGAATTAAATGTGCAGAGACATTCAGCCTTTCATCCTACATCCAGACATCTCTCTGGGGGAGGAGCTGGTTTAAACATTTGTCCCAGAGCTGTGGGGAGGCCTGTGGGAAACCTTGCTTTCTTGCAAGTGGCTGTTGGCAAAGTGGAGTCCCAGAGTCCCAGGGACCCAGGGGTAAACCTCCTTGTGCTACAGAAAGTCGGTCTTGTCGTCCCTCTACTTAAGAGCCAAGTTGGAGAGGAAGGAATCCCACTGGTTTGACCATGTGCCCATCTCTTGCCCAGAAGACCTCCCCTCCCAGCTCCATCAGACCATGCCCACCGGGACTGCACCTCGGTCCTTGGATGCCAGCTGGGCACCACCCCTCCCAAGCCTGGTTCCCCCACTTCTCTTCCACAAGAGTTCCAGGAAACCCGTTTTCACCCACATTAAGCCAGAGTGGGTCTCTTGAGTCTTGCAACCCAAGAACCACAACTGCTATAATCACAAATCTCATTTTTCTCATCTGCAAAATGGGCGTAATAGCTTCCAATGATTACTGTTACTGATGCTTACAAGACCCTGTGGCAAATCCTAAATTGGAGGTTTTTTAAACATTTTGGGTTTAAGGCTCCTTTACCCTCTTAAAAATGATTGGGAATCCCAGAGCTTTATGAAGGTTGCACCTCTCAGTGTTCACTGTGTTGGAAGTTAGAACAAACACCTGTGCGACACAGGGATCACCAGCTCACAGTCCGTTAGCTGGCAGAGAAGAACGTCATACCCATCGTGGAGCTGTTGGAAACGCCACTGGGCCCTCCCGAGAAGATGAGGGCGAAAAGGACAAATGACGGCTCAGTATTATTAGGACAGTGGCTTTGACTTTGCAAACCCCCTAAAAAGGTCTTAGGAATGCTGCGGAGTCCCCAGACCACATGCTTTCAGAACTGCTGTGCTCAACCCACAACCACGTCTCCGCTCTGCTGTGTTCATTGTGCACCTTCCAAAATGCACAGCGTATTTAAGAGGTGCCTTCTCCGACCCAGGGCATCTCAAACTTTATTTTGTGCAAGTGTCTCCTAGAGAGTGGGAAGAACACATTGCTGGACCCCGCCGCCGGGGACCTGTCTTAGTCGGTGTGGCCGGGCCCGAGATCCAACATGGACCCCGCCGCCGGGGACCTGCCTTAGTCCGTGTGGCCGGGCCCGAGATCCAACATGGACCCCGCCGCCGGGGACCTGTCTTAGTCGGTGTGGCCGGGCCCGAGATCCAACATGGACCCCGCCGCCGGGGACCTGTCTTAGTCGGTGTGGCCGGGCCCGAGATCCAACATGGACCCCGCCGCCGGGGACCTGCCTTAGTCGGTGTGGCCGGGCCCGAGATCCAACATGGACCACGCTTTGAGCGGCACTGTCCTGACCCAGACACGCAGTCCATGAACAAACCAAACTGTAGTTCCAAACAGTTTTTAAATCAAATGACATCTGATTCTGAACTCCCGTCGCTCGTAGCTCAATGCAAGGGGTACAGGAGGCCTGTGGCCTTGCAGAGCCTGGTCAACACCTGGAGACACATGGCAGCCTTCATGGTGAGGACAGTTCCCCACTGGGGTTGGGCTGTAAGCCAGGCAGACACGTTGACCCCTCAGGCTCCTGGAGGTGCGTGGAGGGAGGTGGGTGAAGGGGCGAGGAGCTCTGTGAGGAGGCTCGTGGCCCAGGTAAGAACAAGTGGGAAGCAAGGTAAGTGGACCCCGAGGCCTGTTCTGCAGAGACCTACAGGGAGAATAGGCAGGGCTTGGTGATTCTCTGGGGCACAGTGGTCCAAGGAGCCACACCTGACCCTAGGGCAGCGGTTCTCAACCTGTGCGACCCACAGGTTGAGAACCGCTGCCCTGTGTTTTGGTTGTTCGACCCCGCCAGGGTCACGACCCACAGGTTGAGAACCGCTGCCCTAGGGGGTCTTTTTCTGCTGGAAGAGGAGCTCTAGAAAGACAAGGCTCTAGTTTTCTGGAATTCCTCATCCTAACTCAGTGCAGAGCAGACAAAGGGCTGTGGGCAGGGGGTCTAGAGAGAAGCCCGAGTGGCTCTGTTCATTTCCCACACCCAGCTCGACCTCGAGGCGGGTTCCATCTGCTTCATTTGACCCAGAGTCTGATGTGTCCCCCAAAAGGAGATGCAAAGTCTCTCCGCAAAGCCCCCGGGGGCCCGGGGACAGGAGTCCTGAGCCTGGACTGCACATTAAATACATATGCGTGAGGCCAGCAGCAATCAGCACAGAGACCGGAGCTCGCAGCCATATGGAGATGTGGTTGTGGAAAAAAAAATATTTATAAAATGGCTTTTCCAAATGTTTAATCTATAGCAGACGCATCTTGCGTTAATCTGTTTGGCTTGGCTTTCGCTGGGGGTGGGGGGACGCCTTTCATCACGCAGGCCTCCTGGAGCAGAGGAAGTGGGCACTGTTAAAAGATTCCTGTTTTTGTGACTCAAGTCAAAAAGGCAGATCTTGGGGGAGGACAACCTGGAGTGGGCGGGCAGGGCAGCGGGGGTGGGAGAGGCGAGGCCGGGAAGGGAAGGGAAAGACCCCCCCACATTCTCTGTGGCTCCCGTGGGTCACCCGCATGTTAATTTTCATCTCTGGATGCTGTGTGCTTCATTTCCCTGCTGGAATAATAAACCAAGGGCTGCGTTTCTTCCTGAAAAGCCATGCTGTTACATTGGTCACCACTGAAGAATGGGGCCCAGCACCAGCGGCACTTCTGTGATTTTTACAGAAGAGAAAAGAGTGAGAGTACTTGACAGCAGAGATGTTTCGCCTCTCCCTGCCCACCCTGGTAGTGTGCACACGGCACCCTGTTCCTCTCCTCAGTGTCGCTGACCAGGGTCACAGTTTTTTATACCTTTTTGTGTTATTCTTTGGTTCATGTCTACCTCCTTCACCAGTATAATCCAGCATTCACGTAGCCCTTACCGCATGCGGACCTTCCTCTAAGAACTTTATGTATTCACTCATTTTATCTTCAGAAAACTCTCTGAACTTGATACTATTATCGTTCCCATTTAACAGAGAAGAAAACTGAGGCACAGAGATGGTAAACAATTTCTCCAAGGTCACTCACTAGAGAGGGGAGGAGCTGATATTCAGGCCCAGACATTCTGTCTGTCTGTGTCTCTCCATCTGTCCATCTACCTGTCCACCCACCCACCCATCCATCCATCCATCCATCCATCCATCCAACCATCCATCCACCATCAGCTCCATAAGGATAGGAATCGTGCTGTTCTGCTCACTGCTCTAAGCCCATCTGCAAACGTCCGCAGGATTACAGGATGGATCCTGACCTGCTTTCTACAATTCTCCGCAGCAAAACCTTCTTGAAGCCAGCAGAGGACAAGGAGAAGAGAGCCGTGGCTGCCTTCACTTTCTAGTTCTTGTCAAAGTGGCCTCCCTCTCGACGTCTGCCTGGCATGATGAGTGCAGTGTCTATGCTGATGGCCTCTGATGGCCTTGAGGGGCTGGCTCCCAACTGGAGACAGGAAGAAGAGTCTCCGCTGAACTCTGCACCTTGGGGTCCCAAGGCGACAGAGAGGCTCCTCCGTCCCCTCCGGTCATGAATGACAGTGGCCATGCATAAGATGGAGACACCCAGCACGGTGTCCAAACCCACTAGACCAGTGCTCGGCAAACTCATTAGTCAACGGAGCCAAATATCAACAGTACAACGATTGAAATTACTTTTGAGAGCCAAATTTTTAAAACTTAAACTATATAGGTAGGTACATTCCTTCTTGAGGTGGAGCCTGCACGTGGGATTTTTGTGGAAGAGCCACACTCAAGGGGCCACAGAGCTGCATGTGGCTTGCCGACCACTGCACTAGGGGGATAGTTAGCTGACCACACACCCCAGTCTGCATGAACAAAGGCATTTTTTGGCTCTTCCAAGCACTTTCATTGCGACCAGATGGACACCTGGTTACCCCTGAAAGTGTCTGCTCTCGCCCTTAAATGAGTCTGAAGGAAGCGCCGGGGTTGGAGAGCCAGACAGACCCAGCTTCAAGCATATTTTAAGTCCCATGACTCTGACCCAGCTATTGAAGTTCCCAGAGCCGCATTTTATTTATCTGTAGAGTGAGGACGCCTGTGGCAGCTCATTCGTGGGGTCGTTACATGTACACGATCCTGCAGACTCTGTGCTCGGCACAGCCCCGGCCCTTGGGGGGTGGTCTGTAAGTGTTCGCGGTGGTTTTTATTAATGAGAACCCTCTCAGCCTCAGAACACTCGTTTTCTACCCCTTTCCCCCTTAAGAGCATCTCTTTCAGCCCCAGCTGAGACGGAAATGAGGAAATGAACCTGACATCCCCTTCTACACATCACCCTTCAGAAGGAAAGACCTCATCGAAATGTAATATTTTCCCCATTAATCATCCTCCCAGACAGCTCTCCCTTCTCCAATTCTCTTAAGCAAATAACAACCAACCGAAAAAAAAAAAAAAATCTTTTCTTCCAAGTTGAAGTGCAGATTTGTTTAATAAAAGCAAGGCATTGAAGCAGTTATCTCCTCTCATCTGGTTTTCCCTTTCATAATTCACAAAGGCTCGGTGCTCGCTCTCTCAGTCTCTCTCTCCCTCTCATTCCTTTCCCTGAGGCCACACGCACAGGCGGGACAGATAGTATCGCTGCGGGCCACAGTCGGTCGGGTTGCTGCTGCGCCCAGCTCCGAAGAGCCGCTCGGCCACTGGGCTGGCCCCCACCAGCCAGTGTTCCCTGGGTGCTTCCTTCCCAACTCTGGCTTCCCCAGCCACTTTGTTCTCAGCTTTTCCTTCCCCACTGACGTAGTGATGCAGCGAAACTCACAGAGGAATGGAGCCGAGCGGAGAGCGTGGCTCTGGAACCTCAGCGCAAGGTTCAACTCCTGGCTCAACCTTCTGAACAAATGGTTTGAGCTAGTCACTACCCTGCTCTGGGTCCAATTTGACGTGGTAAGAAGGGCATAATAAAATAGGCAGCCCGATGTTACTGAATGTCAAGAGCTGCCGTTGTTGAACAAATCAATTCAACAACTATTTACTGAATGCCTTCTGTGTGCTGGGACCCAGGGATCCAGCTGTGAACAGGACCCAACCGCAAGCCCGCTGGTACTTACAGCCTCGGGCCAGTCACAGAAGAGGTGCTTTCAAAATGGAGATTGCAGAGTATGGGGTCCCCAAGAGAATTCTCAGTATTTTTAAATTTAATTTATTGGGATGACACTGGTGTACCATTCCATAATACATCATCTGTACACAGCACTGTGTGTTCACCAGCCCAAGTCAAGTCTCCTTCCCTCACCGTTACCCCCCTTTCCTCTCCTCTACCTCCCCAACCCCTCCCCGCTTACAATCCTCATACTGCTGTCTGTGTCTATGAGCTTTTTATATTCTTTGCTTAATCCCTTCACATTTTCAGCCAGCTCCCAGCCTCCTTCCCCCTCTCAGACTCTTAGTTTCAATAATTCACTAGAAGGGACTCAGAACTCACTGAAATCTTTTATACTCCCAGTTATAGTTACAGGTTACGGATTAAAATCAGTGGAGAGAAGAGATGGAGGAGACAGAGCCTAGGAAAGTTCCAAGAGCCAAAGCTCCATTTCCCTGGAGTCATGGACAGCACTAATCTTTCCTGGCAATGACATGTCACAATGCACCCAGGGGACTGCCCACCAGGAACATCCCCTGAGCCTCAGTGTCCGGGGTTTTAATTGGGACTTGGTCATATAAACATGGTTGACTGCCTGTGTGGCTGCCCTTTGTCTCCAGCCCCTCTGAGGGTCAAGCTGATATCACAAGACCTAAGGCACCCACCCTAAATTATCTTGTCAGCACAGACTGTGTGGTGTGGTCCAGGATGCCCAGCTAAACAAAGACACTCTATCAGGCAGGACAAAGGCAAGAAGAGCCCAGGGCAAAGCCTAACCTCACTTTGGGCAATGTTAATCCTTTACTGCCCAGAAGTTTCAGTTATGAAGTCTCTCAAGATGCGAACAGCGCCTGGCCAAGCGGTGGCTCAGTGAATAGAGCGTCGGACTGGGATGCGAAGGACCCAGGTTCGAGACCCCGAGGTCGCCAGCTTGAGCGCGGGCTCATCTGGTTTGAGCAAAGCTCACCAGCTTGGACCCAAGGTCACTGGCTCGAGCAAGGGGTTACTCGGTCTGCTGAAGGCCCGTGGTCAAGGCACATATGAGAAAGCAATCAATGAACAACTAAGGTTTCGCAACGCACAACAAAAAACTAATGATTGATGCTTCTCATCTCTCCGTTCCTGTCTGTCTGTCCCTGTCTATCCCTCTCATTCTCTCTCTGTGTCTGTAAAAAAAAAAAAAAAAAAAAAGATGCAAACAGCAATCTGCTTCCCCCTTCCCCCTTCCAGCCAGGGCAGTGATGCTCACATAGCTGTGTGCAGCTCTCCACCCAAACATGTCCACTGCAGAAAAGGGAAAAAGAAAGACACCAAACTGATGCTCAGTAAAAGGGGACATTTAAGTGGAGCTGGGCCCTTCCATTCTGTGGCACACCGAGCTGCAGAGAAAGTGACGGCGCACTGCCCTGTGCATGGACGCAGACAGAGGCTACGGCCATCTGTTGATGAGAAGGTCAGTTGTCAAACACATGATG
The DNA here is from genome assembly GCF_036850995.1 of Saccopteryx leptura. NCBI lineage: Eukaryota > Metazoa > Chordata > Mammalia > Chiroptera > Emballonuridae > Saccopteryx > Saccopteryx leptura. The sequence goes on along the minus strand of NC_089507.1, from coordinate 196,169,615 downwards.
TTGAGTGGCTGTGTGGCCCTGAGCAACTGATTTAATATCTTGACCTCCTCAATATCCTTGTCACTATAATGGGGCAGTGCTCTGCTCTCCCCCAGACTTGCTGTGAGGAGTAAATGAAGCGGTGTGGAGGGTTTCGTCCATCCTACGGGCTGCACTGGACAGACAGCTCTGAGCTCCTCGCTACAGCTGCATTCTCCCGTCCCCAGAGCAAGTCTCTCAGAGCAGAAGCGGGCTGCTGATGGCTCTTCTGCATGACACGTGTTGCCAGGCAGGTGCCTTGACCACTCGAACATTAATTAGTTAGTTCTTTGATTGACAAATACATTGAATCATTCATTAAGTCATTTATCTACAATGAGGCCCCATGCTGGGTGCTAGAGATTTGGAGTAATGAAGCCAAGTGAGGTCTTTATCTTCAAAGAGTTACCAAGCTAGAAGACAGATGGCGAACTGACCTCAGAGACAGGGGTACACTTGCCCAAGCTCACACAGCATGCCCTGAATGCCCTGCTCCCAAACAAGATCGACTCTGAAATAAAACCTGAATGCTGCTGAGTTGCTGGTTGGGCTAAGTGGATGGGGACAGGGAAAGGCTTTCTTGGTCAGACAGCTGCATGTGAAGGGGCCTAGAGGTTTGACAATGAAAGAGGATCAGAATTTCAAGGACAAGAAAGAGGTCTAGTGTGGCCAGAGTAGAAAGTCCATGAGAGAGTGAGTGGGGAGAAGAAAGACTGGGGCAGTTGGCAGGGGCAGGGGGGCAGGGCTCATGGGCCAAGGTAAAGAGGAGATTTTATCCTGAAGGCAATGGGGAGTCATGAGGGTTTAATATAGGGTGGCATGTAAGAGCTGTTAGATGCTCCAAAGGATACTAAGAGAGGAAGCAGGAAGGCTGGTGGGAAGGCTCTGTGGTCAGTGCTCACCCAGATCTCCTTCCCAGCCCTTTGCAAACTCTACCTGCAGTGTTGTCTGCTAACGAAGGGCTATGCTGGGCCAGCTTCTCCTGGCATGTGATAGCTGTTTGTTAAATATCCAGGTCCTTTGTGAGCCAGCTGTTACATTGGTAGCTTTGCAACTGGCCATCAAGGGAATATTTTACATTACAGAAATTGGCAACATCTATAGTTCAGGACTCTCCTTTTCCCAACCCTAGAGAACTGGTTTCCCAGCACACCACTGCTTCTAAGACCATGGCCCCCTACTCTGGAAAAAGTGTCCTTAATTAGGGGAAGCATCCCTACCCCCCCTCCAAGGGTGTCCCCCAGTCCATGACTGACTGACAAGGGAGTTTGAAGGCCCTTGCCCTCACACTGGATGTGGAGCCAGCTGTGTGGCAGAATTCACACTCCAGGGCTCCCCACCCCCGGATGTGTGAAGCTGGACTCTGAGCAAGATCGCAAGGTCACATCCTTGCCTGCCCCTTCCCTGCCCTGGCTGCCTTCCTAACATCAATCTCCTGAGAGCCCTCCCTCTGTGGGTGAGGCTCTGCGTCTCAGGCTTTGCTTCCAGGGTGCCTGGCCTAAGAGCTCACCTCCCGTGGTGTCCTCATCATCAAGCTTCGAGCTCACTCCAACCACAAGTGGGGACCAGTGGGACCAAGAAGGTATCTCTGCCGAGGACGGGAAAGAACCAGCGCCAGCGACTGTCAGGGTCAGCGCTCCGCAGACACGGAGGACAAGCTACTCCTCTGTGTTCTAGATCACAATGTTCAACGATGAATCGTAGATATATAGGTCACACCACAGAGTTGCATCTTATTGGTCACATCGCACAATGAGATTGTGTCTGATTGGTTAATTCCTGGTAATAGATATCCTTAAATACAAGTATAGGCACCTGATTTTTTTTTAAAAATTTCACTTTGGAGCAAAACAGTAGATCATTCTTAATATTATTATTTTTTGGAAATCCATACAGATGATACCTATTTTTTTTTTTTTTTTGTCAGATCAGTAAAAATTAGAATATATTTTTTGGTGTGCCACAGAATTTTAATGATTAGTTTACGTGTGCCATGAGACAAAAAGGTTAAAAATCGCTGCTCTCGATCGTCTTTCAGATGACAAAGTCCACTCGCAACCCTGCTCCCGAGCGCTTAGAAACAGAGTGAAATTCAGTTTTAAATAACAAGCCTTCAGTTGTTGGGGTGAGATCACTGTGGAACCACAGTGTCAGTCCCATGGAATGCTTCCTCCCCCCACCCCTTTCAGGCGACCCCCTAGGTGGAGGGCTGCCTGCCCCAGCGGGTCACCAAAGAGAGGGCAATTAATTTTTACAGTCACCACATGCTAGAGTGAGGTCACTCTTGGTGCTTTATTTTCATCTGTTTTAAAGATTCTGGAGAACCCCGCCTCCCCAGCGGGCTCGGATCCCCGGGTTGGTGCGAAAGCATCTTCTGCTGGGTGGGCTCCTCAGAGCTCCCCAGTGGGTGCCTGGAGGTGACAGCCAAGGCTGTCCCAAGGTGCTGTGTGGTCATGGCCAAGACCCTTCTCCTCTCCCGGCCTCTGTTTTCTCATGCAACCAAATGCAAAGCTTCCATGAGGTTAGCGTGTCCCCAACTTTCGTCGTTCCCCAGTCACCACTGTGATGTGGGCCCTGGCTGCCCCTGTGCTCTGATGCAGTCGCTCTTTGCTTTTTTCCTGCAAATCACTTCCCACTCTAAATAAACTATAATTAACTTAAAAGGAACCTTGGGCTCACCATCAGAAATGGAAATTAGTGTTCCTTGCCATTATTAATAGAAGGTAGCTACAGAAACAAACATTTTTTTAAATTATTATCTCTAAATAATCATTTCTTTACTATTTGGAATTATGGAGAAATAATTATTTCTCAACTAGTATTACCCACACCTCGCCAGATGCTGCCACCTGTGAAGACTGACAGCCTGGGCCTCTCTCTTTGTTCACAAAGGAGGTTAGAAATGTCGGGAGCTGCTAAAAGACTCGGAGTGCCAGACTAAGAGTTTCCCCTTGATCTCCCCAGAGGGACGGAAAGGGGGTGATTTTCACACTGTATGAATCACTTATTTAATGTCACATGCTTGCTCCACCAAAGTCACCTCACCCTCGACCAGGGGCCCAGTGCCATGAAAAACACTGGGTTAGTTCTTCCCTAAAAATTCTAATTTTGCATAACCACTCAGAGCTCCAGAATGCTTCCAGAGCCTCCTTCTGAGCTAGCCCAGCACCTGGCTGGGTCGTGTCCGGAGAGCGTGTCACAAAGGCCGATTCCTGGACCCACAGAGTCAGAATCTCTAGATTGGGGGCCCCGGGATGTGCCCTTTTAACAAAGGTCCTCATGCTGAGAGTTCGAGGAGCTCAGATTAGAGAAGGAGCACGGGGTACTTGCCAGGAGGCTGACAGAGCAGACCCAGCCCTGAACGGGTGACCAGAAAGTGAAGTCTAAAATGCAAGGACCCATCTGGGTTAGACTCAAACACGTGTGATTAAAAGATTGTCTTCAGGGTGGAGGTAGGGACACCTGTGTATTTTTCCAAAAAAACTCAGCAAATCCTTCTGGCTCTGTCCTCAGAACAGCCTTGAATCAACCCACCGTAAACACGCACCCCAGAGAGACATTCTGGGTTGAATTTTATTGACGTCAAGCAGTGAGCATTTGTTGTGTCCCCGGGAAGGCTGAGGTCTGTGCCAGGTGGATACGGGGTTACTGGAATGTTTGAGGAAGAAATAGCTCTTCCAACTAAGGAGTGGAAGCCCAGAACCCACGAACCCGGCTGGTTGGCGTCCCGGTCTCTGTGTCCTTGTCCCACCATGAAAACATCTCCCACTTGGAGCGCTCGGCTCTGCCCGCTCCGCCAACATAAACTTGGACATGGGCCTCGCATTCCTGCGTGCTTGTCGGCCTCCCAGCAGGTCTGCTCAATGTCTGTTTTATAACCAAGATGTTTCTTCTGGCTGCGGAGTCTGTGAACACAGGGCACTGTGCAGCCCCGCTTCACGGTTTTCCGTCCGCTTTCGTGCGAGGACTGGCATTTTGAGAGAAAAGTCAAGGTCGGGGGCTTGGCTACAGGCTCACTCTTTGAAACTCAGATGAACTCAAAGCAAAGGCAAAGATGCTCGTGTATCTTGAGGGCTGCTTGCCCTGCTCATCTGTAACAAGACCGTAATCACTATCCCTTTCTCCTAAGGTGACTTGGAGAATGGAATGGGATCGTGTCTGCAAAGCACGGAGCACAATATATTACAGAAGCTATTCTGGGCTGCCTACTGTCTACCCCAAATGCCTGTCTACTCGGAACCTCAGAATGTGACCCCTTATCTTCAGATAGGGTCTTTGCAGATGGGAGTTGTTAAGTTGAGGTCATACTGGATTAGGGTGGGCCCCAAATCCGGTGACTGGTGCTTAGAAGAGTAGAGGACACAGAGACAGAAGGACACAGGTCCCTAGGAGGCAAAGTCTCCTCCCTGCTCGTCCCCAGTTCTGTGCCAATTGACATCATCCAGGAACTGTTCAGATATATAGGCCCTTACATCAAGCCTTGGAGGGGAAATACTTTGACATCTCTGGGCAAGGTTTTCAGTTCTCTGAAAGGAAGGAAGAAAGGAAGGGAAGAAGGGAAAAAGGGAGAGAGAGAGAGAGGGAGAAAACAGTTTGAAAAAGAAAAAGGAAAACCTCTATGTAAAGTCAATTTTTATTTGATTGTAGAAGTAGCAAAGTTTGCTATAAAAAAGTTTAAATGTAAGGGGATCTGTTGGTCCTCAGCTTCCGGTGAACAGAGAATATCCCAGGGAGATGATCAAAGCTGCCAATTTTGTGGGTGCCTTACTGTCCTCGGGCAATTGGGGGCACTTGACCTGTGATGTGCACTTTGAGAAATGCTGATAGACGAAGTCAATATGTGACCCTCCTTCTCAATCAGAGGGATTTTGCCAGGAGAGAACTTTTGCCAAGAAAAGGCAATCTCTGGCAAAATGGCGTAGCCCCTGCAGAAAGGGCCATGCCTGCAGGAGCCTTTGAGCTCAACATAATCGCCTTTCTTTCCTCTTCTAGAAGGCTCAGAAATTCCGCTTGGAGACAGGACCCAGAGTGGAGTCAGATCCACTTCAAGTCCCTCACAGGGCTCTCTGATTTGTTCGGTGCCTTGGAACTGGCATCAGAACTTACTGAAGACCATGTTACTGCCCCAAGCTATTGACAAGTCCCAGGAGGACAACAGCATTGAAAAAATGTAGTGACAATCTGCAGGCTGGAGATCACTGAAAGTTTCCACAACCTTTGCTGTTGTCACTTAAAACTGACCTGTTTTAGGGATCTCTGACCTGAAATTCGATTTTCATTCTTAGTCATATAAATGGAAATTCGTGCCCTGGCCGGTTGGCTCAGCGGAAGAGCGTCGGCCTGGCGTGTGGGGGACCCGGGTTCAATTCCCAGCCAGGGCACATAGGAGAAGCGCCCATTTGCTTCTCCACCCCCACCCCCTCCTTCCTCTCTGTCTCTCTCTTCCCCTCCCGCAGCCAAGGCTCCATTGGAGCAAAGATGGCCCGGGCGCTGGGGATGGCTCCTTGGCCTCTGCTCCAGGCGCTAGAGTGGCTCTGGTCTTGGCAGAGCGACGCCCCGGAGGGGCAGAGCATCGCCCCCTGGTGGGCAGAGCGTCGCCCCTGGTGGGTGTGCCGGGTGGATCCCGGTCGGGCGCATGCGGGAGTCTGTTTGACTGTCTCTCCCCGTTTCCAGTTTCAGAAAAATACAAAATAAATAAATAAATAAATAAATAAACAAATAAATAAATAAATGGAAATTCGTCACATTGTCAGCCCTGAATATTCATTCATCCTTCAAGAACGTTGTTATTATCCCCAATGCAGATGATCATTCTATTTGGTCCCTAAATGAACAGGTCATCCCAGGGGGTCTTTTCAGCTAAGAAATGTTGGATCATATATCATGAGGTCAGTACAGCCCAGGCACATTTTAGGAAGGTTAGGAAAACTCCACCTAAACATTTCAGTAGGGAGGACTTAACAGTTTCCTGCCACAACATGAATGAACCTTAAAGGTAGTATGCTGAGTGGAAACTGCCAGCCACAAAAAGACAAATGCAGTGCGACTGTATTTATATGAGGGACCCAGAGGAGTCCAAGTCATAGGGACAGAAAGTAGAATGGTGGTTGCCAGGTGTTGGGGCGGGGTAGGGGGTGGGGCATTAATGTTTAGTGGGTGCAGGGTTTCTGTTCAGGAAAATGATAAGGAAGGTTCTGGAGATGGATGGTGGTGATGGCTGCACAACAACGTGAATGTACTTAACCACACTAAACTGTACATTTAAAAAGATAAGGTTTAGCCCTGGCGGGTGACGCAGTGGATAGAACTTCAGCCCAGAGTGCCGAGGTCACTGGTTTGAGCCCCAGTGAGGGCAGATATGAGAAGCAATCAATGGTACGAAAATAAGTGGAACAAAGAGTTGATGCTTCTCTCTCTCTTTCTCTTCCTCTCGCTTTCAAAAAACTTTTAAAAAATATAAATTTATGTTATATATATTTTTCCACAAACAAACAAACAAAAAGAGTTTCCCCAAAGGGCATTTTAAAATCTGCAAGCATGAGCCCTCGGGGGTTAACAATGAGGACTAATTTTTCCCAAGCTTCAATCAACAGCTGAGAAGCTTCAAATTCCCTGTCTGCAATCTTCGATCACTAAAACTTGGGGTCTTGAGTTTCTCCAGTCCTTGTCACCCCATCTCAGCTCGTCACCCTCCCCACGCCCATTGCCAACCCATGACTGGTGCCTCTCCCATCATTGAGACCACAGTCAGGACATCTGCTGAGCCACTGTCCCTGAAGCAACAGTTCTTACAGACCGCCACCACACAGGAGACCCGGTCTATTTTGCCCATTGGGAGGAAATAATTTGGCTGTTTTTATTTCTACTTTTTAAAAAGGCTTTTAGCCTAAACTGAAGCCTTGTGTGCCCCAGGTAAATACTTGTTTTGCTTCTCTGTGCCCCCCAGGGGACCAGATCTGTGGCCGGATGAAAGAAGCAAAGGGAATTTATGCCCTGAGAAAAATTGGGTGAGAAGGCAAGCCAGATGTTCGCCCAGCTGTTCTGGCCACAGTCTGGTCACATCCTTGGGGACTGTGCTGATCCGTTCACCATCTGGAAGGTGGATCCCCTGTGATGGGAAATGCCCCCAGTGGTCCGTTTGTTTGGATGGGTAAGGAAGGAAGGAAGATGCTCTTGTGTGTGGAGAATAGGAGAGAACCTGGGCTCAGAGTTGGAGGACACAGGACGGGGACAGTGGGAGCTGGAGCCCATTTAGGAGGTGGGATGGCCACCACCGTGGAGATGAATGGGAGTGGCCCAGCCTCAGAGGGGCAGCAGGCTGGAAAGTGGGTGGGCCAGGAGTGGTGTGACAGACTGGGGACCTTGCCTCTGGAACCAGGGGGCCTCACATGCCCTGGATACTGCTCCCTTGCCATCTGTGACATGTGACTTCAGCTCTCTGTGCATCTGTATCCTGAAATATGAACTGGTACTAATACTAGAACCTACCATGTTGGTTATTGGGAAGATCAAATAAGTGGATGTGTGGAAATGCAAGAACTGTCTCAGCCCACAGTGAGTGCAATACAGGCGGCCAGGAAGCCCTGTGTCCTCCTGTCCAGGGAGCTTGCTATTATTTATCATTTGCACCCTGTGGCCAACCTACAGGAGGCCACACAAATCTCCAAATTGGACAAATCAAATGACATGAAAGAGAAGCAGCTAAATCCAGGCACCCCCCCACCCCAGGCAGCCGGAGCCTACCTCTGTTCACACTTCCACTCAGATCTGATCCCACCCCCCCATGCCCCCCACCCCCCCCCCACCCCCGCCCCCGCCCTGAATCCGACGTTTGGTCAGTTCTGGGGACACTAGCTGCTTCCACTTCTTTTTTTTTTTTTGTATTTTTCTGAAGCTGGAAACGGGGAGAGACAGTCAGACAGACTCCCACATGCGCCCGACCGGGATCCACCCGGCACGCCCACCAGGGGCGACGCTCTGCCCACCAGGGGGCGATGCTCTGCCCCTCCGGGGTGTCGCTCTGCCGCGACCAGAGCCATTCTAGCGCCTGAGGCAGAGGCCAAGGAGCCATCCCCAGCGCCCGGGCCATCTTTGCTCCAATGGAGCCTTGGCTGCAGGAGGGGAAGAGAGAGACAGAGAGGAAGGGGGGGCGTGGAGAAGCAAATGGGCGCTTCTCCTATGTGAATCGAACCCGGGTCCCCCGCACGCCAGGCCGACGCTCTACCGCTGAGCCAACCAGCCAGGGCCTGCTTCCACTTCTGTTTGCTGCAAAGAAACAAGTAAAAATTTTAATTTGCAGCTTCTCTATAAATTACCGCCTGGTCTGATTTATAATTCATAGTACAATATTTATTTCTAACAGGAAATTAATTTTGGAAACTCAGTGGGTGATTAAATTAAATTGCAAAACCATTCCATGAGCTGTGACAGGGTGGGGGAGTAACGTGGGTAACCGGTGATTATATTTGGAGATAAACTGGGAAGAGTCCACATTCAGAAAACCCGAGACAGAGGACAGGTGCAGCTCCCCCTGCTCAGAGAAGAGGGCCAGTGTGTCCAGTGTTCATGACAGAGCTCAGCCCTGAGCTGCAGGGCCACAAGGTTACGCACGGTCACTCCCCATCGAATTCATCATTGAAGGAAAGAAACGCTGGGGCTTGAAATGACCTGCATCTGGCTCTATGTCTCTTACACTTCTCCAATCCACCAGAATCTAGCTATTGAGAAGGTATAAACCACGGTGTCAAGACAAATTAGGGTCTGGGCTTAATTTTACGTATCAACTCAACTAGGCTAAGAGCAATGGTAGGATTCAGCTCATTCGCACCGGTTTGGTTAGAACTGATACCTAATTTTATGTTGAGTTTGGCTGGCCGGTTGTTAAAATGGCACTTGTAATCAGGGTTCTTTCTAAGGTTGGTGCCTGGGCAGCTGCCCAATGTGGAAATCACAAATTTATATTCCTTAGTCTTCTTAAACGTTCATCTGCTTAACAGGGTATTCTAAGTGCCCGCAGAACATTCATTCCAACCACAGGTGAAAATAATTGCAAGGACACCAATCAAGAAGCAATATGGAAATATCTTTTTTTTAATTATTTTATTTTTTCATTTAGAGAGAGGGGAGAGAGAGAGAGAGAGAAGGAGGAGGAGCAGAAAGCATCAACTCCCATATGTGCCTTGACCAGGGAAGCCCAGGGTTTTGAACCGGCAACCTCAGCATCCCAGGTCGACGCTTTAACCACTGTGCACCACAGATCAGGCCATATGGAAATATCTTAAATAACAGTCTTACTGGGTTTTTTTTCCAGGTATTATTAAATATTTTTATTACTATTTTAAAACCCTTTCGTACAACATAATCTAGTTTTGTGTACCTCTTTTATTGTTCTTATTTAAGTATTAAATGCATAAAATAATAAACTACCTTTTGATATATCTTTTTTTATACTTACAACAGTCATTAGGGCAGAGAACTGGTTGTTAAATTATTTGAATCCCACCACCGCTTAAGGGATGCCCAGCTAGCTGATAACACCGTATTTCCTGGCGTGTGGAAGGGTGTTTCTGGAAGACACCAGCATTTGAATCCGTAGTCTGAGTAACGACCCCCACCACTCCTTTCAGTGCTCATCCAATCTGGTGAGGGCCGGAATAGAACCCAAAGGCAGAAAGAGGTGAATTCTTTCTCTCTGCTTGAGCGGATCGTCCATCAGTGCTCTTGGTTCCTGGTCCTTTGGACTCAGACCAGGGCTTACACCACTGACCCTCCAACTCGCCTATCCCCACCACCCACTGGGTCTCAGGCTTCCGGTGTAGGAATGCCTCCCACCTCCTCTCAGCATGGAACAGGTTTTGAAGGGTGAGATGTCCAAAGTCACCTGTTAAAAGTGCATGGCATGCTTATGAATTCATCTTAGAAATGATGTGGCATCATCTCCGCTCATCAGGGCAGTCTGACTGTTCTGCCTAAGTTTAAGGGGCAGTGTAGGGACAAGACCCCAGCACCCCATCAAAGGAGTGCTAGCATCAAATGGTGAGAAGGATGGAAGGGATGGGATATATCGAGGTGGTCATCTTGGGAACAGGCAGCTGTTTATAGCCTGCCTTCTGGCCATAGCAATTCACATCCCTCCCACACTCAAAATAAACTGTCCTTCCCCTGGACCATGGAGTCTCATCCCATGACAGCATCTTGTCATCTAGGTCAGGCCCTCAGATGAGGCTCTTCCTCTGGGTGTAGCTTCTTGAGTACTGTTCCTTAAAATCGAAAGACTGGCCCTGGCTGGTTGGCTCAGCGGTAGAGCGTCGGCCTGGCGTGCGGGGGACCCGGGTTCGATTCCTGGCCAGGGCACATAGGAGAACCGCCCATTTGCTTCTCCACCCCCCCTCCTTCCTCTCTGTCTCTCTCTTCCCCTCCCGCAGCCAAGGCTCCATTGGAGCAAAGATGGCCCAGGCACTGGGGATGGCTCCTTGGCCTCTGCCCCAGGCGCTAGAGTGGCTCTGGTCGCGGCAGAGTGACGCCCCGGAGGGGCAGAGCATTGCCCCCTGGTGGGCAGACATCGCCCCTGGTGGGCATGCCAGGTGGATCCCGGTCGGGCGCATGCGGGAGTCTGTCTGACTGTCTCTCCCCGTTTCCAGCTTCAGAAAAATACAAAAAAAAAAAAAAAAAGAAAAAAGAAAAAAAAATCGAAAGACTTAGGAACCAGAGAGATGTCACCTGCTGCAGAAGAGATGAGAGGATGGGGAGAGACCTGGGGAGCCAAGAATCTAGACTCCCAAGGTCACACTTGGGCCACTCTGGGTTGCAGCAATGACTGTGGTGACTTTGGGGACAAATCCAAAGTGCCATTTGGACACTGGTCCTTGTCATCTATTAAAGAAGCTTATAGTTGGCACTCAGATTTTGTCACTGAATCCTAATACCATTGACGGGTATTTTGGAGAAGAAGAAACTGAGCCCCTGGTTGGTTGGGAAGACCCTCTCCTGGCCAGGGTAGGTGTGGTTAGGAGAATGGAGAGGGATGTGGAGGTAAGGAGACGAGAGGCCCAGGGCTCTGACTCCGCAGGTAGCCATGAAAAAAGAAATGTGAGTGCCTCAAAAGACCAAGGGACTGATTACATGTTGGCTCAGGGCCAGAGACGGTGATTTCCAAACTGGCACCAAAAATCTCATCAAAGTAGTACATCCTGGTTAAGTCTACCAGAGGGGCAGCTAACAACCTGAATAGAAGGCATTGTCACCGACGTAAGTTTTTATTGGGGATTAATTTCCCTTTCAGTGTTTCTAAGATGGGCTGACAGCAGCAGGCTGATACCACGGCAAGGGCAATGGGTGGGGGCTCAGACCTCAGGAGACCCTGGCCTCACCTGGGACAAACCATGCCACCTCTGCAGGCTTCAGCTCCCCTCGTCTGGACTAATACCAATGTATTCAGCCAAGCAGTGTGGGGAAGACACCACCGCCTGTGAGCTCTCCAGTAGCAGCTGGCCCCTTCAGCATTCTGCTACAGCCCTGGATACCCCCTGCCCAGCGCGTCCACCATGAGCCACTGCTGGACCTTTGAGTCTTGGCCCAGGGGGAGGGGTTAGGATGAACCAGCGTTAACAAAAGCCCAGCTCCCCCAGCCCTGGCAAAGGATACCCTGCAGCTACCCACGCCATCCCCCAGGGGTCCAGGGAGATCAAGCCCAGGTGCCCACGGGGCAACTCATGTATGAATCTGCTGAGTCTGCTTCCCGCCCTAGGGGAGCTTCTCCGTATGGGGTCACCTCCCCAAACCACTGGACCAAAACCCTGGTCCTGGGGCCAGGCTCAGACAGCTCTGGGCTCCAAATGCAGTAACTAGAAGACATTAATAATGGATTTCGCATCACACACATGTGCACACGTGTGCGCACACACATACACATGCACGCACACAGCTCAGCATCCAGCACAATGCCTTGGCAAATTCTCCAAACAGATGAATGAATAAATGAATGGCTTTCCTCCATTCAGAATTTCCCTCACATCTCCAGCAGTGTGGGACATCGAAGTGCAGGCAGGTTTTCCTCGGGGTGGGGACCTGGCATCATTCCAGGAGCCTATCTGTTGGCAGGAAGGGGCAAGGAGCCCCTTATCTTCCACTCTGCCCCTCCCAGGAAGCCAGCCAGTCCTAGCTGAGGTCCCCCACCCACCGGCTCTCTTGCTGGGCCCTTGCCCCAGCCCATCTGTTCAGCATGTGTGAGCATTGTCAAATTGTTTGAATAAATTGTCACTCTGATTAAAATGTTTATGTCTGCAGGATGACTCGTTACTGCTAAATTGTACCTAAATAGTCTCATATTTTCTGTAGCTATTTGACATCTGTGTCTGGTCTCCCCGCTGACGGCCATCCAGACATCTGGACCGACGCCGAAGCTCCCTGTCCCCTCACTCACAGCCTGCAGCCACTGAGGGCTTGTGTCCAACTGGGGGTCCCGCTCACCTTCCTTCTGACTAACGTCATGGGTAAACACATGCACGCACATACACACACACATTCAGTTTTCCTGAGATCAGATTTTTATGGTAAGATCGTTTGTGCCTTCTCAAAGCTGGTTTATAGTCTGCTAATAGTGTGCAGACAAAGGACCTCCCCAGGTGGAGCCCACACCCCTCTCCGATTCCAGATTTAGCTCGTCAAAACATCAGCACTTCTGCAAGACACAGAACTTCCTCCAGGAGGATGGAAGAGGGAGAGAGAGAATGGGTGGGTAGATAGATGGGTAGGTAGATGAATAGATGGATGAATGGATGGATGAATGGATGAATAGATGGGTGGATGGGTGGATGGGTGGATGGGTGGATGGGTGGGCAAATGGGTGGATGGTTGGGTGGATGGGTAGATGAATAAATGGGTAGAAAAACTAATATAATAACAACAATATCACCTGACCTGTGGTGGCACAGTGGATAAAGCATCGACCTAGAAATGCTGAGGTTGCCGGTTCGAAACCCTGGGCTTGCCTGGTCAAGGCACATATGGGAGTTGATGCTTCCAGCTCCTCCCCCCTTCTCTCGCTCCTCTCTCTCTCTCCTCTCTAAAATGAATAAATAAAATAAAATAAAATAAAAATTAAAAAAAAACAACAATATCATCCAATGAATGTCTGTTGGTGTACATGTGATTTTTATACCCATTACTTTTCATTATGATTGTATTAGTTTTATGTTGCTGCATGACATATCATCACAAACTTAGTGGCTTAAAACAATACACATTGATTACCTCATAGTTTCCATGAGTCAGGAGTGTGAGCATGGCCAAGCTGGGTCCTTTTCACAGGTTCTCAAAAACCTACAGTCAAGGAGTTGGCTGGGCTGCCTTCTCATCTGGAAGCTCGACTAGGGATGTGTCCGCTTCCAAGCTCATTGTCGTGGTTGTTGGCAGCATTCATTTCCTTGCTGTTGGAGGACTGGGCCCTCACTGCTTACTACATGTCAACAGGAGGCCAACCTCAGGTCCTCAAAGCACCCACAGTTCCTTGCCATCAACCGGCTCTACAGGCCATTCACAACGTGGCCGCTTGTTTCTTCAAGGCCGGCAGCAGTCTCTCTCCATCTCCTTAGCTAATCTGACCTAATCAAGGGAGTGACACCTCCCCCCACCATGTTTTGCCGTATTCTGTTTGCAAGAAGCAAGTAGCAGGTTCTGCCCAAAGTCAAGGGGAAAGGTTTACATATGGTCATGTTCTGCCCGCCCTGCTCCACCTGGGAAGCCTTTGAATTTCTGTTTATCCTGCTCACCTACCAGTGTCAGGTCACAGGATGCTGGTTCCTGCCTGGGCTATGGATCTTGCCAACCAACAGTTTGTCCTCCCAAAGTTCAAGGGCTTGTCCTCCGCCAGCTTTAACACCCTTCATGGGCATTCCCGGGGACATCCGATGCGCTCTAGCCTCCCCTCAGCTGCCCCCTCGGGGCCCCCACAATGATAGCAGAAGAGGACATGTTCACAGGGGCCAGAACACGCCGCGGTCCTGGCTCATGGCGCTCAGTGATGGAAAGCGGGAGTCCCCCTCGCTCTTGCTCCCACATCTGTTTCCCTCTGAAAGATGATGAATTTGTGTACTTCTTTCCAAAGCTCCCACCCTGGTCTAATATGCACCACTTCTCATCCTGATTATTGATTTATCCATTCCTGGGTTCCCTGAGCTGGCCCGGTCCTCTAATCTGTCGTCTCCGTAGCCATACGGATCCTGTTAAAATGCAAGTCAAGTCCCGTCACCTCTCTACTTGTGCTTCTCCCAGGAATCCACAGCTCATGAAGTCTTGGCCGTGGCCCAGGTCCCACGTCATCCACCCCTCTTTGCACACTCTGCCCACGTTTCCCCAGCTCCCTCTGCTCCAGCCCCCCTGCCTGTTTGCCAGTCCTCAGATGCTAGCTCTGTTCCTGCCTCAGGACCTTTACACTGGCTGTTTCCTCTGCTTGAAATAGGCTCCTTACTATACCACTGGGTTTCTCTCTTATTTTCTTTACATATTTACACAAATATGACCTTTTCTTTGATACTTTATCTAACCGCCTTTAAATCACATGCACCCCCCACCACCACCACACCATCTCCCCCTTTATTTTTCTCCCTAATATTACCACCACCTGGCAGCAGAGAGAGTCCAATACCTCCTCTGAAGCTCCCTCATTGGAAACAATTCCAGCTCATAGTTCCGCCCTGCCTTGCCCAGCTCTGAGCAGAAAGGGTGTCTACTCAATGTAAAGCTCTGTGTGACCTAAAACAATTCACAATCACTGCCATTTATTTCAGGGTCACCATGTACCAGTCTCCACACAGTGTCTGAAACCGCTTTCCCACTAAATCCTCAAGACAGCCCTTGGAGATCAGGAGATTATTACCCTCATCTTATGGACAAGGACGCCATCTCTCAAAAGCATTTAACTCTTGCGGACTCAAAGCCACCGTGATAGAAAGGCTTCCTGCTCCTCAAGTCCAAATGCCATCCGTCCACCTCAGAGTAGAGAGGTGGGTCTGCCCACGGGGAATGTCCCCTTCAGCCAGATCAACCCTGGGCCCCCTGGCCACGGACGACTCTGACAGGGGCTCTCCTTGGGCAGGTAGGCTTGTCGGGTATGCTGGGGACTGGGGCACAGCATACCACTGGAGGCCTTGTTTGAGACAAGGGACAGGGGAACTTAGATGGGCTGCTATGGCCTCCTGGGTCCAGTAGCTTTAACCAACACCTTTCCAGGCTCATGGGAATTACTTCAGGACCGAGAAGAGAGAGCCAGGCCATTCAGAGCAGCAAGGAGCTGGTGTCCAGGGACATAAGAGTGTCGCGTGAGCAAGGGGGAAGTCAGGTGGGAAATCGAAGCTTTATCAATAGTCCTCAAGGGATCTGAAGAGCAGCCAGGGTGATTTGACTGTTTAAGCATTTACAGCCCGTCTGTGCATGTGTGCGTAGTAATGCAATGTATAAATCTCTTTAAAGATGGGCAGGCATTTATTATTTAAAATCGTAGTGGGAAGAGTCTTGGTTTTTCTCTGGTGATTCATCACTGACAAGAGTGTGCCGTCATTAAGCAGTAATCATGCAAACACTGCTGAGCTCGGAATCTGTGTTAGGCCATTCACTGAGCGCTCACAACTCTGCTAGGAGTGGAGAAGATAACACCTTCGTTTTAAACCTTCATTTTACACCTTCTGAAACTGGGGCTCAGAAAGGTTGAGTAACTTGTTGAAACTGCAGACTCGGGTAGCTGTGCTGGCATTCTCTCTGGAATCCCCTGTGTGGGGCTCCAGCTACTTTATCGGCCTATGCAGGGCAGCGTGGTCTCCCCCAGTGGGCGGTGTGCCCACCCGCAGCCTCTGGGAAGGTTTAACAGAGCATGTCCTCTCGCAGAGTGACAAAGCACATCCCTTCAGGCCCCTCAGCCTTCAGGGAGAAAGTCTCCACGGGGCTGGCATGTCTTCACCCATGTAACAACCACCGCAAAAAAAGGAGTCTTGTGTTCAATCCTCAGTGGCCGCGGTCTCCAGCTAGACAGCCTGAATAACTCTGTATCTTTTTTGCCCATATTTTTAGGGCCCTGTCTGTTTGTGGCTTATGATACCTTTTCCTGAGTCCTGTAATTATACAAAGTTTCCACGTCAAATACCGTTATTTGACTTAAGAAAGTAAAGTGACTTAATTTAGGAAACCTATGAAATAAATTATAGTTGTACAATAATAATTGAGGTTGATTCAAACCGATTCAATCCCAAATTCTGCAATAATAAACTACAAGACTGCCAAGGAAGGGAGAGACACTCAACCAGCCTTCAAGGGCCTTATGGTCTAGTTCAAGGTTTCTCAGTCTGGACACTACAGAGGTCTAAGACCAGATCATTCTGAGGACTGTGCTGGGCATTGCAGGATGATGCTCTACTACCCACCCGATGCCAGGAGCACCCCCAGGCATATATCCCCAGTTGAGAATTGCTGGTCTCATTGTGAGGAGTCGTTGGGCACCCTTTCTGGCTTCGGATCTGCAGAGGAACATGGCAATGGAGATACAAGCTGAGCAGTGTGAGCTGGAGAGAAGAGGACACGGCCCCGTCGGCCTGCCAGCATCTCCATCTCAGAGCTGCTCAGGTCACTGTAGGACGTGCAAGCCTTTGCAGTAAGAAGCAGAGATGCTGAGCTGTTTAGGATCCTTCCGTCATTGTGGGATTTCTATAGCTGAGTTCCCAGAGCGATTGCAGCTGCACAGTCAAAACTATCCTTGCTGTTGTGAGTCTGGGAGCTGTTTGTCCATAGCTCATTTGTATATGCTGAATTGCCTGCCAGAAGTGTGTGTGGGGGTGGGGGGAGATAGGGGAGGGCCTAGGCTGGGGTTAGAGGTGGGGAGAAACTAGGGGACAAAACAGAATAAAGACCTGTACACAGCAGGAAGAGACACAGGAATAGGAATATAACAGGACAGACTGGAAGGATGGAGACATGAGGGTCATTTTATCAGTTGGAAACTTTTAATAAGACGCCGGAAATGTTCATTGAAACAGAAGGAATGTGAAAAGGGATGGGAGGGTTTTAACTCAGTACACTTTCTGTTCCCCACCTGAGCCTGCCAAGCAGGGGTCCTCAGCTTTGGCTGCAGGAAAGAACCACCTGGGGGAGCTTTCAGGTAACCCCCTGCAACCTGGAGTGAGGCGGGCATCAGCATTTTCCAAAGCCCCCGCCCCCCAATTCTGCCATAGAGCCGGAAGGGAGGACCGTTGTTTTATTTTCTGAAGATCTGAAGCCTTCTAGGTGTGTCTTGGGTGCTGTTTTCATTTTATTTCTAAATGACCTTGTTTTGCTGCATGATGGTTCTGTTTTGTTTCTTGTGGTAGCCCCCCTAAAACCACCATTCTGGTGGTTTTTGTTTTTTGGGGGGTTGTCAATTTTACCGTCTCTGGCTGATGATGACCATGTTAGGGGCCATGCCAAAGCTGTCTGAAGCTACTGTTGCAAACGCTGAAATGAGAAGCCAGATGCGCCAGGAGCCCCAGCATCCCCCAGACCCGGGTGCGTTTTCCTCCCTCCCAGTCCGGTTTGCTTGTGCAAACACCCTGAAATCTCTGGAACAGCAGACCCTGAGCGAGGCCTCGTCTGTCTGGGCGCTGCTGCATCCCAAGTGTCTACTAGCTCAGTGTCTGGACACAGTCAGCTTTTAGCAAGTATTTCTTGAAAATGAATAAGTAAATAACAGAATGCTAGCCCCGTGAATGACCTCATTGTCTCTCCGTTATCCCCACATGAGATCCTCAAGGAGGCACTTTGTAAGAATCTCATCTGCTTTCGCGCACGTGCGGTAGACATGGGGGGCAGCTGGCGGTGAAATGGAAGACAGCCATCTGGTACCACTTGTTACCTTTACTCTTGAAGGTCCGTGCCCATCTCTCAACATGCGGTTCCAGTGGGTTACAGGCAGGGGTGTGAGTAGGACGAGGCATGCACAGCACCGGGTGCACGATGTAAGGAGATGTCCCCTCAGTCTTCAGACTTAAGGACGGCACCGAGAGAGAGGGCTCCTTACGGTGTTGAGCCCCAGGTGTCTCGCCAGCATCACTCCTGGCTCTGGGACTGAGACGTGGGCGAGATGCCGGGAAGACAGAACTCATCATCCTAAAGTGTCAGTTTTGCCCAGAGACCTGCCAGGGGAACACATTTTTCTGTTAATAAGACACAGACATATATTGGAGAATAATGTAGAACTTAGAAGAGTCTTCAAGATAAAACACAAGCTCTAAGTAATGCGAAGGGAAAGGGGGCTGTGTTCAGATGGGGGTGCAAAGTCCCGGGAAGCTGTCACTTTCTTCATGTCGTATCCCCAGGACCTATCCAGCCCTCCCTGTACAGGACAGCTGCACAGGCCACCTACCTCCTACCCCTCCATCCCCATCACCCCCCACCTAGGGGCCTCTTGTGAGTGCCCATGTGCTGCCTGGATTGACTCCCAAGTCTCCAGCATGGCTTACGGGACCCTGCCCCCCACCAACCCGTCCCACACTCAGCCACCCAGAGCTCCCACACATGCCCTGCCTTGTTTTACCTCTTCTAATTCTAAAAGAAACTGGGACATCTTTGTGGGCCTCTAAATGTTTTGGGGTCTCTAAGGACTGTGCCTAAAGGGGAAGTCGGCCCTTCCTCCTGGCGGGGGGGGGGGCTGCCAAGATGCCCTGTTAGGGTTTTCTCAATCTGTCCACCCTGTAAAGGACTGGTTTCCCTACCCAGCCTCAGTGAGAGCCGATGCCCCGGACTTCCAGCTCAATTCGTCATGGCCTCGATGAACCAAACTCAATTAACCACATGGGTGGTGCTGAAGAAGGCAGCCAGCCAGCCCCATGCTGGACAGTCTGTTGTGGCTAAAGGAGCGTGAACGTGGCCATCTGCCTAGAGAGATAAATATTACCATCACCATCAAAGCACAAGTGAGCTGTTGGTATTGCAGGAAACACAGAGAAAGTCTGCAGCCACACAATGGCCATGAAGCTGTAGTTTAGATGTTCTATCCATCACCAGGAACATTAGCTCGCCCCTGTGGTGCTCCTTTGAGGGGCGGGTTTATTGTAGCATCTGTTTTACCTGTGTCGTCTGCTAAAATGACTCCAGCCCAGCCAAGGTTGTGATGGAAACCGTGGCTTGATCAGATATTTCATTCTACTTTTTAGGTTTCTCTTCGAAAGGCATTTTGATGGAGGAAGCAATGGAAAAATAATTAACAGCATTTACGAAAAGAGTGTTCTTTCATTTTAAAGAGTGGTGTGTCTGTAATTTATAATTACACAAGAAATAAAATATAAGATAAAACATGGAGAAAGAGCCTGACCAGGCAGTGGCGCAGTGGATAGAGCATCGAACTGGGATGTGGAGGACCCAGGTTCGAGACCCCGAGGTCCTCAGCTTGAGTGCGGACTCATCTGGTTTGAGCAAAGCTCACCAGCTTGGACCCAAAGTCGCTGGCTCAAGCAAGGGGTTACTCGGTTTGCTGAAGGCCCACAGTCAAGGCACATATGAGAAAGCAATCAATGAACAACTAAGGTGTCACAAAGAAAAACTAATAATTGATGTTTCTCATCTCTCTCCGTTCCTGTCTGTCTGTCCCTATCTATCCCTCTCTCTGACTCTCTCTCTGTCTCTGTAGAAAAAAAAAACATGGAGAAAGAAATGTATATTTTGATATACACTTTTATATATCAGATTCATATATATCAATCTACCTTATATACCTATGTATATATGTATGTTGATATGCATATATATTTCTATATAATATATGATACATATCAGTACATATATCAATAAAGGCATATATCATATGTACATATACAGACGTATACAGGTACATTTACAAAATATTCATATTTGATATACGTTCTACACGTTACAAACAAGGTTGTACAAACAAACTTGGAAGGGAGGTGGGCGGCAGTAACCCTGCTGCTGGTGTTAATCGTCATGGTGATTGTGATCACTAATGTCTGGATGCTGCTTTGCTTGTCACATGATGCCTTTTACCACGTTGCTTCATTCTCATCATCACACATGGGTGAGACCACTGAAGGTTGGTGGCTTCTGATGTGAACGAGTTCACCCAGCTGGACTTGAACTCAGCTCTCCTGAATACAAATGTCACAATCTTTCTATCATTCAGTTGCCTCCCAGTAGCACATACCATTTCACAAACACCAAACTTGTCCCAGAGAGAGGACTGCTTTAATTGTTTGGTTTTTCCTCCCCCTTGTGTGGAACTTAATTCATGGTTTAAATAAGGAATTAATCCAACTTGCAAGATTAATGAGATGTCTTCTGGGCACTGTTTCCACTTTCTGGCTGATTGATAAATGCCAAGGCAGTTCCTGAATTTAGGCACATGATGGATATAGTCCTGGGAAGGAAAAGCATGTCTGGTAAGCCAGATGAATGGCGAGAGAAAGTCACTGTGGTGTTATTGAGACGCCTTCAGGAGGTTATAGCAAAATGCAGTCATAAAAGTCAGACAGATGTTGTTAAACTCCTGGCTCCACGTGACATTCTTTGTGGCCACGGGCAAGTGGCTTCACTTTTCTGGTCTCAGTTATTTTTTCTTTTGATATGAATAATAATAGTCCCCAGATCACTGATACAAAATGTGTCGTGTATTTAGCACAGTGCCCTCCACGCAATAAAATTCCCAGGAAATGATGGTGACTATTATTATTTAACAATCCCTAGTCAATATCCACTCTCTTTTTTTTTCTTCACTAACAGAATCTCAACTTCACTTAGGCAGTAATAGGCCTATTTAATCACGTTTACTTTCCTGGGCCTCCTTACAGCTAGAAATGACCATGTGACCCAGTTCTGGGCATCAAAAAATCAGAAGCAATCCTGTGGCAGGATTTGCCACCTTAATATTAAAAAAAAAAAATCAATTTTAGCATTTGCCTTCTTCCCTACCTTCCCTTCTTTGTTCCTGGATTATGGATGCAATGTCTGGAGATGAAGCAGCCATTTTGCTCTTGTCAGGATAAAAAGTACACTGTCAGGATGAGTGAGAAAGAAGGCAGCTGGGATCTTTTAGCGTTATGAAGTCATTGTTTCTTTTCATGTTAAATGGGGTAGTGAGGGTAGGCAGGAAATAAAGCCCTGCTCTGTTAAGCTGACATGGAGTTTCTGTTGATGCAGCCTAACACAATCCCAATCAGTCCACCATCATTGCAATAGCTATTGTTGGATCATCTCTGGCACTCACTCAGGGCCCAATCTTAATCCTTGGTAAGCATTTCAACATATTAACTTGCAGGAAACTTAATCTATGAAATAGTACTGACTGTCAACATCCTTTAAAAAGAAAAAAGTATCTGACTATCCTACTCACCAAGACAAACATTTTGACTTACAGCTTTTCATCTTCCTTTTTGCATACACATTTAAATATAAATTTAACTAATAATGATGACATGTACTATAAACTGCTTTACCACTTTTCATGTATTCAATGTTAAGACCTTTTTTATTTTTTGGTATCATTAAACTGCCTTCTACAATAAAAAATAATAAATCAAATCATGAGATGAGAATGATCCTTTAATTGCTTCAGTGTTGTTTACTAAGAACTGGATCTTCACAACATTTATTTAAGCAGACACCCACTCTGCAGATACATACATAAATATTTCCTGTTCAGAACTGTACTTGGGGACAAGATGGCGATGGAGTAGGTGGACATACCAACTTCCACCTCCCAGAACCAAAGTGGATTACAACTTAATTTTAAGAACCATCATCTGGAAAAACCAACTTTGGACTAAACTAAGAGGACTCTTCAACCAAGGAACACAGAAGAAACCACACTGAGACTGGTAGGAAAAGCAGAAAAGCGGAGAGGGCTGCCCAGCTCCCCGGAGTGAATAGCAGCTCAGAGAGACTTGCGTGGCGGGAAGTGAGTTTAGCAGAGAGGAGAGGGTCCTAAGCCCCAGGAACAAAGCCTCAGCCTGCAGCCCCAGAGCCTAGAAGAGGCATATGGACAGCATTTAGCTGGAAACAAGTCAGGATACTGTTTATAAGAAAGAGACTGATTTCTCAGACCCAGGATTCTTCTTAAAGGGACTGCGCAGAAAACCTCTCTCACAACCACTCACTCAGGGCTCTGGGGGACGGGGAGAGAGGAGAGGACCGGAGTAGCAGGAAGAGAGTGTAATCTAGGAGGCACAGGGAGAAACACTTTGAGAGACAGCTATTCTAACCCCTGGGATGAGTCACTCCCCAAATCTGAAGTGAATATTTCCCCTGGAAACAGTAATACCAACAAAGGGAAGCAGAACACCAGCCAAACAAGCTCTCCCGTGGCACTCAGAGCAGAGTGACTTAGAAGGAAGGAGCTTTCGGGACTACAATAGTGAGTCTTAGGGTCTAAGCTGCAGCATCCCCACCCACACAGCTGAGGGCTCCCCCGAGGGCGGGCAGTGGTGGGATGTGGAAGCACAGTTCTGTTGGCAAGGGCAGAAGCCGGCTGATCACAACTGAGGTCCAGGTGTGAGCTCGGTCTTGCCCAGCTGGGGAGGAGGGGATGCACGAAAGTGGTCAAGCCCAGCTGTGGGCTGCCTTCAATCCAGCCTGCAGGGGAAAGGCAGGAGCCCTGGAAGGGGCAAAGACCCACCTTTGAGCTAGGGTGCAGGAGCACAGCCTTGCCCCGCCTGTGGAACCGAGGTTTGTGGCCTGACGCAGGAGCCGGCTCCTCCTATGGGGGTGGAGTGAAAGCCCAGAACAGGTGGAGTCCCGAGACTGAACATGGGCATGCAACCCTGCCCAGCCTGTGGAGCCAAGGCTTGCAGCTGTCCCACAGGTGAGTTCCTCCTGCAGGGGCAGGGCAAAAGCCCAGAATCAGGCGGAGACCCGCAGCTGAGCAAAGGTGCTCACCCCTGCCCTCAGGGCAGAGCATAACCCCACCCATGGGGGCAAAGCAAAGGCCGAGGCCACCAAGTCTTGTACATCCAAGCACGTGATCACGGCCCCTCCCATGAAGGAGAGGCAGAAACCACAGCAACAGCCCCAGTGGGCTGGCACTGGCAATACCCATCCCCAAACACCCTAGGCAGCAGCACAGAGGGGGTGGCAGAACTGCAGACAGACCACACCTAGAGAACACAGAGGCCACACCCAGTGGACTCCAGTGGCCAAAACCTTCTTTTACACAGACAAAATGAGAAGGCAGAGAAATGCAACACAAATGAATCAAGAGAAATCTCCAGAAAAGGACCTGAATGAGTCAGATATAACCAAATTACCAAATGCGGAGTTTAAAATAATGATTGTTAGGATGCTCAAAGATCTTATAACAATAATAGATGGTCATTACAAACACCTAAATAAAGAGATAGCAAATAAAAAAAGGACATTGAAATAATAAAAAAGAATCAGTCAGAAATGACAAATACAATATCAGAAATTAAGAACACAATGGAAGGAATTAAAACAGGGGTCCCCAAACTACGGCCCATGGGCCACATGCGGCCCCCTGAGACCATTTATCTGGCCCCTGCCGCACTTCTGGAAGGGGCACCTCTTTCATAGGTGGTCAGTGGAGGAGCATAGTTCCCATTGAAATACTGGTCAGCTTGTTGATTTAAATTTACTTGTTTGTTATTTTAAATATTGTATTTCTTCCTGTTTTGCTTTTTTACTTTAAAATAAGATATATGCAGTGTGCATAGGGATTTGTTCATAGTTTTTTTTGTAGTCCGGCCCTCCAATGGTCTGAGGGATGGTGAACTGGCCCCCTGTGTAAAAAGTTTGGGGACCCCTGAATTAAAAGCAGGATGGATGAAGCTGAGAATCGAATAAGCGTGTTAGAGGACAAGATAAATGAAGGCATGGAAGTGGAGCAGAAAAAAGAAAAGAGACTCAAAAAGTCTGAGGAAACTCTAAGAGAGCTCTGTGACAACATGAAGAGAAATAACATCTGCAACATAGGGGTTCCTGAAGAAGAAGAGAAAGAACAAAGGATAGAGACTTTGTTCAAACATATCATAGCTGAAAACTTCCCTAAATTAAGGCAAGAAAATGTATCACAAGTTCAAGAAGCACAAAGAACTCCATTAAAGAGAAACCCAAAGAAATCTACACCAAGACACATCATAATTAAAATACCAAAGCTAAGTGATAAAGAGAAAATATTAAAAGCTGCTAGAGAAAAAATGTCTATCACCTACAAAGGAGCCCCCATAAGGATGTCTTCTGACTTCTCAACAGAAACACTTGAGGCCAGAAAGGAATGGCAAGAAATATTCAAAGTAATGCAGAACAAGGGCCTACAACCAAGACTACTTTATCCAGCAAGGCTATCATTTAAAATTGAAGGAGAAATAAAAAACTTTCCAGACAAAAAAAAAAACATCAAGGAATTCACTACAACCAAACCAATGCTGCAAGAAATGCTAAGGGGCCTGTTGTAAACAGATAAAGGGGGAAAAGAATATAGCAAAAGAGGAATACAGTTTTAAAGAATAAAATGACAATAAACAACTACATATCAATAATAACCTTAAATGTAAATGGATTAAATGATCTGATCAAAGGACATAGGGTAGCTGCGTGGATAAGTAAACAGGACCCAGCCTGACCTGTGGTGGCGCAGTGGATAAAGCATCGACCTGAAAATGCTGAGGTCGCTGGTTCAAAACCCTGGGCTTGCCTGGTCAAGGCACATATGGGAGTTGATGCTTCCAGCTCCTCCCCCCTTCTTTCTCTCTGTCTCTCTCTCTCTCCTCTCTCTGTCTCTCTCTCTCTCTCTCTCTCCTCTCTAAAAAAAAATGAATAAATAAAATAAAATTTAAAAATTAAAAAAAAAAAGAAAACAGGACCCATACATATGCTGTCTACAAGAGGCAAACCTTAAAACGAAAGATGCACATAGACTAAAAAAAGGATGAAAAAAATTATTTCACACAAATGGAAATGAAAAAAAAGCTGGGGTAGCAATACTTATATCAGACAAAATGGACTTTAAAACAAAGGCTACAGTAAGAGATAAAGAAGGTCACTACATAATGATAAAGGGAGCAATCCAACAGGAAGATATAACCGTTATAAATATCTAGGCACCTAATATAAGGGCACATAAATATATAAAGCAGACTTTGATGGATTTAAAGGGTGAAATCAACAGCAATACTATAATAGTAGGGGATTTCAATACCCCACTAACATCACTATATAGATCCTCAAGAAAGAAAATTAACAAAGAAACAGCAAACTTAAAGGACACACTAGATCAACTCAATTTAATAGATATCTTCAGAACCTTTCACCCTAAAGCAGCAGAATATACATTCTTTTAAAGTGCTCATGGTACATTCTCTAGGATAGACCACATGTTAGGGCACAAAAACAACCTCAACAAATTTAAGAAGATTGAAATCATATCGAGTACTTTCTCTGATCACAATGGCATGAAAATAGAAATCAATCACAACAGAAAAACTGAAAAATACTCAAACACTTGGAAACTAAATAGCATGTTATTAAATAACAAATGGGTTAACAATGAGATCAAAGAAGATATAAAAAAATTCCTAGAAGTGAACAATAATAAGCATACATCAACTCAAAATTTATGGGACACAGCAAAAGCAGTCCTGAGAGGGAAGTTCATAGCATTATAGGCATACCTCAAGAAGCTAGAAAAAGCTCAAATAAACAACTTGACCCTGCATCTAAAAGAACTAGAAAAATAACAGCAAGTCAGCAAGTAAAGCCCAGAGATAGTAGAAGGAAGGAAATAATAAAGATCAGAGCAGAAATAAATGACATAGAGGCTAAAGAAACAATACAGATGATCAATGAAACCAGGAGCTGGTTCTTTGAAAAGGTAAACAAGATCGATGAACCTTTAACCAGACTCACCAAGAAAAAAAGAGAGAGGACTCAAATAAATAAAATTAGAAATGAGAGTGGAGAAATAACAACTGACACAACAGAAATACAAAAAATGTAAGAAAATACTATGAAGAACTGTATGCCAAAAAGCTAGACAAACTAGATGAAATGGACAAATTCCTTGAAACATATAATCTTCCAAAAATTAATCTGGAAGAATCAGAAAACCTAAACAGACTGATTACAACAAATGAGATTGAAACAGTTACCAAAAAACTCCCAAAAAAGAAAAGTCCTTGGCCTGATGGCTTCACAAGTGAATTCTACCAAATATTCAAAGAAGAACTAACTCCTATCCTTCTCAAGCTATTTCAAAAAATTCAAGAGGAAGGAAAACTTCCAAGCTCCTTTTATGATGCGAGCATAATTCTGATTCCAAAACCAGGCAAAGACAACACAAAAAAAGAAAATTATAGGCTAATATCCCTGATGAATTTAGATGCTAAAATCCTCAACAAAATATTAGCCAACCAGATCCATCAATATATGAAAAAAATCATACACCAAGATCAAGTGGGATTTATTCTTGGGAGGCAAGGCTGGTACAATATTCACAAATCAATCAATGTGATTCATCACATAAACAAAAGGAAGGAGAAAAACCACATGATAATTTCAGTAAATGCAGAAAAAGCATTGATAAAATCCAGCACCCATTCATGACCAAAACTCTCAGCAAAGTGGGAATACAGGGAACATACCTCAACATGATAAAGGCCATCTATGACAAACTCACAGCCAACATCATACTCAATGGGCAAAAATTAAAAGCAATCCCCTTAAGACCAGGAACAAGACAAGGGTGCCCCCTTTCACCACTCTTATTCAACATAGTTCTGGAAGTCCTAGTCACAGCAATCAGACAAGAAGAAGAAATAAAAGGCATCTAAATTGGAAAAGAAGAAGTAAAACTCTCATTATTTGCAGATGATATGATATTGTATATAGAAAACCCTAAAGTCTCAGTCAAAAAACTACTGGACCTGATAAATGAATTCAGCAAGGTGGCAGGATATAAAATTAATACTCAGAAATCAGAGGCATTTTTATACACTAACAATGAACTGTCAGAAAGAGAAATTAAGGAAGCAATCCCCTTCACCACTGCAACCGAAAAAATAAAGTACCTAGGAATAAATTTAACCAGGGAGATTAAAGACTTATACTCAGAAAATTATAAAACATTGATAAAAGAAATCAGGGAAGATACAAACAAGTTGAAGCATATATCATGCTCATGGTTAGGAAGAATAAACATCATTAACATGTCTATATTACCCAAAGCAATTTATAAATTCAATGCAATACCGATTAAAATACCAATGACTTACTTCAAAGATATAGAACACATATTCCAAAAATTTATATGGAACCAAAAGAGAACACAAATAGCCTCAGCAATCTTGAAAAGGAAGAATAAAGTAGGAGGTATCACACTTCCGGATATCAAGTTATACTACAGGCCATTGTACTCAAAACAGCCTGGTACTGGCATAAGAACAAGCTTATAGATCAATGGAACAGAACAGAGAACTCAGAAATAAACTCACACTTTTATGGACAATTGATATTTGACAAAGGAGGTAAGAGCATACAATGGAGTAAAGACAGCCTCTTCAACAAATGGTGTTGGGAAAATTGAACATCTGCCTGCAAAAAAATGAAACTAGACCACCAACTTACACCATTCACAAAAATAAACTCAAAATGGATAAAAGACTTAAATGTAAGCCATAAAACCATAAGCATCTTAGAAGAAAATATAGGCAGTAAGCTCCCTGACATCTCTCGCAGCAATATATTTGCCAATTTATCTCCACGGGCAAGTGAAATAAAAGACAGGATAAACAAATGGGACTATATCAAACTAAAAAGCTTTTGCACAGCTAAAGACAATAAGAACAGAATAAAAAGACAAACTACACAATGGGAGAACATATGCAACAATACGTCTGATAAGGGGTTAATAACCAAAATTTATTTATAAAGAACTTGTAAAACTCAATACCAGGAAGACAAACAATCCAATCAAATAATGGGTGAAAGAAATGAACAGACACTTTTCCAAAGAGGACATACAGATGACCAATAGGCATATGAAAAATGCTCAACATCACTAATCATTAGAGAAATGCAAATTAAAACCACAATGAGATATCACCTCACACCAGTCAGAATGGCGCTCATCAACAAAACAACACAGAATAAGTGCTGGCAAGGATGTGGAGAAAAGGGAACCCTCCTGCACTGCTGGTGGGAATGCAGATTGGTTCAGCCACTGTGGAAAACAGTATGGAGATTCCTCAAGAAATTAAAAATCAAACTGCCTTTTGACCCAGCCATCCCACTTTTAGGAATATACCCCAAGAACACCATAGAACTGTTTCAAAAGAAGAAATGCACCCCCATGTTTATGGCAGCATTGTTCACAATAGCGAAGATCTGGAAACAGCCCAAGTGTCCGTCAGTGGACGAGTGGATTAAAAAGCTTTAATATATATATTATGGAATATATACTATATACTATGTACATATATACTATGGAATACTACTCAGCCATAAGAAATGATGACATCGGATCTTTTACAACAACATGGATGGACCTTGATAACATTATACTGAGCGAAATAAGTAAATCAGAAAAAAACTAAGAACTATATGATTCCATACATAGGTGGGACATAAAAATGAGACTCAGAGACATGGACAAGAAGAGTGTGGGGGTTACGGGGTTGGGGGGAGAAGGGGGAGGGGGTTGGGGGAGGGGCACAAAGAAAACCAGTTAGAAGGTGACGGAAGACAATTTGACTTTGGGTGATGGGAATGCAGCCTAATCAAATGTCAAAATAACCTGGAGATGTTCTCTCTGAACATATGTACCCTTATTTATCAATGTCACCCCATTAAAATTAATTTTTAAAAAAAATCTAAAAAAAAAAAGTGTACTCGGGAAAGCCGTCGGAGCCGCTAGTGGGGGTGCTCTCAGGGAAGCACTTTCTCATGGCCAGGAGCCCACGTGGAACCATCTTTCCTTTCATGGACACTCATTATGTTCTTTCCAAATATTGCTATGAAAAGTTCCTGCCTATTTCACAGTGAATGCATGCTTTTGCAGTTTTAAGAGACACGAAGCCTGAATTCTGCAATGCTACGTTGGAGGGCTGTGGAACCTCCAACGCAGCCTCTGAGCTGCACCGAGCCTCCTCCTCTCTGCCTCCATTCCCACCTTGGCCCAATGTCCAGAGAGCGTGGGAAGTTCTGTTTTGGGAGGGGCAGTGAGTCAGAAATTACTTGAGAAAGTAAATCTAATACTAATAATGTGCTGATAACAATACTAATAATATATTGCTCACTTAATAAAATCACACAAGGAATGACTCCGAGAAGCCCCTCAATGCCCCTGAGGCCAGCCTGGCTTGCGGAGGGCGTGTCCCCCCATACCTCAGTCCCCAGCTTATGGTTCATGTGTCCAAATAAGGATTTGATGTTTCCCAATTTTTTAAGAGATTAGGGACATGCATTTTTTATTTAAACTCTTCCAATTTTTAAATACTGGTCACTTCATTACAAACCCTGTGAGGGCCAATAAATACAACCAATTGCACAGGCGGGACCTGGCCGTGGCCTGCAGTTCAGGGTTCAGCCTGCCCTTGCACCTGGCTCGTTAGGGAAAGAACACCCCTTGCAGAGGAGACATTGCCGCAGGGACACGGCATTATGGTAATAGCCTTTTTTGCTTAACATTGGTTTCCCAGACACTCTGTGCTTTAGGCACAAATGAGACAAATTAAGGACATTCGTCTGGGAACGAGTGCATCTTTTTCCCCTGTTAAGGAGCTGAGCGAGTCATTAACCGCCCAGGGCTGTGGAAGGCTGGGAGGCTCCTGCAGACCCAGGAGGTGCAGAGAGCCCACGACCTCATTCTGTCCCAACACGGTCTTCACTGCCGAAGCGAGGGGTTGTGACAGGGCCGCCTCCGCCACCCCCAAGTGGCAGCCGCAAGCCTGAGGGGGTTTGGAGCTCTATTTTTTGTCCTCCAGCTACCTCACTGTCCAGGTCCTGCTCCGAGACATCTACAGGGGGAAATGCCCCAGAGCAGGCCCGTCCCTCTCTACTGGGTGAAGCAAGGTGACAAGCCCCCTACTTTCCTGGTTGACACTGACCCTGACTGATGCGCAGTAGGTGGTTACTCGGATTGTTCCCCAAGCCTGTACCGAGTAGTCCCGGTGTGTTTCATCGCCCAGGCTGCAGTCTAGATAGGGTGACAGACTCGTCCTGGTTTGCCAGGACTGAGTGTCCCCTGTTCCAGGAAGCTCCTCTGTCCTGAGAAGACCAGTCTAATAACCCCAGGGGCCTGACTAAAACTCCACGACTGAGATGTCCTATCGGACTATAGAGCAGTGGTCCCAACCTTTTTTGGTCCACGGATCGGTTTAATGTCAGAAAATATTTTCACGGACTGGCCTTTAGGATGGGACGGATAAATGCACAAAATAAAATTATGCGACTGGCGTAAAAACTGTGATATTTTTAAATATAATTGTCGAACTTATGAGACAAGTGTCAAGAGTGAGTCTTAGACAGATGTAACAGAGGGAATCTGGTCATTTTTAAAAAACAAAACATCGTTCAGACTTAAATATAAATAAAATGGAAATAATGTAAGTTATTTATTCTTTCTATGCGAACTGGTACCAAATGGCCCATGGACTGGTACCGGTCCGCGGCCCGAGGGTTGGGGACCACTGCTATAGAGGACATAATTTAAAAAGTTTAGGAGGTGGGCATGTTAGCCAAATGAATTGAATGACAGAGTCCCCAATGTAGCTCTGATTCCGCAGGTAGGAGAGAGGTGCAGACCAGTGGGACCATTTTAGACAGCTGGTGCCCTCCGCCCCACCGGCAGCCCAGGCCCCTGGCATCAGCAGCACCGGGCAGCGGGTTAGACATGCAGACTGCACCAGCTGAGTTTGCACCTGAACTTGGAGAAGACTCTACGGGCTTCTGGAACGCTGGGCTTGCAGAGGCACTGGCTCTGTGTTCTGTTGTTTTCACAGCTGGACTGGATGAAAAGGACCACGAAGGGGCTTCAGGGACATCTCAGGAAACTGCGCAGGACCAAGCAGCCTGGCTCCACTACCCAGCTTCTCAGGGCAAGAGCTCCTTAGCTCGGCCCGTACACAGCTCCACCTGCTGGGACAAATAGGGCGCCATGGTTCCATACTACATGGCCTGAGTGTCGGTGATCTCGGAGGCTGTGGGGCTTTGTGTACTTCTTCCATTTAGATTTATTTCCCAGAACCTTCCAGAACTGAATTCTATCAGTTAAAAATGCTTTAGGGTGCAAGTAACTCAAATCCCAACTGCCAGCGGTTTAAACAAACAGGAGTTTATGTCTCTGCATGACAAGGAGTGAGAAGGGGGTGCTGCTTGGTGGGGACCTTGTCCCTGTGACTCCATCAGGGACAGAGCTGTCCCCCACCTTCCCCTCTGGTATTTCAGGCACCTGGGCCTTTGGCCCTCAATGACCTCATGCTCTCAAGATGGCTGCTGAAGCTTGAAGTATAACATTGACGTTTTCAAGACAAGGAGAAAGCAGAAGGGGAAACCAGTAACGACGGCCTTTGTATCAGGAGAGTAAAATATTTCTCGGAAACTCTTCTTTAGATTTTATCTTAAGTCCTTAAATCTCACGCATGGGGAGGC
This sequence comes from Saccopteryx leptura, assembly GCF_036850995.1. Classification (NCBI taxonomy): domain Eukaryota; kingdom Metazoa; phylum Chordata; class Mammalia; order Chiroptera; family Emballonuridae; genus Saccopteryx; species Saccopteryx leptura. The sequence continues at coordinate 196,137,971 of NC_089507.1, read as the reverse complement.
GGGGCCACCGCAGCTGTGGCTGAAGCTGAGAGTCAAGTGCCTGGCAGAAGGTTCTAGGTGGTCACGGTGGGCTTCAGCCAACCCCGGTTCCGTGCCAGGAGCCGAGGAGCCGGGGACTTCCTTCACAGGTCCTCTGCAGTCTTGGCTTGGTGGCCCTTATCATGTGGATCTGGCTGTTTGTTTATATTTCTGACCCCCTATAAGTGATAGAATGCTTAAGGCAGGGACTATGTTCTCATGATCTCATTATGCCCCTGATGCTAACACACCAGGCACAAAATAAATGCTTAGTAAATAGTTATTAAATGAGTAAATGAAGGTACCTTTGGTGGCCACGAACCTTGTTGGATTAACTATATCTTTCCCAGGGCCACTGTATCCAAGTATTTGCAACATAGTGTCATTAGCTTCATCTGATGACATCTGTCACCTTCCAGCTCTCTCCACATGACATCTTTCCACACTAAACACAGGCTTCAGAGAACCGGGGCGTAACCACAGAGCACCATCACCAAAGCCTGGTTTTAGCATGTGATCCAGCTGGTTGGCAGCCAGCAACCCACCCGCTCCCTTAAGGCCAACAACATAAAACAAGAAACAAAATAAAAGACAGTATTTCGGGTCAGGCTAAGCTGTTGTTTCCGAGGGAGGAACCCGCGGAACCAAATGATGACCTCAGTGCATCGCTGCCAATCACGGCCCGTGAATCCCAGCGGGAGGGGGAGGCCCATCAGAGGATTCTGCCTGATCCATACCGTATGGCGGCTGTCAAGTCGTTTGAGGTCCTGGAACCAGCATTTCATGGAGAAGCAGGTAAGGGCAGCAGCCAAGAGCAGAGAGACTCCACCTGTCTCGGTGGAGCACTGGACGGGGTTGTTAGGGCAACGTCTCTCATTTCCTGAGCCAAATCAAGGCACATAAAAGCTGGGGAGAGCTCAGGGTCTCCACAGGAACCAATTTAGAGGGAAAAACCAGACTCTGCGTGCTGGCACAGGCACTGGGCTAGTAGCAGGGATCCGAATGAGGTTGAGGCAGGAGGACGCGGTCCAGCTGCTGGCGGAGGCACCACAGCTGGGCGGGCAGGGAGTCGGGGAACCCGTGTCTCTGTCCTGGAGGGTGCTGGGTGTGGAACCGTTAAGGGCATGGGCTCTGATGACATGTCTTTGGGCAGGTCTATCTCCTTCTCAGCTTCCTCTGTTTGCACACCTGCAAAAAGATTGTGAGGATTAAAGGTGGGAAGACGGTCCCCAAGGACCCAGCACAGTGCTCAGCACAGAGAAACTGCCCAGTAAACAAGTTATTAATAGGACCAAGTCCCAACTAGGGTGCCCTGGGGCCGCCTCCCTTCCCCCTTGGCTGAGTGGGAGGGTTGCCACATTGAACAAGTAATAACAGAGGGCACCCAGTGAAATCAAACTTTAGATAAACAAAGAACACTTACACTAAAAAATTATTTACTCTTTATTTGAAATCCAAGTTTAATTTAGATTTGTCCTGTATTTCACTTGGCAACCCTACCGAGGAGAGATTAGGCGGGGAACAGAGAGGCTGTGTGGGTGGAAATGCGAACATTAGGAGATATCTGAGCAGAATGTGGTCAAATTAACTAAAGGCACCTGTGTTATGAGCAATTAATTAAAAATTTTGATTTATGAAATCTAACTCCCAAAGCCTAAAATAATAAAAAAAAAAACCTCCTTTAGTCAACAAGGAAACCAATTAAATGAGTGAAGGCCGGGAAGTGGGAGTCCCACCCCAAAGGAAGCATCTATGTGCTGATCGGTCCCCATGCCGTCCTGCCAATTTGCAGACTAGAAGAGCAAGGTGCTGGGAAGTGGCTGCAGTCCAGGTCTGCCTGACGTTTAAGCCGGTTATCCTCACCAGGAGACTCCACCACTTGGAAAGGTCCCACCTAGCAGGCCATAGACCACCCCCAACTTTTGCAGGGAGCATAAACATCAAAGGATGTCAGGTGAGGGTGAGTGTCCTAACCCCTTTGTGCCTCAGTGTCCTCCTCTATAGAATGGGGTAATTATTCCACCATCTTCATAGTGTTGTTGGGTGCTTAGTAACTGACAGTGTGTTGAGTACCTGGACCCTAATTATGATTGGACAAATGCTGTTTATTAAAATTACTCTCATGGAAACAGTAAAGCTTTGTTGCTAGCTTTAATCGTGAAATTCGACGAAACTGGTTCAGCCCAGACCCACCTCTTACCAATCTTGGGCATGTCTCTGAGCCTCAGTTTGCTCATCAGTAAAGTGGGAACATTATATACCGTACAGTTGAGTTGTTGGGGATGAAATGGACTCACACAAAGAAAGGATTGAAACAGTGTCAGACAAGTGAACATTCAACAAGTAAGGGCTATTTTTATTTTAAAGCCATGGTATTGGAGGAATGGCCAGCAGCCTCTTTGAGGACTGCTCTGAAGTCTCAGCACATAGCAGACCTCTTCTCTGGCTACCCCCTCCCCCCGCGGTGGACTGTCACAGGCCTGCCTCTGTGGCCAGTGGAGACTTTTCTCTCACGCTCGCCAGCAAGGCCCACCTCAGAGCCCACAGCCCTCCTCTCCTTGTTTATACACCAAGGACAATACAGACCTAGAAGCCAAGGGCTTTTTCAATTTTAAACCGGGTCTTGAAGAAAACGGTTGTCTCTCCAATAAATCCGTGCGCGTCATTGCTAATAACCCTGGACCACGCTGCCCACCCTGAGCGCCTGCCACTGGAGGTCAGACAGCGGTTAATGAGCTTGCCACCATTAATTAATCCACAAGGGACTGATTCTCTCATTCTACACACAGCCAGGGTGCCACTCCTCGCCCCCTGTTACTGGAACTTTCTTCCTCTTCTTACAGCTCTGCTCTCTCCAGTGTCCCACATTTGCCAAAACTTTGGGCTCTCCAAAGGACACAGGTGTGCCAACTGCATTTTCTGAGCTTGAAGTGTTGTGTGTCTCATAACTATCTTTACAGTTACATAGACCTTGCGCCCAGGAGAACTCTTCAGCTGAGATTCATCGACTCTGGGCTGGGACGTGCCCAGGAGGTGAGTAAGTCAGGTGCACACTGGACCCCTGGGACATGGAAGCCCACCGCAGGGAGAGATGGTGTTCCTGAGAGCCCCTCTTCTGGACCAAAAGCTGGCTACAGGCTCTCCTTAGCCCTCCATTGACCATCACACCCCACCAGGTAAATGTTAGCACCCACTTTTTCTGAGGAGTAAATCATGGTTTCGAGGAGTGACATGGTCCGCCCAATTTTCACAGCAAGCAAGTGCTGAAAGAGGTCTTGAACCCATCAAATGGCGGGCTACATTATTTCCACTACGTAGGACGTGGCTCATACAAATACTTGAAGTCCACTGAAAGCCAGAGCCTGGGATATCATACATGCAGCTTTCTTAACACCTGGTAGGCACAATGCTGTAAAATTACAATGCCATTAAAGCTGATGGCTCAGCGGTAGAGCATCAGTCTGGCATGTGGAATTCCCGGGTTCGATTCCCGGTCAGGGCACACAGCAGAATCGCCCATCTGCTTCTCTATCCTTCCTGCCTCTCCTTCCTCTCTGTCTCTCTCTTCCCCTCCTGCAACCAAGGCTCCATTGGAGCAAAGTTGGCCCGGGCACTGAGGACGGCTCTGTGGCCTCTGCCTCAGGCACTAGAATGGCTCTGACTGCAAAGAAGCGGTACCACAGATGGGCAGAACATCATCCCCTGGTGGGCATTCCGGGTGGATCCCAGTCAGGCACAGGCGGGAGTCTGTCTGACTGCCTCCCTGCTTCTAACTTCAAAAAAAATACAAAAAAAAAAAAAAAAAAAAAAGCTGATGATCTAGTGACCTAACAGTTCATCCATTCACCAATCTTGTGTACATCAGGGATTTTTACTTTTGCTGATTGGAATTCCATTCTTACATAAACTATTTTTATATTATCTAGAATTGCTAGTTTCCATTAAGTTCAAATGAAGTAAAAAAATGGAAGGACATTTACAGAGATTCTGAATGTAGACTCCTTCATTGTTCATGTGGTTTTTGGTCTTTGCTTAGCCTCTCTGACACCTAATTCTTTAGCAATTTTTTTTAGCAACTCATATCTATCAAGTTCTTCCAAAGCATATCATATGACCTTTTTTTTTTTTTTTTTTTTTTACAGTGACAGAGAGAGAGACAGAGAGAGGGACAGATCAGGACAGACAAACAGGAAGGGAGAGAGATGAGAAGTATTAATTCTTTGTTGCAGCTCCTTAGTTGTTCATTAATTGCTTTCTCATATGTGCCTTAATGGGGGAGGGGGGCTACAGCAGAGCAAGTGACCCTTTGCTCATGCCAGTGACCTTGGGCTCAAGTCAGTGACTCTGGGCTTCAAGCCAGAGACCTTTGGGCTTCAATCCAGAGACCTTTGGGCTCAAGCCAGCAACCATCAGGTCATGTCTATGATCCCACGCTCAAGCCAGCGACTCCTCGCTTAAGCTGGTGAGTTTCTACTCAAGCCGGATGAGCCTGTGCTCAAGCCAGCACCCTCGGGTTTCGAACCTGGGTCTTCCATGTCCCAGTCTGACGGTCTATCTACTGCGCCACCACCTGGTCAGGCCTGACTTATTTTTCATTGAAACAATTATTCTCTTTCTTTTCACACTCAGAGTTTTTCATTTTCTATAATAATTCAATTGAATTATGAAATTAAAATGACAAGTGTAACTGGCACAAACAGGTTCAGGAACAAACCCACCTGACTCTTGGTAACCAGACAACTTATTAGATGGGGACAGAAGTAAGGAGAGCTTATTTGGTATAGATGACCATGCTCAGACATTCAGAGTGCTGTGGGCATCCACAGAATGTCCACAGTGGCCATGGAGAGCATTGGGCAGTGCAGTGTCTTGGTGATATAGAGACAGGCGCAGGCAGCTTCTGCTCCAGTATCTTGATGGTGGTAATAGGAGTAGTGATAGCAGCAGTAATTTCTACATATTTAGTGTGAGTGCCATGGTATTAATGTCTGTCCTCCTGATGACATTTTGAAATTACTGTACTTGCAATCTAAAGATTAGCTATTGCAGAAAAAGTCACTCAATTTTACCAGGAAGATTTTCTGAAAAATATTCATTCCTACCCCAAGTCTCCTTAGAGATGTGCCAAGCCACCAGGAGGACTGGGTTAGAGATGCCTCTTGTGTCTTTCTTGTGACCTTCCTACCTATCTGTGGGGGGTGGTAAGGCAGGGGAGTAAGGGGCCACATTGCTGAGACTTAGTCCATTCAGTGTCCTGTGGTGGACTTGATGGTGTCACCCAATGAGGCACCTAAAGGGAAGAAAAGTGAGTCTTTTTTCCTCTTGTAGTGTGTGCTCTCCTTGGTGCCATATCTAAGGAACCAATGCCTAGTCTAAGGTCATGAATATTTACAGCTATGTTTTCTGCTAAGTGTTTTGTAGCATTAGCTCTTACATTTAGATCTAGAGTCTATTTTTGCATGTAACATGTAGAAAATAAATCTTATATACTAGAAAATATAGAATTTTTATATCCATTTTAAAGATGAGAAAACAGACGCAACGGTGAAGTGACTTAATCAAGGTGGCACAGCTTCTAAGGAAAGAGCTGAGATTCCACCTCAGGTTTATCTGATTCCAAATTCTGCATGTTTTCAATTGAATGACTATTGCCATTGAGTTGAGTTGGGTTGGGTTAAACTAGACTGGGTTGTGTTGGGTCAAGCTCGGTGGGGTTGGATTGAGCTGAGCTGAATTGAGTTGGTTTGAGTTCAGTTGGGTTGCATTGGGTTGGATTGGCTTGAGTTGTTCAGTTAAGTAGATTGGGCTGAAGTGGATTGGGTTGAATTGGATTAGTTTGAGATTGGTTGGGTTAAGTTGGTTTGAGTTGGGTGGGTTTGGGTTAAATTAGGTTAGGTTGAATTGGCATGGGATACATTAAGTAGCTTTAAGTCACATCGAACCCTTTGCTGGGTACTGTTGGTTTCATAAAAAAAAAAAGAGTATAAAGTCTCCTCTATAGACTTTCAGCTCTTTGAAGGCAGAAACAGTAATAAATACAAAAGAAACAGACCAGAATCACGTATGATTTGTTGTTAAATTGTGGTTGAATTAGCAAGGTAGACACACTTCTCTCTGGGCAAGCTCACCGAGTATGAAGCACCCCTACAGAGTGGTTGGTGGAGAGAGGGCCCTTCTGTCACCTGGCTCAGAAGGGCTGGACCTAACTATGCTCCTAGTCATGGGTCACAGCAATCCCAGTGTCAACCCCCTCGGTGCAAATCATACACCACATAGGCTCAGCAAATGTTAATAGCGAGAATGACCTTTAATTGAGCACATTCGATGTGCAAGATGCTATTCATCTACCCTCAAAACCTCACATCAGCTTCCTTCAGAAAGTATAACCATTACCTTTTCACGACAAAGCAACTGAGGTGATGTAACTTGTCCAAGTTAACTCAGTCCTCAAAGGGCTGGTGCCATGGCTGCTATTATTTAAGACAGGAAGCACCACTGAACCAGGAAAAATGGGCAAAGAGTGGTTGCTGATGTTCTTGATCCACTCCTTCTGAAACATTATATTCTGTATTAAAATATCCTTCAAAGTAATGGCCAAATGCCCCTTGGCTGGGAATATGTTCCCTATAGAGGAAAAGCTACCCTCAAACAATACAGGGCATTTTAAACTGCAGCCTGCCACCGAAAGATGTGTGACAAATAAGCATAGTTAACCATTTATGGTAAAGTCTGGGTGACAGGTAGCTGAGTGTGCACTGTACAATTCCTTCAGTGATTCTGTATCTTTGGAATTTTTATAATAAAATGTTGGGGTGGAGGAAATGCAGCCTGCCCCAGCCCTCCGGGAGAAAGTGGGTTAAAGCATCACCTCCTTATATTTCTTCTAGTTCTGTAGAACCTTTTGTTCATAACCTCACAGTTGATACATGTTTGAACAATTATTACTGTCAGGTGCACAAACAAAGCCCCCACACAGCGGTGTATTGTTCCACAGATGGAAAAGTCTGTCAGATTAGATTATTTTTTTAAAACCTGGGGCGAGGAAGCTGAAGGGGGATGTGTGTTGATAAAGGATGTCTCAGACCAGGCTTGAACAATCACAATGAGAAGATCTGGCTTTTCAGCGACTTCCCCTAGAGCCGCCTTTGTTTACCAGGACACAGGTTTAACTCTTTCTAACCAAAAGCTTCTTTGCAGTGGGCACTGTAGCCCTGTTTCTCTTTTTTCCTTATCCAATGGTTGATCCACACCAAAGACTGACTCTAGTCCAACTTGTGGACCTTAATGGGCAGCAGTGGGGCTTGAGGATTCACCCTCTGGCCAGACTGCCTGGGTTTGAATCACACTAGCTTAGTGATTGGCCTTTTTGTGCCTCAGTTTCCTCATCTGTAAAAGGGGAACAACCATTGTTGTTGGAGGATTAATAGAGATGTTATGCACAAAGATCTAAGAATAGATGAGACAAGCCTGTCGTCAATAACAAATCATCGTTCCCTATTATTAGTAATTGCTGGGTAACGTTTCTGAGCCTCAGTTTCCTTATCTATAAAGTGTAACTGGAGATTATATATTATGTTACTAAAATGATAATAGGACCCTTTTCTGGGGCTGCTGTAAGGATGAGATGACATTGACCATGCAGTGGGAAATTGCTTAATAGAATGTCATGGCTCAGGAAAAGATTGCTACTTAAAAGACCTCATTTAAGATGTACAATGGGACACTTGTCCTTGCCTCTGTGACGGGAAAGCAACAGGCTTGAGGCCGATGATGTGAGCAATATTATGAAATACATTAAGAGCAAATGCTGCAGAAGGAAACCAGCCTGTCTGCTTCTCACGTGCCCGGGCCCCGTTAGTCTGGCTCCCAGACGGCCGTGACCTCGATACGGTGTGTGTGCCGCCGGCTGGCTTGACCCCCCTTCCCATGACCGCGTGCCTCACTGGGATGACCTACATTTCCACGGCGGCAGCCAGAGCAGACATTCCAGGGTAATTAACAAACACACACATAGAGACACACACACATACATGTATAAACACACACACACACACACACACTCAGGCGGTTCAGGCCTGGCAGTGGCTCACATGCTCACTCGCTGTCTAGACAGGGCTGGGAGCTGAATGGCCTCCTGCCACGGGAGGCAGCAGCTTGGGGCAGCAGCCGGAGCAGCCCGTGGCTCCTCCCCAGCCCTGTCCCTCCAAGAAAAGTGTCCTGAGGAATCATCAGCCAGACAGCTGCAAAAAAGCTCAAAGCACTGTTGTTCATAATCATGAAGAATGGGAATGACCCTTCCCAGAAGGAGCTAGTTAAGCACAAGCAGGACAGTCCCGACTACGCAGACCCAGAAAGCAGCCACTGACAGTCATGTTGGAGGAAACGGTCTGATGGCATGTGGTGACTGTCAGCAAACATTAAGTTTCAAAAAAGCGGAATCAAAACGGCAGGGCCATCAGGGATGGTGGCTGTCTTTTTCGTTGGTGCATCAGAGAACCCTGGGCAGCTGGGTGCTGATCCCAGGCATGATAGCCAGTCGCCAAGACACTGTGCACACTTCCAATCACAGCTGGCGTGCCAATGAAGTAGGCTTACACCTGAAATCCCAAGGCAGGAGGCTGCCCTTTCCCAGACCGCTGACCATGTGAGGACCGTCTTCATAACTTTGCCCACTGGCACAATCATTTACTTAGAGCCATTCTTTAAGTGACGCACCCTTTGCACAAGAGCAAATTTATTTTTAAATAAAACCCTGTATCACAACTGTGGGTGAAAAAAAAAAGTAATAGAAAGTGACTATAAAGATAAATACATCATTATTAAAATTTTCAAAATTGCTTCTGCCCCACCAGAAATCATCTCACTGACCAATGATATCTGTGCCAAATGTTGGACACTGTCTTCCCCCAACCATCTCATTTCCAGACTGAGGGCGCAGAGGTTCAGGAGCTGAGGTCATCCGGGAGCCAAGAGCCCCGGGTTCTGACTCAGACTCTGCTTCCCCTGGACCTTGCCTGACTATGATCTTCCCACCCTCCTGGCAGAATCCTCGGAGGCTGCGCTGGCAGGTCTGTCTCCAGGGAGATGGGAGCAGCCTCACCTCCCGGGTCTCCGGACTCCTCCTGAGCTCCCAGGCCCCTGGCTTCCCAGCAAAGCTCCTGCTCTCTCCTCCTTCTGCACCCTCCATCGGGACACATGGTTTTCAAATGCTAAGTAGAATGCCAGACAAAAGTACACGAGCTCTGTATTAAATTATTTTAATTTCATGGTGCTCAGTTTCACACTCAATTGATTCCCAAGTGGGTTTGGAATGAATTTGGGGCGGTTCTCACACTGAGCCGAGCGTTGGGGTCACCTGGTTGCCAGACCCGCCGACTTAACGGTCTGGAGGGGGCCCGGCGCCCGGCTGAGCGCCTCTGGGAGAGAAGGTGTTAAAAAGCTTCAATGTGCAACAGGAACGGAAGCTCCTCGAGTGTTTTTGAGAGATTTCTCCAGGACTGAAATTGCCTTCAATTATTTCTGACCCTCAGCCAATCGTTTATTTGAATGTGACCCAGTTCTGGGACAGGGTGCCACGGTGACCTGGCTTTATCTGATACAAGTGAATGAATGAAGAGAAGGGTCCTCTCCCAACACTGTCACCAGGCATCACAGACATACGTGGCAAGAGGAGGTAGCAAGATTCTCCGGTTCAGGGACTCACAGGGAAGGAAGGACGGTTTATTGCTGTTTCCTCTTCCCTGGAGGATCTAAGTACAGGAGACCAGGGGCTCAGTGGCTGCTAAGTCTCACGTGGAGAAATTAGGTGTGATGTCCCAAGTCTTGACTAGCACCTCTTAGCCAGCTAGGCAGATGGTCAGACAGACGCTTCTGTGAGAACCTCCTTGCAGGAGACTCTTGGAGACGCTGTCTGAAAGCCAAGCCAGTCATCGGAGCTGCTGAAGGTGTTCGCCTCTCCACGCTTCTTCTTCCTCCATTTTCCTCCTCTTTTTCACTGACCTCTTCTTCTTCTTCAGGACTGAGACACAGGCTTGTGCCCCTCGGTCATCCCTGGAAGGAGCTCTAGGACTGGAGGTGTTGGTTGGGAGGAGCTGGGCCTTCATCTACCCCACCCTCTCGGGCTTCCATTCCCAAGCTCTCCAACCTCTCTGCTGGGGGGGGTCACACAGGGCAAGTCACGCCTCCGCCTGGTCACAGCTGCACAAATCCCCAGATGATCCCCCACCCTGGGGCTCTCACACTCCGGAAGCAGCAGCCCCTCCCGGAGGGCATCTTATAGGGCACTTGTTGGGGGAGGCCCCGGGGGGAGGGGGGAGGTCCTGCAGTGTCACCTCTCACAAGCCCAGGAGGTACTGACACGGCTGGTCTCAGGACCGCATTCTGAGGACCGCTGCTGGTGAGCTCTGCTACTACCGCACCTGGGCCCCACCCAGGGACTGTTAGACATGCAGATTGAGGGCACCTTAGCCCCTTCCCCATATGGTTAGCCTGGACACTCCAGGGGAAGTGACAGGCACACAACTAAAATTGGATCAAGACGTGAAACAGGGAGTATGGTGGGCCTTGTAGCAGGGAGGTCCGTGGTCACGCAGATTTCAGGCTTCAATGTCCTCCGCGGCCCCAGTGCCTTGCAGCTCTGACTCCTCTGCACCGGGTTCCATCTCTGGCCTCTCGCCCCCTTGGGAAGGGGAGATGGTCTCTAGCAGTAGCCTGCCCACGTCCCGTGACTCAATGTCCCCAGCGGAAAGAGGTCCTCTCATCTGCCCTCCTGTGGAGATCGGGGCTCACCTTCAGGAGTTGATGGATGGACTGGGTCACACAAACCAGTCACAGTGTTAGAGTGGTGACGAAGGCTGATGACCGAGCCTGGTCACACGGCACCTGTGGAGCACGGGGACAGGGCTGCCCCCCCCCCCACCTTGCACACAGGCGAAGTGCAAGTGAGAGCTGTTTCCAGATAGAAACTGGGGAGTTTGTAACCAGAAGACAGGTGGGCAGACCGAAATAACCGCCTGCCCTGCGAGGTTCTGGATGGGGATTCCCACCTGCTCCCCGAGTCTCTCAGACACGGGTGCCCCTTTCATCTCCACCCCCACTGCCCTGCCCCAGGGCAACCTTCATCACTAGGAAGGGGTCCCTAACCCACCTCATGACTCCAGTCTCCCCACACTCCCTTCTCCACAGCTGAGGTCTTTGAACAGAGATAGCAGCTGAGGGGACTGCAATTTAATGAGAGTCAATCCACATACGCTACCTTAAAGTAGTTAGGAATAAAGGCGTGGCACCCCATTTGAATCCTGGCCCTCCCACAAATTAGCAAGTTACTCTCTCTGCTTCTGTTCTCTCATCTGTATAATGGATATAATATAGGTCCCTTCCTCAGAGGGTTATTGTAAATGTTAAATGAGATAATATAGACAAAGCACCCATAAATGCGAGCTGTGATCAAAACTTATCTCCAGTCTGTCCACTTCTCTCCATCGGCACCGCCACCACCTCCTCCAAGCCTGCATCCCCCACCCCCACCCCGGGCAATGCACAAGCCTCCTGACGGTGGCCCAGGGGCCAGCCTTGCCTCCCTCTGACCCATTCTTCACCCAGCAGCCGTGCTGCGACTGCTGCATAAACTACAAGAAACCCAGTCAGACATGCATTTCTGTTGAAAAGAACAATTTTCAGCACAAGTATGTCCCATGCAATATTTGGGATATACGTATGCTAAAAACATTATTCACTATTTACTTAAAACTGAAAATGAACAAGGTATCTTTATTTTGGTTTGGTGCGCCTGGCAACCAGGGGGACTTTTATAAAGCACAAACCAGACCGTTTGCTCCTTGCTCAAAACCTTCAGTGATTTTTCATCACAATTAGAATATAACCCATACCCTACTTTGACCTGGCCTGCCGGGGTACTACTCTGACTTCACTGTCCTTGTGACTATTATTAATAGTTTCAGTAGCATCAGTGGCCAGGTAGTGCCCCTATGGGGTCTCCCACTGGCCCTCCCTCTTCCGGTTATGGGGCTGGATCCTCCTCTGGAGCCTCAGGAGGGAGCACAGCTCAGCTGATACCTTGATGTCAGACTTCTGGCCTCCAGGAAAAACGAGAGGATAAATTTCTATTGTTTTAAGCCACCAAGTTAGTGGTAATTCGAATGGCAGGCTTGGAAACTAAAGCGGTGTTTAAAAGTCCCCTCTGGCTGAAATATGCAGAACAGGGCTGCCGGAGCAGAAGAGAAAGCAGGGAGCACAGCGAGCAGCTGTGGCCCTGGTCCCCTGGAGCAGGATGACAGTTGGAGTCAAGGCAGTGACAGAGGGGAGAGAGAAATTGGGCGGCTGGGACGGGTTTCAATAATAATAATAAAGGCCACATTCAGCTTCACTCCCGTCTCTCAGCATCAGACTCCAATGACCTTGTGCAAATTATCCTGAACTAAACCTGGCTGTTGGCTATGCTCTCCATCACCACGATATCAATGTAGAACCAAAGAAACAGAGAGGTTAGCCAACATGGCTGAGAACACACAGCAAGAAGCGGCAGGGCAGAGGTCCCAACCCAGGAGGCGTGATCACACAGTCATATGAACGGCACTTGCTGGACTTAGAGATGGCTGGGGGAGGAAGGAGGAGAGGGGAGGAGTGGCTTTTTATTAATTACTAATTTGTCAGGAAGGGTGACTGGGTGGTGCTGTTTACAAAGTCAGGGCCTGGGCAAGTTGGGGGCTGCTTGGGCAATCTTGAGGTGGGGAAGCTGGTCACTGCACTCTCGAGAAGCCCATCAGAGTAGGAAACTTTCTGGATCTGGGCCCTCCCCCTCCAGGTTCTGGAACCCACTGTAAGTCGTGTTCAATTTTCTGAAAGCAAACCAAGGCCCTCAGCTGAGCCGCCGGCACCAGGAAAGCCTGGTTGCGGAAAGTGGATTTGGGGAACGTGTCTTAAAACAGCTGCCATTTGGCCCTGGCCGGTAGGCTCAGTGGTAGAGCATCGGCCTGGCGTGCAGAAGTCCCGGGTTCGATTCCCAGCCAGGGCACACAGGAGAAGCGCCCATCTGCTTCTCCACCCCTCCCCCTCTCCTTCCTCTCTGTCTCTCTTTTCCCCTCCCGCAGCCAAGGCTCCATTGGAGCAAAGATGGCCCGGGCGCTGGGGATAGCTCCTTGGCCTCTGCCCTAGGCGCTAGAGTGGCTCTGGTCACAACAGAGCGACGCCCCGGAGGGGCAGAGCATCGCCCCCTGGTGGGCAGAGCCTCGCCCCTGGTGGGCGTGCCGGGTGGATCCTGGTCGGGCGCATGCGGGAGTCTGTCTGACTGTCTCTCCCCGTTTCTAGCTTCAGAAAAATTCAAAAAAAAAAACAGCTGCCATTTTTCTTGGTGTGGGCGTTGGATCCCTCCCACTCGCAGACTGGGGTGTGCTTTGTGGGAAACCATGGTCTTTCCTGTTCCAGCTCCCTCTGCAAACAGCCTTTCTCCGAACCCTCCTACTTGGAGAGAAGAACTCCACTTTTTCAAATAATAATAAAAGTTTCCATGGAAATATGAGTAATTTCCAACCCGACGTCGTCCAGATGAACTGTTGGGCATTGCTGGCCACCCGGCTGCCACCAGCTTGGGTCTCATTGACTAGAGAAATTTGGGGATGTTTGAGAAGCTCCCATTCTATTGCATTGATTTCCTAAATGGGTCAGAGCTTGGAGGTCTTGGCAATTAAAGGCTGACCATGGAAATCTTGTGAGCAAAGTACATCTTCCTCATTTGGAAACATTAAAGGCTCTATTTGGATAGGTGAACCCTAGTGCACCTGAAGCACTAAGGAAATTAGGTGTGATTTTATTACAATATTGATTGCTGTCGCCAAGCATATCAATTGTAGCTTCTAGCCTTGAAAATGGCATCTGTTAATCAAGTTGGAAATGGTACTCTCTGGGAAAATTGAGCTGAGCTGAAGAAGGAAGGTGGAGGGACAAGAAAACATCTGACGCCTGACCAGGTGGTGGTGGAGCAGTGGATAGAGCGTTGGACTGGGATGCGGAGGCCCCAGGTTCGAGACCCCGAGGTCGCCAGTTTGAGCGTGGGCTAATCTGGTTTGAGCAAAGCTCACCAGCTTGAGCCCAAGGTCACTGGCTCGAGCAAGGGGTTACTAGGTCTGCAGAAGGCCCGGGGTCAAGGCACATATGAGAAAGCAATCAATGAACAACTAAGGTGTTGCAACAAAAAACTGATGATTGATGCTTCTCATCTCTCTTCGTTACTGTCTGTCTGTCCCTATCTATCCCTCTCTCTGGCTCTCTCTCTGTCTCTGTAAAAAAAAAGAAAAGAAAAGAAACCATCTGAGACCCTCTTTGGGGGCAAGTCCCCATCTTTTCACAGAAACAGGACTTTCAAGAGCAGCTAACAGTCAATAAATATTCAGTGGGTAACAGAAACAGAACAAACTGAACTCCTAATGCACTGAGTTCTATGCAAGTCCGAGAGGGCTGTGGAAGATGCGGGAAGGAGGGAAGGAAGGAAGGAAGGAAGGAAGGAAGGAAGGAAGGAAGGAAGGAAGGAAGGAAGGAAGGAAGGAAGGAAGGAAGGAAGGAAGGAAGGAAGGAAGGGAGGGAGGGAAGAAGCTTCAGGCAGGGAAGCTATTTCAGCAGAGGAACACAAGAAAGTAGTTTCTCAAACCTCACGTAGCCTGGTATGCAGTAGGTGCTCAACAGGTGTGTTTAGATTGTTACTGTTAAAACTTTGAGGCCTAGAAATGGGTGCCTTTGGAGAGGGGTGCCCTCCATGGGCGCCTGTCCTGAAGGAAGGGCGAGGGTCAGCCAGGTGAAGACGGGGTGGTGGGAATGAAGGCGGGGAGGAGGTTCTGCACTGAGGGGACAATGTGAGGTCATCCTTCTGATTACAGAACAAACAGGGGCCTTGTGACGGGAACACCTGCCCTTGTGAGAGTCCCTGTGAGACAGTGCGGTGCATGGTGGGGGGACAGGCTGCTCGCCCCAAGGGTCCATCCCAGCACAGATCACGGGACCGGGGAAGGCTTCAGTTTGCTGGCAGGCAAGAAAGAAAGGAAGGAAGGAGACAGGGGAGGGAGGGGAGCTGAGGGGCAGGGAGGGGAGAAGGGGGAGGAGCTGCTCCCTCAGAAAGTGCCTTTCTCCTGATGAACCTTTAACTTAGCCTTTCTGAGATGCAGCTTCAAAGGCAGGTACTATTTGATGTCCTGCAGTTCACCTCCCACAAGCACTGACTGGGGGCATTCACCCCCAGCACAGAAAGGCACCAAGGCCCTAAAGGACTTCACAAACCAGGAAAGAAAGGGGCTCAGGCCAAGGGCTGTGACACTTGGGAGGCCATGGCTGCCCCACTCCACCCCTTCTGACAGTCTCAGCAGAGGAGACTAATCACAGGAACCACCTGCTGGACAGGCTGGGTGCGAGGACATGCCCGGAGGCTTTGGGTCATGCACTGGAGGAGGGTCTTCCCGCTGGGAAGGGGTGGTGGGTGGGCACATGCAGGGCGGGACTGGAGAGGAATGCATGCACCCTGGGGCGCTCCAGCAAAGGAACAATAGTGGCATTCTTGCCACTTCCCTGTCCCCTCGACGTCCCAGTTACTCATCGAGGATGTTGGCGTGTCCAGCCTGGAACACAGCGTGCTTGTCGCTTGATTAAGCGGCAGACACGCTCAGACAGTGGCCCTGCGGGAGGCGGCGATGAGTTCATCTCTTGGCCATTCAGAGACCAACCACCATGAACTTGGGCAGAAGATGGGTCAACAGGAGGTCATGCCGGGTGGTCCCTTCCAGAGGCCACCCCCAGTGGAAAACATGACAACATCCTCTCCCCCAGGAGGTGCCCCAGGCAAGTCGTATGGGAGGGGTCGGCTCTGTGGCCTCCTTGTGCAAAGACCAACCTTGGGCTTGGGTGGCTCGCGCCTGTGAACAGACTTGCTTGCTGCCCTTGCAGGAGCTGGCTGTGTCTCCAGCTAAGATGGGGCTTCCTTCAAAACAGACGGCGCCTTTTAGAATATAGTGCTTTATCACTCCCTTGCTTTAAACCCTTGGTGACTACCACTGCACTCGGAATAAAATCAAAGCTCCTTACACCGGCCCTCGTGACTGGACTGCACGTCTTCCCCCGCCCCTTGGCTCACTGTATTCTTCTCACACTGGCCTGATTTCTGACCCCGAGACACACTAGTTTGTCTCCCTCAGACTTTTCCTTTTGCGCCTGACCAGGCGGTGGCGCAGTGGATAGAGCGTCGGACTGGGATGCGAAGGACCCAGGTTTGAGACCCCGAGGTCACCAGTTTGAGCACCGGCTCATCTGGTTTGAGCAAGTCTCACCAGCTTGAGCCTAAGGTCGCTGGCTTGAGCAAGGGGTCACTCAGTCTGCTGTAG
The DNA here is from genome assembly GCF_036850995.1 of Saccopteryx leptura. Classification (NCBI taxonomy): domain Eukaryota; kingdom Metazoa; phylum Chordata; class Mammalia; order Chiroptera; family Emballonuridae; genus Saccopteryx; species Saccopteryx leptura. Next base: position 196,121,574 of record NC_089507.1, on the reverse strand, counting down.
CCCCCCGATCAAGGCACATATGAGAAAGCAATCAATGAACAACTGAGGTATCGCAACAAAAAAACTGATGATTGATGCTTCTCATCTCTCTCCGTTCCTGTCTGTCTGTCTGTCCCTGTCTATCCCTCTCTCTGACTCTCTGTCTCTGTAAAAAAAATTAAAAAAAAAGAAAAGAAAAGAAAACACAGACTTTTCCTTTTGCCTGGACAGGTCCCTGCTCTCCCAAGAGGCTGGCTCCTGACAGGGACCCTCCTGCTCACCACCTTGCACACCCCTCCACACATACCCCCACAGCGCATGCCCACAGGCGGAGCTAGCACACATCCTGGGGGATGGTCCCTCCCTGGTACCAGCACAAAGCCTGGCCAGCAGAGGGCACTCAGTAATGTGGGAGGGAGGTGGGTACAGGGAAGGGGAAAGATGGAGAAAAATTATAGTATGACTGAAGTTCAGAGACAGAAAAGAAAGTGATACAGAAAGGTACCTCCTATAGTCCCTTTTGGGGGCCACTTGGCTCCCTGTGGCTAATTGCATCTCATTCACCACCACCTAAAGCATTTCAGGGAAGGGGTCTACCTCTCTGAGTGTGGGGGAGCACTACACCCCAGACTCACAACAGGCAGGGCCCCTCCCCCCAAACCTGTGTTAACCTCTCATTTCTGCTCCAGCATTGGCTTCATCCCACGGGGACCAACAGTGAGGACATCCACTCAGGCCCCATTGGAAAGGCCAGCAAGCATGCCCTATGACAATGGCTGGAATATTTGTGGTCATCTTTCCAGGAAAGATACTTGTCACCATCAGTGGGATTTTCTCAAGGACAATAGACAACAAAACCCCAGACGAAAGTTCCTGGAGTGCAGGGAAAATGCATTAACTTCATGATAAGATTACAGGGACTTCAGCCAAACAAAAAGGAGGTCTCCCAGAAAAGCCCACACTTTTATATATTTCGTGTCTCTTGATTTGAAAGAGGTGGACAAGATATCCTCTGGTTTTATTCAGGCTGCTAATGTAAAGATGAGTGGCGGGTGGCCCTTAGTTTTAAGAGTGTTTGGCAGCCCCATTAATACTTCAAGACAATAACATTGAGTGTTGTGAGGGCAAAGTTCTGCTGCTTCCAGGTGAGGACTTCCGTTTCTAAGTGTCACTTGAATTTGGGGTTGTCTGAGCACTGCCCCGCCCACAACCACCACAGAACACAAATCCTCCATAGAGAATGTACGCCATGGCCATGTGGGCGACAGATGAATGTTGGAACGACCCAGTGAATAGACAGAAGTCACTCTGCAGTTAAATGATTACTCTCATCCTTTCTGAAGTGGTGGGTTTCCCCTTCCTTGGCCAGCTTAATCTGAATTCCCCCTCTTCTGAGAAGGGTCAGAAGGCTTGTTCCCAACTTGAGCCTATCTTTAAAGGCTCAGGCAGCCCAGCATTCTGTGTAGTTTTGAAAAGAGAGGCCCTTTCCAGTGCCCCTGCACCCTGCCTGCCCTGCGCCCGGTGAACAGTTCATTGTCCTCAGTATGGCCCTCTGCATCCCTCCCCCCCTTTATTTCAGCTAGTTGAGCTATTAAGATGTTGACTGGCAGCCACAACAAGAGCTTCAGTCAGGAACTTGGCAGCCTCCAGTCTTGAACCCTAAACAAAGAGGGCGGATGCCGAGGGGGCCTGGGGAGAGGGTGGTGGGCCAGTGTGCCTGCCCGTCCGCCTCTAAAATCCCGCTTTGTCTTGCTAGCTCTGCAATTGAGCCACAGGAAGTTCATGGCCCGTCCATCAGCCCTGTGGTACAAGTAGCAATTAAAGACATATTTCTGAGAACAGCCAGGGCTTGGGTCCAGTGCAGGGCCCCTGCCTCTCATCAACCTGCTGGCTGGGCAGGGGGGTCACTCTGCAAAGAAAGGCCACTGTTGGGGATGTCAGAGAACTGCCATCCCTGACGCCGAGCCCTGATGTTCAGGAGTCATTGTCTGGAAGAAAAATAACTGGCAAGTCCTGACGCTGGTATGGGCAGGGTGTTTTCAGCCCCCAAGGCTCTAAGAGGGACATGAAGGAGGTCACTCGGACACCAAGCCCAGGACGGGTCGAGAGCAGTTATAAAATGAATAGTTGCCATTTATGATGTGCAAACAGCACTGGGCTGGGACACACGTGATCATTTAGTCTTCCTCAGGACCCTGCACGGAAGGGCAGTCTTGCCTGTGGGACATGAAAATCCTAGGTTGGAACCGAGGTCGGAGCCAGCAAGAGGTGACTGACCGGACATGTCTACCCTCCCCAGAGGTCCTAACCACCTGCTTCCTCTGGCTTCCTCCAGTCTGTTCCCCAGCCTGCAGGGAGAGTCGTCTAACTAAAACTCAGACCTGATCGTGCCCTGCTGAGTTCCACGTCCTTCAGGGGTTCCCTGGTGGTCTGGGGGAGAAAGTCCAAGACGTGAATTTTCGGAAACACGCGGTATTCAGTCCACAGCACTGATGTGAACCCGCTGACTTGCTGCGCTGCAGGAGCCTCAGACTCTGAAGGCAGAGGAATCACCAGCCCGGGGGACTTCCTGAGATGCAGGCTCCTGAACTTCGCCCCCACTATCCGGATTCAGGACACCTTGGGTGGGACCCTGGAATCGGTGTGCTTGTAAGCCCTCCACCTCACTCTGATTAATGCAAGTGGTCCACGCAGCCTACTTTGAAAACCACTGTCTAGGGTTCTGGGGATGCTTTCATTCTATGCCATGCTGGAGTTAGCATCTCCTCAACTCCAAAGCACTCAGCAACAAGTGAAGAGCCATATAAATTAAAAGAGGTTTGTGTCAGCAGTGTTCCAGACACCATTATTATTCATCTCATTTATTATTAACAACCCAAAAGGTGGTAATCCCTCTATATTCAAGGTTAGGAAGCTGAGGCTCAGAAAGGTACAATTCCTGGCGCTGGATCATACACAGGCAAATACCAGAACTCAAACCTGAATCCAGATCTCGCCCACTAAGGTGCTCTTACCCACAATGCATCATGTTCGTGCTCTCTGCAGGTCCACAATGAAGACCAAGCCAGGGTGGCCCTCAGGAATGAGACTCCAGATTCTTCAGGGCTCAGGCAAGCCCCAAGTGGGAGAGTAGATGGTGGACCATGGACATGAACTGCGTTGACTTTGGACAAGAGGCAACACTCTGCCTCAGTGTCTTTGTCTATGAAATAGATATCGAATGTCAACTCCAAACTCCGTAAGATAGTTTGAGGAAGTGACGTGTGAGAAGCTTGGTTCATTGGTGGCTGATGTGGACGTTGAGATGTCTGAACAAGGTATCTTTATTCATGCAGATGTGGGATTCCTTGAAGCTTTTAAACTAGGTAACTGGCTATTGAAAACATTTTTAAAGTGAGCTAGTAAAATAAATTTTTTTCTAGTTAATTTGCAACTCACCCAATTTTTACTTTTCAGCCGGCCATTTATACAAACTACCCTCCTTCCCTTCTGCTTTATTCTATCACATGTCCTAATTCTATCCAGGCTTTCTCTACTTCTCCTTTGTACATTTTTTGTAAATGTTATTATTTGGACTGTGTGAAGTGTTATAGAAGATGTCTGGAGTGAAAGTCACTTTGCAAATAGAAATGAAGTTGACATATATTGCGTTTAAATCTCTAGTCGAGGGGCACAGGGGCATGGGGAAGAAGTATGCATAGATGTACTTGGGTCCAGGCTTTGAAAAATCTCCTGTCTTCCTGCTTGGCTGGCCAAGATAATATTACTAAGAGAAATCTCCCTGGGAAGGAAAAACAGTCCTTCAATGTTTATGGTGCAAATTGAAAATGAAAAGATAACACCAGAGCCAAGTTGCTTGGCTTCTCTGCTCCACTCCTCCCGGGGACTACGAAGGAGACACACATAGAATTTTCTGTCGCTGGTGGAGAGAATGAGGTGAACGGGGCCAGCCTTTGCCATCCAGGTAGATTTGGGGCTGAGCATTCCAGCTGGTGGATTTGAAAAACAAAAAGCAATGGGGTGCTTCTTCTTTTTTTTTTTTTAATAAAAGCATTCTTTTTTTTAAGATTTTATTTATTCATTTTAGAGAGGGAGAAGAGAGAGAACAGGGGGAGAAGCAGGAAGCATGAACTCCCTTATGTGCCTTGACCAGGCAAGCCCAGGGTTTCTTTTTTTTTTTTTTTGTATTTTTCTGAAGCTGGAAACGGGGAGAGACAGTCAGACAGACTCCCGCATGAGCCCGACTGGGATCCACCCGGCACGCCCACCAGGGGCGACGCTCTGCCCACCAGGGGGCGATGCTCTGCCCCTCCGGGGCGTCGCTCTGCCGTGACCAGAGCCATTCTAGCGCCTGGGGCAGAGGCCCAGGAGCCATCCCCAGCGCCCGGGCTATCTTAGCTCCAATGGAGCCTTGGCTGCGGGAGGGGAAGAGAGAAACAGAGAGGAAGGGGGGGGGTGGAGAAACAAATGGGTGCTTCTCCTGTGTGCCCTGGCCGGGAATCGAACCCGGGTCCCCCGCACGCCAGGTCGACGCTCTACCGCTGAGCCAACCGGCCAGGGCCAAGCCCAGGGTTTCAAACTGGTAACCTCAGCGTTCCAGGTTGATGCTTTATCCACTGCGCCACCACAGGTCAGGCATGGGGTGCTTCTAATTAAAGAAAAAATATATATGTATAGAATTGTTACTGACCACAAAACTGCTTGGTGTCAACTCTTCAGCAAGTGGGGAGCCAGGCCAGGGCAGCTAGCTGTGTCTGGGGACCCCAGGTACAGATTCAGAGGGCTTGCTCCCTTCTCCCCTCTAGGATGTCCAAGCAGCTGCGGGCCGTATGGTGCCCTTGCGCAAACCTAAAAGCATGTCCCCTTGGAAGGAGGCTGCCCCAACCCTTCGGCTGAAATAGGGAAACCCAGGCTGGGTTTCTACCCTCTGCTCAGCCCCTTCGATGCAGAGAGAAGCCCCAAGCAAGGTCTATGGGAAGGATTCCCATGCTCCTCCAAGGAAGGACCGCCCAGCCATGGGAACGTCCTTCATGCGGTCACACCTGCCTTGGGCAGCTGGCATCAGTGAGGACGCTACCCTGAGGCACAAAGATCCGGCTGCTCAGGCTCAAGGCAAGACGGTGTGCCGGGCACACCTACCGTGCCCCTGCCAGCCGGGCTGAGCACTAATGTGTCCGCCTGCACTTCCTCCTCTGCCCTGCGTCCCCCGCCTCTGACTTCCTCTGACAGGTGTTGATCCCTAATGAACACGTTGAACACCGAATTCCATATCAGATCCTGCTGCTGAAAAACCCCACCTGCAGTGCCGTGTCCTTCCCTGTCAGTCCAGCTGGAGGCACAGATACTGATCAAGGAGTTGAGGACACACATTAAAAACTGAGGCTGGAAGCTGCTTTCCCAGGGAAGGAGTGAGTCTGGGCAGATCTGGAAGGGGCCTTGGTGGAGATACAATCTGATGGGATGGTGGATTGTCAAGAGGAGGGGAGGCAGGCACAGGCCCTGGGGGACAGGGGACAGAGAACAGGCAGGGGAGGGGACAGCCAACTCAGCAGAGCTGGACCATGCAAAGCCAGGTGGGTGGAAGTGAGGAGGTTAGTCTTTATTTTTTGACTAATATGTTTAAACCTGGGCTGATCTGATCAGATTTGCTTTGTGAAAAGGTCTCTCGTGCTGCTGGGAAGGGCCTGGATTGTTTAGGCCGCATGGAACGACACAGTCCTTCCCGAGTGGAGAACAGTGTGTGGCGAGGGTGTGGGCTGAGGGTGGGTCATGCGGAGGAGCTGGCTGTTGGTGGTGACCTCAGGGAGACATGGCCAGCCCGTTCTGTGCCCCACCCATTGAGGAGGATGGGCGTCAGCCCCAAGACCTCCCCGATGAGGTCAGCCCTGGGCTCCTGGCTGGGAGGCCGCCTGCCCACAGGGACTCTGAGCAGAATATTTGCTGAAGTTTGGGAGTGCCAGGCTCAAAGCCATGTGTTGTCATTTATTTTTCCAGGCCTGTGGGACTTCCGCGGTGGGGGGCAGCCATGAAGCCACGATGGTGGAGGCAGAGGCATGACTCGGTCGGTGCGGCTCTGGGTCCTCATTGGAACATCCATCAGGCAGACGGGCCGGGGAGCAGAGCGGAGCGGGGAGGGGAAAGCGCCCTGCAGAAGTCACGTGGGTTCTGCAGCTTCAGGAACAGAGTGGACTTTGCTCCCACTTGTAAAATGACAGGCGTCATGGACAGGGAAAATTGACAACAGCATTGTAAATTGTGGGAAATGTTGACCAAGTTACATATGAAAACAACAGGTGTTTTAGTCTGGCCCCTCTTCCCAGGTAACCTGCCTACATGATCATCTGAATGGACTGCGAGGACCTCCATTTACAAGAGGGAAAATGAGTTCCAGGGGGCACAGACGTACTAAGGCCTCCCAGCCGGAGTTTCGTCCATGTCTGGGGCACCACAGCTGCCCCCTCGAGCACCCACACACCTGTGTGCAGGGGGCCAGGTGAGCTCAGCAGTAACCGGGCACTGGGCATGACTGCTGGTGCTGTCTGTACAATGCACAGAGCAGTCCCATTTACAAAGCGTAAGAGAAGGGGAACACAGATTTTCAATAATATCTTCCCTATTCCCTCTGCTAAGTACAACTAAGCCAGCACACAAATGTTAAATCAATGGCCAAACCCAAGTGAAGGCCAGAGTGCAAGAGGACCCATTGACATGGTCCCCTTGGGTCAGCCTCCTCCTGGGGCTGCGAGAGGACAGGGTGGAAGGGGGAGGTCCGAAGAGCAAACATCCTCACAATGGTGACTTACTCCCCCTACACTAAAGGCATAGGCAGTGACTGCAACCTACAAGAATACTGGCAATAACGCCATCAGACAAGGGGAACCAGCGTCTCTCCTGGTGACTGGTGCCAGGTATTTATGCCTCGACAAGACAAAGGCAAGACAATCTCTCTTCAGATTTTAGCACTTGCTTTCAAAATGGCAGGGGCCCAAGCGGGGGGACAACAGAGGATGGATGGGCGTCTGGCGTGGATTGGTATCCGGCCTGAATAATACATCAAGGGCCTGTGACTTCATCACAAAAGCAGGGAGAGCCAGCCTCCTGCAAGCCAGACTCCCCAGGGACTTGTCTTGCCAGGTGTCTGCAATAGGAAATAAAGTGAGAGGAATGTTCCTGAATCTTCAAGGTGGGCTCCCAGGCTGAGCAATGGAAGGAAAGAAGTGTCCCCAAAGTTTCTAGGACTCAGGCCTCCTAAAGGGTCCTATGCCCTGGAGGTGGGCTCCCACATTCCTCTTCATTTCCATCAGTGGGCAAGTCCCAGGTGAAGACAAGGCTGCCTCCTGGGCTTCGCACAGGCTCCTTGGGAAGGAGGGACTCGGCGGCAGGCCCCGGGCCCCAGGTGAGCTGCAAGCCGAAAGTAGGGGCAGCACGAGCAACCTGACCTCCATCCCCCCTGCTTCCTTCCTTTCACAGACATTTGCTGAAGTACTGACCCAATGGCAGGTGGCGTGCCGGAGAGCAGAGACACAGCCCAGAAAGGCCACCTCAGCTGCTGCCCCACTCCCAAGAGAACTCCTCTGAAGCCCTTTCACTGAACATCTGTCCAGCACCTACTCTGTGCCACTCACGGGGTTGGTTGCAGATCAGGCCCATTTTGCAGGAGAAAAAAGAGCAACTCCAAGAGCAGCGGTGCTCTGTCACCAGACCTGTGACCTTGAGCAAGTGGCAGAGCTCGGACCATTTCTTCTTACTTCCTGGCCTTCCGTGCAGCTCCATGTGAAAGGGTTAGATCTGCCGGTAGGCGATGAGCTCTGGCTCACTGCTGTGTCACAACCATAATCTAGCACAATCCCAGGCACCAGTGAATGAAGACAAGAAATCCCTGGCCTTCCGGGTCCTGAGCGCCCCCACACAGCTAGGCCTGGCTGCTGTCCATGGTACCAGAAAGATGCATGGAGCCGCCTCATGGTCGGTGGCTATAGCCACCCTTCGGAAGCTAAAAGACCTTCATCACCCAATTCATGGTTTCGACAGCTCCCAAGTTATTTGCCTGGGACTTTGCAACGTTTCTAACTCTTTCTCTCTCCCTCTCCCGTGAGCTTTTCCATTGGCCAATGGAGGCCTTGTATGAGATGTCTTGGTACGTATTTTGTCTCTTGTTTCATCCCAAGTTATTTTTAACTCCATAACCAGCTGCACCTGCTTCAATAGATCTCAAGTTATTAATAAACTATTTTGTTTTTTATTCAATGTGTTTAGCGCTTTTCCCCATTGTCTTACATGAACAGAGACCTCAGTTGTAACGATTACATTACAATATTAAATATATTAAATATTAAATATACAGTTCTTACATCATGTTTCCCAAATGTTAATCACCCACATACCTACTTCCCAACGATGATTTCCATAGCCTTGTACCACCTACTATTCCATACTGAATTTACTTCATCTCACATAAATCAAATCACTTAAATTTTTAAATAGAACTTATATTTTTAGAGCAGTTTTAAATTTACAGAAAAAAATTGAACAGAAAGTACAGACAGTACTTTCCCTCTCCTCCACATTCTCCCTATTATTATCTTGCATTAGTGTGATACATTTGTTACAATGGATGAACCAAATTGATACATTATTAGTCACTAAACCTCAGAGTTTAGAGTCCACTGATCATGTTGTATAGTTCTATACAACAAATCTGGGTTTTGACACAGGTATAATGACATGTATCCTCCATTACAGTATCATACAGGATAGTTTCACCACCCTAAAAATTGTCCTGCGCTCCAACTATTAATCCCTATTGCCTTGCCATGAACCTCTGGCAACCACTGAATTTCTTTTACTATCTCTATAGTTTTGCCTTTCCCCAAATGTCATATAGTCAGAATCACAGAGTATGTAGCTTTATCAGACTGGCTTGCTCAGCCAGAAGACTTGATTTGGTTCATCTCCCAGAATATAACCAGAAACTTGTCCATATTACTTCTCATGCCCATTGGCTAACACACAGTCACATACATGTCCACTCTCTGCTGCAAGGTCTTCTGGAAAATGTAGTCTTATTCTGGGTGGCCATGGAACCAGCTAGCATTCTGTATCTGACAGGAGAACAGATATGTGTAGGGATAGGGGTGGGGGGGTGGCAAGTGGCTATCTCTGACCCAACTTTCTCTTAGTGGATAATGAGGATTAATTAAGATGCAGTTGGTTTGCAGACTGACTTAAAAGAAACCCTGCCAAGGCCAAGGAAGTTGAAAAATGTTTCTTTTATAGCCAGGACATGAGTAGAAAGAATATAATGATTGAACTGAATTTTCTGCTGACAATATGCTATAAGTAGTCAAGTTGGTCTTGAAGTTAAAACAGTAGAAATAATAATGTCATAATGTGTTTCTTACATGCCAGTCCTCAAAAGCACCCTAGGAGAAAAGTACTATTATTATCCCAGGTTTCAGAGGAGGAAACTGAGGTTCAGAGAACTTAAAAGACTTGTTCAAGGCCTCACTGCTAGGGGGGTGACAAAGTCACACTCAAACGCAGCACTAACTGCCTGCAAAACCTGTATTCTCGGCTTCTTCACAGAGATTCCAGTAGGCAGGCACCCTAGTGACTCCAGGAATGAATGCCAATGCCAAGGTGAAGGTCAGGCTCCTCCCAGAGGTGCCCTGGCTTAGTCCTGACAGCCATGCACCTGTCTCCATGCGCATTCCACACTCACGACTCAGTATTCACTCATTTTCTGAAAATGTTTTTTTAATGGTGAAACAAGCAAAAAATAACCACCAAAAGTAATACATCTTTACAACTCAGAGTGTGGCCCTCAGACCAACTGGGTCAGACTCTGCTCTTGAACAAGTGATCAGGTACCTCATGTGCAGAGCTGAAGTTTTTAATTTTAATGGCGTCTAGCTAGTTGGTTTCTTCTTTCATGGATTGTGCCTTTGGTGTGGTATATAAAAAATTATTGCCATTCACAAAGTCACCTATGTTTTCTCCAATGTTGTGTTCTAAGAGATCTATAGTTTTTTTTTATTTGTGTTTAGGTCTATGACCCATTTTGAGTTAATTTTTGTGATAAATATAAGATCTCCGTGTAGATATTTTGTTTTTGTTTTTCCCTTTTTGCATGTGGATGCCCAGTTGTTTTAGCACCATTTGTTGAAGACCCTATTTTTGCTCTATAGTGTTGCTTTGGCTGTTTTGCCAAAGATCAGCTGGCTGTAGTTATAGAGGTCTAGTTCGGAGCTCTCTACTCTGATCTAGTTGTTGTTTCTTTAGTTAATGCCACACTGTCTTGATTACTGTAGCTTTTTAGGAGGTCTTAAAATCATGTAGTGTCAGTCTTGCTACATTGTTCTCCTTCAATATTGTGTTGGCTTTCTGGGTCTTTTGCTTCTCCATATAAACTTTAGAATCAGTTTGTTGATACCCATAAAATAACTTGCTGGTATCTTGATTGGGATTCCATTGTATCTATAAATCAAGTTGGGAAAAACTTATATCTTGACAATATTAAATTTTCCTAACCATCAATATGAAATATTTGTTTCTTTCTTTAGTTCTTTGGTTTTGTTCACCAAAGTTTTGTAGTTTTCCTCATACAGATCTTGTACATATTTTGTTAAATTTATACCTGTTTCTTTTTGAGGGTCCTAATATAAATTGTATTGTGTCTTTAATGTCCAATTCTACTTGTTTAGTGCTGGTATGTGGAAAAGATACTGACTGTTGTGTATTAACCTTGTATCCAGCAATCTTGCCATAATCACTTTTAATTCCAAGAGTTCTTAATTCTTTCAGATTTTCTACATAGGCAACCATGTCATTTGTGAAAAAGGTTTTTTTTCTTCCTTCCCAATTTGTATGCTTTTTATTTCCTTTTCTTGTCTTATTCCATTAGCTAGGACTTCCAATCTTTGATGTATAGAATTCCAACCTTTTAAAAGGTTCTGAATTCTATAGCCAATTGCATGCTAATTAAATGGAAAGTTTTATACTTTTTGCAAAATATCTTTTTTAAATGTTTTCATCACATTTTAACAAAAATTTTATAATTGACATAATGTTTTTTTAATCTATCTAAAAATGGATTCTTTTTTTTGTGCAGGAATTCAAGTTATGTTATATTGGCCCCAGTTATAAGTACAGATTCTATTAGAATCATTTTAAAGATTTTATAGAACATTTAATTCTAGTTGACTTGTTTTATTGATTCTTTTTCAACCATTGAGAGGAAAATTCTTATCAAATTTATTATGAATTTGATACATGTGTCTGTTGCTATTGTTCATTTTATTATTTTTTATCCAACATATAAAAAAATTTTGTTTTTCCCTGCTGATTGTGATTACCATTCATCATGAAATTTGTAAGGTCTCAGGTTTTCCATATCATTCTGCATAGCTACTTGATTCTGCACAGTAGAATTCTTCCATTTAAAATCTAAATATCTGCCTATATTTAATTTTGTGTGTGTGTCTATATGTGTGTGTGTGTGACAGAAACAGAGAGAGGGACAGACAAGGACAACCAGGAAGGGGGAGAGCTGAGAAACATCAATTCTTCATTGTGGCTCTTTAATTGTTCATTGACTGCTTTCTCATATGTGCCTTGACCAGGGGACTCCAACAGAGCAAGTAAGCATTCACTTACTCAAACCAGCAACGTTGGGCTTCAAGCCAGCGACCATGGGGTCATGTCTATTATCCCACACTCAAGTTGGTGAGCCTGTGCTCAAGCCGGATGAGCCCATGCTCAAGCCGGCAACCTTAAGGTTTTGAACCTGGGTCCTCTGTGTCCCAGTCCAACGTTCTATCCACTGCACCACCACCTGGTCAGGCAGCCTATATTTAAGTTTTAAACTAGAAAAATAACCATATTAAAATAAGAATTTCAATTTAATTACATATATATTATAATAACTTGTACCATCTGCATAAAATATTCAAATAAATACATTACAGTGTTGCATTTGTGCATAGGAAAATAGTCATCCTTACTGGATCAATCCACTGATACCAACTAGGTGGGTGCTGTGTTTATGAAAGAGTACACTTGCCCAATATATGCACAACAATACAGGAATAAGATCTGGTGGGCTGGAAAAGTTAATGTGAACTGCAGTGTGGTAGCCAGAACAATGGTGTCCTGAACATTTGACATTCAAATCCCTGGATCCTAGGACTATTTCACCTTACATGGCAAAAGAGAATTAAGGTCACAGATACCATGAAGTTTGCTAATCAGCTAACCTTAAAATGAAATAACTCTGAATGACCAGGGTGAGCCCAATGATGTCATAACAGTCCTTAAAGTGGACAATTGTTTTTTATCTGTGGTCAGAGGGAGCTATGACAATGGAACAATAGTCAGATTCAACATCACTGCCTTTGAAGACTGAGGACAATAACGCCAGAATGTGGGTACCTTTGGAAGATGGGAAATGCAGAAACACTGTCTCCCCTATACCCTCCAGAAGGAAGAAGGATCACAGTTCAGATGGCACCTTGATGTGAGCCCAATGATACCCACGTCAGACTCTAGATCCCCTGAACTGGTATAAGATGAAAATTTTGCATTGTTTTAAGCTATAACATTTCTAGTAATTTGTCATGGCAGCAATAGGAAAAGAATCCAGCAGTTCGACAGAACAATAAAGGCTTACGGGAAAATATTTTACAGTTCAGTTCTAACGTTCAAGTTTATTAAACTTAAATAAAAATTAAACGTTCAGTTCCCTAGTTGCACTATGCACATTGCAGCTAGTCAATAACCACACATTCTTAATGGCTCCCGGATCAGACAGTCTAGTCTGGCTACCTTCCCCCTTCGTGGTTGGAAGTTGTAAGCATGGAGCCATGGGAGGTGGGGGAAAACCAAATTTGCCATCGCTGGTGAACTCTTGGGGCCGTGTGACCTGTTTCCCTGACTGTACAAGTTTTGAAAATGTGTTTTAAATTTCAAGTTCTGCCTCAGGATTGTTTTTGGAGGCCCCTATATTTGGCAATGGTGCGCTGGCTGGAGAGGGCAGGAGAGCATCTTAAAAGAAAATTACATCTTTGTTTTTTGGGGACTCAGACCCAAGATACTGTTTGTGGTTGCTTACTAAGCATTTGATCCCAGGATTTCCCATGAACTCTTCCAGGGCCTGACTCTGCTCCCAGCAGGATGTCAGGAAGGGCTGGTGAGCCACATTATTTATCGATTGGTGTTGATTTCCGTCTCCTCTTAGGGCATAACTGACTAGAAATGAACCCCATCTCCAGCCTCCCCCACTCAGTGTGAGCTCAAGCAGGGGGTGGAGTAGGGGTGGGGGGTGTTGAGTTGAGACAGCTGCAGAGCTCATAAAAACCAGGGACTGCCAAAAATGAGCAAAGAGAGACTTCAGGGCAGAGGAGAGGGAATGAGTCAGTGTCAGCTGTGGGGTTTGTTCCATGGCTTCTGTGATCAAAGGAAACGCCCAAGGGCCTCGCTTAGAGCTTACCCTTGAGGGGATGAGGGTCAAGGTTAGGGAGGGGGTGGGGGTGGGTGATAGCTCTTGGGTGTTTGTGGAAGAAACAGAACTCCAGTGCTCTTTTTGAAGTTCTTCCCAGCAGAAAACTCAGCATCTAGAAAATGCTTACCCTCTCCCTCTGCTGTCCTCCCTCCCCTTGCCTTCTCTGTCCGCCCTTTAACTCTTCTCTCTCAGCTTTTCTCTCCTTCTTTCATCTTTTTCTGTTTCGACTTCTTCCCTCTCTCTTTTCTCTTTAACTCTGGGCTTTTGCCACATGGTAAAATGGCATCAAACCAAACCAGAAATGGTAACTCTACTCACCTCCTTCCACTTTTTACTTAAAATTTCAACAACTTGCCTATTTTCACCATTAAGCAACATGTTTATTGAAAACATCTGAAAAATCATGTAAAGCATAACAAAAGAAAATAAAAGCCACCTATAATTGTTCTTTTTTTTTTTTTTTTTTGTATTTTTCTGAAGCTGGAAACGGGGAGAGACAGTCAGACAGACTCCCGCATGTGCCCGACCGGGATCCACCCGGCACGCCCACCAGGGGCGAGGCCCACCAGGGGGCCATGCTCTGCCCCTCCGGGGCGTCGCTCTGTTGCGACCAGAGCCACTCTAGCGCCTGGGGCAGAGGCCAAGGAGCCATCCCCAGCGCCCGGGGCATCTTTGCTCCAATGGAACCTCTGCTGCGGGAGGGGAAGAGAGAGACAGAGAAGAAAGAGAGGGGGAGGGTGGAGAAGCAGATGGCGCTTCTCCTGTGTGCCCTGGCCGGGAATCGAACCCAGGACTTGTACATGCCAGGCCGACGCTCTACCACTGAGCCAACCGGCCAGGGCCTATAATTGTTCTTATCAGAGAAAAATACTATGAAAAGTGTGGTGTGTTTCTTTGAAGTCTTTGTTGTGTGTGTGTGTGTGTGTGTGTGTGTGTGTGTGTGTGTGTGTGCATGCGCGCGCTTGCGTGTGTGTGATTGGAAACTGTGGTTACAAAAAATAAAGTCTGTGAGTAGTTTTGTATCCCACCCGTTTTGTTGTTTTTGTGTTTTTTTTTTTTTTGAGTGTGACATTGTATCATAGAGAGTCTCTCAGATTAGTAAGAGTTTTCCAAAAACCAGATTGTTGGATGGTCTGAAGATAGTTATCTCAATTGATTGTTCACAGTCAGTTACAAAAACCAGATTGTTAATGACTGGGTAGTTTTCTATCTTACAAATGTACATACTATCTTTTACTTGTTTATATGCTTCTAGTTGTTGTTTTTTCCCCCAGAGGTTGCCAGTTGCCTACCCAAGACCCACCTTCTTTCTTCTTTAGTAAAAGGACACTGATTTTTATTGTGAATGGCAATACGCTGATCTATTGTAAAAGACTATATCTCCCAAACTCTTTTGCAGCCAGGGGTGGCCAATGAGATAAAAGTTGTTGATTCTTCTGGGAATGCACATTAAAAGGGTCTCTCCTTTTTTCCTGATTGGAACACAGTTGCTATGGCTGGAGCACCAGCAGCCATCTTGGACCGGAAGATGACCTTGAGGAAGGAAACTATGTACTGAAGACCAGGAAACATAGGCTAGAAGCCACCTGGGTCCCAGAGAACAACATGTGATCACCACATCAACACTAAATCATCTACCTCAGGATTTCTTCTGTGTGAAGGAGAAATAAACTCCCGTATTGTTTGTTTTCCATTTCTTACTAGTATAGCTGAATGTGACTCTTACAACAAATTAATTCATTCTATATTCAGATACAGTGGCAATTTATAGAATGATTCTATGTACCAGTTCCCACTGGTATGAAGCCATTCCAGTGAACAAAACATAGAAGAATTCCTGTCCTCATGGAACTGACATTCTAGCAGGGAGAAACACATGATTTTAAAAAAGGTAAACAAGTGAAATATTGAGGAGGTTCGATCATATACTAAAGAGAAAAAAATAAAGTAGGGCAAAGGGTGTGTTATGCTTTGAGGTTTGGGGCAATGTTGAAATTCTGAGTAACCCAGGAAAAGGCTCACTAATATTACTATTCTTTCCCCCCAAATAATTCACAATTAGATATCTTATATCATGATACACTTTTCATATCTTTAAGTGCTTAGAAATTAGTGGCTAATGGGGTTTGTAGAAGAACTGGCGACTAGGCTGTTCTCGTGAGGGTTAACTGGGATATTACATGAATTGGGCTTCTCCTTGTTGTTGGTGAAAGAAACACTCAAATAGACTTAAGGAAATAAGGGAACATTATGACTCGCAAAATTAAGATACCCAGTGAGTGGTCCAGGCATGGCTGAATCCAGGTGCTCAGAAATGTCTCAGGAACCTGTCCTCCCCATCTTCCTGGGCATCCTCCATCGGTGTTGGTACCATTCTCAGCCCCCTCCCCTCTGCCCACTTCGGGAGAGAAGTTGGGCTCTTGCTGCTGCAGACTGAGGTTCCAGCAGCAAGGGTGCCTGTTTCCCAGTAGTTGTAGCAAATATCCCAGGGCTCATTCTCATTAGATGGGGCTGGGTCACATGCCTATTCCTGAACAAATCCCTGGGCCCACTGGAGTCAGACAGGCTGATGGGAGGGGCTTATGTTACAGGACCCCTTCTGAAGCTGGAACACGGGGCTGACCCAAAGACTCCGAGTGAGAGTGGTCGCCTAGAAAACCAGGGAGCTCTCAACGGAGGAAAGGGCGGAAGACGCTGAGCAAACTCTTCCCTTGGCCTTGTGCTCCACCCTGGAGTCCCCTTGAGCGTTGGGGGGAAAAAAAAATCAAACCCATTTCTTCTTCAGCTTTCCTTTTGCCTGCTGATTTTTCTCTCGTTTTACAAATGAACAACCAAATGCACGAGGACCATAAATTATAAACAAGCCGTTCAAATGAGGCGAGTGATGGCAATGAGTAAAATCTAATTAAGCAGTTTGAGATCTAAGTGATATTGTTATTAAAGTGCCACATTAACAGAGCGTTTGATCAGCTCTCTAATCTGTTATATGCGTTCGTTGGAGGCGAGCTCCACGCTGATTGACGGGGAGATCAATTCGTTCTGTAAGAAGAGATAATGTGCAGCTCCAGTCGGCGGATGGCACGCAGGAGGAGGCTTTGCCCCCGGACACCGCCTTCCCGGCCTCCCCAGACTGCACTCCTTCCGCAGCCATCAGTCACAACCAGGGCTGGAGGATTTGGGAATACACTTTTTAAAGAGTGTGATCACCTGCTTTTGAAGATCTCCGGGGACTTCCAGAGCTTAGTTCTATTATTCGCATTTAAGCTGTTCATTCTTCTGACACTGAGGCTTCTAGAGGTTCTTGGTAAGGCGACACCAGAACCTCTGAGCTATGGGGTCACCAGGGGGAATGTGACAGGGTGGAAACTCCCTGGGGCCACTGCTGGGTGTGTCCACTTTCTTTTGTGTTGGTTGGGGCATGTTTGGTTAATTACATTTTAGTGAGGATAAGTGAGTTACCTCCTTTCACAGGGAGGAGACTGAGTCACGGAGAGCTGAGCAGCGTGCCCAAGGCCACCGGGCTGGAGGTGAATCCAGGGTGTGGTCAGCACCCAGGCTAGCTCCCTGCCATGTTGTCCTAAGGAGAGAAGACTGCGTCACACCAGTGGGACTTATCCCCCAACCCCAGGTCAAAGGTTGAGATCATCTCCAAAGCCAGCTCTCTGAGGGGCACTCTGGTCGTCGCTGACCATGTGTGACCCCAGCCTTACAGAGTGTGGCAAAAGAAAGCAGTGGTATCGCCTTCTTCCCAGGCCAGACCCAGGAAGGAAAGGGTGGGGGTTCCTGGAAATGCTGGGAAATTTCTCCATCTTGCTGTCCCCCCACCCCACCCTAGCCACTCTGACTCTCTGCTGAGTGGGTCCCCTTCACTTCCCTTTTCTCTTAGTCTCTGAATCATGAGGGCGGGACTGAAGATCTTCGCTCAAAAATTTACATGATCTGGCACTTCTTGGCAAGCCCACCAGTCTGTCTCTTTCTTCTCTGTTCTCTCAGGATCATTCCAGGTGGCAGATAATCCCTGGAAGCTGATTAAATCTCAAAACATGTTACACGGTGAAAAAAGCCAGGGCTCTCGGTCCTACACAGCACTTGTGGGCTGTGTGACCTTAGAGAAGTCACTTACCCTCTCTGAACCTCCATCTCCTATCTGTGAAATGAAGACGCTAGCACTACTTGAGGCATGAAAACAGGTTAATGGATGACAGCTCATTGCACAACTTATGTTAGTTTTTGGAAAAACTAATGATGCTTGGGGGAAATGATATTTTCAGAAATGCTCACCTCTCTACTAATCTGTAAGAGCCCTCGGCGGCAGTGGGTACACGTGTCATACAATTCTCTCTACCTGCTTATCCCCTTTTTGCTGTTAAATGGAGAATGTCTCTGTTCTTGCCCGTTAGGCCAGGCGTGGCCAACAGTTTTGGCCCCCAGGCCAGATTAGAAAGAAAACTTTTTTCACAAGTTGGATGAAATATTAAAATTAAAAAATGTTAAATACAAAAACGATTCATTTAAGTAAACAAAATTTTATTGTGTAATTTGTTTATGAATAAATGTAAGTAATTTAGTACAACAAATTAACAAAAAAACTAATGTGATGTGTTGAGGCGTTTTGCATCACCTATTATTTTTTTTAATATCTGGCTCTATACTATTCTTAACACAGCCTCCAAATGTAAATCATTCAATCTTGATCTTGTACTTTTTAGATTGATTAAAGAAAAAGTTTGTTCACAAATATAAGTTGAGCTGAAGATTACTAAATATTCCTTGGCAAGTTTTTTTAAATTTCCATATTTTCCATTATTCAATTGCTTATAAAATTGCACAGAGTACAAAGGTTGTAAATCTTTATAATGAAATTTTAAAAAGTAAAGAAGTATCGCGAATCCATTCAACCAATTATTGGAAGTTAACCCTAGATTAGTCACATGCGGAATTCTTTTCCACATATCGCTATCTTCTTAAATATCTCAATTTCCAATAATCAAAGATGCTTCCGCTTCTGAGTAGCTGAGATTTTAACTTTCATTGTTGTATAATGGTTAGATACCGTAGTTTATGTATAACGATTTAAAAGTACCACTTATTTCATTTCCACAGTGTTTCGTGTGGAGGATATTAAAAATTTAATCGCGGGCCACATAAACTCATTCCACGGGCCAGATCAGGCCCGCGGGCCGCATGTTGGCCATGCCTGCGTTAGGCTCTTTGGGTTACAGCTCTCTCCTTTGCTGGAGAAGAAACCAACTTGCTTGCATGATCAAATCCAAACCAGGGCCGGGATGGACGGCTGTTGTCTCTCTGTGATACCTTCTGGGGTGTGTTTATTCACTATGGCCCTTGACATACCTGATCCCTTCAGGAGGACAGACCAGTCAGAGGTTAAAAAGCAGAGAGAACTCGGCAGAGCTGTCATGTCACGTGTGTGGTCCAGCCACCCAGGAGCTTGTTAAACATGCAGAACCTCAGGCCCTAACCCACCCCTTGCATCAGCATCTGTACTTAGACAGGATGCCCAGGGCTTCCCGGGCACAGCAGGACTGACTCTTGTCCCCCTCCGACAACAGGTGAGCCAGAAGTCAACGCCGGTTGATCTCCCCTGATGGAAGTGGGGGCACCTGGGCTCATCCCGGGTGCCCTCCTACTGTGCGTGAGGAGTAAGGGGACAACAGGGGGTTCTAAGTGACAATCAGAGATAAAGATGCCCCTTCTTTGCACCAGATCATCCTGTTTTATCTTTTGGGGTGCCTTCAGTTTATTCTTGACCCAATATGGCCACAGTACTTTTGTCAACGCAGTTCATTGTCCACTCTGGGAAGCGTCCCTGGACACTCACATGCCAGTGCCTTAAGCAGGTCCTCAAAAAGAAGGGAAAGCAAGGAGGTGACCGCCTGAGACAGAGCTCTGGGAGCCCCCCGGAGGGTCAGCAGGAGCCTGGGGCCACGGGAGCTGAGGGTGACAGCTGAGGGCTGGCAGGACAGACTACGGCCGCCCTGGGCGGAACCAGAGCCAGGCGGCCACCACTCAGAGACCACCACTCACTCCCTCTCCCGGCCCCACTTCGCTCTCTGATGGAAATGGGCTCAGGTGGCCCTGGGAAAATTCCAAAGTCCCTGCATTCATTTCCTGGGGCTGCTGTAACAAACGACCCCACACAGGGGCTTAAACACAGAATGTGTTCTCTTCTGGATCTGGGGGCCGGGAGTCCAAACCCAAGGTGCTGGGTTCCATCCCTCACCTCTGGTGTCCCTTGACTTGTGGCTGCATCACTCCAATCTGTGCCTCTGTCGTCACACGATCATTTCCTCTATGTGTCTCTGTCTGTCTCCTCTCCTCTTCCTAAAGGACATCAGTCATTGCGGGATTTAGAGCCTGTTCCAATCCAACAGGGCCTAGTCCTAACTAAACCACATCTGCAAAGACCCTATTTCCAAATAAGGTCACCTCCTCAGGTTCTGGGTAGACATGAATTTTGAGAAGACACCATTTAACCCACTGCAATGCTCTATGGACTTTCTAGAAATGTTGGCATATCCTCCCTATATATATACTTTTTTTTTCTTCATCTGCTATTGATAGTAAAATAAAATAAAGTAAAACAAAATAAAAGTTAATTGGAATCTTGAATGAATTTGAAATCTTCCCTCCTCTCACACAAAAGCCTTAGCCGAATGTGCATTTTGGCCACAAGATTTTATTTAATGACTGTGGACAAGAAAGGGAGACCTAGAGGGTAAGCTTCGTTAAATATTTATATTTAGTAACAATCTGGTTTGCAAAACTGCGTGGGCACCTGCAGAGGCTGAGGTGCCACTCTTTCTCCCGTGCTGTTGATACAAAGGACCCAGTTAATTATCTCTTGCCAAATATAATAAACTTATAAAGATTCATTCTCAGCAATGTCTTGAGAGTTCTACGTCCTGTGGGTACATTTCCAGTCTGGGGGCCATTATGGCAGCCACCATCGTCTTGACTTGAGTGAATCTGAACCCAGCAGGTAGAGGGTGGGACCAAGTTTCTTCGCCTCCCTAAATCTCAGTAACTTCATCTCTAAAATGGTCAGTTTAGTCACCTAATACTCATTGTATGCTGCTATGTTCCAGACACTGGGGTTTAATGACTATCTAGACCAGGGGTCGGGAAACTCTTTGGCTGAGAGAGCCATGAACGCCACATATTTTAAAATGTAATTCTGTGAGAGCCATACAACAACCCGTGTATGTCACGCATTATCCAATAAAAATTTGGTCTTGTCCCGGAGGACAGCTGTGATTGGCTCCAGCCATCCGCAACCATGAACATGAGTGGTAGGAAATGAATGGATTGTAATACATGAGAATGTTTTCTATTTTTAATATTATTTTTATATTAAAGATTTGTCTGCAAGCCAGATGCAGCCATCAAAAGAGCCACATCTGGCTCGCGAGCCATAGGTTCCCGATCCCTGATCTAGACAAATGTGGTTTCTGTCCTCACTAAGCTTTCTTTTAAATAAGAGAGTTGGACAACAAACAGATAAACAAGTTTATACACAGTGTGATGTGATATCAAATGGGGAGAGTACTAAAAAAGAAAGGTAAGGCGAGGTAAATGAGTAAAGAGTTCGAAAGTCATGTAAGTTTTTAACTGAACAATCAAAGAAGACAGCTTGGAAGAGGTGGCATTTGTGCAAAATATATATATAGAGAGAGAGAGAGGGGAAGCCAGGAAAAGAGCCTTGGGACTATTTAGGGGAAGAGAAATCCAGACAAAGACCACCTCAGGTGCAAGAGCTCTGAGGAGGGTCCTTGCGGGGGGTGGGAGGGAGCAAGAGAGCAATGAGACCAGCTGGGCTAGGGGCAATCACAAGAGCTTGCCTGCTTTGTGTGGGATGAGAAGCCTCTGAAGGTTTGGGAGCTGTCTGGTGTCAGGCTCAGACCCCCACCTTCAAGCATCTGCTCTGGCTGAGATCGGGAGAACAGACAGTGGTGTGGAAGGGGAGAAGCGGGGATACCAGATAGATAGAGTGCCAGTGGCCTGGGCCAGGGTAATGACATGGGAAGTGTGAGAACAAGAAAGTCTGCCTCACAAGAGATAATGCACAAGGAAACCAGGTGAAAGCGGGGCAACTCCTCAGGGGACCTGGTAAGCATTTGTTCTGTGATGGGCACTTTCCCCTGGAGATTCCCCTGAAAGGTGTTCCATTTCTAAGCCACCCCTGCCACGTCCAGGACAACCTGATGTGACAGGCTTCAGCACCGTGAGAGACCCCATGCTAACGGAGAACTCTATAAGAAGAAAGCAGCTCCTTCACTCCTTCGTGCACTCATTCATTCGATACATCCTGAGCTCCTGCTGGGGACAGCGGTGTGCAGCCCCAGAGTGGTCTGCCGCCCACTGATGCTCGCCACCCGGGGAAGACTGCAGGCTTTGGCTGGTTCCGCTATTAGAGTGGCAAGTCCCTGTAAAAGGGTTGGTCACTCGCACCTTCCTGGGCAGGGCAAGACCCAGGTGTCAGAGCCACTCCCCTCAGTCCTCTGGTCCCAATGACACAGCTATATTTTTTGTTTGTTTGTTTGTTTGTTTTGTTTTTTGTTTTTTGTGGGGTTTTTTTGAAGCTGGAAACAGGGAGAGACAGTCAGACAGACTCCCACATGAGCCTGACCGGGATCCACCCGGCACGCCCACCAGGGGCGAAGCTCTGCCCACCAGGGGGCAATGCTCTGCCCCTCCGGGGCGTCGCTCTGCCGCAAGCAGAACCACTCTAGCGCCTGGGGCAGAGGCCAAGGAGCCATCCCCAGCGCCCGGGCCATCTTTGCTCCAATGGAGCCTTGGCTGCAGGAGGGGAAGAGAGAGACAGAGAGGAAAGAGGGGGAGGGGTGGAGAAGCAAATGGGTGCTTCTCCTATGTGCCCTGGCCAGGAATCGAACCCGGGTCCCCTGCACGCCAGGCCGACGCTCTACCGCTGAGCCAACCGGCCAGGGCCCACAGCTATATTTTTGTTTATTTATGTGATGTTTATGCCCCTGCCTTAGATCCAAAAGGAGTCTGAGGTCTCACAGTAAAAGGCAAAGAAATGATAATACCATGAAAACCAAGCAGACACATCAGCATACGGAAGTACCTCTTTGATCCATAAACCTGACTGCCATCTGCCTGTCCTCTCCCCAATCCCAGCAGAGAGGGTGGTGGAGTGAGAGGCGCGCTGTCCCTGACCTGGTTCCCAAGTCCCTCCTTACAGACAGGCAGGCTTGGCTGTCTGGGGAATGTTGTTCTCCTTAAGGACAGAGGCAGGGAGGGCGCCTGTGCTGGAAAGAATGCCTGTGCACCGGAGGGCTAGAAAGTGGCTTTGACAGAGCCGTCACCCAGAGGCCGTGGCCTGGAGCGGGAAATCAAGTCTTGTGAACGTGTTTAAGCCATCTAGCCACAGGAGCTTTTTAGAACCTTTCTGGAAAGCTCGCTGGACACCCACTGCAGGTGGGGTCCTGGGTGCAGTGCCGGGCAAGCAGTGTTGAAGCAGGCATGTGTCACAGTGTGGTGACCGCTGAGACAATGGTGTCACAACCACATCATAGCAGCATCACAGTGGTGGCTACATCTGAGAGGACCTCAAAAGCCCAGCAGAGGCCCTGGCCAGTTGGCTCAGCAGTAGAGTGTCGGCCCGGCGTGTGGAAGTCCCAGGTTCAATTCTCCGCCAGGGCACACAGGAGAAATGCCCATCTGCTTCTCCACCCCTCCCCCTCTCCTTCCTCTCTGTCTCTCTCTTCTCATCCCGCAGCCAAAAATCCATTGGAGTGAAGTTGGCCTGGGCACTAAGGTTGGCTCCATGACCTCCGCCTCAGGTGCTAGAATGGCTCCTATTGCAGCAGAGCAACGCCCCAGAGGGGCCGAGCATTGCCCCCTGGTGGGCGTGCCGGGTGGATCCTGGTCGAGCGCATGCAGGAGTCCATCTGACTGCCTCCCTGCTTCTAACTTCAGAAAAAAAAAGAAAAAAAAGCCCAGCAGAGGCAGGGGTGCCCCGGAGTGCCAAGGTTAGCCTGCCTCACATCTGTCCCAGTCTCTTTTGGCTTGAGTGCCCAATTCTGTTCTTGGGACCTGCTCGTCCCTGGCCTGTGCTCTGGAACAGAACAGAATGGAGTGCAGAGAACCAGGAGGCAAGGAGACCAGCTCTGTGGCCCTCCAACAGAAAAAGCGCCTCTGGGGAGGGGACCAGAGGACAGCAAGGAGGAGGGAATGGGCTGGGGGGGACATTGGTGTTGCAGGGAAAGCAGACAGCCACTCCTTGAAGGCATTTAAGCCTTTACATTTCCACTCTCTCAAGCCCATCAGTCAAGGGCTGCTGCAGGGGAATATTACTATTTTTCTCTTTCTAAAGGTCAGCGACTTGTTTCGGCTGATTATGTCCCTGAACGGAGCAGAGAGGCAGACCCTGCTCATCGATGTCCCTGTGTCACCCAGCTCCGGGAGACATGAAATCTCACAGAGGTCCGTCCATCACTCGCTCGCAGCTGCAACTTGGAAATGAAAGAGACTCGTCCGTACTTCCAATCAATGTCTGTCTGCCATCTCTGTCGATAACTGCCGGGCGGTCCAGTCTTCCCTTTGACAGAAGGCACTGGGGGTCAGCCTGGAGATGCGCTGGGGGAGGAAAGGCGGCTGTTTGATCCTGAGCCTCCTCGCCAGGCTGGAATTAAGTCGGCTCTTTGTCTAATGAAACTGACTCCAAGGGTCCCCATATGCCAGAGACTCAAGGGCTCTCAGGAGAAGCAGCGATGAGCAATAACATTAGAACCGTGCGCGCACACAGCACACAGCCTTGCCTCCACTCAGTGCTTTCTGGATGCTTCCAGCCCCACAGGCAGACACCGGAGGGACCCAGCGAGTGCTGAGGGGCCAGCCTCTGGTTCCTGCCTTCCCAATTCTCCTGATGGAGAGACCAAAGCATTAAAAGGCTTAGAAAGTCACTCATGGTTCCAGGTTACAGAGCACCTGAACGGTCCTCATGTTGGCAAGGAAAAGGGGCTGACCCCTAGATTGGGGTGCCCTCTCTGGACAAGGCTTTATACTGGACTGTGTCCCAATTCCACGCAATGGGATGGAGATTCTGATTGAGCCAGCAAGGGGCAGGTAGGCATTCTTGTCCCATAGGCTGTAACCAAGGGGTGTGGGGACCCACAAAGTAAAACTAGCCACTACGTGTGGCTAGGGAGGGGATGGGGCAGTCCTCTGAGAAAGGGGATATCGCCTTGGGCATTCAAGTTCAATGCCCCCAAAGCGAAGCCCAAAGGAATGGGAGCTGCTTCCTTTGATGCTGAGTGAAAAGTTAGCTTAGATTTGTGGATCATTAAGGGTGGGAGTGAGCGGACCCAGCTGTCAGAAATTAGGTCAGAAGGCCCAACCAGAAAGATACGGGACATGTTCTCCACGAAGCACAGCGGGCAGGGGAGCCTTACTGAGCTGGAAAATGACCCTCTTGGCAGCTATGGGATGAGAGGGGCACACTCAGTGGCCAAAGGGTGGGGTCCAGCAGCCCAGCTCTCTGCCTGGACACAGCCTGGAAGGGACTTTTGATCAAACTGTGTCTCAAATCTCCACTCCTAATCCTTGTAGTAGTCTCGTAACTACACACCCCTGCCCAACCTGGGGTCAGCCCATCAGAATCGCGCTCCGGTTTCTCAAATCCCAGTGCTTTCCCGAAGCCTCCTGGGTCAGAATGCATCATCTTCCTCTCATGAGCATTCTTTGTCTCCTGTTTCTAATAGTTACTTATGGCTTGTCTCATCTTCCTTCCACCCAAGGTCCCAGGAGCCTCGAACTTGCCCAAGTCTGACAGAAGAAAGGAAATAAGATTTAAATTGAATATGATGTTGGATTTTTAAACCGGACTACCAGGAGTGACCAGAAAGTGCTGAGACTGCCGACAATGGCATTAAAGGATGGTGTGGTTGGATGTGGGTGGATGCAGAACCAGAAAGCCCACAAGTCACATTGGCCAAAACAAGACAAAAGTTGATAAGTTGATTTTTTGTTCCGGTAAAAGATGTCTGGAGGTGGGGTCCAGAGTTGATGTGGCAGGTGGGCTCCACAAAACTTCTGAGAATCCAGCCCTTTCCCGCTGTCTACTCCGCCATCTTTAGAATGCGACTCTTGTCCTCATGGTCCAATATTCTGGCCATTCCAATAGGTGTGTAGTGGCTTGCTGTTGTTTTAATTTGCATTTTCCTGATGACATAGGATGTGAGCATCTTTTCATGTGCTTATTTTCTATTTGTATCTCTTCTTTGGTGAGGTGCCTGTTATTGGAGTTTTCTTACAAAACTATTCATCCTTTTTCCATACAATCCAAGAATTATGCCCCCCGGTATTGCCCAAATGAGTTGAAAACTCACATCTACCCAAAACCTGCACACGGATGTTTATAGCAGCTTTGGTCATAATTGTCAAAACTTGGAAGCAACCAAGATGCCCATTCAGTAGATGAATAGTTAAGTAAACTGTGGTCCATCCAGACAGTGGAATATTATTCAGAGCTAAAAAGAAGTGAGCCATCAAATTATGAAAAGATGTGGAGAATACTTAAATGCATGTTACCAAGTGAAAGAAACCAGTCTGAAAAGCTACATACTATTTTCCAACCATATGACATTCTGGAAAAAAAACAAAAAAACAAAAAACTATGGAAACAGTAAAAGATCAGTGGTTACCAGGGTTTGGGGTTGGAAAGGACTGAACAGGGAGAGCACAGAGGATTTTTAGGGGAGAGAAACTGTACGATACTCTAATGATGGATGGATGTCATTATACATCTGTCCAAACCCACAGCTTAGGTAAACTATGAACTTTGGATGATACGATGTGTTAGTGGAAGTTCATCTGGTGGGGGATGTTGATAATGGGGGGGATGCATACGTATAGGGAAGTTATAGGAAATCTCTGTACCTTCCTCTCAATTTTTTGGTGAACCTAGAACTGCTCTAAAACAATTAAGTCTAAATTTTTAAAAATCAAATTCATGGCATAGATCATTTTTAATCTCAACATCCGTCAAAGAAGAATTTCAGTTAGGAAATGAGATTCTATGACAGATGATGCTTCAGCTATAGTAAATCAAAAGTTCACATTTACTGGAATTTTAAAACAAGACACTGATGTTTCTCTTAATATTTTGCTCCATTGTGTGATGCATATAAAATATTGATGTTCGGTTTTCTGGAGCAGATGCTGAAAACTTGTCACGGATATGGCAGTTGAAATCATTTTTTCTTTACAAACAAATGCTGTGAATCTCACCAGCTTGTAGAACTGCTGAAGGAAGACGAAGACTCTCACAATCTTGTGTCCTTCGCTCCTTGGTTGAGCCATGAAAGAGCTTTACAAAAATTTGTTGTAGTGTTAACTCCAACTCAAGATTTATTTGAATACAAAAACATACTTGTCGGCCCTGGCCTGTTGACTCAGTGGTAGAGCGTCAGCCTGGCATGCAGAAGTCCCCGGTTCGATTCCCGGCCAGGGCACACAGGAGAAGCGCCCATCTGCTTCTCCACCCCTCCCCCTCTCCTTCCTCTCTGTCTCTCTCTTCCCCTCCCGCAGCCAAGGCTCCATTGGAGCGGGGATGGCCCGGGCGCTGGGGATGGCTCCTTGGCCTCTGCCCCAGGCGCTAGAGTGGCTCTGGTCGCAACAGAGCGACGCCCCGGAGGGGCAGAGCATCGCCCCCTGGTGGGCGTGCCGGGTGGATCCCGGTTGGGCGCATGTGGGAGTCTGTCTGACTGTCTCTCCCCGTTTCCAGCTTCAGAAAGGTACAAAAAGAAAAAAAAAAAAAACTTGTCTATTGTTCAATAATCAAAGACAAAAAATGGGAGTTTGATTTTAGGTTTTCTCATGGTCATCACACAACATATGAAAGAGTTAATTTTGAAGCTCCAAAGGGAAAAAAAAGTTCATTAGTGAACTGTCCTAACTAGACAGGTGCAAGAATTGATGTTAAAACTGTAGTCAATTCATTTATTTTCCATATTCCTTGTGTAACTATTATATTACTCTATATGTACTCAGGTACATTGGGTGTGTGTACATCTGTGTGTATAGTTGTGCATTGCACATGAGCATATTTCTCTGTCCACAGTGTCTGTCATTTGTGGATATCTGTGAACGTATGCAAATGACTATTTATTTATTCATTCATTCAATAAACTCTTATTGTATTTCTATTAAAAAAAAACTGTAGTCAATCATAGTGACTTTATTTTATAAAGGAATTACAATGACCTGATTTTTTTCCAACCTGAATCAATATGTCAAAGATTGTTGTTGTAATTGGCAGCATTATGTAACAATTTACATAAATTGTTTTTAAAAAAAAAACAAGCAAAAATTGAAGACTGCTTTGTTGACAAGGATAACTTATGTGCTGTCTCCACGACATTCAAGTTCATAATACTGAATTAGTGGATTTATTTCACTTTAAAACTGATAGGCGGCCCTGGCCGGTTGGCTCAGCGGTAGAGCGTCGGCCTGGCGTGCGGGGGACCCGGGTTCGATTCCCAGCCAGGGCACATAGGAGAAGCGCCCATTTGCTTCTCCACCCCCCCCTTCCTCTCTGTCTCTCTCTTCCCCTCCCACAGCCAAGGCTCCATTGGAGCAAAGATGGCCCTGGCACTGGGGATGGCTCCTTGGCCTCTGCCCCAGGCGCTAGAGTGGCTCTGGTCGCAACAGAGCGACGCCCCGGAGGGGCAGAGAATCGCCCCCTGGTGGGCAGAGCGTCACCCCTGGTGGGCGTGCCGGGTGGATCCCGGTCGGGCGCATGTGGGAGTCTGTCTGACTGTCTCTCCCCATTTCCAGCTTCAGAAAAATACAAAAAGAAAAAAGAAAAAAAAACAAAATTGATAGGCTTTTCCTTCAAAGTGAAATCCCATCTAAAAAAGATGGGCCGCTTCTGTCAATGGGACATAAACATGGAAGGAAAATGACACTTGTGCACAGCTCAGTTACTGGGAAACTTTTCAGGATGTTTGGAAAAACCTAGACTCATGAATCTACTTTTCCAACAATAAAGTTTAAAAACATCTAAATGCAGACCAACGATTTCTGATGAAAACTTAACAGCTGAATCGAAATACACGGTAAGTATAAAACACACACACTAGATTTTAAAGATTTAAAACAACACAGAAGGGGCCCTGGCCAATTGGCTCAGTGGTAGAGTGTTGACCTGGTGTGTGGATGTCCTGGGTTCAATTCCCAGCCAGGGCTCATAAGAAAAGCAACCATCTGCTTCTCCACCCCTCTCACTATTGCTTCTCTCTCTCTCTCTTTCCCTCTCTCTCTCTTCCCCTCCTTCATCCATGGCTCAATTGGAGTGAGTTGACCTGGTCCCTGAGGATGACTCCCTGGCCTCAGGTGCTAAGAATAGCTCAGTTGTTGAGCAACAGAGCAACACCCCAGATAAGCAGAGCATCACCCTGTAGGGGGCTTGCTAGGTGGATTCCAGTCAGGGTACTAGTGGGAGTCTGTCTGTGCCTCCCCTCCTCTCATTAAAAAAAAAAAAAATACCACAGAAGGAATGTTAAATATCTCATCAATCATTTTTATATTTATTATGTGTTGAAATGATCATTTTTGGATATATGAGATATATTTTTTAAATTCATTTCATCTGTGTCTAATTTTGTAGTAGAAAATTTTAAACTATACATGTGGTTCTCATTACATTCCTGCTGAACAAACTGAAGTTTACAGTAAGGAACTGTCTTTTCTGCCTTTGGCTCCTTGTTTCGAATGGGTCCAAGTCCATTTTAATAAAAGTTGCAAAACAGTGGCCAAATCCAGTCATCAAATTTGATTTAGTTCATGTCAGGTAGTCAACAAACAAACAAACAAAAGGACTTAGTTGACAGCATGGCAAAACCAAAGTTACACACAAACATTCAATTCTTGGCCTTCTTTGAAAAACCAGATTTGACCAGCCGGAACCCATATTTCCAAGTGGTTTGTGAAACAATTCATCAAAAATGGTGCCCAGCGTTGGCCAGCCTCATTACATTGGGAAGACTTTGCTCTTTTTCAACAGTCTGATAAAGTCTAAATGGAATTATCTCTTCTTAGCTAGAACCTGTGTCAAGTCAAAATCAATTAAAGTATGTATTATGATAGATCTTTGACAAACTTTAAAATTTCTTCTCTGATTGTTTTAAATTTCTTCTATCGTTATTCTATGTGGGAATTTTTAAAGGTTTCTACAACTTTACCTATTTCTGTTATTCAAGAAAGTTATCTAGCACTTCACCAGGTTTTTAAATATTCTCTTTTAATTTAGGTACCTTCTGAGTTCCCCCAGGTCCTTGAGCCCTGGTTACCTGGCCCCTCCCCCTTCCTTCTGCTCCAGCCTCACTGGCATCCTCCAACTTCCTGGGACACGCCAGGATAACTTCCGCCACCCCGCCTGCTGTTCCCTCTGGCTGGACCATCTTTGCAGGACTGGCAGCTCCATCTCCTCACCACCACCAACCCCCCATCTCAGCCAGAGCAGCCCTCCCAGCACCGAGTCCGTCCACCCTCATCAGCACCCTCCATCAGTCACCGTCTCATCTTCTTTATGGACCACCTTAGCCAGCTGCAGTTGTCTTATATATTATTCTGATTTTGTCAGCTTCGTCCCCCTCCAACTAGAACGTAGAATCTTCAAGGACACTTCTTCGCTCCTGCCTTCCTGGTGCCGGCAGCAATCTTGGAATGCAGTAAGTGCCCGATACATGCTTGACACTTCCATAGCTCTTCAAGTTGAGAAAAAGCCAAAAAAAAAAAAAAAAAAAAGTCATCTAGTGTAAGATTGTAAATTTTAGCCATAAAAGAAAAGGTACAATATGTCATTTAAACTTGTCCTATGCAATATTTGGGTCATATTTATTGTTTAAAGAGTCTGTTGCTTCCCTGCAATGCAAACTTCACTGGGCATCCTGTATCTTTGCTGGCACCCCTAACCCAGTGAAACCAGCATTTTATGCTAAGGCAGTAGTTTCCAAACCTGGCTGGGAAGCTTCCTGGGAATATCGACCCCGGGGCTGCACCCCAGACAGATTGATTCGGCCTCTGGGTCCGGTTCCAGCTGCTCTGTGACTCTGAGCATTAGTCAAGGTTGAGGGGCACGGTGCCAAGTGTCTTAGGACATGTCCAGCTGCGTCACCCCAGCTCTGAGTGGTGGGGAACGCACCGCCTGCTCTGGGGAGCTCTGACTTTTGGGCAAAACTCCCCTTGTCCTCACTTCTCTGGGCAAAGGGAAGACAGCCCTGGTCCTCCCGCCTGGCCTGGCTCAACATGGCTCCATGCAGTCAGTCCTAACGCCTGGTAGTGGGTAGAAAGAGGGTATGGGACAGAGACAGAGACTGTAGAGGGGAACCCCGAGAACTGGATCCCTAATTCATTTGGTGCCTAGAGAGGGTCCGCCAGGCACAGAGGAAATGGCCCCCACCCTCTCTGTCCCAGCATCAGACACCCTCCTCTGAGGCTGAGGCAGCAGGATGCCCCAGGGGACAACCGCCAGAGAAACAGCTGCGTGGTCTCCGTCTGTCCCCTGCACCCCGTCCTCAACATAACAGAGACACCCGTGTGGGACAAGAGAGCAGGTTATATCCCAGCTGCAGTTAGCTGTGGCTTGTCAGCCATGGTTAAGTGTTTCACCTGGCAAGGAAGAAGGGAGAGGGGAGGGAGGGAATGAAGAAGAAGGGAGGGCAGAGGCAGGCCTTTCTTCTCCCTCCAGTCTGATAGACAAACACAAGCAAGCACCTAGCTCTCCCTTGGGTGGGGCAACAGACCCCTCCAGGCTATCTGGGGGCTACAGGAAGCCCGGTGGTCCTCTCAGCAAGGAAGCCAGAAGAGGCCCAGGGAGAAGGCGGCACCTGAGTGAGCAGGCAGGGTCATGGGTAACAAGGTGCTCCCCGCTCCAGCCCTCCCACAACCAGCCTTCGGGTGGGCACTGCCTGCCTGGCCAGCTCACACCGGGGGCTGGGCCACCCCAGGCAGGCTCCAAAGAGCCCCGAGGCCTGTGCTGGGCTCCCCCACTTTATGCCCTGCAGAGACCTCACACACCCAGTTTGGGCCACCGGCTGTCCTGATGGCCAGCCATTTCAACTCTGTCCTTGTCACAGCTTTGATCCTCCCACAGCCCCCTTCCCCAGTACAAAGAGGGTCCCTTAAAAAGCAGAGGCCCAGGCAGGCATGAAAGGACCCTTTCTCCCACCCTGAAGGGCCCTATTGTCCTCAGATGCTCACAGGACTTCTTTGTGTGGGGAGAAGGCGCAGAATCATAAAAGAAGCTATGAACTGACTAGTCCTTCTCTTTTGCTATAATATCGTAGCATGGCCCCTAAATTCCAGATGGCTGCCCCTGACCACCTCCTCCCCCACACTCTGATGCCTCATTGGGACTCTTTGGGGACCACAGCTGGAAACTGAGGTCCAAGGTTAGTGGGGGGAGGGCACTGGGCAGAAAGCAGAGTCCCCACTCTAGGGTGCCCAAGTCTAAGGACAGAAGTCCCTCCCCAGTCACCTAAAACCCTCTCAGTCCTGTGGCCACCCTACCTCATTGCTTCTTCTTCCCCAGTGTCTGGTCTGTGTCTGACCAGTAAGTGGGAACAGAGAGGGAGAGCAGTACAGAGTTTACCCACATGCACTCTGGGGCCAGTTGCCTGGGACTAGATCCCTGGTACAGCAGGTCCAAGCTGTGAGACCCAGGCCCAGCCCCCTGATGTCTCTGTGCCTCAGTTTCTTCACCAGCAAAATGGGTGTGAGAATGGTTCCAACCTCAAAGGATTGCTTCTGGAATCAACTGACTTAATTCATATGAAGTGCTTAAAATAATGATGGGCACATGGCAAGTGATGCACTGGCTATTCTATGATTAAGTCTTTATTTAAACAGTCACCCACATGGCTAAGGCTCTCATTTTGCTTGTAAGGAAAAATAAAGGATATTTGAAGACATTTAAACCAGTTCAAAAAGAACATCTGCTGCTCCACTGCTGACAAGAGACACACCTAAAATCAACCCTCCAAGACTAAATATAAAGAGATATACAAAGACTCACACACATACATGAAAATTATGAATGCTTGTGTGTGTGTGTGTGTGTGTGTGTGTGTAGGAAACCAAAGAAGTGAATATGCAAAGGACTATTGGAAATATTAAACAATAGAATGCAAGGCATAAAGCATGACAAAAAGGATTACTTTATATTTCTATATGTAAAAGCTAGCATCACCCTGGCCGGTTGGCTCAGTGGTAGAGCATCGGCCTGGTGTGCAGAAGTCCCGGGTTCGATTCCCGGCCAGGGCACACAGGAGAAGCGCCCATCTGCTTCTCCATCCCTCCCCCTCTCCTTCCTCTCTGTCTCTCTCTTCCCCTCCCACAGCAAGGCTCCATTGGAGCAAAGATGGCCTGGGCACTGGGGATGGCTCCTTGGCCTCTGCCCCAGGCGACAGATAGACGCCCGGAGGGGCAGAGCATTGCCCCCTGGTGGGCAGAGCGTCGCCCCCTGGTGGGCGTGCCGGGTGGATCCCGGTTGGGCGCATGCGGGAGTCTGTCTGTCTATCCCCGTTTCCAGCTTCAGAAAAATACAAAAAAAAAAAAAAAAAGCTAGCATCTACAATAATGATGGCTTATGCATCAAATAACATAGGACTAACATACACAAAATGAACAGATTTGAGATGCCATTAAGCTTAGATGTTTCTTCTTACAGAAAACCTTCCTGGGTACCTCAAGCCCTCTGAGGACACCCTATTTTTCTCATCACAACACTCATGGTCAGTATTCCTAATGACCTAGTCAGCTGCCCCTCCCCCAGTCTCACTAGAAGCTAAGCCCTAAGGGTCCCAGACAATATCTGTCTTGTTCATTTTCCATGACTTCAAGGCCCAGCTTAATGCTCACCAGCTACTGGGAAGTCAATAAATATTTGTTAAAAGCATAGCAAATAGATACATATTCAATTCTGTATCCCCAAGACAGAGAGCACACATTTTTCCAAATGTCCATGGAGGTCTATAAAAATCTGTCATATACAGTTGGCCAAAAGAAATTTTAATAAATTTATAATGCAGAAACTGTACATATAACATTCTCCAACCCTGTAGCTAAAGAATAAACAGCAAAGAAGAAACAAATAAAAAATTCCAATCTGTCAGCAGTTAGAAGTCACTTTGTAAAATGACTCCAACCAGAGGAGAAATCAAAACTGAAATTAGAAGTTATTTACAAAATATCAAGAACTGTTAACAACCCACATAAAAATGGAGAAGGTCTAGCCAAGTCTGCATTCAAAGAAAAACCAGGAGAGATTGAAATGTTTTCATATTAGGACAAAAAAAAACTAAACTAAATGAAGAAAGCAGTCAAAGCAAAACACTAAAAAAAAGGACAAAATAAACCCAATGAGAGCAGAAGGAGGGAATGATAAAGATAAAATAAAAAGCAAGAGATTAGAAAACAGAACAAAATAGATTTTATAAACATATTTAAAACTGTGTCTTTGAGTGGCAAATAAAGTAAACAGGTATATGGAAAATTTAACATATAAACATGTAAATATAGCCTCTTTACACTTGCTCCTTTAAAAAAGAAACTATAAAATCTTTAGGAGTAAACTAAGTAAGAGCTCTAAAAAATCTGTAGGAAGAAAATCACATCTTACTAAAGAATATTCTAGAAGGCCTAAACACACAGAGAGACAAAGAGTACTCCTAGGCGAGCCTACCAGCTCTTTCTGAATTAATAAGTAAATATAATATATTTCCAATCACAAGGGGCTGAAAGGATCAAAGAGAAACAAGTTTTAACAAATAGGTATAGACTTTTTTCTAGAAAAACAAGGACAGTTTTGAAAAACAGAATAATGAGGGAATCTGGATGAAACGGATGGAGGGCCTCCAACAGACATCTGATGGGGGTGGGATGGAGGCAGGAGTGGACAAGGGCTCATTCATGGTCCCAGGCACTTTGCAGTCTGTCCCTCACTCATCCTCACAGCCTGCCTGGTCAAGCTGACACCAGGACAGCAAGCCCATCAAACGCTTTGCCACCTACAATCCTTCCCCAGAGCAGGCCAGCCTTTCTTCCCTGCCCTCGCCTCACTTTTGGAATTATGCCAAAGATTTAAAATTTGGAGCAGATGTCAGAGTCTCAATTCAAGGTGTAATGCTGTAACTGTGGTTATGGGCCAAAGAGAAGAAAGATAATTATTAAACAAAGTTGGGGCAGATCTAAAGTGGTAAAAGGTGGTATGACCCTTGTAAAATCAACTGACTCAAGGAACAAATAGAAAAAATATCAAGACATTGCTCAGGACATTGGCATGAAAGCAAATGAAGAGGCCGAGCTGGTACCACCAGGTGCAGCATGCCACGTGCTCACCACGGATGTGCTTCAGGGCCAAGGAAAGTTGGAGAATGTCAGTTTGCCCAGGGGGGCACCACAAAAGGGGTCCTGCGACTATCTTGCTTAAGAAGCAGCCTGTGATCGTTGAAAAGGTAAAGAAGTTGAAGAAAATGTTCAGATTGCTACACGTTTTGCAAATGGAGACCAAAAGAATTGGGCAACCTCATTTCTGATACAATGCAAAACAGTTGAAGAATGAATCTTCACAGTCAAGAGTGGAAAACATTGAATGACTAATTAGCAATTACTGACAACATGAAATTCAAGGGAAGTTCTTTAACTCATACTTGATTGACACATCAAAAGGTCTGAAATAAGAATACCAGGATACTTGGAGTGAAAAGAAACGCTCTAGTGTCCAGCTCCGGAGAAAAGAGACCTTTCTTCCCCATCAGTCCAGGTTCCCTGCAGAAGTCCAGGTTCTGAGTTCCTCTGCCAAACTCGGTCCTTGCATACCCTACGCCAGTCACAGGGGGTGAGGGAATGGACCCATTGATGGGTTTAGACCAGGGTCTTCTGCCACCCATAAAGGTGGGAGGTGTCAACTCCACCCTGACCACCATGTGCTTTGGGTACACAAACAAGACAGATGTGAAGGATAGGAGAAAATGCCCATGGTTTCCTCCAAGAAATGAACTCTGTGACCTTGGGACAGGAGATCTTATTACTGGGATTCACTGGAAAGAATAAAATTCAGAGCAATTTGGGCAATGCTGCTCTGACAACCTACCAGCGGGACAGGGGTCCTTCCAGGAAGGCAGCCCCTTGGCCCCTCTGCCCTCACCTGACTGGCAGCCCACATGGACAATGATGAGCATCCACCCGGGAGAGCCGTCCACGCATCTCCTGCCTTAGCCAGGCAACAGCGGCCACCGTCCCCAACAGGTCCATGAAGAAAGTTCACAGATACCTCGAGAAAGCTAAGGAAGCCCAAGAGCAGCTCTGCTGCTGCCCAGACCTTGAAGGCTTTTCTTCAGACCATGCCGGGGGCTGTCCCTGACCACGACGCTGACGCATGACCCCCAGCTGGTGGGGCACATCGGGAGAGGGACAGAACATTGTCTCGCCCCAGAAGGTGGCAGAGAATGCCTCAACCTGTGGCCAAAACATTGGCTGCAAGGGGCTCCATCTGAATGTGCTTAATTGGTGAATTTTCATCAACTGGCGTTCAGATGAATAGGATTTTATTAGAACGAATCAAATGTTCAGGGGAGATGGGTACATACAGTGTATTTGGAACAGGACCTGCCAGGCAGTCAGCAAATAACATGCGTTTGCTGCTCTGTGTTCTAGGCAACTTCACACATACCTCTCTCAAGGCATGTTGCTTGGCCTGTGTTGGAGGACAAGGCTGTTTCCCTGACAGCTTGTAACCCCCACAAGAAAATGAGAGCCATCTTGTTCCCCATGGAATTACTCTAGTGGCCAATACAGAGCATTTGCTCAACAAATGTTTGTGGAAGGAAGGGCAGGAGGAGGGGAGGGAGGGAGGGAGGGAGGGAGGGAGGGAGGGAGGGAAGAGAGAAGGAAGAAATGGAAGGAGGAGAAAGGAAGGAACAGGGAAGGACATTTACAAATGTCTGCTCTCTTCAACTGAAAACGTGGTCTACGCCCACACCCTCTGCCCAGATCACTTCCGGAAGGTCTCACACATCTCACACAGCCCTTATGTGGCTGGATGGGACCATGCTTTCTCTTAGCTTTCTGAGAACAATCTTATGCAGAACTGACTCTTTCCTAAGAGTGAGTGTCCCAGCAGGATGATGGTAGAGCAGTCACGACAACCTCAGCACTACCTCCTAGAAGCCAGCTGGTCTGAGGCAAGTTCTCTAACTTCCCGTGCCACCATTTCCTGTCCACGAGTTGGCATGTCACTGGCTCCTGCCTCACAGTCACAGATGAAGGAGTAAAGACCAATCCATTCATTCTGAACCCCCCCCCCACACACACACACACACACAAACGGAATGAGTGGGTGCACCTGCCCTCCAGCGGCTCAGTCAATTGAAGGGCACCTCCCACTGATCTGAAAGGCTGTCACACTGAGTTGGCCATCCCAAATGCAAATTCAATGGTTTCCTCCCCTCCTTACAACCCTTTAATGATGTACATGACATCTCAGTTTCTGCTTGCTCCATACCCATTTTGCCTCTGGTAAGATTCCTGGTCTTCTTGAAGTGGGATGGTGACTCACCCCCTCTTCTCATCTGTGATGGTTCATTTTTTTTTTTTTTTTTTTTTTTTTTTTTCATTTTTTTGAAGCTGGAAACAGGGAGAGACAGTCAGACAGACTCCCGCATGAGCCCGACCGGGATCCACCCGGCACGCCCACCATGGAGCAAAGCTCTGCCCACCAGGGGGCAATGCTCTGCCCATCCTGGGCGTCGCCATGTTGCGACCAGAGCCACTCTAGCGCCTGAGGCAGAGGCCACAGAGCCATCCCCAGCGCCCGGGCCATCTTTGCTCCAATGGAGCCTTGGCTGCAGGAGGGGAAGAGAGAGACATAGAGGAAAGCGCGGCGGAGGGGTAGAGAAGCAAATGGGTGCTTCTCCTGTGTGCCCTGGCCGGGAATCGAACCCGGGTCCTCCGCACGCTAGGCCGACGCTCTACCAATGAGCCAACCGTCCAGGGCCTGTGATGGTTCATTTTATGTGTTAACTTGAGTGGGCCGCAGGGTACTCAGAGGTTGGTCAAACATGATTCTGGGCATGTCTGTGAGGATGTTTCTGGATGAGATTAGCATTTGAATTGTAGACTAAATAAAGCAGATCACCCTCCCCAGTGTATGTGGGGGGAGTGGGGGGGGGGGTTTATCCAGCCCATTGAGGCTGCACTAGAACACAGAGATGGAGAAAGGCTGAGTTTGTTCTCTGCCTGACTGTCCGGGCGGGCGGGCGGGCATGTAGATCTTCCTCTGTTCTCCTTCCCCTGGTGCTCCTGGTTCTCAGACCTTCAGACTTGGGCTGGAACGGTTCCTTCCGCTCCCTGGCCCCCAGGCCTTCAGAGTTCAACCCTGGCTCCCCTGACTGTCCAGCCTGCACACGGCGGGCGGCAGGACTTCTCAGCCTCCATAGTCGCAGAGCCAATACCTTGCAATAAATCTCTTTATATTATATACTATGATGCAACCCCAGGCCTTACACGGGGCTAGGCACATCTAGACATTCCATTAACACTTGGTCAGTAAAGAAATAATTCCAAAAACCACTTTCAACCGCACTGAATGAAACCCTGGCGGCCACTCCCCCCACACTCCCAAAGCTCCCTTGATGATCGCCACCGCCTCATCTGTTAAGGGTCAGTTGGAGTCCGGAATGGTTGCAGCTTTCCGCCCTATCACAGAAGTTGAGTTAATGTCCTTTAGAGATGACCTAGGATGGCATTTTCTCAGAATTTCTCCAATATTTTTTTTTCCAGCGTCGGTCCCTTTTCCTCCTTTTTCCCTCTGGCCCTTTGATTTGGAGAGAAAAGCAGACACGTTGGGAGACTCAGAGGACAATCGAAACCCCAGGTACGGATTTCAAAGCCAGCACCGAACCCTTCAGCCTCCTTCTTGGCTGCTATGTAGACTTCTGACTCTCTAAGACAGGGGTCCCCAAACTTTTTACACAGGGGGCCAGTTCACTGTCCCTCAGACCGCTGGAGGGCCGGACTATAAAAAAAACTATGAACAAATCCCTATGCACACTGCACATATCTTATTTTAAAGTAAAAAAACAAAACGGGAACAAATACAATATTTAAAATAAAAAACAAGTAAATTTAAATCAAGAAACTGACCAGTATTTCAATGGGAACTATGGGCCTGCTTTTGGTTAATGAGATGGTCAATGTGCTCCTTTCATTGACCACCAATGAAAGAGGTGCCCCTTCCGGAAGTGCAGCGGGGGCCGGATAAATGGCCTCAGGGGGCCGCATGTGGCCCGCGGGCCGTAGTTTGGGGACCCCTGCTCTAAGACAAGCCCCAAAGGCAGTGGAGTCCCCATTGCTAAGAAAAATAACAGGTGACTGACTCGACTTTGAGTGCCCAAAACACCGAGGCCCCCAGGGCTGGCTGCGCGTCTGGGTATTACATAGGGGAGGTAACGATTCTGGTCCAAGCAGGCGGTGAGCTTGATTGACTCACACTCACGAGGGAAAAAAACGGTTTCTAAACCTTTCCCCAGCTAGCTGCCCTTTTTCCTGATCTCTTTTTCCCCATGAAAGTAAAAATAGATCCTAGGATCTGAGATGGGGGTTGAAGTTTACAAGGACCCTGAAGAGATTAGTGTTTCATGAGAAAAAAAAAATCCAGACCAAGATTTCTTCTTCTAAGGTTGATTAAGTCAAAGTTAAGAAAAAACACTATCTATTGCAAACTCAATTACCTCAGCAGGCAAGCCAGTGATGTCCCAGTCAGCGGGCTGGACATAAAAGAGAGAATGGTGACAATTATGGGGAAACGGGGAGACCAGGCCCCATCTCATGTACCTAATCTTCAGTAGTGAATTCCCCATTCTTTCTCTCGCTGCCCCTTCCAAGGATTTATCTGACGGAGCATGCGGTGAGCAAAGCATTCGGGATGTTGGAGGAAAGCCTTCTCACCCAGCTCATGGACTGTCCAGGGGCAGAACACATCAAAGGGACCTCAGTCTTAACCCTCATTTCCCAGCAGGTCCCCATCCCCACCATAAGTGACATTGCGGATTAGCAGACTGGAGTTTTTGGAAGAGACACTGTTTTGCCAAGGTCTGTGCTATGGATGCAGCCACAGACCCTCAGACTGGAAAAAGCAGACAGCTGCGCCCGGCAGGCTCACGTGCTGGCTCCATCTGCTAAATCACTAAAACTGAGGCTTGGCAGAGTCTGCAGAAAAACACATTTGTTCTCCCCATCAAGAGGAAGAGTAAACTTTCCTGTCTCCCTCATAAGTTTTTGCAATCTTTTTAATGTGCAAAGTGCCCTGTACCAAAGCAGTAAACTGTTACACAGGCTAAGGGGCTAAGAGATTCATGCTCTCATTAAATTATATGTTAAATTATAGTTCACCAGCTCCAGTGGCTTAGCTGTCATTTCACAGTGATAAGACATATACACCCAAGCTCACAGTGACGCTCCAAGGCTCGGTGATTTGCCTGTCATGCTAACATATGTCTAGGGGTCACATTCAACATTGGGGGGGGCTCCCAGAAAGTCATTCAGAGAAAACAGACTGTCCTGGGGATGGTGAGAGAGGTGTGATGCCACACAGCCCTGGAGTCACCAGGAAAAGAGGGACTGAGTCTACAGAGGTGTCCCAGCTCCCGAATTCAGAAAAAGCCTTTATTTCCATCATTTTAATGTGTGATAGAGCAGTGGTCCCCACCCTTTTTTGGGCCACAGACTGGTTTAATGTCAGAAAATCTTTTCACGGACCGGCCTTTAGGGTGGGACGGATAAATGTATCATGTGACCGAGACAAGCGTCAAGAGTGAGTCTTAGACGGATGTAACAGAGGAAATCTGGTCATTTTTAAAAAATAGAACATCGTTCAGACTTAAATATAAATAAAACGAAAATAATGTAAGTTATTTATTCTTTCTCTGCGGACCGGTACCAAATGGCAAATGGCCCACGGACTGGTACCGGTCCGCGGCCCGGGGGTTGGGGACCACTGTGATAGAGAATCTGTCCCAGACTTCAGATTCTACATACCAGCTATATTCCCAGTCAAACCCCAGTGGACCTGACTGGAGCCATTCAGACAGCCTGAATCTGTACTCTGTCCCTTGGTAAGTATGACCCTCTGAACTTCAAGTTTCTCATCTGTTCAATGGGCATAATGATTATAGCTCCTTCATGAGGGTATGGAGAGAATTAGGGGAGATAATACGCACAGGGGACTTAGCATACTGCTT
The DNA here is from genome assembly GCF_036850995.1 of Saccopteryx leptura. Taxonomy (NCBI): domain Eukaryota; kingdom Metazoa; phylum Chordata; class Mammalia; order Chiroptera; family Emballonuridae; genus Saccopteryx; species Saccopteryx leptura. The sequence continues at coordinate 196,080,813 of NC_089507.1, read as the reverse complement.
CCCTCATAAACACCTATTATTATCATCATTATCATTTCTCTGTGACTGTGACACTAGATGCTTTCAGAGCGTACATTCCCCCTTTCAAATGCAGCCCTTGGTCCTCATCCTAAACTTGTACTGATGTCTATGTGACGTGGGGCAGACTCTAGCCCACGTGCCAAATCCTGCTCGCCCCCTGTTCTTGTATACTTGTTCGATTAAATAATCATTTTTACATTTTTTTTTAATGAACAGAGAAAAAAATAAGAGTATTATTTTGTGGTGGGTGGAAATTAAATGAAATTCAAATTTCAGTGTTCACAGAGTTTTATTAAAACACCCACTCATGTGTGTTCTGTATGCTTAGTGTTAGGACAGCAGAGAGAGTAAATGGCAACAGAGACTTGTGACCCATAAAGCCGAAAACATTTACCCTATATCCCTTACAGAAAATTTGTTGACCCTCATTTCAGGGACTAAAACCATTATCTTTGGAAATCTTGACCCAGTTGTTGTTTAAAAAACAAAAACAAACCACAACAAAACAAAAACAAAAAACAAGACCTGACCTACTAGGGTAGATATGAGAAGCAACTACATAGAAAGATAGGTATTAGTTCAGTTACATCGCAACCAGAGATAACACCAAGAGGGGTTAAGTGGCTTAAATTCCTGAGAAGGAATGACCCTGGCATTACAGCCATGTTTAAAACCCAGCTTTGCCACCCGTACACTGTGTGACTTTTCTCCTTTAAATTGGGGTACTGATCCCTTTGGAACAGGGTTGGCATGACAAGCATCCCCACTACAGAGGATCAGAGGCCCTGCTGGTACATGACATTTGCTGGCTTCCTCCTTCCACAGCTTGTCTTTGTGGTCTGTCAAAAAGAAAAACCAAAACGGACAATATCATTCTATGGTATGAAAAATACCATAGACTTCCAGTTTCAGCTCCAACATGTAAAGAGCTTGCAAGGTGTGACTCCTACCCAACAACAGCAGCAACAGAACTGAGCAAACTAAAAAACAATGACTTCTTTTAGGCCCATCAGGAAACTGAAGTTTTCAAGATAGACGGCAGCTCTATACTCTGAAACGACAAGTGGACCCAGACTCATGGTTGAGCTGTGCTCCCCTGGGGCAGAGGCCAGAGGCTCCTGGAGCCATAATGAAGAGGGACTAAGTGCTAATTTTCATGAGTTGCTCAGGGGTCAGTATGAAACTCCTGGGGGCTGCAGTCTTGGGGGAGGGATGGCCACAATTTCATGGGCTTTATCTCCAGGAACTCCATCCACCAGGTTCTTATTGTGAAGATCCCAGAGAGATCCCCTCCAGTCTCTGACAGGAGGAAGGAAAGTGTAATCCTTGTGAAATACATTCAGGTCCTCTCTATAACAAAGGCCAACTCTATGGGGAAAAGGTGGGAAAAGAGCATTACTCTCATTTCAATACCCTCCAGCCTTTTTGTCTCAACTAAGAATGAGGTTATGGGTGAGAAACACTTGTGAAGGTCACAGGCCAGGCACAAAGACCACTAAAAGACATATTTAACCTTCAGATTATACAACATTCCTGCCCCCCACCCACTCCTTACCAGCATGCCAACAGGGCTTCAGTATAATAGCTGGATTATAGCTGAAAGCTCTAAAACACAGGATCTCTCTAAGGAAGAGGATTTAGAAAAGTTCAAAGTCAAGAAGGAATTAAAAAACAAGGACACTAGATGAATCTGAAGCCTCTGGCACTTACCTCTACAACAAACATAAAACAGAGCCAAGCTCTGAACCAGATTACCATAAATCCTCACACTACAGGCCTATTCACCTCCATATCCATTACTTGGTACAAGATGTTTGGCTTGCAACACAAAGTTACAAGGTACACCAAAAGGAGGGAGGGGAAACAAACATAGTCTGGAGAGACAAAGCAACATCAGAACCAGACTCCAATATGACACAGACATTGAAGTCATCAAGCAGGGAATTTAAGATAACTATGATTACTAGATTAAGAACTCTAGTGGGAAAAGTAAACAATATGCAATACATATAGATAATGTAACCAAAGAAATTAAAATTCTAAGAAATAATTAAAGAAAAAAAATGCTAGAGATAAAAAAAAAAAACACTTCAACAGAAATAGAGAGTGCCTTTGAAAGGATCATCAGAAGACTGGACATAGCTGAGAAAAGAATCAGTGGGCCTGACAATATATCAATAGAAACCACCCAACTGAAATGGAACGAGAAGAATAAGAATGATAAAGACAGAAAAGAACACCCGAGAAGTGTGGGAAATTTCCAAAAGATATAATATACATGCAATTAGAATGCCAGAATGAGAGAATGGAGAATAATATTTGAAGAAACATTGACTGAGAATTTTAAAAAATTAATAACATATCAAACTACAGATTCAGGAAGCTCAGAAAATACCAAAAAGCTACACCAAAGCATATCATATACAAACTGAACAAAACCAATGATGAAGGAAAATATTTGAATGAAGTCAATGGGGGTGGCATTGCGGGGGGTGTGTGTGTGGAAAAAGCTTACCTCTAAAGGAACAAGGGTAAGAGTTACAGCTGACTTCTCATCAGAAACCATGCAAGTAAGAACAGTAGAATGAAATATTTAAAATGTCAAGTAAAAAAGAAAGGACCAGTGTAGAATTCTATACCCAGATAAATTACTTTTCAAATCAGACAGAGAAATAAAGGTTTTCTCAGACAAACAAAAACTAAGGGGATGTGTGACTGGAGCAAACATGGTCTGTGAGAAATGTTGGAAGATTTTTTCAAGTGAAAGGAAATGATAAAAGTCAATAACTTGGATCTATATTTTTTTAAAAGAAAAAGAAAAAACATCAGAGAAGACATGAAAATAGTATCTTTTATTTTTCTTATGTGTATTTAATCTAAAAGATAACTATTTAACGTTGTAATAGTTTCTGCCAAAACAAGATACCACAGACCAAAGGAGATGGAGACTTAAACAACAGGCATTTATTTTCTCACAGTTCTAGAAGCTGGAAATTTCCAGATCAAGTTTCCCACCAATGTAGTTTCAGATGAGGGCCCTCTTCCTGAATTGCAGTCATTTTGTCCTCACATGGCCCTTCTCTTGGACATTCATATGGAGAGAGAGGAAGAAAACATTTTCTGATGTCTTTTCTGATATCCACACTAATCCTGTAGGATCAGGGCCCATCCATATGACCTGTAGAAGATGGTACAGATAATTAATGGTACAGAAGACAAAGATTAAGGCATATTTAACAAATATGCTTAAATAATTAAAAAGTACATGGTCTAAATGACTGATGAAATAAAGACTCTCAACAGCAAAATAAAAATTATAAAAAGGAACAAATGGAAATCCTATAACTGAAAACTGTAATACTTGAAATTTCAAATTCCCTAGGGTACCTAACACTGTATTGAATGTGGCAGAGGAGTTAGTAAACTTGAAGACAGATCATTAGAAATGATCTCATCCAAAGAACAGAGAGTGGGTTGAAGAAAATGAACAGTGCCTCAGGATCTGTAGAACAATGTCACATAAGCTAACATATGTGTCTTGGGTGTCCCTGAAGGAGAAAAAAGTGAGACCGGAGCAGAAAACATGTTTGAATAAATAATGACTAAAAACTTCCCAAATTTGAATGAAAACATAGACTTACAGATCCAAGAAGCTCTGAAAACCCCAAACAAGACTAACATAAAGAATAATTCACTTTGGCCCATCATAGTTAAACTGCTGAAAACCAAAGACAAAGAAAAATTTGAAAGCAACCAGAGAAATCAAACACTTTATGTAGAGATTAAGGATAAGAATTACTCCTGACATCTCATTTGGAAACAATGGAAGCTACAGGACAATGGAATGACATCCTTAAAGTGCTGAAAGAACACCTCTCACAATTGTCCACCCACTGGTCTACCTGGAGACTTATTTCATCATCAACTCCCATTACCCCTGCTTGAGGGTTTCCACCGGGGTGTCAATTCCCCTGCACTTTCAGGCTGAATGTGTGCTTGATAAGCAAGTTCCGACCAGTGGTTGCAGCATCTAAGCATCTCTAGGGCAGGGTCATTAATTAAAGCTACATGGCACACCTTGTAGCTAGATAAGGTAAGGCAAATCAAAACTTTCATGGAACCCACAGCAGACACAGCTTAAATTATAAAGGAAACAGGTCATAAGTGTGGGCACCAAAGACATCTGCTTACTCTATGTGCCAGGCACTGTTCTAAGCACCTGACATAGAGTATCAGTTCATCCAAATAGCAGCTCATTGAAATTGCTACTACTGTTAGCTCTACTTTATAGAAGCAGAAGCTAAGGCAAAGAGTGGTCTAGTCCAGTGGTCCCCAACCCCCGGGCCGTGGACGGGTACTGGTCCGTGGGCCATTTGGTAATAATGTAAGTTATTTATTCTTTCTCAGAGAAAGAATAAATAATTTACATTATTTCCATTTTATTTATATTTAAGTCTGAACAATGTTTTATTTTTTAAAAATGACCAGATTCCCTCTGTTACATCTAAGACTCACTCTTGATGCCTGTCTCGGTCACGTGATACATTTATCCATCCCACCCTAAAGACCAGTCTGTGAAAATATTTTCTGACATTAAACCGGTCTGTGGCCCAAAAAAGGTTGGGGACCACTGGTCTAGTCCAGTGGTCGGCAAACCGCGGCTCGCAAGCCACATGAGGCTCTTTGGCTCCTTGAGTGTGGCTCTTCCAAAAATACCATGTGCAGGCACTATCTCAATAAGGAATGTACCTACCTATAGAGTTTAAGTTTAAAAAATTTGGCTCTCAAAAGAAATTTCAATCATTGTACTGCTGATATTTGGCTCTGTTGAATAATGAGTTTGCCGACCACTGGTCTAGTCATATGCCAAGATGCCATAGCTAGTATGTGTTAAAGCTGGGCTCGAATCCAGATTTCTCTGGCATTCAAGCTTTCAAACACTACCCCACATTACTTCTTGAGATGCATTTCTCAGTCATTGTGACACAGATATGCATCATCTACTCAGATACACACCCAAAGACACAATGTCCACACACACAAACATATAACTGCATGTGTACTGCCACACTGCCCCATACTTGCAGACATTCACACACACACACACAAAATCAGGGCCAGATGCATGCACACCCTCAAACTATACATAAATGCAGCAAAAATACATTCATTAGGGAAACATTCTAGTACTTTCCTGGTTCTGAAAACAATGTCGTTGGGCTCACCACAAGTGGAAAATGAGGGCTGCTCTGCCCACAGGCAGAAGATCTCTCCCTCTGCTCCTTCCTCCCTGCTTCTTGTGGTTAGCTAATCACCCCCACGGATGTTTTCCATCCCCCCACCACCAATGACACCCCTTCACACAGACCTCTCCTGTGTCTCACCCAGCCCTGGCAATCTGCCCACCTCCATTCTCAGCCTTCACATGTGCCTTCCTGAAATCTCTCCCTCTGTTCTGTCACCAGCACAGTCGGAATGGAATTCATTATTCTAAACCCCAGAGTTTCAACAGTGCACTGGCAGCTGAGCGGGCGGGGCAGGAAGTGCCTCGCTGCTGGCTCTGTCCTTTCCCAGAACTAGATCACAGCCTCGTTGGTGCAACCTCCTCCACCCTGCTGTATCCAAAGGTTGAGACTCTAAAACACTCCCTCGTTGTTGTTTTTTTGTTGTTGTTTTTTTTACCAATTTATCATTAGCCATAGCATAAGGACATAGAGATACTTTCTAAGCATCATATCACTTATTTTGTCATACACTTATTCAACAAATGTTACTAAGCCTCTTTTATACACCAGACACTAGGAATGCACCAGAAACAATTTCTGTTGTTTTTCTTTCAATGCCATGCCAAGTGCTGGCATATGGTAGATTCTCAAATGGTGTCTGTTGGATGAATGAATGGATGGATGGATGGATGGATGGATGGATGGATGGATGGTGGGTGGGTGGGTGGATGGATGGATGGATGGATGGTGGATGGATGGATGGATGAGTGGAACAGGCTCCACACAGAGAGATGCAGACACAGTTGGCATCTCAAAGGAGTCTACGCTCTAGTAAGATTTTGCTTGTGTCACCTTATACTGTGGTTACATAAATGCTAGGAGGGTAGAAGAGAAGCAGCAAGAGAGGGAAGAAGGGAGACTGGGATCACATTCAGCTGGGATATTTTACGTGGAGCACTTGGGGAAAGACTTCTTGATCACCTGAAGCCCAGTAGGAGAAGCACTGCCCATCCTCTTGCCTTACAGAAATGATCAGCCAAGAGTGTCCCTTTTGGAGGTGACCACAAGACCACTGGAGTGGTATCTAGCAGCAGCCATTTAATCCAAGTGCAGCCAGGCCTGGATCCTCTCCCCTGCCCCCCCCAGCCTCTCCCTCCTTCCCCACCCCCCTACCCCCATGTGCTTGTGTTGTCACTTTCTGACCTGTGCCACAGCTGCAGAAGGCCTGCCCTCCTTGGGTTTCTGCTGGCACTATCACCTGGCCACAGTCTCAAAAGGCTCCTGTAGTGTCTCACCTGACTCGCTTGTCTCCCTGACCACATTTTTCCCTCCCACGGAGGCAGGGAGATCCTTTTGCAAGCTGGGGTCTTAGGAAGCCTCCCAGGAGGTAGGAAGAATGAGTGGTGCAAACTCTAAAATGCTCTACTTTATGAAAATTAAAATACAACAAATATCCAGGCTTAGGGAAGTTTCTAAACATTTCTGAAGGCTTTTCAAACTTTCTTCCTCTACAGTTTCACACAAAGAAATCAAATTTTTCTGGGTGTGTCAAATAAAGTGAGTAAGAGAGTTGAGTGGGCACCAGATTCACCCCCTACAGCCCCCACCAACTGATCCAGTAATTATTTTGCTGATGGCAATGAACTTGACCTCTGGTGGGGAGGGGGGCGCTTGTGTGAGAAAAAGAGTACCTCCTTCAGATGGGTTTGTAGTTTCATCCCTCTAGCGAATTCTTTTCTAATTTTCATTCCTTTCCAGCAACCAGCAACGTCTTATTTTTTTTTTTCTCCCCTCCTTTGCTTTAGCTGAATTAACTTAATTGGGGCACTTGCTTTTGACAATGCTGGGAGATTTTTAGATACTGCAGACTCCTCAGGAGACCAGCAGAGAGTCTGCTGCTCTCTCTGCAATTACGGCGCTAATCACTCAGAACACACGCCCTTGTTGTGTGTATTTATATCTTGGGGTATAAACCTTCATTTCCATTTTCCTTAGCTCTGCCGTTTGTGCCAGGCAGTGAGCTAGATACCCAGGCCCGAGATGAGTCCGCCTTTATGGAGAGCAGCTGGGAACACAGATATTAACAAATAGTGACATGCAGAAGCACATAATTAATTACAGGGCGCAAAGAATGCTGCAGAGGAGTGGTACTTGGATACATTGCCTTCTTTCTGGAATTGTTTGGGAGCTCACATTGAAGATGAAGAGTAAGCACTTCTTTTTGAAATAGTCTGTCTGAAATAAAATTCATTCTTTCCCCACCATGGTCAATGGTGGGCTCAAACATGCCTTTTGTTCACAGACTGAATCCTGGGCTCCCTGACGCCCACCCCAAGCTGCTCATAGGATGCACTCACAAGATGTCTCTTTCAGCCAGATTGCCTCTGAAAATTCATACTAAAACTATATCTGAATTCCCTGGGATTAGATATGTTTTCCAGTTTCTCCTTGGGTCACAGGGGGGCTGCTTTCTACATCAACGAGTCAAAAAGACAAACCATTTTTCAGCGTCAGGAAGAAAAGCACCGAGAAGAAAAAAGAAGGAAAAAAAAAAAATCTCAAGATCAGATTCTCTGCTCTTTTCTGAGTTGCCAGACACAAACAATATCTTTCCCAGCTGTGACTGGCAACCACTCTGAACACTTCACTGAATTATTACTCCTTTCTGTAAATAAATAAGAAAGAAAGAAAGAAAGAAAGAAAGAAAGAAAGAAAGAAAGAAAGAAAGAAAGAAAGAAAGAAAGAAAGAAAGAAAGAAAGAAAGAAAAGGGAGGGAGGGAGGGAGGGAGAGGGAGGGAGGGAGGGAGGGAGGGAGGAAGGAAGGAAGGAAGGAAGGAAGGAAGGAAGGAAGGAAGGAAGGAAGGAAGGAAGGAAGGAAGGAAGGAAGGAAGGAAGGAAGAAGAAAGAAGGAAAGAAGGAAAGAAAGAAAGAAAGAAAGAAAGAAAGAAAGAAAGAAAGAAAGAAAGAAAGAAAGAAAGAAAGAAAGAAAGAAAGAAAGAAAGAGTGTTTGGTTGTCCTTGGCTCCAACCCAATTTCTCCAAGTATTTCAGTGCATCTCAAAATACTGCGTTGACAAGTTCAAGTCACAAAAAAACTGCACTGGGAGTTTGGGAACACACAGTGGGAGTGTTAGGCACGTTTGCTTTCCACTTGAGTCCTTCTCTGAGGACACGGTCATTTTAAAGATAAATGTGGTATTTGGAAGCCCGAAGACTGAACTGCAAACTGTGCTGACTTCAAGGAGAACTGCCTTCTCCTTCCCTCCACCGCCATCAAACCAACAGTCCTTGCAGGGGACACATCTCAAAGGGAAGATAATGGGTGATTTTGGAGACCCAGGTGGTGTCACAAAGCACAGGAACCCACTCAGTCATTCCTTTGTAATCAAACCTACGACTCGGCCCACGAGGGTCTCTGTGAGAGATGAGCCAGTTCTTAATACATCCCTAATGCTGCCCCCACCCGTTTTAATAAGGAGAATGAGTAGCTACAATATCCAACTGGAATTCAAGAACATTGGCTTTCCTGACTTTTATAAGCGCCTTTTACATATGGCAGATCCTACTGGTTTTCCATTCAATGGTATTGATTTAAAGTTTCCTTTTTAAGTAAGGGCATATGTTTAAAAGTGTGTAAATGTAAAAGAAAAGATTAAGTCAATACTAGCCTAGATATAGGGTAAGTGGGATGCAAATGACAGGCTCAGGAAAGAGTACAGTCAATAAAAATAAAACTCAGCTTGGCTCTCTGGTGTTCCCATTGCTGCTGCGCAACAGAAAACGAAAATTAATTCCTTTTGCAGCGTGATGGAGAAGAAAAGGCGTCCAGAAGAGAATGTACCAGCCCGTTAAAAGCGATCCCCCCCTAGGGAAAGGGGCTTGGAGGCAGGGAGAAAACATTCACTTTTTACTTTAAACACATCTGGCTTCTTTGAATTTTGTGCTGCATAGAAATTAACCCTTTGTCTGACATCTTGGTTACAAATATTATCTTTCCCAGATTGGTCATGTGTGTAGTATCTTTGGCACACAAAACTTTTTAATTTTATAGAGTCAAAAATTTTTTATTTTTTTTCTTTAATAGCTTCTGGGTTTTCGATCTTGGTTCAGAAGGTCTCCCAGTCCCTAGATTGTGCATGTATTATCGTAAATTTCTTGCAACACTAGGTTACTCTTATTTTATTGCTTGTAAGTCTTTAATCCTTCTAGAATTGATTTCTGTATATGGTGGACAAGGGGTTCCATTTGCCTTTTCTCCCATTTGTCAAGGGTCCGCTCTTCCCTCACTACACTGACTATCACCTTGACCTTCTCTGTAGATGCCTTCTGAGTTATAGGGGCACTCACTGCGTCACTCAGCGAGGTGGCTGTTTCTGCACCAGGATCGACTTGTTTGCAAGGCCTTTGGAGCACTAACACCTGGACAGGTGTGGTCCTCCACTGCCCTCACTTTTCACAGCTATTCTGGGGTCATTCATTCTTCTCTATGAACTCTAAGGCCTAATATATATATATATATTTATATATTTTTTGTGTGACAGAGAGACAGAGGGAGGGGCAGAAAGGGGTAGACAGGAAGGGAGAGAAATGAGAAGCATCAGTTTTTCATTGTGGCTCCTTAGTTGTTCATTGACTGCTTTCTCATATGTGCCTTGACTGGGGGGCTACAGCAGAGTGAGTGACCCCTTGCTCAAGCCAGTGACCTTGGGCTCAAGCCAGCCACATTGGGCTTCAAGCCAGTGACTTTTGGGCTCAAGCCAGTGACCATAAGGTCATGTTTTTGATCCCCTGCTCAAGCCAGCAACCCTAAGCTCAAGCTGGTGAGCCTGCACTCAAGCCAGCAACCTTGGGGTTTGAACTTGGGTCCTCTGTGTCCCAGTCCGAGGCTCTGTTCACTGTGCCACTGCCTGGTCAGGCTATACTATATGTATTTTTAATAAGAGAAAATTATTTAGAAAGTCACAGAGATAGAAAAAGTGGGCTTTTAAGAAACAAGTTACAGAGGCAGGAGACAGAGAACATAGGAGAAAGAGGGAACAGGGCCTGGGGAGAGGGGCAAACGAGGGGGAGGGGAAAGATGGAAACATGACCCGGGAGAGCTGCTCACATATTTTTGTGTGAGTCTATAATACTTGAATAATTTTCTATTTTTTTCTGAATAACTTTCAAAATAAAAATTATCTTATTATTAAAAGGGGGAAAGGGGCCTTTTAACATCTTTTTCTTATATTCCAAGAACTAAGATATGGCAGCATAAGTTGCGGGATTCAGCCGGTTTGCACCGGTTCAGCAGAACCGATACCTAATTTTTTGTTGAGTTCGGTGAACTGGTTGTTAAAATTACACTTGTAATCAGGGTTCTTTCTAAGGTGGGCGCCTGGGCAGCCACCCAACGTGGAAATCATAAATTTACCTTCCTTACTCTTTCTTAACGTTCATCTGTGCGACAGCAGATCCTAAGCACCCGTAGTAATAATGTTCATTCTGTCTGTAGGTTAAAAAACATTGCAAGTGAGGACACCAATCAAGAAGCAATATAGAAATATCTTAAATAACAGTTTTATTATTTTTTTGTCAGGTATTACTTAATATTTTTTCATTAATATTTTAAAACTCATAATCCAGTTTTGTGTACTTCTTTTATTGTTCTTATTTAAGTTTTAAATGCATGAGATAATAAACTATCTTTTGGTATATTGTTGTTTTATATTTAAAACAGTCATTAGGGCAGAGAACCATCTGTTAAACTATTTGAATCCCACCACTGGGCAGCATCCTAAGCAGAAAGTGGCTGAGCGTACGTCAGGCACCGGGCCCTTGTTCTCTGGGAAACTCCTTGAACTTCCAGGGAAGGCAGGAGACGGTAAAGAATGGCAGGATGGAGCCCAGCACTCCAGAAGCCCCACTGCGGCCCCTTCAGATAAGAAGCCCCGTGGGGAAAGGACTGTGATGGGAGCACTTCGGGTCCTTCTCCTGGTTCAGCTGGACTCTGGCTAGAACTCGCTCTCTCCTACCACGCGCGCAGCATTGCCACTGGGCAACAGTCCTCATCAAGGACAGAGGGAGAGGCAGGAAAATGCCACTGACAGCACATAAAAATCAAGGGTCAAGTTCACGGGCTCTCTCCATGTGCCAGGCACTGGGCTATGTCCGAATCCTTTTGCAACCCCCCCCCCCCCTTACCCGTGTCACAAGTCAGCCTCTCAGAGAGCTGAAGTCCTTCACTCATGTTCACACAGCCCGGGGCACCTGGAGCTGGGGACGAAGAGAAGCACCTGCTGGCATTCCCCTGGAGGAAACCATTCACCTTCTGTCTGTATAGTTATGAACACGTGAACGCAGTGCTGGCGCATGTCCACACACATGTGTCTGTGCCTCCGCTGTCGTCGTCTGAGGTGCCTAGGGGACCCAGCAGCGTCGCCATGGAGAGCCGGCGCCTTCAAACAGACTGGACAGAAAAGTGAGAGGCACTCCTTCTCAAGGTTTTTGCCTGAAACCCGGTGTCTGTTCAACTTCCAGTTGACGAAGAAAATGCATCAAACCCTTCAAATGCACAGCTCGGTGATGTCACCATGTCACCCTTCGTTGTTCACAGCTCGAGGTCCTCATGAGAGGACACACAAACACACACACACACACACACACACACGCAGTGAAATGGATCAAAAGATCTAGGCTACTTCTCCTCTCTTGACTTTTTAAAAGTTTAGTGTCTGGGGAACTCAACAAACCCAGACCCCTCGCCATGGTATTTGCACAGAATTCTGGGATCAAAATACAATTTCAAAAATAATATATTTTCTGACATCTCCCAAGAACAAAAAACATACTGGTTTCTTCCCTCTAAAAGGATTTGGATGAAATAACATCTGTGTTGAGAATATTGTGAATATGTTAAACTGACAGGCAGTCTCTAAGGCACTCCACTCATTAATGCTCTGTGCATAAAATTAAAACTTGAAATATATTTTTAAATCCATTTTGAATCATTTAAGTAATTCTCCCGCAAAGAAACTATTGTGCTGAAATAATATATTTGGAGCGAGGAATATGAAAGCTATTAAAATGTCTTAGACCCCCTGCCTTTCATGGGAAAAGGAAGGGGGGAAATGTTCTCTCTCTTTGATTTGAAACCTGCTCTGTATAAAATATATCCACCAAAAGGAAAAAAACTTTGAAATTACACTAAGACCTTGACTTAAACCCACAGGAGCAAGGAACTCAACTTGGGTCTTAGATTGTGAGACCGAGGTGAACAGAGCTCGGTGGGGGCATGGGAAGGCCCAGCAAGGGCGTGCACCTTCCCTGGGTCTGCAGTGCTCACCTCTGGGAGCTTGAAGCCCTCCAGGAGGGAGGAAGACGGCTGGGCAAGGACCGACTCCATCTGCTCCTGCTTCGTCTCTGTTCCGTAAACACTCATCAACCAGTGGTCTCTGGCGCCATGTGGCTTGAGTGTGCGCTAAGAACAGCAGACTGACTTTCTCTCACCTCGGTCCTGTCGATCCATTTAACAAACATTAACTGAGTGCCAACCAAGAGCCATCATGACCCTGGATTCTGAGAGTTCAGTGGTGAGCAAAATTCAACTATGAAAACACACTCTAAGAGAAGGCACATGATGCTTCTAAAATGCAGGGAAAACATCTGGCCTGGTCTGGGAAGGCTTCCTGGAGGAAGTGACACCTGAGTTAGGTTCTAAAGAAAGAGGAAGAAAGGGAAACGCCATTCCAGGTATAAAGGCCAACAAGTGCAAAGGCCCTAAGGCAGAGATTTGCCTGAAGTGTGTCCTAGATGGGAACCAGGCCAGTGTGATGGAGCACAGTTGTGTGTGTGTGTGTGTGTGGGAGGGGTGTGAGAGAGGTGAGGGTCAAGGCTCAGTGGAAGGGCTCCTACCCGAGGCTCCTGTGTCTGAGTGATTATTGTCAGAGACCAGAGTCCATCCAGACAGGGTAGGAGGCAGGGGTCCTTTGGGCCCATGTCCTTCACAGTTTGGAACCACAGCCAAGAGTGGGGAACGTGGGCACATGGTCACTGAGAGAGGGTGGGCCTCCAGGACAAAGAGGAGACCCTGTGATCCCATATGACTCACGGTCAGTCTTAAAAGGTGCAGAATATGTGCATGGGAAGACCTGCTTTTGGTAGGAAGACCCAGCAAAGGACCAGAGGTGCACTGGAGCTAGACGGGGAAGGAGCCTCCCAATTTAACCACATGGCTAGAGCCCCCACAATACACCTGAAGGGACCCTTGAACCCAGGCTCCCACAGTACCCCCACAACAGACTCACTGGCAAGACATCTTCTGTATTAGACCGAAAAAAATTCTTTCTTATAAAAACCATCTTGATTATTGTCAGTGTGACAAGCTGATTGTCCCAAGAGATAAAAGGCAAAAATGTGTCGGTTCATCCTCTTCCCCTGAACGAGCGGCGATGAACACACAGCACTGTGACAAGATCTTGAGTGAGAGATAAAATGGAAATGACAGCTGAGTTATAGGCGAGTGAAGGCCAGATCATCACAAATCTATAAAATCAGGAACCGCTAAGTCGGGCAGAGCCAGAGGGTTATTTAGTTTAATTTGGTCCAAATGTTGTTGCCGTCTTAGCCACTCCACCACTCCTTAGGGACAGGCTCAGTTCATGGCCCCCAGCTCCAGCCCCAGCCCCTGGCCACACCTCAGCAAGATGCTGAGTCACCTGTGATGTCTGTTTCCTCCTCCATGTCCACCGAGCCAAACGCTCTGTGCAGGGGACACTATGACCGTGTGTCCAGGAACCAACCAAGTGTTAACGTGAACACACGGACACAGCCTGTCAATCAGCTCCTCTGTCTACTGTTCACAGTGATCCTGCCGGAGACGGACATACAACCTGGCAGTCCAGTCAGGGAGGATGCTGAGACTCGTGTGGGAACCATGGGGAAAGCAGGCCTCCACCCAACCTGGAGCCTGAGACAGGCCACCAAGCAGGTACACTGAACCCAGGAGTGAAGGACTCCAGGTCCTGATGACATCACTCAAACTCCTGGATACAGCCTTACCTGAATCCTTCAAGCTCTTCAAATACAGGAGCTAAACAATTTTGTTTGTTTTTTTTATTCATGCTGATTTGAGCTAAATAACCAACACTTTTAAGTAAAGTCCTGGCTAATACAACCTCCCAACTTCTCCCATATCCCACCATTTCTAACTCTTCCTCCCTACCCCAAATGCCAATTCTCTGGGCCCAACTCTCATCACCACTTCTCTAGGTATCACTAACAACCTCCCTCTGGTCCTCGGGTGTCCAGTCTGCTCCACAGGTCAGTCTCCAGGCTGAAGCAACCTAAACACAGCAGGGCATGCTGAGCCCTTCCCTAGAGCAAACACTTCTGTCAACAAAAGAAATTTCAGGCCCTGGCCGGTTGGCTCAGCGGTAGAGCGTCGGCCTGGCGTGCGGGGGACCTGGGTTCGTTTCCCGGCCAGGGCACACAGGAGAAGCACCCATTTGCTTCTCCACCCCCCCCCCTCCTCCTTCCTCTCTGTCTCTCTCTTCCCCTCCTGCAGCCGAGGCTCCATTGGAGCAAAGATGGCCCGGGCCTGGGGATGGCTCCTTGGCCTCTGTCCCAGGCGCTAGAGTGGCTCTGGTCGCGGCAGAGTGACACCCCGGAGGGGCAGAGCATCGCCCCCTGGTGGGCAGAGCGTCGCCCCCTGGTGGGCGTGCCAGGTGGATCCCAGTCAGCGCATGCGGGAGTCTGTCTGTCTCTCCCCGTTTCCAGCTTCGGAAAAATACAAAAAAAAAAAAAAAGAAATTTCAGCCCTAGAGAATGATTTAAAGAGTTTATTTGAGCCAGAGCTGATGGCCAGACCTGGGAGCAAAATCTCAAAGGACTGATAAAAATGCTTTAAGGAATAGCAGTTTTATAGTTTATTTGATACATTTTAGAATCAAAGGAGAAGACATAAAAAGGTGCATGAAATTCATTGGTGGAAGGCTGAGGGGGTGGGACAAAGCAAAGCAGGGATATCTCCAGGGTTGGATAAAAGGTAAAGTGGAAAGATACATATTTCTTTTACACTAGTGGGAGCAGGATAGTTAACATTAAACTTAAGTATTGTTTGCAGAAGTATGAGGGGTAAGATAAGAATGAGCAATATTGGGATTATCTCGCCCCGATACGAAGGTGTTTATCTCTGGAGGTCTGGAGAAGAGATTATCTGACATGTTAAGTATGTTATACTAGACAAACAAAAACAATGGATAAGGCTTGCTCAAGGTAAAGATTAATTTTCATGCTCAGATGATCCCGTGTGGTTACTTTCACTTCCTGAGCTCATCCGGCCGCCAGGTAAGCATTCGCACTTTCAAAGACTCCCCAGCTTTGTCCCAGGACAAAGTCCATCCAGGGGTCTCATATTTGTCAGTAGGGTTTTGGGTTATCTCCAGCATTGGGCTCCCCTTCCTTCATGGAAGCTCCGAGCAGCCTCTATTCCCAGAGGACCTGTGGCTTTCTCACAAGTCTGGGAGACCCTGTCTGCAGCTCAGAGCCCAGCATCTCACCTCCACTGTGAGCAGCGTCAGGGGAGGTGAAACGATGCAAGAGCTCGAGTTCGGCTCTCCCCTCCCCTGTGGCTCGCTCCTCCCACAGTCACAGAAAATGAAATAGGGGGCTGACTGGGTAGTGGCCCCCTCACTGTGGTCTGGACAGTCTCCCAGCTCGCTATCTGAACGTGGCCTCTTAAGCCTCTTCGGTGATGGTAGACAGCCGCCAGGAGCTGGGAGCCAGGGCAGCTGCTGTGTTTAATAACCAGCTGTAAGAGACCAGGCACGTGCGCAGCTCCCTGGTAATCACAGCTCTGGCAAAACCCTGAGAAAGTAGATAGTCCCAGTGTAGACTTCTTGGTTTCATAGAGCCCCCAAGCTTTCATTTAAAATCCATTTCATATGAAATTCTCTGAAAATGAACAATAAGAACCTCAAAGAGACGTCTCCCCAGACACCAGTATGAAGGATGCAGAAAGAGATCAATCCACAGAATCAATTTGCCTTTTAGATCAAATATGCATCATTCCTCTGGGTCCTGTCCCCACACTCATGACAGGAGAAGGCCTCTCCCTGAAGCAGAGTGGGGAGCCACTCACTGGCCATTCATGTCCTGGGTGAGGCTTTGAGGCTTCGAGTAGATAGGACTATCTACTATCTACTTTGCCAGAACAGATAAATAACAGTTTTCACTCAATCGACAAATGTCTGCTGAGGGCCTAGTAAGTGCCAGTTCCTGGCCAGTGGCTGTGTCTGGAGGGAGAAATGAGACTGAGACCCTAGACCACCCACACTTGGAGCTCAGCACTTAGTAGGTGTTTAATACTCAATAGATACTCATCTGGAGGGCCTTTCACTCGAGCCTCAGGAGGACAGAAAAGAATAATGCCATTCACTTCCTTTAGAGTCACTAGGATTGTTCAAAGTGTCACATGGGAGATGACATATTCCTGATTATTATCCACCTAAGAGTCCTAAATAGATGCTTGTGACTTGCCATGTTGATGGCTAAGTGCATGAGAGCTGTGTGATCATGGGCAAGTGGCTTAATTTCTCTGATTCTGTATTTTCCTCTGTAAAATAAGAATAATCATCACTCCTACATCATGGGGCTGCTGTGCTTGGGAAATGCAGTGATAGTACTTATTATTTAAGAACTGCTTAATAAATTTCATTTCTCAGCATTATCATCAGATTGACAAAAAGAGAGCTCTTGTTATCCCAGCCTGGTGTCTCTTTGTAAAATCCCAGAGAAAGACTCTGATTGGCCCTGCTTGAATCACATGTCCGCCTATCAAACCAATCACTGAAGCCAGGAGAATGAAGCCTGGTGATTGGCCAGGCCTGGGTCTGGTTGGCATGGTAGGTGGTTGGAGCAGTGAAATTAGATGCTACCCAACACCACTTTAAGCATGGAAAGGGATGGTCCTGAAAAGATTTCAGGAGTACAACCTTCTTCCTCTCTCTCTCTCTCTCTCTCTCTCTCTCTCTCTCTCAGTCTCAGCCCTGAATTCTTTGATTCCCTTGGCCAAACCTAGAAGTTGGGAATGAGAATATCAGAGAATGTTCTCAGAAAGGCAGCGAGCGGGGGTTGCGGTGGGGGAGGTCTATACCATGCCCAAGGCCAAAGACCCTATGCATTGGACTGGACAGAGCTTCCCAAATGTGCCAAGGACCTCTCATTGGACTTGCAGTGAAGTCCGAACTCTGCACCCCAGCCTGCCGGGCCTGCCAGGTCGTCTCCAGGGATGTCCTCTGCTGTCTCTAGGGATGATGGCCTTTTTGCATTACCTGGGTCCCTACTCAAATGCCACCTTCTATGACCACCCTTCCAAGAGAGCCCCCTAACCCCACACCACCTTTTATATATTTTTATAAAACTTGTCCCCACCTAAAATCTCCTGGTTTGTTTGTTTACTGAACTGGAAGTTTCCTAAGGTTCGAACTAGGCATTGTCTCTGCTGGCCCAGCACAAGGAAGAGATTCTATAAACATATTTGTTGAATGAATAAACGAATGAATGGCCATTCAAATGGAGGATAGGAGAGGTTAGCCTGGCGCCACCAGGTGAGTAAATGAAAGAATGTTGTCATTTTTTGGAACAAAACATGTAAACCAGCCCCTCCTCACCTTCCTGCCCCGTGGTCCAGCTTCCCTTTGGAACTCTGCACAGCAAAGCCCTCTGTGTTGCCAGTGCAGCTAAATCAAATTCCTCAGGAATAATAGATAAGTATCACTCTTTAGTTCCCACTCAAGTTTAGTATTTGTGACTTAAAGCTACATCTATACCTTTTGCACTGCCACCTCTGGTCTTGGGGAACATGCATTTCTGACCTGGCTCCTTCTGCAGCACTAGACAATGTCACAGATGCAAACTGTGAAGGTCCACGACCCCCTCTGCTTCCCACGGACTCACCTCCTCAAATAACCCAAGGCTGGTGAGTGCTAGTCACACCTGGAAGTCAAGGGTGCTTGCATTCAAACTTACTTCTCTTTTCACACAGACCTTGGACTATTCTGACACCTTAAGAGCTGGCCCAAGAGAGGCTGGAAAGGAAGGGGCAGGGGACAGAGAGAGAGCACGGGACAGGCTGCACCCCCAACCTGGTGGTGGGGTTCCAGGGGGCAATAATTGATCATGAGGCCGAATGGAGAACAGACTTCCATGGGAGGCTCCCAAGGAGCTGTGGGAGGGGCTGGGCTCTTTCCTTCTCTGTAAGACCAAGAAAATGAAGTTAATTGTCCCTTTAGGTGGTACAGGGTAGACTATTTGTGAAGTAATAAAAAAAAAAAAAGAGTTCTTTTGCTATGACTAGAGACAGCATAATGGCTGTGGAAAGACTAGAACTTTTGAGTCCCTGAAGTTGAAGTCGGGGAAGCCATCAGACGCATTCCCTGGAAATTGGCACTTTGAGTTCAAGCCTCCGTGCCTTTGTTGTGCGGTGGAAGTAATAATCGCCCATGCTGCGGGAAAAGGCGCACTGGTGGGCAGGCTCACGCGGGCACAAAGCATACTGTGGTGTAAAAAAAAAAAAAAGTCATAGAATAAAAAAGAAACAGTTTAAGCTTCAAAACTAAAAAGAAGCAGTTGGCTCCAGCCGTCAAAATGTTTTATAAAGCAACAGCAAGAAGAAAAAAATAAATAAAAAATGAAAAACTGTCCCAGAATGCTGAGAGAGGGCCAAAAATATTAATATACAGGAACACGGCGAACCCTCTGCAAGCTGTAAATATTGTCTTCATTTCCCACATCCAATCAGCAAGCACGGCAGTCCCTTCTCTCCCTCAGTTCTTCCGTTTTGAAAGGTATGCTGAATAACACTTTTTCAGGCCCTGGCCAGTTGGCTCAGCGGTAGAGCGTCGGCCTGGCGTGCGGGGGATCCGGGTTCGATTCCCGGCCAGGGCACATAGAAGAAGCGCCTATTTGCTTCTCCACCCCCCCCCCCTCCTTCCTCTCTGTCTCTCTCTTCCCCTCCAGCAGCGAAGGCTCCATTGGAGCAAAGATGGCCCGGGCGCTGGGGATGGCTCCTTGGCCTCTGTCCCAGGCGCTAGAGTGGCTCTGGTGGCGGCAGAGCGACGACCCCTGGTGGGCAGAGCGTCGCCCCTGGTGGGCGTGCCGGGTGGATCCCCGTCAGGCGCATGCGGGAGTCTGTCTGACTGTCTCTCCCCGTTTCCAGCTTCAGAAAAAAAAAACACTTTTTCAAAAACTAGAAAAGTATTAGCTGAAGGAATTGTGTCTGTCAGAGGTTCATGAATTTCTGGGTTCCGAATACCATGGTGAGGAGGTTTCAACCCCTAGAACGAGTAGAGAAGGTGAAGGATAGATACAAATCAAAGGAAAAAAACAGACCACTGGAAATAAAAAGAAACAGAATTTTATATACACACATGTATTCATTTGCTGAGTATGATCCATACACCGGTGAAGAAATTCACTGGGGTAGGGTAGTCATATAAGAGGTGGGATGCCCAGGTATAATTAATAAACAACAAATGATTTCTTAGTATAAGACAGTAAAAGTGTGCTCCTGGACATTCCATTTTCACTGGACCACCTGGGTTTCTATTTGCTGAGTCTGGCAACACTATAAATGGAAGGTACTGGTGGTTGTGCTAAGTCAGGGTGGGCAGCACACACCCAGTGGGACAGTGAGTCTGGGCTCTGTGCACAGTTAGGTGCAGCAAGTCCTTGCCCACCAGACAGGAGGAGTCTTCAGGGATGTTGGGGAGCTGGCATCTATACAGTCTGGGTCCTCTGTCACCTTCAGCCACCTGAAACCAAAGTAAGTCTTAATGTCACTCACAAGTGTCACTAGGAGAAACTTGGCCTGTGCCTGTGCAGACATCACTTTGGGAAAGCCCGAGCTCCTCCTCCAACTATCCTTTGTGGCTTAGATTCAACAGTCATAACTGAGCTCCAGCACTTGGAAATCCAGAGAGAAAAGGGCAGCCTCATGAGTCAAGAGAGAGAGGGAAACCAGGCTATGTGGACCCCATCTCCCTGTGGGGTCCTGCCCCTAGAAAGAGCACCGTCATGAGGGCTTTGGAGTTTGGTTCAAATCCTCTCTCTTCCCCCTGTTGTTTGAGCCCATTTTCCTTTCCGCTAAGTGTTCACAAATGAATCCCTCCTCCATGACATGAGACGTGGGGAAGCACCCAGCCAGGGCCGGTGAAAGCTGGCGCCATGATGGTTGCTCAGGGTGGGGCCCTGGGAGCAGCCCCAGCCAGTGTACCTGTGGTTTCCCCGACACTTCTCGAGAAGAAGGAATCCACCTTCCAGTCCATGCCCCCAGCCAGCCACAGCCTCATTCTCAAATCTGACATCCTCAAAAAGCAACCCACAGTTCCACTCAAAGCCCCATTTCCACCTCCCCACACTGTCTTGGGCTGAGGCCCTTGAACCAGGACAATTCCTCAGGTGATGCTGTCTTTTATTCATGAGCACTAGCCATCCAGGCACTGCCTCCTAGTATACCTACAAGCTCATTTCACAAACGATGACAGTGGGGCTCAGAAAGGCTAACCAGTTCACCCAAGGTCACTGAGATGTCCCTCAGCCGAGCCAGGACTTGAGCCCACACCCAATCCCAAAGCCTGTGCACTAAACCATAACACTCTACTCTTTCCCTGTCCTGGATCCACCTTCCTGGGTGGCCCATGCAGATATATCAAAGGCAAATGGACAGAACTAGCAAATCCTTATTCATCTTTCAAAACCCAACTCACTCATCTCCTTCTCTGCACTTTTCTGCCTCATCCGGGACTCACTCTGAATCACATTCAAACCACTGTAATTGCATGTATCAGGCTGCATTGTCATCACCCGGTTACATTCACAGCCCTGTCCTTACTTGATCGAACTCTTGGCAGGCATAGAAGCTTCCCCTTCCATTTCTGCACTGGTCACACTTCCAGGAAGCTCAAAGCTGCACTGGTCTCTTTGGTGTTCTTCAAACACTCCAGGCTGGTTCCACCATGGGAACTTTGCCCTGCCCTTCTCTCCTCCGTGGAAAACCCTTCCAATCCCTTTGCTTGGGTCCCTCTGTCACCAGCTTCATGCTCAAACGTGCCCTTCCCCGAGAGGCCTTTCTTAAAGCAGTCCCTTAAAGTATTGCTTTCCACACCCCTTCACCTGGCTTTGTCCCCAACAGCCTCCTTCCCCACACTGCACAGCCCTCCCTGCCCTCATCAGCTGCACACCTGTCTCCGCTCCCTTGTCTGTCTTCCCAGCAGGTATGTCATCCCCAGACGACGAGTCTGTCAGTTTGTTCCCTCCTGGGTCCCCAGGCATGCAGGAGGTGCTTAGCAAACATTTGCAGAATGACTGAACCCTTGGTGTCTGGCTTATATAGAGACATTCAGTAAACGAGTTTATTCTTAATTAATCATTTTAACAGAATCGTCTTCAAAGCTTCCTGAGGGAGAAGCAGACACTGCCTTCCCACCTGATGGGTCCTCCTCTCTTCCAAGCCATCCACTATTCACAATTCCCCCTGAGGCGTCTTCCCTTCTGTTGTATGGATGGCGACCTCAGACACAAGACCAGGGAGAAAACTCTAGGCCACCTTGGACACCTGTTCACCCCGTCCATGGCGATCGGGCCCAGCCCTAACCTTGCCCAGTCCTGGGCCTGGTGTGTTACACATTCACTGATTAACCCATTCAACACAAAATCCAGCCCCTGTCTGCCCCCTCACTATTTAGGCTGAGTGGGCAGTTGATACAACCCCAGTCTAAGGCTTCCACCCAGCATTTCCAACAGCCAAGAGAAACATCACCTGCCTTGGGTGTGGAAAACACAGGAGGAAAACAAATCCCCCACAAAGGCATAAATCTGTGGGTAAGGGAGTAGCTCAAAGAAAAAGAGAGAGGAGGACACAGCAAAGAGAACCACAGATACTCAACTGGAAGATGAAAACATCCAGGTCACTACAGAGTGGCCTCGGGAACTGTGGGGAGGTGACCTGCAGATCAGCAGAGCCTGCTGTCTTTGTTCTCCCGTTCCGTGGGGCTCTGGACACCTGCGTGTTCCTCCGCAGCTCAGGCAGAAAAACTCCCGCACCCCGTGCAGTTGATTCACTTACGTTGAATCTTAGACCCATTTTCTAGGTGCAGGTCTAGGACACCATGGTACAGTGGAAGCCTTCAGGGTGATCGAGTCAGTCGACAAATACCGATTGAGCACCCCAATGATGGGGGGTCATTGTGGATGGGCATGAAAGAGTGTGGGGTGCAGGGCTCGGAGGAGGGATTATCTGTGAATTCTGGTTGGGGCTTGTTATATGCCAATCGAAATGCTACATACGCTCTCCGGAGCCACATGCAGGAACCGTCATAGAGGCACTGGGATGGTGTCCAAAGACTCAACTCCAATGTCCACAGCAGCAGAGTGGAAAACTCTTCGGGAATGGAAATGAACACCTGATGGCTGCAGACAGCAACATGGGTGAACCCCTCAAACACGACATTGGGCCCAGGAACCCAAGCACAAAGATCACCACGTGGCGGAACTAAGCTCTGCTGAGAGAACTCGACAAGGAGGCGGGCCGGAATGTCCCATTCCGTAATTCGGGCCCTGATTGCGAGGGTGCCTTCTCTGTGACACTGTTACCACAGTTAAGCTTGCTACGTTTGTCGGTGGGTATACTTGCATTTGAGGTCTAAATTTTAAAAAGGCGGTTGAGTGTTAGATCCTGTTGTTTCCCCAAGGTTTCCCGCAGAGAAAAAGGGCCGCCGCCGCAGACAGGTCCAGGCAGGAGGGCAAGGAGGTGGGCGAAGAGCAGAGCGCAGAGGCGGGCGGAGGCTGGGAGGGGGCGCACGGATGCAGAGTGAGCCCTGAGGCCCCACCCTCCGGGCAGGTGCGCCTCCGCCTCCGCCTCCGCGTCCCATGTTCCTTGGCAACCGGTCTCCTGGGCAACGCAAGACTCTGAGCCAGGGCGGCAGCGCGTAGGGCAACTGAGACCCCGGGACCCGTGGCGCAGGGACTCATGGCGCAGAAACCCATCAGCACCGCGGCAGCCGAGCGCATGAACTTCGTGGCCCAGGACGAGATCTGGTAACGGCGGGGATCCGGTAACCCGGTGGGCACATCAGTTTCCACGAAGTTCTAGAGGTGGTGAGGGGCCTTGAGGACAGAGGGCAATGATTGGGACACGTGGTGGACCAGAGGGCTTTCCATTCTCCGTCTTCTCTTGTGCGATCACAAAGGCCTGAAAGATTTTGTATCCTGCTCCACAACCATCCGCAAGGCTAGCTTTGCTTAAAATACTTGAAAGATTTACCGAATTTTTTAAAAAAGGAACCAAACGAAAATCTTAATATTTGTTTAATCTGAATGAGAGATACATATACACTTTATATTCTCTCTTGCTTTTCCTGGCTTTTTAAGGAATAAGATTTTAATGTAAAGGATAGATCCATTTTCTATAAGATTTATGTTGCAGACATGTGTAATGATTGCTTTTACTTGGCTTTCTCTCCGACTTATAAATATTATCCCATTTCTTTGAAGTTTTAATCAATATAGGAAGTTACTAGTTTCGAGGCCAATAAAGTAAATTTTAGTAACAACAAACTATAATTGTTTGCCTCTGAAAATTCAGTTATCCTGTGTGTCATCTCAATGACTTTTACCATTTTTTTAACCTAAAATAGCCATTTCATATTTTTCTTTAAACTGGCTTTGTTCTACTTAACAAATTTATTTTTATAAGAAACTTTATATTACTCTTGAAAATGAAAAGTCAGTATTATTTGGCATAAAATACACAATTATTGGTTTTTTTTAAACATCTTTATCTTTATGCAAGTACCCCCTCTACCTAGAATTCTCCTTTCTCCCTTCTCGACCAGATAAACTTCTACTCAGTTCAAGACCCAAATCAAATCACCCTTCCTATGTGAACTGAGCCGGTGAAGCCCTTAGACCAGGGGTCCCCAAACTTTTTACACAGGGGGCCAGTTCACTGTCCCTCAGACTGTTGGAGGGCTGGACTATAAAAAAAAACTATGAAAAAATCCCTATGCACACTGCACATATCTTATTTTAAAGTAAAAAAACAAAACGGGAACAAATACAATATTTAAAATAAAAAACAAGTAAATTTAAATCAAGAAACTGACCAGTATTTCAATGGGAACTATGGGCCTGCTTTTGGCTAATGAGATGGTCAATGTGCTCCTTTCATTGATCACCAATGAAAGAGGTGCCCCTTCCGGAAGTGCAGCGGGGACCGGATAAATGGCCTCAGGGGGCTGCATGTGACCCGCGGGGCCGTAGTTTGGGGACCCCTGCCTTAGACAGTGCCGTTCCGTGTCCAAAGTGGCTGCTGAGCACGTGAAATGGAGCTATTCCAAATTGGGATGAGCCATAAATATGCACTACCAGATTTTGAAAATCTCATACCAAAAATAAGTGATGTTAAAATTAAGTTCAGCTGTTTACTTTCACTTTTATTAATGTGGCTACTAGAAAATTTAAAATGGCATGTATGGTTCATAACTCTGGCTTGTGTTACATCTCCATTAGAAATAGACTCTGCCATAGATACTAAGTGCCCAGGGCAAAGAGCTTGGCCAGGGTTCTGAAAATGCTAAGACACCCTGGGGGGTGGGGAGGGGCAGATAATTGATTGCAAAATAGGGAAAGAAACTTGAAAATCAAAATGAATAAATGTTTACACAGAGTTTAATTAATTTAATTAAAATTCATTTAAAATGGATACACCCACTCTTTGATATCAACTCAACTCAGCCTACTAATGTGCAGAAAAAGCAAGGTGGGGCCCTGGCCGGTTGGCTCAGCGGTAGAGCGTCGGCCTGGCGTGTGGGGGACCTGGGTTTGATTCCCGGCCAGGGCACATAGGAGAAGCGCCCATTTGCTTCTCCACCCCCCCCCCTCCTTCCTCTCTGTCTCTCTTTTCCCCTCCTGCAGCCAAGGCTCCATTGGAGCAAAGATGGCCCGGGCGCTGGGGATGGCTCCTTGGCCTCTGCCCCAGGCGCTAGAGTGGCTCTGGTCACGGCCGAGCGACGCCCCGGAGGGGCAGAGCATCGCCCCCTGGTGGGCAGAGCGTAGCCCCTGGTGGGCGTGCCAGGTGGATCCCGGTCGGGCGCATGCAGGAGTCTGTCTGACTGTCTCTCCCCATTTCCAGCTTCAGAAAAATACAAAAAGAAAGAAGAAAGAAAGAAAGAAAGAAAGAAAGAAAGAAAGAAAGAAAGAAAGAAAGAAAGAAAGAAAGAAAGAAAGAAAGAAAGAAAGAAAGAAAGAGGTGGGGCGAGCGAGGCAGCTGAGGGGTGGTATTTAAGGAAGGCTCAAGTTCAAGGTCATGTAAGTGCTCACTGTGCCCTTGCAGGAACCTCGGAGTGGGTGCCTCCTTAGATTTGGCACGCTAGGTGTATCACTCAGCCCCACCCTGGTCCTTGCCCTTTAATGATTTAACACATGCCCATCACTGTGGGTCACAAGCACCTCCAAAATAAGTACCTATGTAGCCTGCCAGGCAGAGTCAGCCCCTGTTCTGTCTGCTCCCCAATGCACCACCCAGCCATCATCTCTGGTTCTCAGAGGGTATGCTTCCCTCACCAGAGAGTATGAGGTCTCAGCGACAGGGACGCACTCCCGCCAGCACCTCGCTCCCTCCCTGGCACAGAGCCATCATTCCGCAACTGCGCTGACTGATGTAAAATTTCCCAGTGGACCTTTTGGAGTTGGTTGGCTACGACTACCTTCCCAAATGCCGTCCAGCACTTTGGAACTTTCTCTTTTAGGAGAAGCTACCTGAAGGCTGAGAGTGAAGCACGGAAAAACTGGGCCCAGAACTGGGGATTTTTAACAACCCCTCTCGAGGAGGTAAATATAAATTTTATGAGCCCACAGTTTATAGAATCGATCATTTCCAAGAATAAGTGGTTATGAAGTGTATAATTTTCAAGAATAAAATTAAAGAGCGTGTGGTAGGCAAAGACTGCCGCCTCTGGAACCTGGAGGGTCCCTACTTTCCCAAATTTATTGAGCACGTACTACGAGCCAGGAATGTCCTTGGTGCCTCATCCCAAGCAGCTTATTTAACCTGCACAAGAACCCCTGTGTAGAGGAGGTGCTCTTTTATGCCTATTTGACAAATTAAAAAATTGAGCTTAAAGAAGAGCCAAGTCATGCAGCTAATAAGGAGATGCTTCGAGGGGAGAAGCTGGTCTGTCTGAGTCCAGGGCCACTTGGCCTTAGACTTGTCATCTGTGAAATGGGGCGATGGTCCTCACCTGCCTCACTGAGTGACTAAAGATTCGATGGAATGAGATGGTGAGGCAGAGGTAATGAAGAATTATTAGGGAAATGTCTTCGAATGCCCTAAACTTGATAGGTAACAGGAATGGGGAAAGGGTCAGGCATAATAAACATTAGGGACTGGTGGGGACTCCAGCAAAGAGACCACCGTCCTCATCCAGCCACAGCCACCCTCAGCCTGGAGGAGGGCTGTCATTCAGAGAGGCCAACTGCAAGTTCAGAAATCCAGATGTTTAAATAAAATCTTCTTAGTCTGGAATAGCGGCTCAGATTTATAAAACACCATTCAGGCCCACAAAACACTTGCGTGGGCTTTATCGGGATGGTGGCCACCAGTCTGCACCCTTTGAAGCTATCTCAGGACACAACATGGGGAAGCCACATTTCTTTAGAGGGCTGCAGAACTCAATAAGAGCTGCCTAATTCAAAATAGTCATGATTCAAGGCAGCATCCACCCCACTTGTATAACTCACCCCACCCATCCCACTAGCTTTGAAATCATGCCATTCTTAACGAATTTTTTAAATACTTGGAGAATTGTACAATCTGAAATTGTATGCATAAAATGAGTCCTATTAAATAAAAATGCATAAAAAGAGTCTATATTAATATTCTCTGTATGTAATTCAGTTGGATTTTTGAAGAGTTCAAAATTGCTTTAAAACTTAGAAAGGGAATGGGGGCTCTTCTCTGATATTTTAAAGATTGGTCCTAGAACCTGGTTGGCATTTTTTAATTGGAGCCCGTATCCTGTAGAGTTGTCTCAAACTACTACTTGGGAATCTCAAGCAGCAGCTGCAGGAGAGGAGGCGGCACGGCGGTTCGGTGCCTCTGAGTCCCCAGCTACCCCCTTGTCTAACTGCGATGGGGACGAGCTGTGTCATCTGCAAAGCGTAGCGTTCTAGGGGCTGGTGAAGAGGACACGTCCACTGTCTCAGTCTGGCATTTCCCATCTCTGGGAATTGTGTTTCAGTTGATCAAGGGCGAAGAGGAAGCTTCCCCCCCAAAGCCCAGAATCGAGCTTCCCCAGAGGTTCCGCATCCGGCCGGTGACCCCAGTGGAGAAATACATCAAGGTTTGGAAAGTTGTTTTTAAATACTTGTTTTTCTAAGTGAGAAGTAAGCCCCACTGGGGAATTTGTTTGCAGTGGGTACACAAAACCAATTGTCAAAGGTAAGAGCGCAGCAGCCTTGGGCAGGTGGGGAGTCCAGTTTCTGTGCCCTTCCCATGCTCACGCATTGGGTTACTGTCTCTACGCTTTTGAGAGCCTCTGCCTCCTGCTCTGCAGATGCAGAGGGGGGCCGGGAAAATGAGGGGCATGGTCCATTCTTCAGCAAACATAGGGAGTGGGCGGGAAAAGGCCGAAGCTCTGGAGTCAGACAGGTCAGCCACTCACCTCCTTGTGGTCTTGGGCAAGTGGCTTGACCTCTGGGCGTCTCTATTGCCACCTGTACAATGGGGGTTCGTGAAAGCACGTACTTCAAGGAGTGGCATCAGGTCCAGTGGGAGGCCACCTGTGAAGGACCTAGAACAGTGCCCAGCGTTTTCAGAGAGTGCCAGTGACTGTTAGCTGTTAGCAGGTGTCAGGTGTTTGGTTGGGCAATCAGTGATGAACTAGAAGGCAAGACTCCAACCCATACATGAAACAAGAAAATCAACAAAATTGTTATATGCTGTGCCAGATGCCATGGAGTAAACAGACAGGTGGTGTTGGAGGATAGAGGACAGAGTGGTCAGCAAAGGCCCCCTGTGGAGCTGAGGGCTGAAGAATGACAAGGAGAGAGAGCAGGGAGTATTCCTGGCAAAGGGAACAGCATGTACAGAAGCCCTGAGGCAGAACAAAGGTCATGTTTCAGGAGCAGCAAGGGATGGTGATGTGACTGGAGCTTGGTCAACTGGGGTGGAGTAAAAGTGGGGAGGGGAGGAAGGGGGATGGAGAAGTGCAGCAGGGCCAGACCCCCTGGACCTCGGAGGCCAGAGGAAGCCGTTGGGATCTGAGCCCAATTTTCCGTGGAAAGCAAGGCTGTGGCATGTCGCGCTGGCCTTTTTAAAGATCACTCTGGTTGCTGAGTGAGTGACAGGATGCTCCAAGGAGAGAAGACGTCCGTGGCATTCCCACCTGAGACCATGTGAAGACGGGTCAGAGGCGAGACACTGCTGAGCTGGGCAGGTCCCTGGACCTCTTCTCACGGGTCTGTCATTCTGGTTGTGGTTTCTGACCTCTGCTCAGCTGTGGAGAAAGCAGTTCCCTGTTCTGACGGGGTAAGGGGACGAAAATGTAGGACGAAGGCAGCCAGGAGTGGGAGACGTTAACCACTTTTCGCAGAGAATAGCAGAATTGCCCTTCACAGAGAATGAACCAAACTACTCTCCCAGAATGCCCTTGTCAAGGGTGTTGTTTTCATTTCTTGGCCAATCTGGTGGGTGAAATGTGGCCTCCCCGGGTGGTATTTGATTGCATTGCTCTCACAAGTTGGAGAGAAACTTGAAAGCTCGTCCACGTGTTCCCAAGGGCCCGTCTGGGACGATTTCCCCATAGCTGGCTCCAGGAAATTTTCTCCCTTCTGGCGTTTATTGATGACCCTCCCTACATGTGGTCTCTCAGGAGATTAATTTTAATACTTCATCAAGAACATATGTTAAGGGGCTTCATCCACCAGTGGCAGCCCGCCCACCAGGACCGCCCCCTCCACCACCGCCTCCAGCCAAGATGCCTCTAGCCAAGCGTGAACTCATAACCCCAAGCATATTAAACCTCTTTATCTCAGCTCTTCTGTTAGAACAAATATTCCTCACTGTTTTCTCCACTCAAATCACCCTGTAAGAGCAGAACAGACGATTACTTCAAATGGAGAGGGGGAAACTGCCTAAACATTTATCCTCATTTTCCAAAAATTTCAAGTCTGTCCAAGGAACTGACAAATGAAATTGTGTTGTTTGTTTGTTTTTCATTTCAGATAGAATCCCATTTTCCTCTTGGATTTTAAAAGTTCAGTTTTTTTTATTCCTGTAGTCTCTACAATTTGGGAGTGTGTGTGTGTGTGTGTGTGTGTGTGTGTGTGTGTGTGTGTGTGTGTACACACATCCTAAAGCCTTTTAATCAAAGCAAGAGGGCTATATCTACCAGATTACCACCTGACAATACTGTCGTACGTTTTATAAAGGGTAATGTTTGATATTTCTGTACTTTACTTTTTTCCTCCTATTTTGCTCTTTTACCAAATAAAAATAATTTTACGGGAGGTCGCAAATCAAACAAGATAAAGAAATGCATTTGGTGAGCATTACTTTCAGGAATAAGGTGGGTCTCAGGATCAACCTGGTTGAAATGTGCACCTTACATAGGGACCTTGGCTTTGCTGTCTTTTCTACACCACGCCTCACGTGCAGATTCTGGTGCCTCTGTGGACACGTCTTAGGTCACTATGGCCCATGACTAACCTCCCTGTGTCTCCATTCCAGGTCCTTCCATCACCCCCGGTTCCGAAGACGACCCAGGGCTTTATCGGCTGGAGGTCCAGTGTGCCTGGCCTGAACAAGTGCCTTGAGCATGACTATGAGATCAGAAGCTGCAAAGGGGCGTACGCCAAGGAGCTCAACTGGCCGGAGCAAGGCGTTCACTGAGTCCAGATGGGGACTCCGGCCCTTGCGGCAGTGCGGGGCAGAGCACCGGGCACCTGGCACCCATGCTCAGGAAAGAGAGAGTCCTCAGGGCCCCCCTGAGGACATAGTTCCCACCACCTGTGTTCATGAGATGCTGCAAAGAACACATAGTAGCCCTTTGACACTTTCTGTTCAATTCCTCCCTTCCCCATAACACTCATTCTTGGCTAATGTAATAAATAAGGTAAAATTGATTCTCTGAATTTTTTTTTGATACTGTGGAAATTTCTAGGTATGGCTTTAAAAAAAAATAGTAATGTGATTTAATTTTTAAAATATCTGTCTAGGTCCTTTCATGTCGTTTACTATCCTACCTCTCACCATCACTGTTTATAATGAGACTGTGGACCAGGTGTTTCTGTGCCCAAATTTCCCTGGGCCCACTTTTGGGGAGGAATAAAGCACTTTGAGGACCCTTTGACTTTCCTTTCCCCAGACATTTGCAATGTCAATAGCTTCAAAGGTAGAAATGAGCCCGGGATGTGCCAGTGAGTGGAGGTTTCCAGGACAGGAGGCCCCCTGCCCCCCGGGATCAGCACAGAACCTCCCTGCTTACCAGCCCCTGCCACCCCACCACACACAGCAGCCAGCTGGCCCGGGATGTGCCAGTAAGTGGACGGGAGGCCCCCTATCCCCCGGGATCAGCACAGAACCTCCCTGCTTACCAGCCCCTGCCACCCCACCACACACAGCAGCCAGCTGGCCCGGGATGTGCCAGTAAGTGGAGGTTTCCAGGACGGGAGGCCCCCTGCCCCCCGGGATCAGCACAGAACCTCCCTGCTTACCGGTCCCTGCCGCCCCACCACACACAGCAGCCAGGCTACGTTCCTTCCCCTTGTGGACATTTGACATTAATCTTTTGGTCCTTGCCTGCCCCTGAGGCTTTGCTCCAGGTCTTATAAGTGGGGGGAGGTGGGGCGGGGCATCCAGCTGGTCACAGTGCCAGAAGGAAAGCCAACATGCCTGCAGGTCCCTTGGACTGGTCCCCAAAGCGTGGGAGAGTGCAGAGACTGTAGCCGAGCGTTCCACAGCCTGTGGAAGTGGTTTGTGTTTGTTTCGGAGTAGCAGAGGGTAGTGCCTTCTTCACACCCTGAGTGGCCGGGGTGGGGGTGAGGGGATCTTCCCCACCCCCACTGATCACCCTGGACTCAGTCTGTCCTCAGTAATTTGGGCCACACTCATGGGCTCATAACAGGGCAGAAGTGTCCAGTCAATGGCCTCAGCTGAGAATCAAAGTGGACAACACTCGAAGATTCAATTACCCTGGATGGTTTCAAACTTGACATTTAATCTATGGAAATCAAGCTCTTTGTGGGTGTTTAAATGGGCCCATAAATGTCACCACACACTGTAAAATACCACTACATTTCCAAGGTCAAGACGAGGCCGGCGATCCTGTACACACCATGGTATAATATATCCCAGCAGCGGACCTCCAGGTGGGCCTCAGAATGAGTAGCCTCCGAAATGATATAAAACATAACCCGGTGGGACAGATCCTGTCAAGAGCTCGTCTCAGCACAAGAAGCGCCTAGGTTGAGTTGTAAGAAAATGACATGAGCAAATAAAACTCTTGGAAAATACAAGCTTTACACATTCAAACATACTCTAGAATAACTGCCCCAGTGGCCCCTGGACTTCAAGTGTCCAAAACCTGAGACCAGATGTGTCTGAATATTTAGAATTTTGTAGGTTTTAAGAAGCCTGTATACTATATATTACATAACCCTCTGGCAAGGTCTGGGGCAGCCAGCCCCACAAAATTAAGTCCATTACTATTTTTGCAGCAAAATGTGTGAACATTCACTCTAAATGGAATCAAGACTCTAAGGAGCCACTTACCCAGTTTGGTTTAGGTTTTGCCACCTATTATGTGAACGTGTTGTCCCCTCCCCTTGGGTATGGGCAGGACCTAGTGATTCTCCTCCAAGAACAGATGTGGCAAAAATGACAGAGGCTACTTCTCAGATTAGGTTTAAGAATGACTTAAATCAGAGGTCCCCAAACTACAGCCGGCAGGCCACATGCGGCCCCCTGAGGCCATTTAACCGGCCCCCAGCCGCACTTCCGGAAGGGGCACCTCTTTCATTGGTGGTCAGTGAGAGGAGCATAGTTCCCATTGAAATACTGGTCAGTTTGTTGATTTAAATTTACTTGTTCTTTATTTTAAATATTGTATTTGTTCCCGTTTTGTTTTTTTACTTAAAAATAAGATATGTGCAGTGTGCATAGGGATTTGTTCATAGTTTTTTTTATAGTCCGGCCCTCCAACGGTCTGAGGGACAGAGAACTGGCCCCCTATGTAAAAAGTTTGGGGACCCCTGACTTAGATCTTGCAGCTTTCTCCCTTCCCCATCTCCCTCCTTCCCTCCCCTCCCCCTCTCCTCCTCCTGCTCCTCTCATTCTCTCTCACTCACTGTGATGAAGCCAGCTGCTGTGTTGAGAGATACTCTGTGGAGATACCCACATGACCAGGAATGATGGGAAACCATATCCAACAGCTCGTGAGGACCTGAGTGAGGCCTTTAGCCAACAGCCCACAAGGAACTGAATCCTGCCAGCCATCTCATCAAGTATATATAAGGAAGCTGATCTTTCCCAGTGAGGCTCCAGGATGGCCACAGCCGGTGAGACACCCCGGCCCAGAGGACTCAGTGCAGCTGCACCTGGATTCCTGACCCACAGGAACTGCAAGATCACAGGTCATTTTAGGCCACTAAATTTGGGGGGAATTTGTTACTCAGCAATAGATAACAAATCCAGGTTATTTCTAAATTGACTCACCCAATTGCCATCATTTTCAGGAGAGCCCAGAGGATTCCCCCACAGCAGGGGTCCCCAAACTCCGGCCCTGCGGGCCACATGCGGCCCCCTGAGGCCATTTGTTCGCCCCACCCCCACCCCCGCCGCACTTCCAGAAGGGGCACTTCTTTCATTGGTAGTCAGTGAGAGGAGCATAGTTCCCATTGAAATACTGGTCAGTTTGTTGATTTA
Source organism: Saccopteryx leptura (assembly GCF_036850995.1). Lineage (NCBI taxonomy): Eukaryota > Metazoa > Chordata > Mammalia > Chiroptera > Emballonuridae > Saccopteryx > Saccopteryx leptura. The sequence continues at coordinate 196,047,607 of NC_089507.1, read as the reverse complement.
AATTTACTTGTTCTTTATTTTAAATATTGTATTTGTTCCCGTTTTGTTTTTTTACTTTAAAATAAGATATGTGCAGTGTGCATAGGGATTTGTTCATAGTTGTTTTTATAGTCTGGCCTTCCAATGGTCTGAGGGACAGTGAACTGGCCCCCTGTGTAAAAAGTTTGGGGACCCCTGCCCCACAGGCTCTGAAGTGTGCCAGAGTTCTGGGACATTCCCTTGAGCCACACCAGCTCTCTCTTAAGGAGTAGAGCCCTTTTCCAGGGAAATACCCTGAAACACCCTTCAGGAAAATCTGCCTTCACATCCAGAGGCTGGATCCGAATTCCAGGTAGTCACCTAAAAACAAAAGGGCTTTTCAAAGTCAGAGTCAACAGCATTTATTTGAGATCAATAAGAATAGCTATTCAGGATGCACTGATTCAGGTAGAGACCCAAATAGTTCTGATTAGGAGCCAAAGGCAAGAAGCATTTATGAGAAAAGGAAGAAGACAATTCCATCTATAGCAGGGAGGCACCACTATTGGCTGTTGGTGCAGATAAGGTAAGAACATAGTGACACTAATTCTAAATAATGCTCTTAATTTTCAGCCCGGTAGTCACAGTACCAGCTTTCTTATTATCTTGCAAATACGTAGTTCTTTAGGATACAATCTTGCTTTAGGACCAATCCAAAGGTTGTTCTGTGGTTTTCACATTGGAAAGGTCGGAGGCATCAAATGTGCAAGGCAGTCCCTCTGGGATGGCAGCTCTAGCTCCATTTTAAAGTGGCTCCGTTTCGTTTAATATAGATGACACTTGTCATTTTAGGTTTGGGGGACAAAGCTAAAAAATAGTTCACAATCCCACCAATCCCACATTCCCATTTAAAACCTTAGAAGCCCACCAAAGGCTGGAATATCCCCCCTTGAGTCAGTGAAGAGGTGAGCCATCGGGGCAGAGTGGGCCGGAAGCAAAGGCGGGCTGAGTCAGGGAGATCAGTGTTCAAATCCAGGCACTCCCCTTTCAGACTTTGTGGCTTTGGGCAGGTGGCTGGGCCTCTTCAATCCCTGCTTCCTCACCTGTGAGATGGCGATACAAACTCAGTCTCACAGGGGAGGTGTGAGGATGAATGAGGATCAGGGTGCAAAGGGCTTACCATGAGGATAGAGTCTAGAAACACTGGTAGTTCCATCCTTTGCAGCAAAGGAACAAACTCTTCATACACAGGGTTAAGATAAAATGAGACACTAGTGACAAAGTGTCTGATAAACTTATTGCCATTTTTGTTGTTGCTAATGACCACCATCCCACCTCCGTAAAGTCAGGCTGTGCTCAGGCTTTTCGATCAAGGGTACATTTCTTCAGACCTACCATGCTTTGGAGCTGGCTGTTACTCCAGAGAAAGCTGGGTGCTCCTTCAAAAATGCACAAATAAATTAAACTCCCCCCATACTTCCACTTAAAAAATAAACTTGGCCTGACCTGTGGTGGTGCAGTGGATAAAGCATCGACCTGGAAATACTGAGGTCGCCGGTTCAAAACCCTGGACTTGCCTGGTCAAGGTACATATGGGAGTTGATGCTTCCAGCTCCTCCCCCCCTTCTCTCTCTCTGTTTCTCTCTCTCTCTCTCTCTCTCTCTGTCTCTCCCTCTCCTCTCTAAAATGAATAAATAAATTAAAAAAAATTTAAAAAAAATAAAAATAAAATAAAAAATAAACTTTAAGATCTTTCTGGGCCCACCCATTAAAATGTAAAACATAGAGCACAGAATAGTCTGAGGTTTACATTTCTGAGTGAAACTGCATTCCTAGGAGGCAAGCTGACTGGGCTTTAGTTTTAGGAGATGATTGTGTAGTTACACATCAGTGTTCTGCATGGGTGGTGTGGTCGTGATGAGGGGGAATGCCAGTGATGACCGTGGGTATGCTGCAGCCTTGGGACCCCAGGAGCAGAGAGCCACGTGTCCCCCAGAAACATCAGCACGCATGTAAGCAACTGTTGTCCGAGTATCGTGTATGTGGGCATGACTGATTGACTGTTCAGGAAGCTCTCTTTTAATTGGGAAATCTTGCTTTTTTTTTTTTTGTATTTTTCTGAAGCTGGAAACGGGGAGAGACAGTCAGACAGACTCCCGCATGCTCCCGACCGGGATCCATCCGGCACGCCCACCAGGGGCGACGCTTTGCCCACCAGGGGGCGATGCTCTGCCCCTCCGGGGCGTCGCTCTGCCGCGACCAGAGCCACTCTAGCGCCTGGGGCAGAGGCCAAGGAGCCATCCCCAGCGCCCAGGCCATCTTTGCTCCAATGGAGCCTCGCTGCGGGAGGGGAAGAGAGAGACAGAGAGGAAGGGGGGGGGTGGAGAAGCAAATGGGTGCTTCTCCTATGTGCCCTGGCCGGGTAGCGAACCTGGGTCCCCCGCACGCCAGGCCGACGCTCTCCCGCTGAGCCAACCGGCCAGGGCCGGAAATCTTGTTTTTTGATGTCTGCCTATAACATCCCACCAGGAGATATGTGGAATGCTGATCTGGGGTGCCCCAGGCAAGGAGGAACCACTCCGGCCACTCAGAGCACACCTGAGCTAGGTGTCTAAAAATCCTCCTCCCCACCCCCAGGATTTATACCCTTCTCGCAGGAACCTGTGACTCAGAGGAGAAATCACTACCATGATGATATGAGGTGTCATGACTCTCTGACCTTCGGATAGGAAGATTAATTGGATGATTCAGGTGGGCCCAAAGTGATCACGTGAGCCCTGAAATGTGTTCTCTAGCTAAGGGTCAGTCAGGGCATTTGAAACATGGAAAACATCCCATGTCGTTGATGTTTTCAAGATGGAGGAAACCATGTGACAAAGAAGGTGGCAGCCTCCTGAAGCTAAAAACGACGGGAAGGAAACGGGGACCCCAGTCTTAAAGCTACATGAAACAGTATTCTGCCTAAAAGCAGAATTAGCTCAAAAGAGGAGTCTCCACCCTAGAGGCTCCAGCGAGGAGCTCAGGCTAGCCAACGCCTTGGTTTGGCCTTATGAGGCGGAGCAGAGGACGGCACAGCCCATCTGGGTTTCCTGTCTACAGAGCTAGGAGATGGGAAGTGGGTACCATTTCAAATCCCTAAAACGTAGGTTATTTACTAGAGCAGCAATAAAAAGCCAACCCACCAGACAGGCCACAGACATGAGACCCTGAATTCTTTGCCCAGGCCTGTTCCCTATCCATCTCCAGTTTACAATCTCTAAAATAAGCTTGCATTTCCCACCACTTTTCTGACTTCTCCATTTGGATGTCTAAAAGGCATATCAACTTGACATTAAAAAATAAATTTCTTGATTCCAGCAGTCTGTTCCCCCACCAGCCAGATAAACCTCTGCCCGTGTGAGTCGTGACCGCAGCAGTCAGGAGTCTCGGCTTCCCCTCGCCACCGCCCCAACGATCCTTTGGCAAATGGGTCAGTGGAACCCTCTCCTTCACCTCTGCCACCATCATCATTTCTATAAATGGCCAGGTATAGGACACCGTGATGTACACCTTTTGTGGAGGTGATGGTGATGGTAGATGGTCTGTGATAGATGTTGCTGTTGTGGTCAGTGCATGCTGGCCTGGAATAGCTTCAGCCTGAAGGTGACACATATCACTTCTGTTCACATCTCATTGCCCAAAGTAAGTCACCCCAACCCTGCCTGAGTTCAAGGGGACAAGAAGTCTCCATTAGCATTAGCAATGTCTATCACAGGGACTAGCAACTACCACCATTGCTAAATTTTTATTTTTGAAAGTAAGAACATCTAAAATAGATCACCACCACCTCCATCTTTTGAATCTGGGCTGGCCACGTCTCTGGCTTGCCACCTCTTTTTGTCAATAAAGTTTTAATGGCACACAGCCAGGCTCATTCCTTTGCATATTGATACAGATGATTTCAGCTACTCAGCAGAGGGGAGTCGTTATGACAAACCTTGTATGCCTTTCAAAGCTGAAAATATTTACTATCAAGCTTTCACAGGAAACAATTGCCCAGCCCTGGACCACACCATCTACCATCACCATTAGCTTGTAAAAAGAACAATTCAACGCTGAGAAAGTAGTGAAGGTAGTCTCTCAGACGTTGATGAGGTGTGATGTCTTCATTTTCTTCCTCTATCTGAAGAAAGGAAACCTCATCAGAGTCCTGCCATGGGGCCCAGACAGCTCAGGATTATAACTCCTGAGCTGCTCCAGCCTTCAGGAGTTATAATCCAGAAGCTGGGAAGGATGCAGGGGAAGAATAAAGAAGGTCAGGTGGCGCCTGAGGCGAGCTGCGGAACTCAGCCCCACCTGAGGGCGGAACCAGACACCTGAAGCCAAAGCTGCCATGGGCGGGGCCCAGTGCAGCTGGACCTTCTGATTGGCCAAAAGAAGCTGATGCTATAGCATTCATGTTGTCCATCAAACCCCAGTTTTAAAAACCACGGAAAAAGATAAATTTTATGACAGAGGTTGAAGAACAGGGAACAGCAGTGCTGTTAAGGAAGAAAGAACTCTTCCAGCTCATCAGTGATGTTTTATTTTAAAAAGTGACTTGGAGCCTGACCTGTGGTGGCGCAGTGGATAAACTAGCATCGACTTGGAATGTGGAGGGTCGCTTTTTCAAAACCCTGGGTTTGCCTGGTCAAGGCACATATGGGAGTTGATGCTTCCTGCTCTTCCCCCTTTCTATCTCTCCCTCCCTCTTTCTCTCTCTCTCTTTCTCTCTCTCTCCTCTAAAATGAATAAAATCTTTTTTAAAAAGTGACTTGGAGCACCTGATCAAGTGGATGCAAAGGACCCAGGTTCGAAACCCCAAGGTCACCAGCTTGAGTGAGGGGTTGCTGGGTTGAGCGTGGGATCATAGACGTGACCCCATGCTCACTGGCTTGAGCCCAAAGATCGCTGACTTGAGCAAGGGGTCACTCACTCTGATGTAGCCTCTCCCCTCCTCCCCCATCAAGGCACAGATGAGAAAGCAATCAATGAACTACTGAGGTGCCACAAGAAAAAACTGATGCTTCTCAGCTCCCTCCCTTCCTGTCTGTCTTTATCTGTCCCTCTCTCTGATTTTCTCTCTGTCTCTATCCAAAAAAAATTAAATAAATAAATAATAAAATAAAAAGTGACTTGGAGCAAAAATGACCAGAAGCCGTAAAAAAGAATGACATACTAATACCTGCTACGATAAGGATGGACCTCAAACACGTGATGCTCGGTGATAGAAGTCAGGCACAAAAGGTTACCTATTGTATGGTCCCATTTATATGAAATATCCAGAATAGATCAAGCCATAGAGACAGAAATGAGCAGATTAGTAGTTACCAGGGGTTGAAAGGAGGCGGGAGGGAGAGCGAGAGCTAATGGGCATGGCTTTTCTTTTGGGGTGATGAAAATGCTATGGGACTAGAATAGAGGTGAGGCTTCCATAACATTATAAGTGTTCTAAAATGCCACCGAACCGGACACTTTAACATGGTTCTTTGTATGTAATGTGAATTTCACTTCAATAAAAAAAAAAAATGACCAGAAGTTTTTAAGGTGTCATTTTTGGGTTCTGTGTGTGAAATTATTATGCTTCTATGTGTTGTTGTTGTTGTTGTTTTCAACTTCTGACATATATATTAAAAGATGCATGACCTACTGTAGAGGTCAAATGAAACACGATGGCGGGTCACGGTGGGTCCTTGAGTCACCTGTTTGCCATGGTGGATCATGGTCTTTCATGGGGGCCATCTGGTCATTGTTTCTGCCACCATCACCACCACTTAGCAGACTCTTTCCTGGTCCTGGGAACGCTGCTGGGATGGGATCAGATATAAAAATAAATGCACAGAATGCTAGTCCAAAGCAGCCAGACAGAAAAGAGAACGTGCTGTGTGATTCCATTTATATAAAGTGCAAGTGCAGACAGAACTGAGCTGTGATGGGAGAAGTCAGAAGGCGGGGTCTTTGCAGGGATGGGGACGAGGGGGAAAGGGAGGCCTGGAGGGGGAAGCGGGTTGCCGGTCACCTTCTATCCTAATCCAGGTGATCGTGACACGGGGACGTGCCGGGCATGAAAATGCCTTGAGCTGGACACTTCTGATATGTGCACTTTCCCATGTCATGCTCGATTTCAACTTTAGAAAAGTTTAAAAATAAATAATAAATGCATAAACCCACCAGGTACATTTAATTTCCTGCCAACCCCTTGAAACCGCAGTCCCAGGCCTTGGCTTCAGGTTGCAAACCGCCAGATGGATTAATTTGTGGGTTCAAACCTGCAGCCCCCCTAGGATGTGCAGATGGTGTTTAAGGACACTGAACACACAGGAGGTGAATTGCAAATGCTTATTACAGTTTCTTTCTTGTGCAAACAGAAATTACCTTATTCCCACTCAGGACCCCCCTCTAGAGACCAGGATGTCAAGCAGGTGTGGGTGGCCTCTGTCATTTCAGGCCCACCCAGCATGAGCAGCAGGGGATCCACTGAGACATCCAGGAAGGAAAACGAAGGATGGACTGTTATCAGTCCAGACCAAGGATCTCAGACTTGGGATCAGGAAAAAAGACATGGAATTGCAGAGGGCAAACCCTTGTCTGGTTTTCTGGGAAAGAATCCAAATGTACTGGTTTGTTAGAGTGTTCGGAGAAGCTGCACACCCATCTCCTCTCCACGGGCTAACAGAAACCCAGGAGGGAGCCCAGAGAAGGCTGTGAAAGGCCCCAGACCTTGCCCAGAATGGCCTTTCTAGTGCTCCTACCCACCAAGCCCAGGACACCCGGCCCTCCGAATGGGTCCTGCAGCATCAGCTCAGTTCCTGTTTTCAGGGAGTTTGTCAGTGTCTGCAGTAAACAGCAGGCTGGGGATAATATAAGCTAATGATCCCTATCCTTTCCCCTTTAATACAGAAAAGATCAAATCCCCATGGTGGGTGCAGAGCAGAAGTGAAGCCTCCACCTCCAACACCTGCCCCAGGGTGGAGAGGGGGGAGAGACAGACACAGAAAGAAACGGGGAGGAAGAGATACATACTAGGAACAGGAGATAGAAAAAGGAGGAAAGAAGGGAGGAAGGTAGCAAGAGAGGGAGAGAAGGGTGCAGAGGGATCTGGTCTGTTTTCTTCCTTCCTTTCTTTTATTTTCTTTCTTTGCATTCCCAGGAAAAGAACAGCTTCCCAGACACAGCTGCCGAGGTGCCTGGGACCCTGTCCCTCTTTGTACACACAGCAGGTACACACAAAAGGTCCCCATTCCTCCAATACCAGCCACTTCTCACCAAGAAGGGACCACAAACTCAGTTGACATTCATTGTCTAGTTGAGCATTTGTCCCAGACAGTAGCAACCCTGTTTAGTCACTTGCTCTGTCCCTCTGTCACCAGCTAGGGCTGGCCTGGGTTTAAGTGCCCCACCACCACTTTTGGTGTGATGTGGACAACTTTTCACATGTGACATCAGTGTGGCGCCTGGCCTCAAGTGGTGATGAGAGTCAACAATAGTCCACCTGTTAGCCCAGGATCCTTCTTTAAGCAGTAGGAAAAGCCAGGAGCCTGCCCAGCACCAGAGCCGAGGATGTGCCTACCTGCCCCGAGTGTCACAGACCTCGTTCCTGACTCCCCTGACTTGTGTGACTCAGAACCTGTCTAACCCTGGGCTCCCCCAGAGCAGAACCCTCCATAAGCCCTTGGGAGTAGGCCCAGACGAATAGGGAAGGAGCCTCTCCTAGAAAGCAGCTGGTCTCTTGAATTTTGACTCTGAGACCCCATACTTGGGAGAACTTTGCTCCTGCTGGCAGGTGGGAACCGCCCGTCCCTCTGCAGCCTGGGAAGAATCCAGCCTCTCAGCCCTCCCGTCCCTCTGCAGCATGGGGAGAACCCAGCCTCTCAGCCCTCCCGTCCCTCTGCAGCATGGGGAGCATCCAGCCTCTCAGCCCTCCCGTCCCTCTGCAGCATGGGGAGAACCCAGCCTCTCAGCCCTCCTGTCCCTCTGCAGCATGGGGAGAACCCAGCCTCTCAGCCCTCCTGTCCCTCTGCAGCATGGGAGAACCCAGCCTCTCAGCCCTCCTGTCCCTCTGCAGCATGGGGAGAACCCAGCCTCTCAGCCCTCCCGTCCCTCTGCAGCATGGGGAGCATCCAGCCTCTCAGCCCTCTCGTCCCTCTGCAGCATGGGGAGCATCCAGCCTCTCAGCCCTCCCGTCCCTCTGCAGCATGGGGAGAACCCAGCCTCTCAGCCCTCCCGTCCCTCTCAGCCCTCCCGTCCCTCTGCAGCATGGGGAGCATCCAGCCTCTCAGCCCTCCCGTCCCTCTGCAGCATGGGGAGAGTCCAGCCTCTCAGCCCTCCCGTCCCTCTGCAGCATGGGGAGAACCCAGCCTCTCAGCCCTCCCGTCCCTCTGCAGCATGGGGAGCATCCAGCCTCTCAGCCCTCCCGTCCCTCTGCAGCATGGGGAGAACCCAGCCTCTCAGCCCTCCCGTCCCTCTGCAGCATGGGGAGAGTCCAGCCTCTCAGCCCTCTCAGCCCATCAGCTGGCTGAGGCTCGGCCTGTCAGGGGAGCTGCTCTGTGATTTCTTTTCCAAACATGAGTAAATCAGGGGTCCCCAAACTTTTTACACAGGGGGCCAGTTCACTGTCCCTCAGACCATTGGAGGGCCGGACTATAAAAAAAACTATGAACAAATCCCTACGTACACTGCACATATCTTATTTTAAAGTAAAAAAACAAAACGGGAACAAATACAATATTTAAAATAAAGAACAAGTAAATTTAAATCAACAAACTGACCAGTATTTCAGTGGGAACTATGCTCCTCTCACTGACCACCAATGAAAGAGGTGCCCCTTCTAGAAGTGCAGCGGGGGCCGGATAAATTGCCTCGGGGGGCCACATGTGGCCCGCGGGCCGTACTTTGGGGACCCCTGGAATAAATGGTCTGCAGTTGCTGTGGTTTCCTTCCTGAGGGCCTGGGGCTTCAGCTCCTCCAGGTGCAAGAAGACAACCTCATAGGCAAATTCATCCTGTCTGATACGACAAGCAGGGGAGGGTCCGGGGTCCAGGAGCCCCCGGGATCCCCACGGGTGAGGACAGAGGCCTGAGCACCTCCAGCTGCCCCACCTGAGGGGAGGAAGGAGAGCAGGCCAGGAGTGGGGAGGGTGCTAGTCCTGGCAGGCAAGGGCCCTGGCCGGTGCCCTCCCACCCGTGATGGGCTCTACAAGCCAGACTGATGGGGGAGGAGGAGAAGGTGCAGAGAGATGACAATAGCAGGGGCCGCCTGGCAGGTGGCAATGATGGCTGGGTTTTCTGTGGGTGTCTGGCTGGTGACCTTTCACGGGAATGGATTCAGAAGTTACAGCTATTTGTTGAGGCCCAGTTCAGAGACATCTTCTGACTTAAATGTCAGGCCCCCGCTGTCACTGGGAAGAAAGGCATACGTCCACCAGGACACAGGCTGGCTGAGACGTGACAGGGCTGAGTCCTAAGGAAACACGCGTGGGACCTCCTGGTGTATTGGGACATTAATATTTGTGACTTGTTCTTGCTGGGGTTTTTTTTTTTCTTTCTCCTCTTCACAGAAGACAGCAGGAGAAATGGGGCCACGGTAAGGATGCAATGAGTTAAACCCACACAGCCTTCCACTCGGCACCTGGCGGAGTCGGTGCCCAATGAACAGCACCAATACATCTTATTGTTGGAGAGGATGATGGTGGGGCATGAGGCCTTATCGGAGGCCAAGCACCCCTCTGGGCCCCTGAGGATCAGCCTCACCTGGGACTGGGGGCGGGGCGTGGGACACAGGTGCCAACACCCTTGGGGCCATCTCACCTGCAGGATGAAGGAAGTAGGCGTTTGTAAAATACCCGTGAACTGTCTGTGCCACCTCCTCTCCACACTCCCACTGCGGGGGGGGGGGGGGGGGGAGTTTGCTGCTCTAGGGGAGGGGAACACTAAGTCCTTGTCCCTTGGACTTGGACTGGAATGGTGAGTGCAGAGAGGAACTGGGTGGGACAGCTACCAGCTGTCACCTGCTGGATGGTGCTGGGAGGTGGCCTCACAGTTCATGCTTCAGGCCCTCCAGCAACTTCTGCTGTGGCAAAGGGCAGGGTTCCCTCTCTCTCACTCTTCAGTGCACCAAGCCCAGCAGGTGCCCCAGGAGGGTCCCTGCCAACCTTGCTCCTCCCTGCAGCTCTGGCCTCTGCAAACGTCTAAGTTCGGAAACCGCCCGGAAGCAGGTCCACGGAAGCCATTGTTTGGCAGACAAGACGTTGAAGGGAACTATAAGGAGCCTGGAGCATAGGAAACATCCATACATGTTTTACATATATGAACGTGTGAACTTTTCTCAGTTCAAATCGGGGGGGGGGGGATGCTGCGCCCCTAAACAGACCTCAGAGGCTCCTCCCTCCCCTGGAGAAGGGACTGTCACCAAGGGGTTACAGAGCAGTCTTGCCGGCTGCCAGTGGGTTGGGGCTGTTCGCAAAATAAGGGAAAACGGCAAAAGTGGAAAGAATGCCCCCAAGTCGCAGGCTGAGAAAGGGTGTGCCCACGCCGCCCCCTGCTGGGAAGCCGTGGAGTTGCAGGAGCAGAGGCGCGGCCCGCGGGGACTTCCGAGTCCACACGGGCCGCTGGCGGGGTCCCTGCGGATGCGGACGCTGCGCTGGGGTCTTCCCCTGCTACCACATTGGCACTGGGGTCTCACAAGGGCTTCCTTACGCCTTATAGAAGAGAGGGCATGGTTGACAGGCTGGGGAGCGTTGATGGAGGGGATCCTGGCTAAGGACCGCCCCAAACCAGAAAGGACGAGGCCCAGAGAGGCGGGTGGTGCCTGAGTCAAACCTGCCCCACTCCAGTGGCCCCTGAAAATGCCAAAATCCGTTCCTTTTATGTTAACTGGCCTCTGAGAGCTGCTTCCCCCAAGGCCAGGGGTGGAGCGAATTGGGGTGCAAATTTTAAGTATTCAAGATAAGATTCAGAAATTAGTGCAAACATATCCATGATGAGCAAAACATCTAAATTTTAAAGAAAGATGGCATCTATATTACTGATTTTTTTCCTTTGCCTGGGACTTTAATATGGCTATCCATCTTTATTTAAAGCTATGATATTTTGTTCATCATGGATTTTTTGCATCTATTTTGATGTTTAAAATTGCGTTATAATATCATTCATCTCGATTACTGAGTGCTTCTGGCATCCCCTTAAATACTGTGCCGGGGCGAGATCCAGCCCTGCTGTGGCCCCACCCCTTTTCCTGCTGCTCTATGGTCCTCTCTAGGGGCTCCGCAGGCAGACAGGCCTGGTAAGCCCTCATGTGGCTTCCTACCATCTGTGCCGCCGGTAAATTACACCACCTCTCTGACCCTCAGTTTCCTCCTCCGTTACATAGATTGATCACAGTTGTTTCTTCTACCTCACAGGTTGTTGGGAGGATACAATGAGCTAATAGTGGGAGGAAAGCCGGTAGCCTTGAGCCCGCATCTCTGTAAGAGCTGGGTGACAGCCCTTGTTTTCATAGCACATGATTCAGAACTTTGCACTGGTTCGGAAGGATATGTGTGTGCAGCCCATTAGCAGAACACTATTCCACTTGCTGAGGAAGCCCGCAGAGAGTTCAAAGCCTGTGGCACAACCAGGGAGGGGTGCCTTTCCCATGGGTGCCTGCTGAGGCCCCATGTACCTGGCACAGGGGAGCAGGAATCCCGCACACCTGCCTGCAGCCCCGCTCCACCTTCATCCACCGGAACCCTCCAGGCAAGAGACTTTGACTCTTTGACCAGCATCTTTAAGATACTTTATTTAGTTCACCCTTTTAGAGGGGGAACTGGGGTTCAGAGAGGGTGTGGACCCCTTGAGACCACCCAAGAAGGCCCAAGCTGCCTCCACCGTTCTGAAGCATCAGGGCATCTTGCCCATACCCACCTTACCTTGTAGATGAAATCCCTAGTTTCATTAACTTTCCACGACCCAGCTGGGGGGTGGGGGGAGGAGGGTGACATGCAGGACGAGGGAGGGGGCTCCATCCCCCATTGCTCTTGGGAGCATGAAACTTGGGGGCGTGGCACCACACCAACACATTTCTCTCCAGCACACTCACCTCAACACCAGAGCAGAGCTGAGTCAACACCAGCTGGGGAAGAGCAGTCCGTCTCCCGCTTTTCAGACCGGCCTGGTTCCCTATGCTTCTCCTGAGCTGCCCTCTGCTTGGCCAAGGAAAACCCCGCCCAGAAAAGAAGGAACTGCCAGGTGTGGCGGTCCTTTACGAGTTTCTCACAGCACCAGCTTCCCTCAAAAATACCTTATTTTTAAAAACAAAGCTTTGTTTGGGAAAAACATCTCTTAAAATGGGGTCTCAAGAAAGGGTGCTTTGGGAGCCTTCCCTTGATGTTATCAACAAGAGGGGAGAGAGAAACCACCATTCATTTGGTCATTATCCAGAAAGTGTCTTCACAGAGGTGATGATTGGTTCTTATTGTGAACAAGTTGGTAGGCAGAATTCTAAGATGAGCAAGTGTCCTGCCCCCCCCCCCATGTCTGTACCTTTGTGTGATCCTTTTTCCTGGAATGTGGGCAGGACCTGTGACTTGCTTCTAACCTACAGAACAAGGCAGAGGTGAAAAGCTCTCACTCCTGTGATTATGTTATATGGTGAAGGTGGGTTGGATTTGCAGGTGTGATTAAGGTCCCTAATCAGTTGACTTTACTCAAAAGGCAGATTATCCTTTAAAAGAACATTTAGAGGTAAGAGGCTCTCTATCTCTCCCTCTCTATCTCCTTCCTTCTTTCCCTCCATTCCCCCTTCTTTATCTCTATATATCCTAGCCTTGTGAGATTAGATAAGCCAGCTAACCTGTGCCCAAACTTTTGACCTAAGAACTGTGAGATAATAAATGGCTGTGGTTTTAAGCCACTAATGCTGTCCTAATTTGTTATACAGCATTAAAAAAACTAACATAATGAGCCTAGTAAGATCCCTTGAAATGCAGTGAAGTAAATGGAGGTACTGTGAAGATGACCAGCTTACCCCACGGAACAAATGGAGAACACTATATTAACATCAGGCAAATATGCCTGCCAGTCACATGTGAGTGACAGCCACGGGAGGGAACCAGTCTCACACAGCTCATGTGGGAGTGAAGACACTGAGTTCTGGGAAAGGTTGGACCCTCAAAAGGCCTGGTGATGACCACAGGACACTGGAGCAGACTCAAGGGAAGCATGGACAGAAAACTGATTCATAAAATGAGAACGAGGGAATTAGCCACATGAATTAAGTGAATTGAAATACATATGGATTGCTCATTACAGAAACGTTATAAGTAAGCATTTGACAGTTTCATCTACATCTTGGCCGACATGCTCTCTTTGTTTTTAGATCTTATTGGGAAAGTGGGGAGAGCCCCTTCTGTTCTGAGACTCCAGATATTCGGGTATATGTGGTATGTGTTGTCAGTGAACTCACGGGTGTCCATTTCCCAGATGGAGGGAGAGTCAGAGAGCTTGAAATAGAGGAGCCAGGATACAAATAACCACGCTCAACCCAAAGACCAGCCTTTCCAGACTACCCTAGACAAAGGGGAGAAGAAATCTCCCCGGCCCCAGGAGTCCACAGATCACCGGGACGTGAGGTGGCCCTGGACACTGTGGTGGCCAGAAGAGCCTGCCTCGACCCCTCCACTGGGACTGCAGGTGGACACAGGCAGCAAGGCCAAGCCCCACCTCAGACTCTCACAAACTTGCCACTTTAGATCCTAAAACTCACACCATCTCCGCAACTCCTACCTGAAGCTCTCTTACCTCCCAGAGATAACAACTTAGCTTTCAGTGAAATTGCAGGGTGTTAATGGAAAAAAAAAAAAAAAAAAATCCTGAACTAGGCTTTTAACGACCAGCCATACATTTCTTATTCCCCAGGCCCTGGGGGGACAGATCGTGTCCATTTACTGTCTCAGTGATATTTGGGGTAATGTGTCTCCATGTACCTAATTCTCAGACCATAATAGTAGAAGACACCTATTTGGGGCCCATATTTTGCGTTAATGATATACACTCAGTGTATAGGCAGCTAAAAGCTAAAATGCAGTGGCTAGAAAATTACTGTCAAATTCTCCTTTTTTTTTTTTTTTTTTTTTTTTTTTACCTAAAGTTTGTTTTAAGTTTCATATATCACAAGAGTTGAGAAAGCTCACAAAGTTAGAAAAAAAGCCACACATCGTTTTATTTTCAAACTAGGTCAATCTAGGAAAAGCAAGAGATGTTGCCTTTTTTAAATTATAAAATAATTTAATAAATTAAAAATGCATTTTTTTTTCTGCTCAACACTCTTTTAGAAAACCACTTCCCACACTCCAATGGTCTAGGTATCTATATTATGTGTCGATCATGGTACTCCACCTATAACACGTGTACTAGGGAGGACCACGAATCAGTCTGGCCAATTAGAAGATTCCATCCCACTGGGCATGTGACCCAGACAGACCAACCAGGCACTGTCCTGAGACTTGAAGCTAGATGAGAGAGTTTTTCTTTCTTGACCTAGGAAGACCACATATGCTGGAGCTTTCTGCCACTATTGTCCCCTTATACATGGAGGGACACAGCTACTTTCAAAGAGAGTGACACAAACATATGAGAAAAAAACAGATTAGTGGAGAGGGAATAGAAAGAGAATAATCTAGTGATATCGTTTGATTCCCTGAAGCCTCTAAACCTAATGATATTCTTGAACTTTTCCATTTTACAAGTCAACAACGTCCAATTTGGGCTAAAGCCAGTTTGAGTTGATTTTCTGTCCGTTATACCAAAAAGTGTCCTGAGTAATACAGACAATTTCTCTGTCACTCACTCACTCATGTGTATGAGAAAGACACAATCCTTGATCCTCGGAGAGCAGAATTAAGCAGAGGCAGCAGCCATTAGATAAATAATGGCCCAGAGAGGTGGTCACAAACAGGGGTGAACAGTGCCAGCAAAGAGAAATCAGTGTCTTCAGGGGCCCACCCCCAACTGGGGAACCTCGGGGGGTGTCTTCCCTCAGATATGACCCAAGAAATTTGACAACAGCTCCTAAACTCTCTGTTTTTGTCTCATAGGATTTTCTTGTTTTGAGTTATAGAGTCATCATAGATACCGCTCTGAGATGAAACAAACTGTCCCTCTTCTCTTCAGAGAGAAAGCCCTCTGCTTCCTCCTGCGCAGAGGAAGCACTGTCCTCACGGCCAGCAGCCCAGGGCTACATGAAACCAAGTCTGGAGGATTTGTGAGCTCTGAGCTCCCCACCTATCCGCCTGAACCCACTGCTGTGGGTCTCCCAGAAAGTCGCCCAGAGGCACACTGCCCTGCAGGCCACTCCTCAGTGTGGCCTAAAAGTTCACAATGCCACCTGCCTCCCTGGCGCATGCAGAAAACCTACCAGAGAAGCTCTGCTTCCAGTGGGGTCAGCACCCAGCAGCCCGAGAGCCTTGGAAATGAGCCTGAGGGCCGGGTGCAGGCACTGGCCTTGGAAGATGGTGGCACCTCATGTCTCAGCCAAGCGCAGCGCGTCGCCTGCTGCTCAGGGCAGCTACGGGACACCCAGCCGGGGGTGTCTCACAGAGGGCCCCTCCACCACGGCCTGCCAGGCCTCCTGGGCAGGAGCCACTCTCTGGCCACACTCTTGCCCCTCTGTCCCAGCCACACTGCAGTCTCCAGTGGTCATAAATGCAGACATACAGGCACACACACACGCACACACAGGCAAAACGCATGTGCACACATGGACACTTGCACAAATGTGCACACACAGACTCAGTACTCACACGCAGACACATGCATGCACAGGCACACAAAGATGTGAGTGATCATAGGTGCGCATGTGTGCACAGAGACACACATACACACACACACCCAGAGACGCATGCATGTACACACGAGCACGTGCAAGCACCCAGGCACGCACACACGCACACACACAGCAGAGGGGTCCTGGAGGCTGAGGAGGTGCTGCATGTGAAAGGAGAGTGGCGATGAGGCTCAGATTCAAGGCAAAGGAATATGATGGCCACTGACATCGGGCCCCACCACTGCTCATCATGGTGGGAGGATGGAGTCGGGCCCCCGCTTTGACTAGGCTGGGATGCCCCCTTCTCCAGGTAAACTGGACAGATTGGATCTGAGGCCAGGCTCCTCCCTGAGCCGCTCTGGGCCTCAGAAGGTCTTCTTGTAGAGTGGAGATGACGGTGCCACCTTGTAGGGGTGTGGGCACTCCGTGAAGTGGGGGACGTGGAGGTGCTGGCATAGCTCCCGGCCCAGCAGGGAGCACAGCTCGCAGTCCTAGTGATCAGCAACGAGAAAGGCCCTGTCTGAATCACACAGAGAGCAGGCAGCCACGCGCTGGCCTCCCTAAAAGCTCTGTAAGATGCTGGGACAAGTCAGCACACCTGGGAGACCCCCAACAGCATCTCAGGAGGGTCAGGGTCTGGCTCTCCTTGGGCCGGCAGCCTGTAGATGGTGGCCGTTATGACAGTGTCTAGGGAACACCAGCAGAGGGCAGTGACACCCAACAGATAGACCAGGTCAGGAACACATGTGAAACAACCTGGAATTCCCCAGAAATGCCTGGGGTGACGAGGGGACTGGGGCTTTCACGGAGCCCCAGGTTTCAAGGGCAAACCTCAGTGATGTCTGGCTCAGCAATCAGCGGCCCCATTTGTACCCACAGGTTGCTTAGGGATGGAAAGTGCAAGTCCCATCAGCAGCATTTATTATTTCTATTTGCAGAAGAAGAAAAAGGGGACCTAGCAAGGCATCAGATGGGCAGGGAAGACTCCAAACACACCACGAACATACCCAACATAGCCCAGGCCAGAGCATCACACAATGACGGTAGGAAGGACAGACAGCATTCAACAGCCAGAGAAGAGCCGACCCCTTATTTGCTGCACAAAGGTGCCAGCCCCAGAGAAAAGCCCTGGCCCCGTTCCTTCTCACCACCCCCAGCTCTGACTGAGAGGGTCCAGGAGCACAGGGTGGACGGCAGGCCACCTGCTCTTCCACGGACCCAAACTCTCCACTGTGCTTCCTCGGTGTCTCCTTGACGCTCCAGCATCCCATGCGGGATCTCCTGACACCAACCTGCCTCAGAGGCCTGGACCTAGGCATCCCGCCCAGACCTGGGAGCCGCCTCCCAAATGTCAGCGCGTCCACACAGAGCTCATCACCTTCACGCTCCCCGCCCCCCCCAGCCAACCCCCCCACTACATCTCAGCACCAGCACCCTGCTCACCCCATCCCCCAGCCCGGCCCCGCCGGCCCCCTCCTCTCTCCTCCCCTGTTGGGGTCTGCTGGTCTTTGAGGACACAGCTGGCCCTGTATGCCGTCTGCATCTCTCCTTCCTGCCGT
This sequence comes from Saccopteryx leptura, assembly GCF_036850995.1. Lineage (NCBI taxonomy): Eukaryota > Metazoa > Chordata > Mammalia > Chiroptera > Emballonuridae > Saccopteryx > Saccopteryx leptura. Next base: position 196,030,274 of record NC_089507.1, on the reverse strand, counting down.
GGCCACATTGCTATAACTCGGAGTCTCAGGTCAATTCAACCGCTTGTCTTCAGAGGAGAATTTCCCTTTCTCTTGAACTCCACTACCTTTTATCTGTTCAATGTTGCTGGATGCTTTAAAATACACACACACACACACACACAGCTTTATTGAGATAAAATTCACAGAGCATAAAGATCACGCCTGTAAAGTATACAATTCAGTGGTTTTCAGTATTTTTAGTGAGTGCACAACTATCATCAGAATCTCACTTTAGAACACTTTCAGGACCCCGAACAGAAGCTCCAAATGCATTAGCAGTCACTGTCCCTCCCTTCGCCCTAAGCCCAGGGTTCGCCTGTGTCCCCCTCGGGCTAGTGTAGCCCCACCGCAGATGGCCTTTTGTGACTGGTTCCTTTCCCTTCACATCATGGTTGTGAGGTTCTGCCTTTCAGCTGCATCCAGTGAAGACACCGTGTTAAACTGCACGCGCCCGTCGCTTCCCTCCTGCAGCGCCCTCGGTGAATGAGGCAGGCATGGAGCAGGGCTGACACCACAAATTTCTCGTGACGATTTTGATGACAAGTATGGGGTGCTCTAAGGAAAGTGGCAGGTGGAGGATGAGGAGCTGATGGAGAAAGCAATGTTGAGACTCCAGAGCAGGAGGGCAGTGGGTAACCAGGCAAAGAGAGGCGGGAAGAGCACCCCAGGCAGAGGGAACAGCATGTGTGAAGGGCCTCAGACGGGAAGGAAATGGAAGCTGGCCACATGCCCGAGACCCAGAGGAAAGGGACAGGGCCCAGAAGTCAACGAGGCACGGAGCATCTTGAAGGCTTCCCTCAGCGGCTTGACTTTATCCAAAGAGCGAGGGGGGGCTGCTGAAGGTTTGAAACCAAGGGAAGATGTTCTCCCAGTTTTGTTTTGAAAGATCTTTCTGAAGGCTGGGGGGAGAATGGAGGGAGTCACGAGGGGACACTGCAGAGCTGGGTGGCGGACTCGGGGGAGGAAGGAGTGGTGACTTTCAGGCCCCAACCTCATCACCTAACACAGCCTGGCCATGAACTTGCACAGGCTGCTCCACAGTGCCTGGTAATTCAGGACGCGTCTGGCTGCTCCTCCGGGTAGCTGCCATCTCACTATTTCATGTCCCCAGCACATTGGCCCAGTGGTGAAAACCTGCTCCGCTCCTGGTCGATGCATTGAACTTAAATGTTTTCTAACCAGCTCACCCTGTGCCTGTTTTAATTCCTAACTGATTTATCCACCCAATTTATTATCAGGGAGCAATTCAATCGATACTGGCCAGGATTCAGCCAGCAGAGACTTCTCGGATTTCTGCACAGACACCTCTGGGGTGATTGGAGATTCCTCCTGACCCCCCCCCCCTAAACTTCTGGGTCTGCCTCATTGCAAGGCAAACCAGCATCAGCATATCAACGACCAAGCCCAGAATCCCCAGGCCCTCTGGGTGCCATAGGCACCTCTTTTCCCGCAGGGCCTACAGTCCTTGATCCCAAACTGCCCTGGGCTGGCCATGACCCCAGGACTCCCTGGGAAAGAAAAGTTTCACAAACTCGGAGGTTCCTGCATTAATCTGGGCAGAAACAGGCTCTGGGAAGGGGGAAGACGTGCGTGACCTGTATGAATTGTGTCTTATTGCACTACGATCAGGCTCAAAGTTAGATCCTTATCTTTTGCTCTGGACATATAAAAACAGGATGTTAGGGTTTCTTGTTCCCAAGGATTTAGCAAAACTTTTGCTAAAAAAAAATACAAAAAGATGCCAGAAAGGTTTTTTTTTCCCTTCCAAAAAGAGGGTCATGGGGTCTGAAACCGAATATAAGAGGTCAAGGTCTTCCCTCTTGAACTTGCTCTGGCAAAAGTTCAATAGAATCACATCCTCTGGTTCTAATTCTAAACTTCCCGGAGGAGGCCCAGCAGGAGGGCTGGCTCAATCTATAGCCTTTCTCAAAATAAATCACAGCAGGTCACGGCAGCAGTAGTTATTAAAATATTACATTATTTGGCATCTCCATGTTTTTGCTTCCCCCTCTCTTTAAGCCAACTCAGAAATGCCTTTAGGTGGGGAGGGAAAAGGCCTAAACCATTCACTTAGTCCTAAATGCCTTCAAGGACCCAGCAAGTCCTGTAAATGGGTGGCACGGCTGAGTGGGAGAGGCAATAGGGAGTGGTAGGGCTTGCAGTAAACTTAGGAAGGGGGCAGCTCTACCAGAGTCCACCTTTGCCCGGGAAGGGAAATGCCAGATACCAGGGTGCCTGACCTTGCCAAAGACTATCATGACCCTCAAAACAGGCACATACATCCTGTTCCATCAGATCACGTGAGGACCCAGTGTCCTGGGAGCCCTGGGATCTGATCAGTGACTATAACCACACCCTCCAGAAGAGCAGAGTTCATAAAACTGACCAAAGCTCCATCTACCACCAGCCCAAAGGGATGATGCTCTGAGTTTAAATTAAATTTGCATCAAAGTAATATTTTTCCTTCTTCTTTTCCCCTCTTGACTCTTCTCCTAGTGTGCGCACCAAGCACTTAGTGACACTGTGTCCGAGAAGAAAGGGAACTTCTGGAAGAAGAGGAAAACCAGAGACAGTTCTCAGCTTTGGGGGTTTCCAAAATCTCATTCTTCAAGGAGGGGAGAGAACTCGGGGAGCACCGAGCCAAGAGCAGGTCTGATGGCAAGGAAGTCTTCCTAGAAAACATGCCCTCCAACCCTGAGATGGGCACAATTTCTCCACAAAGTGGGAGACAAGGGGAGGGAACTCTCTTTCCCAGAAGAGCCCCCTCAGAAGAGGACAAAATCCCCCTGAGGATATAGCTGCCCAGAGTGAACAGGCAGCGAGGACCTGAGTCAGTATTCTGGAGCTGCTGTGGCAAGAAGAAAGAAGAGCAGAGGGTGCAGGAGCCCAGCCAGGGCTAGCCCCAGGGTGCCAGGAGAGGAGTGGCCAATCTTATTGGCCCCCCGAGTTTCTCCAAGTGGGATGGGAGTGGCTCAATGAGCCCACTGTCTCAGAGAATAGAAAGGAAGTGGCCGAGATTTAGCAGTCAGCTGCACGGACCAGAATCTACAGGTCAGACAGGACCGCGTGTCTACCCGAGGCCAGCTGCCCCGCCCTAATTCCCCGGCATGCCACACATGCCCCAAAAGAGAAATATAAAGTCAAGTTGCTTCTTCGTCTCATCCAGTTGGAGGGCTCAGACTACACAGGCACCACACCCAGTGCTGAGGGTTCCTTAGAAAGCTGTCACATTTATGTGAACATGATGGAACCCTCAGGTAGAGCAGCAGAGCCCAGACTTTAATGTGCATGCAGTGCCCTGGGGGTCTTGTTTAAATGCACATTCTGATTTGGCAGGTCTGGGGCGGGGGGACTTATTTGTGTTTCTGACAAACTCCCAAATGCTGCTTGTCCCGTCTACTGTGAGTAGCAAGGTTCCAGAAGATGCTAAAGGAAGACCTCGAATTCATTGTTGAATCACAGTGGTTCGTCCACAGGCTGAAGTGCTGCCCAAAGGGAACGAGGCTTCTGCTGCATTCTCTGCCTGGGGATTGGAGTTAGTTGGAAAGACACAGGAATTGCCATGTTATAATGTCAGTCCCATGTTCTCAGACTGGATTGTGGTGATGACTGCACAGGTTGGTAAATTTACTAAAAATCATTAAATAAGACACTTAAAAGTTTTAATTTATGATATTGTAAGTTATATCTCAATAAACCTGTTTCTTAATGTGTTATACCCTGTGGACAAATTTGAGATTATCTGAGTGTTAATAATATCATCATCATCATCATCATCATAATAGAAAAGAACACAAAGTTGGTTCAAACACATTGATTAAATAAATATCCCAGCATGCATGTTGACCAAGAACTGAGCATTGTCCTGCCCTTCAGTTAGAAATGCCTTTCAGAAAACCAAATATGTCCAGAAGAAAGAGTCAAGTTTTTTTAAAAACAGAATGCCAACTAATGACATGTAGAAGGAATAACAGAATCAGAAAACTACAACTTTGCAAACCCCAGGAGATAATTGGCTCCTATCAATTTCATAAAGGGTGGATGGAGACAAACCCACATGAGCTATGGCTTTACACCCATGGGAATGGCTCCAATCAAAGAGGCGACAATGGTGGAGAAGTCTGAACACTCTCACATGGCTGGCAGAGACGTAGGACGGTGCAGCCCCGGGGAAAACAGTCGGCAGTTCCTCAAATGATTAAACAGAGTTCCATAAGACCAGCAATCCACCCCTAGTATAGACCAGAGAGAAATGGAATCGCACATCACCCAAAAACTTGTACACAAATGTTCATAGCAGCATTATTCATAATAGCCAAAAAGAAGGGGAGGGAACGACCATCAAAGGATGAATGAATAGACAAAATGTGCTCTATCCACGCAGAAGAATATTCTTTGGCCACAGAGAGGAATGAAGCACGGACTCACGCTACAGCATGAACCTTGACAGTATGATGCTGAGTGAAGAAGCCAGGCACCAAGAGCTACAAATTGTATGAGTCTATTGATAGGAAATGTCCAAGATAGGTAAGTCCATACGGACAGAAAGATAAGTGGATGTCAGGGGCCAGGGGATCAGGAAATGAGTGATGGTTTAATGAGTATGGGGACTCCCTTGAGAGTGATGAGAATATCTTGGAACTAGACAGAGAGGATGGCTACAGAACTCTTTGGATGTACGTAAAACCACTGACCTGTATACTTTAAATGGTGGATTATTCGGTATGTGAATTACATCTCAGTAAAGCTACTTTTTAAAAAGGCAGATGGGAGGACAAATACTGGATGATCCCACTCCACAAGGCACCTACCGTAGCCGAGTTCCTAGAGGCAGGAAGGAGAATGGTAGGTACAAGGGGCTGGGGGAGGGGCAAGGGGAGGTAGTGTTTAATAGGGACACAGTTTCAGTTTGGGGGAGTTGGAAACATTCTGTGAGTGTACTTAATGCCACTGAACTATACACTGAAAAATAGTTAAGATAGTAAATTTTATGTTATGCTTATCTTACCATAATGATAAACAGGTAGGTAGGGAACAGGGTATTCACCTGTGTGAAAGGGTCATCCCCAAATTAATTGTTAGTCCAAAGGAGGACCTATTAAGTCCCCGTTGGAGAGAGGCAGCTGTCAGTACCCTAACCCCACTGTCACTTCTTGACAATGGGGCCACCTGGCCTGCCTGGTGACTTACACGAGGTCACTCACCTATGAAGCGGTCTGGCAAAAATGGTCAGCCTGAATCTGACCCCTGCGGTGGGGGTGCCAGTTACAGGAAGTTAAGGGACAGGGGAGCAAGTGAAAAGAGACTTCGGAGATGCAGGATCTACCACAGGACAGCTGGGCTGGCCTTTCCTGGAGGATGGCAGGGGTCGCTGCTCTATGTTCAAAGAGACTCAAGACTTAAATGACTGAGTGAAGGGAGTGCAGTGCGAACCAGCTAGCTCACCCGGACAGCTGGGACAGCTGGGGAGATTTCCATGCAGACCGCCTAGTAGATGCTGTGATTGGCTAGAAAATGGTCCCCAAAGGTGTCCACACCCTCACCCCTAGAACCTGTGAAGGAGCTCCCTTCCGTGCAAAAGTGATTTTGCCGGTTGAGTAAGGATCCTGAGATGGGCGAGTATCCTGGTCCAATCTGTTCACGAGAATCCCCGTGAGAGGGAGGCCAGAGGGCCTGGGAGAGGAGGGCGGCACCGCAGCCTCTAGCACGCTGGGTCGGCCCTGAGCTGGAGGAGGGGCAGCAGGGGGAGAGGGACTGCCGTTTCTCTGTGGACCAGGCTGGACTTTTGAAGATTTGCAAAAGACAGCAGTTGATTCATAGCAGTGAATGGCCAGAGGATCCGGTGGCTACGTGAGACAGGGAGGGAGGCTGATCGGGTGGGAGCACAGGGCAGGAGCGGGGCAACACGAAATCATTCCTGGTGTCCCCAATGGGAGTAGCACCGAGCCTAGAGAGCTTTCTAGCATGTGAGTGCTCAACCACTGGTTTTGGTGTATGTGCCCGTGGGCAGCAGGTCAGACACCTCACTTCATGGCCATCACCTGCATCTGTTCAGTGCTCCAAGCTTCAGCCTACAGCAGGGGTCGGGAACATTTTTGGCTGAGAGAGCCATGAACGCCATGCCATGTATTTTAAAATGTAATTCCGTGAGAGCCATACAATATGTTTAACACTAAATACAAGTAAATGTGTGCATTTTATGTAAGACCAACACTTTTAAAGTACAATAAGTCTCTGAATTCTTTTTTTTTTTTAATTTTTTGTATTTTTCTGAAGTTGGAAATGGGGAGGTAGTCAGACTCCCGCATGCACCCGACTGGGATCCACCCGGCATGCCCACCAGGGGGCAATACTCTGCCCATCTGGGGCGTCTCTCTGTTGCGACCAGAGCCATTCTAGCGCCTGAGGCAGAGGCCATGAGCCATCCTCAGCGCCCGGGCCAACTCTGCTCCAATGGAGCCTTGGCTGCGGGAAGGGAAGAGAGAGACAGAGAGGAAGGAGAGGGGGAGGTGTGGAGAAGCAGATGGGCGCTTCTCCTGTGTGCCCTGGCCAGGAATCGAACCTGAGACTCCTGCACACCAGGCTGACGCTCTACCACTGAGCCAATCAGCCAGGGCCAGTCTCTGAATTCTTTTTAATAACGTTGTTATGCTGTTGCTAGCCAATGATGAATAAAGTACTTTTTACCATTAATGTGACTTCTGGTGCTGCATGGTTTTGCTGATGGCTTTGTAGTCTGGTTGATACGTGGTGAGGTTAAGCTTCATGCAGGCGTTGAGACTTCCATCCATTAAACATGATCGTAGGTTGGTCTTAATGTTCTTTAGATGTGAGAAAGACTGCTCACATGCATACGTAGAGCCAAACATTGTCAGTACAGCAATACTCACACGCTGCAGTGTGTGGTATGTGACAGGAAGCGTGTTCCAAGTTTTGACAATCAGCTGGTCCACGGGTTGAAGTTTTTTCATTTCTTCCCACTTGTGTTTGCTCGTCAACTCTGCTTGCTGTCGTTCAAGTCTTTCCAAATCTTCATTCAGACTTGAACTTATTCACCCACATGTCTGAGGCTTTCAGGTCAGCAGCTTGTAGCTCAAAATCTCTGACGGAGACACCGGGGATGTAACTCAGGTCGGCGCTGTCCACTGCACACTTGTGTGGATGGGTGATGAACTTAAAAAGACAAGTTTGCTCACGAAATTCTCCAAAGCGCACTTTGAACGACTGCAGGAGATTAGATGTGAAGCCCGCTAGCTGCTGGAGATCAAGATGTTGAGCAGGGTCACTTGCTGTGCATGCATCTTTAAACTCTCCCAGTTTTTCCAAGTGTAGTAAACAACTTGTTTCAATGTCAGCGATGAAGAGTTCCAGCTTGTTTTCAAATGCAAACACTGCTCGTTGAAGGGATAAGACTGTATTTCCAATGTCTTGCATTTTCACATTGAGCTAGTTCAGATGTTCAGTCTTGTCCACGAGATAGTAGAAATTCAGGAGCCACTCAAAGTTAGCTAACTCAGGATGCTCAATGTTTTTCATTTCAAGAAAAGTCCGGGCCCTGGCCAGTTGGCTCAGTGGTAGAGCGTCGGCCTGGCGTGCGGAAGTCCCAGGTTCGATTCCCGACCAGGGCACACAGGAGAGGCGCCCATCTGCTTCTCCACCCCTCCCCCTCTCCTTCCTGTCTCTCTCTTCCCCTCCCGCAGCCAAGGCTTCATTGGAGCAAAAGATGGCCCAGGCGCTAGAGTGGCTCTGGTTGCGACAGAGCAACGCCCCAGATGGGCAGAGCATCGCCCCCTGGTGGGCGTGCCGGGTGGATCCCGGTCGGGCGCATGCGGGAGTCTATCTGACTGCCTCCCCGTTTCCAGCTTCGGACAAATATAAATAAATAAATAAATAAATAAATAAATAAATAAAATTTAAAAGTCCAGATTTCACTCAGACAAGCCGCGAAACGGCTGAGCACCTTCCCTCTTGACAACCAATGCACATTGCTGTGCAGAAGCAGGCCAGGACAATTATTCCCAACTTCATCCAGCCGTGTTTTAAACTGGCGATCATTTAAAGCTTGGGCAACAATAAAGTTGACCACTAGAATGACCAGCGACATCATCTCACCAAGCTGCTCACCACACATCTGAGCACAAAGCACCTCCTGATGTAGGATGCAGTGAAAACTTAGGATGGGTCTCTTTTCATGTTCATGAAGAAGCGCTACGAATCCTCTGTTTTTCCCCACCATTCACGGAGCACTATCAGTACACACCGAAATAAGTTTATCCATTGGTAGATTTTTTTTCTTTAGCGAACTCAGTGAAAGACTTGAATAAATCCTCCCCTCTTGTTGTCTCTTTCATAGGCAAAACAGCAAGACTTTCCTCACATAGTGTGTCACTGACAGCATACCTTGCAATCATGCTGAACTGGGATAAATGGCTTATGCCTGTTGACTCATCCAAAGCGAGAGAAAAGAATGGTGCTGCATTTATGTCCTTCACTTGTGTTGCGTCAATTTGATTTGCCATCATGATGGTACAATCGTGAACAGTTCTTGCCGACAGAGGCATGTATTTTATTCGTTTGATTATCTTGTCTTTATCCGAAAAGTCATCAAAAAGGTCATTGGCAACATCAAGCATGAATGTTTTGGCATACTCCTCATCTGTGAATGGCTTTCCGTTTCTCACAATTGCTAAAGCACCAGCAAAGCTAGCTGAATTCCACTTACCTTGTTGGGTCCAAACACAGAGTTGCTGCTGACTAGCTTGCACTCTGCACAGTAGCTCTTGACATGCTTTCTTCCTGCTGTCCCTGATGGATATTTTGATGCAAATATAGTATGGCATGTGTCAAAGTGCTGCTTTATATTTGACCGTTTCATCGATGCAATTTTATCATTGCATATTAGACACACTGCAGAACCTGCTCTCTTCACAAAGGTGAATTCCTCTGTCCATTCCTGCTGAAAAGTACGATACTCCTCATCTTTTTTTCTTTTAGCCATCTTCTTCGTCAAAAGGGTTTCTGCAATTAGCTAGCTGACTACTTGATTAAAAGGAGGGAAGTTTACTTCCTGACCTCACAACGACCCGTGTATGTTAAGCATTATCCAACAAAAATTTGGTGTTGTCCCAGAGGACAGCTGTGATTGGCTCCAGCCGCCCGCAACCATGATCATGAGCAGTAGGAAATGAATGGATTGTAATACATGAGAAGTTTTATATGATATTTTTAACATTATTTTTTTTTATTAAAGATTTGTCTGCGAGCCAGATGCAGCCATCAAAAGAGCCATATCTGGCTCGTGAGCCATAGGTTCCTGACCCCTGGCCTACAGACTCATTTCTTTCCAAAGAAAGTGACCTTGGCTCCCAGGCCTCTGTCTCTGCAGGGTGTGAATAGCGGCGCCTCACCAGGTCCTTCTAACCAGCTGATGAGACACTTTAGAGCACTGGTAAACCAGGTCTAACATTTTTTTCTCATTATTTAAATATCATTCCTAAACCGTGTGTCAGACAAACCAGGTATGAAATATACTGCAGTTTGCTGAATGGTGGAGCTAAATCCTGACATTCTTTGAAGATGTAGTCTGGTAAAAATAGAAATCATTTTAAATCTCAGCCCTCCTCTGTGTGCTGTGGCTTACCCTTCACTTAAGAAAAATAATGTAGAGAGCCTTGAGTTTCAAAATACCAAAATTAGCAAAATTCCTTCTTGCTTTTGTTTTTGCAGCTCCTCCTGGGTGATAGAGACTTTAATTAAAATGTTCATTAGACTTGCAATGAAGATCCTAGACTTTTCTTCCCTTTGAGGGGTTAAAAAAATAGACTTTATATCAATCTGGCTGGCTCTCATCCTGACCCTAGGGCCAGAATTTGTGAGCCCCCGAAGAAGGAATCTTTGGAGGACCATATTCATTTCTGAATTCTTACACTATTAACTTGATGTAAAAATACTATTCACAAAAAGTTAGATATTTTAAAAAATATTCCATAGTATATACAAAGATCAGAACAGCATAAAAAGATCAAAAGTGGAAACTCCTTGGGGGTAGAATGGTCTACGTGGGAGGAGAAAATTAACGAACGCAACAGGTCTACAACTTGCACCTGGGGCAGAGGATGCATCCAAGACCGAAACAAAGTTTCTGGGGCCAGAGTTGATCCGTGGTCTCGCTGCGACACCTGGTGGCCACTTTGCCCGACCGCCTGAACCAGCCGCGCGCGACAGCGCCACCTAGCGGGAACCTCCTAATCGATTCTAGGAGGCCTGGGGAGGGTGTGTGGGAGGGTTTTCCTTCTCGATTTAAGACTGAGGGTAGAAGAAATGGTTCAGAACCCCCTAGAGCCTATCCTGACGGTCGCTGGAGCTCCAGAAGGTGTATAGGAGGTGGTGTTTGGTAGGGTTCGATTACCTGCTCCTCCAACCTGCATCTGCACTACCTGCTGGTGCCCAGCCGGCTGGCCTGTCCCGGCTGGGCTCTGGGTGAGCACCTCCACAGTGTTTTTAGAATGAGTGCCAGTATTTTTTTCTGTGCTTTGTGAGCAGGAAAAAGGGGCCCTAGAGAGGTAATAGAGGTCACAGCCGCCAGGAAGTTCTCCCAGACAAGCTGGTTTACTCCTGGAAAAGTAACATGGTCTGTAATCATGCAAGTTTAATAGTGTCAGGTGCTTGTTAAAATCACGGCCTGGGGTCAGGCATCCTCACTCTGCCATTCGCGTGCGGTGTGACTCTGGGCAAGTTGCTGACTTCTCTGGGCCTCAGTTTCCTCAGTGAAAAATGGACACGGACTAGCACATGCTCAGTGCCTCTTCAGCATCCAGCATCCCTGGGAGTCTCTTAGAAATCTCGGGCTCTGCCTGGAACCTGCTGAATCCAGGGTCTCCAGGAAGGAAAGCCCTCCCTGCGGGCTCAAGGTGGAAAAACTCTGACTTTCAGGACCATTGCAAATACTAAATGAGATAATGCATCCAAAATATCTGGCCCTGGATACATGCTCAATAAATGACTGTTATAATTCTCAAACTTTGAAGGGCTCAAGTGTGGGGGTGGTTCTCCTTCCTTCCTTCTTTTATGTTCTCTAATGACAAATGTAAGACATGGTGTTAACCATAGAAGTACCTATGACTCAGCAATTCTTTCCTAGGTATATGCCCAGAAGATTGACAACAGGGACTCAAACAAATCCTTACACACCGTGAACATAGCAGCATCATTCACCAATACTCAAAATAGAGAAACAATCCGAATGTCCCCAGCTGATGAATGGATAAACAATGGACTGTTATTCAGCCATAAAAAGGAACGAAGTGATGATATGATATATGCTACAACACGGATCAACCCCCAAGACATTGTGCTAAGAAGCCAGATATGAAAGGCTACATACTGCATGACTTGATTATACGAAATATCCTGGCTGGACAGAGCCATAGAGACAAGGAAGTAGCTTAGTGGTTGTCTAGGGTTAAGAGGAATAGAGGGTCCAGAGTTTCTTTTTAGGGTGATGAATATGTTCTAGAACTAGACAGTGGGGTTGGTTACACAACGCTGTGAATGCACTAAATGTCATTGATGGCAAATTCGTTATGTGTATTTTACCACTAGAAGAAAAAGGGAAACACGTTAGCTGTGACCACTCAAGCAACCTCACTGCCCTGAAGTTAGCAATGCTAAGATTTGAAGATCTTTGACATCATTCTTTTTGCCCAAATAAACTTAAATGCATATCTATTGGGTTTGCCTCCTCTTAAAACTGTTAACTCAATGAGCTCATCACATTTCCTGGGCAACTTGCTGTTTGTCACTTACTGACACATCACAGACACCCTCATGGCCATCTCTTGGCTGATACATACACATCAAGCCATTTTTTAGTAGCTGCAAAATGTCCCACCATCATTCCCACCGGTGGGCATTTGGAGGGTTTCCAGGCACTTGCCACCGTGGACAGCTGTCGTGAACATTTGCACACATGTTTCATTATGCACTGGGGTTTCATCTCTGCAGGATGGATTTACAGAAGGGTAGCTGGGTCGAGAGATGGTGTTCTGAGTCCCAGTTGTGGGGCCATCATCCTGAGAGGCATCTAGCCCTCCCTCTGTCGTGGGAGAGAGAGCCATTTCCCAGACATCCCCAGGAGCTCACATGCACATCACAGCGCCAGAGGGTGTCAGTATTTATCATTTTCCCAGTTGCAACTCGACAGTGCACACCGACCAAATGCGTCAGTGACACACTGTATTGATGTGATCTGACAACTGGTGGGGTTGGCCTATGTGTTGTGCCCACATGGGGGAACCTTCAGGCGGGGGGGGGGGGCGTAGACCCCTGCAAGGTGTGATGGGAGCTGTGAATCTTCTCCCAGAACAGATGTGTGCCGATGTGCATGTTCTGCAGACAATTTCAGGGGTTCAAGCAGAGGAGCCCATCTGTGATCCCCCACCCCCACCCGCTGCCAAGCCCTGCTCTCGAGTTTTGAATGTGGCGCAGACTGCAGCTTCTGTGACATTTCCGAGAAACACAAACAGCGGTGTTTTTCTCGATGTTAATGGGTTCCTGTGCCCTCTGCTGGATGCTTGCATCGTCCGGGCGCAGTGCAGAGCCCCAGCTCAGAGGCTGGAATTTTCCTCTCGCCTTGGAGGTTTTTTTCCCCTCTCCTGCGGAACTGGCCTTGCAGTCTGAAGTTCAGAACAGCTTTCTAGAAGCTGCTGAAGAAGCCCTGGACTTAATACCAAAATCAGCAAATCTCAGGGAAATTATTTATCCCCCACTTTGGGAATTATTAGTTCTGGATGGAGACTCTATTGTATAAGGTTTGCTGAAAATTTATGAGGCTCTCTGGGAACCAGGAGACTATTGATTCCCAGTGAATAAACACTTTAAGCAAATTAAGTGGTGGTAGTAATAATAATAATAATAATAATGGCGACTATTTGTCAAGTGTCTGCCCTGGGCCAGGCATTTAATCCCGCCAGTGATGACAGGGGCAGGTTTTATTACCCAAATGTTACGACAAAGAAACTGAGGCTCTGAGACAGACAGCCGCTTGGCCCAAAGCCACAGAGCCAGTGGCCAAGGAAAATTCTAAAGCAGATCTACCAGATGGCAAGCCCCAGCCCTTTGCGGAGAACCAGGTTGGGGTGGGGGGTGCACACCGACTGGACTTCGGGTCCAGAGTGCACACACGGTTCACATCAGTTGCCTCACTTCACCAACACGACCAGGTTGGGATGGAGATGGTGGAGCCCCATGAGAGATAAAGAGGCTGAGGCCCTTGGAGGTGATCGTGCCCCAAGTCACACACTGGTTAAAAGCGAAGAAAGGAATAGAAACCTGGCCTACAAATAAAGGCAGTTGTTTTTCAATCTTAACAACAGGTAGTTGCCTGCAGAAGCTGGCTCTACTTACATACTTTTAAAGGGGGAGGGGGTGTGGCAAGGGTCAGGATGGGGAGGAGCCTGAGGCATCCTAGCACCAAATGGAGACTTTCCCCTTGTTGGAACTAAAAGAATGGAGAGTGCTTTAGAAAGGAGAGAACTTTCTCACCCTGAGTTTCAGTATACTTTATGCAGTGCTAAGGGACCACCTAACGTGCCCTGAGGTGCCACCAGTAAGATGCCCTTCCACCTTCGTGGGAAACACTGGCTGGTGAATATGCTTCAGTTATGGAGGCATCAGGGCTGGGCCAGAGGGGGGAGTCAGCAGTCAGATACCAGGCGCGGCTGACACCTCGTGGACAAGTCTGATGAGAGATGGCAAAGGGCTGAAGACCCGTCAAGGCTAAGAGAGTCAGGGGGTGGCCAGAGGTCCAGAGGGGCAGCCACCGTGCCCACTTCGAGGGTCAAGAGGGTGTTGGACACCAGGCCAATAGATCAGATGCAGAATGAGAAGTGGCATCTTTGTTTAGCTGCCCCTGAGACAAGAGGGGCAGGGTGGACCAGAGGCCGGACAGCAACGACGCTAGGTCAGCCAAACCAGTTCCGAGAAAGATGTCCAAGCCACTCTCTGAACCACAGTGTGGACCACCTCTTTCTAATCTATAATGCATAGACCCCCAGAAGGATTCGAGGCAACATAATTAAACATATGTACAAGACAGGGCGACTCGTTATGACTCACTCGGGGAGGAGACCGGGTATTTGCTCCAGGTGGAAACTAACTTTGGCTCTGAGCATCCTGGCTGCCCAGGCAAGTAGAGACACAGCTGTCATCTGCTGATAATAAGGGGTCCACCTCTCCAGAGGGTATCCCTGGTCCCAAGGAATGTTTTCCAGACTGACATCAGGCACCTGGTGAACCATGTCCCTGATGGCAAAGAGATACAAAGAAATCCCCCTTCGTGTAGCCACCAAGAAATCCAAGGACACTCAATGGCATTTTCATGGGGGCACTGAGCTCAAAGGTCAGTCCATCAGTTTTTTTGGTTGTAGTAGTGTAAGAGAGTCCAAGAAAGCCACCAAGTGGTTCTCTTGTCTTCCCCCTCTCTCAAACATCAATAATGTAGCCCTTGACTTCAGCAGGGTTTTCCCACCAAGCTCTCAGATGATAACTAGCATCTGTTGAGTGCTTCCTACTTTCCAGGCCTTCCAGCACCCAGAGGGACCAGGCACCATAATTACCAGCCACCCTCTGGTCACAAGGCAGAACCAGCCAGATGTGGATCTGGGTCCACACTGAACCCAGACTATGTCTCCGCCCTACCCCAGCAGTTCTTTGTTTTGCTCTGCTGCAAATCAACTCTTCCAAGGCAACGGACATATTATTGAATCTGTGAGGCAGGCTTATTTGAATATCAGAGATAGGATGTTGAGATTGCCTAGAATGAAGAGCCCCCAGGACCTACAGGAATGTTCAAATGACCCCGCCACAGGCTAAGCGAAATGTCACCACAAAGAGTTTGGAACTTGCCCAATTTCTAGCCGTGTTTAATTGAATTGGGGCCATAGAAAGATAGAGTGCTTGCCTCTAAAGTTCTGGAGACAAGTGTCAGGCGGTTGGCTCTCCTAACAACAAAGACAACAGAGCAAAGCTCCAGGCAAAAGGTGACTTTGAGTGATGCCACTTGTTAAGTTAAAAGGGTACTCTAGCACCCCCTCTCCTCCCAACACACCTCATTAACTAAATGAACTGACCCATTTGATGGGGTTATTTACTATCTGCCTATTGACTTTGGATAAAGCCTGCCAAAAACAAGATCTCAGTTTTGACATAGTTGATGCTAAACTATATATTATTTTCCCCCTATTATTTGTCAAGCGAATTGCTGAGCTGGGTACAGCCACGTCCACTGAGTATAAGGCCACATCATCAACACAGATTTTACCCGCGATAACAGCAGGAAATGCAGCCAATTAACTTAAAAGCGAAATCCAGTTATTAGGATCTAAGTCAGAAAGCAGGGCGCCAGGACTCAGTGCCATTTCCATCACTTTACAAACAGAACTGCAGTGGTTGAGAGGCAGTGCCACACAGACTGGTTCCAGGAATTGTGTCGGAATAGAGCGATTTAGAGAAGCACACACGGCAGGTCCCGTGGCCATTCCTACCCTGTGGTTTTAGAGCCAATGAGTCTAAAGTGGTTTTTATCACTTTCCTCTGTGAAACAAGTTATCTTGGCAAAGTAGGGCAGCCCTGTGGGTGTACCTCAAATTTTCTCCTCTTTTTGTGCCATATCATAATCCTAAAAAAAATGTAAGCCAACACTTAGACAGCTTGGAAAGATCTAGTAGCCTTTGATCCACAGGTCTGCTGAAGCTAAGCCGTGGCGCCCTCTTCAGACAGGCAAGTGTATGTCAGTTTGCCCCAGTCCTCACTGTTCCTTATTGTCTCCCCCACCCAGCTCACTCACCCACACGACAGGCCAGGCCCGCAGGTCTGTAGCTTGTGTAAGGTACAGAGCCTATAATTAAGCATGGACATTGCCCCCTAGGGTGCTGTAGTGACCTGGGTTCTAACAGGAAAGGAGAAAGCTGGTGGGAGGAGGTGCTTGGGCCATTGGGGATGAGACATGAGACAAGAAGGTGGCAGCTCCTTATACAAGCTCACCTTTACTTTTCACACCGTCTCCCCCAAATTCAAAGCCAACTTGTCACCTTTCAACAAAGCAGGTGCCCATGGAAAACATGTTTGGAGACCCAAGCCCCTTCTCCCTGACTCAAGCAGCAGATGCCTCCAGGGTGACTCAGGAAACTTCTGGAACATTACTGGTTCTGGGAGCCTTTTATTCTATGAGTTCTACAAACTGAAACTCACCGCCCACACTGCATGCGCCCTCCTGACATTTGCCAACACTTGTTTTGTACAATAACAACTAAGCTGTTCTCACTATTTCTGGTTGCTCCTATTATCCCAAATGCATTAGACGGCCTCCAGACAGGGGAGAAGGTAATTGGCTCTCATCACTCCAAGCGGAGTTATTGGGCACCACGTACAAATAGCTTAAAATTAAAGGCCGACATCAAGCCTATTAGGGCCGTAATGGATTACAAAATGAACACAACTCACCTATTTCTATCAACTCCCTCCCCAGGTCATTTGCAACCAGGACAGATAATTTACTATCTGATTCAGATTAATTGCCATGTTTTTCCCTTCCTTCCTGCTCACCGAGGGTCACTGTGACTCGGAACTCTTAAAAAAGTTACCCAAATCCGCTTTGACCAGCACACCTCCCCAGTGGGGAGCTAAGTTTTGTTCTTTTTCTCGGAGCCAGACCCGGACTTGCCCGTCCGACAAGGCTGGTGTGAGCTCCAGGCCTCCTGCCCCGACTTCGCCATCCAGTAGGCCACGAACATGCGCCGCTCGTCGTGCTTGCGGTGCAGCCGGCGGACGATGTCCTTGGGGGTTATCCCCTCGGCGTCCTTGTCATGGATGGAGGCTCCGTATTGGAGCAGGAGGCTTATGCAGTCCGATTGGCCCATGGCTGCAGCCACGTGCAGGGGGGTCCTGCCCATCGGGGATTGGCCGAGACAGTTGGCTCCTATAAAATAAGAAAGTTAGCTGAGGGAGGCCACCCTCCTGGCGCATCCAGGAAGAGAAGCATGGGCGGGGCCGAGGCTGTAGAAGGAATGCTTGAGAGAATGAACAACTGCTCCCTGTGCTCAGGACCAGGTGCAAGAGGGGGCAAGATTGCCTGCAGGCTGCTCCTAAAAGCCAACGGTCTTTCTAAAAGCCCGTACCATCCTCCTCCAATTCCATTGCCCTCGGGATAATGGTCTTCACTGCTCTATCTCATCCCACCTTCCCCATGACTCCAGCAATACCCCCACTGATGCTCTTCTTCCCTACCCTCCACCCTCCAATCATACCAGCCTCCTGTCTCTACCCCTTGAATATGCCCCATTCCCTCACCCCGCCCCTGGCCCTTCCACATGCTATGTGCCCTTTGCCAACAACATTCTCATCCTTTTGTGCTCCCTCTGGGCCACCTCTCCCCTTCCTTAGGTCTCATGCCTTTCCTCAGGAAACCGTGCCTTGACCTCCCACCCCACAAACACTTCTGTAGATGCTCGGTAGATATTCTGCGGCTTCAGAGCGTGCTGAACATAACCAACCGCGGAATTAATTATTTGTAATTATTTGCCGACTCCCCTTTGTAAATTCCATGAGGGCAGAAAACCCAGTTGTTGTTTTTTATCACTGCCGTTTTCATCCCCAGCCCGTAGCACGACGCTGAAGGAGACAGGTGCTCGGGGGAGGACAGACAATGGGCAGCCTGACTCATGGACGCACTTGACCTCAGTCGCATCCCTCACTGCCTCCCGCAGGTGCATGGGCTAACGACAGGTGTCCAGTGTGGACTTGTTGAATGGAATCAAATTCTGGGTTAATAAATGTCATGACAGAAAAACAAGGCAATTCAATTCCATGCAGCTGACATTTCTATGAGCAATGGCTTGTTGGTGAGGGAAAGGGTTAATTAAATAGGTTTTTGTAATGCCCAACCTTGGCCAAGATGCATCTTCGCAACAGCTGTCTGCAAAGGACAGAAAACTTTGCAAAGCTGACTGTAATTTTTTAACTGGTGCTTTCAAATACATCACAGTTCCATCAGAGTGAAAATGACTTTTTATGAGCTTAAAGGACTACTGGGCTGTGAAAAGCCCAGATTTCATCTTACAACAGGCAGAGTGCAGAAGGCACAGGAGGAAGGAGGGGAATCCAGCCGGGAAATGCTCTGTCCATCACAGACACACAACCTGGTCATCCTGCCCAAGCATCTTGCTGGTGGAAGTGGGAGAGAACAACAACAACAAAAAAAAGCAAAGATTGAGTAGAGAGAGGCTGGGGTCAAGGCCGGAGGCAGGAAAGAAAGGGGTCTAATTTGGAGGTGAGTTGGCAAGAGAGACCCTTGGATGAGGCCCTCTTCTGAGCTTCCAACTACTGACCAAAGACCCTGTCTGTCACACGTTCTTCCTTTTCCCGAGGAAGCGGTGGCCTGGGCTGTCCACAACTATTGTCCATTGTTCTTAAATGGTCTACACCTCAATCTGTGGGCCACTTCTCCAAAACATCCTACATCCAGGGTGGATAAAGTATACTCCTGCAAAATCTCACGCAAACTTCATTCGGAGACAATGCAGGCTAAGGCTTGGAGGGGGTGGGGAGAGAGAGAGAGATGAAGAGAGGGTGAAAGGGTTTGGAGTGACCATCTCAAGGCTTGGGGGATGGAGGCTGGCCGGCCTGCCAACCACAGAGAGAAGTGCCGGCGGGGTGAAACTCGTGCAGCAGCTTGGGAACATCCCCAGCACGTCTGGTTGGACAGGGAAGTCAGGAATCCCTTTCGGCTGCTCTCCTGAAAGTTCCATCTCCCCACCTCAGAAAGAATTTCCTTGAGACCTGGCCACAGGAGGGGGACACAACCTCTGGCTAGCATGTTTAGTATGTCCTAAGACACCTCAGAAGGGGACCGTGATGGGTGGTTGACAAGACTTGGGCCCAGGAAACCACTGCTGAAGAGACTGGGAAGATAAACCACTCTGTCCTCCTTACTCACCAAAGACCTGAAGTCTGGAATAGAAAGCACTCAGCTTTCTATTAGAATTACCGTGTTCTAGAAGGTACTTCACAGTGTCCAAGTGACCTCTGTGGGAGGCGACATACAATGCCACAAACGCTCTCTGAGCTATCCACTTCTTCCGCTGGTTCTTTCCCATATATTGCGAATTTGCAGTTTGGTACAAAGAATCTTCATCCACGCCAAGGCAAGACAGCTAGGCAAAGATACACAGAGTGACATGGGTCTGAAGGATTTCATAAGGACACATTTCCCGAGCAGGTGGGTGACGGGTCACTCCCAAGGGAAAGTTTGCTCAAATGTCAAATTAAGGGTCATGATGGAGAAGTTGGAAAACACCCAGGGGAAGACATTGTTTGACACTCCATACATGTCCAGGAAATACGAATTTACCATCAGGCAGGCTCAGAAGGCAGGAAATTCTTCCTGTCAGTGTTTTGAAGAGAGAAAAATAGATTTTTTGGGTGTCCAGAGGAAGGTGGTTGTGGCCTGTGAGGAAGACCCCAGCCGGCATGCAGTGGCTCCCCAGAGGGGAACGAACTTCTCCGGAGACCTGATGAAGTCTGACCTTCCGATCTATTTTCAGGTCCATTGTCTTCTTTAACTGTTGGAACACTTTGAACTCGGCTCTTTGTGAATAATAGCCCCATCATATCATCATCTTGCAGTGGACTAAGGCTCTGAACACAGGGTGGGTGCACTGTCCCTGGTGCTAGTGTCTGGTGTGGGGCGGCAGAGAGGCAAAAATGTGACCGTGTACAAGGCAGGAGTGATGGCAATTCTGACTTGCGACAAAAGGACTTGCCCCATGTCCAGAGCAAGAACTAGGACACCAGGGACAGGCTGAATCACTAAGGGGGCCTGGGAGAAGGGGCTGTGTGGACGGCCGGGCAGGGTCGCACCCTTCCTCTGCAGCTGTGCACCCACACAGGGAGTGCTACAGTCCTGGCCCTGCCTCCCCCAAGCCCACCCACCCTTCGCAGACTGAATCCCAACTCCGCTCCGCACCCAGCCTTCCCTGACCGAGTGCTACAGTCCTGGCCCTGCCTCCCCCAAGCCCACCCACCCTTCCCAGACTGAATCCCAACTCCGCTCCGCACCCAGCCTTCCCTGACCCCTTTCCCAGCCGGTAGGGAACTCTGTCTCCTCTCCTCTACAAGCTCATCGCTTTTCATCCGAATCTATTCTCTAGAAGGAACATACACTTGCCCCCTTGTGCCTGAGTAATCCATCTTCACTGCTGGGTCCAAAAGCTGGTTTCCTCTTCTAACCATCGCCCACCCCACAGCCCAGCTGAGAGCCCAGCACAAAGCCTGGCAAAGAGGAGCCACCTGCTGTGTATCGGGGCGGGGCGGGGCTGCCCCCCCCCACCCGCTAGGATGGGACACCTTCCTGTGTCCTGGGCCACAAGACTCCAGGTTACTGGGAACGCTTCACTGGCGGTGAAATCGGGTTTCTAACTTGACAAAACACACACGTGAACAGAGAATGCGCTGCCCTGATTCCTTCGGGGGGCATGAGTGAGTTATAAATCATGAGTAAGGGAACACAGTGAGATCACAAACCCAACGAGTGAACAGAAACACTCAACCCCGTGTTCAATCATTAGAACACACGTCCTTGTTATCTGTTTTTCCCTACTCTGAAATGTCTTCTTAAATATTCATATTAAAGAGTAGGAGATCCCACACACTCGCTCACATGCACAATTTATAGTTGCTTCATGAAGCGTAATATCCATTTAAAGAATCGTGAAAGCACCTTACTGGTATCCCCTTCTGCAGCCGCTACAACCAGGTCTGCCCATCCATCATAATGCCAGACACATAATGAAATAATTCCACCAGGGACGACATCATGGAACTTCAGTGTAGTGTCATCCATCAAAACTCCTATGGAGAATCAGTTTTTCTTTTAAAAAAAGAAGGGGAGGTGGGTATTCGAGATAAACTATTATGGCAGTTTAGTTAAGAGATTATCTGACCTTAGGTACAACAAAGATCATTTTAGAACCTGGAGCGCTAATCTCCTTTGATGACTCCACACTAATCTGTCTGTGGTCGTTAATGCTTTTAGAAAATTAATTTGGCTTGGCTTAAAGAGAAGCCAACCCCTCCCCCCCAAAAAGGGCAATTTATAAAATTCTGTAAAATTTATAACTCATCCTATTGCAAAAAATATATATATATATGAGTCAGTAAAGTCATTTTATGAGGCAAACTCTACAAATAGAACGAAAACTTGGAGTAACTATTATTACGGGCATAGCACAATGTGGTTATACAAGTTATTACAAGTTATATACGTCAAGTTAAAATACTCTGGGGTAAATGTAGTCATCATTGGCTAGAGAACTAAAAATAGCAAAATTCTGTTGGCTCTTTCAAATTCTAGTTGACAACAATGTATCTCAACCTCGGCACTATTGACACTTGGATTGGATACTTCTCTTTCGAGGGGCTGTCCCCAACACTGTAGGGTGTTTAGCAGCATCCCTGGCCTCTACCCACTGGACGCTACCATCACCTAGTTATAAACATCAAAACTGTCTCCAGACACTTGATTTTAGATAGTGAACACACAATATACAGATGATGTATTTATAGACTTGTATAGCTAAAACCAACATAATTCCATTAACCAATAGCACCCCAATAAATGGGGAAAGAACCAAAAATTTTTTTAAAAGTGTCTTCAGACATTGCCAAATGGCCACAGCCCCTGAGGGCTAAAATCGCCCTAATTGAGAACCTATGGTAATAAGAATTGTGATATTGACATTCATCATAATTTGAGTTGGGGTTGTTAGAAGTCCTTTTGTCTGTGAAATCACCCAAAACTACCTTTTATGCACACCAAAAAATGGGGTGGGCCCACTCACACTTCATAAATTTAGACTCATTGGGGAAGACAGTCAGAAATAGAAGAAGGATATAGAACATTTCAAGAAAAGTGAAGTTTCATTTAGCTTATCTTTTTAAATACACACATTTCCTTACACGGCTACCTATAGTTTTGCTTAACAGATTAATTTGTTTTCTCCATAAGCAATGCCACATGCGTGTAAGTCTCAACTCTGGCCAGATTGGATTATCATTTATTCCAAGTGGAATTCATGAGTTTCGTTTTATTTTTTGGTCTCATGATCTAGTGATTACTAAGCACCTGCAGTAAGTACGCACGTGTTTTAATCCTCAAGGCAAACTAGGTCTGTCTAAAAAGCAACCACAGGCCCCTAGTACATGGCAAAGCCAGGACCTGCCCCTGCCTACAGCTCTAGGCGCTTGTCACGCCAGGCTCTGTCGGCATTTCTGGTTACCAGCAACTCAGGATGGTGGATGTAAACAGGAAATGGTGACTAGCAAATCTGTTAATTAGGGTCTTATTTGTGGTTCCCACACAGAGGATAATCAGTAATTAGTCTAAAAAGACAACTTGTCTTCCCATCAACTTTGAAAAAAATTGTGTAAAGCTGTGTTTCCCTGTGAGAGACGAGAGCGTGAGTCACACGTGCTGAATAGCTCTTCCAGAAATCAGAGCGCATTCCTTCTTACAGGCGGGCAGCAATTGCCTTCGGCTTAGACAAACACTAATTATCGCCCACTAAATAAATTTATTAGAGTTGACGACAGACGTGTCAGGGCGACCCTCATCCATGGGTCTGCTCACCCCTGTCAGACTGAGTCTCTCAAGGTTTTCATTACACATTATCTCATTTGATCCTCCCTGGCAACCTTTCAGGTGAGCAAAGAGGCATCAGCTCATCATTTATAGCCAAAAGCCCAAATTTCGTCTCTCAAGGTAGCCACACCTTCCCTCTTTCTTCCTGGCCATCCACAGTAAAGACAGCAACCACGGGAGGTCAAGCCTCCAACAGTCGCTATGTGTGTGCTGAGGGACAGGATTGTGACATCAGTGTTAAGTCACCATCCTGTGACTTAGCTTTCTTGAATTTATTGCCCAGCATAGCTCAACAGCAGAAATAAATGAACGGAAGGGGTGCCAGACATTTGTAGTTCAGGATACGTAATTTTCTAATTACTCGTTTTGAAATCGAAGTTCTTCAAGAGTTCACCCCATTTTTAACATGGTAAATACAGGCTGGGTTCAAGAACTTTCCCTCTGAATAAAGCCTCAGAAATGCCCCCAAAGAGTATTCCAAATGCTCCTCTACTACAACCAGTGTGTAGGAAGGGGCCTCAGCCTTCTATATGTGACTTTCCCTAGTCGTTTCTGTCTAAGGAGGGAAATGGGACTGAGACTTCTCTGGCTAAGTGGGCTCGGCGCACCGATGAGGAAACAGCCCCAGAAGGGCAGCGTGCTGAGCGGAGCTGTGGGCCAGGCTGTTCCGAATCTGTCTGTCTCTACCGTTCTGGCCCCTGCAGTACCACTGCAGTGTATCTGCAGTATCACTGTTCACATTCTCACATTCTCTGGGCTGCAGCCCACAGAGCTTTTCATATCTTCCTTTTCTTCAAGTGTTTTTGCATTGATTTCCAGCGGGTGGGGAGATGATGGAGGCCAGGGGCTTTGATCCTGTTCTCATATCCTAAATATTGTAGGGATTGGGATAGGGACAGCCAGGTCCTCAGGCGGATGGAAGGAGATTGATGGAGAGGGAGAGACTGGGCTCTAGGGTGTTTGCCCTCCACTGGGTGCCTCCCACACGGGATGTGTCTGGATAGGGAGCCCGGGGGTCCCGATTTAGCCACAGTGAGCTTTAGGTACTGGGATCTGATTCCAGCTGAGCTAGCTTTGAGCTCCTGAGATGAACAAGGACACAGCCTGAGATTCTGAGTTCGGATGTGAACTGGGTTGTTGCCAGTGTTTGGGGTTCAAACGTGGACAGGATTTGCTTTGAGATTTGGGGTCCTGATGAAGCAGAGTTTGCTCTGGATTTGGGGTTCTGATGAAGGCAAGGTTTACTTTCTGTTTTGGGGTCCTGGTATGGAAAAAGTCTATTCTGGGATGGGGAGTCCTTGCATGGGCAGGACTTGTATTGAGATTTGAGAGTTCTGGTGTAGCCCGGGGTAGTGTGGCAACTATGGGTGAGGAATCAGACGGATCTTTCCCGGGACTTGGGGGTCTTGATGGCAATAAGTTCTGCTCTGAGATTTGGGGTCCTGACACAGACAGGGTTTGGTCTAGATTTGGGGGTTCTGATGTAGATAAGGTTGGCTGAGGAATTTGGCTTTCAAATATAAGCAGAGTTTGCTTTAAGTTTGGGGGTTCTCATGTAGTAGGCAAGGCTTGTTTTGAACTTTGGCTTCCTTGGATTGCTGATGTAAACATGGTTTTTATGGAGATTTGGGGTATGAATATAGGTAGGTTTGACTTGATTTGGGAGGGTCCTATTGTGGGCAGAGTTTGTTTCAAGCTTTGGAGCTCTTTTGAGGACACTTTGCTTGGAGTTGGGGTTATGGTGTAGTCATGGTGAACTTGGGATCTGGCTTTCAGATGTGGGCAGAGCTGGCTTTGAATTTTGGGGTCCAGATGTGGGAAGAATTCATTTTGGGCTCTGGCATCCTTATGTGCAGAGATTGCTGATTGACTGGCGTTCAGATGCACAAGAGGTTAGTTAGAAATTGGGGGTTCAGAACTCGGTATGTCTGCTCTGGGATTTAGAGCCATGGTCTGCATAGAGTCTGCTCTGGGCTTCAGGTTTCTGTTGCAGACAGGCATAGTTTAGGGATTTTGAGGTCCTAACGCAGGCGTGGTTTGCATACAGATGCAGGGTCCTCAGGTGGGCAGAGTTTGTCCCAGGCTTTGGCGTTCATCAGTGAACATGGTTGCTGGAGGATTTGGGGTGCTGATGGTCACATGGATAGCCTAGGGATCTGGGGCTCAATCTTAGCCAAGTTTTGTTCTTGGTTCTGGGGTCCGGAAGTAGGCAGGACCTTGTTCTGAGCTTTAGTGTCCTTGTGTGGACACAGTTCCCAGAGGATTTGGGGTTCTGAGGTAGTCATGGTTACCCTGAAGATTTGGAGCTCGGTCTTGGGTAGGTTTGTTCTAGGGTTTGGAGTCCGGAGATGAGCAGGGATTGTTTCATGCTTCAGCCTCCTTGTGTGGATACAGTTGCCGAAGGATTTGGGGTTCTGAGGCATTTGTGGTTAGCCTGGAGATTTGGGGCTAAGCCTTGGGAAGGTTTGTTCTGGGGTTTGGGGTCCTTGAAGTGGGCATGTTTGTTTTGGTCTTTAGTGTCCTTGAGTGGACATGACTGGCTGGAGGACTGGGGATTCTTATGTCCACATGTCCAACATGGGAACTTGAAGTTTACTTTGAGTTTGGGGTCCTGCTCTGAGCAGATTTGCCCTGGGTTATGGGGACCCACTGAGGACAGGCTTTTGGGGGGCTTGCAGTCTTGTGTGGACACTGTTGGCTTTGGACTTGGGTTCCTGATAAAGACTTGGGTAGCCTGAGGCTCTGGGCTCCTGAGGGGTTCTGCTGTGGCAGCACGTTCTGGGATCTGGGGTCCTGACATGGGCAGGGTTTTTGTTGGGAGTTGGAGCCCTAATACAGTTTGATGAGTGGGGTCTTCTTGAGGACAGGGTTTGCCTTGAGATTTGTCTAACGTGAATCTGTCTACCTGGGATTGCTTTTCCATCTGAGGTTTCCGAGTGGTTGGGGTTTGACATCTTGGGGTTCTCATTGGCACACTTCCCTTTGGGGTCTACAGGTTCAAATGGGGACTAGGCACCCCGGATCAAAGGAGTACACAAAGCGAGGGAGGGAGTGGGTTGGGTGGGGACCACCTTGGTCCAGATACCGGAGCCGCTGGATGTTCAAGGGGATGCCGACTATCAGGTCCAACTCCTCTTTGAGCTCGCGCACAGTCATGTCGTTTCGGCAGTTCGTCACTTGAAACATTTCCTCGGTCTCCTCCATCAACACCCGCATGACAAAGACCTCTGGGGCCAAGTCATGCGCCAGGTTCACAGCCTGCGGTTCCCTGCCGCGGCTTTGGCTGGGGGTGCGGGCCCGGGGAGGCGCGGGGAGACACCGCGAACCCCGGGGAGGTGTCTCACTGCGCCTCCCCGGGCCCACCGAACCCGCCTTCCGCCCGCCCCGCTGGCGCGCCGCGGGGTTGGAGCGAAGGCCGCCCTCATGCGGCCTCGCCACTCGCGCTCTGCCGGCGCCCGCCCGCCTCATGGCCCACCGCCCGGTCCCCGCCGCGCGTCATCCCCGCTCCAATCGGTGGTCGCGCGTCATCCCGGATCCACGCGGTGGCCGCGTCATCGCCGCCCCCGCCTTCGTCGCCCCCTCCAGAATGTCCGAGCCTCCATTGTGAGCGGACATATCCCGCAATGAAAGCAGTGACGAGTCTTAAATAAAAGGAAAGGGCACAGGCACTCCCTAAAACAATCAGAAAGCTTTATTGAGATCAGCAGAGGCCCCGCATCCCAGCTCCAGCCACATCCCCAATTCCCAACTCCAGCTCGAGGCTTCCAAGCTGCTCTGTCAGTTCATCTTAACCTGGAAGACGAGGCAGCTTCTGACCAGTTAGGAAACTGACCTCTTCAAGGCTGTTTAAAATACAATCTTTGCATAATTCGGGGCCAACTACCTAGAGAAATTATACGTGAATAAGGCTCTAAATCATCACTGCATGCGTCATCTGCAGAGGGCTGTAAAGTGCAGTCTTTAGTCATGCTCAAAAATCACATTTCTAGCATGAATGAAAAAACCAACATCACAGAAATAGAACTCCTTTCAGCAGATTTGGTGAAAAAACAATACAAAAAACCCTGCCACTTGGACAGTCCGGAAGTAAGAGACAGACCTTCATGAAACCTGGAATGCTGTATCCAAAAACCCATCAATTTTGAAAATGCTGTTAAATTCTTAGGAGTGACAAAGGTGCTGGTAAAAAAAACACTTAACAAGGAGCAATGTCCACGCTGGTGAAAGGCTGGGATGGTTCTATTGTTAAGACACCTTTTAAGGGAGCTCTCTGTGAGAAACACATCTTGTGCTTTTCCATTAATTCACCAGAGAGGAGGAGGAGCATTCAAGTCAACAGGAAGCTCACCGCTGATAGTCAAATCCCACACACTCAACCCTTGGGAACAATAGGAGAGAATGCGTGGGGAACCAGAACAAGCCTAGCGGAAGCTCAGTGGTTACAAGAAATAAAAAATAAAGTATGAACTTGAAACATACTTTTTTGCAGAGAAATTAGTCATAAAAAAAAATCTTTGCATTGGAAAGGCATTCATATTATATCAAAGTTTTAACATATAAACTGACACTTTAAAGGCTAGATGATTCACCAGAGTCTCTACAATGTCTGCAAGCAAGCGTGTTTGAGTCAGCATGCAAATTCCACACATCACAACACAAACAGAAGCTAATCTTTTTTCCTTAATAGAAAATCAAGCTCTGCACAGAATACAAGATTCCAGTTGAATAATTCCACTTGCTGCTAGATCAAGAGATTTTTAACAACATGACAATCTGAATTTCTAGACAATAAAAAAAAAAATTAAATTGCTTGTTACTGAAGCAAAACACTACCTCCATCTACTTACTGTAGGCAAGAAATGAACACAAAACGACTGAGGTGGTTTTATTTTCTTTTACTATGTAGCCTCCAATTTATTAGCCCACTCTACTGAAGCTGTCAAAACATGACCCTGGTTACATTTTGCAACTTCCTCACATGCGCCTTGTTTTCGTTGGCACACTAGAGATGGCTCCCTTTCTGTTTAAAGCAGCAGCTCCATGGACCTGGGGGAGGGGGAGCGCAGCCTGGACACCAGGAAATTTAATGGAGAGCTCCAGAAATTTTATTTAGAACAAAAGAAGAAAAGGCAGACCAGAAAAAGGCCCAAAGGGGAAAATGGAGCCAGTGGCCGTGCCAGTGGCAGCTGCCCTGGGGCCCCGCCTCTGAGAAGAGGTGCGGGGCAACAGGCGGCACGAGCACACGTGTGTGCAGAATTTGGTCCCAGGGTCCCAGGGTCCCAGAACCTTGAGTTACTAATGAAAACCCTGTTTAAATTCTAGAGCATCTTTCTCAGTCTAAATGATAAAAATATGCAATGTAAGTTGTGTACCTAAGTCAATTTGAAGAGTATCATAATTTAATATCCCAAACCACTGGTATTTGTGGGCAAGTAAATGAACTGATCAGACTATGGTTTCCTATCTTTTGATTAAGATTCTACAGCATTTGATATAAAGGCAATATCCATGCATCTCAATGACCAGTTTTGCCCCCAAGTTCTTAAGCATATCAGAATATATCCATGTAACAATGAAGTCTTTCTACTTCTTGTCTCTTCTACGAAAGGCCAATACATATCTTTATGGCTCCAATCCTGCAAGAAGGGGAGGGAACGAGGAAAAGTTCCCAACAGTTTCTAACAAACCCACAACATCAGAAAGATTGTCATAAATCCTTCTCTAGTAGATTTCTTTAACCTACAACATCAGAAAGATTGTCATAAATCCTTCTCTAGATTTCTTTAACCTACAACATCAGAAAGATTGTCATAAATCATTCTCTAGTAGATTTCTTTAACTATCACTTTTCAAAAGTAAACAAATTGGGTTATATTTGCAGCAACTCAAAGTTGGGCATAAATTTAAATGATGTATTTGTTCTGTTCACTGATAGCAAGCTAATATTACATCAATATCTTTTCTTCCTGTCAAGAGTTATTTACATATGTACAGTATCTCAGTTAAAAATAAAATATAATACCATAAACTATATTTTATAGGGAAGCGTAAGGGAGCCAAATGTGCATGCCCATTCAAACTGAAAACTTTTAATACACCACTTTATCTGTGTGGGGGAGGCTTTAAATAATCCAGAATCAAGACAACAAACTGCTTGTGGGTAACCTCAGGCTAAGGAGGCCCCCACATCCAGGGAGCCACCTGGTTCTGTGACCTTTCAGATTCTGCATCAGGCCGGTGGGGCACAGAAGCGTGGCACAGGCCCGGCCACCTGGAACCTGAACCCACCCAGGTGCAGGCCCATGACTACAGGTGGGAAAGGGGTTGTTTGACTATGTGGTATCAAGAGTTTCAGAACTTTTCCTCCCTCAGCAGGTCTGACTACAGAGAGACATGTGCACCATGTATGGAAGGATCAGATTGTGAGCAATCAGAGTGCTCAATTCTGTTTCTCCAGCATGGGAGTGTCTAGAAGATTCCGTCGCTTTGGTTCCAGGGTGGCAAAAAAGGAGACATCTTGGTCCTGGTCGGACTGCAAAGCTAAGACAGTCTCTTCAACGACTTCAAGATGAGGGTGACCGGCATTTCTAAAGTAAGCTAGAGAGAGAAAAACAAGTTTGAATCTCATGTGCCATGAACTGTGTTCTAAAACATCTTCTAGTTTGCAGGATTCTTAAACCACATCTCAGGACAGTAAGTCATTTTTCAAAGAAATGTCACATATGTAAGTCCTTTAAAGTGATAAAAATTGCTTTAATCAAAGAGTATTTCCTAATTTTAAAGATGTACTCTCAAGAATAGGCAGGCATATTTAAAAAATTATAACTAAAAAATTTTTAATATTATCTTTTCTTCCTGCCAATAGAAGTGAACTAGCCAAAATTAAGTCCTGCTCAGGTTGAAAACATCTGACGAGGTTGGGCTATATATTTGTTCTTACTGACTATAAAACCAGTGCATTAAAACCTAATTGTAGGCCCTGGCCGTTTGGCTCAGTGGTAGAGCATCGGCCTGGCGTGCAGGAGACCTGGGTTCGATTCCCGGCCAGGGCACACAGGAGAAGCGCCCATCTGCTTCTCCACCCCTCCCCCTCTCCTTCCTCTCTGTCTCTCTCTTCCCCTCCCACAGCCAAGGCTTCATTGGAGCAAAGTTGGCCGGGGCGCTGAGGATGGCTCTATGGCCTCTGCCTCAGGCACTAGAATGGCTCTGGTTGCAACAGAGAGACGCCCCAGATGGGCAGAGCATCGCCCCCTGGTGGGCATGCCGGGTGGATCCCAGTCGGGTGCATGCGGGAGTCTGTCTGACTGCCTCCCCGTTTCCAACTTCAGAAAAAAAAAAAAGTAAAAAAAAACCTAATTGAGTCCTGGCCGGTTGGCTCAGTGGTAGAGCGTCGGCCTGGCGTGCAGAGGTCCCAGGTTCGATTCCCGGCCAGGCCAGGGCACACAGGAGAAGCGCCCATCTGCTTCTCCACCCCTCCCCCTCTCCTTCCTCTCTGTCTCTCTCTTCCCCTTCCACAGCGAGGCTCCGTTGGAGCAAAGATGGCCCGGGCGCTGGGGATGGCTCCTTGGCCTCTGCCCCAGGCGCTAGAGTGGCTCTGGTCGCAGCAGAGTGATGCCCCAGAGGGGCAGAGCGTCGCCCCCTGGTGGGCGTGCCGGCTGGATCCCGGTCGGGTGCATGCGGGAGTCTGTCTGACTGTCTCTCCCCGTTTCCAGCTTCAGGAAAAAATAAATAAATAAATAAATAAATAAATAAATAAATAAATAAATAAAAATTAAAAAAAATAAAAAAAAAACCTAATTGTAGTTAAGGCTTAAATTTGCTACCTTTCACAATCTGCATATCATAACTCAAAATTCACAAAGTTTCCTTCATTTCTAGAGGATTATGTAATATTTTGCATTGTGGCATGTTTATTAAATGTAGAAACTGAACCACATATATTTTCTTAGTCCTTTTATGAATAACATAAAATATGCATGGAAGTCAATAAATTTATATAATAAATCTGAAGTAGCTATCTCATAGTTGGCCACAGCTTCCTAGAGAGGCAATCATGTTGCTGTCTGATGAAGCTGAAAACGTGCAAGTTCAGAAAACATGTCCACATACCCTTTTCCAGCAGCGTCTGCCTCAGAGCTTTGGCTAACAAAACCCTGACGTTGGGCACAGGGTCCGATGCAAGGCTTAGCAGGCTGGGGAGTAGATGTTCAACAAACTGGTCTACAGGGATACACTCCTCACTCACCACTGTCTGTGATGAAAAAAAAAAAAAAAAAGCCAAACAATTGGTATGTTTCAATGGTGATCAACATGGTTCTTCCAAAAGCACCCAGTTCTGTAATTCCAAAAAAGCAATTTTAGCATCTGTTGGTCTAAGGGGTATGTATGTGTCTGAATCTGGTTAGAAACACAGTTATCATTTCATAATTTATCATGAGGCACTGGATTACAAGTGGTATAATATTTGGTGGAGAAAGCTAAGGCCTTGAGTTAAACAGGGCTAGGTTCAAAACCTGATTTGATCACTTACTGGCTTTGTGGCCTTGATTCACCTTCCTGAGCCTTAGTTTCCTCATCTGTACAATGGAAAGATGATGGGGATGGCAGATTATTCCTGCAGAGGCTAGCCTGGCGCCCACCAGTAAGGGTAAAGAACCTACACCTGTCACTCACCAGAACCCAGGTTCTGAGGGCAAGGGCCATGCCTGTCAAGTGACAGCCAAATCCCTGGTCCCAATCCAGTGCCCCCAATCCAGTCTTACAGGAATTCTTGCATTAATTCTCACAGTTAGCCACGGGAATCAGAATCAGCCTAATATTACAGGTGAGGAAATTCTGGTCCAATGTGGTGGTGACACCCAAAGGTCCCATGACCAACAAGCAGCAGTAGGGTGGAGACTCCAAACCAGATGTGTGGAATCTATAGATCTAACTTCTACAGATCTTCTCACTGCTGGAAACCACAGGAGCGGACATGAACTAAGTGTCCTCCAGGTGGTAGGCATCACACTAGCCAACTTAGAAGCATACGCTCATTAGAGCCTCCTGACCATTCCAAGAGGGTACGTATACTGCTCCCCCACTTCACAGGTGGAAAGGCAGCAGAGATAGGCTGCTTGGTTCAAGGCCATTCCTCGGGCTTCAGACCCGCTGGTTCTGGCTCCAGGTCGGCTCTCATAGCCTCCAGGCACTCATCTTGCCCTGGAGCTGCATCTGAGTAATAACGGACACAACCCTGAGGAGGCAGTCTTGGCTGAGAACCCTCTTCTTTTGTTGGTGTTACTGGGGGTTTTCTAAATCTTTAATGACTGATTAGTGAAAGCACACAACACATGAATTGTTCTGGAACAAAACTGGTTGACATTTTTTCTTTTGTTTCATCATGAATTTCCTAAATCTGAGATCAAGAATTTAAAAATAAAAGTAAAAATATCTCGTTTACCCTTTCTCCACAAAATGATCTGGAGCACCAACTTCTTTACTAACTGTTGTGTCAGGCCTGTGGTTTGTGAATTTGGTCCTTCATAAAGTGGATGGCCAAAGCCCTGTGATGCCCCTCCAACCCACAGGGGGCCCTGGTGAGTCCTTCAGCGGGGGGTGGGGGGGGTGGTTAGGAGCGAGAGAAGGGGGCTTTGGGATCGGGGTCAGGTGGAGCCCAATCATATAGGTTTACTGTACTATTAAGCAAGGTGGGGGATGGGTTCATAAGATTCATTATACTATTCCCCTATCTTTCCATATGCTTGAAAACGTGCATAAGGAAAAGTTAAAACTCGTAAGATAATACGTTAGCAGAAAAAAGCATAGCTGTATACTTCCTGTATAATCTTGAGCAAGTTACTTAACCTCTCTGGACTTCAACTGCTTCACCTAAAAGCTAGTCTAAAAGTAAACAAGTGTGCCATGCTCAGTGGACAGTAGTCCTTATTACTGAAGGTCAGCTGTATGATGAGATACCTGTCACACAGAAGCCATCCTCATTTTCAAGATGCTAAGTAGAGAGGGTGACCTCAGGATCTGGAAGGCTGACATGAACTTCACTTGATACAAATGAAACGGTCTCTGCCCTGACCTGTTGCTCTGTCCTTCACCTCACTTTTGCTCCAAGGCAGCTGGCTGAGGGGGGGCAGTGACGTACACAGCCCTAGAGAAGACATGACGGGAGCAGGGCTCTGGACGTGGCCCTCACCGCATACAGGGAAGGTGCTGGGAGGACAGGAGCTTGTTTATTCTGTCTCCAGCATCTAAAGTATGCTGGGCACACAGTAGGTGTTCAGCATCAATAGGACAAATGCACGTATATATGGGTTGGGAAACCCTGGGAAAGTCACTTGGTCTGGCTGGGTTGGTCCCAACCTCCTGAAACAGAAGTGGGCTTGGTCCTCTGATCACCAAGTTCCTATTTAGTCCTCCAGGCCTGGGTTCTTCGTCTGGGGCCTCTGATATCACACATGGCAACTCTGTGCCCAGGGCAGACTCCCCCAGGCCATGCTCACCTGGCAAATGAAAGCGAAAGCTTGCCTTCCGACCCACTTTGAACAATGCCGGAACCTTACAATGAGCTCATTGATGAAATTTAATCCCAAAGCACTTTCACTGTTTGAATAGAACTTCTGAAGAATAGCCACAACCTGAGAAAAAATTAAAAGCAAATTTAATATGCTGCCATCTATCTGAATTATGAATACTATGCTACATGGAAACTAGACATTTTTATGCAACTTTCCACCTTTAAAATAAATTTATAGGCATGGGAGAAAGTAATTTTGTTATAGTAATCATTAGGACACGGAGGAAAAAGGATGATGTTTAAGTATATGGCAATACACAGACACTCTCACACACATAAAACCCTTCCTTAAAATAAAATTTAACAAGGGAATCGCATTGGAAAAATACATCATTAATCTTAAGATTCCAAATGTGAGAAAATGTCCCCTTACATAATAACTAAATCATTACCTTTCAGAACATGTCATTTTTACAAAATTTTAACACCATCAGAGTGCCTTAGTAAATCAATATTTTCAAGTGAGATATTTCCCTCTCAGTCTTCAGCTGGTATAAGCCCACATAAAACAGAATCAGCTTATCTATGCTAGAGCTTTTGCTCATTAGCTACTTTTCTACAAAGCCATGCTGTAGAGTAAACCCAATCCGAAACACTAAGCCACCAATTAAAGGGTTTCATTTATAAAATTATCCACAAGTCCCATCCTTGAAGCATGCAGCTTAACAAAAAAGCTATCTTACATATTGATAAAATTATCATACAGTTTCTAATTCCACAATAAAAAAAGCTTGTTTCATAGGTAAACCGACGAAATATAAAGAAGTTAATATGAAAGAAAAAAAAATAAAGAAGCTACAAAGGGAAGAAACATAAGTATTCCTATTTCCCAAAATCACAAACAATAAAAGCCAGGATTCCTTACTAGTTTGAAGGAGACCCACCGAACTTCGGACACTTTATCTGCGCACAACTTTAGGGCGATATGCATTAAATAATCATAAATATCATTGGGGTTATAGAGTTCCAAAATCAGTATCAGCTGCCTGAAATTCAAAGAAAAGAAATTATTTTCAGGGGCAAAAACACCTTATGACTTCCTCTTTCTTCTCACTGCATGTTCCAGGTAAGGACAGCCAGGCTGGGAAACAGGGCAGTGAAGACCCCAGGAGGTTCCGGTCAGGGTCAGGACAAAAGCCAAGAGCCGAGGGAAACAGCCACTCAAAGAAAAGGAAAAAAAAAATCTTGATTCTTCATCTCACATGCACAAACAAATCAAATAAAAAGGAAATA
This sequence comes from Saccopteryx leptura, assembly GCF_036850995.1. Classification (NCBI taxonomy): domain Eukaryota; kingdom Metazoa; phylum Chordata; class Mammalia; order Chiroptera; family Emballonuridae; genus Saccopteryx; species Saccopteryx leptura. The sequence goes on along the minus strand of NC_089507.1, from coordinate 195,995,757 downwards.
AATTAAAGTTGGTAAAACAGAGGCTGAGAAATTTATGAGTAGGGATTTACTATTTCAATTTTAGGTTATCAGTTCAAAAGCACATAAAACTTTAAAAATCAGATAACATAAAAATAGCCAGAACGTTGAAGTTCCCAAAGATCAACAGATCAAGGGAACACTCAAATGAGATTTCACTCCTCCGCAGTGTTCCTGAAGCTGCAAATTAAATCTTCTGCTGGTGCAGAGCTTTTCAGATGCAGCCAGGTCCGCTTGGAGAGAACTGGGAGCAGCAGCAATTTACTCCAAGGGGGGAAATGCAACGCGGGCTGGTGGGGAAAACCTTCTACCCGAGCTCTCACTGCTTTCTACACAGGGATGGGAAGAAGGACATGAAAATAAATGGCATTATTTCCACATTGGCAACAAAAGGAAATGAAAAAGAGATTGGAAGGAAGTTAGAACTAGAAGCCAGGAGTGCCAGTGAATATTTTCATATCAAAAAGCACTGTTTCCAGAAAAATGATACCAGTATCATGGGCACAGGGAGCACAGAATTCATATCAGTGGCTTTGGCTTCAGTAACCACAGCCGAGATGGGAGATAGCCAGTGCTCAGAGATTCCGTCTGGTGATGATAGCCAAGCTGGGAGCCAAACCTTGGCTGTCCCCCAGCTGGTCCTGTCTCAGGGAAGTGTTAGCCCATCCCTGTCATCATCCCTGGCCGCATCCCCTCTCCGCCTCCCACCCCACTCCCACCCCCTCCCCACCCCCATCCCCATCCCCATCCTCATCCCCATCCCCATCTGCATCCCCAGCCCCAGCCTTATCCCCAGCCAGGAAGCCAGCGGGAAGCCGTGGGGAAGCGAGTCAGCTCTAACTGAGGACCTGGCCGAGTTTCCATACACTGACGCTAGAGGGCACAATGCTTTCATGAAAAACTTGGACCTGTTTTTCTGTTCTCTTAGAATATATGCTGGGAACATGGCATAATGACTAAGACCTCAATCGCTCAAATTAAGCATAATGATCAAAGATCACAGCAAAGAGAAAATCTTTTAGTTTGCCCACGGCATTGGCCAAATCATATCCTGAATAGCTGTAAAAGCTTGATGGATTTCTACAGGGAAGACAATTATTTCAGAGATTTCTAGTTGAGGGAAAGAAAAATGAAAACTAAAGATACTGAAGTAAATCTCCACAAGGTGAAAACTAAAACCCAAACAACAATCACCACAAACAAATCCACTCGATACTGCGGAAATCACATTATGCACCTCAGGAAGGAGAATTATTTAAAGTGAAGCTTTCACTCTATTACAATCACTAAATTCTTTAACATTCCCTTTGCTGGCACAGATGGAATTAAATAACTCCTCACACAAAATGACGTACAGATCTGAGCCACCTTGGGGGTCGGTTTTATTTAATAATTGTCTCATCTGGGTTAGATCTTTTCATATCTCTCACTGTAGCATAATTTTCTTTAGAAGCGTAAGTGCCTAAACCACACTGTGCCCTACAGAGAAAGGCTATGCTCAGAATGTTCAAGAAAGCTCTGGCAAAAGAACTGCTCCGATTAATAGGAAAATATTGAAGAGTGGGTGATTCATCTTTTATTTGGTTCGAATAAATTGCTTTATAGAACAGCAGAACACTCTAATTCCAAAGTGGCTCGGGCCCTGTCATCATCTAAAAATGAATGTCTCCCCGGAGACAGAGGTATTTGTAACTTAGAGCTTTGGAGTTTGGTTTATCCCTCAATAAAAACATCATCTCTTTATCCAAAAGAACACTATTACTGCTAGTTTAGAAATCAATTAGAAGGTAGGGCAATGAAGAATTATTCCATCTCATTTGCCTCTCACAGCCCTACACAGGATTTACTTACTCTGCTAGTTCATGCCGAAACCTCCAATTCCTGCTGTTATCGGTCACTACAAATTCTTGAAGTTGATAAAGATATTCTCTCCTCTTGTCTTCAGGAAGCAACTATTTTTTTAAAATGTATAATAAATAAAAATATATAATCCCTCAACATGACCCCAAATATCCTGTTTTATTATACTTCAGATTATACATTTGTCACTGGCAAGAACTGTGCATTCCTCTACTGGCTCTAGGACCCGGTGTGGTCGTGTTAACACTGCTGGGGATGGACGCCAGTGTAACCCTGGCTGCTGCCAGCCTTCTCCTGGGCTACTGACATGCTGTGTGTTCACAGTGCCCCAGCTCATCCTCCTGCCAGGGCTCCTGACCCGAGAACCCCATCTGTGTGTGTTCACAAGCACCGCGCGGGCTCTGGACCCACAGGATAGCTAAGCTGGGCGCCAGGGTCCTCCAGAGGTAGCTCAGCACGTGGGAGCCAGTGATTAGCTTCTCTAGGCCATTTTCAAACTCTTATTTTTGCACTCATTCCTTTGGGAGGGGAAAAAAACAGGCAGGGAGGGAAGCAGCAACGTCGTGCAGAAAAGGCCCCGTGTGCAGAAGTAAGGTTGATCTCAGCTGAGCTCAGAGCCGGGCAGGGCCGCCTACATGGGGGCCTGGTTTCTTCTGACTTGGGAAGCATGCTGACTGCTCTCCACCAGCCTCCACAGAACTAGTCCTCTGAGGGGCAGGGGATTAGGAGAAAGGGTATAAAACACTCACCCATCACCAATAGAACACCCACTTTAAGATGCTGGGTATGTTTCAACTGAAAAAGCCCACACACCCACACTGCTGTTTTTCCACTGATACTCTACATATCCAGGATTTAAAAAAACATGTTTTGAAGAAAGGGAGCTTGTTTGGGTTTTTTGTTTAACCCTTCCTCCTACCTTTAGAAAATCATACAGGTGTTTAAGAACTCCTATTCGTACTTCATCCAGGTCTTTTAAAAATCCATTGAAGATGGGGACCAGGTCAGCAGTCGTTAACTGGTCCCCAAGAATCACAGCCAGCTCGTGGATGGAAAAGGCAAGGGTCCGACGTACCTTCCACTGGGTGCACAGCAGACACAGAGCCACAGAAAGCAAACACAGTTCTATGTTATCAAGTGGCATTTCTGGAGCAAAACTGATGCTGCCAGGTGTTGGCCACTTAAAGCTTTATTTCTTCAGAGACCAGTAAACATAGTCACAGCCACATAAATACAGGTCATGAGCCCTGCTGCAGTTTCCCACCTCTTCCTCATCAGACAACCCACCTGTGTCTGCTTCTGGAAGGTGAGTGGCTCTTACCTGCACGTCGGAAGCCAATGTTGCATATGTATCCTTGAGGCAGTGCCAATTCTGCCGGCCCAGCGTGAGCGCCACCCCCGGGAGGCTGTAGGCACAGTGCTTGGCTATGTCGGTGTCAACAGTCTGGGCGCGAGCCGGGTCAGTCATCGACACATATTCATCCAGCAGGGGCTGGGGTATTATATCCTGGGAAAGAGGAGAGATATAAAGGAAACCATCAAGCTTGCTGGGGAGAAAGAGAAGACTCACAAAAAATGAGGTGTTTGGAACTTGGAGGTAAGAACAAAAAGCAGAAATGTGAGAGGAACAAGAGGCCTTCCTAAATCTTTGGCCTGGTGAATTTCTTGTTCTGCCAGTTTTCAACACGGACTGAAGTTAAAGCAATGCCCATTCATCTTTTCTAAATCCACCCAACATCTGATGTCACAGAGAGCAGTCTAGACATCAACGTATGGCTCATCTGGTGCACACGGCTCCTGAGAATGGAAACTATCTTTTCTTATTCCTGCCCCCAACATGCAGGGCCTGAGCCCCTACACTCTGCTCATTACTCCTTTTTTCCAACTGATGGAATACTGCCTTCATGAGATGGCACCCACTTACTTCTGTCTCTGTGACGGCAATGGGATACAAAAAATAAAAGCATTTAAGAGAACTTATATAGCACAGGAAGCCAATCCACAAGACAGAACAAAGCCAAACACAGTTCAACAAAAGAAGCCATCAGAAACTTCCCAGACCAAAAAAAAAAAGGACTTATATAAATAGACACTAAATATTAGTGTATAGATGTCAATTTCTTATATTTTATTTGCTTTAATTAAAATATTATTCTAGATTATTCAGAAGACTTTAAACACTACTTTAGAGTTTACCATTTTTTTAAGTTAGAGAGGAAATAGTAGCACCATAGATTGTAAACTTAGATATGTCAGGAATATTGATGGAAGAAAAATATTTGCTTCCAGTGGCCATTCTTAAGTTTAACTCCCAGAGAAATGTAAAGTTTTGAGTTGCATTTCAAGGAACAAACCTGTAATTTAGATTTACTCTCCTCAAGTGGGATGGGGTCATGCCTCTGCTTGGTCCCCAGATGGTCACTGGCTCCACCATGGGGCTTGCCTAGACTCTGCAGAAGGGATGGGGTGTTAGCAACTGGCTCCAAAGGAGGAAGCTGTCCTACTGCTCCCCCTTCCCAGAATCCTGTCAGTGCCAGAAATGACTTCTGTGAAACAACACCAGAGCTTTGCTCTAAGTCAAACTTCTCTCTCCAGATGTTAAAGAAATACATTTGCCCAGTTATGTATGATATCGTTTACGTTGGTCAATTTAAGTGCCGAGGCAAACAGATTTCACACATTTTCACTTCAAAACTGCTTGAGGCCCTTACAAAAGACAGGCTAACGCTGGCGAGTACCAACAATCTGAGTCTGTGTTTACTATTCTTCAAGCCCCAGCGACCCCAGTATGGTTAACCACAGTGCTTATGTGACAGTCACACGCTTAAGGCACAGACCACTCTAGAAGACAGGGTGAGGTTTGCAAGAAACAGTCAAGAAAACACATCCTGCACCACCTGGGAATTGGGACTGCATCAATGCTGGACCTCAGAGAAGGGGGAGGGGCGAGGGAGCCTCAGGTAATGTGCACGAAGCAACATGGCGGATCATGGAGCGCTTCCTCAAAAAACCCATTCTAGATTTTCACATGTACAAACATGTCTCATGTTTGTTGGTAAACCTTTACATTAGATTAACAATTAAAATGTGCAAGAATGTTCAACGGTGACATATTGGTCTCTGATCACTGATTAACATTAACTGAGACGGACCTGACCTTCTACTTCAACCATAACATGGATTTCCCACTTGCACTTGAAATGTCATACTGTCTACCAGCTTAATGGATTCTGACAAATCAGCTCAATATATGATCCAGGGAAGTCGATTAATACACCGATAAATGCTTCGTTGGCTCTGAGACCTGCTACCAGAACCTTCAATCCCAAGGTTTTCTCTGAAACGCACTGCTTATTTTAATAGAGGGCGTGATAAAACAGAAGCATTTTGGTATGATAACCTAAGACCTCAATTTCTCCAAGTTAATAAATTCACATAGGTTAATAAATAATAAATCATTCTTCTTCCTTCAGGAATTAATCTGATTCTAGAGTCTTCATTTGGACCTGTAGTGCGGCACCACTCTGGGGCCAGTTACAGCGTCAGGAACCCACCACCATCAGGCAGCCCCCAAAGGTGCTGAGAGGTCCTGTCCCCAGAAAACTGCCTGGCAGTCAAAAGACAGGTCAGAAAAAAGCCCCCCCACCCCGCTGAGTTTTGGGACTAAGCTGGCAAGCCAAAATGGCAGAGTGGCCGTCTGGAATCGTGTGGAATGGGGCCCACGTCACGTGGCTGAGGTGACCAGCCCCAGCCTCAGCCCCTCTCCAGTTGTCTGTGTGAAAGAACTCTGTCCTCGCTGTTTAAGCTTTTTGAGTTCTTCACTTTCTTTTCCTTCTTTTGCAGCGGGATTGATTGATTACCCTGGACACTGAGTCAAACTGTGAATTCAAGAACCTTGAAATCTCACACCACAAACCAAGGCTAGATGGCATGAGCCCTTTAAAACCCTCCCCTCAAAAGGGCCACCTTGAATGAATCAGTTCTTTTTTCCACTTCCATACATGACAGAAAGCTTAAATAATGTCACATGCCCCACCAGGGTAAATGCGGCCACACCTTTCTACCTAATGTGCCTGATTTTAGCAAGGGTAACAACATGAGTTTTCTTGCCCATCTTCTGAAACAAACCAGCAGAACAGGCTATCACCTCATCTTTTACTAATCAAATGTAACCTTAACAAACACTTAAACATTTTATATTCAGGCTATTTAAATTTGTCTTTTGTTTTGTTTTATTGGAGTAGGACTAGGGGATAACGGAAATGATAAGTTAGTCGATTTGCTAATATCAAGTTACAAACTGTGTGAATGGAGAAACAATTAATATTCTGGCCCTGGAGACCACAGGTTAGGAGAGTATCTGTTGTGAAATGAGGCACGTGAAAATGAGAAGGTGCTGACGTGCCCATGACTTTGATCATGGGCCTTCCCTAACTTTAGTTGTTCAGTGTCACCTGGCCTGTGAAGGACCTCAGCTGAAGGTGGTCCAAGTGCAAGTTCAGTGGGAACTAGGGAGGCAAAAGAGCCTCCCACACAAGCAAGGCAGAGAGCTTCTAGAGAGACACGAACTAAGAAACCAGGCCCAGGCTCCCCCCTTACCCAGGATGTGAGGCCCAATCTCACAGGCAGAAAGAGGGTGAGCTGTCAGCTTGCCCAAACTCTCCCAGAGAAGTGGCATGCCGGTACCACTCCAGGGTGCCTCTGTGTTGCAAGAGCTCCTCTAAGGTGAGGGCTGGAGGCAATGACCAATCACTAAGGCCTGCTGAAACGCCAGAGGCTGCATGCATTCACCTTTCACCTTCCATTGTTATTCAGAGATCTAAACTTCAGTTAGCAGTGAAACAGAGCGTTCATCTGGTCAACCCCACCGCCTGCCCCCAGAAGCAGGTCTCATCGTCTATGAGAAGAGGGAAGGTCCTTTTTGGTCTCCCCACCTTGTCTTTGTGGAGGAGATTCAGGGTTATCAATCACCTGATTGATTGGTTGTCTAGTTATCCAAAACATGACCTTAAGAATAAAATTAAATTTGCCATTTATCATCTCTGCCAGGATATATTAATAAGAGAGAAAGCAGCTTTGTGATTTCTGTCACATGCACGGTGGCCGAGGGAAGGGCAGAGACTTACTGTGCTTTGTAATATCCTGGCCACAGAGAGCTCGCTCTGCGGGGCCGAGGCCGACGGAGCCGGCTGACAGCTGGAGACAGGGCCGGGATCTGAAAGGGACAGTGCACTTACACCGTCTGCCGGCTGGCGCTCGGGCTCACACACAGAGTCCAGCTGTGCGGCTCTCAGTGCAGCTGACAGCACCTGAACTTGGGCTGCAAGGAGAGAAGTTTCAAGAATTTCAATAACTTTATCTGGTTTGTAGAGATTCACCTGAGAGAAGCCTTCACAACAAGACAGTGTGGGTGTGGGCACGCCACCACGTGCTCACCTTCCCCATGCCTGTCCCAGCATGAGTGCTCAGGGACATGGTGATGTTTACAGCCATTACCTTGAACTATTCCAACTAATCGCCAGCCATGACACAGCCTCAAACCTGAACCCGAACACCTCAACTGGGAAATCAGAGCTTGACTCTGTCATCTTTAACAGAAAGACAACAGTGTTACTGATCACCGATGTGGGGAGGTTCCCTGCTTCGGGGTGTGTCCTGCTCCCCCATTTATAAAGCAGGGTGGCTGCCATCTCTACCACACACTCCTGTGCGTGCGCGCGCACACACACACACACACACACACTCACCCACGAACCCATGCAGCTACAGACACACGGATGAGTCAAGGTCCTCTCTACAGCATGACTGTTTGAGACTCTCTGAACAGTCAAGATGACACATTCCACATACCTTTCTGTAAAAACAGATGTTTTCATGTCCCAAACCTCCAAATGCATAAATACGATATTTCCTGCATTGTTTTCTACTGGTTAAACTCCAGAGACTCCAACATTCATTAAAACGCTGAGAACTTGTAGCTGGCTCCCAACTGCGCCCAGGGAAAGGCTCCCCTCAGCACAGCCCACCAGGCCCTTCCCAAACACCTGACAACATCTCCGTTCACAAACACCTACAATTTCACTTATTTCTGAATCTTTGGAGGTCACATATCCCTCTGCACACTGATGGAAGCTGTGGGCCTTTTCCTACAAAGAAATTATGTATGCATGTACATGCCAGATTTGGCAAAGCAATCTCAGGGACCTGAACGAACCTCTGAGATGCATCCCTCATCTTCTTCAGACAGTGGCTTCCCAGCCATCCTTTAAAGCCTACATCAAATGATACCTGCTCTGCAAGGTCTCCTCCCAGACAGTTCCTGTCCCCAGGAATGACCGGCTTTCTGCCTTAAGCTTCTACAGTGTCCACCCTGTCCCAGCCCCTGGCACAACCCTGCCGGATGGCTATCTACAGCCCCCCTCCCCCTGACCTTGAAGGCCTCGTGTGTCGGTCACTGTTGCTCCAGCACCCAGCCTGGCTCCTAGCATGGAGATCAATGCTGCTTTAGAAATACGTTTTCCAAAAAGCAGACCTTTGTCTATAGCTATTAGGAGAGATATGTAACATGTCCTCATTCCTTCAGCAAACACTGACTTAATTTCCTTTATCAATTTAAAGACAAAGAATAATCACAGGGCTAACTAAATTTTCACAATTCCTTTCCCGAAAGCATCACAAATCTTTGCCCAGCAACAGCAGCAAGTGTTGTTTTTTTCCAATTTCCCCAACTCAAGGAAGAGTACAAATATAGCACTGTTTCGAGAAAGAAGAGGCGTGATAATGGATATGGATTGCACGGCCTGGCTCCCAGATCCGATGCTCAGTGGGAGTACTAGTCATAAAATGAAAAATACCCCAAAGAAGAAGTTGTACTTTTCCTTGCTGTGAAAAGACAAAAACCTAAAAGTTTAGCTAAGGGCTGAGTTAACAGGCTCCAGAAGGAGCAGCATCCTTAGCTGTTCACAACTGGAGAGGCATTAGACCACGGCAAAGACTGAGGAGCTAATAAAACTTCTACTGCTACCCTGGCTGGGTATCTCAGTTGGTTAAGGCATCATTTCCATGTACCACGGTTGCAGGTTTGATCCCTGGTCAGGGCACATGCAGGAGTCAACCAATGAATGCATAAGTAAGTGGAATCACAGGTCCATATTTCTCTCTCTCTCCCTTCCTCTCTAAAATCAATAAATGAAGAAACTTTCTAAGTAAAATAAAAATTTCCACTGCTACAGATCTGCCCAAGAACTCTGCGCTCCTGTGTTAGAACTGATGTCAGACCTGCATGGCTGCACACGGGGAGGGAGGGCCCCTGTGGTCCCTGCGGGGAGATGCTGAGGTCCTGGCTACAGTGAGACATGTGCAGTGTCACCAAAGGTAAGTACACGCACAGATGTGGCAGGACACAGGCCCATGCGCCACACAGCCACAGATGCCCCGCTTCCCCTTTCACTGGGGGACAGCACTCACCCTGAACATCCGGGTCACTCATCATGTGCTTCTGTAGACTGTCGAGGACTTTCTGGATCTCGCTCCTGGCCACACAGCTGCTGTGCACAGTCTCAGGTCCGCAGCAGCCTGCCCCCTGCAGCCCAGCCTCACTGAGGAGCAGCTCCAAGTCCTGGCTTATGTCAGGGAGAGGAGTTCGCCAATAAAGGAAATGACTGAATTCATCCTCAGGGCTCCCTGGACAGGCCCGAGAATCAGGTCCAGCGTGGCTGTTGATGGGGAGGTTATTAACATCAGGGAGCTTGGTGAAGGTAGTACTGGCCTCTGGGGAAAGCCTGGTCACCTTGGCTCCAGCCCAGCCGGAGTCTTCCCGTGGCTTTTCCACTGGGCCATCGCAGGAGCTCCTGACGTGCAGGAAACTGCTGGTTTCCCTTGATGCAGCTCCCACAGGTGGATCTGGTTCTATGTGCCCCGGCTGTGCTGAACTGAGTTAAATCGAGGGAGGCAAAATTTAGCCCCAAGGTAAAGTACAAAAACACAGGGTCCACACGCTCACAAGCCCAGTCCTCCTCCTGACCTGGCCATCCGACCTGTGGTGTCTCCAAAAAGCCCCACAAGCGGCCCTGGCCGGTTGGCACAGTGGTAGAGCGTCGGCCTGGCGTGCAGAAGTCCCGGGTTCGATTCCCGGCCAGGGCACACAGGAGAAGCGCCCATCTGCTTCTCCATCTCTCCCCCTCTTCTTCCTCTCTGTCTCTCTCTTCCCCTCCCGCAGCCAAGGCTCCATTGGAGCAAAGATGGCCTGGGCGCTGGGGATGGCTCCTTGGCCACTGCCCCAGGCGCTAGAGTGGCTCTGGTCACAGCAGAGCGATGCCCCGGAGGGGCAGAGCATCGCCCCCTGGTGGGCAGAGCGTCGCCCCCTGGTGGGCGTGCCGGGTGGATCCCGGTTGGGCACATGCGGGAGTCTGTCTGACTGTTTCTCCCCATTTCCAGCTTCAGAAAAATACAAAAAAAAAAAGCCCCACAAGCCTCAGAGAGGATGAGAGACCCAACCAGCCCCATCTGCTCCACTTGGGAGTATTATGTACATTGAAAATACCACACACGCACACAAAGAAAATACCACACACAACCTCAGCAATCCCTCCATATACGCAAGTGGTGAACAGAGGCACGTATTCAGTAGCAAGATTTCCTGCGCTTACTGCTTGCTAGGACCTCCACCAGGGGGCAGGCAGGAGAAAATAAAAGGGGCTGAAGCGGGCAAGTGCTGGCTGGTTGTTAACCACTGGAAGTCTTGATGAGGATGGCCATGCCCCTGGAGCCTGACATACAGCCAGAGAGTCTTGGTGGAGGAGGATGGAGAAGGATGCACCAATCACACTGGGCTATGAACTACCCTACTGCCATACTCCATGTAATACTACCACAGAAGGACATCTGTGAACTCACTTAAATGGTCTGGTTGATATGCATATGCACCCATCATTCTCAGAGAAAAGACATTTAAAAATCCAAGATCAACCACTACAATTTACTAGGAAAACAGTGCAGGGTCTATTGGTGGATCAAGAATGCTGCCATTATGGGCACGTAATATCCCTATGGCACAAAAGTACATTTGAGACTTCACATTTTCCCTATGTACATTACCAAAGAACTTCATTAATCAAAAAGTAAGAGAAAATTTTCTTTATAGGTTATTTAATCACTACTCTCAATGAATATTTTATCTAAATTTAGGAGACACAGTAGCTTCATTATTTATAACCTAGTAGTCATGTTCCAAAATCATTATTGCAATTACTTTTTGCTTCTTTACATAATTAAAGCTCTAATATTCTATCTTGCCCAGAAGGTCACTGTTACTAAAACTCCAGACAAGATAATTGCTAGAATTATAGGTGGACGCTTGAGGTGAAGCAGGATCCTAGTAATTATCCCGGTCGGAGCTTACCAGGCTGGGGTGGTGTTAACACAGCTGCCGGCACTGGCTGACCCACAGGGGAAATTGGACTCCGTGTCTGGAACTGGAGGCCGGATGCTCAGGGTGCCGTCCTCCCGAATATAGAGGCCAGCCCTGGAGGGGTTTGCAAAGGTAGAAATGAAGGGGCCCAGGGACTGGAAGGCAGCCTGGCGTACCTGAAACCAGAGAGAACAGAGAGTGAAGGTGGCAATGGCTGGGTCTGACCCCAGGCTGGGCAGGGACAGATCACCAGGCCATTCACTGTCTGCCAAAGTATGTCTCAGTGGACTTACTACTTTCTACGGCATTCCCCAAATTCCACATACAGTGTTTGTCAACAGAAAACAAGGAAAAACAGCACTATTATATACTTGTTAGTTTTCCAGAATGTTAATTCAACATCAAATAATTCCACACTTTATAAAGCACTGAACAGAATTTCTTAATCATTGCAGCTTATTTATGATCAGAATAGAAAAGATAACAATTCAGTTCTAGTCTTTTCCTTCTCAAACTTTATTTCTATGAAAGTTGTTCACTATAAATGTTACAGTAGGTGCTACTTTCTTAAAATCACCAAAGCTTTTGGCCCTGGCCGGTTGGCTCAGCGGTAGAGCGTCGGCCTGGCGTGCGGGGTACCCGGGTTCGATTCCCGGCCAGGGCACATAGGAGAAGCGCCCATTTGCTTCTCCATCCCCACCCCCTCCTTCCTCTCTGTCTCTCTCTTCCCCTCCCGCAGCCAAGGCTCCATTGGAGCAAACATGGCCTGGGTGTTGGGGATGGCTCCTTGGCCTCTGCCTCAGGCGCTCGAGTGGCTCTGGTTGCGGCAGAGCGATGCCCCGGAGGGGCAGAGCATCGCCCCCTGGTGGGCAGAGCTTCGCCCCTGGTGGGCGTGCTGGGTGGATCCCGGTTGGGCGCATGCGGGAGTCTGTCTGACTGTCTCTCCCCGTTTCCAGCTTCAGAAAAATACAAAAAAAAAAAAAAAAAAATCACCAAAGCTTTTGAGATTTGAGGTGCTCTAATCCTCACAAGGTCTCAATGTGGCCATCAGTGACTAAAAAGACCAAACACCTAGTCACAAATCCAGATGCCAAGAGGAGGCCCATGCTTACCCATCGACAGGAGTCGCTGACCAGCTGGATGAAGAGAGGGGACAGCTGCGTTCTGCGGACCTCAGGGGACGTATTGTAGGACACCGCCATGAAGCACTCCGCGCAGGCCTTGCGCATCCCCCAAACATTATCCGAGCAAAGCTCAAAAAACTTTGGAATCTACCAAAGCAAATAAAATCATGCTTCTCAAATCTGGTTACTCTAAGGGTAGAACCTGTTTCAATGATGTAGTTCAGGCATAGCCATAAATTAATGACAAAGGGAAATATATACTTGTCTAAAAGGAATCATTTGAAACCAACAGAAATTATGACAAGTAGAATAAAACATTTCCTTACCTCTTAATTCCAGCAAATGACTTGGTTAAATTTAACAAGGAAATAGAAATAAAGAAGCCCAAAACCCAAAAGGCAGAATTCCTGATATTCATTATGTGATAGGAGAAAAATACTGAGAATGACTCTGAAATTCAGTGGCTACCCTAACAAGCTCGCCCATCCAGGCATCATGGTCTCTGACCAGGTTGTTTTAGTGTTAGAAGGTAAATTGTTAAAAACTGACAGTAATGCAAATCATTCTTGTCCACAGAAATACAAACATTATGACCCTGGATACAACCAGTCTAGAATCATTTGTGAGGTCACTTTAGGACCCCCTCATGTGTGGTACTTTGACTTTTCCATTAGATCAGCCGTCATATCTTACTGGTTCCCTCATTAATAAATGAGTTGAATAAAACCATTGTCACATCTTCATTTTATATCTGTATGAAGATCATGATTATATTCTTTTAAAATTTACCCTTTAAAAATATTTTACCATCCTAACATAAAATAATGAGCAAAAAATCTCCACTAATGGGCTCATGCGAGCACAGAAATACCCACCCAAGGAAGGGTTCGTATGTTATGTTAGTCCCTACAGGTCTTCCTTCAGACACGTTAAGTGGAAAATAACACTCACTGTATACTCAAAACAACAGCTACTAAAATTATTTTGGGGTGAGAACCGTGTTGAGATGGCTTATACTTGAAATAAAATGAGCTTCTGAACTTAAATTTAAAAATCAATTTAAAGACTACACTTTCTGAGGTTCAGATGCAAGCACTTAGGTAGTATAGCCTGTCCAATAAAGTGGCAGGCACATACTGAGCCTTGCTCTCTAGGGGCCAGGGCCTGGGCAGGCGCTGGGAAAGAAGGACAGATGTGATGGTGTGAAGGTCCCACATCAGCAAGCTAGAATGGGTGTGGCGAGGGACATATGCATCCTCTGAACACACCGTTGTGGGGTGCTGAAGAGGGAGAAATGGATTCTCTCTGACATGGTGGGGGCGGGTAAGACTAGACCAGGCAAGGACCTGAAGGGGCCATATGCACAGGCAAGCTGGCTCTGAAGTGGGAGTAGGTTCTCACCAGGTAGGAATGATGCTAGAAAAGGGGCAGTAACAAGCAGAGTTACCGGCCGGCTCCTGAAGTGGCGCTTTACCCCACCGTATCTCTGAACCAGGAGAGAATTTATCAAAAACTATGGGCCCCTGGGCCTACCCTTTTGGGCCCCCCATGCCTCAGATGCATGGCCACAGGGGAGACGCACCCAGGCTAGCACAGTGTTCAGAGTTCAGACTAGAGGCAAGGCAGGAAAGTTACTTGTGAAGGGACCTGAAAGGCCAAGAAGGGTGTGGAAGAGACCCTGGAAACTCAGAAATAATCCCATGAGTTGTGAAGCCCAGGAATGAGGTGGTAGAGCAGTGTTCCAGACCAGTGGTCGGCAAACTCATTCGTCAGCAGAGCCAAATATCAACAGTACACCGACTGAAATTCCTTTTGAGAGCCAAATTTTCTAAACTTAAACTATATAGGAAGGTACATTCCTTATCGAGGTGGTGCCCGCACATGGTATTTTGTAGAAGAGCCACACTCAAGGGGCCAAAGAGCCGCATGTGGCTTGCAAGCCGCGGTTTGCCAACCATGGTTCCAGAAAAACCAGGGGAGGAGGAATAGAAGAGACCAGGGGGAGTGAGTGACGAGAAAGCACCAGCAGAAGTCCACAGGAAGGAGGGCGGGGGCTGCTTCGGCTCCATTCCACAGACCAGTGGCTTCATGCTGTGAACCTCAGAGGTCAAGAAATTTGAAATTGATGAATGCAAAATTAAGCTGCCATTCTAAAGTAATGGACTCAAAGACACAAAACTTTACAGCTGACTTTAAAAGTGCCCTAACAAGACACTGGCAATTACAATCAGCAAAACTTCACATACCAAAAATTTCTCAGTGGCCTCTTGTCCAACGGCGTGACAAATATCACCAAAATTTGTAGCACATACCTTAAAAATGTAAAAAGCATACCCATTATTTTCATCTTTCTTTTTGTCTTCAACAAATTGTGAAGACTAACAAGCAGGGACTTTGAGAGCAATTACTCCTCTCCTCAGGCAGCTAACAAGCACTGACTAAGCCCCTCGCCCACACAGCACCACCCAGGTACTTCCGATGCACTGGAAACAGAAGGTTTACAACAGAGACCAAATTCTAGGACTTCTGGCTCCTAACTGATCTCAATACATAATGTATTTGGTTAGCGATAGAGCAAAAGAAACCCTTAATATTCTCCACATGGCAAATGAGACCTATCTTCTTGACAATGAGTCATAAGGGGAGACCAGCGGGAAGATGAGGCTGTTCAGATAAAGATAACATTGGCCTTCAAAAGGAAGAATTTGACAACCAAGTGACAAGTGACTAAAAGGGAAGAGGGCAGGGTGGGAATGGGAAGGCATGGCAAATCACCCCAGAAAATGAAAGCTTTTGCTTGCCTGGCAATGACGTCCAATCATAGCCAGCACGGTCTCCTAGCTCACAGTCCTGTGCCTAAGAACAGGCCTACTCTCACACAGCCTCATCTCCAGGGAACTATGCACTCCCTAACTGCATACTGTTCCGATGTTCTCCTTACACAGTCTACACTGGCCACAGTTTTCTTCCAGACCATGTCTACTGAGGAAGTCCAGAAACTTTACAGGAATCGATTTTAAATTTTTTAAAGTTTTGAAACTATATGTGCCCACCTTCCGAACTTGAAAGAGTTTCCCATCACCACACAGTTCACAGAATCGAGGGAGCAACAGGCGTTCAACTGTGCTCTTGCTCAGCACTGAGGCCAGTCTGCAGATGATCTATAAAGAAGAAAATCAGTCACGTGAAATACCAAAGTTTATGTGTCACACTAACCACTACCTAGGTTCCGAAAGCTGAAATTCAAAATATTGCCAAAACACTCAAGAAGTAAAAATAAAGAACACTTTCTTTTGAGATTTGTCTAGTTATATTATCAATAAAAGGCCAAATATTTCTCAAGTTTTACTCAGATAAGGGATTGTCTGAAACTCAAGAGTTACCATTGGCCAGGTAGCCACTGTGTGCCTAATGCATAAATCAGCAATTTATGTGCATTATCTCATTCTACTTGCCCAAAACCCTATGGCAAGGGTATAATTTATCCTCATTTTTCCAAATAAGGAAACTAACACTCAAAACCAAATGGTGGTGAGGTGGGACATACAGTAGTAGTTAGACACAGTATAAAAGTGACTGGCAGGCACTGAAGAGTGATCAAGTATTGGTGGAAACTAAATGAGAGCAGACCCTCGAGAGAAGGGAATCATACTGAGTGAAATGTGCATTGCTGTTGCTTTTTTGCCTGGGGTCCCCATTCTGGTGGCTAGGCAGAATAGCTGGACCTCTAGCAGAAGCTATTTTAATACTGGTTTAAGAAGTCAGACAATAGAGATTGAGGTTACCAAAGCAGCTGGCAAGTAAGGGTAGAAATCCTGGGAAGGGAGGAATGAGGGAGCTAAGAAAGGGAGCCCCAAATCTGTGATTAAATCCTATTCTAATACATGCATGCAAAGGGGAGATGGTCATATTCACCGAGAAAAGCAATAGTTTGAAGGCAAAAGGAACTGAGCAGTTTCAGCTGCTGCTGACTGCAGGGGAAATAAAACCGGAACTGTTTGCTAATACAAAGTCAACATTCTTCAGAGGAAAATTAACAGAATCCAAAGTTTCTACAATGTTTCATCAAGAAGATAATACAGGCCCTGGCCAGTTGGCTCAGTGGTAGAGTGTCGGCCCGGCATGTGGAAGTCCGGGGTTCAATTCCCAGCCAGGGCACATAGGAGAAGCGCTCATCTGCTTCTCTACCCTTCCCCCTCTCCTTTCTCTTATCGCAGCCAAGGCTCCATTGCAGCAAAGTTGGCCCAGGTACTGAGGATGGCTCCATGGCCTCCTCCTCAGGCACTAGAATGGCTCCAGCAGCAATGGAACAACGCCCCAAATGGGCAGAGCATCACCCCCTGGTGGGCATGCCGGGTGGATCCTGGTCGGACACATGCGGGAGTCTGTCTGACTGCCTCTCCACTTCTAAATTCAGAAAAATACAAAATTAAAATAAATAAAATAAATAAAAATTAAAAAGTATACAGACAGTAAAATATTCATAGACATTAAAAGAAATGGGAAAACGTGACCTATATGCAAGGTAGATATCAGCCAGTAGAAATAAACCCAAGGAAGATTCAGATATTAGAATTAGCTGACTTTAAAAGAACTTTAAAACAATTATTATAAATATACACAAGGACTAAAATGAAAATAGGGTCATAATGAATGAACAGATAAGAAATCTCACCAAAGAAATTAAAACTATTAAAAAAAATCAAGACTTCAGGTAATAACACAGTACGTAACTTGGTCAGACTTAGCCTCTCGCAGATAACAATTACAGAATCTTGAAAAAAACCTAAAAAACAACCACTTGTAAACAATCAAAAGGCAGCAAATGGAGGGGCAGCTATTCTTAAAAGATGAACTGCAACTGGAAAGATTTGCAAGTAAGTTCTTTGGCTGACTGTTAAACTACACATGTGTGGGGGAGCTCCCAAAGGTCCCAGCAGAAAAGCAGCAACAAGAAACTGATCACATCAAGCAGAAAGGTTAGTGCTGCTCACCATAAAGGAGACAGATAACTGCCTGCTACATAAAAGATCACCTTAGAGAAATAAAACAGAATCCAGAGTCTCTGTGGTATATCATCTCTAATGTTGAGAATTCAATTAAAAATAACTACCTACATACTGACAGTAAAAGGAGGTCCATGATTTATTTTTAAAGCAGTTAATGGGAATCAACACAAAGATGATCCAAATGTCACAGCTACAAGGCAAAAATTTTAAAGGAACTATTGTAAAATATTCAAAGATTAAAAGGAACATACATGCATAAAGAAAAGCATATAGGAAATCTTTACATCACAAAGAATTAGAAACCATAAAAAAGGTCAAAATGGAAATTCTAGAGCTATAAAGCCCAATAACTGAAATAAAAAATTTAACAGATGGGCCTAACAGCAAACCAGAGATGACAAAAAGAGTCATTCAACTTAAAGACAAGTTGATAAAAATAAAGAAATCTGAACATCAGAAAATATGGATAAACCCCCCAGAACCTTACCTTTAGGACAATATCAAGCATCCCAACTTTGTGTAATCTAAGGCCCAGACTAAAAGGAAAAAGAGAAAAAGGTACAGGGAAAATGTACTTGAAGAAACAACAGCCAAAACTTCCCAAATTAGGTGAAGGCATCAACACACAAATCCAAGAAGTTCAATTAGCAAAAGCAGGATAAGCATTCATTCTGCAAAGATCAAAAGAAAAATCTCAACAGAGCCAGGGGAAAAGGACACTTTTTAGATAGAAGTATAGAGTATGAATGAAAGCTGACTTCTCCAGAAGACAACAGGTATTTTTCAAGTGCTGCAAGAAAAAACAAAAATACACCTGTCAATGCACAATTCTATATCCAGTACAACTATGGTTTAAAACTAAGGGCAAAATAAAGACTTTTTTTCAGATAAAAAGAAACCTTATCATCAGCCAACCAACCAAACAAAAAAAAGTACTGAAGGAAGTTCTTTGGGCTGAAGGAAAATGATACCAGATGGAAACTGAGATCAAGAAAAGGAAGAAAAAGCACCAAAAATGATAACATTGCGAGTATAAAAGGCTATATAGTTTTTCTCTTTTTGTGATTTCTTCAAAAGATATAACTGTTTAAATCAGAAATGATAATACTATGATATCAGATTCATAATGTAATATGTATATCATAATATATATGAAAACAACAGCACAAAGGAGAAAGAGTGGCACTACATTAATAACAAGGTGCTATATTTTTTGAAAATGCTCGATTAAAATGCAGTACCACAAATACTCATTTAGCCCAAAAGAAGGCAGGGCAGAATCAACAGAGAAACTAAAACAGATGAGAAAAATGGAAAACAAATAACAAAATGGCAGAATTAAATGCACATATAATCAATAATTGCATTAAACATAAATGGATAAACATGCCAATTAAAAGGCACAAACAGTCAGACTAGATAAAAAAGCAAGACCCAACTATGTACTAACAAAAACAGGCAGACTTTAAATGTAAAACATTTAAGGTTGAGAGCAAAAGAATACAAACATCAATGACGAACAGTAAGTGTAAGAATGCTAAGTGGTAACAGTAGTATCACTGTAGACTACAAGATATAGATAGATTACTATTGGAAATTTTTTAAAAGTCAGGTCTTAATTAAAAGGTTAATATATCACAAAAATATAAACATTAAATATGTAGCTTTAAATGCTTAAGTTGGAAAAGGTAGGCTTAAAAATACTGTTTCCTCCTTAAGAAGCTAGAAAAATGCAGGCAAAATGAATTCAAGTAACTGGAAGAAAGGAAATAAACAGTAGAAATCAACTGAAAAGAACATAAGTAATAAAGAAACTGACAAAGCCAAAAATTGTTTCTTTGAAAATATTAATAAAATTAATAAATCCTTAGCAAGACTGATCAGGAAAAAAAATTGAGAAAACACAAATTACCAATATCATAAATGAAAGGACTGCCACTACAGATCTCACAGGCATTAGAGAGATAAGGGAATTTGTAAGCAACTTTATCCCCATAAATTTAACAACTTAGATAAAATTAATAAATTCCCTAAGATACACAACTTACCCAATGACACAAGATGAAATAACAAATCTCAATAGTCATCTATAAGGAACTGAATCTGTTATCAAAAACCATCTCACAAAGAAAACCCTCGGATCAGAGGTTTTACCTGCAAATTCTAACAAATATTGAAGGGAAAAATAACACCAATCTTAAACAATATCTTTCAGAAAATAGAAGAACAGGGAACTCTTCCCAACTCAATTTTTGAGGCCACAATAACTCTGATTCTAAAACCTGACAAAAACATAATAAGAAAAGAAAATTGCCTACAATAGTCCTCCTGAATATAGATGCGAAAATCCTCAGCAAACTGTTAGCAAATAATGGAGAAGGAACACTCTTCACAGTAGAATGTCAACTAGAACTATCAAATGGATGCTAATTCTAGGGGGTGAAAGTTGATGAAAAGCATACTTACACAGTTTCAAAGTAACTCTCCTTATTACTTCTAGAATGGAAAGCAGTACACTGGAGAAACTTAGCAGACACCACCTCTATCTGCTAAGTCACCAGAGTTAACAGACCAATATCAGGACAAACTGAAGTCTTGGGCCTCATGACGTGACTCATAAGAACACAATATCACTTCCATGGTATCCTGCCAAAGCGCAAAGCCTGAATCTACTCATGAGGAAACATCAGACAAACTCAGATTGGGAGACATTCTACCAAAGAACTAGCCTGTACTATTCTAACATGTTAATGTTACAAAATTCAGACAGATTCAGGATCTATTCCAGATTAGAAGAGACCAAAGAAATGTGACAATTCAGTGCACTGTGGGATCCTGGACTGACTGAATCCTGGACAAATGACATTTGAACATGAACTGTCCCGATTTTGATCAATGTACTAGGGTTGAGAGAATTCCCTTGTTTTAAAGGGGTATGCACTGAAGTATTTAGCAGTAAAGGGGCACAGTGTCTCCAATTTACTCTCAAGTGGCTCAGTAAAATATATCCACATGTGTATGTATACACCCGTGTCTGTGTATTGTGGGAGCATGTGTGCACGTGTGTGAAGAGAGAATATGATAATATAAATGGCACTAAACATAAACTATGGAGAAACTGGATAAGGGTATACAGTTTATTCCTGCAACTTTTCTACAAGTTTTACATTAAAACAAAATAAAAAATTACCCCTCCACAAATTTTTTAATAACTCTTTCACTCCCCCAAGGGGAAATAAAAAAAGGAGGGGAGGGGAGGGGAGGGGAGAGGAGGGGAGGGGAGAGGAGGGGAGGGGAGGGCAGAGAGGGAGAGAGGGAGGGGGGGAAGGGAAGGGAAGGGAAGGGAAGGGAAGGGAAGGGAAGGGAAGGGAAGGGAAGGGAAGGGAAGGGGAAGGAAGGAAAGAAGAAAGGTACCTCCAATGTCTCTGAAGTCTAATCTTCTGGCTGCCTTTTTATAGCAGAAAAAGTCCTAGGTTAACAGCCCACCCACTATTCAATGAATTTGGAATCTGCATATAGCAGACAAGAGGGGAAAGTAGGTGAAGGGAAAACTGTTCCCACAACATGAATGAGAAAAAGACTGTGTCCTCCAAATTCAGAGGACACATATTTCTGACCTGACGCTAAGCAGAGTTGCACAGAGTAATGGCCACAATAAATGGGAATGTCAGGCTTCTGTATCCAGGTAACAGGCAACTAAAGAGTGCCCAGTATCTCTATCTACCCCTGTCCACCTGCCACACTCACATGACCTTATTTCTACCTGTTTAAAACAAATCCCAAATCATTAAAAGTCAGCACAGCCAGTAACAAGAAATATTCCTGTGGCCCTGGGAACCACTTGTATGGAATGACAATCTTCACTTTCACTTACTTGCTTGGAGCTGACTATTCTTCACAGAACATAACCACAACATTCTTTTTAAGTAAATGAACAAATAAAAATGAGCTTAAAAACAGGAATGACGACAAAAAATGAGGAAGCCTTAATGTGAAAACGTGTTGGGAGAGAAAAATAGGCTCCTGACAATTAGTTATAATCTCAGAATGCTAATGGCCTTGTGAGCACGAGGAATTATAATTGGTCTCTGGTGGCCTGTTTCTGCTGTCGAGATGTAATTACAGGATACAGCATTTCCAGTTTTTAACCAATCCATTCATTCAACAACTAGCATTTATCTAGTACTGACTCTGGGCCTGGCACTGTGCTGGGTACCAATAATGAAAAGACACCTGCATTTAAGAAGATCACCATTTAGAAGAAGAAATAAACAAAGTTCATAATTCAGTTGTTAGATGACAGAAGACAGGTGTGAACCAAGCCTTCTGAAAACATGAAGGAGGGCATCACTACCATGTCCTGGCATAGCTAGAAAAGACTTCACTAAACAAAATGTGTGCATGGTAAGACACCAGGATATAAGATACCCACATGTAATTTGTCCTGCATAACTCAACTTAAGAATGCCCAGGACATGTCTACTTGGCTGTCTCTGATTTTCCTAATCATGAATGCACTAGGGTTGCTGGAATCCATCAGAATCCACTGGTCGAAACTTCCAATGAGAATGTAGTCTAATGGACAGGCACACATCCTGTCTATGGAGGCCTGATGTTTCCTAAGGGTGAAAATTATTTCCTTTGAAATGGCACTTTCGTGAGAGTGTGTGTCTATGTACACACAGATGCAGCACCACTCACTCTGTATGGTGCAGGGAGCCTCAAAACACAAAGACATTGGAGGAGCCTCATTTGCTTCTCCTTATGCTTGTCAGTGCCCAGTGTTTGGGGTTTGACTCACAGACCAGCCAAATGAGAACCCTGCCCTGCTTGGGGCACTGCAAATCACAACTGGCCTTCTTTTCCTTTAAGACTGAAATCTACTCTCTACTCAAATATCCAAACATTGGACACACTTTTTTTTCAATAGTGTCCTTTCCTAGATAAAACAAACAGTGACCAAATGTACTCCACAACTCTAGAAGCCCAAGGAGTAAGTCCCCTCTAAGACCCCTGGGTCTCGGTGCTCCAGAGAAGAGAGGCACAACTTCTGCATGTGACCAAAGCAGGCGCCGGCTAGAACAGACCCGCAGGCCTGCTTCCCGCAGGGCGTGCAGCCCCTCCACAAAGACCCCAAATCACATCTGCGCTGGGCCTGGGGAGGGTTCAAGACCACTTTTGTTCTCTGTAGCCACATCTGAAAACTTAGACATTCAAATAATGATATCAGCAACTCAGTTGGAATGAAAACTACAATTTATGTGAACTAATTTGTTCTGCAAGTGATTTGTGGAGATAGCCTTTTGAAGGCTTGTTATATTTTCCAAATATTTTCACCACACACACACACACACACACACACACAAATACTGCTGACAAGAATGGAGGGGTTGGAAACAAAACAAAATAAAAATCACGCACAAATGCCTTTAGCATTATTTTTCATGGTATTATCAGTCTTTAGGGATAAGATATTTGGTTGTCAGTTGTAACCTTGGAAACTCGCCTAACCAACTTTCAAACAAAAAAGAAGATCAAGTTGCCAAAGTTCACTGCTCAGCTGCCAGATACTCCAACTAAATGATATTATCCAGGTACGTTTTGCCCAATAAATTTAATTTCTTAGAGAGAAACTTGAAATGTATAAGAGAACCCTGGAGAATTTGAATTTTAATAATCAATTATTCTTGAGACTGATTCATCTTATAAACATATGGGATATGCAAAATATTAAATTAGTTTAAAAAGCCAGACCTCTAACGCATAGTTGTGGAAAACTTTTACATAAATGAAGAATAATTGCCAAATGTTCTGATGCTGTAATACAGTTTTTTTGGCTCCATGGTGTATAATGTTTCCACACTTTGGAAAAAAATAATAATAATAATTCCTTTCTCTAACGTCACTTTTTTCCACGCAGGAAAACAGCTGTCTTCTATATCTTACTGTGCTCACAGTAAAGGCTTATGATTTTTTTACATCCTTAGGTGGAATGTTTCCTAAATGCTGGAATGATCCTGGAGCTGTTTATTTCTAAAACAAAAACAGCAAGGCCAGGCTGGGCAGCACCCCACACATGGGCCAATGGACAGCAGTGAGGGCAGCAGCCAGGAAAACAAGATGGCCCTGGGTGGCCTTCCCCTGGACCACAGAGAGCAGGCACAGGACGGGCTGAGGAGTCTTCATTTCAGGTCGATCGTGACGGCCAGCACTGACTCCTCAAAGGCCAGGAAGTGGACAAGCGGTCCAGAAGCACCCAGAAAGCCCTGCTCATACAGTCACTTCACAATGTGTGCAGAATCTCACAAACCCAAGGACACCACAAAATGAACTGTTAAAGCAGAAGAAATCTAGTATTTAGACTACACCTTTAATTGTACACTTTTAATTTATATCAGCACAAACACTTTTACACAGCATTTCCCAAACTCCTGTAAACATTTTGGCCACATCACATTCTTCAGAATGCCTTTCTTATTTGCTGACATGCCTACTTTAGTCTTGCCCTAATCAATAAAACAAACACACATGTCTATTAGATTTTAATTGTCCCAGTACCAGTGTTTATCAATTGCTGTCCACAGACCAGTGCTGGTCCGCAAGAATTTTCAGGCGGGTCCACAAGAGTTAACCACCCTGATATTGTATGAAGATTATAGAATCCATAATCATTTTGTCTGTAATCGCCACGGAACATCAGGTGGTTAACTCTTTCACAGATCTGCACAAAATTTCTGGCTGACCGGCAGCAGTCTGCAGACTGGTGGTTGAAAAACACTACTAGTACCACCTAAAATCATCTCCGTACCACACTGGGTTCCTTACTTTGGGAAACAAGGTCCATGATCCAAGCTGGTTGAAGGATTCACCTACAAATCTCAGCATCTTGCCCAGCAGAAGTCAAAGCCAGCTGCTGCAACTCTGCCCAAATCACTAAAGTCCCATGCTTTTCCTTCTTAAAACAATCAGTGATATAAGGGTGGTCATTTTCAAACAGGCTCAGCTCTGAACTGTACACTAGCGCTGAGTAAGGCCAAACCACCAGCCACCTTGTTTATGAGAACAGTGCTGGTCAACAGTGAACACATGCCCAGTAAGGGGACAGCCCAGCAAGGCATGGGGCTGTCATTCCCCAGACAGACTTACGTTCACGGCTTCTGCTTTATATTCGTCATTGCTGTCTGGGGCAGAGAGTGCCAGCAGGATTGGACACACTTTGTTTTCGATGTCATGCTGGAAAATCAGATCCTGTTCCAGAAGAACTACGAGCACTTCCTGACCTGACTTTCTGACCTGGGGGAGGAAGAAAACGAAAGGTGAAACACTGAACGGCCGTGTCCTCAGGATCGAGACTTTATCTCCCTCCCCTGAGGTTCTGGCCCTGCGGTCACACTTCCTCTGGGGCCTCAGAATGTGTGCTCCCTGTCTGACTGACTCCTGCCATCCAATGTTCTCAGACCAGTGTCCTTTCCCCTCAACCCAATTCGGTCTGGATCCATCTGTACCCTAACAGCACCTCACACTTTTCTTTCACAACTGGTATCCCAGATCTCTACTCACAGACATGCACACACACACACACACACACATTTTTCTGTATGATGACACACCGCCATCTGTTTTTCCTGCTGCAGAGTGAACCTGGAGGCTGGGTGCCATGGCTGACCTGTCCTCTGCCTTGTGGTGCACCCTCAGGACCTGGCAGCAGGTTGATGACATGGAGTGCATCCCTCCCCAACCCCAGGCAAAAGGACCGTCCTCCTATTGCTTTGTAAAACCCTGGCCTGGGCGTGAATTATGTCAACTGCAACGGGTGGCCACAGGCAAGGGCCCTACATGTGGGACACAGAAAATGAGGACTCAGTGCAGAAAAGAGGAAGGTAGAAGAATGTTCTTTGCAGTTGGCATGGGGTAAGCAAGCATGAGAACTCAGAGGGAACTCAGACATTTTTGGGGAAATAAAAGCACAAGAAATTCCAATTGCTAGAGCCACTCATGAAATATGCAACTCATGGCCTGACGGGGAGGCAGAACAGGGACGGGACTAGGAGTGCAGTCACAGGTGTGTAGCAGAGAGCAGTGAAAGGAAGGCCACTCTGTGAGACTGGAGCCACAGCAGCAACCCAGCATGAAACTTTCTGAACACGTGACAGACAGGATGAAAACAATATTTGAGAATAGTGGTCTTCAATCACTGCTCTACAGACTGATGCTGGTCCGCCAGAAATTTCATGCTGTTCTGCAAAAGTTACTTCAGGGTGGATGGCAGGAGCGAAGGAAGGAAGGCAAGCCATAGAGAGAGAGCAGAAGCCCATCTCTGGGACTTAGAAGAAAGGCAGAATAGGAAAAAAGAATGATAGTGGGCATAGGCGTGAGGCAACTGCTACAAGGTAGGTGGGCATGGCTCACAGGCAGGACGGCTGCTCTGGCCATTGCTACAACACCTCAGCAAACCCAGCTGACTGTCAGGCACTGGGCTAGAGCCTCTACCCTCCTGGAGTCCAACATATGGCACTAACATGTGACAAAGCTCAAGAAAAGTGTCAAATCCCCTCACTCAGTATAATGTCATTTTTAAGAATGTATCCAGGCCCTACCCCTGCCTGTGTGGCTCAGTGGTAGAGCGTCATGCCCAGCATGTGGATGTCCCGGGTTCAATTCTCGGTCAGGGCACACAGGAGAAGCACCCATCTGCTTCTCCACCCTTCCCTCTCCCTCTTCCCCTCCCACAGCCATGGCCTGACTGGTTTGAGTGAGTAGGCCTCGGGCCCTGAGAATCCATGGTGGTTTGAGTGAGTAGGCCTCGGGCCCTGAGAATCCATGGGCCCTCGGGCTCCATGGTGTGCACCTCAGGTGCTAAAAAAATGGCTTGGTTGCTGAGCATCAGAGAAACGGCCTCAGATGGGCAGAACATCACCCCCTAGTGGGCTTGCCAAGTGGATCCTGGTCAGGATGCATGCAGAAGTCTGTTTCTCTGCCTCCCTTCCTAAGAAAGAAAAGAGATGAAGAGAAGAGAAGAGAAGAGAAGAGAAGAGAAAGAAAAAGAATCCAGAGGAAAAAGAAGAGCCAAAAGAATGAAGCCCTATCCTTCACGATGCTCAGGGCATCTACAGCACAAAAAGGCTGAGAGAGCCTGACCAGGCAGTGGCGCAGTGGACAGAGCATTGGACTGGGATGCAGAGGACCCAGGTTCGAGACCCCGAGGTCGCCAGATTGAGCGTGGGCTCATCTGATTTGAGCAAGAGCCCACGAGCTTCAACCCAAGGTCGCTGGCTCCAGCAAGGGGTTACTCGGTCTGCTGAAGGCCCGCGGTCAAGGCACATATGAGAAAGCAATCAATGAACAACTAAGGTGTTGCAACGTGCAATGAAAAACTAATGATTGATGCTTCTCATCTCTCTCCGTTCCTGTCTGTCTGTCCCTGTCTATCCCTCTCTCTCTCTGGAAAAAAAAAAAAAGGCTGAGAGAAATCTATGCATTCAACAAAATTAAAAAGATAAAGATTATAAAGTTAATGTCTTGGGCACAAAGATGAACTTTCTGGGGTAGAAAATCTGTCCTCATCTTTTTTTTTTTTTAGATTTTTATTCATTTTAGAGAAGGAGGGAGGGAGGGAGGGGGAGGGAGAGAGAGAGAGAGAGAGAGGAGCAGGAAGCATCAACACCCATATGTGCCTTGACCAGGCAAGCCCAGGGTTTCGAACCGGCGACCTCAGCATTCCAGGTCATTTTATCCACTGAGCCACCACAGGCCATGCCTGTCCTACTTATCTCTTTATCCCCAGCACGAAGCACCGTACCTGGCTACTAACGGGCACTCAGAACCTCTTTGAAAAAAATGAATGAAAGGAAGAAACTGTCACATTATGATTAGACTTATGTGGGGAAAATATAAGTACCTAGAGAAAAAAATGCAAAGCTAATCAAAATACTGATGTTAGGAGAGTGGAAATAGGATGACTTTCTTTCTCTGAAAACGACATTTAATCCTGTCACACTGTTCAGCAGTTAAAAGTGAGTACATACTTGCTCTTTTAAAAATGCTGGATGGCTGACACCTTTTGCTGGCCTCAGCCTGCCTGCACTCAGAAGCCTTTAAAATAAATATTCCTTTTGGAAAAAAAAATGCTTGAATCAAGAAAAAAATTGTAGAATTTCTTGAAAATAACAATGATGAAAACTTGGCATATCATAAAAAATTACAAATACATTTAACCTTTATGGTAATCTACCCCCCCCCCCAAATGAACTGATACAGATAGAAATGATGCAAGGCTATTTGTTGAAATAATTTTAAAGTGGCAAAAAGGTAGATGTCACTCAAATGTCTATCAATAAACCGTGGTCCATATGCCCAGTGGAATACTATATAGCAGGGGAAAAGGAACAAGGAGGCTTTCCCTGGGCTGCTATGGACTGACCTGCAGGACAGTCTAGACAGTGGGAAAAACAAGGGACAGAAGAGCAGGTGCAGAAGCCACCTTGCATCTTACAGGAACGAGAGAGGTTAGAACATGAGGACATATATGTGTGTTTGCTTAGTCATACGTGTGTGTGTTTTTAAAAGGTAACAATAAACCAAACCCCAATAAAAATGGTTTATTAGGCACCCCTAAAATATCTACAGGGGAGGTAAAGTCAGGCAGCAGGGATGATGGCGGAAGTCAGGTTTCTCTGAATGTACTTATCTGCTTTACAGTTTTTCCTGTGGAATCATGTCAAAACATTTTAAATAATTATAAGTCTAAATTAAATCAAAATGTAAAAGCTAAAGCAATTCCTACAAATAAAAATAAATGAAAACAAATGAGCCTAAATGCATATCAAGTTGTTAGCTTAACCACAAGAAAAAGAGTTAATGCAAGTCACTTGCAAATGCAGTAATGATCATATGATTGTGCATCTCTTGGGGCAGATAAATAGCCTAAAAACCCCCCAAAAATCTTAAACTAAATTCAGTAATTTCACCATATAGTTTGTAATAATACTGGTATATTCCTTTTGGACATGCATACACGTTAATACCATCAAGAAGCAAGATTTGTACTGTGAGGAAAAAAAAAATATATATATATATATAATCAAATAAGTAAAAACAGCATAATCCTAAGTTTGAGTTGGAAACATCAATATAGCTTCAGGAAGAATTTTCAGTTTTTTAAGAAAATCAATTGTTCTGTCACTAGAAGCAATGACTAATCTCAGAGCAATGAACAACCCCAGTACTCACACTCTGGCTTCCTATTATCGTCTCCCTCTTAAAGGAACCAGGGCTCCTTGGAAAAATGGCCAAATGCAGGTAAAGGTGAGCTATCAAAGTCTACTGGGTCACGTCAGGAAGATTCAGGAGCTAACTTAAAGGGTCTCTACTGGTCAAAGCTAGGATAATTTGATCATGAAAAATGACTACAATATATGAAAGCATCCAATATGCTAACATTCACAGGTCCATAACAATACTCCAAATAAACAAATTTTTAAAACCTAATTGGTAACCTTTGCATACTATTAGGACACCAACTAATTATTTTAGAAACTGGTAGATAAAGGAAAAAAAATAAAGCATTTATCTTGTCTTCCCCGGACAGATTTTCAGGGTTATTAAAGAGCTAAGGGGGAACTTCTTTATAGAAGAATCCCAGTTATGAGATGAAGAAGAAATGATGACATTTGAGAATCACAACTATGCAGCCTCTAATGAAATCCTGGGTCCGAGCAATGATCACCAATGGCTACTCCTAGGTTGATGGGGAACTTGAGAATGAACAGATAAAGCTGACAAAACCTGTATCCAGTGACTGCACAGCTTTTTGCTTCCTGACTGGATGCAGCAGGAAAACACAGCTTCTCACTGTAGGATACAAAAATCTGGGTCTGATAGAGCCTCTAAATTAACCACCAGTTCGCCGGAAATACTGAGAATAGAGAAACTTCTCAAACGCTATGGTGACATGATCAGCTAGATCCCAAAGAGGGGAAATCCGATAGGACTAATGACCTAGTTTCCTCAACAAATAAACAGCAGGGGGGAAAGGGAGGGAGAACTTTATAAAATAAGAGATTTAAAGACATGTCAACCAAATACAATGTATAAACCTGTGGGTCTTCTGATTTGAACAGACTATCTGCAAAAAACCAGATATATGAGAAAAATGGGAAAATTTGATGAATTTTAAACAATTTGAAGTAGATGATATTAAGAAACGACTGATAATTTTTACACTTGTGATAATGGCACTGTCATTATGTTTTTTTAAAGTGTCTATATTTCTCAGAGTGCAATACTAAAGCATTCACAGTCGAAATGATGAGGTGTCTGGGAAACGCTTTTATCTGGGTTGGATTTATCTTGCTAAGAGAAATGAAAAAAGACTGGTCAAATGCTAATGCTCGCTGAAGCTGGGTGAAGAGAACACAAGCATTCTTTTTAATATTCTCTCTGCTATGTGTGTTTGGAAATTTCCATAATAAAAAGTAAAAAAAAAAAAGAAAAAAAGAACCATCTCATGATAATAAGAATGAGTGCTGTCTATCTTCCTCTGTGATTACAGGGATGGGGCACAAATAGACCTTTTGTTCCTGAATCACCTAACGCTAAAAAGCTGTTTTCTAAATTATGAAGATCAGTTAAATAAGACTAAAAACAATTTGCTACAGAGATCTGAAGGTTACAATTTTCACACCTGATTGTTTGGATCTGTGAGGTACCTCACTACAATAGGTATGAGATATTCGGAGAACACCATTGGAAAATTTGATCTGGTTTCTTGTAAAAAAATAGCAATAGAAGGAATCTGTTCCATCAGCTCAGTCCGTACTGTGGGCTCTGCAGCAATGAAAAGCAACAAAAAAAGAATTATATAAGAATAAGCCACGCATCTTATATAGTACACATTGATAGTTTCTAGCTTTTCTTACGAAAATACTTCATCAAAAAAATTAGACAAATGCAGTTTAAAAATCATTTCCCATTTAGAGTATTTATGCTATGGACTGGCTTAAAAAGCTAATAAGCTACACAGCAATATAAAAACATAAAAAGAAGAGAGAATGACAACTCTATTATAACAAGCCATATATAAATCGAAGAGGGCGCAAGGAGTCTGCATGCTGGGCCAGCGTCCAAAAGCCATTACAACTAATGGCATATATGCCAGACCTATGGGTTGTGCTTATTTAAATTCCAGCCAGAATGTATACATTATAAATAATTCTTTCATAAATGCACTCCCCCACAATCCACGCATCCCAATTATTTCTAAGGCAAAGCATTAAACAAAAGAGCGGCTTGAGCGCCAATATCCCACATTAAATTTAACACAAATATATAATTGCTTCAGCACTGTAAATGGTGACTCATTTATAAAGAGAATCCATTTAAGGACTCAAAACATCCACTTGGGCCTTTTTAAAAGCATTGTTGTCATAATCTTATGAATATTTTAAACTAATATGGGAGCTATATGGAAGGCTTATTTTCCTATTTTCAGTTTAAATGATTAAACCTAAAGCAAGCCTAAGATTTCGGAAACTTTCTGAAGCTGCGTACCAGTCATTATAACTGTGGGGGGTGGGGGAAGCAGCTGTCAGTACTGGCAAACCCAGCACCCGCTCATCTTACTCATCTTTCCAGGGGCGGGGGGCCGCGAGGGGAAGGGAGGGGGCTAGTGTCTCAGCGCTGCCACACAGCAGTGGGCTTTCTTCCAGGAGAGCAATCATGAAGGCAGAAAGGAAGAAAAAATCAAGATTAGTCTACAAAGGCCACAGGTGAGGGAGACTAATGACGGGATTGTTCTAATCCAAAGGACTCCTTTTGATCTGGTATTTCTTAGCAGCCGAGAGTCTGACAAGAGTCCTGAAACACAAAAGGCCTAACTGCCAGGGCAAAGAGCATTCAGAGCTGCTAGTCATTCTAATTTTCTAAAAATAAGGATAATTTGATGTCAAACAAGACACCCATTCTTCATGACAAAATCCATTCATAGTTAGACACCACTTAAAATATATTGTTTAATAAACAGATTTTTTATATTCGCTATTATTGGTTATAAACAATTTTTGGAAACACAAGTAAAAAGTAAAAGGAAACACTCTTTGCACAAACCTGCATCTTCTGACAATCTGACCACGATCGCCATGACCGTTAAGAAGTCTTCTTCATCATTACTGAAGTCCCGGAAGATATCGAGTAGCCCTCTGGCAATAATCTGACTGTGGAGACGAGAAATGATCCAACAGTTACCTGGGCAACACAGATTGCCAGGGCACGGGCTACAAGCAGGTCATATAACCAGACAGCAAAGGAAAGTCTATGACCTCCGTCCAGAAGGAGAACAGAGTTCCCGGAATGTCCAAAATGGTCATTCCAACATGGTCAACATCCTACAGCAGGGGTCAGGAAACTTTTTGGCTGAGAGAGCCACGAACGCTACATATTTTAAAATGTAATTCCATGAAAGCCATACAATGACCCGTGTACATTACACATTATCCAATAAAAATTTGGTGTTGTCCCGGAGGACAGATGTGGTTGGCTCCAGCCGCCCACAACCATGAACATGAGTGGTAGGAAATGAATGAATTGTAATACATGAGAATGTTTTATTTTTTTAACTTTTTTTTTTTTTTTAATAAAGATTTGTCTGCGAGCCAGATGCAGCCATCAAAAGAGCCACATCTGGCTCGTGAGTCATAGGTTCCCGACCCCTGTCCTACAGGGATGAGACCGCATTTTCTAGTTTGGAGGTCACTGGAGGTCGAAACTATCCACTTGGGAAAAGGAAAAATCTTTTCTCCTTTTCTGACTGATTCTTCAGGTCTAGATAAACTTGGAGACAGGCCCATGACAGTGGGAGAAAATTAAGTGACCAATAAACGCAGAAGGAAAAGGCCCAAAGAGACACTGATGGCCATGTCAGTCTTGAACACCCTCTACCCACTAGCTGCCAGCAGTATACCCCTGGCTGCCCCCAGCCCATGATGCGGCAACCTCAATCATCTCCAGACTCTGCGGAAGGGCCAGTGGGGGCAAAGTTACCAGTGACAGAGAACTACCACATTAGAGGGTGCTGAGCTAAGCTGTAAGGACCCTCTCTACACTACTTCGCAGGTTTTCTGTAAACCTAAATATTTTCCAAAATAAAGTTTAAACCCATAACAAAAAACCCAAAGACAAAAAAAGCCACAATGAGATAACACTGCACCTATTACAAAACTCAAATTTTAAGAGTGCCTAGTGCTGATACTAGATAAAAAAGATATAAAGCAATAGGAACGCACAAATGTTGGTGAGAATGGAAAATAATTGGATAGTTTCTCAAAAAGTTAAATATACACTTATTATTCAGTCCAACAATTCTCTCTTGAGTATTTACCCAAATGAAATGAAAAAGTATGTCCACACAAAGGCTTGTACACAAATGTTCATATTAGCATTATTTGTAAGAGCCACAAAATGGAAAACTGCCAAAGCTCGTCAACCAGGGGCGGCACACAGAAAGCACAGGCTGTCCACACAATGGAATGCGGCTCAGCGATCAACAGGAACGGACTGCTGGTAACCACAGGCACAGATTTCAGATGCATTTTGCTAAGTAAAAAAAAGCAGCCAGACAAAAAGACTACATACCACACAATTTCATATATATGAAATTCTAAAAGCCTTAGCATCAAAAAACAAGTCTCTGGTTGCCTGGGTCAGCAGTGGTGAGGGAGGGGCTGACTACAGAGGAGCAAACAAGGGAACAAAGGGATGATGGAAATGTTCAGACTGACTAAGGTGATGGCTGCACGGCTGTATACATTTACTCAAACTCATCTCACTGGATGCTTTCAGTGCCTCAATAAAGCTGTTTTAGACAAAGACACTGATGAGGGGACATTCAATGCAATCAGCAATGGCTTATGGTGGCCTCAGTGAGCGAGAAGAGGGACTGGCAAATGGAAAGGGATCCCTGCCTGCCTCTGCCTGCTCCTCTGGCTACGTGACAACCCAGGAACAACGCACGTCATTTCTGGCTGTGCATCTGGAGAATTAGCTGAAGTCAGAAACCCACCTTGATTTTCAGGAAAAGAAGAACAGAAATGTGGAATTCAAAGAGGCAGTCTTTTGGCCCAGCATATACAAAAAGAAATCCATCAACTCAAGCCTGTCTGTAGAGAGACTTATACCACCCCTGGGATGAAAGGTCGAGATCTGGCAGCTTTGAAACAGACACTATAAAGTCCCTGATTACATTTCACTGGACCACATTCATGTCAGCCTCCCCTGGGAAATCAAGCAACTAAGATCCCCAATCTGCTTCTAGGGCCACAGAATGGATAGACAGATCTGCATCCAGCCTCAAGTGGTCACAGGGGACCTGCCCTCTTAAGGAAAGCGAGGACAGAGTGAGAGAGGGCCCTGAACAGGGACAAATCCACCACAATGAATACAGATGGGAGGAAGCAAAAGACTCAAACCAAATTGGTGCTTTGGCACTGCTTTGGAAAAACCTGGCTTCTTTATGTTGCAGTGACCTGGAGAGGTCAAAGTGGACACGCAGAGTCCAGAAGCATCAGCCTCAATACTTCCCACTTCCAGCAATGCTAATGAGACAGAAGCAGAGAGGACAACATGTGTGTCTCAAAAAAGGGTTGTGAAGAGTAAATGAGCTCATGCAAGGGAAGCTCACAGCACAGTACTTGGCACATAAGCCCCGAGTGTGTCAGCCACCATAATGACAATATAAGCAAAGAAGTGTGATCAAAATGTCTACCAAACAAAGGAAGCTTAATTGAATTATGATACAGTTATACATTGGCATACTATACAATCATTTTTAAAGGTGCCTACAGATAGGTTCTGGGTTAGAGAGACATTCATGGTACATTAAATGAAAAAACAAGGTGAAAAATTTTACATATAGTATGAGGTCATTTCCTAACACAAAGTATGTCTATGTATATATGTGCAAAACATACACATACACACTTAGATACATACATTCATTTAGGGAAAATTCTGGAAGGAGGTACCCTGAACTGTTCCTAGTCATTACCTAAGATTGTAGTGGGAGAGGGGACTCTCACTACTTAATGCCTAAAATTGCTAGATGTTTCAATAAGTAAGTATTAGTCTCATGGTTTTGTGTTTTTTTTTTTTGTTTGTTTTTTAATATAAAAAAGAGGATGGCTCAACTTTACATGGCAATGTTCCCTGGAAATGGAACCATAGAAGTAACCCTTTCTGTCTGTGTCCCCTCACCCACTCACTGAGTCACATTCATGAGTTCAGCCCAACTAGCTCCAGACGCAGGGAAAGAAGAAGGCTCGGGAGCACAGAGATGAGAAAGTCCCAGGCCCTGCCCTGCAGGAGCTCACAGCTGAGGTCCATAAGTAGAACAGAAAATCAATGATGATGAACAGTGACAAGATTCTAAGAGAAGAATATGGAGGTGAGCAGAAAAACGTGATTGAAGAGCAGAAGTCAAGCCTCCAGAGAGACGAGGAAGGGCGAGGACACTGGGCCAGATGTCAAACAGATCAGACAAGGACTAAGATGGGTTTGGTTAATATGCTGAAGGCCTATTGGAAGAGTTGGATATGCCTGGACAGTTAAGGGATATGAGAACTCTATACCTGCTGCTCAGTTTTTCTATACACCCAAAATTGCATAAAAGTGAAGTCTATTAAATAGAGGAAAAAATGAAAGTGAAATAAAGATGATTTCTGACAAACAAACTGTGAGAATTCACTGATAGCCACCTCATAGTAACAAGAATTGTTAAAGGAACTTCTTGAGGAAAAGGATACTTGGTGGAAATGGGCTTTTTACAAAAAGAAATAGAAAGCATGGAAATGGTAAAAATAATGGCAAAGATTAAAAATATTTTTCTCATTTAAATTGCTTTAAAAGATAGTTGACTATCTAAAGCAAATATCAGAACGGGGGATTGTACGTTCATAACACGTGTAGAAGTAAAATTAATGCAGGAGAACAGCAGCAGCCAAGCGGGAGGAGGAAATGGGGATATGCTGCTGCAAGGACCTTACACTGCATCTTGTACCACATGCAAAGTGATATGTTTTATTTGAACACATGTTGTGATAAGTTTTAAAAGTCTATTATAGGCCTGACCTGTGGTGGCGCAGTGGATAAAGCGTCGACCTGGAAATGCTGAGGTCGCCAGTTCGAAACCCTGGGCTTGCCTGGTCAAGGCACATATGGGAGTTGATGCTTCCAGCTCCTCCCCCCTTCTCTCTCTCTGTCTCTCCTCTCTCTCTCTCTCTGTCTCTCCCTCTCCTCTCTAAAATGAATAAATTAAAAAAAGTCTATTATAATCCCTAGAACAACCAGTAATAATTTTTAGAAGAGATATAACTAATAAGCCAATAGTGGAGATCAAATGAAATTATTTTTAAAAATTTGTTTTTCTTAAAAAGATGGGAAAACAGCAAGATAGAAAACAAATACAGATGGTCAATTTAAACCAAACCATAGCAGCAATACCATCAAGTGTAAATGATCTAAACACTCAAACTAAAAGGCAGAGATTAAGTTGGATTTTTTAAAAAGCAAGACCCAACCAACTGCAATGACCACGCTTTAAATATAAGACATAGATAGGTTAAAAATAAATGGACAAAAATATACCATACAAACACTAAAGCAAGCTGGAGTATATATATTAATATCAGACACAGTAAGCTTCAGAAAAGGGAGTATTACCAGGGATAATGTGGAACATCATCACACAGTGATACGGATAGCAATATATTGGAGAAAACAGAACAGTACTAAATGTATGTACCCAAGAACAGAGTTTCAAAATACACAGAATAAAACTGTTAGAACTGAAAAAAAAGTATATATAGCCACAATCCTAGCTGCAGATTTCAACATTCCTCTCAGTACTTTATAGACATAAATAAGAGTATAGAAGACATGAACAGTGTTTCCAACCAACTTGATATTTATAATACTCTACCCCAAAACCCTGGATGCACATTCTTCCCAAGTACACATGGAACATTTACCAAGTTAGAGCCGAATGAGCCATAAAATAAATCTCAACATTAAAAAAGAGAAATAATACAGTATGTTTTCTGACCAAAAAAAAAGAACACTTGAACTAAGAATCAACAGAAAGATACCTGGGAAACCCTCAAATATTTGGAAATAAAACAACACACTTCCAAATAAATCATTGGTTAAAGGAAAAATCATTAGGGGCATTAAAAATATTTTATACTGAAAGGTAGTGAAATACGACATATCAGAATCTTACAATGAAAAATACAGATGTTATAAAAGAAATTCCCCCTCAAAAAAAGAGCATCCCTCACAAGAAGAAAAAAATAAAAGCAATTTTAAAGTCCCCCAAACAATTTCAAGGAAGAAAATAATCCAGATTAGAGAAGAAATTATTGAACTAGAAAATAAACATACAATAGGGTATATCAAAGACAAAACTTGATGCTTTCAAATAACTAATAAAGTTGATGATCCTCCGGTAAGAATTATCTAGAGAAAAAAAAAGATAAAAAGCAACAATAACCGCCTGACCAGGCGGTGGCGCAGTGGATAGAGCGTCGGACTAGGATGCGGAGGACCCAGGTTCAAGACCCCAAGGTTGCCAGCTTGAGCACAGGCTCATCTGGTTTGAGCAAAGCTCGCCAGCTTGGACCCAAGGTCTCTCTCTGGCTTGAGCGAGGAGTTACTCAGTCTGAAGGCCCGCAGTCAAGACACATATGAGAAAGCAATCAATGAACAACTAAGGTGTTGCAAAGAAAAACTGATGATTGATGCTTTTCATCTCTCTCCGTTTCTGTCTGTCTGTCCCTATCTATCCCTCTCTCTGACTCTCTGTCTCTGTAAAAAAATAAAAATAAAAAGCAACAATAACCAGTAACAGGGTGGAAAATGGGGCCATACTACAGATTTCACAGAAAATAAAAAGAAAATTACCATTTCTCAACACATAAGGAAATAACAGATCTAAGTAATATTTATTGGTGACGACTGAAATCATCGGAAGGAAGGCTGGTGAGGAATTTTATATGAAAGCATCCAACCTGCGCCCACTGCTCACCAGGAACATCGCTGAATGTGGGATGACCAGACACTGTGTCCTGATATTTTGTAATAAGAAGTACACTAAACAGCATGTCAAGTAGTGTTTAAAAACAAAATGTGAAGCAGAATTGAATCAAGTCTCCAAGTATAATTTTCAGTTTACAGAGAATACAGAAAACAAAGGGACATGTTAAATTATACCATGAGAATAATGAACACCAAATCCAGCCTGTGGAAAACTCTACAAGACTAATGACCCCTTCAATAAATAAATGATGTCGGGGGAAGATGAGAGGGACAGTCAATTAGAGATTTAAAGAGATTCAAGATCAAAAGCAGAAAACTGTAAACAAACAAAAAAAAGACTTCAGAGACACACTGACCTAATGAAATGTGTGGCCCTTATCTGGATGATGATTCAAACCAACCAACCATAAAAAGACATTCAGAGACAGTAAGGGAAAACTGAACATAGTTTGGTGGACTGGAAGGCATTATTGCTAATTTGGTAGAGTGTGACAATGACAGCAGTTAGATTTGAGTCTTTAACTGGACAAAATGATATGATATCTCCAATTCCCTTTACAATACACCAGCATAAAAGCACAAAACTTCTACAGAGAAAACAATCACATTCTATTGGGGCATTAAGACAATCTAAATAAATGAAAAGATATACTATGTTTATGGTTTAGAGAGGGCAATGCTCTCCAAATTGACCTATAGGCTATCTGTGCAAACCCAATCAAAATCCTGGTAGGTGTTTTGTTTTGTCTTGTTTTATGGCAATCTGATGAGCTGATTTTGCAATTTATATGGAAATGCAAAGGATCAAGACTAAATGTCACATCAAAGAAGCAAAACAAGGTGAGAAGTCTTGTTCAATCAAATATCAAGTCTTATACAGATCTAAAGTAATCAAGATGGTGTGGTGTTGGCTAAGGGGGAGACAGACCATTGTATAAGACAGCCCAGACAAAGACTGCCACAAACAGGTATGGGATTATAACAGCTGGCACCCAGGGCACTGCAGAAAGAATGTACTTTTGATAAGAGGTATTGCACCAATTAGCAAAATGAAGCTGGACCCTTCTTTCACACAATGAACCAAAATTAAAATCAGATAGATTATTGGCCTAAATGTAAAAGACAAACAAACAAACCTAAAGCCTTTTGAGCAATATAAAAATATGTTTATGATCTCAGGGTGGAGGAAGACATTTTTAAACAGCTTCAAATGCACTAAAGATAGAGGAAAATGTGGATAAATTTAGCTACATTAAACTGAATAGCTCTGGTTACTAAAAGAACACCACAAGGAAAGCTAAAACACAAGTCACAGAATGAGGGAAGATGGTTACCATACCAAACTGACAAAGAATATACAAAGAATTCCTGCAAATCAACAGGAAAAAGACAAACAGTCCATCTCCCTATCCCCAACAAAAGATTTAAACAGGCACTTCATACACACAAAAAAAAAAGAAGAAAGAAATACAGATGTCAACATATATAAAAAGATATTCAAACTCCTAAGAAAGTGTAAATTAAAATCACAAAGCGACATCATGTTATATACAACCACACTACTAGATTGGCTAAAATTTTTAAAGTTGACAAAACCAATTGACAGATAAATTGTGGGGCAAAGGTAGGACTGTAAACTGATGCACCCACTTTGGAAAACTGGCACTGTCACTAAAGTAAAAGGTTAGTGTCTCCATCACAGAGTAGTCCTCTCTTGGGTATACAGAAATGCCTACTGTGTACTCCCAAACACAAAACTGTTCACAACAGTGAGAAAACCGGAGATACTCTAACAATGTATGGATAAATGTCACAACACTGTTATAAAAGAACCAACTGAAACTATATGCAAACCACAAAGTAACATATCCTATAGGATTTCATATATTTCAAGTTCAGAAACAATAAAATTAAATTATATTATTTGAAGGTAAATACTGAGGTGCTAAAAGTGAAAAAAAATTAAGGATGTAGTAAAGGTAAAAAACAGATGGTAGGTCCCACTTGGGAAGATGTGGTAATCAGGAAGGGGAGACAGACTTCTGGGATGACTTGAGTAATGGCTGTGTAGATAGGTACCTGCTTCATAAAAATTCCTCAGCCTTTATGTGTATGTTTTATCCAATTACCTGTTGTGTTTATTTCACAATAAAAGAAGTTTTACAGAAAGGTAAAGAAAAGAGATTAAAGAAGGAAAATCACCTGATAATCTCAATAGATGTGAAAGAAGCATTATGTCAAATTCAGCCCTCAGTGAGGGTTTTTAAAGCTCTTAGTAAGTTTATACTATAAAATAAATGACCTGTATTCTTCAAAACTGTCAACTATATCACAAAAGGTAAAGAAAGACTGAGAAACTGTTAGAGATTCAAGGAGACTAAAGAAATAAAAAATTAAATGCAATACATGATGCTGGGTTAGATTCTAGAGCTAAAAAGCAAACAAACAAATCACCCAATAGATAGGACACTATTAGGACAATTAGAAAAATTTGATTAAAATCTTTATATTAGACAACACTATTGTGTCAAAGTAAATTCCCTGATTTTGATCATTGGGCTGTGATTATATAAGAGAATGGTGAATGTCCTTGTTCTAGAAATATGCACAATGAAATATTTAAAGAAAAAGAAACATATCTACAATTCACTCTAAAAAGAAAGTAAAAATATAGAGAGAATCATAGCTGAAATGTGGCAAAATGTTAACAATTGATGAATATGAGTAAAAGATATACAAGAATTCTTTTTTTTTTTTTTTTTCATTTTCTTTTCTGAAGCTGGAAACAGGGAGAGACAGTCAGACAGACTCCCGCATGCGCCCGACCGGGATCCACCCGGCACGCCCACCATGGGGCGACGCTCTGCCCACCAGGGGGCGATGCTCTGCCCATCCTGGGCGTTGCCATGTTGCGACCATCCTGGGCGTCGCCATATTGCGACCAGAGCCACTCTAGCACCTGGGGCAGAGGCCACAGAGCCATCCCCAGCGCCCGGGCCATCTTTGCTCCAATGGAGCCTTGGCTGCGGGAGGGGAAGAGAGAGACAGAGAGGAAGGCGCGGCGGAGGGGTGGAGAAGCAAATGGGCGCTTCTCCTATGTGCCCTGGCCGGGAATCGAACCCGGGGCCTCCACACGCTAGGCCGACGCTCTACCGCTGAGCCAACCGGCCAGGGCCTACAAGAATTCTTTTTATTCTTGCATCTTTTTGTGGTGAAATTATTTCTAAAAATTTAAAAACAATCTCTTGGCAAATGAGAAATATAAAAAAGTATAAACCAGAAATACAAATTTTCTTAAGCTGTTAAGAGGTGGCCACTAAAAATATAAAACAAGATAGGAAAGGAAGAAATACAACTATCATTTTTCACAGACGCTATTGTAGTATGTAGAAAACCCAAAAAATCCACAGAGAAGTTACTAAAATCAATCAATAAACTTAGCTAATCATTGGAGACAAAAATCAAAATATAAAAATAAATTTCATCAACAATTAGAATATAAATTTCAAGAAATGATAGAATTTACATTAGCATAAAAGATCAAATACCTAGAACGAAACCTAACAAGATACAGAAGATCTCTACAACAGAAAACTATGTAGTATATATAAGGTCTACCGGAAAGTTCTGTCCGTTTCTAACACAAGTTTCTACACGTAAGCACATGTTTATTTGGTGCATGTGTGCCTCTCTATTTTTATCACTTAATGTATACATATTGATGTAGCAAATGAACTGAAACAAAGTTGATTCATGTTAGTCTTATGTGTGAAGCCATAGTGTACCCATGGCTACTGATAAAGTTTATTTACGCCACTGTAATTTTTACAAATTTCAACAAGGAAGAAATGCTACAGAAGCACGTCTGTCGCATCCACCATATTCCCCGGACTTAGCACCCTCCGACTATCACTTGTTTTTGTCCTTACAAAATGTTTTGAAGGGCAAAAAATTCAAAAATGAAGAAGATATCAAACAAGCACTGGTTCAATTTTTCGCATCAAAAGATAAAACATTTTTCAAAAATGGGATATACAAATTGCCCTCATGCTAGCAAAAAATCATTAATAATAATGAAAATTATATTATTTAATACAGTTTATTGACGGTAAAAAAAATTTGTATTTTGTTTTATTCCAAAAACGGACAGAACTTTCCAGTAGACCTTATATTATAGTTATTTATGTGTGTATATACAAATATACACACAGAGAGGGAGAGATTGAAGAAAATCTTAAAAGCAGAAATAGCCCTGGCCAGTTGACTCAGTGGTAGAGCGTCGGCCTGGCGTGTGGGAGTCCCGGGTTTGATTCCCGGCCAGGGCACACAGGAGAAGCACCCATCTGCTTCTCCACCCCTCCCCCTCTCCTTCCTCTCTGTCTCTTTCTTCCCCTCCCGCAGCCAAGGCTCCACTGGAGCAAAGATGGCCTGGGCGCTGAGGATGGCTCTGTGGCCTCTGCCTCAGGCGCTAGAATGGCTCTGATTGCAGCAGAGCATCGCCCCCTGGTGGGCATGCTGGATGGATCCCGGTCGGGCGCATGTGGGAGTCTGTCTGACTGCCTCCCAGTTTCCAACTTCAGAAAAATAAAAATAAAAGTAGAAATATTAGAAAATGAAATAGTGTAAAGATGTCAATTCTTTACACGCTGGTTTACAGATGCACTGTGATTCCAATCCAAATGCCAGCAGAACATGAGAAGCTGGTGCTAAAGTGGTGCTCAAAGACCTTTGGAAATACAAAGGGCCAAGAACAGCCAGCACAACCTTGAAGAACAAGGTGGGAGGACTTCACTCCACCCACACCAAGACTCTGATGATGAAGTTGCAGTGACGGAGACACTGTGCTCCGGCCACACTGACAGATAAATAGATCCACGGAGAGACTAGAATGTCCAGAAATGGATACTTGATTAAGACAAAGGCAGCGATGCACAGCTTAGATAACAGGTAGTGTCTTCAATAAATGGCACTAGGTCCACGAGAGACCATGCAGAAAGAAATGAAATGTGACTCCTCCCTCACATCATACACAAACATAAAAAGCAATTCTAGGTGGACCGAGATCCGAATGTGGAAGATAAAACAAACAAAAAAATCAAGAAAGCAATATAGGCCCTGGCAGGTTAGCTCAGTCTGTTAAGAGCGCTGTCGGGAAACAAGGTGGCCAACCTGGTCAGGGTACACATGGGAAGCAACCAATGAATGCACAACTGAGTGGAACAACAAATGAATGCCTCCTTTCCCCTTCCCCTCTTTCTCCCTTCCTCTCTCTGTCTAAAAATCCATCAATAAATATAACCCTGTCCGGATAGTTTGGTTGGCTAGAGCATTGGCCCAACACAGTGGTTGCTAGTTCGACTCCCTGGTCAGGGCAGCTTAATGTTCCTGTCTCTCTCTCTCCCTACCTCTCTCTAAAAAAAAAAAAAAAGAAGAAGAAGAAACAATGTAAAAAAATATCTTAGTGGCCTTAGGAGGGGCAAACATCTCTTATACGCAACATGAAAAGCACTAAGCATAAAAGAAAAAATTGAGATCACGAACTACATTTAAATTAAGAACTGCTCATCAAAAGATGCCGTTTAGAGTACCATCATTTTCCGATCTGTAAAATTGGGATAATAACTGGACTGATTCAGTAGTAATTGCTGGGAGCCTGCGATGATTTAATAGATATAAAGACAAAGAATACTATTTTTTAAAGTAAGAGTGAATGGAAGTTAAAGGAAGAGA
Source organism: Saccopteryx leptura (assembly GCF_036850995.1). Lineage (NCBI taxonomy): Eukaryota > Metazoa > Chordata > Mammalia > Chiroptera > Emballonuridae > Saccopteryx > Saccopteryx leptura. The sequence continues at coordinate 195,952,525 of NC_089507.1, read as the reverse complement.
CTAAGCAGCACCCAGTCTTTATAGAAGAAAGTTGTTTTTAGGGGAAGGTGTGAAGGAAAGCCTCAGGTGCAGAAGTCCAGAACGAGAGAATGTAAAGGTCTGGAAGTGGAAAGAAAAGGGTGTGTGGCACAGGTGGTGAAGAAGCTACAGAAGTCAGAGGCCTATCTGATGGAAGGTGAGAGACAAAGAGAGACACTCCCTCTGAGGCAGGAGAGAAAAATGATTTCAGATTGAAAGACATGCCTTAGTTTCTGCTTTCTTCAGGAAACAAGAGTCAAGGTCATCTGCGAATAGAAAGATGCATAATCTGAGCCTGGAGTAGATTCCTGCCAGCACCATAAGGAGCGACATCAGATCATCAGGGCAGGACTAGCTGCAGGAATGTCCCTGAAGCACAGTGCAGGCAACAGACGGAAGGAGCCGGCGTGGCTCCCAAGGATGCTTCCCAGTCACCAGGACACTTGACTTTCCAAATAGTACACACAGGAAAGAAACCCAGTTAGCGATCCTCATTACCTAATCACCATGAAATTTCATCATTTCCTTCCTGGTTTACCAGATGGTCAGTAAAACGGGAACAAGAATAATGAGTAAACCTAATATAATGGTGCCATTCAGACAGAACCCCAGCAACCTGGAGACAGCCTCTATGCTAACTTACCCATGAGTCTCCTCAACATTGTTACAGAGAAGTGGCCACCAGTGTCAGCTGGAACCAGACACAACAGAGGGATGTGCACGAGCGGAGGACAGGTGGAGCTTACCGGTTGAAGACATTGTCGCTGAAAGCATACTTCTCCAGGCGAGTGAGGGGAGGCAGGTTGTCCTGGCCTGGAATGTCCAAGAAGGCTGTTACCCTCATGCTGTCACAATCTGGACTGTAGTCTTCAAATCCATCTAAAGGGGAAGGGGGGTAAAACACACTCATAAGTGTGCACCAGCTGTGACAAGTCACAGCTGGGCACAGACACGGCCCTGTAGCATACTTTCCACTTTCACAGCCCCTTCCCGCTGACGCCTCCGAGACGGCAAACTTGACAATCATCTAAAATGAAGGGAGCAGGAGCAGGCTGTCACCCAGGAGGAGGGTGGTAAGGGCAGAGTCATAAGGAAAACCGGATGCTCTATTAGTGCCGCCAGTCGGAGGCCTGAGCCACCGCTCATCAACACAGATGGGAGCACCACCCCCATCAAAGAACCTGGAAGCAAGTGAACAAAGAAGCTCACTCTCTAAAAATAGCCATGGAGTTGTGTGCAAAGAGGTTTAAAATGGTCAAAAGAAAAATAAGTTTGACCCCTGTAAGCAACAATGTGACAGAAAACCCACCCTATGTCTTTTCTTGTCTTGTAAATGTGCCCATCATACAGCTTCATCCAGTCTGTGACTTGACCCTCATGGAGCCACACCCCTGGCCTGGCCACACCCAGTCAGACCCTCCACGTGGATGTGTACAGGCCCCTCCAACAATGAGCCACTGGTCAAACAGTGGCTGCCTAAAGCCTGGGCTTCTCTTCGACCCCAGCTGGGGGTGGGCACCTCCCTCTCTCCAATGGAGTGGGGTGGCTGAACCCATGGGCACTGGTTTGAAATTAACCCCCCAACTACTACTCACCGATGTGGGACCAGAAGAAGTGACTTAACTTTGCTACACTCCCATGTTCTCAAATGGAGGCTGGATACAAAACTTTCCCCTTGCTTGTCAGGATGTTGGAAAAGTGAGTTCATGCAGGGTCTGGCCCACGCTGGCCGTGGCTCACAGCCTTCATGCACCCACACTTCAGGGTATAAATGCTTTCCTACTGTCCCTTGCACTTCATTAAATAAGTGTCAAGGTCATCTGCTGAAATTGCTGAAGAGCACCGACAGGTACAAAAGCAGAGGCTCCTACCTGACCAAAGGAAAACCATAGCTAATCCAGGCAATATAATTGGTATGAGTTTCAAATAAGAGATGACGAGTTTGTGCCTTGGTGCTTATTTTTCTTTGAAACATTAACCACATTTTTTCTGAGTTAATTCTTTTAGGTTAGCAATTAGAGCCTATTAAAATTTTACATTGTATAACAGTTACTCATAGAAATTTAATAAAGAAAAAATATGTGTGACACAAAAGTGTCATCTCTCTGCAGGATCCCTGCCAGGGATGGATGGGTCCACACTGGGCCACAGTCAAGCTCCAGACCACAGTCACCAGGAACGAGCTAGTCTTGGCGCACTTCAGAAGGGCCCAGGAGGACTATGGACCCTCTGTCCCACAGATCTTTCCGGAGCATGGCAGACGCAGCGTGGAGTGGATTTTAAAACATTAAGTGTAAAGGCAGTGCTTCCTAAACTTCAGGGGGTACAGATAGCTTTGGAACCTGATGGTATCTATAGAAATACACTCAATTTCTCATACAGGATTGATCGGGTGTTTCAAAAGATCCTGAGGCCCACTTATACATTTCATGGGTTAAGAACTGTTGTTTTAAAATAACAGAAAACAGCCAGGCACTCTTCAAAAAAACTCTGTTTATCAGAAAACTAAAGAATTTACCAATTAGTTCCACAAAAAAATAACTGCTATTGGAGAATATTAATGATTCTACTACACTATATAAAACTATACTAACTATACTAAACTATACTAAGGAAATAAAAGCCATAGAATAGTGGATAATTACTAATTGTTACTGTACTGAGAGCTTTCTGAACAGCAGTAGTTCAGTAAATCCGGCAACAACCATATTATTCCCAAGTTTCTGTTAAGGGAACTGAAGGTGAGAGAGGTTAAGAAAGGTGCCAAAGATCACCCAGCTAGAGAATGGCAGTCAGAATTTACAGTCAGTTGGACTCTAGACATTGTACTATGCTGTACTGCCAAAGAGGAAACCGAAATTATAAATTAAAATTTCAAAGAAAGCCCTCCCACCTCCCTATCTGGGCTTCAAGCACAGTGGCTTCCCTTAGTTCTTCAAATGCCCCAAATCCTTCAGCTCAATGTCTGTGAGAATGTGCCACCTCCTAGAACACAGCCACCCCTTACCCTCTTCTCCCCTCCCCCTGCCCCCAGCTTGGGTACCAGAGTCCAAAAGGGGCCCCCGCAGCCTCAGGAAGTCAATCTCTGGTTACAGCCCTCCTGGAGCTGTGGCTCTTCTGTCCCAGCACTCCCCACAAACAGGCTGGCACGGGGTTTTGTGACCGCTTCATGGCTGTCTCCTAACCACACTGTGAGCTCCCCAAGCACAGTACCTGACCAGCTCAGTAAAAAGTAGTGATATGAAAGAATGATACCACCAAAAGAAACTTAAATGAGCGAATGAAAGGATCCAAGAAAATGACTGTTCTAGCACAGAATCATAAAGCAGCAGGAAGGAACTTAAGGACGTGCCTCCTAAATTTCTCCTTTTACAGCTGGGTAAATAAATGTGCCCCAAAAGCCAGCAGCAGAACTGGGGTTCTTGCAACCTAAATGTTCTGTGTTTCATCCAGTGTTCTTTCAAGAGCTGTGCAGAAAAACTAAGATGGAGGCTAAAAGGACCAGAGAGCCCAAGATGAAAGGGCTACAGTCCCCGAAAAGGCGGAAGGCCTTCATGGTTTACCCAACCAAAAATCCAGACAAGAACCAATGAAACAACAGTTTTCAAGCACTGGACAAGAGACAGCACAGAATGCAGATCCCCAGAGAAGGGACACAGACAAGAGCTCTGAGACTGTAGCACTGACCTGGCTGCCTGGAGGGTTTCCAGCTACAGCGGAGGAAGTGTGAGGAGGGCAGGGCGACTGGAGTCTGCAGAAGAGGCAGCTGCAGAGGTCAGCAAAGAGGCCCTGGGAGCTTTAGCTGGGTACCAATCTCCGCACACATGAGAGAAAACTACCAAGGCTGGGGAAGGAACCATCAGAAAGGAGCCGGCAGGCCCATCCCTGGGCTCACGGGCTGTGAGGAGCAGCCTACTCCCACCCGAGTGGAAAGACCCTGCAATACAGGGCACTCTTCTCAGCAGTAGGGCTAGATCAGTCCGAAATAAAGCCTTCTCTAACCTGCTGAACTGAGTTTTAAATCAAGTCTCAATGGAATCCAGACCAATCCAAGAAAGTTATCTACATGTTATAACAAATCCAACGTTACTGGATTTATTATTTGTTTTTTAATTTTTTTTACAGAAAGAGAGTGAATCAGAGAGAGGGATAGACAGACAGGAATGGAGAGATGAGAAGCATATCAATCACTAGTTTTTCATTGCGCGTTGCAACACCTTAGTTGTTCATTGATTGCTTTCTCATATGTGCCTTGACCGCGGGCCTTCAGCAGACCAAGTAGCCCCTTGCTGGAGCCAGCGACCTTGGGTTCAAGCTGGTGGGATTTTGCTCAAACCAGATGAGCCTGCGCTCAAGCTGGCGACCTTGGGGTCTCGAACCTGGGTCCTCTGCATCCCAGTCCGACACTCTTATCCACTGTGCCACCGCCTGGTCAGGCTGGATATATATAATTTTTACAGTAAAACCTACAACCCTAAATTCTTAATGCCTGTCATCCAATCAAATATTACCAAGCATGAAAGGAAGTCAAATAATATGACCATAACCAGGAAAAATGAATAAACAGAAAAAAATCCAAAAATGTCAGAGATGATGGAGATAAAAGAAAATTATCTTTAAACAGCAGTTAAAAGAATGTTCCATATATTCAAAAAGACATGACGATGTTCAGGAGAAAACTAGAAATATAAAAAGCTCCCGAATGGTGCTGAAAAAGCACCAAGTTCTTGCTCTAGACTTTGCCCATTCAGAAGCTACTGACCTATCAACCTGGCTATGCCTTAGCCTTCTAGACAAAATGCACCTTATTCTAACAAATAAATTGACATTCTGATTTCTATTTTAACATCATTCCCCTTTTCTATCCCCATTATTCCTACCCTAGCCCAGTGCAGGTTACCAGAGGAGCACGTGCTTTGGAAAGCTACGTCTAAACTCCCGTTAATGGAATTTCTAACAACTTATGGTGGAGCAAAAGAGAAAGGAAGCCCCTCTCACCAAAACAAAACCCCTGAACCACACATTTGTGTGGCAGGTTCCACAGCATAGCTAAGGCTAAGAGAACTGGACTGGGATTTGGAATACCATCCACTAGAGGAGAGACAAAGCTAACAATTTAACCTCAATTTAAGTGCCTACTAAAACAAAACAAAGAAATCAACACTTTGAGTGCATATGGCAGAATTCAGTGTGTATATTTTACAGCACATAATATTCACAATATCCAGGCTACAATCCAAAATTACTCAATAAACAAAGAAACAAGAAAACATAAACTAGCTAAATTAGAAAAAAATCAAAACAAATTATCTCTAAAAGAATCCAAATGTTAGAATTACAGACAAGGATTTTAAAGCAACTATTATAAAATGTTTATGGATGTAAAGGAAAATATACCTATAATGAGTGAAAAGATAAGGTATCTCAGCAAAGAAAGGTTAACTGTAAAAAGACACCAAATAAAAATTCTAAAATTGAAGCAATATCTGAAACTCAAAAATTCGTTAAACTACCTTAACAGAATGGAGATGATAAAACAATGGTCAAAAATTCCCCAAATTTGGTGGAAGAAATAAATGTACAAAATCAAGGATCTCAGTAAACCCCAAGAAGATAAATATACAGAAAAGCACACCTAGGCCTTGGCCAGTTGGCTCAGCGGTAGAGCGTCGGCCCGGCATGTGGAAGTCCCGGGTTCGATTCTTGGTCAGGGCACACAGGAGAAGCGCCCATCTGCTTCTCCACCCCTCCCCCTCTCCTTCCTCTCTGTCTCTCTCTTTCCCTCCTGCAGCCAAGGCTCCATTGGAGCAAAGCTGGCCTTGGCGCTGAGGATGGCTCCATGAGCCTCCACCTCAGGTGCTACAATGGCTCTGGCCGAGAGGGAGCAACACCCCAGATGGGCAGAACATCGCCCCCTGGTGGGCATGCCAGGTGGATCCCGGTCAGGTGGATGCGGGAGTCTGTTTGACTGCCTCCCAACTTCTAACTTCAGAAAAATACAAAATACTAGACACAGCCTAGTCAAACTGCTGATAACGAAAGATGATAATCTTGAAAGCAGCAGAGAAAAACAACCATTATATATAAGGAGTAATGATTCAAATGATCTCTGACTCCTCACCAGAAACAATGGAGGCAGAACACCTTGGAAACACGTTTAAAGGAGTGAAAGAAAAAAACTGTCAATCCGCAACTTTACATCTAGTGACACAGCCTTCCGGAATGAAGATGAAGCAAAAACACTGTGAGATTTAAAATAAATAAATAAAATAAACCTATTTATTTTCCACACACCCTCTAAACACAGTCAGCCAACACAGACTACAGAAATGCTCAAAGTTCTACAGGCTGAAAATGAATGATACCATCTGGAAACGTCCTCAAAAGGAATCAAGAGCATTGGAAATGGCAAATATGTGGGTAGATTTTTTTTAACTATTTTTCTTCTTAATTTCCTCAAAACATATGATGCTCTAAAGCAATACAAAGCAAAAATTATAACTCATTGTGGAATTTATAACATATGCAGATGTACTATTTAATAAAATATGCCTATGATGTACTGCACAGGAAATACACAAAGTAGTAGGGTAATGACTGGAACTATACAGTTTTCAGGTTTCAAGGTTTTACGTAAAGTGGCACATCCTTAACTCTAAGTAGACTGTTTCTGTCTCCACAGCTAAACTTGGAGGCCCTTTAAACCCTGGGACTGTGTCATATAAAGCCTGGGACAGAGCAGACACTTAATAAATACTGGTTTCTGCAGAAGTCAGTCTCCTGAGACTTTGATTACCAGGATTCAATTCATGAGAGTCTAGCAGCCCCTGAGAAAGCTGAGAAAATCTAGTTTCCACAAAAATGAGGTGCAGCAAGGAGCCTACAACTGCCTGGAGCTGCACCCACGTGAGTTATAAAGCAACCAAGACATTAATCCATTCACTACTGCTTGCAAAAGTAAGGGCTTAGAGCTTTAGAGAGGAAAGAAAGCAGGTCACAAACTATAATACAACTACTAAAATAAAATAATGAATTCTGACATTCAATAGAAAATATGTGACTTAATCAAAAATATTCAATCCTAACAATAAATATAGAAATTTTGGTAATACATATTACATATGGAAGGAGGGGCTGAGAGAGGAAAAAGATGTAAAATTCATCCAAAACAGTAAGAAATCTGAATTAAAGGGATTTGTTTTAAGAAATGGAATTGCAGTTTTGGTCCCACGTAGAACACAGAACCAGGCTGTCTAACCCTACCACTCCAGGGAAGTTCTGCAGTGACAGCCTGCTGGTGGCCGCTGCCCATCACTGACGGGTTCCACACTCAGACTGTAGCTCGGACCCCAGCCAGCCAGGCTGCAAATCCACATGCCATCACCTGGCCTCTGAAGATGGACAGCTTGGGACAGCATATCTCCAAGTGTGACACATGGAAGGTGCATTCAATATCACGAAATCACATAGTGGAAAATTATTCCTAGCTCATTCTCTGATTAAATCAAAGGACACTTCCTGTTGTCACCAGTGTGTGAACACTTGCCTAACGCTGGTGAATCTCCCTTTCTAATATAGAGCAGGTCTCAGGTTCGGACTCTTTGCAGGCAAATGTGCCTGTCTAGATTTTAATCATGTTATTTTTGTCTTATATTTTAGTGAACTTTCATGTCGAACTACTGATACAAGGCTTTTAGATATGTTTAAATAAAAATTTATTTGATATAAAGAAAAATAGAGATGTTATACAGACAAAGCAGAAATAGGAAAAGCAGGATATAAATGACTGACTTCTGAAAAATACCTATTTCCATAATCTAAGAAAAATAGTCCCATGGATAATATCACATTCATATGCGAATGGCAGTGTTTAGTCAATCAATTCAAATCAACTTATTGAAAATCTATTTTTTTTAATATATAGGTAAACATTTTCTCTCATGTGAAGCACCATTCTAGCCCTTTTCAAAATTAGAAAATCATCCTTGAGTCCACATTAATAAGATTATCTGTTAAGATTATTTCTATTTACCTGTAAACATCGTATTAGATTTTTAAAACTACTCCATAAAAGCACTGAAGTTCAGTAAAATGGACATGCGAGCAAGATTTGGATCTGCTTCCCACAAAGTGAGTGACACACAGCCAGCATTATCTTTAGGTCAATTGTGAAGGTGTTCTGACCAGGTACCATGATTAACAACCTCTTTCCGTGACGTTTTAATGTTTTTCTTTTATTGAGTCTTCAAAGACAAACTAAATCAATCAACAGCTGATGAACTGTATAATAATAGAGCAGGGTTTCTCAGCCTCAGCACTATTGATGTGATCATTCTCTGTTGTGGGGCTGTACGTTGTAGGGCATTCAGCTCACTAGATGCCAAGAACACCCGCCCACTTCCAACTTATGACAATCAAAATGTCTCCAGACATTGCCACGTGTCCCCAGATGAAAACTGCTGTAAAAGAGGAAGATATATCAGGTGTTGTTACCTGAGCAACCCCTGGTGAGTGGATGGTCCCATAAAGGGAGGGGCTTCAGGTCAGCAGGAACAATCTGCCCCACCTTTGCCTCTCTGACCCCACTCCTCCTTCTGCCCTTTAGGCCCTCTCCTCTGGCCAGGGAGGCTCCCTGCTATTTCCCAAACCCTCCAACCACTTCCTTGGCTAAGGGCTGTAGTATGGCAAGGTGGATCCCTCTGCCTAGAGCTCTCCTCCCCAAGCTGTCCTCTCTGTTAACTTCCTTCTCCTCTTTAAAATCTTTGCCCATTCATTCTTTCAGTGAGATCCTCCCTGACCACCTTATTTGATCTACACCTTACCCCACATTACCCTGATGTACATTCTTTCTTTCCAGAGAACCTTCTAACACAGAGAACATTTACTTACTATGATCACTGTTTACCAGCTGGTCCACACCTTTACCTTTGCCCCCACACCCACACCCAGGGCAAAAATCTGTCACTGATTCATTGATAAGCCTGACACACAGCAGGCACTCAATAAATTAAGTTGCTGAATGAATGAATGAATAGTAAAGACCTGCCAACCTAGCTTGTTGTGCCTCCTGACAGTAGAGGTAGAACATAAAATAACTCCTGCTCTCAAAAAGAATTTTCTGGAATGTACATTTCTAGCCGTTGCTAAGAGTGTGTTATCTGGCAACTGTTCACAAGAACAGTAAGTTAACATCTGCATGGTGATATCATAAGCAATCGATAATTCCAAGACCCAACAAGTCCAGGCCACAGAGAAGCACAGAAATCTTAAGCATTCAAGTTAGAAATGAAATATTGATATGAAGTAGCACATAAATAATTCCTTGTTCAAATTTTTTCATTGCATTTTCTCACATTTGGAAAAAAAAAGTTACCTACTCCATTCATGAAAACTTAATATCATGCATAAAATCAAAGCTAGCTTCAGAAATAGTTTCTAACAATACCTCCAAGCCTTGACTCAGTTTAAAATACAGAAAAAGAAACACTGATCGTGATTGCCTTTGTGTGCTTTCTGCACTGTGATGAACTTCTGAGTAGAAGTTTCTAAGTTTTTGCCCCATATTAAGTTCACCGGCAAGTTTACACAGGACATCACTAACCCTTTACTGAAAGATGAATAACTTAAAGCTAACAAAGGCCAGTAGGAAAAGGACTGGGAAGAACTGCCAGTTTGATTCACAAGGGTGGGTGACCTCTCCCATCATACCTTATGCTCAGTCCCCTGTCCCCTGCCACACACCCACATGCCACCACATATCCCTGAACTACATGGCCAATGTCCCGGCAACTCTGCAGTATCACACTCAGCCTCTGTCCTCCAGGGCACAGTCCGAGTTTAGAAACCCAGCTAACAAGCTAAGAGATGGACAGCTCCCCTCTACCACCCAGCCAAAACCAGAGCGGTCCTGTGGTCCTGAAGCAGAAGACTTAAGCTCACACAACCAAAGACAGTGTGGTCTTGACCTGTTTGCAAAGAACAAGAGTCTAGTAGCCTTTGACCCTGTTATGTGACTAAGAAAAAAGAAAGGACTCTTCCCTGATTAAATGTCTCACTGGAAAACCAATTTCTGGAACCTACAAATCGGGGAGAATAAGGATTTACCCTCCTCTCTACTAACTAGTTACTCAAGGGTTATGTACTAAAAATAATGAACACTGTCAGTCTATTCATCATTTAAAACAGGCTGGGGCATAAAATAAACCAGATGAGGATGCTCTGGTAATGCACACAACGGACCCATGAACACCTGCCTATGTATTCACAAAAAAGAGTGTTCACAAATCACCAACCTGTCCTACAGATTGTTTTCAGTATAATGTTGAATGTGTTTACAGGTTCAAAGTACAGTAGATACAATCTAGTAAAAAGAGAGAAAGAAATTATATAGGTTATTTTGCATCAAGAAAAGAAAAGATCTAGGACAAAAACAGAAGGTATGTGAACAGCAAACCCACCTCCAACATACTCTCCTCCCACATGGCTAACTTCAGGTGACAACGGTAAACCATAACTCAGTACTCAAGAGTACTGGTGACCAGAGATGAGAAATTCCCGAAGGAACAAGGTCATCCTCTACATAACAACCCACAAAGCTCCAACAGCAGGAGCCACAAGATGCAGGTGTAAACAAACTGGGAAGGAAACCAGGCCTGCTGGGAAAAGGAAGGAGGAGACGGGACATGATTCCCCAGTACAGAAGTGACATTTGGGTTGGGTTCTGAAGATCAGGTAGGAATCCACCACATAGGAAGAGAGAGGATCTGGGATAGGGAAAAAGTACATTCCAGGTACAGGAGAGAACACATAGAGGAAAATGCACTGAGCATCCCCTTCCTTCCAGTAGTTCAAGGAAGTCAGAGGTTACCCATGAAGCCACCAAGCCCCGAATGGGCAGCCTTGCTAGAATTGGTTTTAAGTCGAAAGGTGAGAAAAATAAACACAATAAAACATACCTGATGAGATCCCTTTATTGGCCCAGACATGAACAGAGGTAGCGACAGAGGCAGAATGTTACAGCACGTCTACCCCGGCAAGCATTTTCATTAAGAATCCCTTCTCCAGGCATTCCTGATATTTATGATTCGCCATTCAACATGTCATCCTGTCACTATAACTCCATGTGAGATATGCCACCCTGGGCCAGCCCAATTATCCATCCCATTCAATATTCTGTCCCTGACATAGCACTAGGGGACACTGGTTGGAGAACATGATAGATGTGGCCCACTATATGTCCATCTCAAATGTTAGATTAGTGGATCACCATTGAGAAGGAGGAAGGTTATTTAGCCTACATGCCAAATTTATTCTTTAAAAAAAAGAAAAAAAGAATGTATTAATGTACAACTTACATAATTGATCATTTTTTAGAGCTTCTCATTAGCCACTCTTCCATGAATAATAACTAAGTCTTTGTACAGCCTTAAATGAGTTGGGGGGAGCCAGAGTAAACCATCCATTAATGTGTTATTTAAAGTGGTTTCATCGTTCTTGCTAACAGGCTTATAAATACAAACGCAGATTCCTAAATTGGGGCTATTTCTTATAGCTAGACTAGACAAACCTGACCCATCTAAAAGATAAAGAACGTTTCTGATTCTTCACTTGTTTTTTTGGGGGGGAAAGTGACTGCCACACAGAGCAGGTCCTTGTTGACTTAACTAAATTTCAACAGCAAGTTGCACAAGCAAACTTTCTCCATATAAATGTCATTCTCTAAGAAGATCCAGGCTGATTTGTTAGCTCTCATATGAGCGGGTCAGTCCGATGCATAATGCTTTATATTGGAAACATCTGAGGGCACCAATGGTTATTACCAGCACTACGCAATGGGCTGGTTGGAAAGACCACTTACTTCATGAGCAGCCGTCCTTTCTATACCACACATTCATGGAAATTCTTCTTTGATCTGTGGGTTTAATCACAACTTCCAAAACCTGTCATTATTTATAAGTCCAATTTTATACACTGATGGTCAATGGGAAACATTTACTCAGGTCACCCGATAGGAAAGAATTCTGCAGTCCAAGCAGATCATGTGCTCCATTTTGATATCACATGCCTCAGTTTTTCCTGCCGACTCACCAAGTGGGGACAGGGTTGAGGGAGATGGGGGTACTAGAGTCTACACTGTACTAATAAATGAAACATTATTATTTTAAAATGCAGTGACTTCTCTAGTCAGACTCAAGGCAGACTGGTGGGAAAAAAGGGTTATAAAAGAAAACCAACAACCTGTATGTGAGTGTGGGTCTCTAACTTCCTGCTGTTCAAAATATTTGAAACAAGTAATGCTGATCAGCATTAAGCCCCCTCTCTACTGACCCCTCAACCACACTGCTAGGGAGGGGCTTTCCTCCTCCTGGACCACAGCCAGCTAGGCCCTGGCTGCAGCTCTCCGCCATACTCCCCTCTTCCCAGATTCCACCCTGGAGGCGGCTCTCCGCCATACTCCCCTCTTCCCAGATTCCACCCTGGATGCAGCTGCCATCCTCCCCTCTTCCCAGATTCCACCCTGGAGGCGGCTCTCCGCCATACTCCCCTCTTCCCAGATTCCACCCTGGATGCAGCTGCCATCCTCCCCTCTTCCCAGATTCCACCCTGGATGCAGCTGCCATCCTCCCCTCTTCCCAGATTCCACCCTGGAGGCGGCTCTCCGCCATACTCCCCTCTTCCCAGATTCCACCCTGGAGGCGGCTCTCCGCCATACTCCCCTCTTCCCAGATTCCACCCTGGATGCAGCTCTCCGCCATCCTCCCCTTCCCAGATTCCACCCTGGAGGCGGCTCTCTGCCATCCTCCCCGCTCCCCCGACTCCGCCCTGGAGGCAGTTCCCTACAGTCCTCCCCTCTTCCTGGACTCCTTCCCCACAATTCAGTTGTGCTCCCCCATGACTTGACTGTAAAAATCAATACTTTTGCAGGGGGGGGGGGAATGAAGCATAACATTCATACAGAAAAGTGTATAAATGATCAATTTTTACAAACTAAACATACCTGAACAAGCAGCACCAGCTCAAAAAAAACTTCTATCTCATCTACAAAAGCCCTTCCTGCTCCCTTCCACTTACTTTACCCCAGGAGTGACCACCCTGCCTTCTAACTGCCTAGATTAGATCTGCTTGTCTTGTACTTTGTAGAAATAGAATTATGCAGTTTGGACCCTTTTGTGTCTGCCTTCTTTCACTCATTACATCTGTGAAATTCATCCATATTATCGCCTAGGGTTGTGGATCACTCACTTTTATAGATGCATAGTTTTCCATTGTGTAAACATAACCACAACTTATAATCCATTGTACTCATGATGGACATCTGGGTGGGTTCCAGTTTTTGATGATGAAGAATATTGCTCTATGACCATTTTGAAAATGGTCATTTTGAAAACATATGTTCATGTTTTGGGGGGAATATAACCAGGAGTGGAACTGTTGGGCTGTTCAAATCCTTTTTTAATTTTAATTTTCAAAGTAGATATAAATAATGCAAATGTATTCTGGGATCTTCTAACCAAGAAGAAAGGCAACTGACCTCAACCCCTCCAGCCCCTCCAGTTGCTGCTTCTTAAGAAACTATTTTCCCCTTCCAGGCTGTCAGCTTCCAAGAACAGTGGCCATCCCCCAAGATGCCCAATGGCCAGCCAGTGCCTGGAAAACAACGGGTACTCAACAAATGATCACTGAGCTACAGTTCTACAGGTGACACTGCCTCAACTCCCAATGCCTTCCCAGTTCATGCTGGTCTGGCTGCATTAGTCAAGTTCTCACTGAGGTCACTGAAGACCTAACTAGCAAAACCCATGGCCTGTCTCCAGTCCTCATTTTACCTGACCCTCTGTAGCAAGTGACATGAATGATCACCCCAAACAAAACCCTGGCTCCAAGGGTCCCTGGTTTCTCATTTCTGGGATGCTTGCTCTCTGGGGGCCCAACCTATGCCTTCTTTCCCTTCAATACTCCCCTCTTGCAGCTCTCATCCACTCCCCTGGCTCTAGCTCCCAACCACCATGGATGATTTTAAACCTAATCTCTGGTCCTCACTGAGCTCCAGAACCTACAAGCGGGGCTTTTCAACGCCTCCTAGGCTGTGCCACTAAATCTCCTGTAAGCACCTCAAAAGTGTCTCAGATGGATAACAGAAACTCCACCCATTCTACCCCACCCCCTAAAACATGCCTGATTCCTTCATCCAACGTGCACTTCTGTTATGCGCCTGTCAGCTAAACACCATTTGCTACGTCAGACTATAGTGAGCTAAAGATGGTTAAGACACAGAGCAGCCCTATGGCCATTCCTGTCTGAAACGCTACCACAAGGGGAGACTGAGCTCAGGAAATACAAAGGAGGGGCACCTAGCCCAGGCTGGGTGGAGGGGAGCAGAGGTGCTACCCACAGGACTATCTCTGAGTTGCCTCTTCCCTCACCATCAGAAATATCTATCAAGCCCATTCCCTGCTCTCCTGCCCCCTCCTTCACTGGGTCCCCACTACCTCTGCCTGGCTGCCTCCAACACACTGGTTCTTCCATCTTTGGCTTGGCTCTTTACACTCTTCCCTTTCTGTAAAACAGAACTCAGTTCTACTCAGTGCCGTGGTTAAAATTCTCCACTGGCTCCCCGACTCCTTGAAAAAGACAGCTCCTTAACCTGTGAGGGACTTACGGCCAAGTGCAATAGGACACCATCTACTTCTCTCACTCCTGCCTCCATACTCATTGCTCTCCAGCCACACATGTTCTTGACAATGACGAGCTCACACTTCCTCAGAACCTTTGCCCTAGCTGTTCACTACGCCCAGATGCTCTCTCTGGCTCTTCATGGGAATTTCTACATTCTGTTATTCAAATGTTAACTCAAGAGCACTTCTCAAAGCTCCAGAGAAACCTTCTCTGGCCACTTGAGGTAAAGCAGTGCCTCCATCCATCCAACAGCTGTTCACACTCAGCTGTTACACATCCTTCTCTGCACCTGCCACACCTGAACAGACCTAACTCATTTATGCTGACTTTTTAATGGCTGTCTCTGCCACTGAACTGGAAGCTCGATGGCAGCAGAAATCGGGGAGTTTTATTCACTGGCGTCCATAAGGCCTAGTCTAAGACTTCATAGGTCCTTAGTAAATATTAGTTGGATGGATGGATGGATGGATGAATGATGACAACTCCTCCACAATATAGTGGCAAAGAGTATAAATCCTGCCACCAGGCTCTGTGGTTTGAACTCCGACTCTGCCACTCAATAGATGTGTTGTTTGGGGCAAGTTACTTAGCCTCTCTGTGCCCCTTGTAGCTTGGCTTGGCAATAAAATGGAATTAAAAATACCTGCCTCATCAGGTTTTTGTAGTTAATTTAAAATACCAGAGGCCCTCACAACAGTGCTTCATACATTATTAATGCTAAATAAATGGCAGTTTTTATACCACTGCCTGGCTTGCTTCCTAAGACAGAAATCCCAGAAAAACACCCTGAGACACACAACTGCCACTCAAGCCAAGTCTAAATCCTGTGGCTGATGAGAGCTTCTTCCCTGGTGGCCCTCAACCCCCCCTCCCCAGTCTCAGCCCACTCTTCTCCCAAACAGCCCTTGTTCCCCGATCTTCCACTTTCTCACTACGATGTGACCTCCCTCTGCCTGGAATGTCCATCGTCTTCCTTGGCCTGACCAACTCAAAGGGCGCGCCCCTCCTACTCCTGACATGGAATCACTGTTTTCTTAATGCTCAGCTCTGTTCACTCTCTGCCTGAGCCGCTGAGAGGCGGCATCTGCGCCATTTCTACACAAGCACCTCTCCTCCAGGCAAGAGCATCTCTGGGCTCGAGCCCAAGGCTTATTCATCCTCTACCCCAGCGCCTCCCTCACGCTGGCACCTGGAGGACCTGGAGGAACATTTGGTACGTGCATGACTCACTTTCCATGTGGAAAGCAACCACCTATCCTTGTTTCTTTCTCTTTTCCCCATCAGAGTTAAGACTAAGTGGTGTTTTGAAGGTCAAAACCACTTTCTCTTTCATTAGCTGCATTTTGTTGCAAATTCTCTTTTTAAAAGACCTTAATTTGTGATGTAGAGAGCCATTTCAAACTCTTTTTAAACAGAGACAATTTCAGGGAACCGCTGATCATATGTTTGCCTCACAGGAAATGGAAAATACAGACAACAAAAGTAAAATGCATTACGATTTATGGGAAGGGAAGCAAAAGTTGTTTCTGATTCCACCACTCTGACTCTTTTGTTCCCTACCATTCTCATCCTGCTGGGAGGAAAAGGTACATGTTATTATCCACAACACAGCAACAGGAAAAACGAGAAGCAAAGTTTGAGCAACTGGCCAAGGGTCATTCAACAAAGCTGAGCCTGCACTAGCACAAGCTCAGCTCTTCGCACTGAACTTAGTAGGGAAAGGAGCCTATTAGGTTGGCTCAGCTAATTGACAGACCTATATAGGCTCTGATAGAATGAAATCAACTTGATTTTGAACAGGGGTTGTCTAACTACATCCCGTGGGCCAAATCCAGCCCACTGCTTGTGTTTGTAAATAAAGTTTTATTAGGAAACAGCCATGCCCATCCGTTTGTGTTATGTAGGTGGGTGCCTCTAGTCACGGCTTGAGTGGAGACATCAGAACTTCTAGCTGAAAAACCCGAAATATTTCCTATTTCAGCCTTTACCAAAAGAAAAGAAAAATTGCCCATCTCTGATTTAGAAAATACGTAGTTTGATGTCTGGATTTTGTTCTATTTCCCAAGATGAACATACTCAGTTTTTATTCCTATTCAAGCTATTTCACTTAACAGGGTCATCTTTACTTTTTTGAAAATTGACAATCTTTGATTCAAGTTTATAGGAGAAAAGGCTCAGCAGTTTGGTTTTAGGCTCAGATGAATGTAGTTCCTCTGCTTTGGGGGCACATGGCTTGGCTTGGCTGTGGTTTTTGGGCAGACCATCTTGACAGATCTGGGACAAAGTGGGCAGTTGACAGGGACCTCCTTTTGCTCTGGAGTATCTTCCTCACTAAAGCTCGAACACATACTGCTCCTTCCAGCATAAAATTCAAAGAGCCTATCTGTACTTCTCTGGCGTAGCTAATTGTATTTTCAACAAAGGTCCACCTACTTCCAACTTTTCTCACAGATAGTGTTCCCCGAATACTAATATATTCATTGAGTCTGTCTTTTGAAGCTGAATGCATCCAACAATAACTTTGCAGCCAACTTCAGAATTACAATCCAGCTTTCCAACTCTTTGTGCAGATGTTTAATCCTATATGAAACTTTCATGTCATTTTTAAAAACTTTGTATTATGGAAATTTTCCAATGTATGCAAAGAAGAGCATAACAAACCCATGTCCTCAGTAACCAGCTTCAAGTATCAATATTCTGCTATTTTACCCCATGTATCCTTCTTACCAACTTGTTTGCTGTGATATTTCAAAGCAGACCTCACATATCAAATCATTTCATCCATAAATGCTTGTTTGTTTCTGTTAGGTAAGACCCTTCATCTTTGAACAAAACTGTAAAACCACTGTCATATCCAACAAAATTAAGAATTCTTACCATAATCTAATATCTAGTCCAAATTCAGTTTTATCCAACTGTCTCAATCATATCTTTTTATAGCTAGGTATCCACACTGTATTGTACAGTGGTACCTTGAGATACGAAAAGACCAACATACAATTTTTTTAAGATACGAGCTGCGACTTGGTCCGTATTTTTGTTCGAGATCCGAGCAAAATTCCGAGATACGAGTCATGATTCAGGAAGCTGCCGCTAGTTGGCGCATTGGCGCATGGGTCCAATATCGGCAGTTTGATATACGAGTTGACTGACTTAAGAGCTCGGTTACAGAACAAATGAAATTCGTATCTTAAGGTACCACTGTATTTTGTTCATAGGTCTCTTTGTATCTATAACAGGTTCTCCTCATTTTTTTTCCACTCACCTCTGACATGCATTTAATTCTAATTGGCCAAGCAAACCTTACCAAGAGTGATACCTCTTCAGCCTCCACATGCTGTAAGTACACCAAGGCATTCACAGGCCTCTAAGCCCCTTAGGCAAAGATTGACAGAGCTCCAACTTCCAAGTGCTATCCACCAACGGGGCCAATATACCAGGCCATTCACACACTTTCTGCTCTCCAAAGGAAGAAGTTAGATTGCTTCAGCAAGCTAATTCTCTAAAATTAAATCTTTTCTATGCTGTGATGGCCTGAAGACTCAGAATGATTTAAAGAAATAAGGCATCCATTCATTATGGTAACTTTTTGAAGTTACCCAAATTTAATCAAGAATCACAAAGTAAATCAGACAAGCCTTCTAATCCATTATTGTCACCAGTAACAACATTAACTGAACACTTAGATCGTGTAGGACACTAGCTTATAAAAAGGATGACCTGTGTCCCTGCCCAAAGCCACTTACAGCCTAAATGGAGTGGTTATTGCATCATTTAGACAAAAACACTCAAGGATGACAACAGGTATAGAACAACCCAAACCAACACCTATGACCCTGCCTTTAGGTTAAAAATATTTGTGAGGTCTATGTAGTGAAGTAAAATGAACCCGAGTCAAAAGAACAGAGTTTAAAGCAGTGGTAGTCAACCTGGTCCCTACCGCCCACTAGTGGGCGTTCCAGCTTTCATGGTGGGCAGTAGCAGAGCAACCAAAGTATAAATAAAAAGATAGATTTAACTATAGTAAGTTGTTTTATAAAGATTTATTCGGCCAAACTTAGCAAAAATCCAACATAAAGTACTTGGTAATTATTATTATATGCTTTAATTTGCTGTAACTCTGCTTTATAAATTTTATAAAGTAAAGTTACTTTCCTACTTTATAAATCACCATTACTGTGGAACCGGTGAGCAGTTAGAAAATTTTACTACTAACAGAGATGCAGAAGTGGGTGGTAGGTATAAAAAGGTTGACTACCCCTGGTTTAACGGCTAGTTCTATCATTTATCATTTATAAAGTTACTTAAGTTCTCTCTGTTTCATCATTTGTAAAATAGGAATAACTCCACCTACCTCACAAAGTAGAAGCTGTTAACACTGAATCAAAAAATCTTATATGAAAGCCTATCAATAATGATGACTAAAATAATAATAAAATCATTGGATATAATACTCACTATGCCAGGCACTGGGCTACTATGTTTTCTGTGTACTAGCTCATCTACTCTTCTCCTAGTCACCTAGTCATCTCCTCTCCTCATGTCATTTTCCAGGCGAAGAAACTGAACAGAGTGAGTGACCTGCCTAACCTAACACAACTAATGCCAGGAAGTGGGTCACAGGACCTCAGGGTTCCTGCTGTCAATCATGGCAGGATAATGCCTCTCAGATACCACCACAGTAAGGTGTAAAGGTGGGACCCAGGGCAGCATAAATTACTGGGGGGGACAGGTCCCCCTTTTATGGCTATTAGAGAAATTATAAGATTATAAGGTACAGCACCCCACAGTCCACACTCCTGCTCAAACAGGAAGCCTCAGGAGGCTCCCAGAGCTGCCCTACTCAGTGCATGAGTATGTTCAGAACCATAAACAGTGGTTTCCTTCCTTTCTGGGGCAAGTCTTCAGCAGTCTGCTAAACAGTATTTTAAGGCCATCTCTATTACAAATCTCCAAAACCCAATATTTGTTGAAACAGGGCCAAAGTAAAATCATAATAATGTTTTCCTATACCACATCTTACTTGCTTTCTTGTATATAGCACATATACAAAAAAAGACTTGCCTGACCTGTGGTGGCGCAGTGGATAAAGTGTCAACCTGGAAACACTGAGGTCACCGGTTCAAAACCCTGGGCTTGCCTGGTTAAGGCACATATGGGAGTTGATGCTTTCTGCTCCTCCCCCCTTCTCTCTCTCTCTCTCTCTCCCCTCTCTCTATAATGAATAAATAAAATCTTTATAAAAAATGTTATTAAAAAAAAAGACTAAAGGAAGCTAGCTACCAGGAAAGAGGTCCAGTGGCCTGCAGCCGCCATGCTTTGAAAAGCCCACCATAGCTAACTGAAAAGGGCACCTCCAGGTGCCAACAGTCCTGGCAGATCTCCTGGCCCACAGCCATGGGAGTGAAGCCAATGTGAACCTTCTCACCTCCTCAGCATTCAACTGAAACAAAGGAAACCCCTATATCACCCAGTCAAACCCCTTAACTGTTAGAAATAAAACGATGCTGGTTTAAGCTACTATGTTTTGGTGTGATTTGGCAGATAACTAAACAACCAGAAATCAGCTTTCCTAGCCAGAAGAAACATCACATTTATGAATAAGAAGTGCCTTAACTATGATAACTGTCATTTATCAGTATAAATGCTTCATTCCTTCCTTTCAAGGATGCCCATCGGCTGAAATATTCAACTCAGTAAACCCGGGACCTACACTGTACCTGGGTCAACGGTGTTAAATAAATATGGTAACAATTACATTCATGACAGTAATAACGGCAGCTAATATTAACAAGTGTTGCTTACACACAAGGCTTCACACTAAACTTTTTACTAATTTAACCTTCACAAAGCCTTTCTGAACCACTATTATGCTTATTTTACAGATGAGGCCACTGAGGCACTTTACACTCTAGCCATCAGACTCAGGAACCTGTAGTCCTAACCATGGCCCTTCAAGTACCATTCTACTTTTATAAGGTTGTCTCCCTCTTTAAAAGATAATGTGTATAAACAGTTTAAAACTATGCCTCACCTGGCCCTGGCCGAATACCTCAGTGGATAAAGCCATGTCCCAGGGCACCAAAGTCACTGGCTAGATCCTCTGTCAGAGCACGAAGAAGAAGCAACCAATGAGTGTACAACAAATGGATCAACTAAGTGGAGCCACGAGTTGATGCTTCTCTCTCCCTCCCCCCATTCCTCGTTATAGAAAAGTTAAAAAAAACAAAAAAAAAACTATACCAGACCTGTGGTAAGTTTTCAATAAATACCAACTCTTATCAGGAAACCTGCATATGGGGAAGGGAAGAACATAGTGAAACTTCAATTAATGTTTGCGCCTAACCATGCAGTGACGCAGTGGATAGAGCATCAGTCTGGGATGCGGAGAACCCAGGTTCAAGACCCCGAGGTCGCCAGCTTGAGTGCGGGCTCATCTGGTTTGAGCAAAAAAGCTCACCAGCTTGGACCCAAGGTCGCTGGCTTGAGCAAGGGGTTACTCGGTTTGCTGAAGGCCCACAGTCAAGGCACATATGAGAAAGCAATCAATGAACAACTAAGGTGTCACAACAAAAAACTGATGATTGATGCTTCTCATCCCTCTCTCTGACTCTCTCTCTGTCTCTGTAAAAAAAAAAAAAAAATAATGTTTGCTATTCTGGTCATCTGCACAGGTCCCCTTCACCAGTGAGCCTCCGGGGGAAAAAGCAATTTTCTGTTGACAGGTCTGCTCTCTCCCTGGACAGCGAGTTCCCTGAGAACTCTGCCTGATTCTGATTCATCTATATAGGTCCAGAACAACTAGGTGCTCAAGGAACGTTTGCTGAATGGAAAGGAAAGCTTTATCTGTTACAAATGCGCAGTTGCACTTCCAAGATGCCATCTCCCCCAGCCATCAGTCCTTAAATGGATAACAAAAGGAAAGGAGAGGACAGGTAGGGATAAATGAAGGAGACCCACCGAGAAATGCGGGCTCCAAGGAGCATCCTGAGACAAGAGATGGAGCTGGGTTTGTGTCCCAGGACACGAGAATTCTGTGCAATTCTAGAAGGCCCCGCAGAGAGCGGCACCCCCTCAGCTCCCCAGCACTCTGAAGTCTCAGGGAGAAAGTGGAGACCCCGCCCCCAAGGTGGCCCGCCTCCTCCCGCCCCTCCCGGGCGTCGCCGCAGGAGGTAGAGGAGGAGGAGAAGGAAGAGAAAGTGACAGGAAGTCAGAAGTTTCTCAACAACCAAACTTCCAAACTTTTATCCCCTGGAGGGTAGGGCTCCCCATCCTCGGCCGTCCCGCCCAGAGAAGAGGGACCACCACAAGTGGTTCAAAACAGTTAGGGGTCCTGTTTCTCTGGTCCCAAAAAGCAGGGCCGGGCCTGTAGCACCCCACGTACCCCAAATTCTGAGAGACGCTCTCAGGGAGGGAGGGGGGCGCCCCAACTGTTACTTACAATCGTCTAAGTCATCCTGCAAGTCCACAAAGTACAGGGGGATCTCTGAAAACCAAGAGACAGAGGAGTTACAAAGGGGCTGCGGCTGGAGGGCTCAGCGGTTGGCGGGAAGCCCCAGGCCTCGTTGGGTGGTCGCCGCTAGGGAGGAAGGGGCCATCACGACGCCCCCGAAAACCGACCCCACTTACCCGCCATCTTGGGATGGGCCTGGAGGCGTGGTCTAGTGCGGGGCGGGGCCTAGGGGCTTCTTGGTCCCGCCCCTTGCAGCCGGCCCCGCCCCCGAGCCGCACCTCCCCACGAGCCCTTCGGCGCCGGCCGGGCCCCGCCCTCGCGGCGAAGGTGGCTGCCGAGGTGGGCGGGGAGGTCAGGTGACCCGGCCGGCGGCGTCCCAAGATGGCGGCGGCGGCGACGGCGCCCGGGAGGTAGCCGTACTGTCCCGGCTGCTGAGGCGGGTTCCGCGTTCCTGGCGGCGGACGGGCCCAGCTGAGGGCCGGCGAACGGGAGGCCGCCGTCTCTGCGCGCCCCGCGGCCGGGGCTGGGCCGTGCGGCGGCGGCGCCGGGGAATGCCCGTGCTGGGCCTGGCCTGTCCCTCCTCAACTTAGGGCGGCGGCAGGCCCGCGCCCAGGCTCCCGGGCCATGGCGCTGAGGGAGCTCAAAGTGTGTCTGCTGGGGGTGAGTGCAGCGGGTGGGCCGGGAGGGCCGCGGGAGGGGACCAGGCGTGCCCACGTCCCGCTGTCCCTACCCAAGTCCCCGCGCGGGACGCCCCTACCTGCCCGGACCCTCCCCCTGTCCCTCTTGGAGCCGGAGGCCGTTTCCCGCCCCCCGAAGGGTGGAGAGCCCTCCTGCCCCCTGGCATTCCGGTGCTGAGCAGCTGTTAAATAGTTTCTCCCAGGGCGCTGGAGAGTGTGGGCCAAGTCTCCCAAAGTAAAACGAGTACCGGGTCCCTGGGTTCTCCCCGCAGCGCGAGGCTCCTTCGCCGCTTGGTTGGAGTTTTTGAACTTGTGGACCCACCCTGACCCTTTTCAGGGTGTCTTTCCTGGGGGGACGGTCAAGTCAGGAAACCTCAAGTGTCCGAAGCGGCCGCTTCCTCTTGTCAGGGCAGCGGGGCCATTTCGGAGTGGGCTTCCTGGGGGGGCTCCCGCCCGAGACCCAAGGGGGTCCCGGGACTAGGCTTCCCCTCCCGGACGGGGGCGGGGGGCGGGCTGGGACCCATCAGGGACAGCCCAGCAGTAACTCAATAGTTTATACAGTTGCAAAGCCACCGTGCAGATGGAGCAGAAACTTCGGGGCTTCCGAAAGGTGTGAGAGTCTCTTTTAAACAACAGGAGAACTTCTCTCCTGCAATGCATTTGAAATCTCATCACTCCCTCTGAATCTTTAGGGGGGGGGGGACCCTTTTATGTCCCTTAACTTGTAAAATGTTCCCAAGATGAGTTTTTTAAAGTCCTGAACTCAAAGCCCCCCAGGTAGTTTTCCAGTAGGCCGCCTGACTCAGCCCTCTGTTCGCTTTCAGGACACAGGTGTGGGTAAATCAAGTATTGTGTGGCGGTTCGTGGAAGACAGCTTCGACCCGAACATCAACCCAACTATCGGGTAAGAGATTAGGTTTTATCGAATGTACCTCTCACGGTGTATTGGAAGTTCCTCCGAATGCCAAGTGTGTTGCAGGGTTAGGCCTCGCCCTCGTACAGGCTTGTGAATTTGGAGACATGGGCTCCCGTCGTCTGCGGAAAGACTCGGAAGGATTGCTGCGTTTTTAGAAAAATTGTCTTTTGATTTTGTGAGGAGTGAAAACTTCAAAATGGACATATGAATTAAAGTCTAGACTATACATGGAACCTTCAAACTCTTAAGTCAACAATAGTTACCTCTTGAAATACGCAGATGAAAACAGGTCTGGATACTGTTTTCATAGGCCTGTCAATGGAAAGATATTTAGATTGTTTTCATTCTTCCTGAGAAGTAGGACAATGGGGCCTGAGCCCTTCTCACACACCCCTGCTCTAATAGTGATAATGAATTAATAAATGAATGTTGGACTATAAGACTTTTTTTTTTTTTTAGGTTGTGTGGTTCTTTGGAGAAGTGACATTGATTGGCAGTATGTTTCTGACTCAGAGAAAACTTTTCAGGATATTTAAATATCACAATATTAATATTTTTCTGAGTTGTATTTTATAGATTTTAATATATGTTAGACCCTATACTATTACAATCCCCCAATTACATGGTTTCTTCCATTTAAAGAGAAAGTCTATTCTGCCTCATAGAGAAATATCTTACTGCATATACATACACATTTGAAGGCCTAGAGATTAAATCACCACTAACTTTCCAAAATTCAAACACCTTTCCATATCCTTCAGAAAAGAACTGGGTATGACCACGTGCTTAAAGCATGACTTCATCCCCCTCAGGGCCTGCCTGTTGTTACCTGCATGGGAAAATGAAGTGACTACCGGAAATGATAGAAGGTGGTGCTAGTGACTCGGTGAATGACACAGCTGACACCTCTTAGGTGAAGGCACAGCTCTGAAGTACCCAAGTGCTCCCTCAGATAGGATGGAGAAGGGAAGGGTGTGTTCCTGGCAGTTGTGTGGCCTGAAGCCCTGTTCTGGGCCTCCACACCTCCCTGTTCGCCAGTCCTCCCAGTCTAAGGCCATGCTGGGATTCCTAATGTCCTAGATTTTTATTTAAAAATGTATAATAAATATGAATTTTCCGATGGCTTTAGGCGACCCCTGTGTTTTGATCGGTCGACCCCCGCCGGGGTCGCGACCCACAGGTTGAGAACCGCTGTCCTAGATCCTGCTCTCCTCACCAGGTGGTCTTGGCTCACACTTCACAGGAAAGAGGATTACAAGGCTTTTCTCCTTATTTCCTTCTACCTCCTCTTGTTTCCTCAGCCAGCGTCTTCCTCCTTTATGACCAACACCACACGTACCTGAGCCCTGGAACCCCCCCTTCAGCAGTGTCCTCTTCCTCAGCCCTGCCTTCTTGTTAAGGCATGCAAACATGATTCTAATGTACCCACTCCATGAAACAGTTTCAGCCCCCAAGCCGCCACTCAAATTGTGAAGCTTTTGAAAGAAAAGTTACTACTTCCTCAACTGCTGCTCACTCCTCAAACCACTGTTGTCTCATTTCCACCCCCACCTTTCCACTAAAACCACCTTCCCTGAGTACCTGTTTTCAACTAACTGCCAAACGAATGGCTTTTTTCCCCTTCCTTTATTCACTCATTGAGTGCGTACCATATGCCAGATGCTAGACAGGCTACTGGTGGTTTAGACCCGGGGTCAACAAACTATGGTCCTTTGGCCCACCTATTGTTCTTTGAAAATAAAGTTTTATTGAAACACAGTCACACACATCTACTCACATATTCTCTCCACTGCTTTGGGGCTACAGTGGCAGAGTTGAATAGTCATAACTAAGACCCTATGGCCCACGAAGCTGAAAATATTTACTGTTTGGCACTTTTCAGGAAAAGTTGGACCTGACCTATAAAGAGAGACATAGTCTATAACTGTGCAGGAAGTAATTAAGCAGACCATTTTCTGTGCTACAAAGAAGTGTGAAGTGAGAGCGTGTAAGGGGCCTGCCTGACCTAGGCCTAAGGGAATGACTGATGCCTAAGGGGAACAGTGAATGTGTCCAGAACTTGGGAAGCCTTGATGTATAAATATTGCAAGAAGAGTCGATTATACTTTACAAGAAAAGTTTAAGGGAAAAAAGTTAATGAAGAGTAGAAGTTAACTAGATAGTGTTGAGGGCATTGACTAGCATGGGGGACAGGACATGTTGGAGAGGTGGCCAGGAGGCCCCAGGGCCAGGCCCTGAAGATGAAGAGAGGCTCCTATATCACAGGATGTCTTAGAGTGAAGCTGCTGTGTCTTCCCTAGTTCTCTCCCTGTGTCTGTGACCATGCCTCCTCACTGTTCTTTCTTGCTTCTCTTTCTACTTATTTTGTACATGGTGGTCTTTCCCAAGCTATGTCCTGCTCTCATCCCCTCCCACAGCTTAGCTCCACCTCTGTAGTTAGACTTAAAGTCAACTTCTCTAGCCTTTCTCTTTAGGGCTAGGCCTGTATTTCCAACCCATGATCTGAACCTTGTGCCCTGCAGAACTCAGATCGATACCTCCTCTGGTCCTGCATCACTTAATCGCTTCACCTTTTTCACTCATTTCCCCAACTCCTTCCTTGTCAAAATGTTTTCTGTATCTGAGTCTGTTTCTGTTCTGCTTGTTCACTTGTTTTTTAGATTCATTTATTGATAGGTATTTATTGCCATTTTATTGTTCACATTTTTTGTGTGTGTGTGTGAGACAGAGACAGAGAGAAAGGGACAGATAGGAACAGATAGATAGGAAGGGCGAGAGATGAGAAGCATCAATTCTTCCTTGCGGCTCCTTAGTTCTTGATTGCTTTCTCATATGTGCCTTGACTGGAGGGTACAGCAGAGCAAGTGACCCCTTGCTCAAGCCAGCGACCTTAAACTTCAAGCCAGTGACCATGGTGTCATGTCTGTGATCTCATGCTCAAGCTAATGATCCTGAGCTCAAGCTCGTGAGCCCATGCTCAAGCTGGATGAGCCTGCACTCAAGCCGGCGACCTTGGGGTTTCGAACCTGGGTCCTCTATGTTCCAGTTCGAGGCTCTATCCACTGCTCCACCACCTGGTCAGACCCCTATTTTTCTTTTAGAGACCCTTTAATGTTTTATATAGTACTGGTTTGGTGGTGATGAACTTCTTTAGCTTTTTCTTATCTGTTAGACTCTATCCTTCAATTCTAAATGATAGCTTTGTTGGATAGAGTAATCTTGGGTCTTGTGTTTTGTCACTTTGAATATTTCTTGACAATCCCTTCTGGCCTACAAAGTTTCTGTTGAGAAATCAGCTAACAGTCTTATGGGAACTTCCTTGTAGGTAACTAACTGCTTTTCTCATGCAACTTTTAAGATTCTCTCTTTATCTTTAACCTTTCATATTTTACTTATGATGTCACTTGATGTGGGCCTCTTTGGGTTTTTCTTGTTTGGAACTCTCTACACTTTCTGGACTTGGTCTATTTCCAACTTAGGGATATTTTCTGTCATTATTTTTTCAAATAGGCTTCAATTTTTTGCTCTCTTTCTTCCCCTTCCAGCACCCCCATGATGCAAATATTGGTGTGCTTGAGGTTGTCCCAGACGCTCCTTACACTATCCTCCCTTTTTGGGGAGATCTTTTCTTTTAGCTGTTTTGATTGTGTGTTTTTTCCTCCCTTAAATTCCAAATCTCTCATTTGATTCTCTGCTGCATCTACTCTACTGTTGATTTCCTATAAAATATTCTCTATTTCAGTTAGTGTATTTTTCATTTCTTTCTGGTCCTTTTTTTAAAGATGTTGATCTTCTCACTTTTTCATTGAGTATCCTATAACCAGTGTTTTGAACTCTGCATCTAGTAGATTGCTTGTCTCTATTTTGTTTAGTTCTTTTTCTGGGATTTTGTTCTGTTCTTTCATTTGGGACATGTTTCTTTCTTTGTCTGTTCTTTTTGGCAGCCTCTCTGTGTGTGTTTCTGTGTATTAGGTAGAGCTGCTACGTCTCTCAGGCTTGGTAGAGTGCCCTAATATAGTAGGTGTTCTGTAAGGTTCAGTGGCACAGCCTCCCTGATCACCAAGCTGGGCCCTTGAGGTGCATCCCCAGTGCAGGATATGTACACCCTCCTCTTATAGTTGAGCCTTGATTACTGTTGGCACGTCAGTGGGAGGAATTTATCCCCAGACCAGTCAGCTATAAGTACTGGCTCTGACCACTGACCTCTGACCACCTTGGAGGGGCCACCCCACAGAGCAGGACTTAACTTCAGTGGAGTTCTGGTGCCCATTGAGTCTGCCCCTTGATTTTGTGAAGGGCGTTGGATGGTGGTGTTTTGATGTGGTGTGAAGCTTTCCACTGAGTATGCTGGCTCTGGGGCCTCCTGGGAGGTGCAGGCCAGCCTCAGCCACCACCTGTGTTCTGCCTAGAGCCACTTGGTATGAGGTAGAAAGCAATTCGTAGATGGCTTCTACCTGTGCTGAGCTTGGAGGTATCCAGGCAAGGCCAAGTTGAGAAGCAAGGCCAGCTGCTGCTAGTGCCTGACCTGGGGCCACTTAGTGAAAGATATGGGACATGCTGAGGCCAGATGTTGCTTGTTTGAGAGATTTTAGGAAAATCTAAAGCATCATCTAAGACACAGGTTATTGTATGGAAAAGCCACTGGAAACAGCTTGAATGGTCCAGAAAGTTGAATGGAGCAGGGCCTCAAGGAATTACCAGGGCAGGGTAATAGGTAAACCAGGTTGATGGAGATTTAGATATGGTTCCCACCTGCCAGCTCATCTGTGGAACGATGGCCTCTGCCAGCACTTCTGTCTGAGAGAAAGCTGTCCCTTCAGCTGTGGCCTTGATGCTGGACAATTTAGTTTCTCCCTGAATGTCTCTAGTACCTTGTAAGCTGCTACCCCAGCACTAGAGTTCAGAGGGAGTGAGTCAGAGTAAGTCCATGTGCATAGGCCTTTTAGGAGGAGCTGCCTGGGGCTCCCACAGGCCTCCGTCTTCCTAAGCCTCAAATTTTGCTGGTTTTTTCAGCCAGAAGTTGCAACGACTTCTCTTCCTGGCACTAGAACCCTGGGCTCAGGAACCTGGTATGGGGCTAGGATCCCTCGTTCCTCAGAGGGGACCTCAACAGCCAAGCTTTTCCTCCCAATTTTTATCTACCACACTTTTTTGTGTGTGTGTGTGTATTTTTCTGAAGTTGGAAACTGGGAGGCAGTCAGACAGACTCCCACATGCGCCTGACCAGGATCTACCCGGCATGCCCACCAGGGGGCGATGCTCTGTTGCAACCAGAGCCATTCTAGCACCTGTGGCAGAGGCCATAGAGCCATCCCCAGCGCCTGGGCCAACTTTGCTCCAATGGAGCCTTGGCTGCGGGAGAGGAAGAGAGAGACAGAGAGGAAGGAGAGGGGGAGGGGTGGAGAAGCAGATGGGCGCTTCTCCTGTGTGCCCTGGCCGGGAATTGAACCCGGGACTCCTGCACGCTAGGCCGACGCTCTACCACTGAGCCATCTGGCCAGGGCCTTATCTACCACACTTGATTGTGCGACCAGCCTCTTCCATGTCTCTGTCCCTCCTACCAGTCTTGACGTGGTGGCAGTGGTGGCGGCTTCCTCTCTTTCTTTCTTTCTTTCTTTCTTTCTTTCTTTCTTTCTTTCTTTCTTTCTTTCTTTCTTTCTTCTTTTTCTTCTTCCTTCTTCTTCCTTCCTTCTTCTTCCTTCTTCCTTCTTCCTTCCTTCTTCCTTCTTCCTTCCTTCTTCCTTCTTCCTTCCTTCTTCCTTCCTCCTTCCTCTTCCTTCCTCCTTCCTCTTCCTTCCTTCCTTCCTCCCTCTTCCTTCCTCCTTCTTTCTTCCTTCTTCTTTCTTCTTCTTCCAGCTTCTTTAATTCTCTAGTTGTAGGACTTCCATTCAGCTCAATTTTAAGCAATTCTGAATGAGGGTTCTGTAGTTTAGTTATAAATTTGATGTGGTCGTGGGAGGAGGCAACTACTGTGTTTTCCTATGCTACCATTCAGCATTCAGTCATTTATCATGAAGTGGGATGGCTAAGCTCTAAGTTTTTTATATACCCACTATTAGGTGGCAAATGTTCTTGTGTATCCCTAAAACAATGAGTTTTGGTTTTTTATCAAGAATTGTGTTGAATTCTGTCAGGTAGGGGGTTTTTTATTCTTTATTTTTTTATATCTTTTGAATTTACTGTTCTTATGCTTTTTCTTTTTTAGCCTTAAAATTGTGAATTACAATCATCAATACTAAAATATTAAACCACTGTTGCATTCCTAGGATAAATCTCACTTGGTTGTTATTATTTTAATACATTATTGTATTTGATTTACTAAAATTTTGCCAAGGATTTTCCCTCCATTTTCATTATGGAGATTGAGCTGTTGTTTCTTAATATATTTCTTTAGATTTAGTATCAGGCCTCATAAAAGAAGATGGGTAGTGTTTCCTCTTCTCTATTTTTTTGGAAGTGTTTATGTAGAATTGGAATTGTTACTCCCTTATAGATTTGGTACAATACACCAATGAAGCCATCTGAGCAGGGGTTTTCTTCAGAAAAATTTTAACTACAGATTCAATTTCTTTAATAGATATAGGCCTATTTATTTCTTCCTGAGTTTGCTTTAGTAGTTGGTGTTTTTAGGGAACTTATCCTTTGTATTTATGTGTTTTTCTTAATATATTGAAGTAAAGCTATTTATAATATTCCTCTGTTAGCCTTTTAATGCCTTTAGGGTCTTTCAGCTATAAATTAATCAATTTTAATGATCTTCTCAACCAGTTTTCTACTTTATTACTATTTCTCAGTGTTCTATTTTAATGGGTTTTTTTGTTTATCTTCATGGGGGTTTTTTTCTCTTTCTTTACTTATTTTGGCTCACTTTTATTTTCTTTTAAGTGAGAGGAGGGGAAATAGAGAGACAGACTCCTCCTGCATGTGACTTGACCAGGATCCACCCGACAACCCTTGTCTAGGGCCAATGCTCTAATCAGCTGAGCTATCCTCAGTGCCTGAGGCTGATGCTCAGACCAATCGACCCACTGGCTGTGAGAGAAGAGACAGAAGCAGGAGAAGGAGGGGAAGAGAAGCAGATGGTCGCTTTTCATGTGTGCCCTGATCAGGAATCAAACCTGGGACTTCCGCATGCCGGGCCCAATGCTTTTTATTCTCAGTTTTGCTTTATCAATTTTGCTAGCTACATTAAGTATCTCCAAATTTAGAATTTTATGTCTTACTGATAATGCAAACCTTCAAACAGTCTAAGTTGTGCCCTTTAGCTCTAAGAATGCGTTTTACCTTGAAGTCTAGTTTGGTTTTTTTTGTTTGTTTTTGACAGAGACAGAGTCAGAAAGAGGGATCAATAGGGACAGACAGACAGGAAGGGAGAGATATAAGAAGCACAATTCTCTGTTGTGGCACCTTAGTTGTTCATTGATTGCTTTCTCATATGTGCCTTGACCGGGAGGCTGCAGGAGAGTGATTGACCCCTTGCTCAAACCAGTGACTTTGGGCTCAAGCCAGCGACCACAGGGTCATGTCTATGATCCCACACTCAAACTGGTGAGCCCACGCTCAAGCCAGCGACCTTGGAGTTTGAACCTGGGTCCTCCGCATCCCAGTCTGATGCTCTATCCACTGCACCACCGCCTGGTCAGGCACAGTCTAATTTGTTATTAATATAAAGTCACTATTAACATTGGTCAGTATTTGAATGGTGTCTTTTTCTTATACTTTTGTTTTTAACCTTTTTGTATCTTTATAATTTAGGTAGGTCTTGTAAGCAACTTATGATATGATTTTGATAAAGTATACTCCATATAACCATCACCAGAAATTCCCATCACCTCAGAGTGTTCTTTGTGTGAATCCCATACCCCATAAGCAACCACTGTGGTGATCTGGGTCCATATAGATTAATTCGTCGTTGAATTTCACATAAATGAAATATTACAGAATGTACTCTTTGGTATTTGATTTCTGCACCATTAAACAGTGTTTTAGAGAGTCAGCCATGGTGTTGCATGTAGCATAGGCCTTTTTTTAAAAAATTGGTTAGTAATATTCTCATATATGAATAGATAAGTGGTTTGTTCATTCTCCTGAGGTTTTCCACTTTTGACTATTATGAACATAGATGCTGTGAAAATTCTTTTATAACTTTTTGTAGATGTAGGCATTCATTTCCTTTGAGTAAAATAACTAGTAGTAGAATTTCTAGTTCCTGAGAAGGTGTATATATAACTAACTTAATAAGAAGTTGCCAAACAGTTGTCCAAAGCAATTGTATCATTTTCCCTCCCACCAGCAATGTATAGAATTCTAGTCATTCTACATCCTCACCAGTATTTGTATTTTTCACTTTAGTTATCCTAGTGGGTATAAAATGGTATCTTGTTAGGCTTTTAATCTGCATTTCCCAGATGTCTAATAATATTAAGCATTTTTGCATGGACCTTTTTGTCATTACTATATCTTTTATGAAGTCACTATTCAAGTCTTTCACTTACTTTTATTTGAGGTTTTTGCCTTATTTCTTATAGATTTGTTCTAATTCTTTATATATTACAAAACAACTCTTTTGCCAGGAATATTTATTGTGAATGTTTTCTTCCATTTGTGGCTTGCCTTTTTATTTTCTTAGTGATGTCTTCCTTGAAGAAGAGCTTTCATTTTAATGAAGTCCATGTTATCAATTTTGTCTTTTTTGGTTTATACCTTTTTGGTCTTCTCTAAGTAAGCTCAGCCTGCCCTAAGGTCTCAAAGATATTCTCCTATGTGTTCTTCATAGTTTTAGCTTTGCATTTAGCTCTTGAGCCATCTCAAATTAATTTTTCTGTATTGTGGTTTCTGTTGAGTGGCCTGTCATCATCCTTAGCATATATGTAATGTATCTTTCAGTTATCTGGCTGCTTTTAAGATCTGCTCTTTATCTTTTGTTTTCAGCAATTTACTGTAATACTTACTCTAGGTTCACTGAGTTTCTTGGATCAGAAATTCTGTTATTTGGAAGATTGTCAGCTATTATTTCTTAAAATTGTTTGTCTACCTTATTTTCTTGCTTTTCCTATGAGATTACAATTTCACACATGTTAAACTGTTAGATACTATCTCAGGTGGCTGAGGCCTGGGTGTTTTTCTTTTTATCTTTTTCTCTCAATTCTTAGGATCACATTATTTCTATTGTTCTGTCTTTAAGTTTGGTTGTTCCCTTCTTCTACTGTCTGCTCAACACATACATCTACTTATTTTTCTTTCTTCAGATATTGTCCTTAATTCTAGAATTTACATTTGATGTGGTTTTTTTTATATTTTATATGCTTAGGTTCCCCATCTGTTCACTCAATATGGCTCTTTTGCTCTAAGTCCGAATCATATTTATAGGAGTCATCTTTAAACTACATTTCTGCTAATGCCAACATCTGGATTAGCTTAGGATCTGTTGCTATTTACTCTTTTTTCTCTTGACCTTGGGTCACTTATTTTTGCTACCTAGTAATTTTTTATTGTATA
Organism: Saccopteryx leptura; assembly: GCF_036850995.1. Classification (NCBI taxonomy): domain Eukaryota; kingdom Metazoa; phylum Chordata; class Mammalia; order Chiroptera; family Emballonuridae; genus Saccopteryx; species Saccopteryx leptura. Next base: position 195,919,287 of record NC_089507.1, on the reverse strand, counting down.
CTGGACACTGCAGAAAATAAATTGCAGAGGTTTTAGATTCTCTTATCTTCTACTGAGGAGTGTTGGGTTTTGTTTTAGTAGAAAGTTAAATTATAGGCTAGCCACCTTGAAGTGGAAACTTGCTTTTTACATTTTGTTAGAATGGTTCTATTGGAGTGTTGTCTAACCTTCCTGTAAATCCTTATTCCTGGGAAGGTATGGCCTGTCTTGGTTTTCAGAGTGTTCACTGGGCCCCCATAACTTGGCAGAATTCAAACTCCCAATTCTTTCTTTTCTGCAGTTCACAGCAGCTAAAAATCTCTGCTCAGCTTTGGCCAGCCCTCCTGCTGTTGCTCCTTGGAGTGTGTGTGGTTTAGGAGTGGGCCATGGGTTTGAGAGGAATTTATGTATAGATTTGCAGCTTCCTACTCTGCAGCATCTTCCTTTCGAGGACCTCTCTTCTCCATTTCCAACCACATAGTGGCCCTAACCTTGTTCCCCAGCCAGTAGCACGGGTTTCTACTTTGACAAGTCTGTGAGAGTTCTTTCAGTACAAGCTAGCACCACAATTATTAGACTCATAATTCCCCAACTTTAACTTTTAATTTCAGTATTTAATTGTTTTACTTTTAATATAATTAAAGATGTTCTTATGTTTAAACCTATAATTTTACACTTTGCTTTTTAATTATATCTGTCCTGTTGTTCTTTTGGATTGAACTTTGTTTTTTTTTGTAATAACCTGTTTCCCCTTTGTTATCTTCATAATTATACATCCTTTTATTATTCTTTAAGTGTTTACTCTAGAAATTACCTTTTACATTCTTGACTTATTCAAGTCTAATATAAAGTATTACTTTTACTATGTTCCAACACTGCAAGGACCTCAAATCTAATTTCTCTGCTTCCTACCTTTTATGCTTCTATACTGAGTGTATTTTAATTTTGTAACTTAGACCCCATAGGACATTTATTATTGTTATACAGTCAGCATTCCTGTCACTTTCCTCCACATGTTTATTCTTTCCCTTGCTTTATATTCTGCCAGCATTTCTGACTTTTCATCTGGGATTATTTACTTCATTCTGAAGAATGCTATTTTGTATTTCTTTTAGCATACTCTTTTGGTGCTCAGTTATCTGTTTCAAAATGTCTTAATAGCATCTTTTTATAACTGAGCTTTTATTTACATATAATAAAAAGTGTAGTTCAATAAATTTTTACCTTGTACTTGTTTAAGTGCCATCAAGATAAAAAACATTTCCATTATCGCTGAAAGCTTCCTTGCTAGTATATCCACTCTCACCTCACCAACCTACTCACCTTTCTGTGATTTTAAACTTGATATAAATGGATTCATTTGTATGCATTTATGCTGCCTTCTTTTACTCAAAATACTGTTTTTGAGATTCATCCATGTTTTGCTTATATAGTTCCTTTTATTGCTGACTAGTATTCCATTGTGTGAATTTACCATGATTTGTTTATCCAGTCTCCTATTGATGAACATTTAAATGGAGTCCAGTTTTGAACTGTTATGAATAAAGCTGCTATGAATATTTGTAGACAGTTCTTTTTGTGAACACATACACATTACTCTTGCATATATATATACCTGAGGGTGGAATTTCCGGTTGTTAAGGATATTTGTTATTTAACATTATGTAACAAATTAACTTAAAATTACATGCCTGACTGGTAGTGGCACAGTAGACAGAGCATCAACCTTAGGTCCCAGGTTTGAAACCCCAGGTCACTGGCTTGAGTGTGGGCTCATCTGGCTTGAGCACAGGATCATCAACATGATCCCGGGGTCACTGGCTTGAACCCAAAGATTGCTGATTTACTGGCTTGAGCCAAGGGGTCACTGGCTCGGCTTGGGCCTCCCGGGCAAGGCACATATGAGAAACAATCAATGAACAACTAAAATGACACAACTACAAGTTGGTGCTTCTCATCTCTCTCCCTTCCTGTCTCTCGCTCGCACAAAAAAAAAAACAAAAAAAAAACTACATGAACAAGTATTCTCTCAGTTTTTGTGGGTCAGGAATTCAGGAGCAGCTTAGTTTGGTTAAGGCTCTTGAGCATCCTCACAACCTGGGAACTATCTTCCTCTTATCTAGTAATCTGTGAGAACCCAAAATGTAAGTCACAGTGTTTTTATGACCTCATCTGCCATTTCCATAATAGCCTATTGATTACAGTGGTCAATCCCAATGGGAGGATGCTACACAAGGACATAAGTAGCAAAGGTGAGGATCCTTAGGGCTATCTGGGATACTAATATGCCTTTAAATCTACTGGCTACCGCAGTAGCCACTTTTCCAAAGTGGTTACATATTCTTTTTCATCCCCATCAGTAATACGTGAAAGGGCCCTTTGCTCCACGTCTTCATCAACAGTTGTTTTTAATTTTAGCTATTTGGGCAGATCATAATCTATTTTTTGAGGTCCATTTTGATTGTATATAGAATTCTTGGTTTTCAGTTACTGTCTTTCAGGCCTTTGAAAATATATAACTCATTTTATTTGGTTTCATCTGTTTTTATTAAGTCAGATGTCAGTCATGTTGCTCTCTTTATATTAATGTGTCATTTTTTCCTCTACCTTCAAGATTTCTTTGTCTTTGCATTTCAGCATCTTTTGAATGCGTTGGTGAGGTTTTCATTGAATTTATCCTGTTAGACTCATAGTATTGCTTAAACCTGTAGTTCACGTTGGAACATTCAAGTTGGAACAAGTTGGAAAATGCTCATCAATATTGCTTTTGCTCTATTTTTTCCTCTCACATTCTCAAACTACTGGTACTTATAGTTTAGAATTTTTTCTTTTTTTTCTGTTTATCTCACACTTTTCTGTATTTTCCATCATTTTTTCCCCATGCTTCAGTCTAGGTATTTTCTTCTAGCCCTTCATTCATTTCTTTACTCATTTTTTTTCAAGTAATTCTGATCTGATTATAAACCTATCCATTAAGTTCTTGATTTCATTTATTATTTTTCTAAAGTTGTAGAATATCTGACAGTATTTGTTTTAGTTCCTTTTTCTCTGCTGAAATTGTTATTTTTACTTTCTTAAATTTATTAGGCACAGTTATTTTAAAGTTCACTTTTAATGACAAAAACAGTGGAAAGTAGATGATTATTGGAATTGAATAGTGGATTCTACTTTTGGGTGTAAGTGAAAATTTTTATAAAAGTTAAAAATAAAGATGTCTGATAAATAATCCATTCCCTGGATCACCTGCATTTCTCTTCATTGTCTTTTATCTTGATCGTTGGTCACAGTGGCTTGTCTCCTTGGATACATATTTTTTGTGTTATTGCATTCCAAATATTGCTTATTTAAGTATTATAAATAATTTGAGACTCTAGGTCAGAGTCTACAACCCTGCAACCCAGGAGCCAAATCCAGTCCTGCTAGTTTATTTATTTATTTATTTATTTTGCATTTTTCTGAAGCTGGAAACGGGGAGAGACAGTCAGACAGACTCCCGCATGCGCCCGACCGGGATCCACCTGGCACGCCCACCAAGGGGCGATGCTCTGCCCATCCTGGGCGTCGCCATGTTGCGACCAGAGCCACTCTAGCGCCTGAGGCAGAGGCCACAGAGCCATCCCCAGCGCCCGGGCCATCTTTGCTCCAATGGAGCCTTGGCTGCAGGAGGGGAAGAGAGAGACAGAGAGGAAGGCGCGTCGGAGGGGTGGAGAAGCAAATGGGCGCTTCTCCTGTGTGCCCTGGCCAGGAATCGAACCCGGGTCCTCCGCACGCTAGGCCGACGCTCTACCACTGAGCCAACTGGCCAGGGCTATTTTTATTTTTTATTTTTTTGAGATAGAAAGACAGGAAGGGAGAGAGATGAGAAGCACCAACTCGTAGTTGCAGCACTTTAGTTGTTCATCAATTGCTTCTCATTGATGAGGAAGCTGGGGCTAGCCAAGCCAGTGACCATGAAATCATGCTGATGATCCCACACTCAATCTGGCAACCCTGCGCTCAAGCTGGTAACCTCTGGTTTCAAACCTGGGACCTCAGTGACCCAGGTCAACATTGTATCCACTGCACCACTACCGATCAAGCTAGTCCTGCCAGTTTATTTACACATTGTGTATGGCTGCTTCTTTGCTGCAGCATCGAAGATGACAGAGGCCATGGCTTGTAGAACCAAAAATGTGGACATGTGGCCTTTTCACAGAAAAAATTCTCCAAATTCTGCTCTACATGTTTTCCTCCAGACACACAAATCCAAACCCTACTACCACTGATTCATTGCTTGTGAGACAAAATCTAAATTATCTTCCTTAGTTTAGATCTGTGTTTACCCCAGCAGTTCTCTTAACACCTCTGCTGCCTTTACCTCAAACCTATTTATGCAATCTTTGTCCTTTATTTTTTATTATTGCCTTATTGTATAGGCTACCAGGGGTCCCCAAACTTTTTACACAGGGGGCCAGTTCACTGTCCCTCAGACTGTTGGAGGGCCGCCACATACAGTGCTCCTCTCACTGACCACCAATGAAAGAGGTGCCCCTTCCGCAAGTGCGGTGAGGCTGCTGGATTAATGGCCTCAGGGGGCCGCATGCAGCCTGCGGGCCGTAGTTTGGGGGCACCTGGGCTAGACCCTCCAGTGCAGTGTGGAATAGAAGTGTTAAGAGTGGACATCTAGGCCTGACCTGTGGTGGCGCAGTGGATAAAGCGTCGACCTGGAAATGCTGAGGTCGCCAGTTCGAAACCCTGGGCTTGCCTGGTCAAGGCACATATGGGAGTTGATGCTTCCAGCTCCTCCCCCCTTCTCTATCTCTGTCTCTCCCTCTCCTCTCTAAAATGAATAAATAAAAAATTTAAAAAAAAAGAGTGGACATCTATGCCTTGTTCTTAGGACCTGGCTAAAAGTAAATAATAATGAAAACATTAATGAGAATGTGGAGCAGTTACAACTTTATACATTTCTAATGGGAGTATAACATGGTGGAACTTTTTGGAGCACTCTACATATTAAATTAAACATATATCTGCCCTATGACCCATCAATTCCACCCTTATGTATTTGCCCAGGAGAAATGAAAAAACATGTTTGCAGAAAAACTTGTGAAAAAATGTTTATTACAGCCTTATAACTAAAAACTTAAAGCCACCCAATTTCCTTCAACATAAGGATAGACAAAATGGGCCTGACCTGTGTGCGGTGGCACAGTGGATAAAGCATCGACATGGAATGCTGAGGTTGCCACTTCAAAACCCTGGCTTGCCTTGGTAAAGGCACATATGGGAGTTGATGCTCCTGCTTCTCCCCCCCCCCCCCTTCTCTTTCTCTCTTGTCTAAAATGACTAAATAAATCTTAAGAAAAAAGGAATAAACAAAGTGTTATAGTGATACAATGGAACACCACACAGCAATAAAAGAGAGTTAACTACCTAATACTGGAGTAGGCAAAAGTAGATTCACAGTTGTATGTGAAACAGTCTATTGTATTATTTTTCATACAAACTACTCTAAACCTACTTTTGCCTACCCTTGTATTGAATTTCAAAAACATTGTTCACTGGAAGAAGCCAAACACAATTGAGTATGTATTTTGTGATTCCACTTATATGAAATCTAAAAACAATCAAAACTGGTCCATGAAGTAGAAGTCATGAAGGGTCACCTGGGGTAGGTACAGAATTACTGGAAATGGGCACAGGGGACATCTGGGGTTATGGAAACATTATCTTGCCTTGGGCAGTAAACAATATGAAATGTCAAAACTTACTAAACTGAAAACCTACACTGTGCTCTTTATTGTACTTTAATTCTACTTCAATAAATATGTATAATGTTTTTATAGCCCTGTGTCATAAGTACTGAAGCTATTCCTGGTTTTCAAATGAGGGAACTGAGGCAAAGAGAGAGGTTAATTGACTTATGATATGCAATTGATGGCAAAACTAATAAGCAAAGTCAAGCAGTCCAGCTTAACAGTTTGCCCTCTCAGCTAGTATGCTGTTGTCTCATACCCTGTGGCTCAGCGGCTCCACTTCTAGACTTTATCCTACAGAGAAACTCACAGAAGTTCCAAATCATGAGGTTAATAATTGTACAAATTAATAATTGTAGCATTGTTGATTAGTAGGGGTCTGATTATATAAATTGTAGTGTAGTGATTCAGTGTGATAAAGGGGAAAACAGCTTGAGAAAACTTTATTTATATTGGATTGTCTTTATATATTATATTAGATAGTATAGAGTAAAAAACCTAAAGATATGTAATAAAGGCTACCATCTGTATTAAAAATAGATAAAGGAGGATGCAGAGGAAACTTTATATACATGTGCTTGTATCAATCTGAAGTATTTCTGAAAGGAGACCTAAGAAGCAAAACACCAGTTTCCAGGGGAAGGAATTGAAAAGCTGAGAGGAAGGGGCAGGCAGAAGGGAGACGTTTCAGTATATACCCATTTTGTACATTTTGGGTAATGAAGCATATAAATGTATTGCGTATTCAAAAAAATAATGAATACAATTTATAATTTGGAAAAGACTAAATAACTTATCATAGACACAGTTGCCTGCACTGGCAGAAGCCTGCCTCAGGCTTTCAGAACTCTTCCTCCCCTCACACCAGTTGATACCCCATGGCTTGTGAACGTCAATCAACCTCAAAGTGTTTCTTGTTCATCAAGCCTACCCCATCTCTCCCCAGAATTCTTTCAGGCCCTCTCCACTTTCTGTCTTTCCTCTTTTCCTTTTCTGTCCAGTTCCTGCCATCTTCTCTGTGCTCACACAGTCCTTAATATTCCCCAGTTTTTGTCTACCTATCTGTTTCCACATTCACCCCATAATGTTCTTAAAAGTAGAGATCCATCTCATTCATGAAACGGTTGCTAAGGGCCTAGGATCTAGCAGAGGGGCCCCACAGGTCTGTTCCCTGCTTCCAAAATTTACCTCTGAAACAGGTGTGATAACATCAACCTTTCCTTCCCTCTCACCGGCTCCCCTTCACTTTTAGCTGTCTTTTTATTTTATTTATTTATTTTTATTTATTTATTTTTTTTAATTGAGAGGAAGGGAGATAGTGAGATGGATTCCCGCATGGACCCCGACCGGGATCCACCCAGCCATCCCTGTCTGGAGCTGATGCTTGAATCAGCTAAGCTATCCTCAGCGAGCACAGCCAACGCTTGAACCAATTAAGTCCTTTACTGTGAGAGAGAAAGAGAGAAGGGGAGAGGGAGTGGAAGAGAAGCAGATGGTCACTCTTCCTATGTGCCTTGACCAAGAATTGAACCCAGGACATCCACATGCTGGGCTGACGCTCTGTCCATTGAGTCAACTCGATCAGAGCCTTGGCTCTCTTTTTAAATCACTACCTGTGAGATAGATGATTTTAGATGGTGCACAGATGAACATTTTAAATTCATATTCTAATAAATAAGTGTTTTATTGTCTACTAGGAAAAATAAAACTAGCCTATGAAACCTGTGGGTTTTTTCATTTTACCAGTGTTATTGCTTAGACAAGGCTAAGTTTTAAAAAAGGAGTTTTTTTTTATAATATGCAGTAGTAAGTAATTCAGATGGAACATAGATCCAGCAGACATGGTGACAGTTCAGCCCTGGCCTTTGCAGAGATGCTGACTTGAGGAAACAGGGCCTCACAGAGAGTAGGCACTCACTGGTTTTGAAGTGCAGTGACTTGTTGCCCTTCATGCTCTGTCTCTGGTTTGCCTGGAGCCTTCTCTGTGGTCACCTAATGCACACACACGGTCCTGTCCCCATCTGCTCCCTCCTTAACTTCTGGTTTAGCTCTTCTCTGAAGTCCTCCCTAGTGTATTAGTTTCTTATTGCTGCTGTAATAAATTACAGCAAATTTAGTGGCTTACAAGAAGACAGATTTATTATTTTATAATTGTGGAAGTCAGAAGTCTGAAATCAGTTTCACTGGCTTAAAGTCAAGGTGTTGACAGAGCTGGTTCCTCCCAGAGGCTCAGAGTGGAGAATTTGTTTCCTTGCCTTTTTCAGTTTCTAGTGGCTGCCTTGGCTTGTGGTCCTTTCATCCATCTTCAGGGCACAGCATGCAGTCTCTACTTCCATCTTACATTACCTTCTCCTGGGCTCCGACTGATTCTGGTCCCCCTGATAAGGACCCTTGTGATTACATTGGACTCACTTGGATAATCCAGGCTTCTTACCCATTGCAAGATTCTTAGCCTAATAATATCTGCAAGCTCCCTTTTGCCATGGAAAGTAGTGTAGTCATAGGGTCTTGGGTTGGGATATGAGTATCTAGGAAGGGAACGCCATTATTCAGCTTCCTGCACCTGGCATCACCACTTTCCTGGGTACTTAGATTTGGCTTTACCTCTGTGCTCCCACAACTCTGTCCATCCTTTGATGCTTCATTAAAATTTGCCTTGTAATTCTGTTCACTTGACCATTCCTTCCACTGTGAGCCTCCTGAAGGCAGGGGTTGGGTTGTACTCATCTTGCCTGGTGTTCCTGTCATTAGGTAGAAGGCCATGTGTTTGAGGGAGTAGACCACCCAGTAAAAAATGGTGATTGTTTAATAAACAACCAAACCCAACCAGAGGCTCCCAGTAAGGAGGACTAAATGAGGTCATGTGTGAAAGAGAAGAATGTCTGATGGTAGTGGACACTTAGTCGAGGCAGCTAGTTTTATCATTAGTACTGTTGACTTTATTATTTATGATGTGAATGGTTGTATTTTATGTTATTCTTGACAAACTTAGGAAAGAAAAGGCTAAACTCTTTATTAAACTTTATCTTTTTATTTAAAGAAGTGTTTCTATGATTTTAAATATTTTCCCACCATAAAAGTGAAACTAAGAGACATTGATAAGAGTGTGGTGGTTACGGGGGGAGGGGGGAAAGGGAGAGGGAAAGGGGGAGGGGGAGGGGCACAAAGAAAACTAGATAGAAGGTGACAGAGGACAATCTGACTTTGGGTGATGGGTATGCAACATAATTGAAAGACAAGATAACCTGGACTTGTTGATCTTTGAATATATGTAACCTGATTTATTGATGTCGCCCCATTAAAAAAATAAAATTATAATTATAAATAAATAAATAAATATTTTCCCACAAGTTTTAGGGTCACAAAAATTTAGAACGTACTAAAGGATTTGCTTGGGATGACCATGGACCTGTGGTGCAAATTGTCTGTTGTGCACTTCTCTGGTTTAGGTGGATAGTGACTGCTTCCAAGGAAGCACTATGTAGAGTAATACCTTAACCTGTAGATTTTAAGAGATAGTAGGTTTTGTGTGGGGTTTTTTTAGATTTTATTTATTCATTTTAGAAAGAACAGTTAGTGAGATAGAGAGAGAAGGGGTGGTGGGAGCAGGAAGCATCAACTCCCATATGTGCCTTGACCAGGCAAGCCCAGGATTTTGAACTGGCAACCTCAGCATTCCAGGTCAATGCTTTATCCACTGCGCCACCACAGGTCAGGAAAGAGATGGTAAGTTTTAAAGGAAGGGTTAAAGATATGCATGACTGTAGAACCCATACAAGTAACTGATTTTACAGATACTCATAAGATTCTGGCTTTGTGAAGCCCCGTAACATAAGACAGATGTGTCTCCCCTTTTTTTTCTTTTGCGAGAGAGACAGAAAGGAAGAGAGATGAGAAGCATCAACCTGTTATTACAGCACTTTAATTGTGCATTGATTGCTTCTCATAATTGCCTTGATCAGGGGGCTCCAGCTGAAACAGTGACTCCTTGCTCAAGCCAGCGAGCGACTTTGGGTTTCAAGCCAGTGACCATGGGCTCATATTGATGATCCCACACTCAAGCCAGCAACCCCATGCTAAAGCTGGTGAGCCTGCGCTCAAGCCAGATGAGCCGATGCTTAAGCCGGTGACCTCTGGGTTTCGAACCTGTGTCCTCTGCGGCCCAGGTCGCCGTCTCAGCTCCACTGTACCACCAGCTGTATGTCAGGCTAGATGTACCCTTATAGTAGAGTGACAAATTCCTTGCACCATCCTAAACTCTCCTGAAGACCCTTTGGTGTGTCCATTAGACGAACTAGATTGCATGAACTTTGGTCTTTTTATGTCTCCATCTTGGTGAGTTCAATGGTATTTCAGTCAGTGTTTATAACCTGGAGATAGATCCCGGCATTGTTTGCATGAGATTAGAGTTGTTTTAGAAGTTATGGTTCTTTGTTAGTATTTAAATGTACTGAGTTGTTCATCCTTAAAAGGCACTATATGTCATTTTGGGGATGACGTCATCCCATGTGACATTCCAAGAAAAGGGTTTGCAGTCAAGAGAGGTGTACTAGAATGTGAGTGCAGAGCACACCTGTGTTGTGAGAGAGCCAAACAAGTCCACTGCAGTTAAAGAAATTTTAAAACACCTTGTGGCAAGTATTTTCATTGGAAACACGTACTCTGACCAAAGATCATGACTACTTGGTGTGCATGAAAGTCATATTTTTAGAATGTCATGAAAAATGAAGAAGTCTATGAAAGGCATTCTAGCTTTAGGAAATAATGCTAGTAGGGGTTTTAGATTAAACAGGTAATAAGATCTGCCTAGGCAGAGTGAAGAGAGATGGTTTAGTAGTGAAAAATAAGGTTATCAGACAAGTAAATGGCAGGCTGGAAAATAAAAATGTATCATTTAGATGGCAGGAAGCCATTGCCAGTTTTTCAAAAAGCAAGATACTGAAGTTATCATACCCTACACATCATTTAACTTGAATGGTAAACGAGTGATCCTAGAGTTCAAGTGACAGTGGGATGGAAAAATTGTAGTCATCCTTCTCAGAGATTAGGGTCCAATTTATGAATTTGTATCAGGTGTTGAGGTTCAAGTGTAGATTAAATATAAAATGAAGAACCAGACAGTTCTACAAAATTGGATGCAAGGAACAAAGGACACAGACCTTTGCAGACCAATTCCAGTTCTGTGGAAAGTAGACATCATGTTCTTGTTGAGAACTTGGAATTTGGGACTCTTCTGAGAGTGGGGAGGAAATAAGTAAGCTCTGTTTTTCCCATGTTAAGTGTGAGGTGGTGATGAGGGTTTAGATTGTACAGTTAAATTAAAGTCAGATTTAGAATACTGTTGTCTTCAGTAGATAAAAACATGAAGCTATGGGAAAGAGTTAATTCAAGTGGAACATTTTGCCCTAGGGCCAACCTAGAGTTTCTTAGGGACCAGATGGAAGAGACAACCAGGCAACACCCCATCTCATATGGGACCCTGCATCTGGGTGTTAGACAAACCGAATCTAAATGCTAAGAGAATGAAATGGTTCTTATAGATGTGATAGGCCAAGAGTCCCTATTCTTAAAAATCAACAGAGCTACCTGTTACTATAAGGGGGCATTGGTGGGGCTCGGAAGGAAAAGTGAGGGAGGTATGGTCATCTCACAATAGCCACCTGAGCTGGGACCCGGAGGTGGGACCTGATTCAACACATGAGCTACCAGCAAAGAGATCCCAAGTCACCCAGGAATCTAAGTGCTGGGGGAACTGGTGATTCTTCCCTGCTCCTCTTGGATTTTGCCTGCTGCCTACCATGGGGGTTAGAGTTGGTGGCTCAGTGGGCAGAAAGGACTTCCCTTAACATACTCAGCCCTGGGCTAGAAGCCACACAGCCTGTCACAATTAGAGAGCCAGAATCACCCCTGATCTCAGATGGGCCTGTACTCCATAGCCCTTCTTGCTTTGGGAATGGCGTGGCCAGGACCCCCTGGAGATGTGGGAGTAAAGATAGCACACTGCAAATACTCTGTCAGAACTCTAAGATAGCACCAAGGAGGGAGACAAGGAAGAAGTACAGCAGTGGTGCCCTGGCTGGGTAGCTCAGTTGGTTAGAGCATCGTCCTGTCATGGCAGGGTTGCAGGTTTGCACACAAAAGAATCAACCAATGAATAAACTAAGTGGAACAACAAACTGATGTTTCTCTCTCTTCCCCCCTCTCTAAAATCAATTTAAAAGAAGAAGTACAGCAAGGTCCCTGCTCTCATGGAGTTTACGTTTCTCCTGGGTGAGTGAGACCTTGAACAAATCAATGTAAAAAAGAAAAAAATAACCCTTAAGATGAACAGTGTACAGACATTGTAGGAGGTGCCCTGAAGATAAAATGGAATGATGTGTGTGTTGCAGAGTGAAGTTGGGGTGGGCAGCTGCCTGGTTTGAGTTGATCGCACAGCTTTCTGTGATCTTTGGCAGTTGCCATAAGGCCTAAAGAATAAGGAACATCTCACCACACAAGAGCATTAAGGAAAGGGACAGTCAGTATGAAGCAGAAACAGGAACAATTAGAAGGATTTGCAACTGAGAGGAGGCGACTAATTTATGACTGCAGTGACCCAGGCAGGATGTACAGGGATTATGGTCCAAGGGAACGGTGATGAGTAAATTAAAAAATAGACATGTCTGACTCAGCCGAAGTCCAAAAAGCAGAATCACAGCCAGTGCCAATGGAAATTTGTTTCTTCTCAAGTTGGGAGGGTTGACTGGGGGACATGTTGGAGGACTTAGAGTTTCTAAGCTCTGTTTTCTCTGTGAAGCCTGAAATGAGCTGTTTCCCTGAGAAGGAGGGTAGCAGGAAGTTGTGGGAGCTGGAAAGCAGCCTGAAGATGTGGAATGATTGCTGTGCAGAATGACAGGCCTAGGCGGTCAGCTGATACCGGCTAGTCTCACACTGGTCCACAATGCTTTGTGACTTTCCTCCAGCAAGACAGCCACTCTGCACTGGGTGGGAGAAGCTGATAGAGAGGCTGCTTGGGGCTTTTCTGGGCAGTTGAGACAAAAAGACAAGATTTCTAAAGAACTGGTCATGTGGGCAAATGATGCTAGCCATCAAAGGACAAGAAGCCAACAGACATAGAACCAAGAAGACCCAAGTAGAGAACTTTGGACTTAGGAAAACCTTGGTATAGATAGAAAGAGGGTGTTGAGAGTGACTATAGAGGAGAGCTGGAAGGTGGCCTTGGGTCAGAGGCAGGAAGTTGTGTTAGTTGGGTTTAATCCCTTCAGGTACTTTCATTGTGTGACAGCCACCATTCTTTCCCTTTTCGGATAAATCTGCTTTCAGTGAAGGGGAAATGAATGGTTGGCGGGTAGGTTGAACTTTAGTGAATTCTGATCCTATAATGAAACATTTCCTTTTAATTGTTAAGTATACCTTTCTCAGGCTTTTGTCTACTCCAGGTGTTTTTCTTCTCTTTTCCTTTGAGCAGCTGTAGTGGGTAGTAGATGCCTAGTGGGTAGCGGATGCATTAGTTGGATGCGTTGGATGCATAGGCTCTGCTAATAGGTCTCCATTGGATGCCCATTGTCACTCTTAAATGGAACACCACAGCCATAATTGATAGAGAGTTGAGTTGCAAGCTTTTAGGACTAATTGTAAAGTCTAAACTAAAATGTTTCCCGGAGCTGCCTTTAATAATAATAATAATTAAAAATCTGTGAAGGTACAGTGCTTTACAATATACAGAGCACTTTCACATATATCATATCATTTAAGCCTTATAATAAACAAAGCCGTTTGAATGCTTAGATCTCTCCTGAGTAAGATATCATGCTGCACGTGTCCTGATTTAATCACAGTGAGTTGTTGAAAGTTCTCAAAACAATAACCATTTATTGAGCACCTTCTATGCATAAAGTAACTTTACGAAGGATACCAAGGTGTAAATTTCCAGAAAATAAATATCTAGTAAATAGCACCTATCCAAAAATGTGACCTTGCTTTCTGACTCACTTTCCCTTCCTCATCCCAGTCACTGTTTTGGAGGGTGCTTGCTAAAATATTGTCAGGAATTCAATTGTAGCAGAATTTAAGTTTTTAAAACGAAGGATTCTTATACTTAGCTAAGTTCAGTGATTCTTTGAGTCATTCTGTAGATTTTAGCTCTCACGGCCTTGAAGTTTATATAGCTACTACATGAATCTAAGAAGTGTTTCAGACATCCAGCATGTTTGAAAATGCCTAGCCATTGAGTTCATTGTCCTGAGTAGGATATTTAGGGTATGGCTCCAAGGACAGCAGGGCCCTTGGCCCCAGAGGCTAATTGTCCAGTAGAAAAGGAGACATAATCATCTCTGGGGTCTTCAGAGCATTGAGGAGCCTGGAAAACAAAGGGCTCACAGGAGGGAGCTGTCTGGGGTGTCCAGGAATGTGCTCTGGTCCACCATGGCTCCTCAGAGATTCTCTAAAAAATATGAGACTCCTTAAATAATAAGAACCCCTACTTAAATGGCCCCTGGGCAGAGTAGTCCCACAGAATGAGTGATATCATCTAAACACCATCATTCCTTAAGAATAAACATAACAAAGAATGTAAAGGACTTATATAATGAAAACTATAAACCATTGTTAAGGGAAATCGAAAAAGATATAATGAGATGGAAGAATATACCTTGTTCTTGGTTAGGAAGAATAAGTATAATCAAGATGGCCATATTACCCAAAGCAATATACAAATTTAATGCAATTCCCATCAAAATTCCAATGACATTTTTTAAAGAAATAGAGCAAAAAATCATCAGATTTATATGGAACTATAAAAAAACCCAAATAGCCAAAGCAATCCTAAAGAAAGAGAATGGCCTGACCTGTGGTGGCGCAGTGGATAAAGTGTCGACCTGGAAATTCTGAGGTCGCCAGTTTGAAACCCTGGGCTTGCCTGGTCAAGGCACATATGGGAGTTGATGCTTCCAGCTCCTCCCCCCTTCTCTCTCTCTGTCTCTCTCTCTCCTCTCTCTCTCCTCTCTAAAAATAAATTAAAAATTAAAAAAAAAGAAAAAGAAAAAGAATGAAGCTGGGGGCATTACAATACCTGACTTCAAACTATATTATAGGGCCACGACAATCAAAACAGCATGGTATTGGCAAAAATATAGACACTCAGACCAGTGGAACAGAATAGAAAGTCCAGAAATAAAACCACATATATATAGTCAAATAATTTTTGATAAAGGGGCCAACAACACACAATGGAGAAAAGAAAGCCTCTTCAATAAATGGTGCTGGGAAAACTGGAAAGCCACATGCAAAAGAATGAAACTGGACTACAGTTTGTCCCCCTGTACTAAAATTAACTCAAAATGGATCAAAGATCTAAACATAAGACCTGAAACAATTAAGTACATAGAAGAAGACATAGGTACTCAACTCATGGACCTGGGTTTTAAAGAGCATTTTATGAATTTGACTCCAAAGGCAAGAGAAGTGAAGGCAAAAATTAATGAATGGGACTACATCAGACTAAGAAGTTTTTGCTCAGCAAGAGAAACTGATAACAAAATAAACAGAAAGCCAACTAAATGGGAAATAATATTTTCAAACAACAGCTCAGATAAGGGCCTAATATCCAAAATATACAAAGAACTCATAAAACTCAACAACAAACAAACAAACAATCCAATAAAAAAATGGGAAGAGGACATGAACAGACACTTCTCCCAGGAAGAAATACAGATGGCCAACAGATATATGAAAAGATGCTCATCTTCTTTAGTTATTAGAGAAATGCAAATCAAAACTGCAATGAGATACCACCTCACACCTGTTAGATTAGCTATTATTAACAAGACAGGTAATAGCAAATGTTGGAGAGGCTGTGGAGAAAAAGGAACCCTCATCCACTGTTGGTGGGAATGTAAAGTAGTACAACCATTATGGAAGAAAGTATGGTGGTTCCTCAAAAAACTGAAAATAGTTTATGACCCAGCAATCCCTCTACTGGGTATATACCCCCAAAACTCAGAAACATTGATACGTAAAGACACATGCAGCCCCATGTTCATTGCAGCATTGTTCACAGTGGCCAGGACATGGAAACAACCAAAAAGCCCATCAATAGATGACTGGATAAAGAAGATGTGGCACATATACATTATGGAATACTACTCAGCCATAAGAAATGATGACATCGGATCATTTACAGCAAAATGGTGGGATCTTGATAACATGATACGAAGTGAAATAAGTAAATCAGAAAAAACCAGGAACTGCATTATTCCATACATAGGTGGGACATAAAAGTGAAACTAAGAGACATTGATAAGAGTGTGGTGGTTACAGGGGGAGGGGGGAAAGGGGGAGGGGGAGGGGCACAAAGAAAACTAGATAGAAGGTGACAGAGGACAATCTTCTTTTTTTTTTTTTTTTTTTTTTTTTTTTCATTTTTCTGAAGCTGGAAACAGGGAGAGACAGTCAGACAGACTCCCGCATGCGCCCGACCGGGATCCACCCGGCACGCCCACCAGGGGCGACGCTCTGCCCACCAGGGGGCGATGCTCTGCCCATCCTGGGCGTCGCCATGTTGCGACCAGAGCCACTCTAGCGCCTGAGGCAGAGGCCAAGGAGCCATCCCCAGCGCCCGGGCCATCTTTGCTCCAATGGAGCCTTGGCTGCGGGAGGGGAAGAGAGAGACAGAGAGGAAAGCGCGGCGGAGGGGTGGAGAAGCAAATGGGCGCTTCTCCTGTGTGCCCTGGCCGGGAATCGAACCCGGGTCCTCCGCACGCTAGGCCGACGCTCTACCGCTGAGCCAACCGGCCAGGGCTGACAATCTGACTTTGGGTGATGGGTATGCAACATAATTGAACGACAAGATAACCTGGACTTGTTATCTTTGAATATATGTATCTTGATTTATTGATGTCGCCCCATTAAAAAAATAAAATTATTTAAAAAATAATAATAATCAAAGGCTGAGTAGGGCCAAGATGTGGCCCATCAGGTCAGCTGATGGGCTGTTTTGTTATTGAAACAGGTGATCATCAGGGTGTCACTTCTCCAGACATCTTCCTGCTCCTCGATTGACATCTTAATTTCATTAACTCTAGCATTACACCAGCCCTTAGCTAGTTCATGGGGCCATGTGGTTTGGGAATTAGAGAATACAAATCCAAATGGCCCAATATTTTTTTACTAGAGTACTCATTTCCTATTATAGAATTTTTTTCCATGATACCATCTTCTAAAATAACTTCTGTATTTTACAAGGGAGGGTAATGTTTGGATTACCAAATTAGCTCCTGGTTCTTTTGATATGGAGTTTAGGCAATCGCAAGCCAAAGAACTCTTCCTTCTTTGTCTTGGGCAGATATGCCAATGGTTTATTTTGACACAGACTATGCAGCAGTATCTGAGCATCCCATAAATACTCCAGAGAAGACCACAATTACGATAGAGTATGGAGCGGGAGTTTGAGCATTAAGTCTAAATGATGTTTCCAACTGGGGCTGGCAACATGCTTTAAATAATTGTGTTCTGATCATCTAGGTCTCTCTTTATAGGGCATCTTTTATGACCAAGACTGTCCAGTACCAAAATGAGCTACATAAATTCCTAATCTGGGATACAGCTGGACAAGAACGAGTAAGTTATTCTTTAATTTACTATGTGTTTTTCTGAGGCCCAAATTAAAACTCGAACTAAACTGTTGATGTCCCTGTCATTTTACAGTAATTCACTTCTCTTCTGCACGCCAGAGACACATTCATTTTCGTTTGCATAGACCAGCCTTTTTCTTTTCAATTAGAGCCACAAAGTCCACTGATGGAGAAAGTGATAATGGGCACTGCGGGCATTTTTATACTTTTTAGTGTCTTAAAGTAAATGCTGACTAACGGGCCTGATAAAACTCTCTGCTCAGAGCATTGTGTGTAATTTGGGGCTTTATCCTCCAGCAGAGATATAAGAGAATTAGTGGTAGAAAGGGAGAGTTAAGCACATCTCATTTATAGCTGCCTTTTAAAAGCTAAAGAGAGAACTTTACAGCATATAAAGTTTGAGATTTAAGTGAAATGGATGAGCTAACACAGTGCTTTGCAATAGGTACTTAATAAATGCCTGATGATAAAATTGTCCAAGATGGTTATCTGCTTAAAAAGGAAGAGCCTGAGCCAGAAGTGGAACTGGGCCGAGGCATCACAGTGCAGACTGGGACTGAGTGAAGCCTACCCAAATCAGACAGGAGTGGGGAGGCTGGCAGGGGAACAAGATGCTTGCCTGCTGCCTCATTTTCCCTCTGGGCCTTAAGTCTGATTTCCCTGTCGAAGTGTGTCTGGCAGCCACCCCATTATTCAGCTGCTGTTTAATTTTGTTTTCAAACAGTAGCATCAAAACAGAACATCTGATAGATGCACAGTGCTATCTTAAGCTCTTAAAAGTATACCAGAAGTAATCAGGAGAAATAGTCTGTCATCACGGTCTTATCTAAGACAGCAAAGATACTGTGTATGGTATAAAATCTGACAGAATCATCACAGACAAATGGAGGAAAACAAAACAAGCCCTTGCTGTTGTCCTGGATGTAGACACCACGCATTTGTACAGATTTAATGTCCTACATTTGTTCTGTTTGCTTTTTTGTGTTTGTTTTAATGCTGGATATCATACCCTGTGTCAATTACTCATCTGAGAGCCATCCTCTTAGTTTCCCACCCCCCACTTCCGCTTTGTTTTTAGGACAGTAAGACCTTACCATCACTTTTCCAGCTTTTAGAGGTGTTACTTCCCACAGAACCTTCCTCAGCATATCTATAGGCACAGCTCTGGTGTCTGTCCTATCAGGCAAGAACTCATGTAACTAGCTCTTCATGCCAATAATATATGTGCCCTTTCACTGACTTCCAGGTTTCAGTTACCCCTCCCAAATATTGATGATACAGCAGCACCCTCAACATAAAGAATCCTGCTATGATATAGATTCCATGATGCTTTGAGTCAGTATACCTAACAGGACCCCAGTTTATTCCCCATCAGAGCCCCTTATTAAATTTTCTCAGGACCCTCATAAGTTGTAATCTGTCTACTTACCTTTAGTAGCAGTCTTTCCCTGCCAACCATAAGCTTTGAGAGCTGGGACCACAGTATTTTGTGTCCTCACTGCTATGTTCCCACTGCCATGCACAGTGCCTGACCAAGAGCTGATGCTCAAATGTTGGTTGGGAGATCAGCAGATAAACTCTTCAGCCTATTTCTCTGTATCCTAGAGAGTCTTTGATGCCCTGATCCATGGGATCATCACATGTTTCCTCACTGTTTATCTTTTGTTAGACTGTGAGCTCCTTGGGGGCAGGGACTATCTTCATGTCTGAGTTCTCAGCCCCTGGCACACGATGTTGATGCCAGTGGGTTTATGTCACCTGATTGCCAGCCCTGCTTTGGCACATAAAAGGACGGATCCTCTACATACTTTTGCCATGTGAGTATTGCATGCCTCAAATTGTAAATTTCTAGTATTTGCATATTTATTATTCTGTACTCTATAGTAATGAGATTCAGTATGAAACTAAAGTCATCATAAAATGAAAACCCTTTTGGATGAACTGACCATTCAAACATCCTCCCCATTTTGACCTTTGCAACTGTTGCTGTGTATAGTTTTGATGGTCCAGTTGTATTTGATTGCAAAGTGACTTTATTAAGTCAATGAAAATGATTCTGGAGAACTCCGCAAATGTCTTGAAAAGTGATTGATGGTAGGGACCTTCTTAATCGAGAAAAATACTGGTCAGAATGATGATATAAGTGCTTCAGAAGATTATGATTTGTGTATCAAAGAATTTGAGAGGCCTAAGGAAACTGATAGAGGCCTCAAATTTTTTTGTGAAAATTACCCTTTTTAAGTAGGACCAAGAAATTCAAAATGAAATGGGAGATACTACATTGCACTAGCACATAGCTTTATGAGATTATCATTCAACTTGGTTTTAGTGTTCATTCAGGAAACCAGCTCGGGTTGCAATAATAAACCTAAGTTTTTTCAAATATCAGATAAAATGAAACTTGTTTTCATAATTTAAAATTTATTTCCTCAAGACAGAGCCTGTCACACCTTTTTGTCCCTGTTTTCCATCCTTAATGAATTCATCTTTTCATCAGTCATACTTCACTAACAAGGATCCATAGAGTAGTCTGAAGACCATATGCAAATAACCACCACAAATGCAGCAACATTTCAGATGCTTGAGCCTATCACAGAAAGCTGCTTAAGCAGAGTCCAGTAGACATTGCATCCAGTCCTTAAAGGTATATTTGAGTCCTAATATGGTTCTCCTGATGACTCTTTCCAGAGGTGAAGCACCAGGAAGTCACGGACTCATTTATTGTCACAGTCATGTGAGCAGTTCTTCTCATGCTTAAAATCAGGAATAAGTGTAGTAGCTTAGTGTCACCGAGAGCTAAGGTCAACACTATGGCTTGTGGACTAAATCTAGCAGCTGCCTGTTTCTGTAAATCAGGGTTTCTTGGCACACAGCCACACACTTGCTTGTTTGCTTGTTGTCTCTGGCTACTTCACTCGTCAGTAGTACAGCTGAGTAGTTGTAACAAAGATCAAATGACTCAGAAAGCCTGAACTATTTGATACTTGGCCCTTTCCAGAAAAAGTTTGATGACCCCTAACCTAGAGCCAGATTTGGAGCAGAGATGTGCTGACATCCTGACTCTTTGTTTAAACTGCTACCTTTCCTCTTTACGCAGAAGGACATGTGAAGAGTTTCAATGTCAGTAATGGCAGAGTGGCTTGTGATGGAGTCACCTTCCCACAGACAACAATTGTATAGAAACTCTGGACAACACATTAACAACAGCTATTTGAAGGCATTGCTGAGCAACCAGATGCAGTCAGACCCTCAAAGAGTACTCCACTGGTTGAGGCCCATGCTTCTATAGTTCTTCCCTAGAGGGCACTCTCCAGTCTACATGACACAGGGTAGCTAGGACTCAAGCAGAAAGCCTATCTTTTTAGCTTGTGGAATTTGAGGCTTGTGGAATTTGAGGACAGAATTTAAAGTTGCTACAGCAACCGAAAAAAGAGAGGGCACATCCCATAAAAGGTGGATCCCACAGGAAGCTCTAAAATCTGCTTATAAATTCCCTGCAAGTCTTATCATGACCCTGAATTGCAAATGCACAGGGGAGACCCTGAGGCACCCAGCAGAAAGCAGCAGGTAGAGGGGTAACAAGACTCAGCAGAGACTGGGCTGCTGCTGCTCATCACAGTAAAAGTAGACCTTTTGGGGTTTGAGTCCCTGTTTTCCATTCTTAATAAGTTCATCTTTTCATCAGTCATACTTCACTAACAAGGATCCATAGAGTAGTCTGAAGACCATATGCAAATAACCACCACAAATGCAGCAACATTTCAGATACTTGAGCCTATCACAGAAAGCTACTTAAACAGAGTCCAGTAGACATTGCCTGCCATGTTGACGGAGTTTGGCAAACACCTTGGGCTTCCATTGAAATTTCAGAAGGACCAGGCCTCATGAGTAGACACTATGTCCTGAGACTAAAGGCAGTCCCAGACAGACCTACCCTAACCAATCTCACAATGAGTAGTCAGCAATTTCACACTCCTCAGAGAAGGTAAAGATAGTTTAAGTTCAAAGATTTAAGGAAAAGTAGTCTTATCTACTTTCTCCAGATGGGGAAGCTTACCCAGAATGGAAACTAATAATCAAATGGAAATTCTAAAACTGAAAACTGTAACGTTGAAAATGAAAAATCCACTGGGTTGTTGACAAAAATTAACAAATTAAAAGAGCAGAGAGGCCCTGGCCGGATGGCTTAGTGGTAGAGCGTCGGCCTGGCATGCAGGAGTCTCGGGTTCAATTCCCGGCCAGGGCACACAGGAGAAGCGCCCATCTGCTTCTCCATCCCTCCCCCTCTCCTTCCTCTCTGTCTCTCTCTTCCCCTCCCACAGCCAAGGCTCCATTGGAGCAAAGTTGGCCCGGGCGCTGAGGATAGCTCTGTGGCCTCTGCCTCAGGCGCTAGAATGGCTCTGGTTGCAACAGAGCAATGCCCCAGATGGGCAGAGCATCGCCTCCTGGTGCGCATGCCAGGTGGATCCCAGTCGGGCACAGGCGGGAGTCTGTCTGACTGCCTCCCGTTTCCAACTTTAGAAAAATACAAAAAAAAAAAAAAAAAAAACAGAGAAAGAGTGGGAAAATAATGAACATAATCTTGGTACCATAGGGACAAATTCACACAATCTAATATTTGTGTAACTGAGACCCAGGAGTGGGGAGGAAGGGGAGAGGAAAAATAGATATTTTAAGAAATAATGGCTGAAGCCCTGGCTAGATAACTTGGATGGTTAGAGCATCATCCAGAAGCACAGAGGTTGCTGGTTCAATCCCCATTGGGGCACATACAGGAACAGGTCAATGTTCCTCTCTCTCTCTCTCACTAAAATCAATCAATAAATAAAAAATAATAATAAAAAGAAATAATGACTGAAAATTTCCCAAATCTGGTGAAACACATCAGGTTATAATTCTAAGGAGTACAATGCACCCCTGAGTACAAAGAAAACCACATCTAAGTGTATTGATAGACTGCTGAAAACCAGAATTAAAGAGAAAAATCTTAAAAGCAGCCAGATATAATGGACACATTACATACAGGGGAACAATATGAGTGATGGCTAATGTCCCACAGAAACAGTGATGCCAGAGATCATGCGTGGAACAGTGGCTTGAAAGTGTTTAAAGCAAAAAAAGTCAACCTGCCAAAATTATCTTTCAAATATGGAGTCAAAGTAATGACAGTTCTAGAGAAAAGCTAAAAGGATGCAGAACAGCAGCCCCAGAAGGTTTTCCAGGATAAAGGAGATGATGCCAGGTGGCAACTCAGACCCATAGGAAGAGTAGTAACCACTGGCAATGGTAAATATAAAAATCTTTTTCTCCTAAACTTATTTAAAAGACTACTGGCTATTTAATGCAAAAATTATAATATTGGGTCCTGGCCAGATAGCTCAGTTAGTTAGAGTATCTGAAGCACAAAGGTTGCCAGTTTGATCCCTGGCCAGGGCACATACAGCACCTGACTTTCTCTTTCCCTTCATCTCTCTCTAAAATCAATCAATAAATTTTTTTAAAAATTATAACATTGGGTTGTATAGTATGTATTATATGTAGATTTAAAATATTTAACAACGGTAGTACATAGGGATAAAAAAGAATTAGACTGATATTTTACATGCGATGGAACATTTTAAACTCTTAAGTCAAAACTGGGGGTGGGGTATATTGTAGTTATAAGAGCAACCACGTAAAAAGTAATTCAAGAAGGTATAGCCCTGGCCAGTTGGCTCAGCAGTAGAGCGTCGGCCTGGCGTGCGGGCTACCCGGGTTCGATTCCCGGCCAGGTCACATAGGAGAAGCGTCCATTTGCTTCTCCACCCCCACCCCCTCCTTCCTCTCTGTCTCTCTCTTCCCCTCCCGCAGCCAAGGCTCCATTGGAGCAAAGATGGCCCGGGCGCTGGGGATGGCTCCTTGGCCTCTGCCCCAGGTGCTAGAGTAGCTCTGGTCGCGGCAGAGCGACGCCCCGGAGGGGCAGAGCATCGCCCCCTGGTGGGCAGAGCGTCCGCCCCTGGTGGGCGTGCCGGGATCCCGGTCGGGCGCATGCGGGAGTCTGTCTGACTGTCTCTCCCCATTTCCAGCTTCAGAAAAATACAAAAAAAAAAAAAAAAAAAGAAGTTATAGCTGGCCTGGCCTGTAGTGGCGCAGTGGACAAAGTGTCAGCCTGGAGTTCTGAGATGGCTGGTTTGAAACCCCAGCTTGCCCACTCAGGGCACATACAAGAAGCAACAACTACGAGTCAATGCTTCCCGCTCCTCCCACACTTTCTCTCGCTCCTCTCTCTAAAATCAATAAATAAAATGTGAAAAAGAAAAATTATAGCCTAACCTGTGGTGGCACAGTGGATAGAGCGTCGACCTGGAATGCTGAGGTTGCTGGTTCAAAACCTTGGGGTTGCCCAGTCAAGTTACATGCAACAAGCAAGCAATGAACAACAAAAGTGAAGTAACTATGAATCAATACTTTTCACCATGCCCCCCTTCCTCTCTCTGTAAAATCAATAAAATCTTTAAAAAGAAAAAAGAAGGTATAGCTAAAACACCAATGTATTAAAATTAAATACTAAAAGTACTCAGTTCATGCAAAAGAGGGAAGTAAGGAAAGAACAGGATATTTTTAATGACTAGCTAATTATAAAAAATGAATAGCAAAATGGTGACATAATATCAGTAAGACCAAATATATCAGTAAGTGCATTAAATGTAAAGGAACTGAACATTCCACTTAAAAGGCAGAGGTTGTCAGATTGGATTGCAAAGCAGTATCAACCATGTGCTGGTTGGAAGAGGAGTGCCTTAAAAACAGAGATAGCTTGAAAATAAAAGAATGGAAAAAAGGCCCTGGCTGGTTGGCTCAGTGGTAGAGCGTTGGCCTGGCGTGCAGGAGTCCCAGGTTCAATTCCTGGCCAGGGCACACAGGAGAAGTGCCCATCTGCTTCTCCACCCCTCCCCCTCTCCTTCCTCTCTGTCTCTCTCTTCCCCTCCCGCAGCCAAGGCTCCATTGGAGCAAAGTTGGCCCAGACGCTGAGGATGGCTCCATGGCCTCTGCCTCAGCCGCTAGAATGGCTCTGGTTGCAACAAAGCAACACTCCAGATGGGCAGAGCATCGCTCCCTGGTGGGCATGCCAGATGGATCCCGGTCGGACACATGCAGGAGTCTGACTTCCTCCCTGTTTCCAACTTCAGAAAAATTAAAAAAATTAAAAAATGAAAAAAGATACTCGTTGCCAGTCATAAGCCAAAGAAAACTATTGTGGTTATTTCAATATCAATAAATATCAATGAAGTAGATTTGAAGACAAGGGTTATCGAAGTTGAAGGAGCCTGATAAGAGGAGCATCAGGGAGCTTTCTATGTTGATAGAAATGTTGTGTCTCTTGGTGGGGTGGTGTTTACATGGGTGTATACAACCACATACGGATTTTTATCAAAACCTGACATCTTTTGTCAAACGTAAGGTCTTTGAACTTCTCTATATGAATTTTGCCTTCCAGACCTGAAGGCAGAAAGAAAAGCCCTTGTAAAAGATGTTGCCAGTGTAGTGCATCACAAATGAAAACTATCACCATACTGTCCCACCTTACACTCCTGTTCTCCTTGCACCCTGTGGAAGTCAGCCCACCCTTCCCACCCAGTAATGCAGTTTCCTCTCTATAGCAGTTTCTTACTTACAACCTGTATTTTTTTTCTCTGTAAAACAACATATTTTATTGGGAGTTACCACGTTTCCATCCCAGAGATAGCGGTCTTGCTCAGAGACTAGTTTAAGCTCACTTGGTGAGAAGTTGCAGACTGTAATTCTATATGTGAGTTATATTATGCACCAGATGTTCACCTCTGGGTATAGTTACTACCTGTGTTGGGGGCTAGCCACCAGAACAGAGAACAGGGTGAGAGTACAGTGGTATCCCATTCTATGTAGGGTTGGGTGTCAAAGTTGAGGTGTAAGCTGAAGATCAAGTACAGGTAAAATTCTTGTCTTTGCACATTGGCATTACAATCACTGAGAGATGCTCAGACCAGCACATCCATGTGCTCAGGGAACCAGAGTGAGTGGGCAGAGCTTCGGTTTAACGTCTCATACTCATGGAAAGAAATAGCCAGTTAAATCTGCCTTGTCCTTTAAATTGTTATTCCTCTCCCTTCCTTTCCTTCCTTCCCTGTTGTGTGTTGGGCAGGGGAGAGGGTGTTGGGTGGGAGGAAGCTGTGCATACAGAGTTAAATTTGTGTAAATGAAATCAGATACCTACCTGCATTTGGGAATTGCCACCTGCACAGAATTAAATGGAGTTACAGACACATCAAAGTATCAAGTGTAAATGTGTACTCATTTCTGTGACACCATCAGCATTCAGATGACAGGGTCTTCATTACGACACCCCAGTGCAGCGCTTCTCTGGAGAACTATTTACAGCATGATTTTTATCTCCCTGATAGTTTGGGAAGCCCAAGTTTAAAGGACTATTGAACAAATGAATTTGGGAATTATAACATTGAGTTCAATTAAAAAGCCTTTTTAGCTGAAACAATTGTTTATAGCACTATATTTAATTCCTATAAAACTGTATTCTAAACTATCTTCTGAGAGACATTTCAGTGTTACATTAAGAGTTGTTGCCTTTGGTAATCACTGGTTCATTTGCTTTAAAGTATCATGTCATCTTCTTGGGCTTAAGAGAAAGATTATCTTTTGTGTAGGGATAATGGGCCTAAGAGTCTAGTAAAACATATTAACCAGTTTTCCCAATTCTGTTGTTTCTTTTTCTGTGCAGTTCCGTGCCTTAGCACCCATGTACTATCGAGGGTCGGCTGCAGCTATAATTGTTTATGATATCACAAAAGAAGTAAGACATCTATTGTGTTCTTCAGACTATTGTGAACACTCTCTTGGCTGCTTAGATCTCCAGTTGCTTTCCTCTTTTGTGTTACAGGAGACATTCTCCACATTAAAGAATTGGGTAAAAGAGCTTCGACAGCACGGCCCACCTAATATTGTAGTTGCCATTGCAGGAAATAAGTGTGACCTTATCGATGTAAGGTAAGTTATTAGAACAGGAGATTACAGTGCTGATTATATGTTCCTTTTCTTACTGAACGATATCTAGTATAAGAATCTTGCTTTTATTTTATCTCTGACATTGAAAAATTCCTTTCTATGTGTGGTTGGAATTCTGAAGTTTCAAAGTAGAACTAATTCAGGCACCTGTGGCTAATTAGATGATGTATGTAGACAGGTGTATAATTTATTTAATGTTGGTTACATCAAATCTGACAGTATGTGAGCTTAGCTGAGCCCCGGCTCCCATGACGTAGGTTACTAGAATGAGGACAGCAGCTTTTCAGGAAAGCACACTTATTGGAAGTTTCTGTGGACCACTTCCTTAATTCCCAAAGCAGGGGCATTGCTTTGGTGGTGTGGGGGAAGAAACCCCTGCCATTCTCCGATTGCTTCACTGTATGCATTGCTGGCAGCCCATTCTTTGTTCAACCATAAACACAAGCCATCCATGGCATCCTTTGTCATCATAGATCTGGTGAATTACTGGGTAAGGGGGGATAACATGAAGCCTTTGATGGGTCAGATTTCTGATTTGCAATCATTGCCTTCCAGAGAAGTCATGGAGAGAGATGCTAAAGACTACGCCGACTCCATCCATGCAATTTTTGTAGAGACCAGTGCAAAAAATGCGATAAACATCAATGAACTCTTTATAGAGATTAGTGAGTATCTGTGTGCTATATGGGTTTCCTCTGTGCAGAGCAACTGAAAACAATTATCTTGCTAGGTAGAATTCCTTCCTTATGTAAAGTAATCTAGTCTCTGGTATTGTTCTCAGTGGAATGAGAGTGTAAGAATGACAGCTGGTTTTCATATCGTGTAATAGCTGGGGAGCTGCTGCCCGATGACTGTGGCCCTCCTATTAAGAACATTGCTACTGAATGAATAAATCAGTGCACAGGGCCTGGGGTCCTAGAAGCTGTCACCTCTCCCTCTTTCTCTCCTTATATTTGTTTCAATTAGTCATCCAAAGTCACTGAAAGTGAACAAAATAAATAAGGGGAAATGAAATTTATGTGGAGTTCCACTGTTAGAACCCCCCCCCCAAATTAATACTAGGTGAGCAAAGGTAAGACTTCTTTTCTCACCCCTTACCCTCCCCTTTCTAGAAGTGTTAATATGACGCTGATGAGAGAGAGGCTGCTGCATACCTTTGGGATCCTCTACAGATTGTATCTGTGTTTATTCATTTCATTCAAATTCATCAAAATATTTATTGAGAACCGTTCCAGGCTCAGGGGAGACAGTGGTGAAAGAGATAGGCATGGCCCTGCTCTCCTGGAGCGTAGACTGCCCTGTGGGAGGCAGACAGTGAGCACAGAAATAAGTGAGATCCTTTCAGATGATAAGCAGCGATAGCAAGAAAATAATATAGTATGAAGTGAAAGGGTGTCTGCAGGGGGTCAGAGAAAAGGCCTCTCCTGAGCAGGTGATATTGGAGCCAAGATGTGACAGAGCAGGCTTCGCACAGACCTGAATTCACGTTAACTAAACATATCAGATTCCAGATGGAAAATACGAGACCGTCATCAGGGCACCATGAACTTACTCATTAAGAGCCATCATCTGGGTGAGATCCCAGATTGCTGAAGCTGGAAGGCCCTTGGCCATCCTGTAAAGGGCAGGCCATGAGCTTCAGTGCTTGCCAGGGCCCACCTGTGACACAGCCCACCAAGTAGAGCAGGCTGGGGTGAGCACTGAGACTTGAGGGCAGCAGACCCTGGTGACCCTGACAGCTGGCAAGTGTGGCTACACTGGAGCGTACATCTGGTGGCCCAATTGCTGGGATTGTTTATGTTTTTATTTTTAGTTTTTGGTGATTTTAGTTTGTTCAGAGAACCAGAGATTTGAATTTTATATAACATGTCCCATTGTTTAGATTTAGCTATTAACTCAAATATAGTACTTTCAGAGTACTGTGCAGGCCTGCCAAGCCCATCAGGCGGTTTGCAACCTCTAGGCCAGCCCTTCATTTCAACATTAAAAAGTCATGGTATTTATTGTCTTCCTAGATTATAAGTAGCAGTTACCTGTTTTTGAAAGGCATCCCTGAGGCCAGTCAGAAATTTTTCACAGTTCAAGCTAAAATATCTAAGTGAGTGGTGTCAGAAGTATACTGAAATTATTACTATTTTTCAGTGGTCTTTACACTAGCAGTATTAAAACAGGAAGGTAGTGAACTATACCAACAATGAAAATCCTTAGATAAAAACCAGCAGGTACATACTCATTTTAACTGTGAAAAATAAAAGCTGTATGCTCACATGATTATAAGAATTGAGATAGATGTGAATTGAAGTTATCGTATACTGGCTGTTGTAAAGTTGCATTAGGACGGTGCCCAGCATGCTTGCTTTTTACTCAAGTCCAAGTGCTCATGTCAAAAGTGTACCACCCAAGGAATTTTCACAAACAAAGTAGACTCCTGTAATCCACACCCAGAGCAAGACCCAGGGCTACCCCAGGAGCCTCCCACAATCCCCGCCCCCAAGGGAACCTTTGTCCTGACTACTGACTCTTCAGATTTGTTTTGCCTGTTTTCATACTTTGTATTTTCTGAAGCATGCTGTAACTCTGTGTCTGGCTCCCTTATCTCTACATATACTCTCAGGTTGTCAGTATCATTGCCTGATCTGTTTCGTCACTGGTGCCTCTGTCCTGCTGTCAGTTGGAAGCAGGGAGAATATCCATGGGGTAGTTATCCATCCTGTTGATAGGCATCTGGGTGGTTGTTTCCAATTTAGAGCTATTACAAATAGTACCTCTGAGCATTCTACTGCATGTCCAGTATGTACACAACCAGTACATACTTTTGGTAGGTGTATTTATGCCCAGACGGGAATAACGAAGTCATTGGGTATGCATGTGTTCAGTACAAGTTTACTGGCTGACACACCAGGGACATGCCTGTAAGAACTCTCCATCTCTGCTAGATAGGTAATGATCTGAATTTCCATGACAGTTAATGAAGTTGACCACCTTTTCAGGTAATATTATTTACATACTATTAGGATATCCTCTTTTGTGAAGTTTTGCCTATTTTCCTATTCAATTACCTGCCTTTTCCTGAATGTTTATAGTTTACTTTGCAAATGAGTCCACTTTTGATTATGTGCATTGGACAGAGTTTCTTTCTTTTTTTTTTTTTATTTATAAATAAATTTTTATTTTAATGGGGTGACATAAAAAAATCAGGGTACATACATTCAAAGAAAACATTTCCAGGTTATCTTGTCATTTAGTTCTGTTGCATACCCATCACCCGAAGAGAGATCGTCCTCCGCCACCCTCCATCCAGTTCTCTCTGTACCCCTCCCCCTCCCCTTCCCCCTCTCCCTCCTTCCCTGCCCCCACCCCCCGTAACCACCACACTCCTGTCCATGCCTCTTAGTCTCGCTTTTATGTCCCACCAATGTATGGAATCCTGCAGTTCCGTTTTTTTCTGATTTGCTTATTTCACCCCGCACAATGCTACCAAGACTCCACCATTCTGCTGTAAGTGATCCGATGTCATCATTTCTCCTAGCTGAATAGTATACCATGGTGTATATGTGCCCCATCTTCTTCATCCAGTCCTCTATTTTTTTTTTTACAGTGATTAAAAACCTTTAAGCAAACTCTTGGCCAATACAGCAAGAATCCATAAAAGAGTAGTGTCCTTAACATGTTCACCAAGTCCAAGTTGGCCCCATCACCATGCCAAATCCCTGAAAAATGCAACCCAACCACAGTTCAGTCTGTTAGGAGCTGTCACAGGGAGCAGGAGTCCAGGAAAGTTCCCCACAGGAAAAGTTCGCATGGCACTGGAATTGTTGTCACCATTCTATACTTTGCAGCTCATGTCCAAGTCCCAATGACCGCTGCTTCTAGCTGGTAATGATTCAGGTAGTCTGGAAAAAGCCATTCGCAGCATGCATGGATATGGAGCTTCTGTTCTCCTCTGCCTGGAGAGTTGAGACCAGGTTGCTTTTCCCTGGAGCTCTGTGACTGTGGCCTGGTAAAGAGAACCTTGGGATACACTAAGCTGGGTGGCAAAGGTAAATTCATAATACAAGTTGGCAAAAGGAGGAAAGAGAGCTCTAAATTAGACCTGAAGTATGAGTGGGGCGTTGAGGTAGGAGGGATAAAGGAAACACTAATATTAAGCAAAGCAGCAGAAAATAGGACTATCAACACCCACAACAGAGATCTTTGAGGGAAGAATAAAAAACCTGACTATTCAGGCAAAACATAGTTAAGTGGCCCTTGTGCAAATGAGACCAGTTTACCTGCTTCTTGGAAGAAATACCCTAGGCTCGTCCACAGTGTCGTAGATGGGGCCGACGGCCCTGGGCACCTTCAACCTTCAGTGGCAAACCCCAGCTTTCTGGGCAAGGTTAGGTCATAGGTGGCTGGAGCAGGGCTGGAAGAGACTGAACCCTCCCTTAGTGAAGCGAGGGGGAAGCCCACCTTCCAGTGTCCCTGTTTCCTCACAGCAGAGGCATGTAAGCCTGGCAGGCTTTAGCTCAATGACCTTCCTTTCCACTATTGAAGCAGGACCCAGATGGCATCCTATGAGACCCCTTTGGGGCGTTGGAGCCTTTAAGGGTGTATCCTAAAAGCTGGTAGTTTCCCTTATCTCTATTGGGCTTTTTCTGCCTCTAGGTATCTTAAAAGCCATTCTCAGAAGATCTCGCTGAGGGGTTTGAGAATCCCCATCCGCCTATATAAATCTTTTCCATATATCTGGAGCTATTTGGAAAAAGACAAAACAGTGTTATTAGCTAGATCTAATAAAGAAGGTAGTAGTTTGCAGGCGAAAAAGATTTGGTGTCTCCTGTTCATCAGCATTCAAAAGAAATGTAAATTTTTTTTTTTAAGTAAAAAGCATGATATGGTAGACCCATCGGAGTCATTGGCCTGGTGTGCAGGATTCCCGGGTTCGATTCCCAGCCAGAGCACACAGGAGAAGCGCCCATCTACCTCTCCACCCCTCCCCCTCTCCTTCCTCTTCGTCTCTCTCTTCCCGCCCGCAGCCAAGGCTCCACTGGAGCAAAGCCAACCCGGGCACTAAGGATGGCCCCACGGCCCCCGCCCCAGTCGCCAGAATGGCTCCAGTTGTAACAGAGCAACACCTCAGATGGGCAGAGCATTCCCCCCTGGTAGGCATGCCAGGTGGATCCCAGTCAGGCGCATGCAGGAGTCCCTCTGACTGCCTCCCCATCTCCATCCTCACCAAAATACAAAAAATAAATAAATAAAAGAAAAAATACTAAAAAAAAAAGGGGGGGGGGGCAATCCCTTGTGCTAAAGCTCCAGGGAGCATGGAGTGAGCTTGAGTATGTCCTATGAAACATGGAGCTCTATGTTGACATATAAGTCTTTGAAGAAGGAGGAACTGCTGAAATAGTTTATCAGCATTTTGGACAGAGCTTCTTTATGGCTTGACTTCCATTTTTGAATCAAATCCTTTGATGAACTGCAGGTTTTAATCTTAATACAATCCTACTGATCCTTGTCTTCCTTTATGGTTAGCACTTTTTGGCTCCTGTTTGAGAAGTCATTGCCTATTCCCAGGTCAGGAAGATGTTCTCCTCTACTTTCTTCTAAAAATGTTTCAGAGATGACTCTTGTCTCAGCTGTATTTCCAGTATCCATTTACTGAGAAATAGGTAATGGCAAGGAGCTTCAATAAAGCTTTTAAATTAATTTGCAGTTTATTCAC
This sequence comes from Saccopteryx leptura, assembly GCF_036850995.1. Lineage (NCBI taxonomy): Eukaryota > Metazoa > Chordata > Mammalia > Chiroptera > Emballonuridae > Saccopteryx > Saccopteryx leptura. Next base: position 195,887,194 of record NC_089507.1, on the reverse strand, counting down.
AACAGCATGTATAGGTAGGACATACTGGGGGATACTTTCTAGATGTGTGGACACTGCTGGGTACTACCCACCCAGATTTGCAGGCTGCTCAGCTTGCTTGAGGCTCCAGGTTTGGCAACCAAGGTCCCGAGAGCTGGCAGGTTCCATCTCAGCCTGTTTATGCCCAAAATGCATGTGCCAGTTTATTGCATGTGTTCAGAATACCTCAGTGCCAGGTACTGTGCCAAATAATCCTGGAAACAAAGATGGAGAAACAGGATCTCTTCCTTCAGAGGGCTAAGGGTCTAATTTGGGGGAGATTGTAGCGTAAACAAATATTTGACAACATGCTTCCGATGTCCCAATGGATATTAGTTCCTGAGATATTGGAGAATTAGGAAGTGGAAGGCATCGGAAAGCCTTCTATAAGAAGCACCCTAAAGATATCTGTGAGATAAGTGGATGGGTGATTTAAGGTTTCCCTCAAAATTGACATTATGCTTCATAATGCAGTAAAGTAAAACCTGTCATTCTCATACATGGTTGGTAGCAGAACAAAGTGGCACAGCCTCTTCAGAGAGTAATTTGGCAGCATCTGTCAAAATTTAAATTGCACGTCCTTCCTGCATCTGTGTAGGCAGACACTGGCTATAGGGGTACATCGGATCAGTACACAAGGAGTACAATAGTGTGACCAGGCTCTTCCACTTTGTTAATTTATCCAACACATACACTCGTGTTCACAAAGATATTTTTTGCATCATTGTAGTATCATCAGAATATTGCTAACAAACTACCCATCAACAAGGCAGTACTTAAATGATGGTACATCCATATACTGCAGTGTCACGGACTATTACACAGGAGGCAGCACTCTCCAGACACTGCAGGGACAGTTCCAGGTGCATATAAAGGCAGCAAGGTGGAAAGCCGTGCACATTGTTTGCTCCTGTCTGGGTTTAGGAAGGGGGACAGGTTGAGGTATGTGTACCATGCATGTCTGTGCATTCCTATCTCTGGACAGGGACGGGCGTGTTCTGAATAATTTTTTTACCTACTCAAAACAAGATTTTTTAACTGGTAATTTTTTTTTAGTTAAAAAATACTACTTAATGTCATGTGATAGCCTCATTTGGACTCTGAGACAGAAACAGAACATTAATGGAAAAACTGGTGACATCTGAAAAAAGTCTGGAGTTAATAGTGAAGTGTCAGTGTTGAGTTCTTCATTTTAACAAATGTCCCATGGCGGCATAAGATATTAACATGGGGAGAAACTGGTGAGAGGTATGCAGCGATTCTCTATATTATCTTTGCAAATGTTCTATAAATCTAAAATCATTGCAATATTAAAAGTTTATTACTTTATTTTAATGAAACCTGTCAAATTGCATCTACAAAATTGTTGTGTCTGAGAATGAGCAGATTTGGCAAGTTAAGACTCATTTCCTTCCCTCCTCTCCTCTTGGTTTAGGTCGAAGAATTCCATCTACTGACACCAACCCGCCATGTGGCGGGAAGGGCTTCAAACTCCGAAGACAGCCTTCAGAGCCAAAGCGAAGCTGTTGTTGACTGAGCCTCAGCCTCTCAGACTTGATGAAGTAGGTGGTCCTGAAAGCTAACAGGAGGGCTGGGGGGCCCCGCCGCCAGGCTTCGCCTACTGATCTGGGGCCTTCTTCATACAAAACTTGAGTCACAGAAACTGACCGGTCTGTTTCCTCTTTGAAGACTACAGCAGTAATATTTCAGTCTGTGGATTTGTGTTATGTAAAGACTCTGGTATACAAAGGGACTCCATCATTGGCTTTTGACCTTGCTGAAAAGGAACATGTAATTGTATGGATGGTAGGATCAAATCGTTGAGTAGTTTTGTAATCAAGATTTTATGTAACATTTGTAAAGGGAAAATGAGCACTTTCGTGGTTCTTGAGGGAAAGAAGACCTCGTGGAGATGATAATTTCCTTGGTTTCCCATTACCACTGTTCTAGGGAGTTGTATCATTTAAAATGTGGTAGGATGCTGTTAAGTGGAGGGATGGCAATTAATATCTGAAGGTAAAATGGGTTATTTATAGGACTGATGGAAATGACTACATCCGCCATCTCCAGAGCACTTTCTGTTGCATACATTAGTCCAAGATGCACAGCACAAGTTAGTAACAGTCTCAACAGCCCGTAGCTCACCTGGGCTTGCATGCTGACTCTGCTGTGTCTGTCACCAAACTCATCATTGGCACCTTTTCTAATAAGCTCTCTTGATCAGGGTGGTGGTGGTAGAGAAGCAGCCTGGCCTTGAATAAATTGAATTGCATATACTTAAACTAACTGGTTTAAAAAGAAGGGAAAAGAAAGCAAAGAAAATGGTGTAAATGCTGACGATTTTTTTATTTAATCCAAATATTTTGGTGGGGAAAACAATTATCTATTGCTTAGCCTATGTAAAGTTGTAGTCTATATTTATGAGACCATTGCTTAAAAAGTATAAATTGTGTAAATACATTAATAAATTCTATGTTTCATTCCATTTAATTCTGCCCCGTCTTGCGTACACCCACCCCTTTTTCAGGCTGTCCATGGGAGAGACTCTTCGAAGCACATTTATGTTGTGCGAAAGCAGTCTTAGCTTACATCTTGAAAGATTTCTCTGCCTTTCCTTCCACCACTGTCTCCCCTCCAGATCCCATCTGGAAATCATAATATAGACATATGCCACTTTGACAAGCCTGACTGGCCCTTCCTAGCCTTGGGGTAAAAAATTAAGCTCCAAGCTTAAGTCATTTACCTGGTCTTGGTAATAAGTTTCTTTTTGCTTTTATAGCTACTACCTCAGACCAACTGTTGGAAGAGAGCTTTCCTTGTTAACAATTTAGCTTATCTTTCCATCCTCTGTCCCCTATACCCCCCCCCCCACTTTGTTAGTGGTTAATGCTCTTCTCCCTCAGGGAGCCTAATGAGGTTTTTAATATAATCTAAAAATAAAGCACTGAAATGAAGTTGGTGAAAATTTGTTCCTGGTCTAATTTGGCACCCTTCCAACTTGGTATTGTAAGGGAAGGAAATTTACAAGATTAAATAGGAAATGAAACAGCTTGAATTTCAGACTAAATTGTGTTTTCAGAGTTCTCCTTAAACTGAACAGTCGAAACTTTTAAAAATAATTGTTATTTCTTTGTGCACTGCACTTAATATGGATAGATTTTAATGGGAAAATTATAACTCAGATGAAGTAAAAAAAATTTTCTTCTTGGTGAATATCTTAAGCATTTGAAATTGTTTATTTTATTATTGAGATCAGTTAGAAGGAATGTTGTTAGTGAAAACTCGAATGTCATTTTGTTTAAAATACTTGTGGGCTCTGTACCCCCTAGCATTTCTCTTCCTTCCCCATGTGAGCTTTAGGAGAAAACAAGTGGCTCCAAGGACTGGGCTGTTTGTGCCTGAAGGTGGCTTAGCTATTTCATTTACATCCTGATGGATGAGGCATCTGGCCACTGCCCTGTATGTCCCTAGGTTCCCACTCTGGGCCTCTATCTCCACGACAACAAAATAAAAATAAAGGTTGCTTGACTCATTACCAAAGGGGCAATACACGTGTGGCCCTTTCTCTCTTGTTTTACCAAAAGATGATGCACATCTGTGACCTTCACAATATTTCCACCAAACCTGTCAGTCTGTGTTATTGATTTCATGGTGTCTGGGTCTACAGGGAAAAGCAAAATGCTTGTGTGCTTCCCCTTACTGGTAAGGCATGTGAATTCTTCTAATCCAGTCATTGTGACATTGACTGTCTTTGGCCCCAAACAGACCCATCCCTGTAGCCCTGCAGCTGGTTTCCCACCATTTCTCAGACACCTTCCAGTATGTAGGGAATGATTCTCTTTGGTCGTAGCCACGTTTTATTAACAGAATGAATGGTGTGTGGCTTGTGCAGCACCACTATTCTTCACACGTTTCCAGGGCCTTTCTCCCCTCATTTCCATCAGTCTGTCTCAGAAATTGACATGACACCGTTTCTCATGTAATATCTTTTTAATCCTTAACAACAATAACAAATTGCTCTCTCAGATCCATAATCCATACACAATGAAACGGAGAGAAAGTGTTTTCATTTATTGTGTTTGCTTATGAAATGCAAAGATGAATATTAAATTCAGAAGCAGCTTTTTATTTTGAACACTCTTTGGATGTTATCCCCCACTGAGCAATGATCTAATCCACATTTCCTATATTCTTATTTCTTAGGAGGAAAGGCTGGATTTCAAAAGAATTGAGGTATAACCCATCTACATATAAAAACCTTCTTTTGGTTCCCTTATGACACAGGGCCATTTTTTTCAACTTTAGGGACTGAAAAGAGAAAAATAATTAGCTGCAAGTGTGTATTGATCCCTCTCAGAGAATTTGAAATAAGCTCTTTGCAGGTGTCTAATCCTAGTAACCACTGGTCTCCAGAAGTCTACTTCCACACAAGTGTTTTTCTGATCCTCTGATAACTAATTAACTATCATTAGGTGATTAAAAGAACAAAGTAAGAGTATGATCAAGTATCCTTCATTTCGGTTTCTCTTTGAGAAGTGATTGGGAAGAAGTACCTATATGTAGGCCCTTCAGGTTCCAAATGAGTCCTCCATCACCTGCTTTTCAGCCACAGACAGGATAAGTTCTACACAGAGCAGCAGGAAGATTCAGTTCCTTTAATATAACACAGTTCTTTGTTGCCCATCTATGATTGTTTGGAAGTGATGTGAGAGGCTTGATCTCTAAGTGGGCTGGTGTCCTTGTGGTTACCAATTTTCATTCTTTTTAAATACATAAAGAGGGAAAGAAAGTCGCATTTAATTTTTCAACTTCTCTTGAATTCTTGTATTTATTTCTTTTCTATTCTCAAGAAGGAAAATGGGTCTTGGAGACATTCTAAATTAAACTGGGATATACAGTAATGAAAATGTCCATTAGAGCAGTAGTCCCCAACCCCCGGGCCACGGACCGGTAATAGTCCGTGGGCCATTTGGTACCGGTCCGCAGAGAAAGAATAAATAACTTACATTATTTCCATTTTATTTATATTTAAGTCTGAACGATGTTTTATTTTTAAAAAATGACCAGATTCCCTCTGTTACATCCGTCTAAGACTCACTCTTAACGCTTGTCTCGGTCACGTGATACATTTATCCATCCCACCCTAAAGGCCAGTCCGTGAAAATATTTTCTGACATTAAACCTGTCTGTGGCCCAGAAAAGGTTGGGGACCACTGCATTAGAGAACTACACCATGGCTAACCTGGAGATGTGAAAGCGGAATGTCTGTACTTTTGTGGCATTGTGTCAACATGGGCAGATTTGATTCAAATTATGCTGTACTAATTGGTAGGTCAGCCTCAGAGCTTGAAAAGGCATTTGTTCATTGTCATGAGCATCTGTTATATCCTGAGAATGAATTTGCAAAAGAGGTTACATTAATTCTTAGAAGCATTTTTTTACTCGTTTCAAAACTAAAAACGTGATTCATGGCCCCTCAGTCTATAAGATACAGGCGCAGAGTATATAAAGCACATGACAGCCCTGTACACATTCACATGTCTTTGCAAGAGCCTGTAGAAGTAATGAGAGAATCTTTTCCTTCTGGGGGAATGTTACTGGAAGTTCCTTAACTCTGATCTATACTGGGTACTTGCTTTAGAACCTTTGGGGGAGGTGACAGCTCCCAAACCCAAGCTGCCTCCTCTCCAAACTCCCTAGGCAGTCAATGTTCCTCCTCATCCTCTCATAAAAGTTAAAAGGCAGTGATAAGCCAGAGAGATAACCCTGTAAAAAAATATATTTTGTTTTAATTAAATCTAAATTTGTTTTAGAGGAACTAGCAGCATAACTTGACTTGAAGAGATAGTCTACCTCTTAATGAATATTTTTTAAAGGAAGGAAGGGAATGTACCTTCAAAAGTCAAGTTGTTACTGTGTACCGACCTTCAATTAGCTTGGCCATCAAAAATTTAAAAGTGACTCAAGGTATTGTTTAGAAGATAAAAAAAAAATAGTACAAGCAACAATTTATTCCGAAAGTACACATTATGCTGTACAGTTTTAGAAGACGGAGGTGGAGGTGGGATTTAACCCAGGACTGAAAGAAACAACCTCTGCCAATTTTCTCTTGATGGCAGAGTTACTTGTCTTGACTTCCAGTAATAGAAATCCAGTCAATTTGATTATCCGATTTTGTAAGAAACATTAGTGGAATTCTGGGGTATTTGTCCTGTTCTTTGTACAAATGAAAGTCTAAAAAAAATAGAAGTGTATTACATATTTCAGGAGCCTCCACTTTTTTAATCCAAGAAAATGGTAAGTGAAAGACCTGTTGTGATGAAGTTTCATTAGACATAATGAAGAAAGTGAATAAATAGAACCAGGACTGTCCATATTTCTCAGTTTGTCCTTCAGGACTCTCTTAGCATATGGGAAAATGATTTATGTCCCAAATTGAGAAGGACTTCCAGTAGCATAGATCAACTTTAATTTGATGGTCTGAACCATCAGGAATAACTAATATCTGTGTTCTTTCCTTTTAGAGTCTAATCAATTATATATATATACACACACACACACATGCATATATATATGCTAGAATATTTGGGGCTTCAAAAGGATTCAGAAGTTTAATAAAAAGAAAAACATTTCATCTTTTTATTACACTGAACATTTTAGATAGTAAGATTAGAGTGTGTCATTATAGATACTGGAATTAAAATCATGGAGCCTTAAATTTAACCCAAAAAAATTTTTTTTAATTTATTGCCAGTTCGTTTTCAGATCTGTGCAGTGCCTGGTGCTTCATCAAAATGCTTCATAATTTAAACAAAATTCTGGGTAGCTGAATAGGAATGCAAGTGCCAAAAACTCAGCCAATTAATGGGACATCCTAAGACAGCAATGATGTTTTGAAAGAGCCTTCTTTAACTGACAGTTTTAAACAGTATCCCTTAATGTTCTTAATCATGCAACAGAGACAAAACGTGCCGGTTCTGATGCCAGGAACTTTTCAGCATTTCCAGAAGCAAATTCTTTACCTATCAGTGCTACTTTAGAGAAAATCGTTGTGAAAATAGCATTTCACAGAGGGCCGATAATTTTACTCAGAATTGAGATTGTTCGGGAAACTTTCACAAAGTGAGGTCATGTTGTAGGAAAGGCCAGGGGAGTGGGCCGGGCCAGTGGGGACAGGCAGCACGCACTCCCATCCACGCACACTCAGCACACAGCAGTGTAGGAGTTCACTTCGGGGCTTAATCCTAATCTCATTTGCCCTTTATGAACGTTTCTATTAAATTTACCTTTGAGTAATCAGTTTTACCCCCTGAAAAATTTTGAAAGCAGTGTTCAAATTTATGTACCGTTTCATTTTGTGTATGAGGTTATTACATAATTGATGAAACTCTTCCTTAATATGGACCACGCACGTGATGTCAGAGTGACTGGTCGATTCAGTGCGGGAAATAGGAATCGGTAGCTGGCTAGTTGGAACAATGATGGGTGGCTCTATTTTTAAACCATTTGTTGTACTGTGTAGACAGAGCTTTATTGCTCTGAAAAAGGTTTTCTGTTTTTTGTTTTGCACGCTCTTCCAGCTCTGTCTTTACATCATTTTCCGTTATGAGTCATTCACATAATTGTCAATCATGCCTTTGACCTTCTAAAGAATTGATGTCCTGCCTTCTCTGTGATCATAGTGGATTTCATGCCTTACTTCTGATTTTATTTTTTATTTTTATTTTTTGCATTGGGTTCTCCCTTAAAGACACTGGGCACCTGCCCCTTCCTTAGCACACATGACATTCCTTGTGCTGCCTCCTGTGCTGGCAGCAATATTATTTGCTCGCCACATCCAACAAGGGAGGCGAGACACCACCTGTGCAGTCCAAAAACAAGGTGTATTTTACGTAAAGAACTCCCACATTTCGAGAGAGGCGATGGGCAGCACTTACAGTAGCAACATGATGGAGTGACAAAATGTTTTCTCCCATTGGTGACAACATAATGTAAGGGTCAGAACTTCTCTTAGTTTGAAATAGAGCTTTTGTCAAAGGATGTAAAAATCCAAGTCCATAGTCTTAAAGATAAACATCTATGGAGTATAGAAGTGAGCCTGGACATTAAATTTAAAAAGTAAAATAACTAAGCCGTAATACCAGCAATTAATTCATCTTTCTCCTGAGAATGTCATGCCTTTTCAAAACCTGATGCAAGGAGTAAGATATTTGTGCCTTTTTATACTGGCATCTATTATGAAAAAAATAAAATAAAGTCGCTTCCAGTTTAGGCCGCTTGGTAGCACTATAAACAGCCCAGATTTATAGCCATGGCTTCCCTGCATGATGCATTGCTTGATTATCTGTGATGAAGTATTGTAATGATGGTTGGCCAAGCATATATGGATGTTTAAAGACTTTATTTTTGCAGTCTTAACCTTGGGCTGGACCCACGTCTATAGATAAACCATATGATGTCTGTACTGTTTGTAGATGCTGGCAGAAGAAACTAGATCTTTGGATTTTTGTTGTGAGATTTTTCTGTTTTCACTGATGCTGGAGGTAGTTTGCAAATGGTGGTTGATTTGGCATACTTCTAAACTATATTGTTTCAGCTTGAATATTCTATCAACTTTTATAGAGGATAATGTGCTAAATTACTGCAAAATTTGTTGTAAGAAGGGTGTAAACATTTTGTTAATAAAATGCTATGTTTATAAATACATGCATTTGCCTTTCAAATGGTTTTTCTTTGTGATAGTATTCATCACACATTTTTCTTAACTAAGTATTCTGAAGTCACTGTATAATGATTTTTGAAAACTGAAATAGCAGAACTCTGATAGCTCTAATGTCTGGTGAGCAACAAGCTACACATACGCACTGATCAGCCTTCCAGGTTCCTGCATCTTCATACACAGCCCCTCTTCACATCCTTGTGGCTTTCCACGGTTACAACGGGGCATGGTACTGGAGGCAGTGTGCAGAGCACCTAAGGGGCATCAGAGGAAATTCTGCTTCCCCTCCAGGTAAGGTAGTGGTCCCCAACCTTTTTTGGGCCATGGACCGGTTTAATGTCAGAAAATATTTTCATGGACCGGCCTTTAGGGTGGGACAGATAAATGTATCACGTGACCAAGACAAGCGTCAAGAATGAGCCTTAGGCCCTGGCCGGTTGGCTCAGCGGTAGAGCATTGGCCTGGCGTGCGGGGGACCCGGGTTCGATTTCCGGCCAGGGCACATGGGAGAGGTGCCCATTTGCTTCTCCACTCCCCCCCCCTTCCTCTCTGTCTCTCTCTTCCCCTCCCGCAGCCAGGGCTCCATTGGAGCAGAGATGGCCCAGGCACTGGGGATGGCTCCTTGGCCTCTGCCCTGGGCGCTAGAGTGGCTCTGGTCGCGGCGGAGCGACGCCCCAGAGGGGCAGAGCGTCGCCCCTGGTGGGCGTGCTGGGTGGATCCCGGTCGGGCGCATGCGGGAGTCTGTCTGACTGTCTCTCCCCATTTCCAGCTTCGGAAAAATACAAAAAAAAAAAAAGAATGAGTCTTAGATGTAATATAGGGAATCTGGTCATTTTTTAAAAATAAAACATCATTCAGACTTAAATATAAATAAAATGGAAATAATGTAAGTTATTTATTCTTTCTCTGCGAACCAGTAGCGGTCCACGGCCTGGGGGTTGGGGACCACTGAGGTAAGGAACAGTAAGGTGCCTTGGTTCATGAGAAAAGCTTGATGCCATCATCCATTTTTAGGGCATTTCATCAAAGATGCCAGCAAATTTCCACTCTGGTGTTGACTTTAACCCTAGAATCCCTCAGTGCCGTTAACTGCCTATAACAGTACATTACACTCTCATTTTCTCTATGAGATCCCTCTTCGATGGAAGCACATCTGTCTGTATTTTGTGGTTGTGTTGAGAGGACAGACGTACATGTTCAAATGAGGGACCCGGAGAGGGCTTGAGACAGATGGACTCTGGTTTGCATCTCAGTTTAGGTCCTTACTAGGCTGCGCAGTACTAGACAAAGTCCTTGACCTCTCTTGATTTTCGTTACCTTTATCTATAAAGTGGGAAGACAGTGAGCACCTACAACATGTAGCTATGTATTCTGGCAAGGTACCTATGCAGCTGACATTCAGCACAGCATTGTTATAGAGGAAGCACTCACATGTAATTAGATTTTAAAAGCCTTCTTCCTGATCATCCATATCTGATTCACTTAAAATAACTACTGGTCATGAGCTTGGTACTTTATTTATATTTTGCATTTTTTTGAACTGTAATATATTCAGAAAAGGCTATAAATCTTGTGTCCACCTCATTAAGATTTCACAAATGAGACACATCCATGTAACCCCCATTCATATTGAAAAAACGGGACATCATCGACATCCCAAAGCCCTGTCCTGTGCCCCCTTTCAGTCACTATTCTGTTTTCTAACACCACAGATTAGTTTTCCCTGATTTTGAAGTTTACAGAGACACCATATGGAACCATAGAGTATATACTGTAGGGTCGTACTTCATTCATTCAACATAGAATGTAGTACTCGTGTTCATTCTCACTGCTATATAGTATTCCACTGTTTAAATAAACTACCACTTGTTTATCCATCCTAGGTTTATAGGCCCTGCATTATCTACAGATTGTTGCTTTATGAATGTACCACAACAAACATTCTTACACGTCTTTGGCACTCATATACAGGTTTCTATTGGACATGTACCTGAGAGTGGAATTACTGGGTCATGGGAGATTGATATATTTGTAGGTTTGTTTATTTTTGCTTTACTACTTACAGTTTTCTAAAGTGGCACAGCACTATAACACCCACCTGTAGTATGTGAGAATTCCAGTTGCTCAGCATCCTTGCCAACACTTGATACTCCATGTTAGCCATGCCAGCAGGTATGTGTGGGTAACTTTTGGTGGGATTTGCATTTTCCTGTTCAGTGGATGTTTTTCGGGGCTTTTAAATCATCCCTGAAAGGGAGCATATATCTTAGTGCACCTCTGGCGTTCGTAAAGTACACACCCCATAGCTGGAGCTGTGTGCGGGGGGTAGGGTCTGTGCAGAGTCATGAACACCCAGCCCTCCATCAGGTTATGTGATCAGAAACAACACTGAAAGGTGAACCAATCTCCTGGCCTGTGGTGGCACAGTGCATAAAGCACAGATGTGGAATGCTGACGTAGCCGGTTTGAAATCCCAGGCTTGGCCAATCAAGGCACACACAAGAAGCAACTAGGACAAGTTGATGCTTCCCGCTACTCTCCCTCACCCCCTCTCCAATAAAAAAAAAAAGCTTTTTTAAGGTAAACCAAAAACTGGGAGGTGGGGGGCTGCTACATTGATAACAGAATAGATTCTGTCCCTAGTCTAATAAGACTGCAAAGCAAAAAGAACAACCCTCAAAAAGGGAAATAAAAGGACCAATACATGAAAAGCCAATTCCCAAAACAGAAAATACAGACAGTAAATTAACAAAAGAGGCTAAAGCACACTAATTTGCATCCAAACAACAATGAACTCATCTTCGGCCTGTTGGTGACAGTGCAGGGAGAGGGACCCTCGCCGAAAACCTCATTGCTGTGAGTGGGGCACATCCAGCCTTTTGGGCAGGACCCCTTCCCCGGATCCACAGTGAAAGAAGATAGCCCCAGAGATGCCATAGAACTCCCATCTAGAAAAGTATAATCATTGTAACCTTGTTTATAAGTTCTGCAAAGGGAGCTTTAACAGTCCCATCCACATTAACATGGCCAGCTGCACCCCATATATCGCTGAGAAAAGGAGGTGACACGTCAGAATGTGTGCAGAGTATGACTTTGTTTACATAAGACAAGTTGTACACAGACACGTTTATGTGTGCGTGCTTCTGAAATGGAAATATGTACTCCACACTGCTGTGGTTACCTCTAGAAGAGAGGCTTGGATGACAACTGTCACTTGTCTTCACTTTGTTTTATATGTATTTTTATACTTTTTTTGAGAGAAAGGCGGGAAGGGAAAGAGATGAGAAGCATCAACTCATGTTGCATCACTTTATTCATTGATAGCTTCTTGTGCCTTGACTGGAGCTCACCTAAGCCAGCGGCCTTGGGATCATGTCAATGATCCCATGCTCAAGACAGCGACCCCATGCTCAATTTGGTGAACCTGCACTCAAGCAGGATGAGCCCGTACTCAAACTGGTGACTTCGGGGTCTCCTAGATCAACATTCTATCCACTACACCAGTACCGGTCAGGCTGTATTTCTATATTTTTTTAATGTTCTTTATTTTGATAGTTGATAGGTATCTTTTCAAGCTGTCCTAAATCCTCTTAGAAAGGGGTGGTAAAAATAAATACATGTTATGAAGGAGAATACTAGTCTATAGCGTGTTAAAGTAACACTATGGCAGACGCCAGTCTCATTTAGATATATGCCAAGAAAAAGAATGACTCTATGCCCCAAAAGAAGAAACAAATTAACACAAACAAGGATAGTTTTTAAAATTAATTTTAGGGAGGAAAAAGTGAGCGAGAAACATCAATTTGTTGTTCCACTTATTTACGCATCCATTGGTTGATTCTTGTACGTGCCCTGACGGGAGGATTGAACCCACAACCTTGGCATATCAGGACAATGCTCTAACCAGCTAGATATCCTGCCAGGAACAGGGATGTTTTGAATGCATACACGAAACAACTTTGCTTTACTTTTCTACAGGCCACCGGCTTCTTGCCTTAGAGTATAAAAGAACCAAACCATGGACCCAGTTTTTTATTTTTTTATTTATATTTATTTATTTTATTTATTTATTTTGTATTTTTCTGAAGTTGGAAACAGGGAGGCAGTCAGACAGACTCCCGCATGCGCCCGACCGGGATCCATCCAGCATGGCAATGCTCTGCCCATCTGGGGTGTCACTCTGCCTCAATCAGAGCCATTCTAGTGCCTGAGGCAGAGGCCACAGAGCCATCCTCAGCGCCCAGGCAAACTTTGCTCCAGTGGAGCCTTGGCTGCGGGAGGGGAAGAGAGAGACAGAGAGGAAGGAGAGGGGGAGGGGTGGAGAAGCAGATGGGCACTTCTCTTGTGTGCCCTGGCCGGGAATCAAACCCAGGACTCCTGCACGCCAGGCTGATGCTCTACCACTGAGCCAACTGGCCAGAGCCTGGACCCAGTTTTTTAAGAAACCTTAGTGTTTATGGCAGTTTTTTTTTAATTAGGGTTTCAGAATGAGATTTTCATTAAGATGGTAAAATATGAAATAAAATGTAAAGCCTTTTCAAACAGTTGTTCAGCTTATAATAATATCAGCAGAAAATATGATTCTATACTGAAAATGTTGGTTGGAAAGTCAAGCATCATCAGCCTTCTAGAATGTACGCACCACATATCAATACATATGCAATTATCCCTTTCTGAGGACACCACTGCTGGAGGTTGCAAGATAGAAGCAGGAAAAAGACTTTACAGCTAACCCCCTGTCAAGAAGGTGCTTTTTCATATGAGAAAGCAATCAATGAACAACTAAGGTGTCGCAACGAAAAACTAACGATTGATGCTTCTCATCTCTCTCCATTTCTGTCTGTTCCTATCACTCTCTCTGACTCTCTGTTTCTGTAAAATAAATAAATAAATAAATAAATAAATAAATAAATAAATAAATAAATAAATAGAAATAAAGAAATTTGCACCTGACTTGTGGTGGCACAGTGGATAAAGTGGTGACCTGGAATGCTGAGTTACCAGTTCGAACCCTGGACCTGCCTGGTCAAGATACATTGAAGAAGCAACTACTAGGAGTTGATGCTTCCTACTCACTCCTCCCACTCCTTTCTTTCTAAAATCAGTAAATTATTTTTAAATTAAAAAAAAATAAATTTGCATGAAGACGATACAACATCAAGTATCACTGGTAAAGAGGAGGAAAATGAGTCAACCAATAGATCAGAATTGTCTGTATTTAATACTCAGGGTAGCAAACCTTCAGGCCCCTGTTAAATGAAAGATGTAGAGAATCTCATGGGAAAGCGACAAAGGCTCCACTCTCTTCGAGGAAGGGCATTTTTCAGAAGGAAGTGTAGGGTTATGAATGATGTGTGAGGTTAATAAACACTTGCGGGCACAGAACCCACATGGCGGTGTACTATCATCAACATTAGCATTTCAGTCAGCTGCTCCAGCCATGGGGTCAGGTCATGTCTTCTTTGCATAGAAATGAGAACACTTCCTAGTTGTTGGTTTTTTTAATGGGGGAAAAAGAAAAGACACTATAGTAGTGGCACGGGTGATTTGTGGTCTGAAACAGTCAGTTAATATCCGGGCTCTGGAATTGTAAAAGAGCCCACCAAGAATGTTATGCTTGAATTTATATTTCATATTTCTAATGGGATCACCCCATGTTAGAGAAGCAGGATCCCTGTGGGGTTTCTTCTGTCGTTCTTAAATTACTTCTCCCCAAACAAATGTCCTGAATGTAATAGGAGATGGGAACATGGGTGGCCAAGGGGCAGTTTTTATAAATGGCCTGTTAATGACCTTGTGGGTGCTGAAAAGACAGCAAGTTTTGAAGCCTCTTATATAGTACAGCAAATGGAGATGATTATTGTGGATATCGAGTTACCCCCTCCCCTCCAAAAGCAGTTCAGTCACCTTGAGGGGAAGAACCATCTCACCAACCAGGAAAGGCTAGTCGGGTGTGAGCTGGATTAAAAGGGCGTACTGGTTTCCGGGACCTGAAAATCCTCAAGAAAGCGTTTTAAGAAGTTAGGACTAACATTGTGTTTCGTGGGGATACTCTCTGAAATGGTGACTCAGGTCTTGAGGCTTATTTTGCAAAGGGGGCTTCCAGGCCAGCCAGAAGACACAGTATTTTGCTGACTCGGTGACAAAGCTTTTAACCTTTGGCTACTCCTCTGTGAGTAAGGGCGTGACTTTATTTGCTAAATGATAATGGTGAAGACTTTATGGGGCTGCTACAAACAGCTGATGGTGACAAGTAGTCAGGCTATATAAATCAATACTGCTAATCATACCAATAGTAAACATTTAAATTCCGTGATTAGCGCTGGCCAGATAGCTTAGCTGGTTAGAGCATTGTCCTGAAGTGCAATTTGATCCCCAGTCAGGGCACATACAGGAACAGATCTATATTCTTGTCTCTCTATCCCTTCCTCTCTCACTAAAATCAATAAGTAAAAAAAAAAAATTTTTTTTAATGTGTGTAATTCAAAAAGTAAAAATTCCATGATTGCCCTAGCATCTGATGGCATGTAACAAAACACACACATTGAGGGCCTGCTGTTTTCACCATGGGTCCATTAGGGATTTTTTTTTTTTTTTTTTTTTATTCATTTTTGAGAGGAGAGAGAGAGAGAGAGAAAGGGGGGAGGAGCAGGAAGCATCAATTCCCATATGTGCCTTGACCAGGCAAGCCCAGGGTTTTGAACCAGCGACCTCAGTGTTCCAGGTCGATGCTTTATTCACTGCACCACCACAGGTCAGGCGGATTTTTTTTTAATGTCTTGATTGATTTTAGAGAGAGGAAAGGAGAGAGCAAGAGAGAGCGAAACATTGATCTATTCCTGCATGTTCCTGGACCGGGGATCGAACCAGCAAACTGTGCATCGGGACGATGTTCTACCAAGCTATCCAGCCAGGGCAACTAGGGATTTCTTTATTGTTTCTCTTACAGCATAAAAATATAAAAGTTTGCATTTTCCAGAATGCTGTAGTTAAAGAAAAAATACACCCACACATGCCTGTGAGTACAAACAAAAACCCCGAATGAAGAGAAGACAAATGGCTTAAACTGCAAAGTAAGATGAGAAGAAGACGCAAGATTCCTTGCAGGGCTGGCGGCAGGAGAACAACACAGGGTCAGAGGAGTTCGAACAGGAGAAAGCGTGAGGCTCAGAGAGGGGAGGAAAGCGAAGATGGAAAAGGATGGGACAGCTGAAGAGGCGGGGTACCTGGAAACAGTGCAGATGGGCCGTGCCAGCCAACCAGAGACAAACATCTCCCCTCCCCTCCCAGGTATCAGCTTTGTGAGGCTGATCCATCCTTTGTTATTTGCATTGTCAAATGTTAAAACACCCCTGCTGCTGCAAAGCCCGACATCTCAGACACAGAGAAATACATAAATGAAAAAACCAGGACAGAGTTTTATGACTCCTCTCACACATCATGCGTTATCACAGCACAAATAAATTAGGACCCCAGAAAGGAATTCATCTTCTGATAGAGAAAGATGGGGAGATAGTGCTCTTGTGATACCTATCCCATAGGAGGGAATAACAGAAGGCATTTACTCCATGACCCTTTTTCTAATTGCTACCATGTAAAGAACCCTTTGCTTTTATTGAAAACATTTAAAGATCGGGGGAATGGTATGGGGTCACACAGTGGCCAGTAGATAAAGAACCAGTGGTCAGTGCCCTCGTTCCCGCATGTGTTGTGTTTGGGGTGAGGGGATTTCACCACATGATGAACTCATGATTTCACTATGAGATGAACCTAACTTGAGTTTGTTCATTGAATCCTCTCCAAACTTAAGAGGTAAACCTTCATTATTCCCCACTGTACAGATGAGGAAACTGAGGCACAGACAATGAGAAGGAGAAAATCAGAAAACCAGGTCCTCGCAGCCAGGAGCTGGCCTGGCACTCACAACTGGTCTTGTGGCCTCTCTCCTTGAACTTGAACAGTTCTACAGGACACAAGGCCACTCTGTGACCATGGTGGGCCAAAACAAAAACTAGAAGCCTCTGTAATCATCCTGAGCAGGACTCAACAGGAGCATTGTCCAAATCCCTCAAATTGACCAGACATCCTTTCTCTCTGCTGATCTGAGCGAGGGTTAGGCTGATGCTTTGCCAGGTACAGTTGAGGGCTGGCTGTACTCTGCCCTCCCTGTCTGCCCACCCAATCATGGAATTACCTCCACCTGGCACCATCTAACCTAGAGCAAAACCCCACTTCCTAACCCCCTTGTCCCCTGGAATCACTTCCCCGGGTGCACTTGCCTCCTTCCACCTCCCACCCTCCTCCCTGCTGCAGTGAGATCCCCAACTGATTCAACTACAAGTGTGGCCAGGGGCCTAGGGCTGGACGATGTTGTTGCCAACAGCTTAGTCACCTACCCCCTCTCCCGCCCCCAGGTCACACGTGGCACATGCTGCACCAGCGTGAAGGGATGGGGTACACAGCAACAATGTGGATGTCGTGAGAATACAGCATTTGCTTTTATACCACATCATCGCTTGTTTTTGTTTTTCCCCAGATGAAAAGCAAAGCCTTGACAGTCACTTGAGAACCCATGGCCCTAAGCACTCCCGGGAGTGGGGCACAGGAAAATGGAAATGGAGAAACAAACTCTAATCTGCCTCCACCTATCACCTGCAACACCTCTCTCCCTCCCTGTCTCAGCCTCTGAGCTCCAGAGGTCAGGCATGCAGTCAGGGACCCCTCTCTGCTGACCCGAGGACCAACAGGAGGCTGCTGCGGGATTTCTGTTCCCAAGAGGGCCCTGGCACTGGCTAGTGGGTCAGAAAGACAGCGGAGGTGGGAGGACTTGAAGCTTCGTTTGCAGAGCAAGCACAGGTTTTGGGGTTTGTTTGTTTGTTTGAATTAGATCAACGAAATAACAAAGTTTCCTTCTGACGCCTTTCCTCACTGGTTGCATAATCTTTTTTACTTTTAAATTTTTTACCTACTCTGTCATTTACTTGTGATGGCTAAGGAAGGTGTGTTGGTGAGAGGTCTGACACCCAGCCCCCAGCCAACTCCTGGGCCGGGCCACTGGAGACTGTCTTGCTTTGCCTTGTCTCCTGGCTGGACAGAGACAGGGTGGGTAGTGTGTCTTGTGTCTTGGTCTGCAGGGCTCAGCCAGCGCGCCCCTCCAGGAATGAAGGCCTTACAGGGGGAGATCACTAGGACCTGGGGAAAGAGGCATGCAAATTTTCCCTACACATGGATTCATCCCGTTCCCCCCACCCCCAACACACTGGGAATGGTCTGTGGTCTGTGGGGATCCTGTAAACTCTTCCTACATACTCACTCCTGCCTCATCTAACATTTACAAGTAGCTCTGCCTCCCACTGCTGTGGGGGAACAAGGAGGTAAATATGCTGGCCTCGCTCCTAAGGAGCTTGGAATCTAATTATCTTCCAGAGATCCTTTGGGGATCTGCTTAATAAATCAATACCAATGATTTGTAATTAGAATATCAATTATTTGTATGCAAATGTGGCCTTCTGGGTGCTTGGGGATGAGTCCTAAGGATCAAAGAGAGTCTCCCCATCCCACCCCTCAAATTCTTAATTACATGATTTCCATCATTCATCAAACATTTATTGAGCACCTTTTATGTGCCACACACAGAGATGGGGACCAAGAATCCACTGCCACAAATAAAGAACTAAGGGAGTTCGGGTGCGGGGAGAACTTGCCTCTGGGAAGAAGGGTAAACCACTGGTCTTCTTATCCGGCCTCCACAAACTTCCCAACATCCACTGAGACTCCCAGGTGAGCAGACAGCCCTCCCAACTTAGGACTGCACCCATTTGTGGGGTAGCTCTGACTCTACAACCTCCCTACCCCCATCCAGGCCAATTCTGAACTGCTGCGTCTGTGTGGGTTTTAACAAATTCTGTATATAAGCTAGTCCTCAAACTTCAAGGCCTGGTGACCCTGGGTCTTTTTCTTTTTTTTTAGGTGAGAGAAGGGAAGATAGTGAGGCAGACTCCCGCATACACCCCAACTGAAATCCACCCAGCAACCACATCAGGGGCCGATGCTCAAGTACTGAGTTATTTTTAGCACCTGAGACTGATGCGCTCCAACAGAGTTATCCTCAGTGCCTAGGGCCATGCTCAAACTCATCAAGTCACTGTCTACTGAGGAAAAGAGGGAGAGAAGGGGGAGAGAGGGGGGAGAAGCAGATAGTCATTTCTCCTGTGTGTACTGACTAGGAATCAAACCCAAGATGTCCATACGCCAGGGCGATGGTCTATCCACTGAGCCTCCAGCCAGGGATGACTCTGAATCTCCTTCCTTCCTTCCTTCCTTCCTTCCTTCCTTCCTTCCTTCCTTCCTTCCTTCCTTCCTTCCTTCCTCCCTCCCTCCCTCCCTCCCTTCCTTCCTTCCTTCCTTCCCTTTTTCCCTCCCTCCCTCCCTCCCTCCCTCCCTCCCTACCTTTCCTCCCTCCCTTCATCTTTCCTTCTCTTCACTATTTATGTCTTGGCTATTAGTTGTTGTGCTTCAAGCCCTTGCTAGGTGCTAGAGGTCGTATGTTTAAATAAATTAGGATGGCTCACTCATGAAACTTGCTTCCTAATGGAAAGATAGACAACAGATAAATAAATAAGTAATTCCATGTTGGCAAAGTGCTGAGAAGAAAATTGTGACTGATGTGGAAACTTGGGGCAGACAGCAGTGTCAGGGAAGCCTTCCAGAGCAGCACCCAGCCCAACTCACAGCCATCCATGGTCATCCAGTGAACTCCCTTCCCGAGGTTTGTTTTCACCTGTGTAGACGTACCTGGTGTGCCCCCCCCCCCACCCACCTAGAAGCAGGCTTGATACATCTCCAGCACCTACCATGGTACCTGATCTATAGCAGGCATTCAAGAAGTTGTCCAATGTATAGGCTGACAAGAGAAGGGCACTGCAAGAGAGAGAACAGTGAGTGCAAAGGGCCTGTGGCAGGGTCAATGGGATTCTCCAGGGTGTTGTTCACGCCCTCACCACATCCTTCACTCCTGAGAAATGTGCCCCTCCTCTGCCCCTGTGGTCTATTTCATCCAGGTCTTTATTCTCCATCTCCAGTTTCTCACTCTGCTTAGGTCATTTCCTAACTTCCCTGTGCTCCTTTCCTCCACTGTAAACCAGAGACAATGATGTTATCACCTCGTGGAGAGAACGTGTGAGTGATCAACCCATGAGGCTGTGGAGCAGTGCCTGGCAGATGGCACTTGGTCATTGGTGGCTCAGCTGTTGTTACCAGTCCATTCTTCTGTCTGCTTTCCAAGAATCTCTGTGAAAAATAAGTTTTCTTTTTTTTTTATTTTTTTTTTATTTTTATTTATTTATTTTTTTTCATTTTTCTGAAGCTGGAAACGGGGAGAGACAGTCAGACAGACTCCCGCATGCGCCCGACCGGGATCCACCCGGCACGCCCACCAGGGGCGACGCTCTGCCCACCAGGGGGCGATGCTCTGCCCATCCTGGGCGTCGCCATATTGTGACCAGAGCCACTCTAGCGCCTGAGGCAGAGGCCAAGGAGCCATCCCCAGCACCCGGGCCATCTTTGCTCCAATGGAGCCTTGGCTGCGGGAGGGGAAGAGAGAGACAGAGAGGAAAGCGCGGCGGAGGGGTGGAGAAGCAAATGGGCGCTTCTCCTGTGTGCCCTGGCCGGGAATCGAACCGGGGACTTCTGCATGCCAGGCTGACGCTCTACCACTGAGCCAACTGGCCAGGGCCGAAAAATAAGTTTTCTAAGTTTGCAAAATGCAATGTGGTGTCTTGGACTGGATCCTGGAATAGAAAAAGGACATTAGTGGAAAAACTGGTGACATACAAAACAGTCTGGAGTTTAGTTAATAATAATGTTGCAGTGTTGCTACTATGGTCAAGTAAAATGATAACCTTGGGGAAACTACGTGAGGAGGTAGACAAAACTCTGAAACTTCTACAACTTCTCTGTAAATCTCAAAGTATTGCAAAACAGTTTATTTAAAAACAATATATATTGCCCCTGACCTGTGGTGGCGCAGTGGATAAAGCATCGACCTGGAATGCTGAGGTCGCCGGTTGGAAACCCTGGGCTTGCCTGGTCAAGGCACATATGGGAGTTGATGCTTCCAGCTCCTCCCCACCTTCTCTCTCTGTCTCTCTCTCTTCTCTCTCTCCCTCTCTGTCTCTCTCTCTCCTCTCTAAAAAAATGAATAAATAAAATTTAAAGCCTGACCAGGCAATGGCGCAGTGGATAGAGCGTTGGACTGGGATGCGGAAGACCCAGGTTCGAGACCCCGAGGTCGCCAGCTTGAGCGAGGGCTCATCTGGTTTGAGCAAAAGCTCACCAGCTTAAGCCCAAGGTCGCTGGCTCAAGCAAGGGGTTACTTGGTCTGCTGAAGGCCCACGGTCAAGGCACATATGAGAAAGCAACCAATGAACAACTAAGGTGTTGCAACGTACAACAAAAAACTAATGATTGATGCTTCTCATTTCTCCATTCCTGTCTGTCTGTCCCTGTCTATCCTTCTCTCTGACTCTCTCTCTTTGTAAAGAAAAAAAAAGTTAAAAAAAAAACAACCCTAAAAAAAAAATTAAAAATAATTTTTTAAAAAAGAAATGTTTAAAAAAATAAAATAAAATAAAAAAATAAATAAAAACAATACATTGCCTGACCTGTAGTGGTGCAGTGGATAAAGCATCGACCTGGAATGCTGAGATCACTGGTTTGAAACCCTGGGCTTGCCCAGTCAAGGCACATATGGGAAGCAACTACTACAAGTTGATGTTTCCCCCTTCTCGCCCCCCCTCTCCTCTATCTAAAATCAATCAATGAAAAAAATTTTAAAAACCCAATATGTTAAATTTTTTAAATTTAAAAACAAAAAATAATTTTAAAAAACAATATAGTTGGTTATATTACTCCTCTGTATAAAAACATTGGGTCAGTCAAGGATATTGAGAAGATATATACCAGTGGTAGTCAACCTGATCCCTACCGCCCCCTAGTGGGCATTCCAGCTTTCATGGTGGGCGGTAGCAGAGCAACCAAAGTATAAATAAAAAGATAGATTTAACTATAGTAAATTGTTTTATAAAGATTTATTCTGCCAAACTTAGCAAAAATCTGACATAAAATACTTGGTAAATAATTATTATTATATGCTTTAACTTGCTGTAACTCTGCTTTATAAATTTTATAAAGTAAAGTTACTTCCCTACTTTATAAATCACCATTACTGTGGAACTGGTGGGCGGTTAGAAAATTTTACTGCTAACAGAGATACAAAAGTGGGCAGTAGGTATAAAAAGGTTGACTACCCCTAATCTAGACTCTCTAGCATAACAGAAAACTCTTCATCTCCTAGCCTTTGCTGGCTACACTTCTCAGTGCCTTGCTCTCCTCATCTGTAAAGTGGGGATAAATGATCCATCTGGACATTGTGAGGATTAAATAACTTAACAGGAACAAAGCACTTAGCGCAGTATCTGGCCCACAGGTTCACACTCAGTATGATGGAAATAGAGGTTCAAGAGAGAGAAGACTTAAGAAACTGCTGCTGGCTTTGAAGATGGAGGAAGATGCAATGAGTCAAGGAATGTGGCCAACCTCCAGAAGCTGGAAAGGACGAGGAGCTTCCAGATAGAACGCCAATAGATTTTAGCCTTGTAAGACCCACTTTCCAACATCTAACCTGCAGAACTATAAGTTAACAAATTTTATGACTATCACAGGAAAGTGATACATATGCAAACATACTGCTTGATACAGAGCAGAAGCTAAATAAATATGAGAAACTATTCTTCCTCCTTGCCTTTCCTCAAGCATGCTCTGGCAGGCCATGTACCCCAGGGCCTTTGCATATTCTATTCCTTCTCTACTTGGAGAACCCTTCCTTCTCTTTTGTCTGGTAAGATCTTTCTATGTTTCCAAGATTATTCTCTAATACCTTGAAGCTTTTAAGTTTTCTCCCAGCCACAAGAGTAAAGTTCATTGTCTCTTTTTTTTTTTTTAATTCACATTTAAATTTTATTTTATTTATTCATTTTAGAGAGGAGAGAGAGAGAGGAGAGAGAGACAGAGAAAGAGAAGGGAGGGAGGAGCTGGAAGCATCAACTCCCATATGTGCCTTGACCAGGCAAGTCCAGGGTTTCGAACCGGTGACCTCAGCATTTCCAGGTCGATGCTTTATCCACTGCGCCACCACAGGTCAGGCAAGTTCATTGTCTCTTCATAGCTTTCTTCCCATCCCATCTATTTTAGCATTTATCACAGATTTTAATTATTTTGATGATTTGTTTTTTCAACTCTGCTCACTGGACAATGAGATTCTTTGTAGCTTAGGCTACATGCATTCACTGCAGGATGCTCAGGCAGTGGGTTCTGCCTGGATGAGTAAATGAATGAGAGAATGAGTGATTGCAGCCATGAAAGATGGGTGGGATTTAGATAGCCAGGGGTGATGGCACTTCCAAAGCCAGAAATGGGGTGAGATGATGACACGAATGCCACCAAGCCATTCATTTCTTCACCGTGGCTCAGCCTGGCACATTCTAGTTATCAAAAGGTTTGAGGGCTAGAGAGAAACAGTCAGTGTGCACTGCAAAGAATACCAATATAGGAGGTTGAAAAGCCAATAAAAATATTTTAAATAAACTTTTAACTTAGAATAGCTTGGAAGTTACAGAAGAGTTGCAAAGATAGAATTTGTGCATGCCCAGCACCCAGTTTTCCCACTGTTAATGTCTCACGTTAGTACATTTGTCACAACTAATGAACCACTGTTCTTATGTTAATATGCTATTTTTAATTAAAGCCCATATTTTATCCAGATTTTCTTGGTATTCCCCTGGCACCCTTTTTCTATTCCAAGATTCCATTCAGGACACCACATGACATCTAGTCCTCGTGTCGGTTTTGGCTTTCTGGGCTGAGTCTCTCAGACTTTCCTTGTGTTTGATGACCTTGACATTTGAAGAGTACTGCTCAAATGGTATTATTTTGTAGAACGTCCTTCAGTTTGTGTTTTTATGACTTTCTCTTATAATTAGAGTGGGACTATGGGCTTTTGGGGGGGGGGAGACCACAGAGGTGAAGTGCCCTTCTCATTACATCATAGCAAGGCACATCCTCTCAACATGGTGTATGATCGCCTGGTACTGTTTGGCAGCTCTCTCCTTATAAAGTTATTTTTCTACTTTCCATACTGTACTCTTTGGAAGAAAGTCACTAAGCATAACTTCACTTAAGGGTTAGGGAGTTATGCAGCACCTCTTTGGGGGAAGAATAGCTAACATAAATCATTTGGAATTATTTCACCTTTTCTAGTCTATTTATGTATTCAATAATTTAGTTATATTTGCAGGGACTTGTGGATATTTTCTACTTTGGCTTATAACCCAAAACTGTTATTTATTGTTGTTGCTTGAATTGTTCCAACAAGCCCTGTAGGATTTTTTTTTTTTTTTCCTTTCATTTTTCTGAAGCTGGAAACAGGGAGAGACAGTCAGACAGACTCCCGCATGCGCCCGACCGGGATCCACCCGGCACGCCTACCAGGGGCGACGCTCTGCCCACCAGGGGGCGATGCTCTGCCCATCCTGGGCATCGCCATGTTGCGACCAGAGCCACTCTAGCGCCTGAGGCAGAGGCCACAGAGCCATCCCCAGCGCCCGGGCCATCTTTGCTCCAATGGAGCCTTGGCTGCGGGAGGGGAAGAGAGAGACAGAGAGGAAAGCGCGGCGGAGGGGTGGAGAAGCAAATGGGCGCTTCTCCTGTGTGCCCTGGCCGGGAATCGAACCCGGGTCCTCTGCACGCTAGGCCGACGCTCTACCGCTGAGCCAACCGGCCAGGGCCAAGCCCTGTAGGATTTAAAGCAGCGGTTCTCAACCTGTGGGTCGTAACCCCAGCAGGGTCGCCTAAAGCCATCAGAAAATACATAATGCATATCAGGTATTTACATTCCGAATCATAACTGTAGCAAAATTACAGTTATGAAGTAGCCACAAAAATTATTTTTTGGTTTGGGGTCACTGCAACATGAGGAACTGTATTGCGGGGTCACGGCATTAGAAAGGTTGAGAACCACTGATTTAAAGGATGTACTTCAGGCACAAGGAAAGTCAGCATGGCTGTTATGTTCTGAGATGCAAGAAGGAAAAGATGAGCAGAGAGATTGGTACCTCAGTGTGTGAGTCTAAACTAACATTGATTGTCTAAAGCAACTTAGTAATGATTTATGGGGTGAAAAAGTAAAAGATTAAAGTATAGTACGATTAAAGCATATAATTGAGGGGAGGGGTGATTAAAGTATCCCAGAGTCCTTATATTTTAAGAAAGCAAAGTGAAGAGATTTTAAAAACTGGACTTTGTGAGCAGTCATTTCAAATTTTTTAGGGTAATCATTAAACAACAGAAATAGAACATATATAAGGAAAAAATGGAATGAAAATAAATCAGCTCTAAAGAAACAAGAAAGGAGTGGAAAAAGAAAAGATAGGCATGACAAATAGGAAGCACAAAATAAGATGGTAAAAATAAATTCAGATATTTCAGTAAATATAATAAGTATAAATGGACCAAATGATCTAGTTAAAAGGCAAAGATTATCTTAAAACAAACACTTTTTTATTTATGAAAAATTTCAAGTATACAGAAAAGTGGGAAGAACAGAACAAAGAACATGTGCCTGTCAGAGTCAACAATGTTATTTGCTATGTTTGCTTCATCTATTATATATATATATATAGGAGACTATTAACACACATTTTATGTAGTAAACATTATATAATGAAGTAAAATTTAGATGGCAATGAGGTAGTGTTCATTTTTTACCCCAAACTGATCTGGGTTCCCAATAATTTTTAATCATGTAACTTATTACATGGTTATTCAAAGGCTGTCTCTCCACTAGACTCTAGTGCGAGGGTAGGAACCAGGTCAACTTTTCTGATGACTGCATTTCTAAATATTTATTGCATCTATTAGTAAAGGATTCAGCACAGTGCTTAATACATAGTAAATACGTAGTAAACACGTAATGTAGCATAGCTTTTATTTTAGTTGTTGTTATCAAAAACGTTCAGCAGAGTGGCACAAAATAAGCAAGCAATAACTGGCAACTATTTATACTTACTGCTTTTCAACATCACAATGCCTAGCACACGTCATTTACCCATAAACATGTTTATTATGAGAATAAATAGTACTTGATCATTATTACTCGAAGTCTGCAACAGTGCCTAGCATTATATAAGCAAGGAAAAGTGGAAGTTTATTGTTATTAGTTATAATTGAATAAAGGACTTAACACAACCGCTGGTCCCTACAGGCCCTGAAAAACAATCTTCACCGGGCTGCCCTAATTTTTGCGTTTGCTGGTCACGTTCCTCCTCCGGTCCTGCGTGACGCCCAGCTTGCTGTCTTCTGGCAGCCCCGCCCCCCGAGGCCAGCGCCGCGCCTGCGCACTGCGCCGGGAGCAGTTCCGGGAGCGCCCCTTCCCGCCGCAGACCGTGCGTAAGTCCCCGCCAGCCAGACTGCTGCGTGCGTGCGTGCGTGCGTGCGTCGCTGCGTGCGTGCGGTGCGCTTGCCGGGCACCGAGGCCTCGCCCTCGCCCTCCGCCCCTGCGCTTGCACCACGTAGGCCGCCCCCCCTCCGCGCGCACACCGCAACGACCCCCGCCCGCGCCCCGGCCGGCCCCCCCTTCCAAATTTAAAGGGGGCGCAGCATTAACGGCTCCTGCCTCAGGTGACCTCTCAGGGGTCTCCCTGCCAGAGGTGCCCGCCGCTGAGGAACATGGCGAAGGTGGAACAGGTCCTGAGCCTCGAGCCGCAGCACGAGCTCAAATTCCGAGGTAAGCCGGAGGCCGGCCATGTTCGGACGCGGACAGGGCCAGGCCAGGCAGCCCCGCGCCCCCGCCCGCGCTCCGGAGGGACCGGCCGGCGCGGCGGTGACGTCGGTCTCCGTTGGCCCGCGGCCCCGTCCCTGCCCGACGGCGCGCCCGCTCCCTGGCCCCCAAACTGATAAGGGCTGCTTGCACCCGAGGGCCCAGCGTCCGGGTACTGGGGTGCTGGAGGCGGTGCCTCTCCTCCTCTCTAGAGCCTCCCCGCGCGTCTTGCCTCCGGCCGCTCTACACAGTTGCCATTTTAACTTACTGTCAAGTTTGTGAGATTTCGCTCTTGAGTGTAAATCTTGGTGACAGCCTTTGCCTACAGGGTTCTTTGCGGCTCTCTCCAAGGTTGACCTCTGCAGGTCTTAGGTCAGATGTCACCTACGCAAAGGGCCTATTCTGAGCAGCCCACCCCATCTGGACACCTGCAGCCATTCCTCCGCGTACTGTGTTTCTACGCTTGAAGGGAAGCTCCATGAGGACAGGATCTGGTCTTTCTTTGCTGGATACTCAACGCATGTGGGGAGCCAATAGATAGCTGTTCAACAAATGAATGAAAAGAACGTCCTCAGGAGTCTGATGGGACATGGGACAGCTTTCCTTGTGCTCATGTCCGTGCAGTTGTGGGAAACTCCCGGGATGGGAAGATCCCTTTTCTCCCCAGAGTGGCCTGGAGCAGAAGCCAGAGGAAGCCAAGTGTGCCATGAGTGTTTGTGACAAGCCAGGGCCCTTCCCAGTGTGAACTTTTACAGTTCTTACATGTCATTTTATCCCTATGTTCTCCACCAAAATCTAAGTGCCATGAGGCAACAGGGATCTCGTCTGACCTACCCACCTTTGTCACATGTATTGAGTAACGATAGTAGCCATGGGCAAACGGGACAGACAAGTTCCCTGCTCTCATAGAGGTTACGTTCTGATGCCAGGAGACAAACCAGCAAACAAGAATGTTTCAGACAGTGGTGCATACTGAGAGGGGAGAAAACAGGCTGACATGTAGAGCTTACACTTTAGATTGATGGGTCAGATCACCACTGTATCACCACCACTTGGCCCATGGTAGGCGTTCAGGAGATATTTGCAGACTGAATGCCGGCCACATACCTAGTTGGCAGATGTCACATTGGAACCCAGACTTCAGAGCTCACACTCTTAACAAGTATTCTGTCTAACCCTAGGGAAATACACCACAAGTGTGGCTGTCTCTTTGTGTCCCAGGTTAAACATTCAAAGTGAGTCCAAATGTATAATGAACCAAAGGTTTTCCATTTAAAATGGAAATCAAACACAACCCACCACAAAACCTGATGTGGATTAACATTCCACGACAGTGCTTTAGCTTATGTGACATTCTCATGGCATAGAGGAGCCAGGCTGAGAAGGGAGTCCAAGTGGCTAAAGTGAATGTGGAGGGCAGTGGTTTACACTAAAGTTGTCTGAAGTTTTCTATCTTGGAAGCCTGCTGTGGCTACTCTTGGCAGTTAGCACATTCGTTCATTTAGTCCACAAACACTGAGTGCCTGCTCCATATGTCAGGCGCTAGCAAAAGATGAGCCCCATCACATGTGTGCTCCCATTGTCCCTTAACCCCCCACCCTAGAACTTAAGTCTAGGGAAGAGAACAAATGACAGAGTCAGGCTTGACACTGCAATGACATGAGGTAATCCAGAGGGCTCTGAGAGCAATAGGAAGTCAGCCCTTGAAAGAGATGTCAGTTGAACTGAGTTTAAAAGTCAAATGGATGCAGCGGAAAGAAGAAATGGGCCCTGACTGGGTAGCTTGGTTGGTTAGAGCATTGCCCTAATACACCAGGGTTGCAGGGTCAATGCCCCGGTCAGGGCACATGCAAGAATCAACCAATGAATGCACAAATAAGTAGAACAACAAATTGATGTTTCTCTCTCATCTCCCTCCCATCTCCCCCTTTTCTCTCAAATTAATAAGTAAAATTTTTATTAAAAGTAAATGGGTGGGGAGCATGTCAGGTAGGGGAAACTTCATGTAAAGGCTAAACTGACTGGGTTCCTTCGGGATGCCACTAGTACTGAATGACAGGCAAAGAGCATTTTGGGGGGTCATGAGGCAAAGTAGGAGTAGAGGCTGGCTAGTAGACAGGTCAGCTCTTCTAATGCCTTCTGTGTACAGATGTAGTCAGTTTCCAAGCTCATATTGTAATATTTCTTAGCTGGTCATTCTTTGATTGATCCCCTGCAACATCAACCCCATCCCCCTGTTCCCAGTATTGACCATGGCCTGGCCACCTCCCTTCCTGAAGCCTTGGATCATTCCCTAGTGATGGGGATGGTGCTCATATTTACCTTGCCTACTAGAAAGCTGTTATTGTTTACAAGAAGTGATATGGTAATTTTCAGTGGCTTTGTAAATGCACAATATTATACAGAGGTTGGTGGTTGTATTTAGACAACCAGTTTTATCATTTCGGCTTTTTTACTTAAAAGGTATGGTGGAGAAGAGAAATCTTTCTGGCCTTGGGTTGGCCAAAGTAATGATGGCCAAAGTCGCTGGGTATTTTTGCTGGGGAAGTGGGCCGAGAGAAGTTGTGGTGTTAAATTGTTGAAGGCTATTGGCTTGTGACTTCACAAGAGGCATTTGCAGTCACGTGAAACCACTTTATGATATTTGTTTGTTTTAAGATAATCACTAAAACAGTGAAATTAGAGCCTGACCAGGTGGTGACACAGTGGATAGAATGTTGACCTGGGACACGGAGAACCCAGGTTTGAAACTGAGGTTGCCAGTTTGAGCACTGGCTCATCCAGTTGGAGTGCAGGCTCACCAGCTTGAACACCAGCAGGGTTGCTGGCTTGAACGTGGGATCATAGACATGAACCCATGGTTGCTGGCTGGAGCCCAAAGGTCGCTGATTTTAAGCCCAAAGTCACTGGTTTGAGCAAGGGGTCACAGGCTCAGCTGCCCCCCCCCCCCCATCAAGGCTTGTATGAGAAGCAATCAGTGAATAGCTAAAGTGCTGCTGCTAAGAGTTGATGCTTCTCATCTTTCTCTCTCTCTCTCCCTCTCTCTCTCTCTCTCTTTCTCTCTCTCTGAAAGAATAAAACAAAACAAAAAACAATGAAATTAGGATGGAAGCTCAATACCCTGGCTTGCGGTATACAGAACATTCATATAAGGGTGAGAACTACTGTTAACTAGTACTAAGGGTGATGACTGAGTTTGGGGTGGTTTGCTTGGATGAATCAAACTTGTAAGTTAACTTAGATTAAGAAGGTAATAATTAAAATGCCTGTCATCCAAAGGAAAATAATTACTCACCTTTTAAGATATGGGATTGTATGTTTGATTCTAGTTCATCTTGGGCATTTTGTATGATGATGTTGAAGTTAAAGATATTATAGAAGAAAAGGGACCATAGACTCATATGACCTCATTCAGAAAGATAAAGCTGCATAAGTTTCAGTATTAGGAGGACAAAGACTGCAGGCCTCCTGAAAGAGGCTTGATGCCCTAACATTAGCCATGGTGAAATAGAAGCTCTTTTGAACTTGCAGGACCTTTCTAAAAGAGTCGGTTTTTTTGTAAGCCTGTGAAACGTGTTCTTTGCATTGTTGCTTTTTCTGTGGATCTCACATCTTCCATGGCCTAATCCTTTCCATCTCCTCACTCTGAGGTCCCACTTGTTGCCCAGCCCAAAGAAAACTTTTTGGATGAGTCACTTACAGGGCATTTTGTGATCTCTTCTTTCTCTCTTCTCTCCTTCCCCTTCCATCAGATTCCATCTATGGTAAATAGTATGTTCTATGTTTTTGGTCATTGTCCGAGACTCTTAATCCCTCTTCACACTAGCACATCCCTCCTCTTCTCCCATCCCCATGATACTGTCATGTGAGAATGGTCTGTTTAAACTCACTGTGAACTTATTTATCTTTGCTTTTTGGTCTGAGACTAAACGAGTGGCCTTTAAGAAGTCTCAGCTGGTCATGCTGTTGGTCAGTGTGGCTGTCAATTGGGCTATCACCATTGAATTGGTGTGGTTGAGTACCACTTTGGGGAGGAAATAGGACTGTGTGTGCTATAGATGGTAGATATGTTGAGTATACTTTCTTTTTTTTCCAAGATTTTATGTATTGATTTTTTAGAGGTGGAGGGAAGAGTGGGAAGCATCAACTGTAGTAGTTAGTTAGTTCCTTCTGGTATGTGCCTTGACCCAGCAAGCCTGGGGTTTCAAGCTGGCGACCTCAGCATTCATTCCAAGTTGACATTTGATTCACTGCGCCACCACAGGTCAGATGAGACTATCTTTTGTATAAGGAAAACATCCTTAGAATCATTAAGTTTACCCCCTTAAGTTAATGCAGTAGTTCTCAAAGTGTGCGCCAGGGCGCACTGGTGTGTCATAGAAGATTTCCAGGTGCGCCCTATGGCAGTGGTCCCCAACCCCTGGGCCGCGGACGGGTACTGGTCCGTGGGCCATTTGGTACCGGTCTGCAGAGAAAGAATAAATAACTTACATTATTTCCGTTTTATTTATATTTAAGTCTGAATGATGTTTTATTTTTTTTTAAATGACCAGATTCCCTCTATTACATCCGTCTAAGACTCACTCTTGTCTCAGTCACGTGATACATTTATTCATCCCACTCTAAAGGCCGGTCTGTGAAAATATTTTCTGACATTAAACCAGTCCGTGGCCCAAAAATGTTGGGGACCACTGCCCTATGGTATTCCAGAGAAATATGTGCCTGTTGGGGACCAAAACACCAACAGCGTTTTTGGAGTTTAGATTTTTGGGGGACAGAGGTGTGGGGAATTGGCTATAAGCTGACTGTCTGCCCAACCCCCCACCTCACTTGCCTGAATTGGTTGCAAAAGGCTGTTAAGCTGTGGTGCTGGATTGTTTACACTGCCCTCCATGTTCCCCAGAAAGACTGCAGGCAAGTTTCTTCTATCCTTTGTTTGGTATAAAGTTAAGATGATATGTATGGTGGGGGTTTTCTGCACTCAACACAATTAAGAGTAAATAGAGGAATTCTTCAATGTATTGATGAGGAAATGAGAGTTTGCCTTTCAAATTTATGCTCAAACATTGAAGAAATTGTTAGGACACATCAGGCTCATGTTTCTCATAAACATAAGAATGAAAAAGCTTAACACATTCGCATCGGGACCTGCCGAATTTACTAAATCTTACTAAGAATGTATCTATATATAAAAAGATAACTTTTTTGTCATTTTAAAATTTTTTAACCCCTCTTTTTTACTAATTCTAAAAAGTATAACTCAACAAATGTAACATAAAAATGTTTTTTAATGTCAGAATAAATTTAATTTTGTTGTATTTATTTCATTTAATTACCATAAAAGCACACTTGGACTTTATATTTTTTCTTTAATATTTGACTTAATTATTATAACATATTTCTCAGAAATTTGTATATAGTGCACCTACAATTATTTGTAGGATTTTAAATGCGCCCCAACTTCAAAAAGTTTGAGAACCACTGAGTTAATGTGTAATTTAACATTGTTTAGGAAGCAAAAATATATAAAGCCCCGTAGATACAGTCAGTTCAATGCAGTAATTATCATTCAAATGCTAAGTACAGCATTAATTCTTTAGCTTTAGTATAGCACTGAGCAGACTGTGTTTTACAGCTCAACAGAATGTCAGCAGTGTACTTAAGATTCTTTATGGAGTGGTTTAAATCCATCCTGAATAGATTATCTTCGTTTATTTAATTATTAACCAGCTTGCTCATCAGAAGCAAGTGGCATTAAATTTACTAAGCTTTAGTCAAACTTAAATCTTCATAGATTATTACTATTTACTTCTGAATTCTTTTTCTTGGGAGAAGAACCAGAAGTTGACTTTTATTCATTTTTCTTCACAATTAACTCCTTAAAGAAGGAAAAGGTTAGTTGTTGGCTGTCTGCTTATATTTGGAAAATGGTGATAATTCCTTTTATAATACCTGGTTGTAACATGCATCACAGTTACCTTCATAATTCCCTGGTAGTTTTCTATCCAAGTGTGGGTTTATTAAAATAATTAGTCTGAATTGATGCTTATTAAAGAGATGAACTCTTAAACATTATGAATATCTTTTATTTATTAAAATTATGTAACATCTTTCCTTTCAGTGCTGAAGGCAAAATACTGAGAACTTTGACCCTGTAATATTACTATTAAGTAATTGAAAATTAGGGGAGAAGTCAAGGGAGTTAACTGTATTGGTTACCAGTCAAATATTACCCTTAGGCTCCATTTTAGAACCTGAAACTTGAATTTTAACATAAGGAATTACCTCTAAGATGGCCTCATACATCCCCCATTTGTGTTTGAAAGATTTGCCATCTGAAATATGACCATGATTTGGAACGAATTAGCACAGCTTTCAGCAAGATGACAAGAGCAGAGCACAAGGAGTAGTGCTGAGTTCCATTAGTCAAGACAGGGTTGCCATAGAGTGTCTTTAATAAAGTAAAATAAAAGCCTTCTGCACCTTATTTTGCACTGGGATTGTGTTAAAAACAAAGTTGCATTATGGTTTCCAGCCTTACTTCCTAGTTTTCTATCATTTTAAGCCCCTTTTCAAGCTGCCATCAGCATAGCATATCCAGGATTGCGTGGCCTTTGCTCAGTGGGTATGTGCGTTGGAAGTTTTTACTTGACAGACCTGGGCTTCTGGTTTACAAAAAATTTATTTAAAGAGCTTTGTTATAGAAACAAAGTTACTGAACTTAACAGTCATTTTAAGATTATTTAAAAAATACCAATGTGGCAAATAGTATCCTTAAAATATTTATTTTTCAATGTTAAATGTGTTGTTTTAACAGAAACTATTGACATCTGCCCTGGCAGGTTGTTCAGTGGGTTGGAGTGTCATCTATATGCCAAGGTTGTGAGTTCCATCTCTGGGCAGGGCCCACATAAGAATCAACCAATGAATGCATATAAATCAGTGAACAACAAATTGATGTTCCTCTGTTTCTCCCCTTCCTCCTTCCTCTCCCTTCTCTCCATTCTCCCCTCCTTTCTTCCCTCCCTATCCCCACCACCCCTCTCCCCATCCCCTTCTCCCTTTCTCTCTCCCCATCCCCCTCTCTCCTTCTCCCTCCCTCCCCCTTCCCCCCTCTCCTTTCCCTCTCTCTCTCCCCTTTCTTCCTCCTTCTCCTTTCTCCCCTCCCTCTCCCCTTTCCCCCTCTCTCCCCTTTCCCCCTCTCTCCCCTTTCTCCCTCTCTCCCCTTCAACCTCCCTCTCTTCCTTCCTCTCCCACCCTCCTTTCCTTCTTCCCTCCCTCTTCCTCTCTCTCTCAAATCAATAAATAAAAATTAAAAAATAGAAACTGTTAACATCTAGAAACTGCCTTAATTGCTTTAGGGCCCCCCTCCCTTGCATGGAAAAAAAAATCATTCAGAATATTGCATAGTCCTAGGGGAAAAAGTCTTGAAGGATTTTCTTTTAAAAATGTTTTAGCATTAATTGCAGAAAACAATAACAGTATAGAAATAACCTCCTCGCCTTTTCATTCATCCTTTCAGAAGGGTTGTCAGCTTTTGACTATCAGATTAGTATTTCTCTTCATCTATGTCAAGTAATATGTTCAATCAGGCTTTTGGTTAGTGCCTGTGTGTACACACCATTTAGGCACCTAAAGAGTTGCTGGTGGGCGTACATTCTTACTGACACCAGTAATGTGTTTGAATTAGTATACATCTGGCATTTTGACAGGCTCCTACAACCTTAGCTTATTTGAGAAGGAGGTGGTTAGGGAGATACTGATGCTCCTCAACTTACTGGGGTTACACCCTGTTAAAACCCATCATAACTTGAAAAGATCTTAAGTGGAAAATGCATTTAATATACTTAATCTAACTGAACATCAGAGCTTAGCTTAGTCCACCTTAACCATGTTCAGGACACTTACATTAGCCTACAGTTGGACAAAATCATCTCACTGCCCAGCATCATGAGAGAGTATCATATTGCATATTGCTAGCCTGGGGAAAGATAAAAAATCAAAGTACGGTTTCTACTGACTATATGTCACTTTCACACCATCATAAAGTCAAAAAACCTAAGTCAAACTATTGTAAGTCAGGGGCTTTCTGTAAATATTTTTGGGACAGAGATAGAGACTGTTTGCTTCTTTTGGATTCTTTTTATTATTATTTTTGAGAGGCGGGGATGCAGTGAGAGGAACTCCGCATGTGCCCCCACTGGGATCCACCCAGCAAGCCCCTGCTAGGGGATGCTCTCCCATCTGGGACTGCTGCTCTGTTGCTTGGCAACTGAACTGTTTTAGTGCCTTAGGTGAGGCCATGGAGACCCTCAGCGCCTGGGGCCAACTTGTGCTAATCATTCCAGCCATGGCTGTGGGAGAGGAAAAGAGAGAGAAGGGGTAAGGGGAGGGGGTGGAAAAGCAGATGGTTGCTTCTCCTGTGTGCCCTGACCAGGAATTGAACCTGAGACTTCCAAAATGCTGAGCCAACACTACTACCACTGAGCCAACCAGCTAGGGCCACATCTTTTGGATTGTACTTAGAAGACCGGGGAATGGATCCCTGGACTGTTGAACTTTTTTTTATTTTTTATTGATTTAGTTTAGAGAGACATCCATTTGTTGTTCCACTTGTGCATTCATTGGTCGCTTCCCATATGTGCCGTGTCCAGAGGTCAAACCCACAACCTTGGTGTTTCTTGACAGCTTTCTGACCAATGGGCCAGAGCCCATTTAACTAGATTTGCATTGCTTGTGATGTGGGTTGGAACCTTTGCGACTGCTTCTGGGTTGTCTTTAAATGCTGGAGGGTGCTCTGAGAATGGAAAAGAAGAGAAAACTGAATTCCAGGGACTAAGAGCTCAGGGCATATTTGTAAAGGGGGAAGTGGTGGACTCCCACCACAATCCCACTGGGTTGGGTCTGGAGTTAAAAGCAGTGATCATAGCAGTGCTGACATTTAATTTGCAATATGAGGGGAAAGAAAAGGTAAGGGAACAATGAACATTTCTAGACAATAAATGCTTAATTTCTAGAAGACAGTCCAAAAAGCCAAGGGTTGCGGTAGATGCTTTATGTTCTTTATTTTAGTTAATCTATGTCACTATCCTATGATGTGAGTGGCTGGGTAGTTTGCCCTTGGATGAGGCCACAGTGGTAAATAGTGGTACAGGGATTTAACCTAGGTTTGTCTAGTACCAACACCCATTCTTTGCAATAGATCGTTATTAACTCTTTAAAATGAACTCATAAAGGGGTTCTTTTTTATTCCTTTTAAGATTTTACTTACTGATTTGAGGAGAGAAAAGCAATGGAGGAGGAGCAGGCAGCATTAACTCATAGTTGTTGATTCTCATATGTGCCTTCCTCAGGCAAGCCTGAGGTTTCAAACTGCTGACCTCAGCATTCCAGGTCGATGCTTTACCCACAGCGCCACCATAGGTCAGGCATAAAGGAGCTCTCTTTGTGGGGAGGGAGGCAGAGAATTTAAAACCATTAGGGAAGTGTTAGTAGCTGTCAGGATGATTTATTAAGAACATTAACTAATTAAGAATTATTCTCTCTGCCCTTACTGGGTGGTGGCGCAGTGGATAGTGTGCCGGACTGGGACGCAGAGGACCCAGGTTCGAAACCCCAAGGTCGCTGGCTTGAGCCTGCTGAGCGCGGACTCATCTGGCTTGAGCACGGGTTTGCCAGCTTGAGCGCAGGGTCGCTGGCTTGTGTGTGGGATCATAGACATGACCCCATGGTCTCTGGTTGGAGCAAGGGGCCACTTGCTCTTGTGGAACGCCCCCCCTCCCCTGCATATAAGAAAACAATCAGTGAACAAATAAGGTGCTGTAACGAAGAATTGATGCTTCTCATCTCTCTCCCTGCCTGTCTGTCTCTATCTGTTCCTCTCTCTGTTTCTCTGTCTCTGTTGCTAAAAAAAAAAAAAAAAAAAAAAAGATTTATTATTTTCTGTGGAATTTTTAGGAGGGATTTCTTACCATACTTTTAAAAAAGGTCATATTGATGACTCCATATGATTTTTTTTTTAAGAAACACATTTTAAGGCCCTGGCCGGTTGGCTCAGTGGTAGAGCGTCGGCCTGGCGTGGAGTCCCGGGTTCGATTCCCTGCCAGGGCACATAGGAGAAGTGCCTATCTGCTTCTCCACCCCTCCACCCTCCTTCCTCTCTGTCTCTCTCTTCCCCTCCCGCAGCTGAGGTTCCATTGGAGCAAAAGATGGCCTGGCGGCTGGGGATGGCTCCTTGGCCTCTGCCTCAGGCGCTAGAGTGGCTCTGGATGCAACAGAGCGACTCCCCAGAGGGGCAGAACATCGCCCCCTGGTGGGCATGCCGGGTGGATCCTGGGCGGGCGCATGCGGGAGTCTGTCTAACTGCCTCCCCGTTTCCAGCTTCAGAAAAATACAAAAAAAAAAAAAAGAAAGAAAGAAACACATTTTAGACAATAGGAAGAGGGGGAGATAGAGAAACACTTACTTGTTCTACTTAGTTGTGCGTTTATTTTTTTTAAAAAAATTTATTTATTTATTTTAGCCAGAGAGGAGGGGGGGGGGGAGAGAGAGAGAGAGAGAGAGAGAGAGAGAGAAACAGGAACATCGATCTGTATGTGCCCTGACCAGGGATCAAACCAGCAACCTCTGTGCTTCAGACTGATGCTCCAACCAACAGAGCTATCTGGCCAGGGTCACATTTGTTTTTTATTGGTTGCTTCCGTATGTACCCTTACCTAGGATTGAGCCCATAACCTTGGTGTTTTGGGACAACGTTCTGACTGGGCTAACCAGCTAAGGCCCAAAATAATTTTCTTTTAAAGATTTTATTTATTGATTTTACAGAGAGAGGGAGTGGGAGACAAGAAGTAGTTGCTTCACTGTACCTATTCATTGGTTGCTTGTCATATGTGCCTTGACCTGGCAAACCCAGGGTTTGAACTGTGTGGTATAGATTTTTATAGGTTTACAGATTTCTAAAGTGGGAATTAAAGAAGTTTGAAAGGGTGCTTATTAAGATAAGAATGTCTAAAATAAAAGACCTTTATAGGTGCCTCCTTAAACTTTATAAGCAGGGTAGCAAAGCCTTTATTCTTGCGTGCTCACAGGCCACTACCTTAGGTAGAGAAACAAATAGGGTGAGTTAATATATAACTAGAGATCTCTCAAATGTTGAAAGATTTAATAAACTCAAGGTGCATAACAAAAGGTGCTGTTTAATTTTGTCTGAGTTATACTTTGGGAAGTCATTTCCCCAAAAGATGACATCCCAGCGCATGAGTCAGATTGGAGAGTGTTGAGGTTGCATGGATATAATGATTGTATGCATAATGGATGCTTGTCCAATTGGGAGTAGTTCAGGTTTGTACCTTTTTAACAACTCGTCCTTTGACATTTCCTTTATGGACCAATGACCCCATCTCGCCTGATAGAATATAACATGACTGTGCTGCAGAGTTGGTTCTGCAACCTGAAAGCTTCCTATGGGCCAGGTACACTGAGTTGGGGACAAGAGAGGAGTCCTGGTCCTTAAAGTTCCCAGCCCCTAGGTAGTAGAGGGAAAGGAGAATATGGAGACTGGACACTGATGGGCTGTCCCCCATTGGAAACTTAGAATAAGCTGTGTTAATTCCACTTCATGTTTTGGATCTCACAGGGAAGGTGACATTTGAGATTTGTGACTTGGCGAGCTTATACTGTGTGCTAAGCATTTTTTATAATTGCTCATTTAATTCTTACAATAAGCCCAGGAAGTGGATACAGCTGTAAATTAGAGGTGGAGCTGGGATTTGAACCAAGATCTGTTTTGACTGCAAAGCCCATATTCTTTATCATTAAGTTGGCTCTATAGCTTCCCTTAAAAGATGAGTGGGAGTGTTACTAACTAGGAAGGACCTCGGTTTTCTCATTTATTATGTTAGTAAGATGAAAGGAAATAGGACCTTGGGAATGGAGAAAGAGGATTAAAAGAGAAATAAGATAGAGAAAGAAAGGAGCTTAATTATAACAATCTAGTTATGGCCTCCTTGGCATTGCTTACATGAAGTACAGAATTGTTCTGGAACATTAGAGTGACTGAAAAATTTTTTTTCTACCAATTCTGTTTGCCCCTAAGAACTTGTGTCCTAACTCTCACTTATGACTATGTTATTTAATTGTGTTCAAAATTATATGCTAATATTAACACTATACCTTCCCTCTACCACCCCACTCCCTACTTGAAGTCCTTTATTTCCTCAATGTCTGCCATCATAAAAGATAGGGTTAGGCCCTGGCCGGTTGGCTCAGTGGTAGAGCGTCCGCCTGGCGTGCAGGAGTCCCGGGTTCGATTCCCGGCCAGGGCACACAGGAGAAGCGCCCATCTGCTTCTCCACCCCTCCCCCTCTCCTTCCTCTCTGTCTCTCTCTTCCCCTCCCACAGCCAAGGCTCCATTGGAGCAAAGTTGGCCCAGGCACTGAGAATGGCTCCATGGGCTCTGCCTCAGGCGCTGGAATGGTCCTGGTTGCAACAGAGCAGCGCCTCAGAGGGGCAGAGCATCGCCCCCTGGTGGGCATGCCGGGTGGATCCCGGTCAGGCGCATGTGGGAATCTGTCTGACTGCCTCCCCATTTCCAACTTCAGAAAAATACAAAAAAAAAAAAAAAAAAAAAAAGACTAAGAAAAAAAAAAAGATGGGGTTATTTGGGTACTATCTTAACTTTTTAGGTAACTCGTTCAACATTTACAGTATAGTAGGAAAAAAGGGAAGGAAAGGACTGGTACTTACCTGAGAACTCAGTATTATCATCTCCATTTTAGAAATGAGAGAATGTAGGTCCAGAACTTGACAAAAATTCATTGAGCATCTAGGTCCAGAACATGACAAAAATGCGTTAATTTGCACCTAGGTCTTTTAGTCGCTAGAGCTTGTGTGCTTTGTGTTAAACAGGGAGGCTTAGGTTCTGCCCTTGCCATCACTTAGAGGCACTGAGCTGGCTTGCTCAGCTTTGATCTCCTCTTCTGTTGGATGAGGAGACTTGAGCTCAATGTTTCTTGGTGTTCCTTCTAGTTCTCATTTTGAGAGGTTAGATTCAAGTTTATTTTAACTAAGGAAGAAAGGTGGAAAGCCCCTTGAGGACAGAAACTGGAGGTTGCATTCCCCATGGTACCTAGCAGTGCTTTGCACCAGTGGGGTCTCTAATATTTAATTATTGGACCCTCTTGTTCCTCTTTAAAAGCTCACTATTGCCTGACCTGTGGTGGAGCACTGGATTAAGTGTCAACCTGGAATGCTGAAGTCACCAGTTCAAGACCCTGGGCTTGCCCAGTCAAGGCACATATGAGAACCAACTACTAGGAGTTGATGCTTCCCGCCCCCCCCCCCTTCTCCCTTTCTCTCTCTCCTCTCTAAAATCAATAACATCTTTAAAAAAAGAAGAAGCTCACTTATTTCGTTAACCTTTCCTGAGTATTCTTGGAGAAAGTCTCATCCAGTTGTTTCTGCATCACCTCAAATTTTACAATTTGTGTATCACGTGTATGTTTTATTTATGTCTTACTTTCTGTGAGCTTCATTGACTCCTTGCTTTGTTGTCCCTGCTAGAATGCAAGCTCTTACAGGTTTTGTTTCTTTAGTTTTAACCAACAGAGACTAAGAGAATATATTCTGTTCTTACTGTTTTCTTCTCATAGTAACCCCCAAAGAAAGGGCTATAACCTTGGACTTGGTCATCTTCTCAGTGTTTGGTATAACCATTTGAAATAGAAGTATACACAAGAACAAAAAGGGATTTGCTGAAAAACCAAAGGTTTGTCTTTGTGGAGTCTTATTTGAATTCTCATTCTGTTGGTTGAATTGATTTGTTGGCGTATAAATGTATCCTGATGGACTGCTCTGAAAATCTAACTTCGTGCTTTTTGACCTTTTTAAAGTCAGACACTGCTTTACTAATTGGATGAAAGAAAGCAATGAATCCACTCCTTGGAGAATCTGCAGATGCACTCACTCAAAACTTCCCATGTAATTGAGGAACAGGAGGATCACAGTTGACTGTGGGGGTGCCTAGTTGACCCCTAATCTTGCTCAAAGAATGGCAGAGGTGGAAGAACCAGATTTCACCCAGCGGAGTCCAGAGAAAACTTGGCCAGTTCATTTGGGTCTTTTATTTTATTATCATTTTTAAATAAATGCCTTTTTTGCCTTTCCTTTTCAGACCAAGTTTCTTTTCCTTTATATACCTAACATGAATGAGCACAGTGCTTGACAGTCATCTTCGGTAACAAGAAGAATAATTGCTTTCTGAGTCTTGTTTGCTACTACTCTCTACTCCCTTCACTTTTCTTCTTATCCTAGCAGACTTCTGGAAATAGTAGTCTTGATCTCCATTTTTCTCACCATCCATCAACTCCCAGGAGCATAATTAAGACTTTATTTATTCATTTTAGAGAGAGAGAGAGAGAAGGGAGGAGCAGGAAGCATCAACTCCCATATGTGCCTTGACCAGGCAAGCCCAGGGTTTCGAACCGGCGACCTCAGCATTTCCAGGTCGACGCTTTATCCACTGCGCCACCATAGGTCAGGCTCCCAGGAGCATAATTAATGCTTCATTATCACATCTGTTGTTGCATTTTCATTCTTCACTTTGGTGTGCTCTGTAGCATTGACACCTTTTGCTGTCCTGCTTTCTTTTTTTTAAATTTTTTTTATTTTATTATTATTTTTTTTATTTATTCATTTTAGAGAGGAGAGGGAGAGACAGGGGGAGAGAGAGAGAGAGAGAGAGAGAAGAGAGAGACAGAAGGGGGGAGGAGCTGGAAGCATCAACTCCCATATGTGCCTTGACCAGGCAAGCCCAGGGTTTCGAACCGGCGACCTCAGCATTTCCAGGTCGACGCTTTATCCACTGCGCCACCACAGGTCAGGCACTGTCCTGCTTCTTGATGCTCTTCCCTTCACCTCCCTAATCACTCTCTTGGCTTTCTTTCACCCATTTGCCACTTTTGCTGCCCACTCCTCGTGGAGTCCTGTTGATAATGCAGGGTGTTCCAGGTTCTCCCTGTCCCCCTCTTCTTTTTTTTTTTTTTTTTTTTTTTACAGAGACAGAGCGTCAGAGAGAGGGATAGACAGGGACAGACAGACAGGAATAGAGAGATGAGAAGCATCAATCATTAGTTTTTCGTTGCGCATTGCTACACCTTAGTTGTTCATTGATTGCTTTCTCCCATGTGCCTTGACCATGGGGCTACAGCAGATCGAGTAACCCTTTGCTTGAGACAGTGACCTTGGGTTCAAGCTGGTAAGCTTTTGCTCAGACTAGATGAGCCCGCGTTAAAGCTGGCGACCTCGGGATCTCGAACCTGGGTCCTAGGCATCCGAGTCCGATGCTCTGTCCACTGCGCCACCGCCTGGTCAGGCTGTCCCCCTCTTCTTAATACTCTTCGCTCTCTCAGTTTCCCTTTGCTTCTAATATCACTTAGGGATGATCCCAGGTCTGACCCAAGCCCATATATAGGGACACAGGTACTTCAGATGTAGCATTTTCCAACTTATACTCTGTACCATTTCATTTTCTTTTTTTTTTCAAACCTTCTCTTCCTGCATTTATCTCTTTGAGTGGTACCCACATCCACACAGTTGTTGATGAACTCAGACTCAGAGCCCATGACTCAGATCTGCCCTGTCTTCCTTATCCTCTCTCTGGCTGCTTCATTTGATGACTATAATAGCCTCTTAATTGGTCTTCCTGTCTTAGTCCTCTCTTCTCTCCAGACTGATGACACTTTTAAGTATGCAAATCTGAGCTTATCTCTTGCTTGCTTAAAATCATTAAATATCTGCCCAGTGCCAAAAGAATAGTGTTTAAATTTTTTAACAAGACCTAGAAAATAGTTTGTGCCTGTCACCCTCGCTCTTTCCAGCATTGTCTTTCCTTATGCCTGTGCTCCAGCCCCCCTTCTCCTGAGTTTTGGGACTTTTGCATAAGTTCTTTCCACCACTCAGGACACATTCATTCCTCCTGTTGAACTGCTCCCTCCCACTTAACCTACAAGGCTCAGCACAGCTTCACTTCTCTGAGGTTACTTTCTTGACACTCTGTCCACTCACAAAATGCCTCTCCCCGTGCCCCGACACTTACCACAGTGAGTGTATTTGGTTACTTGACTTCCTTTAATCAACAAGACCTTTGCCTTTTTTGGACTGTGTCTTTTATCCTCAGACTCCAGGCCTAGCACAATGCATGGCACGTGTCTGGTTCTCAGAGAGTTGATGGTGTTCAGGTCTAAGAATGCTCAGAAGAGAGAGGAGAACTTGCTCTGGTAGGAATGGTGAAACCCATCAGTAAGGCCTACTGTGCCTCAGATTGGTATGGATACAGGGCATTTCACTGGGAAAATATGTCAAGATTTTTGTACTACATGCTGGTCACTTTTTTCTTCTCTACAAACTTACATTTTCATGCCTCTGCCCCTCTGATTTCAGAGAGTCTACTGCCTCCTCACCTCATGTTCTTTCCCAATGCCTGCCTTATCACTGACCGTGTCTTACTCCACTTGTCAGCCTATTTCTGTATCCTGAGTTTTTCTTCTACTTATTCCTTCCCAGTACTGTAAACATGCTTAGGCTCTCTCTTCCTGAAAGAAATCACATTCTTCTGTATTACCCCCACACACACACTTAAGCCAATGTTCGGTCTTCCATCATAATTAAATTTTTGGAAGCAATGAATTTCAATTGCTTGTTTATGTCTTTACTTTACTTTCAATCCTGAGACTTGACCCCTCCGCTGAAACCCTTCTCAGTTCACCAGGTTTCTCTCTGCGGCATTTGTCTTTGACTTTTCTGGTGAACTGCCCACTTCTTTATCATCTTACTAGATGTTGACATTTCCCAGGCTTCTGCTCCATTTAACTATCCTCTGAATGTTATCTCATTAATAATGCCTTCAGCTTTCACTTCTACACAGAAATCTTTTAAATCCCTATCTCCAAGCAGATCTTTTGATCTCTATACTATCTGCTTAGTTAAATCCCTGCCTATCTGGTTGTCACAAAAGCACTTTAGATTTAACATATTCCACACTGCATTCATGGTTTATTTTCTTGTTCCCATCAAATGTGTCTTCTTTATCTTGGGAATGGCCTCAGCACCCAGTTGGGTAAGCCAGAAATCCTAAACTCATCTTTCACACCTCTTCTTCTACACCTCTCATATCTGCTCTGTCCATTTTATTCATTTGTATATTTTTATTGATTTGAGAGACAGGAGAAAGAGAGGGAGGAGGGAGAGTAAGAAGTATTAATTCATTATTGCTTCACATTAGTTGTTCATTGATTGCTTCTCATATGTGCCTTGACTGGAGAGCTCAAGCCGAGCCTATTGACCTTTGACAAGCTAGTGACGTTGGGCTTCCAGCTAGCAACCCTGTGCTCAAGCCAGTGAGCTTAGACTTTTGAGCCAGCGTCATCAGTGTTCTGGGTCAGTGCTATCTATATCCATTGTATCACAACCAGTCAGCCACTCCGTCCATTTTAGTCAGCATCTTCTGTACCCTTTTGCTATTTTTTATCCCTACTGCTTTAACCTGTGTATAGGCCTCTCCCTTCAGGATTATTGCCCCATGTTTCAACTTGGTCTTTAACTTTTCCCTACTTTCCTCATCCTTCAAACTATCCTATATACAGTTTTCAGTTATTTTTCTAAAATTGAAATTTGATCATGTCATTTCTTTATTTTAAAACATTCATTGGTCACTAGGTCGAAATTCTTAGGCCAGCATCAAAGCCTTTCAATATTGGGCCATTTAAAACAAAAACGGTCTTAGCTGGTATTTTCTCTTTTAAACAACTACAATATTTACAAACTGTTTAGAATAACAGACATTCAGATACACACACACACACACACACACACGCCACAGGTACATGTATTTTTATCTCTG
Source organism: Saccopteryx leptura (assembly GCF_036850995.1). Classification (NCBI taxonomy): domain Eukaryota; kingdom Metazoa; phylum Chordata; class Mammalia; order Chiroptera; family Emballonuridae; genus Saccopteryx; species Saccopteryx leptura. Next base: position 195,842,689 of record NC_089507.1, on the reverse strand, counting down.
GTTTATGCAGAATGCCAGTAGAGGCAATGAGTTCTATTTTTTAGAGCCCATGATCAGAAAAGGGAAACCCTATTTTCCTTCCTCACCCCTACCTTCCTAGAATAATTTTTAATATTTTTTCCTTCCATTCCTCATGCAGAGCTTATTGTCAGACTTCTATAGGGTTAAGGTAGTTTTTACAATTCATTTTTACTTCAACTGTATATATAGTTTTAAAAAGCATAAGCAGACATTATTTCCTCTCTACCTCATTTCTCAGCTTTGTTCTCCTTCTTCATACCCCTTCTACTCTTAACTGTGTGATGTCCCCTGTAAAGGCCCTTTGCATGTTGGTTATACCACACCAGAGCTTTTCCTATAGCCAAAAATGTATATGTCTTCACCCCAGCTGGTTTGCTTGGTTGGTTATATCAGTGGTCTCCAACCCCTGGGCCGCAGGCCGGTACTGGTCCATGAGCCATTTGGTACCGGTCAGCAGAGAAAGAATAAATAACTTATATTATTTCCATTTTATTTATATTTAAGTCTGAACGATGTTTTTTTATTTATTTATTTATTTATTTTTGTATTTTTCTGAGGTTTGAAACGGGGAGACAGTCAGACAGACTCCCACATGCGCCGACCGGGATCCACCCGGCATGCCCACCAGGGGGCAATGCTCTGCCCCTCTGGGGTGTCACTCTGTTGCATCCAGAGCCATTCTAGCAGAGGCCACAGAGCCATCCTCAGCGCCCGGGCCATCTTTGCTCCAATGGAGCCTCTGCTGCGGGAGGGGAAGAGAGAGACAGAGAAGAAGGAGAGGGGGAGGGGTGGAAAAGCAGATGGACGCTTCTCCTATGTGCCCTGGCTGGGAATCGAACCCGGTTCTCCTGCATGCCAGGCCAACACTCTACCACTGAGCCAACTGGCCAGGGCCCAATGTTTTATTTTTAAAAAATGACCAGATTCCCTCTGTTACATCCTTCTAAGACTCACTCTTGATGCTTGTCTTGGTCACGTGATACATTTATCCCACCCTAAAGGCCGGTCCGTGAAAATATTTTCTGACATTAAACTGGTCTGTGGCCCAAAAAAGGTTGGGGACCACTGGGTTAGATCATTGTCCAGAAGCATAGACATTGCTGGTTCTATCCCCAGTCGGGGCACTTAAAGGAACAGACTGATGTTCCTCTCCCTCTCTCTCTAAAATCAATAAAATAAATGTTTTTAAAAACCGTATGTGCCTTCATCTATTCAAATACCAGAGCTTCCCTCAGTGTTAGGCTCTCTACCCTCTCCACCCTCCTCGGTTTACATAAAACTTTATATATTAACTTTAATGCAGTATTCAATGCAGCAAGAAGTAATACAGAGCCCTGCAGGTAAGAGTGTGAATTCAGGAGCCAAACTGCTTGAATGTGAATCCAGAATCTGCCACCTAACAGTCACATGGCCTTGGATAGTGTATTTAACGCCCCAGTGCCTCAGATTCTTCAACCATGGGGCATGTTAGGGGGATTCAATGAGTCGACACATGTAAAGTGCTTGGAATACACCTGGCACTGTTAATTGTTAACTAATGTCACTATCACTTGATAGTTTTTTTCCCCAAAATATAGCATTCCACAGCTTCAATCCCAGAGATTCTTATTCATTAGTTCTGGATGGATCCTGGATGATTCTTTAAGTATATTTACTGTCTTCCTAGGGTTCTGGACAGGAGTAGCAGTGTCATCTGGAGCTTTCATTCATCAATTACTTAATTAGATGCCTACAGTGTGCTAAGTATTGTTTTAGAAACTTGAAAGACTGAAATGAAAGAACTGACAAAACCTTTGCCTCTTGGAGCTTATCTAGTGGAAAAGATGGGCACTAAATAAAAAAGGAAATATATAACTATGGTGTTGGATAATTGGTAGGTGCTAGAGTGGGGGAGTACAGGATAAAGGGATTTGGGAGTGGGTTCTGTCTTAGAGTTACTGGGAAGGCTGTCTCTGAGAAGGTGATATTTGAACCAAGACCCTATATTAAATGAGTGCAAGTCATACACACATTTGGGGGAACAGCATTCCAGAGGGGAGGGCAAGTGCAAGGCTCCAAGGTGTTGATGAGCTTTGTTTATATCATTGTTTCTGCAATGGAGTAATGGAGTGATGGAGTGGCCTGGTAGTCAGGCCATAGGAGGGACTTTAGATTTTGTTTTGAGGTGGGAAGCCAAGGAAGATTCTGAGCAGGAGTCCACTTAAAAAAGAACATGACTGTGGGAGAGTAGGCTATGGGAAATGTGTGGATGTTGACATATATGGAAGCTGTAAGGCTACTGTAATAAATCCAGGCCAAGAATAGGAGAGAGACTCTAGCTTGGACCAGGGCAGTGACAGTGGAGAGAATATGGTATGAAGTGCTCAGATTCCAAATTGACTTTGAAAGTAGGGCTGGCAGAACTTGCTGATGGTTAAGTGTGGGGTGGGAGAGAAGAGAGGAAATAGGGTACTGCTTGTGTGGCCCAAGCATTTTGGTGAATGTTGGTTTTTTCCCTGAGATGGGAAGCAGTGAGTTTGGGGGAGGGGAGTAGGACTCAGTGCAGTTTGATCATGATAAACTGGAGATGCTTAGTCCACCTGCAAGTTGAGATCAAGAGAGGGTCAGGCTGCGGATATAAATTTGGCAATCAGCTTATTGTTAGAACACAGTACAGGAAGGAATAATTTTTTCTGACTGAGAGATTAGATTAGATAAGCCTTTTCAAAAGAGTAGTCATTTGAGCAAAACTTTGAAAAATGAGGATGATTTCCAAAGGCAGAGAATAGGTGAAATAAAAAATCTCTTTCATCCAGGTCCCACAGCCTTTTCCCCTGCTTCTTGTTGAATGTGTTTAAGGAGCTGCTGACCCGGTTGATAATCTCTTTTCATCTGTATAGCCACTTACGTTCTCTACTGAAAAGGAAGCCAGAACAGATTACATACTAACTGATAAACCAACCACATTCTGCTATTCCTCATTGTTCACAAATTGAAAATTCAAGTTGGACCCTAGAGGTGCAGAATACACAATGTGTTTTGCCTCTCACTGTGTCTGCTGTGAATTGGGATGTGTTGATTTTGGTGTTGGAGCTTTTGTTTACTGTCATCTACACTGAGGGAAGATTCAACATTTTGGGGCAGTTTTTACTTCCACTGATACTTTTTGTACTTGATTCAAACTATTAATTAATAACTCAGTCAAGTTAAAACCACAACTACAACCTTGAGAAATTGGGACTCCTTTCTCTCATTATTCATATTCCTCACTGATGTCTTGACTCTTGCTTTGTCTGAAAAAAATGAATCATATTTTGCCACTCTCCTATTTAGAGTAGAATATTGCTTTTTGTTTATTTTCATGAACATTGTAATTACAAATTTTGCACAAATTTAGTCTGCTAAATAGATAAAAATTACTAGAGGTTTGTTAGTGGGTTAAAGATTGAATATTGAAAAAATCTAGTTTATTACTCTAAGGTCCTTTTAGAACTGATATATAAAATTCATACTAGTCAGGTATGTTATACCTTTATATAATCTTCAACTGTGTACTATAATCTGTCTTAGTACTAGGTATAGATAGGATGATTGAAACTTCAGCTCTTAAGTAATACTTCTAGCCACTTTTTTATTTAGAAAAAGTGTTGCATTAAAGAAAAGTAATCATAGTATTTATCTCTAGGTGGTGGGTAAAGGCTTTTAGTCTTCAAAATTCTTAATAGATTTGGTCAAAATTTTAGGTTTGTATTTATCTTGAATTAATGAGACCACCATTGATGTAATACATAGGTACATAAGTTTTTAGCAGCTCCACAATTCAGGATTCTAGTATTTTTATACAGACAAGGCATTCTGGACAAGAAGAAGATTCTCTAAAAAGAACATTGTCTGGATCTTACATAAACTATAGGTAGCTTTCTTTATATGAAAAAAAAATTAAACACAGATAATATAATAAACACCCCAATACAGAATAACTAAATGTTAATAACTACTATACTTGTTTTTAATCTTTAATAAGTAAACTTTACAAATTTTTTTTCACAGAGAATTTAAAGACATGTCTGCCCTCCATATCTACTCTTTCATTCCCCTCTTTTTTATTACCCTCTAGAGTAGGGGTCTCAAACTCAACTCAGCATGTGGGCCGCAGAGCAAGATCACAACCGTTTCGCGGGCCGCACTAGGTCTACAAAAGGCAACTGTTACGCAACACTTTTCTCACTGCAGTTGAAAACAAAAAAAAATTAGTACAACAAGCACAATTGTACATGCAGTTTACTCAGTGTCACAAAACGACCAGAAACTGTAGTTCGCATCACAACTGCTGTTAACTAAGCTAATATCTAGCTAGGATGCTAGAGAAATGAAAAATACAAGTAGGCCCCTAGGCTTACTTAATTTTATCCAAAATATTTTGAACTTCGTGGATTAGTCTGCGGGCCGCATGTGGCCCGTGGGCCGCGAGTTTGAGACCCCTGCTCTAGAGTAATTTAGTGCAAAACTATTTCTGTTTTTCCTGTATTAATGCAGTATCATGGTATATGTATCACTTAATGTGTTTTTCATTTAGTAGTGAAAGAGATCTAGTTCCTCCTTTTCAATTGTGTAGTACTTCACAAGAATTTAGCACATTTATTATTAATATGAGTTTTTTTAATACTCTTACGTGTAAATGCTTATCTGTTAACATAAGCTACAAGTATCTTTTAGTTTCCTTGGCTGTTCTTTGCTGTCTCGCTTTATGTATTTTGGGGGGTAGTTTTCCTGAGATTGATCTTAGCTCTTCCATAGTACTTTTACCTACAGAATTTTACACTATAGTAGAGTGCCTTGTGGTCTACTTTTCTCACCTACTTGGCAGACTGGGTTTCATTTCTTTCTGCTCCAAAGGAACTAGGAAACTGGTGAGTTGAATAAGCAGTCTGAAAGGTTGGTATGTTTTATTTCAGTCAAGCTGGCTTCTACAGTGCCTTTGATGGTGTGAGTATTCCTGTTGTTGACTTCTCTTGCTATAATATGAGTGTTACTGGCGATCTCCCAAGGATATCAAGGAAGTTACTTTATCAGTTTAGAATACATTGCATTCTAAGATTTCTTCAAGAAAGTTATATGTCTAGATGAGGGTTCTTTATGTGTGGTTATTTCAAAATAAGAGCTATACAATTAGGCTCCCTGCTGAAATATTGAAATCCAATGTCTGTCATTAAAAACACATTGGTTGCAAAGCTTTATTTATTTCTGAAGCATTGATTTAATGTGTTAGCCAACAATTCCATCAATAAAATAGATTTTTTTTAAAAACTTCTCCCGGCCCTGGTCAGTTTGCTCAGTAGATAGAGCGTCAGCCCCACATATGGACATCCTGGGTTCATTTCCCACTCAGAGCACACATGAGAAGGAACCATCTGCTTCTCTCTCCCTACTCCCCACTCATTCCCTTCTCCCCTTCCCTCTCCCTCCCCCCCATTCCTTCCTCTTTCCCTTCCCCCCTCCTCTTTTCCCTCCTGCAGAGTGGCTCAACTGGTTTGAGTGTAGGCCAGGGCACCATGTGGATCCCTGTCAGGGTACATGTGGGAGTCTGTCTGTCTCCCCTCCTCTCACTTAAAAAGAAAAAAAAAAAACTTCTCTCAGTATCCTTACTCTTGAATTCATGGCTATTTAAGAGCTTCACCCTCTTTGAATATCTGTTACTATGATTTTTCCCTTCTTTTTTAGAGGGGGCAACTTTAAACAAAATTGTCATAGAATAATCATGATAAAAATATTATTGACACAAGTGAACATTTTTAAATTTTTTAATTGATTTGAAGGGAGTGAGGGGGAAAGAAAGAGAGAGAAAAAAGTATCAACTTGTTCCACTTAGTTGTACACTCTGATTGCTTGTCATGCTTGTCATACGTGCCCTGACCAGGAATCAATCCCACGACCTTGGCGCACTAAGTCAATTAATGCTTTATCCATCCACTGAGGCACCTGTTCAGGGTCACAAGTGCACATTTTTAAAACCTTCAGTCTGTATATGAGCAGCAATTTATCATGATTTTAGATCCAAGTTATGGAGTAGGCATCTGTTCATAGGAAATATGGCCAGAATCAGAGTTGTTTCTCAGGAAGTCAGGTGTTCATTCACACTACACACATTTATTGAGCCCTTTTATTATGGACCAGTTGTACTGTTTTAGGCTTAGGGGATTAGGGATGAATGAGTCAGGAATGGTCTCTCACATGGAGGTTTACTAGTCTAGAACAGGGGTCCCCAAACTTTTTACACAGAGGGCCAGTTCACTGTCCCTCAGACCGTTAGAGGGCCGCCACATACAGTGCTCCTCTCACTGACCACCAATGAAAGAGGTGGCCCTTCCGGAAGTGCGGTGGGGGGCCGGATAAATGGCCTCAGGGGGCTGCATGCGGCCCGTGGGCCGTAGTTTGGGGACGCCTGCTCTAGAATATGGTAACAAATGAAATATGAGTTGATTCGAAGTCCTGAGCTGAAGATGAAAAGGGAGATAACGCTGGAAAGGAAACAACAGTAGTCTCAGTGATTATTTACCCAGAACCTGGTTGTGCGTACAGGGGTATGCATACAGAAAGAAGAAAACCGTTGCTTAAAATAGAAGTATGGAATGCCCATTTATTCATTTAGCCAGTTTACTGAGCTTCTGCTCTGTGTTTAAAAGTGTTACGGGTGCTGATCATCAGTAGTGAACAAGAGGAACAAAATAGCCTATATTCATGGAGTTTCCACTTTGGTAAGAGAAGACTTACATAAATAAGAAATATGTGAGGATTGGTGCGTTGTACATGGATAGGGAAAGCAGGAAGCAGTAGACTACCTTTAATGAAAATATACTGCCAAAGGATAAATTTTGAAGATATCTATAAGATATTGAACAGATTTTACTTTATACTGTCCATTTCTCCCATTTTAATATGCTTTTCCCATGCGCAGAATCGACTATAGCTAGTGCTCTACTTACGACCACAATTGGTTCTGACAGACTGGTCGTAACACGATTTGGTCGTAAGTTGAATACTGTGAAATGATGTTATAAAAATCTTTAAGTCAAAGACAAAGACAATTTCTTCTTGGTAGACATCTTGGGAGGGGTTTGATAAGACACAAAACACAAATTGCTATACCAAGTCTGGGATAACAGTTGAAATGGTGCACACGGGGATGGTAGTGCTGCCGGAAGCTGGTCCGCACTGTCGTAGGCCCAGCTGGGCAACGCTTGCGCTACCAGTTGTGGAGCAGTCGTGGCTAGTGATTGTGGTCATAAAGTTGGATGGTCGTAAGTTGCATAGGTCGTAAGTCGATCAATACCTGTATATTGAAACGACAAGTATAATTGTCCTAACAAAATCCATCATCAACCCTAGGCTTCTGGAGACAGATTATTATTTTATTGGAAGGTAATCTTTTCAGAGTTGAAGTGAAATATGGTAACTAGTTTTTGTTTTATTTTGTTTTTGTGGCAGAGAGAGTCAGAGAGAGGGACAGATAGGCAGGAAGGGAGAGAGATGAGAAACATAATTCTTCGTTGTGGCTCCTTAGTTGTTCATTGATTGATTTTTCATATGTGCCTTGACCGGGGTGGGGGGGAGGCAATGGGGGGTACAGTAGACCGAGTGACCCCTTGCTCGAGCCAGCGACCTTGGGCTCAAGCTGGTGAGCCTTGCTCAAACCAGATGAGCCCGCACTCAAGCTGGCAACCTCAGGGTCTTGAACCTGGGTCCTCCACATCCCAGTCTGACACTATCCACTGCGCCACTGCCTGGTCAGGCGGTAACTAGTTTTTTGGAAGGGTTGAAGAAAGGAGAGGTATCATACTTAAATGGTGTTTGCAAGAGTATAAAATACAGCTCTTTTTATGCAGAGTGAAAAAAAAACTGTTGTGGAGCTAATAACTTTAAATTTATATGTGGAAAGCTGGGACCTGATAGATTATATATCAAATTGGTGTCTAACTTATTTGGTAACACATACAGTTTGAGTTTCCAAGTATTGTAGCTACATCAGGAGACTTATTACAAAGGAAGGCTATGTGTTTCTAACACCAGAATTTCATGAATTCTAAAAAAAGGAAAGAAAAGCAGCTTCTTTGTAAAACAAAGCATCTTTATTCATTTTATATATTTTTATTCATTTATATACATATAAAATATATAATTTAAAAGTCTCAATATTATTTATCGGAAATGTTGGGGAATGCTACCAAAAATAGATTGATATGAAGTCCAGATACTTTTTTCTTCTTCTTAAAAAAGGGGGGGGGCTACTTTTTAGAGCAGTTTTAGGTTCACAGAAAGTTCCAGTAGAAAGTACAAAGAGTTCCTATACTGCTGCTTGGCCCCACACATGCACAGCCTCCTCCACTATCAACATCTAGCGCTAGATTGTTTGTTAAAATTGATAAACCTACATTGATGCATCATTGTAAGCCAAAATTCCTAGTTCACATTAGGGTTGAATATTGGTATTGTACATTCTGTGGGTTTTGACAAATGTATGATAACATATATCTACCATTATAGTATCATAGAAAATAGATTTGCTGCCCATCTATTCATCCCTCCTTCCCCTCTTAACCCTGGCAACCATTGATCGTTGCCTTTTCCAGAATGTTATATAATTATAATCATACAGGATATAGCCTTTCATACTGACTTGTTTAATTTAGTAATATACATTTAAGATTCCTCATGTCTGACTGATTCCTTATGTCTTGAGCACGATAGCTCATTTTAGCGCTGAATAATATTGCATTGTTTGGATGTACCATAGTTTACCCATTCATCTACTGAAGGACATCTTTTTTGGCTTCTAAGTTTTAGCAGTATGAATAAAGCTTCTGTAAACATCCCATGTGCAAGTTTTTTGTATGGACATGTGTTTTCAACTCCTTTGGATAAATACCAAAGAGTGAGGTTGGTTGCTGGATTGTTTAAGAGTTTAAGAAACAGCCAGACTGTTTTCCATTTTGCGTGTTCACCAACAAAGAATGAGAACTCCTGTTTTTCCACATCGTTAATAGCATTTAATGTTCAGTGTTTTAGATTTTTGGTTATTTTATTTTTATTTTAAAAGTTTGTTTTATTGATTGATTTTAAAGGGAGAAGAAGAGGGAGACAGACAGAAACATTGATCTATTTCTGTATGTGCCCTGACTGGGGATCAAACTAGCAACTTCTGCGTATTGGAAGGATGCTCTAATCAACTCAGTTATCTGGCCAGGGCAGATTTTGGCTATTTTAATAAGTGTGTATTCGTATCTTATTTATTGCTTTTTTAATTTGCAACTTCCTAATGACATCTTAAATAGCTTTCATTTATGTATTTTATTTTCCTTCTGTATATTTTTGGTGAGGTGTCTGTTCTGATCTTTTGCCAGTTTATTATTATTTTATTGATTGATTTTAGAGAAACAGAGGAAGATGGGGAGAGACAGAGAGGCATTTATTTGTTGTTCATTTATTGTTCGATTCTCTTATGTGCCCGGATTGGGGATTGAACCCACAATCTTGGTGTTTCAGAATGATACTGTGACTTGAGGTAACATCCCTGGCCTCTTTTGCCCATTTTTAAATTGAATTGTTTTCTTATTATTGGGTTTTAAGAGTTCTTTGAATATTTTGAATGGCAGTCCTTTATCAAATGTGTGTGTTTTTATTGCCTTTGCAGCTATTCTCCCCCAGTCTGTAGCTTGCTTGTCTTCTCATTCTCTTGACAGTATCCATTGCAGTGCAGATGTTTTTAATTTTAATGAAGTAGAGCTTATCAGTTATTTCTTTCATGGATTGTGCCTTTATTGTTGTATCTGAAAAGTCATTACCAAACCCAAGGTTATCTAGAATTATTCTGTTATCTTACGAGTTTTATGGTCATATATCTTTCTAGTTGAATGGCTGAGTAAAATAAAATGGTATATTTATCCCTTTAAAAAGTTGTTCTGCTATTTACAGATGTGGTGATATGATATGCTTGAGGTTATGTCGGTAAGGCCAAGATTGAGTTTTGGGTTCACTTGGAATTTTCACTGGTACTTGTTAAAATTTTTGGGACCTAAAAAAAAAATTAAAAAAATAACTTTTTTTGGGACCTAAACTCAAGAGCTTTGTCATTGTTTTCCTATGTAGGTCTCTGAATGAACAATTACAAAGAAGTACTTAACTATGCATAGATAGGTTAAATGTTTGAAGATTTGATGGAATACTTTTTCCACAAAATGCTCTTGTGTTTTGTTGGTTGCTTAGTTATCCAGCCATTTTTGATGAAATTTTCACTACCTGGGACCTGAACTCTTACTGTTGAGAAGTTTGCTAGATTGTGACCTTCTTTCCTTGACCTTTAAACCAGCACTTAGTAATTCTACAGCTCCATTTTCATAAGTAAGACTGAAAAATTGACTTTCTTTTCACTTAATGGAGTGCATATTACTGCTGGCATTGTGTTGCTTGCTTTCTTAGGTTAATTCTAGATCTCTTCCTGTCTTAAAATACTTTAAATGATAATTAGCCAAGGTTAGGTATAGGAGATACAGTAAGTCTAAAGGTTTTGTGTCTTTAAGCAAAAATGGTATATAATGACCAGTTGCACCATAGGGTAATTGATATAAGTAAGAGCTAAGTTCTTAGGGCATCAATGTTATAAAGAAACAAAGTTATTCAAGGACCCGTTTATCCTGTGCTTAGCCTTAGCTAAATACCTTTTAGATCATATCAAGGAATTCATATTCAAGTTAGTTAATGCTATTAATGAGCATCTATCAAACCTTCAAGAACTTTTATATGTAAACATGACTAATACAGAGCATAAAGATCATTAGTTCAGTTTTTAAAAAGAAGAAAAGTTTGAGATGTAAACTATAGTCTGAATTTCTCCCAAAATCTTGTTGCTTCATTTTTTGACCTCTCATTTCACATTTTAGATGCCTACTTCCTAGTTTTATATAAACTTTATCTGAAATAAGGAATGGAAAACTAGAAAGAAAAGTTATTAAAAGTATGTGCTGCAGTTCTAGAGAAACCTAATTACCTTTTTCATCTCTTAAAAGAAAAAAGTTTAACTTTGAAAGATTTCATTCGTAAAACTGACCTTGTACTTTAGAAGCGATGTTTAAATTCATTGGTGATAAATATGCGTGTTGGTGTAGTGAAATCCCATTTTTTACATAATGCTTTAATGGAAATGGCAGTTTTATGAAATGAAAGTGACTAGTAAAAATCTGAATGGTGTTCATAAGCCCTTATATCATTTTTATTGAGGTTTTTGTGTATTCTAATTCATTAATGTAGGGGAAAAGAGAACACTAACATGGTTTATTTCCTATAATTACTCAAATCAAATAGAATTTATTTTCAATAAAAATCTTTGAGTAAATTACTGGGGGTGGTGAGAAAAGGGTTGGCCTGTTTTTATATGTCTTGATTTTTGCTCATGAGACTTTGCTGTTTTACCAGTGATGATGTTCACTTGCATATATTTTCAGTATATTTCTCTCCAGGTTTTTAATTTTTATTTTATTTATATTTAAAATTTTTGTTTATTGATTTTAGAGAGGGAGAGAGAAACATCAATCTGTTTCTTTTCTTTTTTTTTTTTTTTTGTATTTTTCTGAAGCTGGAAATGGGGAGAGACAGTCAGACAGACTCCCGCATGCGCCTGACTGGGATCCACCCGGCACGCCCACCAGGGCGAAGCTCTGCCCACCAGGGGGCGATGCTCTGCCCCTCCGAGGCTTTGCTCTGCCCCTCCGAGGCTTCGCTCTGCTGCGACCAGAGCCACTCTAGCGCCTGGGGCAGAGGCCAAGGAGCCATCCCCAGCGCCCGGGCCATCTTTGCTCCAATGGAGCCTTGGCTGCGGGAGGGGAAGAGAGAGACAGAGAGGAAGGGGAGGGGTGGAGAAGCAAATGGGCGCTTCTCCTATGTGCCCTGGCCGGGAATCGAACCCGGGTCCCCCCGCACGCCAGGCCGACGCTCTACCGCTGAGCCAACCGGCCAGGGCCCAATCTGTTTCTTTATGTGCTATGACCAGGGATTGAATCAACAACCTCTGTTGTTGGGACGATGCTCTAACTAACTGAGCTATCTGGCCAGAGCCACTTCAGATTTTCAAAAGAAAATAGTTTATTTTATTAGAAAGAAGAAGGAGGGGGAGAGAAAGAAAGAGAAGATGGGTTTGTTCCACTTACTTTTGCATTCATTGGTTGACTCCTGTATGCTCATTGACCGGGGATCAAACCTGCAACCTTAGGGCATCAGGGCAACACTCCAAATGAACTGCTCAACCATGGCTTCCCTCCATATTTTTACAGTTAAAACCTATGTAAGCCCAAGAAACCCATAATACTTAATGGCCAAGGATTGAGTGTTGAGGGGAAATCTGATATACTTATTTTATCCTGCTTATTACTACAAATACTGTCTTTTAATAATTTGGACTACTTTTTATGCAATTCATATAGGTCAGGGGTGCCCAAACTTTTTACACAGGGGGCCAGTTCACTGTCCCTCAGACCGTTGGAGGGCCGGACTATAAAAAAAACTATGAACAAAGTCCTATGCACACTGCACATATCTTATTTTAAAGTAAAAAAACAAAACGGGAACAAATACAATATTTAAAATAAAGAACAAGTAAATTTAAATCAACAAACTGACCAATATTTCAATGGGAACTAGGCTCCTCTCTCACTGACCACCAATGAAGGAGGTGCCCTTCCAGAAGTGCGGCGGGGGCCGGATAAATGGCCTCAGGGGGCTGTATGTGGCCCACGGGCCATAGTTTGGGGACCCCTGATATAGGTTGAAACACTATTTCAATTGCTTTGTAATAGCTTCACCAGGGGACTTTCCGCAAACAGCTGACTGCTTACAGTTAAAATTGGTTTATTATTTTTTTGTGGAGTACCTAGAAGAAAAGGTCAATGTAAAGGATAAACAAATACAGCAGGTCCTCAGTTAATGTCGTTTTGTTCAAGGTAATTTTGCTATAATGTTGATGAGATGCCATAGGAACTGAACTCCTGTTTATATCAGTTAGCCTATGGCAAAATTGGTTTCTTTATATGTCAGTTTGCTTAAAGTTGCAGGACCTATCTACAGTGTTAAGTAAGCGCATAACTGTACTTTAAAAATTTAGGTTCCCCCCAACTTCATGAGGTGGGGTGAAGAGGAAGAAACTAGAAATTGAGTTGGAAATAAGTGTTCTTAATTTCATCACAGTGTAATCTTGCTAGCATCTGTGTTCTGCTCTGAGTATTTTTCAAACCGCCTTAGAAAAATCTGTTTGTTTGTTTTATATTTGTGGGCAGTTACAAATTCTTGGCATTCTGATCTGAAGATGCTTCCATGTTCCTGAGGCAGAATTTTGTTGAAAATAATAACTTTAAGCTTATGTCTGGAAAACTTTAAGACCTGAAGGTTTATAAATCATCTTCAGATAGTCAGTGAATGCTTCTTTTTACCCCCAGGCTTTTTAATTGGAAGCCTAGTCTTCTTTAGGTGAGTCTTTGTGTAGACACACATTTTTATCTGTTCCATTCTCCTTTCCCCAGCAGTGTGGGGCTATCTGAGCTGAAACTATGCCTATATGGAATGCTTATGATTGGCGATTTTATGTGAGGGCCAGGGAATGTGTGTAAGTGGTGATTGTGCCCATGTAGATTTGTGTATCATTTGGGTGTAAGTGTGTGTTTTCTTTGACCCCAAAAGACTAGAGTTGTGTTCAGCTATTCTTTTTTTCTTTTACCATTGTTGAAGTGACCTCCACCCAAAGCAAGAAGAGAAACTTAACAGGAGTTCAGACCTCTCCATTTTCTTTTTTTTTTTTTAACTTAGAGAAGGGGAGGCAGAGACAGACTCCCCCATGCTCCCCGACCAGAATCCACCCTGCAAGCCCACTAGGGGGTGATGCTCTGCCCATCTGGGGCATTGCTCTTTTGCTCAGCAACCTAGCTCTTCTTAGAGCCTGAGACAGAGGCCATTGAGCCTTCTTCAGTGCCCGGGGCCAACTCGCTCCAATTGAGCCATGGCTTCAGGAAGGGTGGAGAACCAGGTGGGTGCTTCTCCTGTGTGCCTTGATCAGGAATCGAACCCAAGACATCCACACACTTGGCTGACACTCTACCACTGAGCAAACCAGCCAGGGTTCGCCATCTTCATTATGAGTCAGACTACATGCATTGGAGAGTGGGAAGGGTAGAGTCACAGAGAGCTGCTGCCTCCATAATCCGCCAAATACTGCCTCAGCACCAAGTGTCCTATTTCTCCCTCAATGCCAAGAACTTGATACAGGGATGGAGTCTTGTCAGCATCTGGCTTTCCCTCATGGTAGTTGAAAACCTTCTTGGACCATGTCTCTTGTGTAAGCTTTTCGTTCTCAATAAGATGATGGCTTAGAGTGTAGAGAGATGGTGGTTTGTGCTGAAGTCAGTGAGTCAGATGCCCTACCGAAGACTGCCTTTCTCCACATCAGCACCTGCACAATGCCTCCATCTCACAGCTTCCAGCCTGACTCCCAGAAGGAGGGCCAAAGGCAGGACTTACTAAAAGGTAAACAAATGGACAGCCTCTCTTTAGTCAGTTCAGTCCTTTCTCCTGTTTTATGTTTTGTTTTTTTATTATTGATTTTTGAGAAATGGGACAGGAACATAGATTTGTCTATGTATGTGCCCTGACCGGAGATCGAACCGGCAACCTCTGCGCTTCAAGATGATGCTCTAACCATCGAGCTATTCAGAACATGGGCATTTCATTCTTGAAAGTATTGTTGCCCATGAAATGAGAATAGCTTTTAATACAAGTAACCTCAAAACATCAGTTGATCTAGTAACATAGATAGTTGGTTCTGTTTCAGTGTGACACACGCATTCCTAAAAATCACCATACTACACAAAAGAGCACAGTAAAAACCACAGGATTTACAAGTGGGAAACAAAGTTAGGTGCACAGCACTCAAAAACTGTTGGATACACACACACAGGACATGAATAAAAGTAGTAGCACACATTGAGTAGGAAATACATAAATACTACAGTTAAGTTTGGTACTTTACCTCAAAAGACCTGATGTTTTCCTGTGGAAGTGGGCATCGGGGGAAGGAGGAAGGCCACCTGCAATCCAAAGGAATGTGGGAGCACCAGGTGTGATGCACTGTCGACTGAGGTATCGGGGATGGTTGAGGTGTTTGAAGGCGTATATTTCTGTGCACCACGGTTCAGCAGGGTGCAGTTTCCTGTATTCACCTAGTGTTTCTTGCTGACAAAATCACGCATAAGCAAATGTGAAATTTGTTTTATGCTGAGGTTGTCTCCCTAATATGCATATCAATCACATTGGGACAAATTCACAGTTTCAAAATAAACTTTGTAGTAGAACTGGCTGCAGTTTATTTGATTTTGAAATTGAGTTTCTTTTCCTTTTTTCCTTTCTACCATTATTGATTTCTTAATTTATATTTAAGTTAAGCCCATATCAGATTGATTTTTCATACCCTGACCACCTCTAAGGGAGAGCAAACAGCCTGAGATTTTAATGTTGCTAGTGGTGATCTGTGAGGTCTTGTCCTCCTTGGTGAATGAATCTGTGTATACCTATGTCTGTGTAGACACACACACACACACACACACACACACACACACACACCCCTACATCTACACACCTTCCCTAGATGCCAGGCACAGTGCAGAGATATAGAAACCTAGACAGTATCATCAGCCTTGTCCTCAGGAGCTTAAAGTCTCATTAAAAACTTTTTAAGTCATAGGTTTGAATGTGTGTGTTGGTTGTGTTTTCTTAGGGAACATCCAATGAAGCACATTATATATTTCTTAGTTTGGGAATACACACACACCTTCCCATCCCATCTCCTGTTCCTTGTAAATGTAAAGAACTTTTACTTAGAGAAAACACAAGACACCATTGCTTTACACGGTGAAAGATTTAAATTTGAAAAGGTCCTAAGAGGTCTTGTGGTTCAGACTTCCCACTGGACCCCTTAATAAACCCAATGGTCAAGTGTCCATGGTAGTGATAAGTGGGAAAAAAGCAAGTGTCAGAGTAATATGAATTGTATGATCTCATTTTTGTTAATTTTCCCTCCCCACACACGTACGTGCATACTGTTTGCATGAGCGTAGATGAATTGGAAAGATCTCCCATATTGTTACCTCAGGGGACAAGGGAAAGCTTATTAACTTCCTCTTTATACATCTTTTATTGTTTGGCTTGTTTTAAGAGGCATGTTTTACTTTTTTAATTAAAAAATCTAATAAAGTAGAAAATGAATAAATAATAATAAAATATACCCTCAGGGCCCTGAGCCTTGTTTCAATCTTCCCAGTAGCCTGGGTAGTGAGAACTGAATGTGACGTTTCAGGTGTGGGCTGCCCAGCAGGACTGTGAACTTGCTGTGTAGCTTAAGATGCTGTTCACTTTTCTGACAGTAACTATATTGTTGGAGGTTTTGTGTTTATAGACCATTAACACCTCAAAGCCTTTCTTATATCTGCCACTCTCTGAACATCCTACCATTGATCATCATTGTGCACCCAGGTCTGCCCTTCACACTCTCCCCATTAGTTTTCCTCTTGTTGTTGTGGAAATCAGGGTTTAGCATAGGTTAAAAACTGGCCTTGGAGTCAGGCTGCCTGGTTAGAGCGCTTAGCTACCACTAACTAGTATGAAAATGTAGACAAGTAATGTGTCTTCTGAAGCCTCAGTTTTCTCATCAGTTTGTGAGGTATGTTAGGATATTTACTTGTTGTCTGTTGGCATAGTGAGGACATGGTAAATTTTAGCTGTTAGTGTGTTAACCTTGACTCATTTATTTATTTTATAGTGAGATAGTTTTGGATCTTGAATCTTCCCTTAACCATATTCCATATCCCTTCCTGTAGATCATCATCCCATACTGTAAATCAGTCTTCTAAACTTTCCTCATGAGATCCCCAATCAGCTTCTGTCTCTCATTCCATAGGTCCCTTCACTGATGTTGTCACCACAAACCTAAAGCTTGGCAACCCGACAGATCGAAATGTGTGTTTCAAAGTGAAGACCACGGCGCCACGTAGGTACTGTGTAAGGCCCAACAGTGGGATCATTGACGCAGGGGCTGCGATTAATGTATCTGGTAAGTGCGGTAACTGGAAGCTGAAAGGGTGGGCTAAAGAGGCCCCCTAGAGCCAGTGGGATTTCTTTTTTTTTTGGGGGGGGGGGGTTGTATTTTTCTGAAGTTGGAAACGGGGATGCAGTCAGACAGACTCCCGCATGCGCCCAACCGGGATCCACCCGGCATGCCCACCAGGGGGCGATGCTCTGCCCCTCCAGGGCGTCGCTCTGTTGCGACCAGAGCCATTCTAGCACCTGAGGCAGAGGCCAAGGAGCCATCCCCAGCGCCCAGGCCATCTTTGCTCCAATGGAGCCTAGGCTGCGGGAGGGGAAGAGAGAGACAGAGAGGAAGGAGAGGGGGAGGGGTGGAGAAGCAGATGGGCGCTTCTCCTGTGTGCCCTGGCCGGGAATCCAACCCGGGACTCCTGCACGCCTGGCCGACGCTCTACCACTGAGCCAACCGGCCAGGGCCGCCAGTGGGATTTCTTAAAGCTTGTGTTTGCAATGTAGCAAAGTAAGATGTAGACTTCTCCCCCCCAACCCTCCAAGCTGAGTGGGTCCCACTCACCTGTTGTTTTTCTATAATTCATGCCTCTTTGGTTTAATGCTTACAGCCTTTGCGCCTCAATGGTTAGAGCAAAATGAAAGTGGTAACTTCAGACTTCAGAATGAGTTTGGTTTTCACTCCCTTGAAATTAAATCTGCCCTTTGGCAATAAATAAAAAAGGGCTAAACAAACTTAATTTTACTTTGTGGGAGAAAGCTAAATGGAGTTATTTTCTTACTTAAGCTAAATGATTTCTGACATTAAGCTCCTGTCATTTCCAATGATTGGTAACTGCACTTTACTGATTGTGAAAAGCTAAGGGAGAGAGGGCTGAGGAAATTGGAATATATTCAAGGGTGTAAGTTTTGTGCGTGTCTGATGGGTTTCCCCCTGTCTGAGAGGGCATCTATTTTCCATAGTCCAACTTTTGAAAAGATGTTCGTAAAGTGCTCAGATTGAGAATTGGATTTCAGAATTAAGAAGATACAAGTGATGGGTTTGAGTTTAATGTGTTTTAGAAATGGAATAAACTTTTAGCTCATGAGAACTACTGTATCCAAGAATGCCTTTTGTGTTTGTAAAGGAGTTATGGGTGTGTGTGTTTATCCTTTAAGTATCAAGAGACTGTCACAGTGGATTCTGCATCATTAGAAGCCACTGCTCATTTGAAATGGGTACCTGGCTGGTTTTCTCCATGACAGATTTTGATTGAGATACATTGGCTATTCACTTGACATCTAAAAAAAAACGATTCACTTCCTTGGAAAGATATGAGGTGTTTTATTATCTTATCATTTCTGCAAACTTATTCCCTACATCAAGTGGTCTCTCTCATTATGGTGCACCCATACCAGCTATCCCCCTGTGTGCTTCTCTCTGAGACTGCAAGACCTGATCTGTACTCTTGAGTTGGCTTATTATCCAGGAGATGTCAGGAGGGTAGGAGCCAGCATTTACTAAGAGTCTCCAATGTGCTGGGCCTGCACATGTATTATCTCCTGTAATTTCTGTTCTGAGGAGAATACTGTTACCTCCCTCATACCAAGAAGGATACCAGTACCCATAGGCTTAGGAAACTAGCAAGGGACAGCCAGGATGTGGATTATTCTGCCTGATTCTGAAGCCCAGGCTCTTTGAAGTGGAGCACCCGGGAGAATGGAAGTGGGTTTCTTCTGTACCCCTTGTTTCCATAAGGTTTAAAAAACACGGCCCTGGCCGGTTGGCTCAGTGGTAGAGCGTTGGCCTGGCATGCAGGAATCCCAGGTTCGATTCCCGGCCAGGGCACACAGGAGAAGCGCCCATCTGCTTCTCCACCCCTCCCCCTCTCCTTCCTCTCTGTCTCTCTCTTCCCTTCCCGCAGCCAAGGCTCCATTGGAGCAAAGTTGGCCTGGGCGCTGAGGATGGCTCCGTGGCCTCTGCCTCAGGCGCTAAAATGGCTCTGGATGCAACAGAGCAGCATCCCAGATGGGCAGAGCATCGCCCCCTGGTGGGCACACCAGGTGGATCCCGGTCGGGCGCATGTGGGAGTCTAACTAACTGCCTCCCCATTTCCAACTTCCGAAAAATACAACAACAACAAAAAAAAAACCCAAAAAACACATGAGCTTTCGTTTTTGTCTTGAAATCAAGGGCAGCCTAATCTTTTATTCCCTTATTTCACTGACTTTTTTCCTCAATTTTCTTGCTCATTTCAAATTTAAACAAGGTTGTCAGTAAATGGAGAATTACCAATTTTCACAGTAAATACGGGAGCAGCAACATGGTTTTCTGAATAAAATAGTTTCAACAGGCAGTTGTACAGTGTAGGGGTGCTGTCTGATGTTATAAGTTTGTGTGTGTGTATATCTCTTTCAGAAAGATCCCTCTTCATCATAGAAATGTTGTTTTACATTAATAACTAAGCCTGGGCATTTGTCTTGATTTATGATTACCTGCTTAAGGAAGACCAAGACACTGTGGGTATGGCCTTCCTTTGGCAGATGAGAAGGTAAGATGCAGAGAGTGGACATGGTCATTTAGAGTCCCTGGGTGATTAGTGCAGAGCTGGTATTTGTCTTTGTTCCTGATCCAGTGGCTCCAAGCTGCCTCAGCAGTGTTAGGGGAAGGTCTCACTTACAGGTAAATATCAAACATTAAAGTGCCCTGGCCCTCAGCATGTGATGTACTTGGCAAAAAGCAGTTGAATAATAAAATGTCCATGCGTGTCTCCTAGGTGAGAGGGGTTTGTTTGCACATGCAAAAAGGGCTTGTTAGTTTTTGTTTGATGTGTACTTCTCTCGGTGCTTGGGGTGTACATGGGTAAGGTCAGATGTCGGTCCATTTCCAAGACAACCTCACCTGTTGGCACAGTAATCTGGCACCCATTTGTTGCATTTGTATGTGTTGGTGGGCCGCTTGTTATTTATTAGACATTCATATCTTGGGGTAAAAAGCACTGTACTTTCCCTTAAAGGGTCCTCTTAAATGCAGCTACGTGATGCCTTCTTAGAGAGTACCTAGTGGTCTCGGATTCCTTTGGAAGTGAGAATATCCTCAGGAGGCCAGCCTTCCTTTCTCCCCAAGTAAACGTGTCCAGGCTTGGTCTCACACCTCTACTCAAAGGTCACTAGATTTGGGGTCCAGAAACCTGAATAGGAATCCCAGCTCTGCTGCAAAGATTGATCTTTGGTCAATCCGTCAAGCTCTCTGGTTGTAGTTTTCTCATTTTGTAGCGTGGAGAGCAGTGTCTGCCTCACAGAGTGTCTACGTTACTGCATTACTGTTGGCATGTCACGAGGGAGACGAGGGAGACGATGGAGGGATTCCACTTGCTTGGATGTGAACTGGCTAGTTTGTTGTTGAAGATGGATTGTACATAATCTGAATTGCCTTTTTAGAAATAAACTAATTGTATACATTTCATTAATTTGTGGACTTTTTCTAATTTTAAGAAGAAATTTATGTTTTTTCTTCTCTATATATTTTGTGTTTGTTTTGTAGTGAAAACCTGCTAGTAAATTTTCAGATATACTCTCTAAAAAGGTGGCCATGAAATCAATTTAAAAACTACTCCCAGCACTGCCCTGCCTACCCCACAGAATGTCATAGCATACCGGAAAAGGACATAATTAGTACATTCTCTCTCATTTCTGAAAACCCTTGGTATGTGCAGCTGTCAGGGAAAGTTTTAAATCATTCTTTGAGAGGGGAGCGGGCAGGGAGAGAAAGAAAAGGAGGAAGGAGGAGGATGCCCACCCATGGAGCTGGCTGGGGTTTTGGTGTGGGAGCGAGAATTTCTAGCTGTCAGTTGTCTTTCAGACACACCCTGTGAAGCTCTTCTCAGCTTGCAGAAAACTGTATATTCAAGAAGACCTTACATTTTTTGTCAGAAGTCTAGATGCTGACCTTTCATGTTTTCTTCAGAAGACAGCAAATCACTTATTGGGTCCTTAAAAAAACCACCTCTGTTGTATAGACTCAGGTGGTGATGGTTGGAAGGAGGTATCACCTAAACTTTTTGTGTCAGTAGGTGAAAATGTGGGCACTTCCCAAAGGACTGTCCTGGTGCTGTTCACTCAGGTCTGTGATTCGAGTCCTTTTATTTGTCCTTTATGTAGGTGCTCATCTCATCTTATCTCTAACTGTACCCTCTGGGACTCGTGCCTGTTGCATGAGGCAGTGCAGTAAGTGAAGAGGTGCGGGCACTTTTTCATTAATTGGACCAGATGGCCATGGTTTTGGCCCCTGGCTCCCTCATGTACAGCATCTACTAGAGATGGTTTTAAATTATTCAATCTGGACCTCAGCAAAATAGGTACACCTAAATGGAGATTACAGAAGAGGAGATTGGATTTTTCCCCCTGAGATTTTAAATGCAAGGAAAATAAAACTTTTTGAATTAATGAATTGTATGAAGCAGTGGAGGGTCTCCCCATTTGTTCTAGCTTCTCAAAATTAAATCTGTTTTCTCAACTGTCTACTGAGAAAATATTTTCAAGGTAGATAATTTCTGAAAATGTCTTTGTGGTAAGCTGTTAGTGGTTATGGGTTTTTTTTTTAATACTGCAGTTTAATAATGAGGGAGTTTTCCATTAATATTCCAAACCATGTTTGCCAGCGGATACAGTAGGTGAAGTGGTAAAATTATGGGCCTATCAAAAATACTTACGCTTCCTGTAATATGATATTAAGTTTAATATTTTTATAACCTTCACTGAATTCTAATTTCACTAAAGTAGCAAGCACACTTGCATTTGCAGTTCAATTATGCACATTGGTTGCCTGTGTACCAAGCAAATTAGAAATGCAAAATATCTTGTGTTGGGAGGGGCATTGAAAAGAGTCATTAAAGATACCAATATTTAGGTACAGATATACTTACTAAGTGTACCCTGGGAATTGAAAATGGATTACAGACAAACAAACACAAATCTTCTGGTGTCTGAATCTGTATTTTAAATTAAAATTCAAAGAATTAAGGAGCAGCATTCATTCCTGACATATAGCCCTTTTCAGCACTTATTTCAATCACGTTTATAGCATGAAGTTCTTCCAGTAAAATCCTGAGGACAGACAATGAATATCAGCAGCTTTTCTTGGATGGAAACATTGGTCAATTAATGTAATTGGGTAGTATTGCGATTGATAATTAATCCTTTTAAGATTTTGCTGACTCGGTTTAATGGAGCTGCTTTCTTGGCCCTGGCCGGCCAGCCAACCTCGGCTGCAGCTTTTAGGTGATTAGCACCAGAGTGAGTATAAGTGTGCTGCCTTTAAAGAGAGAAGTCAGGCATCCATCTCTCAAGTGCTGATAGGTGTGAGCTAAATTTGGGGAAGGGGTTGGATGTCTTCACTACAACATTATGGTTTGATCATTTGCTTTGAAACTGAAGGCTCTGATAAGAGAAACATTTTATAAATGGTTTTCATGAACCAGGTTTATTACTCTCAGATAAGAACAACTCACATCCATACTTAAAAGGTATCTTTAATCTTTTTCATCACGAGATTCTGGTTTTATTTAAAAAATTACTAACAAAAATTTAGCTTAATAGTGCTTTTGAAAATGTTTTTAAAGTTTACTATATTTAAGTTTCTTAAGAATTCTGTTTCACTTTTTGTGAATATGACATAATTGATTTATTTCTTTACAACTTCAAAGGTCAACAGGACTTTCTAAGTGCATTCAGTACCCCTTACTTAGCTGAAGATAACGTCAGTTCTACAACGTGACAGCAGAGTAAAAACTATGCAGAACTTCAGGGCGTGCAGAGTCGTGTTCTTTTCACTTGTTACAGTTCTCTGTGTATTTATACACTTGGGATCCCCAGTCTTGACTCCTTTTTAGACCCACTGTTAACCAGTCACAGGCCAGAAGGAAGGGAAAGGGCAATGAGAGGTAGCCCCAGTGGGGGACTGGTCAGGAACACCACAGAGAGCAAGGGGGAAGAGTTCAGAAATAACAGAAGGGACCTGGAATTACTTAACCCTCAGGGTAGACCCTTGTCCATATTCTAAATGATGAGTTTTAAGAGACCTGATTTGTAGGTCTTTTTAAGGTTTAATGTATAAGGGGTGTTCATGTGCACAGCACAAGAGCGATCAGGAAAAGGCTGTATTATATCCCATTATACAGTATTATGGGAGACAGGAACTATGTTGGAGTTTTATAAAAATTGTATATTTTTAAAGATATTTATGATAAAAAAGGAAACGAGGCTTGTTCATTGACCAGTGCCTGTGTATGGCTCACCTCATGTTCCAGTGACACTGGGTGCGTTTGTGTTAGTCTGCACAGATAAATTAATCAGACTATGAGGAGCTGGTTACCTAAGACGCGCTATACTGAGCTGGAAAAGACACAAAGACAATTCAGTGTTAACTTATTTATAAATAGAAAAAATCAATTATTTACCTGCTAGACTCATAGTTCCATCATGGGTTCCTGGATAGGCAGAGATCCAGGAAAGTAGTGATGTTTTCAGCATTTTGAGAATCCTAAAGGAAATGATGGATGTACTCATGATAGGGGAACACAGTGTGACCAGAATACTGAGCCGCTTCACTGCAGGCTGGAATTAGGTTACCTCGTTGTGATAACACTAGTTAGTTTAAGCTGATCATGAGCTCGGGTTTGTCTTTATTACTTTAAAACAGTGGAGTAGTGACTTTATTATTACCCCATAAATGCAGTTTGGTAGAGAGCAGTCTTTTGATATGCAGGCTTCATGAAGGGAAAGAGAAAAGACAGTGGTGACAAGAAGACTGGAAACTGTGTGTCTTAAACTGTGGGATAGGGTAGTAAGTGGCTCTAGACATTAGGAGAGAGGAGAAGCTGGCTGGTTGGGGTTAGAGATGGTTCCTCTCTTTACGCTCCACGGAGGAGATTTCTAGAGGGAGCATGATTCTGGAATGCTTTGAATGTTGAAAGGGAAGGTACATGTTGATTAACTAATAAAAAACTGCAGGTTAGTACCTGGAATGTGAGATACCAAAATATGAAGTCCTGTTCTTGGTCAAATTGGATAGAAAAAGCAAACATATAGGAAGGAGCTTAGGAGTCCAAGTATCAAACAGTGTCCATGGATAGAATAAGGTCCTACAATAAGAACAAGGGTGCGAGATGGCATTCCAGTGGAGCTGTAATGTTGGAGATGCAGTGTATGTAGCATGTGTTCTCCAGGTGCGCTTCCTGGACCAGTAGTACCGACCTCTGCTGGGAACGTGTTAAGAGTTGCATATTCTCACTCCCACTCCAGACATGTTGAGTTAGAAACTCTGGAGGTCGGGTCATGCCAGCAAGCACTACAGGTGACTCCGATGCATGCTGAAACTGGGATTCCTCCTTAAAAGTCAATAGTGGGTTAGACCCCACAAGGTGTGGTTTATTGAGATGTGAGTAGGGGAACATGCTAGGTAGGGTCAACATGATAAGAGGAGACTTTGGTAATGACAGAACTCCTGGGTATGGAGGTGGAGCCAGCACCGTGTGCACACCTGTTGGACCAGCAGGGACCTGTTGTTCAGTCACACCAAGAGATTTGAGAAGAACCAGACTGTGAAAAGTTGAATTGATTCTCTTTACCTGTGAAATAGGAGGTTTTTGATCTGAGGAATGTTGTGATGGCGATTGTTTAGAGGGAGAGTACATTTGTAGGGGTTAAAGGGACTGTGTAACTCGGGTAACTTGGTTGGGAGAGAAACTGGGAGAAACTGGAAAGGTCTCTGAGTTGGAGAGTAGATGTCAGTGGAGGCCTGAGCTGAGATTGGTCATGTAAAACAAGGAGAGAGACATTTTGAAGATAAGATTCTGAAATTAAATAATAATAATAAAGCACACGTTGTGGTGCTTGTTAGACTTTCATTCATTAGCTCTGTTACCGTTATAGTGCAGATGAAAATCATCTGTGACTTGCTGGGGTTCTCATAGGAAGCTTTTATGCTGCATTTAATCAAGTCATCATTTCTCAGGAGGGTGGTGTGTGTGTGTGTGTGTGTGTGTGTGTGTGTGTATGTATACTAGCATATATTTTACATTTCTTCTCTTTTGAAGAAAGTCTGGTCTTATTGATCCAATATCTTATGACTCCTAAAGGCCCTTTCTTAACAAGATACCACTTTTGCAATCTGTGATACAGCAGACATCGTATCACAAAGTGTTAATGTTGGTGAGTGGTGACCGGGTCTCCAAGCTGTCTCCTAGTAACAGGCTTGTTTTTAATGTAGTATCAGCAGATACATTTTAAAAGTAGGATAGATGGTTCATTTAAGAGGGTTTTATCATCAGTGTCTCTGGTATTCAAGTGAAATAAATTAAGTTAATGGGAAGCTCTTTTATAGCCTGTCATGGAAAAAGTACATAATTTCTGTCACAATTTGCATGAACGGAGCTGAAAGAACAAACGATTAACAGCATTTATTCTGTCATGTTCTCATAAAGTTCCAGCTAATAGGGTAAGCAAATAGAATTTGACATGAGAGGATAGTGGCTGAGAAATACAAACTTTGGGGCATGGGTTGGAGGCTTTTAAGCAGGACGCAGATACTGAGGCAGTGGGGTTTATGAAGTGTCACAAAGTGAGCAGCCACTGCACCTCCACACTCTTGCTGATTTGGGAGCCCAGAAGGAAAGGAGAGCTGGTAGGTGGCAACACCTTCTTTTCTGCTTGCTGCTGAAGGCTGAAGGAATGTTGTTGCCGGGGGGGGGGGGGGGGGGACTAGTACCCACCTTACCCCCTCAACCTCCTGGAAGTTCACCAGCAGTTCAGCATTTTCAACTTTCACTAGCCTCCCCAGCACACTGAGCACCCAAGTTCCTATTTCACGAGTGCCTGCCTTTGCAGAAGGGATATTTGACCTGCCACTGGGTTGTCTCCAGTGCTTCCTTAAGATGATTATTGCTGACCACCCTTACCCACTTGCTTATGTTCTTGTTTAACTTGGAGGTCTAAATGTAAGTCTTATGTTCTCACACGTCTTCCAGATTACACTGGGGTGACTTGGCAGGTAGGGTACTCTAGCCTAGAGTTGTGCTGATGATGTCTGTAGGGTCCACAGGCACTAGTGAATCTCAAGCAGCATCTTCTGCAGAGGTGGAGGGAGCAATTGCAAGGTGGTTTGGTTAGAGGAGCACAGGGAACTCTGTCCCCTCCCTGTAACGGACACGTGCACTTCTGATGCCACCAAGTCTTGAACTCAAGGCTAGGTTTATGTGAAACTGCTTTCTCTCTTAACTGCAATTTCTCCCAAGTGCTCTACTAGACAAAGCTACCAGTGCTTTCACTTGAGTTATTTCACCAGATCATTTTCCTCCTGCAGAGCCTGCAGGGCAGGGTGGTGTGGAATGATGGTGCTCAAATTTAGTTTCAGGACCCCTTTCTGGTTTGTAGGTTGTATCAATATTGGTCATCTTGCAGATTAAACTGAGAAAAAAAATTTTTTTTTAAATAATTTTATTTTTTTAATGGGGCGACATCAATAAATCAGGATACATATATTCAAAGATAACAAGTCCAGGGTATCTTGTCGTTCAATTATGTTGCATACCCATCACCCAAAGTCAGATTGTCCTCTGTCACCTTCTATCTAGTTTTCTTTGTGCCCCTCCCCCTCCCCCTTTCCCTCTCCCTTTCCCCCCTCCCCCTGTAATCACCACACTCTTATCAATGTCTCTTAGTTTCACTTTTATGTCCCACCTACGTATGGAATAAAAAAACAGTGGTTAGATGCCACGAAGTAGGTGGCAATGCCTTAACCGTATGCGTGTTGTTAGGCCCGAGAGCCTCTTCCATCCTTGTCAAGGGGAGTGCTAACCTTCTCTCCTTTCATACAACACGAAAAATTTTAAAGTATTCATTTTATAATCACATAATAAGTCAATTACATCCAAAAAATTAGTAAGAAGACTGATGTTACTTAACTTGTTTTGCAAATCTCTTTAATATCTGGCTTAATGGAAGACAGACTAGATTGTCCTCTCTGCTTTTGCAGTTAGTCTGTTAGAATGTGTCATTTTGATGAATGTGTGTGTGAAGGAAAACTATTTCTACCACTAAATATAGTTGGAAAAGGGAAAAGTATTTTTAATAGTTTTTTCAGATAATTATGGGCATTATTCTTTGACACTACACCAAAACTTGGTAAGTGGCACTTCCTTCAAGTTTAGTGCAGTGTGGAATCTGAGACCGTGTCAGTGAACTGTTTGAACTTTGTTTCTCTAAAGTGCACTGGTCTCTCTTTTACTTTGATTGGATTTTGTAATATTATGTTAGCTGAGTTATACAGGTCTTCCAAATGTTGACATATTTCATTATATAACATCAAAAAATCACATTCGTTACTATTTCCACTGATCTCATTGGAAAAGTCTTTTAAGTGCTTGGGAAACTGTGAAGCTGTTGGTGACAGATATAAGTTTTCCAAGATTGTAATATTTGCTTGAAAGCCTGGATTTTTATCATTGGCCACACTACTGTAAGTTGTTTTGCTTGAATGGATAGACTCACTTCATTCATTTTTGAGAAAACATCTGCCACAGACCCAGGTTTGAATAACCATGGCTTTCAAGTTCATGGTGTTCCATGAGACAGTGTCTGGCTTAGCTCCTCAGCCAGACAGCTGCATAGGAGCTTTCCCCAGACAGCAGCGTGCTTTCTGTGCTCAAGAGTATTACTTACTATGTGCTGTCCAGTGTGGAAACTTAGTAAAATTATTTCATTGATTTGTCAAGGGTATTCTTAAGTGAAACTGGCCTTTCTAACAAAAACCACAAGTGTGTGGCAGTGCCTGATATGAAAACACCAGCATTGCAGGGCCACTCATGGTGGACCCTGGTTGGGAGTGAGCAGTTTTATCCTGTGGCTTTTGTGCCAATATCACTGAATGTCAGCGCAGTTGAAAAGGCTCATAATGTCTTGCTATTGTCGTGACCACAGCTTTGACTCACTGTATCACCCAGTAAGTCAGACCCACAGACTCCAAGGGCTCCGCTTTGACTTACTGTATGCCCTTGGAGCCCTTGGAGTCTGTGGGTAAGCTTTTGAGAACCTATGGTGTGGAAGTCTGACTCTGGAGGCAGAGCCAATGTGGAGCATGGACTGGTTCTGTCATCAGTATGCTGCCATGGTATCCAAGTGAGGCTGTAGCCTTTCCAAGCCTTTGTCTCTTCATCTAGAAAATGAAGATGAGCTTCTTCGATGGATTGTTGTGAGGACTAAATGGCAGAACTAAAGAAATTGCCCTCTGTGCTGCCTAGTGCATAGCAGGTGCTGGTAAAGGTTGCTTCCCTTTCCTTCTTGGGACATTGGTTCCAGCCAAACAGAGATCTCTGGGATG
Organism: Saccopteryx leptura; assembly: GCF_036850995.1. Lineage (NCBI taxonomy): Eukaryota > Metazoa > Chordata > Mammalia > Chiroptera > Emballonuridae > Saccopteryx > Saccopteryx leptura. Next base: position 195,814,215 of record NC_089507.1, on the reverse strand, counting down.
TTCTCTCTTCCACTGCCTCAAGGAAGGGGAGCAGAATGGAGAGGGAGCAGCAGAGCTTTCTGGGCTGAGCACATGGGGAGGTCTTTTGTTCTCTGGACCCATCAGCTCTATGTGTGTGACCCAATGTAGTTTGAGCGTAAGAGCCAGCTTCTCTGAAAATTAGCAGTCTTCTTGTTGCTCTCATTTGCTGGGCTTTGAGCCCTTTACAGATAATCCTGGCTCAGCCTCAGAGCTCTCGTGTGGAGAAGGGTCTTTCACAGCTGGGAAACAGAGTCTCAAGGAAGAGGTTGTTTCTGCTGCAAGAGCTGTGCCCTGCTGAAAATCTAAGTGTAGTGTGGGACAGTTTGCTTCTTCCCCATCAAAAAAATGGCCCTGGCCGGTTGGCTCAGCGGTAGAGCGTCAGCCCAGCTTGTGGAAGTTCCGGGATCAATTCCCGGCCAGGGAACACAGGAGAAGCACTCATCTGCTTCTTCCCCCTTCCCCCTCTCTTTCCTCTCTCTCTCTCTCTTCTCTGTCTCTGTCTCTCTCTTCCCCTCCCACAGCCAAGGCTCCATTAGAGCAATGTTGTCCCGGGCACTGAGGATGGCTCCATGGCCTCTGCCTCAGATGCTTGGATGGCACGGATTGCAGCCAAGCATCACCACAGAGGGGCTGAGCATCACCCTCTGGTGGGTATGCCGGGTGGATCCCGGTCAGGCGCATGCAGGAGTCTGTCTGTCTGCCCCCCCCACTTCGGAAAAATACAAATAAATTAATAAAGTTGGAGCATGATTTTGTCTCAGCCAGGTGAAGCCTGAAATTCTCAAAGCCCAGTTTGCTTTAATTTTTAGAAAGAACATTAATCTGACAGTAGTTAGAAGATTGACCCAACTCCAGAAGAGGTTGACAGTTCATGTCCAAGAAGGATCACATTGACTGCTTAGTTTAGCATGTGTTACCTTCCTTGTTGCACTGGGGGTGGGAGACACACTATGGGAACGTACTTTCAGAAGAAGAGTTGTGATTTTGACCTGCTGGTGGGATTCAGTGTTATGCCTGGGTGTATCATGATGTCCCAGATCTGTCTGGGAGAGTTCTTGCCAGCTCAGTGGCACCAGGTCCAGAGCCGTGACAGGACGCTTTTCCAGGAGAGAACTGTGCCTCCACACCCACACCAGCATCTTCTGAGTACCCCCCCCCCCCACCCGGTTGAAATGACCTTTGTTCTCTCTGCTAATGGTTACACTTTGGATCTTAGGTACTCAGGCTGAGCATCCTTATTTTAGTTGTCTTTATTGGTAGCTAGACTTGGTGTCCTATGTATACATGCCCTGAATATTAAAAGGGGTTAAACATTTATTAATATTTGTCCTGAAGTCTCCCAGCAAGGTCCCCTGTAGCTCAGCGTACTCAGGATGTGAGCAACAGGAGCTTCCTGGGTGACTATGTACACTTAAGCACTTAAATTGATGCATTGTTAGATTTTAATAGATTCTCTGTCCTCAAATAGAAAGAACCCCTGCACCCCCAAGGCAGATAGGGGATCATTGTATTTCTGTTCTCCATCGTGTGTTTCTGTAAGGTATGTATTGGTGGGCCTGGGGTGCAGGGTGGGAAGTAAGGGTCTTGAAGTAAGGGTCTGGGCTGCACTTGGTGCTTTGTGCTTTTAACATTGTGACTTGGAGCAAATCACTTTCTTTGTTGAGCTCCAGTGTCTTCATTTGTAAACTCAGTCTTAGGACACTTGCCCTTTATCTGCTGCAGGGAGTGGTTGATTGTGAGGCTTCAGAGGAAGAACCTGGGAAGCCCTAAGATAGGGCTCGAGGGCAAGAGAACACTGATGAGCGTCCAGAGTAAAGGTTGTGGAGACCCTGCAGTTGGAGGAGGAAAGAGCTTGCCCATTTCCTCTTGGTGGCTGTGAGCGTTGGCTCTTGAGGCATACCACCTGCATTTGAGTGCTTGCTTCTCTACAGTGACCTTTTTGTGCTTCAGTTTTGTCATCTGAAAATAGGTGTCAAAATAACCTTCACAACAGTACCTGTCCATTAAGGATTAAGTGGATGATAATAGGCCTCAAGTTCCTGGCCAGGTATCTCAGTTGTTTAGAAAGTTGTCCTGAAACACCAAGGTGGCGGGTTCCATCCCCAGTCAGGGGACATACAAGAATAAACCAATGAATGCATAAATGAGTGGAACCACAACTCGATGTTTCCCTCCTTTCCTCCTTCCCTCCATCCCTTTCTCCCTCACTTTCTTACTAAAATCATTACATTAAAAAAATATTTTAAAAGCAATAATAATAGGCCTAAAGTAGAGCCTGGTTTTTTCTGACACACAGGGAATGCTCTGTCCACATTAGCTCTTATTATGGTCAGGACTACAGTAGGCTCTTCCTGCATGCGAAAATGTTGTTTCAGAGACCTAACTAGACATATGGTTTATCCAAAGTCTTGTAACAAATGCCATATTTTAAAGGAGCTGTCCGTTAACAGGGGTCGGTCCTAAGGAAGCAGTCAGAGCGTGGGTGCCTCCCTCAGTGTAGTGGGTGTTGCTCTCCAAAGGAGCCTTTATGTGAAGTTCCTCCAGAGCAGTGCTCGGCAAACTCATTAGTCAACAGAGCCAAATATCAACAGTACAACGATTGAAATTTCTTTTGAGAGCCAAATTTTTTAAACTTAAACTATATAGGAAGGTACATTCATTATCAAAGTAGCGCCACATGTGGTATTTTGTGGAAGAGCCACACTCAAGGGGCCAAAGAGCTGCACGTGGCTCGCGAGCCACGGTTTGCCAACCAGGGCGGTCCTTCTGGAGAGAAGGGGTGCGAGCTGGGCCGTTTTCTCCATGCTATGAGTGCTGCTTGTGAAAACTTTATAACATTTTATTGGCAAAACTGTATTTCAAGTATTACCTTGATTGATTACCTTGCTGTGGGAAATAGGACGGGAGAAAAGCAACAGTAGTTCCTTACAGGTCTTGGATTATTCTGTTTTAGTTTCTAAAGAGAGTGTTTAAGTATGTGTTCTTGAGCAGGACAGGCACGTGGTATGTCTGCCTGGTTTCTGTGGGAGACCTGGTGTCAGGTTTGCCGTCGGGGCACTAGGATTCAGAAGACCTGGGGCCCAGCCCTGCTATTCCTGCTGTGCAACCTCGGGCAAGTCACCTAACTTTTCTGGACCTCAGGTTTGAGACCTGAGAAGTGGAGAAGATACTGGTCATCTTGCCCTGCTCACTTCATTCAGGGCATCATGAGGCTCCGATGATGAGAGAACCCGGGTAATTGCTTTACAACCAAAATACAAGTATTAACAAATGGGTGCTGGTAACCAAGCTCTGACCCTCCTAATGAAATATTTTCTCTCTTAGTGATGTTACAGCCTTTCGATTATGATCCCAATGAGAAAAGTAAACACAAGTTTATGGTTCAGTCTATGTTTGCGCCAACTGACACTTCTGATATGGAAGCAGTAGTAAGTACTGAATGCTTCTTACTTTTTCAGTAATTCAGTTGAGTAGGTACAGAATCATGAGTGCATGCGTTTCAAAATAAAGGGGAATGGTGTTTCCAGGGAGGTTTGTACCCTACTTTTGTTTTTCTAAAACTTTGATTTTAACATTTTATGTAATTCTCCAGAATCCTACTCTTTTCTGACTTTTCTATCTCAGTTTGCCTCAGCACTTCCTTGTTCTGATGGATTTATCGTGAATGGTTTGTGGGTTCTCTCTCCCCTCATCCTGGGTCCCACTGAAAAGGGCATGCATGGCTCATTACCATGTCTCTCCTGTCCCTCCAGAACTCAGGGGGTGGGAGAGAGCTGAATACTAAATGTCCTCAGACCTTAAGAGGTCTATTTTTGTTTTTTTAACTTGGTTTTGGAAAGCATGATTCTTATTCTTTCTTCTTCTTCTATTATTATTATTATTATTATTATTATTATTATTTAAGATTCCTTTATTTTTTTTCTGCTTAAATACTTGTTTAATTTTGGTAAAAATAAGATGACTTCATTTTCATAAAATAAATAAATGAACTATATTATTATTGATTTTTCTGGAAAAAGAGTATAATGGAAATTCCAGAGTAAGCTTGTTCCACATTTGAATAAATGCGGGGGCCTTCTGGTGCTGGGAGTGATCGCAGTGTACAGAGCAGCTTCATGGTCCACAGCCCAGCCAGGCAGATGGCGGGGCCTCACAGCTTGGAAGAGGAAGGCGGGGTTGCCTCAGCGTTTCCATCACTTTCCAGCCTGCCAACCCAAACGAGGGGACTGAAGTCATCCAGGGAATGCCTGCCTGTGCATTTGACTTAGCAGTGACTCACACTACCTGTGGCTTCTCTCACAGTTTAGTTCTAAGGGCTGTTCTATGCACAGCTACCTTTGTGTCCCAGTGTTACCACACAGCCTTTTTCTCTCATCTTGGAAAAGTCAACTGACCGTCTTCATGGTGTTTAACTTTTGAGCAGTAAATGAAGGATAAGCCACTATTTGGGGGCTTCAGAGAGATCGGTGATAATGAACCATCTTCCTTTTCATAAGAACAATTATTGAGGCATTCACTACTTTCCCTTTTACTTCCTAGAACACGATGTGTCATTTTATGTTAATCTGTGTGATCAAGGAAATGTATGGCAAATATGAAACATGGAATATCTGAGAATATGTTCTGTGGCTTTTGCTGCATGGCTTACCAAAGAGAGCATGGGCTTGGGTATCTTGGCTGTGAAGCTGAGGTCTGCCTTTTACTAACATGTGGCCTTGGGCGGTTTTCATGAACTCTGCTGTGGGTTTGGTCACCTGTAGCAGGGGCTGTCGTCCTCGTTGACATGTGGGATTCCATGTGTTCTGTGTAAAGCACCTGGCAGTGTCCGACACTGTTTTACCTGCTGTCACAGACCTGGCACTCTCTACCGTAAAGGTGGCTCTTATTTCTTCATATGACAATTTACATGACAGTTTAAAAGATGTTCATACAAATTGCACATTATAGGAATTTTAAAAATACAAAAATGAGAAGTTACCTGTAATTTGTTTATACTTTAACCACTATTAATGAATGAGAGCCTTGTGCTTTTTCTTTCTTTTAAAAGTTTTCTCTTTCTATTTTGATATACAGAAAGTTGGGGGAAATGGTACAGTAACCACTCATATCATCTTTACCTAGATTCACCACTTAACATTTTGCCACATTTGCCATAAACTTTCTCTTTTAGTGGTATTCTTGCATGTAAGATGCACTTCACCCTAAATGCTTCAGAACAAGGCCAGTCTCTTAACAACCACAGTGCTATTATCACAGCTGAGGAATTAACATTAATAATCTTACCTAACAGAGAAACCCACATCACAGTGTTTTTCAGTTGTTCCCCAAATGGCCTTTAGTTCTTATTCTGGTGGAGTAGCTGGACCATTTTTTTATTTCGTGACTGAATTTTTTAGAGTCCAGGCCAAGTTAACTTGTAGAATGTCCCCCTTTCTGGATTTGTCCAGTTATTTCCTCATGACTAAATTTAGGTTAAATGTTTTATGGCAAGAATTTCATAGGTGGTGTCATGTATGCATCACATCAGAAAGCATTTAATGCTGATTGTCCCTCTATTGGTGACCTGTGTTTGATGCCTTGGTTAAGATGGTGATGGCCAACTCTCTAGTGTCAAAGCACATTTACCCCTTGTGATTAATACTAGGGAGTCTGCAATCCTCAGTGTAAGTGGACACTTGGAGGCCACGTGAATATCTGTCCTGCTTGCCAGCAGACTTCCTCCCCATGGTTTTAGTGTGCAGTGATGCTCCCTGCCCGCTGCTCTCTGACACACGTGTGCATGTGTGCACAGGAGCACACTCAGAATGTGTTCTTCAGCATCTTCACTGAATGCTCTGTGGATTTCCCCCATGTCATTAAATACTCTCCAGTGTCATCTTAATGGCATGCTGTTCCATTGGGTGGATATGCCATAACTTACTGGGCGGGTCCTTATTGTTCACGCACTTGTAGTTTCCCATATTTGGTTCTTGGTACCTGTGTTGCTCTAGCTGCCTCCTGCATGGTCCTGGGGTAGGGGTGGGGGAGTTTGGTCCTTCTCTATATTATAACTTGCCTGCTATGCTGGTCTGCAGTTCTCAGAACACGCTTATCCTCCACTCCTAAAAGGAGGAGTAAACCAGGAGTGCATCATCCCAGATCAGGGATTTAGCCCAGAAGCTGTTCACACCAATAGACAGGAGGGAGGAAGGAGGAGAGAGAGACCGAGTAGGGCTTGCTAGTTCATGTGCTCTGTTGGTAGCTGGCAGTATGGTTCTACACCCAGACCGAGATGGGACATGCTTGCTCTAAGGGGGTGTGCCCTCTAGTAGGTGTATTTTCTTAAGGAAAGCCAAAGTTAGCCTTGGCCATCCAGACTTGAGGGCTGGTCCTCTCTGTCCCGTGTGCTTCCTGCAGACTAGCAACGGGGGGTGGGGGGTGGGTCGGCTGACTTTGAGGAGTCAGGCAGCAAGACTGGGATTTGTGAAGTGTAATAAATATTCAGGAAAGCTAGTGTATTTAATATTGTCATGTTGAAAATATTGAAATCTCAGCAGACTTAAGTTCTTTATTTGATATACATCAGGGCTTTCTCATTAAGAGTATTTTTCTGAAATTGTCAGTTATAGGCAGAAAATTATTCTTCCAGCAGCTTTATAATATCCTGATTATTAAATTTAAATTGTTTTAGTGGAAGGAGGCAAAACCGGAAGACCTTATGGATTCAAAACTTAGATGTGTGTTTGAATTGCCAGCAGAAAATGATAAACCTGTAAGTATGTTTCTAGTTAACAGTAATTGAATGTTGCAAGCTGATACTTATTTGCATACCATCTCCTGCAAAACCAAGATTTAAGTTGGCAAATTATTTTCCTCTTTCTGATGTATGAAGAAAAAAATAAGCTGAAGTCGACAAATAAGTGGGCCCTCATGGAATCAGCCTTTGAAAGACTTGCAGAAAGGCAACTAATTGAAACAATTCTTCCCCTTGCAAAGTACAACCTGTTGGCTGTTGAAATGTTATAAATCCCAAAGAGCGTCTTTGACTTGGCAAAGTTATAGGTCGCTATTAAACATGGGGTTAGACTAAAATAGGGAATAATTTGCCATTTATCGTGGTGCTTGACAGACAGGTGGTAAGCACACAGGGCCTGTTGTTCGAGTCCGGCCTGCAGGTTCCCAGTCTGCTCTTTCTCTCAGCCCCAGCTCCTGCTTCTGTCAAGACTGCTTCCAGAGGGGGGGTTCTTAGCCTCAGACTGTTGGCATTCGGGCCCCATACTCTACTGTGGGGATGTCCTGGGTCTTGTAGGATGCCTGATCTCTACCCACTAGATCAGGCCTGGCCAACAGTTTTTGCCCCCGGGCCAGATTAGAGAGAAAACTTTTTTCACGGGCCAGATGAAATATTAAAATTTAAAAATGTTAAATACAAAAATGATTCATTTAAGTAAACAAAATTTTATTACGTAATTTGTTTATGAATAAATGTGAGTGAAAAATTTTAATATACAATATTATTTTAATAAAAATATTTTTAATAAAAATATAATTACATATCGTATAAATATCCAAACTGTATCACAATCAATCAAAACAATATTTAATTAATAGAATGAATTTGAAGGGGTTATATTGCAAGAAAAACAATTATTTTGTTTTACAAACAGCCTGGACACTGCAGCTATTGTCTATGCTACAATGCCACTTGATTCAGCACATTTGACCACAAAAATAATCATTGTTTGACCTTGGGTGCGCACTGGCAAACTCCACCTAAAAGAATGTGGGTTTCACATCGCCGCTAAACGTCAAACAGTCCATATCGAGAGAGACGAGTACAAAAGTTATAAATTTTTATAATGGAATTTTTTTTAAAAATAAAGAAAGTATCGCGAATCCGTTCGACCAATTATTGGAAGTTAACCCTAGATTAGTCACACGCGGAATTCTTTTCCACATATCCCTTCTTCTTAAATATCTCGATTTCCAATAATCAAAGACACTTCCACTTCTGAGTAGCTGAGATTTTAAAGTAGCGGAGAATATTAAAAATTTAATCGCAGCCACATAAACTCATGTGGGCCGGATGTGGCCTGCGGTCCGTATGGTGGCCATGCCTACACTAAATACTGGTAGCACCCCTTTGTTGTGACAACTAAAAATGTTTCTGACATTGCCAGTTGTGTCATGGGGGGCACAGTTGCTCCCCATTGAGAACTTCCTGTGCTGCTGTCCGAGGGGGTGAGTCCAAGGGCAGGCCTGGCCTGGCCCTCACTTGTGACTAGATGAAGACAGAAGACTGAAATGATAGTATTTACTTCCTTCAACCTAGTCAGAAAAACTTAAATTGTATTAAAAATACAATTTGAAGCATAGGCAGAGTATTAGCTACCCTGACTGTGACTGTTAGTATCTGGACTTGGGAGATCGAAGTGCTCCCAGACCTTCTATGAACATTATCCGTGCTGACCTCCAGAAACACGGTGGATTTGTGCCAAAATACTTTGTAAGTTCCTTCCGCTCAGTCATTGACTATCATTATTCTTTTACTTTGAATTGCATATTATGCCGTGGGAAGATCAGTTTTGGGAGTTGTATGACCTGTATACTGGTCCCAGCTCTGTGATACATTAGCTTTGTAGTTTGAGGCCTTGCCTTTTGGGCCTCACTCTTCTCACCTGGACAATAAAGGGTAGAAATAGGTAACCAGGTCCGTAAAGCTAAATGAGTAGTTCTCGGTTTGCTACATAGAACCCCCACCCCACCCCAGGGAAGTGACCCGTTATTTTATTTGCCCCAGCACACCCAAGCCTCCATGCTCCACCCTGACTGATGCATTCCTAGTCAGTCTTCAGATGAAGTGGTCACACAGCGGAAATGCTGGAGTGCAGCTCCCCCAGACTGAAACCCTGCGGACACTGCTTTCACCCGCCCTCGTCCCAGCTCCCCCAGACCGAACCCTGCGGACACTGCTTTCACCCGCCCTCGTCCCCGCTTCCCATTCTGAGTCCGGGAAGTAAAGCTCCCCATGTCCTACCTCACCCGGCCAGTCCTGGGATGATCACATCTTCACGGTGACGGTAACTTGTGGCTAATAATTCCAGCACGTGCACAATTACTGTATGCTAATTTTTGCATGGTAGGAATTTCATAGTACAATACGCACAGCCCTTCTCTTTCTGTGAAGTATTAGGCTCGGTCGAACTTCATTATTTGCCCTTATCCATAATTTCTGGGGCCCAGTTGCTTTAGATTATTAAGCTACTAGATAAAATGATCCATTTTTAAAATAAATATGACATTTTACAGTGTGGATAAAACGCTGCCACGTGTGGTATTGCTGAGAGCTACTTTACTTTGCATAAAAAAGTCCTGTATTACATAGTTGGTGACACTTGGGCTTTCATTTATTTCTGAACAGCATGATATAGAAATAAATAAAATTATAAGCATAACTGCATCAAAGACAGAAACACCAACGGTGTCTAAATCTCCGAGCTCTTCTTTGGACGACACCGAAGTGAAGAAGGTGATGGAAGAGTGTAAGAGGCTGCAAGGCGAGGTCCAGAGGCTGCGAGAAGAGAACAGGCACTTCAAGGTAAGGGCACTGTTTCTTCTGACAGTTGCCAAGCACAGCTTTCTCCCCAAGAGCTTGTGTCCAGCAATGGATGGACCACGAATCTCTAGACTCATCTGTGTTTGCATACTTTTCTCCCAGGGAGAAATTCTATAGCTTTCATCAGGTTCTCCAAGGGTCCTTGAATCCCCTGCCCCTAGATCAAGAACTTGTGTCTCTTGAGCAGAAATTTCTCAACTATTTAACAAAAAACCACCACCACCCATCATTAGTGTGAAATTTAAGACTAAAAATAAAACAGCAGTGGTTATGTAGAATTCACATTTTCAAACCCCACTTCATTCCCCCTGGATGAGAATCTGTTTTTGAAGAGGGTAAATGCTGACCTGCACTCCATTTTAACATAGGTGTAATTCTGACTTTTAAAGATACTAATATGTCTAAGCAAAAGACCTTCGTCAGACTGAAAGTGGTGATGAGACTGGAGATGGGAAGTTGTCAGAGGAGGTTGGTGGAGATTGTGTAAGGAGAAACCCGAGTCCAGCTATGGAGGCTCAGGCTGCACTGGGTACTGGATGGGGAAGGGAGGCAGGTGGCACTGCTCTCTGCCTTGGAGGCCTGTGCTGGCATGGAAGTGACTGCTCAGGCTCAAACAAGCTCTGGCTCTGTGTTAGGACAGCATCTCCCAGACCTCCGTTCGCAGAACACCTCTGTGGCCCCTTCCAGCCTTAAAAGTATGTCTGTTTTAGACACGGAATTGAACAGAACATTTCTGATCATCTGATCATAGGAACTCTTACTGCAGCTTAAATTTTGGGGCTGATCTCTTTCCTTTCTCTTGGGCATACCACCCAAGCATGTAATAGGTTTTTGCTTTTTAACTACTATAGCACTAGGTTCTTATAACAAATTCATTTCAGTTGACTCTTCCTTCTCTTACTCGGGCAGTGCGGTCAGTGTAGAACTGACAGTGCCTGGGAAATGGCACCTCTTCTTTCTCCACGAGAGTCTTCATTTGCCTCATTCAGGAACTTCTTGTTGTGGAATAAGTGATGGAGCTGACACTTCACTTTTTGGCTAAAAGTCTAAGATACGCCTAAAGCTTCTTGAGTAAATTTCTCTTCAGAAACAGTTCTGTGCTGTTTAAAGTGATAAATAGGTAGAAATAGCTTCTATATAAACCCAATAAAATAAACTCTGTATTTTGCTGTGCCCATTTTTTTAAAGTTAATCAAATAACACTGGTCATTTATCACTGTGCAGCAATATTGGCCATGTCCCATGAGCAGAGTATCTTTCAGATATTATCAGTCCATTCTTGACATTAGAAAATTCTTTATCCTGCCAAACACTGATTTCTTGTTTTGTGTTTTTTTTTTTAAATTTTTATTTTTATTTGGCCAACAAATTTTCTGAGGCCCTACTGTGTGGCCGAAACGATACAAATAGGAGCAATCTGGCCCTTAAGGAGCAGCCTGTTAACAGGGGTAGTCGGGGGGAGAGATACAAGCAGTGATATAGACTGACAACCAAGGTGATGAGCGGTCCCATAAGTGCTCAGGGAGGCAGCTCGGTGGGCTGGCTGCCCTTGTCTCCGGGACCTGCGAGGCGCTTGGTGGATGGGAAGGGGTAGAAGGAAAAGCAGGAAGGGCAGCTGGCATTCAGGATGAGCCAAGGGGTCATTAGCCAGAGTTCCAGCTGCTGGGGCGGCTGTGCTGAGAGAAAGGCCTTGTGCTTGTCCTGTGTAGGGACATAGGGTAGCTGTGGGGCCGTGAAGGAGGAAGAGGCCCTGCCTGTTCCTTGCACACCTGTGTTGTTGGTGGGGAAAGGAATGTGGCCAGGTATCTTTATATAGAGGAAAAACAGTGTTGCCTCTTCGGTGGGAAAGCCATGCATTAAGTAGAAAATACTTGAGATGCATGTACAAGTTTAGCCACATGTTAATATTCCAAATATGCTATTTGAATAGTGAAAATCTAGCCATCTACATCAAACTCATCAGATTCCAACTATGTACACAGCTCTGCATTGGAACGCTTCCAGGTCCCCGGTTTGAAGTTTCTTTTGATTTTTATATTCATGCCTTGAGAGAGGCCTATCATTTTAAAAATCAATGGCTTGATTAGGGAAATCAGTGAAAGAAGGAAAGACAGAGGGGTTGGGTTGAATGTAGGTAAAGAGGAGCAGCAGGGAGACGTGTCCAACAAGGTGGGTGGGTCCAGACCAGACCCTCTAAAAGCTTTTTTCTGTAACTCACGGGGAACCAAGGAGAGCCCTGCTTGGATTTGTGGTGTGAAAGATAACTAGCAACAACATGTAGGATGGATTGAAGAACTGAGGGGCTCTAGCAATAGTTCTTAGGCCTCAAGCCAGTCCCTCATAGGCTTCAACATGAGAAGGTTGAACTGAATCATGCATGGGACCTGAGTCTGGGTGTGGAACGCCACCCCCACCCCCGCCCAAGCTATGCAGTTGACTTCTGCTTCTGGTGCGTGGATTGTCTCTGAGATGTGCATTTGTTCCCCGTAGGAAGAAGATGGACTTCGGATGAGGAAGACCACACAGAGCAACAGCCCTGTGCCTGTGTTAGCTGCGGCTGGGAAGGAGGAGGGCCTCAGCACCCGGCTCCTCGCGCTGGTGGTCTTGTTCTTTATCGTCGGTGTCATCATAGGGAAGATCGCCTTGTAGAGGCAGCATGTGGGGGGTGGTCGATTAGATCGATGGATCCGCCATATCATGGGATTTAAATTTATCATAACCATGTATAAAAAGAAATTAATGTATGATGACATCTCACAGGTCTTGCCTTTAAAATACCCCTCCCAGTGCGTGAGTACGCACACACACACACAAATGTAACTAATATAACGATCTTAGAAAGTTGAAAATGTCTAGTAAATGATTGGGGGAAAGAATGATCTTTGTTAATGACAAGGGAAACCATGATTAAATGATAATGGCATGTTGTAAATGTCATTTAAACATTTGTAGCCTTGGTCCATGTTGCTGGATTACCTCTCTGAAAACACGACACTCTTCCTCACTTGTCGGTACTGGCCCTCAGAGAGCTGGAGCCCAGCGGGGGGAGCGCCACCCCCTCCACATTGTCCCCACGCTGCTCGCTCACTCCCTAGGCTTGCGGTCCCTGTGCTGCCCAGGCTGTCAGTTCCTTGGGACTGATGAGCAGAGTCAGACGCCAGGAAGAATTGTGCCGTGGCTGCGTCAGACAGGCGTGCTGGGCAGGGTGGGGCGTGTGTGGACTTACTGGCCCAACGCTTTGGAAAGAAAAGTCAATGCTTCGTTCACTTAAAGGGACCAAGCTAAATTACTATTGGTTCATGTAGTGAGATTGAATTGTTATTCAGAGATGTTTAATGCTTATTTAACTTATTTAATGTATTTCATCTCATATTTTCTTATTGTCACAAGATTATAATTGAGGCTGTGGCCTAAAAATCACTTATGCTACCTTGTGCTGCGGCCTCAGCTGGCCTTGTGCTGGAGGGCCGTGGGCTCCTGGCTCTGGGCATTCTGGGCCCTGCGTGCGTCTATACGGGCATGTGGTTCATTTGAATGTTGGAGAGCAGCAGCCAGGAGGTATTTTTCTGTGTGAATCGTTAACAGCTATCACGGGAGGACATCTGTAGCAGTGGCAGTCAGTGTTATCCTTAGTGGAGAAGAGCAGCTGATCTTCCATACAGTTCTGTTGTTGCCTGCCCTCACCAGCATGCACACTTCCAGCACACAGCCCCAGGCGTGGGCCTGACCCGACCCTGTGGCCCCAGCTGGGGCTCAGGTCAAGCAAGTCAGGCAGCAGAGGGATTAGGAGAGCTGCCAACCACGGGAGGGTGGGGAGGGGCGCATGAGGGGCTCTTCAGATAGTCCATCCATCATGTAGTCACCAAAGTTTGACTGTGGAGTCACTTTATGCCATAAAAGACCGATCCAGTTTTGTTCGACTCTGTAGCATCTTTAAAAAAAAAAAGGAAAATAAAGCCCCAAAATTAAGAGTTCTTTTGTCATTTTGTCACATTTGCTATATGGGGAATTGTTATTTTTATCATCATTATTATTTTGTCAGTGTTCCCTATCCATGAGGAAATAAATACGTTAAATTATTTAAAATACACACACACACACACACACACACACACACACACACATTGCGGGGGAGAGTGTTTGCTTCAACTGAGAGTATAAAAATAAAACTGCTAAACATCTTAAGCAGCTGGTCACCCTCACCCTTCCATCGCTTTGCCCCTCTGGGTCGGGGGACTGTGCACAAATGACTAGCGCAGGGTATACTGAGCATGGCTGTAGCGTGTGGGTGGGTTTTAGAAGACCTTCATCATCAGGAAGACAATTCTTAGATGTCATACACCTGGGCCACCTTCCTCTCGAGCTTGGCCAGGCAGCATGGCCTGAGGTTCTGTGGCTCTGGTGACCTAGGCAGGACTAGAGACGGGGAGATGGGAGGCTCTGGCTGTTCAGTAAGTAATTTCCATCTTCATGATAAGAAGTTCACTCCACGTCCTGAGTACTTGCCGTAAACATCCCACACCTATTGCTCAAATTGCACTGAGCATGCAGACGTGGACGGCTGCCCAGTTATAAATTAGTCTCCAGCACTTTTTCCGTGCAGATGCCAGGAGTGAAAGGACTGAGCTGTGAGGCATGTGCCTTCTCCCATTAATTTTCTGTAAGTGGACTCAAGTTTGTCCAAGTGTAAGAACTGCAGCGGAGTAATCCTCACGTAGCCTCCAGCACCTCCCGGCCTTGGAAGCAGAGTGCTTAGGGGGCCACAAGCAGTCCCATTTCTGGAACAGGGTCTGCAGATCTTTCCTTGAAGAACATAGCTGTGTGTTTTGATAAAACTATTCACAAAAACAGCTGGTAGGATTTGGCCTGTGAAGTTGGAGTTTGCTGGTGCCTGCCTAAAGGGACTAAGTTCTTAAAAGAATGCCTATGAAATCTCTGCTTTGGGCCTTGGAAAGTGATGTAGTGTTTCGGGAACATCCAGGAACAAGTATTCAGCAGCTCGGAGGATGTGAGCCTTTTTTTTTTTTTTTTTGTAGCTAAAAATCACAACTTAAAACCCAAAGTTGTATCTTTCTAACTAAACATCCTGTAGAATCTCTCCCTTTTAGAGGATCGGACTTGGTGAACATATTTTAGTCTGTGCAGTTTTTTGACTGAGAGGAAGAAGGGAACTCCACAGGAGGGTCATGGCAGGGAGATTGGCTTTTCCCCGAGTCATCCTGGGAGATAGGCTATTCCCTGAGTCGTCCTGGTCAGTAAAGAATGTGTCAAAAGAGAATATTTGAGGAGCCACGTCTGCTAATGTTCAGGGACCACTTTAAGAGCCATGACACTCAAGAGCTTGACCCTGGAGAAGCACACACATTTTGGGAGTCTTCTGGAAAGGAAAAAATGAGAGTAAGGAAAGGAGGTGGATGCGTGGTATTGTCACATGGTCTGTTCCGTCCTGAGAGGGTGAGAGGCGGGTCATTAGAATAAATGGGCATGGTACAAGGCTGATGCTGGTGAGGGTGCTGGCCGGGAGCTGCTGGGCAGCCGCCAGTGGGTTGATCATGGTTCACAGGACCTCTGAGAGCGGTGCCCTGGTTTCAGAAACACCGGCCACTCTGCTCACAAGTCCTGAGATGTAAGCAATAACAGAGTCCCATAAATTGTTATTGACTGAATTTTTTTATTTTTTTTATTTTTTTGTATTTTTCTGAAGCTGGAAACGGGGAGGCAGTCGGACAGATCCACCCGGCACGCCCACCAGGGGGCGATGCTCTGCCCATCCTGGGTGTCGCTCTGTCACGACCAGAGCCACTCTAGCGCCTGGGGCAGAGGCTAAGGAGCCATCCCCAGCGCCCGGGCCATCTTTTGCTCCAATGGAGCCTTGGCTGCGGGAGGGGAAGAGAGAGCCAGAGAGGAAGGAGAGGGGGAGGGGCGGAAAAGCAGATGGGTGCCTCTCCTGTGTGCCCTGGCTGGGAATTGAACCCGGGACTTCCACACGCCAGGCCGACGCTCTATCACTGAGCCAACCAGCCAGGGCCTGACTGAATTTTTAAATGGGTAATTTAAGCTCCCTTGGCTTGATACAGAATACCTCTTAGAGCAGAATGCCTTTATTTGTAGGTGTGAGGACCCGGCTTTAATTTTTTCCCCTCCTTGTTTGCATATTTTCCCTGTTTAGTCTTTCCAAACTGCTGGCACCAGCAGTAATAAATACTGATAAAATCAAAATTGATTTTTCCCAGTGGACAATTTATACCTAGAGAGATGGCTTGTACCTACATAACACAGAATGAGGGGGAATGAAGAACCTCCAGTCATCCATGAAGACCTAACCACTTTCAAACAAATCCCAGGAACAGAACTGTTATTGAAAGATACCGGGGCTGGACTTGTAGACTGGCGAGTCAGATAGGACTGGGCACAGTGATAGCTGTGAGCTAAATAGCCTTTCAAATTAATTTGAAAGCAAGCTGTGTGTGTGTGTGTGTGCGTGTGTGTGTGTGTGTGTGTGTGTGTCTCACGTGTATCATATGTAAGTAGCTTCCCATTTTTCCAACTGTGCCTATATATATATATATATTTATATATATATATGTTTTTGTGGGTTTTTTTCCACACATAAGTCTGTATTTGCAAATTCAGAACCCATGCCAAAATATAATGCCATTAGTCATTTTCTCCTTCTCTAGAGAACTGGCCCATTTACAAGGTTTGAGTTCTGGCATGTTTGTGAAATTCTTGGTTTACAAGACAGAAGTAAGGGGAGAGTTGGGACGTGGACTGCAAAGTCACCTTGAACCAGTCGAATGACACTGACCTCTGAGACGCTGCTTCCTCCTGCGGGCAGTGGCAGTTCTCTGAAGGTGTCCCTGTGGGGGCCTCAGTCCCAGAGTGGCTTTCCCTGCTCCTTTCTATTGAGCCCAACAGGCTAGAGGAGGAACAGAAAGCACTAAGGAAACCTAGGGAATGAATCCGAAGTTACCACTGAGGAGCCCACCTCCAGGAAGCCAGGGCCGTGTTTCCTGTTGCTGAAATGGAGTTGGATGTATTCCTCTGAAGAGCAGATAGGTGACTTCGGTCCATGGTACACAGATCTGATCAGGTCTGCGGGGTCCCCATGTGCTCCTTATGAAGTGGGGTCACTGTCCTGATTACATTTGCCAGCAGCCTTTTTTTAAAACCTTCCTCAGACAGCGAACTGCTGGAATAGGACCTTTTAGAGAAAGTTGCTGTGGCAACACCCTCCTGTGCATTTCCTGCACTTGCTCTTTGAACTTCATGCTCACGCTGACTGTGGCCTTGGGAAGTGGGCTAGAGTTTGCAAAGGAGGTTAAATTGGGTGACTTTTTAGAACTTCTGCTTTGGAACAAAATCCATTTCTGTGGAGCCTGCTGTAGGGCCTGAGCCACTGACCAAGACACTGTTTCAACCTCAGAAACCATGTAGGTGAGCTAACTCCTCATCCCAGACAGGTGTGCATCTTCCTTTGTTCACCGCCCTCATCCCTGATGACCTCTTTTACAACAAAGTAGCGAGAATGAGGACTTTCCCTTAGATGCTTTTTGTTTGGAAACTGGAGGTACTTCAGTGAAGAAATGCGTTGGCCATTTCCCCGCCGCCGGTTGCTCCCTGGAAATGAGTGTGGCGGCTTCAGGAGGCACGATCAGCAGTCTGTCTCTGGAGGCGGTGACGAGAGTGCTGGCCAGGGGGGGCCTTTACCTAACTCGGAACTTATAAGTTAACTGTGAGCCAGGGCGGCTCATTAGAATGAGCGTCATGGACGTGGCCTGCAGGAGTTAGGAAACAGCCTAGCTGCTGCGCTCAGACCTCTCCCGAGTCAGGTTGCATTTCTCCGGGAAATCATTGAAGGCAGCCAGTAAGTAAGAGCAGACCCCAGTCAGGAGCACCGGACTCAAGGCGAACTTGGAAGGCTGGGGAAGTGAGTCTTAGGCCAGATTCCCCAACCCAACCCTGTCCCTCATCCCAGTCCCATCGCTGCTGGCTCTGCCTGCAAGGACATTAGTTGGGGCGCATGAGTCGCATGTTGAGGGACTCAGACCTTGCCCTGCGGGGTGTCTATCTATCTCTACACTGACAAGTAAGGTTTCAGTTAAATTTATTTTCATCACAGAGGTATTTTGAAAAATTTAGAAGACGTGAGCGCACACGTTGGGCTGTGCATCATAGTTAAAAGTGAAATTGGTGGAGGTGGATGAGAGGTTGTCCCGATGAATATAATAATTACTTAGGATTTTTTTTTTTCCATAATGGAATTAATTCATTAGAACGTGCCGGCATCCTGATCTGTAGGAAAGGAAGAAAAACCTAGCAACAAAAATACAGCTATTATCTAACTTGCCATAAATATTTGCAATTATGATACCTTGGAATGCTGCCACGATATGGATTGCTTTGATTAAAAGATGTCAGTTGAATAAAACAGTACTGGGGATAATAGTTTTCCGCTGCTAGATAAATGCTAATGTTTATTTTTAAACCCGGAAACATTGATCCTGTGACAATGCCCCATTACAATTACTTTATTATCTCCCGGGGTTGATGTATATTTAATCATTTGGCTAATGGATGTGGGTGCAGTCCCGAGCCTAGCTCACTGTCCTCACACCCGCTCACATTTTGATGAGTGGCAGGAGCTTCCCGGGCTGCTGCGGGCGGGGCCACTGCCCCAGGGCTTTGTCTCTCTGCTGCCCAAAGACAGGGCTGGCTAAAACCAAACAGTTACCCTTTATTTTTTGTTTTGCTTCAGTACACATCAACCAGGGGAGACAAATCAGTTATATTAACACAATTTCATTAAGGCCTCCTCGTGCTAACAAGGACCCATCGTTTTTGCCATTGCAGCCAATGTAAAGGCATGTGTGTGTTTATCGCCTTGACTCAGTGGCTTTCCATGTAATACCCAAAGGTCAGGTTCTTTTTATAAACTCTTTGCCTGTATTTCTATCTTTTTTTAAATGTTTGTTTGTTTGTTTCTTAGACATAAACTAAGTTCAGCTGCTATCCTCTAGACCAGCATTCATTTAGAACAGCGGTTCTCAACCTGTGGGTCATGACCCCGGCGGGGGTCAAAGGACCAAAACACAGGGGTCGCCTAAAGCCATCGGAAAATACATATTTATTATACAATACATTTTTTTTTTTTTGTATTTTTCTGAAGCTGGAAACGGGAAGAGACAATCAGACAGACTCCCGCATGCGCCCGACCGGGATCCACCCAGCACGCCCACCAGGGGTGACGCTCTGCCCACCAGGGGGCGATGCTCTGCCCCTCTGGGGCATCGCTCTGTTGTGACCAGAGCCACTCTAGCGCCTGGGGCAGAGGCCAAGGAGCCATCCCCAGCGCCTGGGCCATCTTTGCTCCAATGGAGCCTCGGCTGCGGGAGGGAAAGAGAGAGACAGAGAGGAAGGAGAGGGGGAGGGGTGGAGAAGCAGATGGGCACTTCTCCTGTGTGCCCTGGCCGGGAATCGAACCCGGGACTGCCGCACGCCAGGCCGACGCTCTACCACTGAGCCAACCGGCCAGGGCCTATACAATACAATTTTAAATAAAATATGTATTTCCGATGGCTTTAGGCGACCCCTGTGTTTTGGTCGTTCGACCCCCGCCGGGGTCGCGACCCACAGGTTGAGAACCGCTGATTTAGAAGTTTTTTTTTTTTCTATTGACTCTTTTACTTGGAATTGAAGATCAGAATTTAGTGTCTAATTCTGAGACCACATAGACAAGAACTGCTTCTTGCTTTTCCTCATTCACTCATTTAGCACCCATTTATCAATTCACCTTCTCTGTCAGATACCTTTTGAGATGCCTGGATATTAATCAGTGGGAGTGACCGTTTTTGTGGTTTTCATTCGTAAGCAGTAAGGCAATTCAAGCTTATATGTAGGAGAAAAATGCAGAATACATTTGGCTCTCATTTCTGTTGCTAGTGTTTCCTTTTTAAAGACTTATTTATAAACTGCTGCCATTTGGAACTTCTTGTAAGAAATTCAGAATGATCTATTTAAATTTCTCTTTACCTCCTCTCTCCTTTTGGAGTAAAGAAGTATTTCAGTACTTCATGCTGGTCTTACCCTGCTGTACATCTTTCTGTTTGTCTGGGAAAAGACCTTTGCGGCGTGTTTTTATTGTGACTTCAACGTATGTTAACATTTTGGGAACTGAGTGTTTTAAGAGATGTCTTAGAGTGCTTTAGTTTGCATAATTTTTCTTTGATGTAATTAAGTTGTATTTCCTGTTCGGACATGAATTTATTTTAAAAGTTGGTGCAGAAAAGGACTCTTCACCATCGTCCATTCTGGTTATCTGATCTGTAATCAATGGCTGGCTTCGTGTCGGCCAGAGGGAAAGAGATGAATTTCTGCCGTGTCCAGATCGAAAGAGACACTCACAGCATGTTCTCACGTGTTCCGTAGCAGCCCGAGAAACCTGCCCTGCCAAGGCATAAACTTTTGTACTAGCTGCCTCCTCCCTATTATGTTCAATAAACTGCGCTCTGAATGTATTTAAAGGATGCTTCAGTGTAAAATTATTTTGAATGGATGGCTTAAGAGCCTTGAGATGGGCTTTAGAGAACATTCTAGAGCCCATCACTACTCTTTCACTGCTGCTTAGGAACAGAAAATTGGTTTAAATGAAAAATTATAGATACTTTACGCCAGAAAACACACTTAAGGGATGGCTTAGGTCCAAGTCCTCTTTTTTCCCTCTGATGAGGAAACTTTTGCCCAGAGAGCTTTGGCATGGGGCCAAGCCTGCATCCCTGTTCTCCTGTTGGGAGGCCACGTGTCACTGATTAACTGAGTACTCTCGGGCATTCGCTGTTTCTGGGTCTGCGAGCTGGGGTGGTTTCTGTCCCGAGCAACGGTGGACGGTTCTCCATGTCACGATGTTACCTCACTAACACATTAATGAAAACATTTTATCTTCTTGTGGCAATGTATTACATGCAAACGGTAAGACTTCGTGCAAGACCAAGGGGTAGACAATACAGTCGGTTTTCTTCTGGGCTCAAACCTCCTTCCCTTCTCCAGAAACTCCTGTTTTTTTTTTTAATTTTATTTCATTTGACTCCTTCTTTCTCCCCTTTTTATTGAATTTATTGGGATGACACGCGTTAGCAATATTTTATAGGTTTCAGGTGTACAATTCCAGAACCCACGATCTGCGCACTGTATGTGTGTTCACCACCCCAAAGCGTGTCTCTGTCCATCAGCAGTTACCCCCCCCCCCGTGCCCTCCTCCACTTCCTGTGCTCCCCACCTCGGCGGTTACCACATGTTGTTTGTCTCCACGAGTTTTTGCTTTTCTTCTTCTTTTTTTTTTTTTTTTCTCTGAAGCTGGAAACGGGGAGAGACAGTCAGACAGACTCCCGCATGCGCCCGACTGGGATCCACCCGGCACGCCCACCAGGGGGCGACGCTCTGCCCACCAGGGGGCGACGCTCTGCCCCTCCGGGGCGTCGCTCTGCCGCGACCAGAGCCACTCTAGCGCCTGGGGCAGAGGCCAAGGAGCCATCCCCAGTGCCCGGGCCATCTTTGCTCCAATGGAGCCTTGGCTGCGGGAGGGGAAGAGAGAGACAGAGAGGAAGGAGGGGGGGTGGAGAAGCAGATGGGCTCTTCTCCTATGTGCCCTGGCCGGGAATCGAACCTGGGTCCCCCACACGCCAGGCCGACACTCTACCGCTGAGCCAACCGGCCAGGGCCGCTTTTCTTCTTTTTTTGTTCAATCCTTCCCAAGCCCCCATCACCCTGCTTACTATCTATGAGTCTGTCTCTATTTTGCTTTTTAGTTCATTTTGTCCATTAGATTCTACATAAGAATGAAATAATATCTACTTGTCTTTCTCTGACTGGCTTATTTCA
This sequence comes from Saccopteryx leptura, assembly GCF_036850995.1. NCBI lineage: Eukaryota > Metazoa > Chordata > Mammalia > Chiroptera > Emballonuridae > Saccopteryx > Saccopteryx leptura. Next base: position 195,792,722 of record NC_089507.1, on the reverse strand, counting down.
CTTAGTATAATGCTCTCCAGGTCCATCCATACTGTCACAAAGAGTAAGGCATCCTTTTTTACAGCCAAGTAGTACTCCATTGTGTAAATGTACCACGGGGTTTTTATCCACTCATCTACTAATGGACACTTGAGCTGCGTCCAAATCTTGGCTATTGTAAACAACGCTGTGATGAACATAAGGCTGCGTTGACTGTTTTCTAGAGACCTTCTGTGCACATGTGTTGGTGTGGACACAGCCCTGGTGTTTTTACAAGTGGCAGTATGCACTGCTTGCCCTGCCGTGCACACTGCATCTTTACTTTATGATGTATGTGGGAGATCATTTCATGTCTGTATATCTTCCTAGTGGCGCTGTAATTTTCCTCTCTGATAGACCCATCATTTACTGAACTAGCCCCCTGACTGAGGTATATTTCCGTGGTATCTAGTCTTGTTGCTACAAACGTAGCTACAACAAACACCCCTGTAAACAAGCAGAAATCTCAGAACAATTCCTAGAAGTGGTTGAGTTACAGGGGCTTCCAACTCATCTTCCCGGCCAGGCTCACCCAGTCCCGGACGGTCCCAGCATCCCCCACTCTCTGCAGGCTGCGTTGTCTGCCTTGGGCGTCTTCGCTCATCGAAGGGTTGCTCGGCTTTAATTTGCATTTCTTTGGATGAGGTTGAGCAGTGTTTCATAGGAGTAAAGGCCATTTGAACACTCAGTAAGATCTTGAGTGAATGGGGTAAAAGGAAACAGCCTTACCACACCCAGGGCTGATGCAGGAACAGCAGAAATGAAGATTCTAAGGCCACATAGTTATGATGTGGACACCACGAGGATTGGTACTATCTTACTAATAGGAAATTGCAGCACAGGGTATAGAAGTGGGTTGGGCAGGGGAAATAAATAAGCCTCTATGCCCACCCCTGGAGCTCCAGTTTTTGCCCTGAATTACCAACCTCACTATTGCCTTTGTCTAAATGCCTGTGTGGCCTGACCAGGCGGTGGTGCAGTGGGTAAGAGTGTCGGACTGGGATACCGAGGACCCAGGTTTGAGACCTCGAGGTCTCCAGCTTGAGCCCGGGCTCATCTGGTTTGAGCAAAAGCTCACCAGCTTGGGCCCAAGGTCGCTGGCTCGAGCAAGAGGTTACTTGGTCTGCTGAAGGCCTGCGGTCAAGGCACATATGAGAAAGGAATCAATGAACAACTAAGGTGTCGCAATGCGCAACGAAAAACTAATGATTGATGCTTCTCATCTCTCCGTTCCTGTCTGTCTGTCCCTCTCTCTGACTCTCTGTCTCTGTAAAAAAATTAAAAAACAAATCCTGTGTGACACTCGTATGCCCACTGGTCCTGTTGGCTGGTGTTCACAGAGGATACACATGAGGGCAGATTTTGGTGTCCCAAACCATAGGAGCTTTTATGAGAGGGGCTGAAAATGGTGGTAACCTTTACAGGGTTAAAATCGGAGCTATGAAATAGAAACATTTTCTGGACAACAAGAGAGGAGTTGTTCAGAAGAAATCACCACACTGATTGGCCATCGGGGCATTCATGGACAGATCTGTCCCCTGAGAATTTGCCAAGGCCCTATGATAGGAGCGACATGCCCCATGACAAACTGAAGGCACCCTCAGAAATTGCACTCGGAGTCTGGACTTCCTTTTTCTGTTTTTTGTTTTTTTGTTTAGCAATGCCTAACTGTTCAAATCACTTTAGAGAACAAAAGGAATAGTAAAAATTTGGAGAAACACAGAATTAGTGTTAGGGACTTTTTGAAAAATATACCTTTATGCTACTTTTAAAATGTCGGGAAGTGTGAAGGGAGGGCCAGAGCTCTGCCTTCTCTGGTAGACCGATTGCTCTCTGGACCATTCACCAGCATTTGGGAATGCCCTCTGTTCTCTTCTGGGTTGGGCCCCCTGTTCTCTGGATCTTTGGCTTCCTCTTGTGTTACTACCTCATTCTGGTAGAGCACACCCTGTAGCAGGATTCTGAGAAAGCAGTGTGTGGAGGGCAGTTTTTTTTGGAGAACTTGACATATCTGGAAGTGTCCCATTCTGGCCCTCCCACTGGGTGGATAGCTCTGCTGGGTATAAAAATCAAGCTTGGAAGTCATCCCAAGGATCTTGAAAGCATTGTTCACTGACTGTCCGCTTCCAGAGTTGGTCTTAAGACCTCTAATGACATTTTAATCCCTGATCCTTTTTCTTTTTTATTTCTAGGAGACATTCTTCAACTTTAACTTGCAAATTTCTTTTGATTTTTTTTTCTATTATATTTATAATATTCAAAGATTCTTTACTTTCTAGTTACAATTATTTGTTTAGAGCAACTGGCTTATAGTAGAGGTGTAATCTTTTATCTTCATTGAAGAAATTGTAGTTCTTTCATTGTTCTGTAAGTTCTTTATTGTTTTATAGGAGGGACTGAAAAATGGTGGTGGTCTTTAAAAGGTTATCTTTTTTTCCACTAGGGATAGTATAGTTATTGTTGATCTATTACCTGTATTATCGTCTACCTGCTTGTCACTTTGGACTAGGTTGGTGTCTCTATCATTTTGGAGGCTTTCCTCCAATGCCTGGTGATCCTTGAATGTCCTTATATATGTATTTATGAGTGAAGCACTAACAAGCTGTGGGCAGCTATACATGTGTAGGTGGGATATAAATAGTGGGTTTCTATGAAAAAGTAACTGGGTATGGACCTAATATACTTCCTAGGGACTTGCAGCCTGTCAATATCTGTAGTTCGTTTAGCTTGGACCCATTCTCTGCAGAGGGATCCTGGCCACCATCTCTCAAGGAGAAAGGCCATGCATCTGTACTTTTTCTGTGTAGGGTTTTCTTTGCTACCTCTGTTTTCAGTTTGATTCCTTGCCCCTGACGATCTCCCAAGTCCAAAGATCCCCTGATTAAATTTCTGGTTTCTTGCAGGAGTTAGAAACAGGATTTGGGGATAAAACTTCTGTTGTAGACTTTAAACTAGTTCTGTTTTCAGCCCCCTGCTCTCCTGCCTTTCAGGGGGCCTTGGACCCCCAATCCGGTGCCTTTGGGGAATAAGTGGACCTCTGAACTCTACCCTTGACCAGCACTCCCCCCCCCCCCCCCGCTTTCTCTGATCTGAGGTCCGTGAGATATTGCCCGTCGGCTTTCCAGATTCCAGAATTTTGCTGACATCTCTTGTTGGCTGTGTTCTCCTTTTGTGTTCATCCATGTGGTTTGTGCCTTTTTTAGTCTTTCCCATAATATATTGAGGCTTTAGAAGGAAGTAGAGGTAAAAGAATACGTTCCACTGGCCACTTCAGCCAAAAGTCTGAAGCCTCCCTCCCAAGGCTCCCAGCTCACTGTATGGTCCATGTGGTTGGTGCTCAGTAAATTACATGTGGCTCTTACTAAACCGACATGGCAGATTTTAACAGAAGTGATGGCCACCTAAGTTTTATTTAGTTATTTTTGCTCCTGAAGGATATAAAATTATCAAATATAAAAATAAGAGTAGTAGTTTATTAACCCCTGGGAAACATACAACATCACTGCGAAAAGACCCACCCTCACTGAGAGCTTTTTGTTTAAGCCGTTCCTCTTAGAACACAGAGTTGATGCCTCTTGAAACGTTTATGGGCTGTGGTCTCTCCAGGTGCTGGGGCTAGGGTAGCTCTAAGAATCGCCAGGTTTCAGCTCATTTTACTGGGGAGGAAACTGAAGTCAGGGGCTCCCCAGGGAAGGATGGAGAGTCTTAGGTGTCTGCATGAGGCTGAGGGTCTCCCAGTCTCCCCCGCCTTGTAGGCACGAGAAACCTGAGATGGACTCTGGGAGACCCCGTGTCAGACCCTGTGGTCCTGTGTTCTAGGACAGCTTTTCCTAAAGAGCTTGGCTAGCAGAACACAGGGATCCTCAAGTTCACAGTTCTGGGTTCTGCTCTGCACATCTTACGGGGGGGGGGGGGGGATATATATATATGGCAATATCAAAATTCCAAGCCAGTTATTTGGAGTGGTTGTCGACTTGATGCCTGAGATCTGAGCCTCCAACCAGTACTCAGCACGTATTCATTCGCTAGTGTTACTGAGTTCCTACTGAATGCCCTCCACACACTGGGGGCGCAGTGGGGAACAGGACAGGCATGGGCCCACTGTCAGGGCGTCAGAGAACTCATTCTAGAGGAGAGAGGCTGATGAGGAGCAAGGAAATGAAAAGGGGTGCGAAGGGGCTCAGCGGGGCGGGTGGCAGAGGGCACAGTCCGTGCAAAGTCCCTGGCAGGGTCCACGCTGGAGGCGACGTCCTAATAGCAGGAGGCCCCCTGGCTGGTGAAGGGTGGGGGTGGAAAGGCAGTCTGAGGGAGGGTCTGCCTGGAAGCTTACTTAGAAGGCTCATCTTTGACTATCAAGGCAGGTCATTTATTCCCATCTTCCTGTCCACCCGATGAGGGTTACGTGTGTGAGAGGAACTGGCCCCCAGTCACTGAAGGTCATCCAGAGTGGCTTGCCGGTCGCACTCTGCTGTCCAGGCTTAGCCCTGGAGGTGGGAACGGCCCCTCTCTGCTGGGCTTCACTAATGGCCGTGAGGTGGCCCTCCCGCAGTCCCTCCTCTCTGCTGTCGGAAGCTGCTGTCCCCTCCCCCGCAGCCTCCATCCTGCCTGAGTCACGGGCCCCAGGAGACCGGCGCGTGTGCGGCAGAGCCTGCGTCACCGTCACCGCGAGCCGCTCCTCGGGCCAGCAGCACTACTGGGAGATTAAACACATTCGCTTAGAGAAAGCAAAGAAATAACTTCTTTTGATAACCAGCATCTGTTAGTTAATGGGCCTCTGAGAGCTGTATACAATTTAAACTTTTTATTAAAAAGAAAAAAAGCTCATTTACTCTCCTGGGAGCTTACGCTGTGAAATTATCAACTGCTCGGGGTTTTTTTTTCCTTTTAAACGTGACTGAACATACAGTGGAGAACATTAATTTTGTTTTGTTTTGTTTTGTTTTGAACAGGAACTCTGGGTTTTACTTTCTCCTCTTTTGATTAAAGCCATCTCAGCCTCATGGTGGGAGCCAAGAAAGGGCCCTGGGTCCAAAAACCCACCCTCTTATTTCAGCCCCAAGTCTGGAGCGGGCGCTGGCCTTTCTCCAGCTGCAGTGTTTTCTGTTGGCATCAACAGCTCCAGAACCAAGAAGCCCCAGAGGGGCGGGGCCTCAGTCCAGGCGGTGGGGCCCAGAGCCTTCTCTCTTCCTCATCACAGCCTCCTGAGTAGGGGTGGCTCATGTCACGTCCCTCAGAGCATTTCTGAATTGCTCCGTCCCCTAATACAGTTAAAGACTCCCACCTTCTTCAGGAGGCCTGAGTTCCCAGCGGCCACCCCAGAGGCGCTCTGCTCCCAGGCTCCGAGGCCCAGCAGCTGGCGACCTCAGGCGAGCCCCCCCCACACCTCCCCTCCATTAACCTGACTTGGGCTCCTCATTGGCGAGAAGCAGTCACATTCCTCACCCACACTGTTGGGTTCCCTCTGAGGGACGCTGGACCTGATGTGGCAGTGACCTCCTCACAGGTTTTGGTACGAGGATTAACCAGGATCACTCAGCCCTATTTACTGAGGTTTCGCCATGTGCCAGGCACTGCTGACCCTGCTGGAAAAGGTCCCGGTGAGGGACTCAGTCCTTTTACATTCGCCACAGAGGAGGCAGAAAGCGCTTGTGTACATCACTTCAGACAGTGCTTGTAAACATTATACAAGACATAAAACAGTGATGAGCCTGACCAGGCGGTGGCGCAGTGGATAGAGCATTGGACTGGGATGCCGAGGACCCAGGTTTGAGATCCCGAGGTCACCAGCTTGAGTGTGGGCTCATCTGGTTTGAGCAGAGCTCACCAGCTTGGACTCAAGGTTACTGGCTTGAGCAAGGGGTCACTCAGTCTGCTGAAGGCCCGCGGTCAAGGCACATATGAGAAAGCAATCAATGAATAAGGTGTTGCAATGAGCAATGAAAAACTAATGATTGATGCTTCTCATCTCTCTGTTCCTGTCTGTCTGTCCCTGTCTACCCCTCTCTCTGTCTCTCTCCCTGTCTCTGAAAAAAAACAAACAAAAAACAAAAAACAAAACAAAACAAAACAAAAAAACAAAAACAAAACAGTGATGAGAAGGAGAGAAGACAAAGGAAGAAAGGAGGCTGCCTTTTAGGGATGCTGATGGTGGGTGTCACCTGAGGAGGTGATATGTGATTGGAAACTTGCTTCAAAGAATCTGGGGGAAGAGGTGTTAGGCAGAGGCATTGACATGTGCAAAGGCCCTGAGGCAGGAAACAGCTTGCTCTGATAGTGGGGGAGAGAGAGAGAGAGAAGGACCCCCGGGTGCAGCCTGGGCAGGGAGGGACAGTGGAAACGGCAGACATCTGCGAGCAAGCTGGGGTTGTACCCCAAGTGCACTGGAGGCCCCTGCAGCGTGTTAAGCAGGGCCAGGCCGCATCACCAGCTCGCAGTGCCTAACAGAGGGAGTCGTGTTTACCTCTATGGTTTTTATTTTCTTTCTCTGAAGACACTTCACTTCCTTTCCTTAGAATCATAATCCCCTTGGTTGACTTTAATAACTGGCAAGAACATTTTTCAGGCTGTTTAATTTTATTAAAAGATTCAAATTTGATGATAAATGGTGTCATGGTTGCCTCAAGCCTCAGACACAAGACTTGCTCAACCGTGGACACGTTATCGCCACCCACCCTTCTCCCCACCAGGGACCCCCACCCCCACCCTGCCACCCCGATGCCGCCTGAGACTGTAAATAATTACTTCTTGTGCTTTAGTAAATATGCCAGGAACATTCGTCGCTCTCTGAGACCTACAGACAATATTAACTTGTTTTTTTTTATTTTTTTTAAAGAAGAATGGTTAGATAAGTTAGAGCAATTTCAGCGGACTGATTGAACCCCACACAATCTAACGGAAGGACAAGGGCTTCCTTCTGAAAGCATCATTAGCCTCACAGACAATTGTTGTTCGAGATCTGTGACAAGAGCCAGAGATAGGAATCGGGCGGAGGAAGGAGGAGGCGCTCCATCCGCACCGAGTCCCGGAAACCCTTGAGCCCACCAGGATGCCAGTTAATTTCACAATGTACAGACGCGGCCCCGGGAACACAGGCAGGGACCTGGAGAGGCACAGCCTGTCCCCACCTCGGTGACAGCCTCCTCTGAGCGGAGGGGGGACATGGTGGTGAGCGGGCTGCCTCTCCTCCCACCGTCCCCATGTAGTCCTGTGACCCTGACCTCTCCCTAGCATGGTCCCAAAGACACATCCAGGGCATTTTTCTCCCTGTCAGTCAAGCACAGGGAATCTTGAGAACAGAGGACATGTGTGCAGGGCTAATTACAGAGCACGTTGGTAGCCGCTATCATTAGTACTAATTACTTTCCAAAGGCTGGAAATACTGCTTTCCTCCAAAGACCTGCTCCCGGCAGCCAGCCCAGCGCAGGGTGTTTGGTGGGGGCGAGGGTGGCCACACTTCCAGGCTCAGATGGAACATATTTGCATGCCAGCCCGAAGGGCTGGATTTACCCACACGCAGCGTGGACAGCTTGAGGCCTGGCTTGCAGACGCACAGGCTGCTGTACGCAGATGCCAGCAGTCAGAACTCAAGGAAGCTCAGTTTTCCCCGAAGAGACAAACCCTCTGCCAGAGCTGAGAACTGAAAGCCCCGAGCGGCATCTTTAATTCATGTCTCTGGCGTGAGTGCGTTCCTCAATTCGAATTAATGATCTTCCAGCAGCCTCGCCTGCACGAGCAGACCAGCAGCAGCAGCAGCAGCAGCAGCAGCGTCCCCTTGAAGAACCTCACCCCCACTGCACAGAATCCCAAGGGTGCAGGGAGGCGAGGGCGTGCCTCTGTGGTCCGATCCCTGGTGCTGGTCCTCGAGCTGCCCACAAAAATGGGGAGCAAGTGTTCAAAACTCAAAGCGATCGACAGAGCCACAACGCCTAGCTCCTGGTCAGCACTCCGTGACTGGCCATGGTGTAGCCTCTACAAGGTCCGGTGGACCTCAGGGGCTGAGCTGGCAGTGGCAGGGCCCCTAACAGTCTGTGACAGAGTACAGGGAGAGAACCGGACCTCCTCCCAGAGAGGTGCCGGCTGGAGTGCCCCGGGTCAGACAGTGCCCCAATTTCATAGCCACCAGAGGAAAGCCAGCCCAAGAACTAGGCCCAGAAAAGGCAGAGGGGCCACTCGAGAACACCGCCCCCCGCTGTTGAGGAGCTTCTGCAGCGGGGGCCTGTGCTGGGGGGGCCTGGAGAAGTCCCGGGCCTCCTCCTCACAAAGCACCAGGGGTGCTTGGTAAGACGTGGGCCGTTTCTCAGGGGTGTCCGGACTCGACCCGTCGGTGGGCCTTTGTCCGATGAAGAGCAGGCTTCGCCCGAGGGGGTCTCGCTCCATCTTGAAGAGCTCGTACTCCACATGGGGGAGCCGGATGCCCAGAGGCAGGCACCCGTTGGTGGCCGTGACATCCCGCTCGGTTCCCAGGGACCAGGCCCCCGGGCCCCCGCAGCTGCTCGGCTCGGAGAAGTTGAGCATGGCCGTGGTGACCTGGTCCATGGGGGTCACACGGGCCCTCGTGACCTGGAACACTAACTCGGTGCCGCCGAGGACCTTGGCGGACTGCGTGCCCCTGGAGTAGCGGCCGGCCGCGTAGATGGTGAAGGTGGGCTGCCGGCAGGCGGGGTCCGAGAAGTGGTGGTAGTACCCTTCCCAGGAGCGGTTGTGCCCGTGGAAGGTGAAGAGCCTGGTGAGGAAGAGCACGGCCGGGCGCACCTCGCAGCCGGGGCTGACCCACCGGCCGCCCAGGTGCAGGGGCAGGGCCACCTGGGCGGGCAGTATGGGCGGATGGTGCTCATCGGAGCGGGCGATGAGGCCGCAGGCTGGGCAGGGGCGAGCATGGTGCTGGAAAGGGCGAGAGAAGGCAGTGACTGTCCGGGTGGACAGGTCAGAGGGCAGAGAGGGGTAGGGTGTGGTGGGGGCCTGCCCAGTGGTCACCTGTCGCTCTCCTCCCTCCCTGCCTCTGACCTGAGGGCTGCTTTGCTTTTTTTTTATCTCAATGAGCTCCTCCCTCCTCTGGGCCTTTGTACCTGCTGTCCCCTCGACCTGGAATCCCCCCAGAATGTAGCCTGTTGGCTCCTACTCATCCTCTAGGGCCTGGCTCAAAGAGCAGCCTTAGTGCGCCTTTGCTGACCACACCATAGCGGGCCATCCTGGGGCCTCTCTAGAGCTCAGAGGTGTCATTCCCTATTTCTCCTTCTTTCCACCCTCCCTTTCATTAGATCCTAAGTGCCAGAAAGCCGGGACTGTCTCTCTGTGGCACTCTGTCCCCAGGGCCTGGCACAGTGCCTGGTTCACAGCAGGAACAAATTTACTGAACAAAGGAATGAATGCATGAATAAATGAATGAGAAACGGAATGGGGGTGCCTTATGTCCTGGGATTTGACAGAAGTTTTCCTTTCTCACACCCAGCCTGCTTGGTCCTGAAGTTCGGCCGTTAAGGTTTATTGTCACCTCTTCAGAGACTCCCTCTACCCCCTCATGCTTTTAGGTGCTTCCTAAGGGCCAGGTACTGTGCGAAGCGTGTCACATGTTTGAGTGGCAGACGCTGAAACCCCGTGGGCCAGGTGAGTGTCCGAGGGCGGGGCAGAGATGACTGGAACCCCTGCATGTCAGACCCCTCTCCTTCTCCATGCAGAGATAGTCCCGGCTTTCTGGCACTTAGGATCTAATGAAAGGGAGGGTGGAAAGAAGGAGAAATAGGGAAGGACACCTCTGAGCTCTAGAGAGGCCCCGGGATGGCCCGCTATGGTGTGGTCAGGAAAGGCGCACTAAGGCTGCTCTTTGAGCCAGGCCCTAGAGGATGAGTAGGAGCCAACCAGGCTACATTCTGGGGGGATTCCAGGTCGAGGGGACAGCAGGCTTCACACCCCTCCCCAGAGTCTGCGTCTCCACTACCAGGTGGAGAAGAGAGACTTTGTTTCTTCAGGAGTCATCTGGGAAGGTGAGCATCCTTCCTCCCACTTCCTTGGAAAGTGAACGTGGCACCAAAGATGAGAATACCCACACCGTGGAGCCCATCGCTTAGAGCCTGTCCCAAGGAGAGGACCGAGACCCTGCGCAGAGATAGGACAGAGACGTCCACCGCGGTGTCATTTATGACAGCGACAACCGGCCACCCTCGAGGCGGCAGGCACAGCCACAGCCCTCCACAGCCCGGGCTGCGAATCTGTTTCCTCTTGCGTTGGCCTTATTTACAGTTGCCCCTGCCTTGCAAAGTCTCATGAGCTGGGTTTACAGTAAAACACGTCAACAGGAACCAGATGCTAAACCAAATTGTGTGGGAGTTGTCAGTCTGCATTTTGGAGTGAAAAAGCTCCATTGAGGCCAAAAAGGAACCAGATACAGACATCTTCTTGGTGTTTTTTTGTAGAGTGATGCTGCCCACAGTTTAGTCCCGAGCATCATTCTGAAAGGTGCATCTCCTGGGAGCAGTCACTTGTCAGAGCAGGGCTGGCAGGGGGACGAGCAAACATCTGCTTTAGCAGGGTGGGCAAGGGGAAGGACTGCTTGGGGGCCCAGCTGGGAAATCAGCTCCTATTTTTTTTTTTTCCTTGCAAAAACAAAAGATTTCCACAGATTGCTCCCGGGTGACTTTCATGCCAAAGAAGTGGCATTTGGGAGTTCTACTTTAGAAAGAAAATACTGGATGATAGAGAACCTTTTCTTTTTTCTTTTTCTTTTTCAGATGGCCACAGTGCAAGCTTATTATTTATTTCTAAGAAGGAACCAAAACTTGTCTTGATTTCCGTAATGTAGAGATGTATATTGGTTTTGATTTGGGGGATTTTGACCCAGAGTACTTGAAGGCACTTTGAATTACTAGCAAATGGTGGCAGAAATGTTTGTGATGGGAAGAAGCCAGCAAGCTGGGTAGGGAGCAGGAGGGAAGGTAATTGGAGTTCTGGCTGGCAAGAGCCTGTGCTAACTTAAGGCACTTTAAGTCACAACTTGACTGCTGTCACACTGATGTGGTTCATCAAAATAATTCTAGGGCTGCCCTTCTCCCCAGAACAGAGCTCTCTTCTGTGGACAGCACATTGGGGATGCTGGTTGGTAATTTGGGGCAAGCATTCTTCTGCAGACAGAAACCGAGAACCTAGAAAGCTTGTAAGGGGAGAGTAGGGGGAGAAGAGGCATGCTCTTCCCTGATGCTTCTGAAGGGAGTGAAGGGAGGGACCCGCCTCTATCGAAAACCTTCTAGGCGCCATTCTGCAAAGGTCCGGAGTTGCATGTGTTAATAAACCAGGCCCCCAACCAGCAGAATGCGCGCTTGTGCAGGAGCCAGACTCTTCCTGGTTTAAGCCTGTTCAAGTTATTTCTCAAACAGCACATACAGTTTCTAATTAACCCCCAGAGGTGACACCAGGCTTAGACGATTTTGGTTGAGTGCTGGCTGATTGATTAGGATTCTATGTCCAGGCAATGAATTTGGGGATCAAATTGGTTTTAAATTAACTTCTAAAAATGCTCATGTTTACCATCTGGTTTGGGTCGGCAGCAAGGCTTGGGCCCAGAGAGCCTAAGGGAACAACTGATTCGTTCCTTGGGGGTTTATGGGCAGCAGTTCCTTCTTTGAAATTATCTCCTCCCCCCCCCCACCCAGAGAGGGGACATTTAATTTAATGTCCATACATCTGGCGCTGCTGGTCTGTGCAAACGCCCCTGTGTGTTCTGCTTCTTAATCACATTGCAGGTGGCATTGGCCACATGGCTGGTCAGGTGGCAGAGGGGCAGGAGCCCACTGTCCAGAGCTCGGCCTGGGAAGACATGAAGTGTCATCCTCTGAGCCAGGGGGTGTCTGACTTCTCTGCATCCTGAGTTTCCCTCCTAGTGAGTTAGTGGACTATGGTAACCACCCCACCAGAGCCTTCTTGTAAGTAGGAGTTAAGTCAGACCGGTCTAGATCATCCGCTGCTGAAAAGGAAATACTTTTGAAGTCACAAAAATAACTCAGTCTGATTTTCTGATTATGAGGCTGTCTTGTGCTTCTTCTCTGTTCCCCCGTTCCTGCCTTAGGAGGAGAGGGCTGGGCTCCTCCCCAGCTCCCTACCTTGGGGTGCTTTGACAAGCGGCTACTCCCAGGGATAAGATGTTGCCATGTCTTATTTAGTTCCTTGTACATACTAAGCACTCAGTTCACGCTGAATAATGTGACAGTTGCCTAAGGGCTCCAAGTGCACTTGACAGGGACACCAGAACTCATCCATCCTTCCATCCATTCGTTCTCATTTTCAAACAATATTCCTTGGATGCCAAGTATGGACTTTCTTAACCCGGAACCCTAAGCTTGACTTCCTTTTTACTAACATTTAACTAATAAAAGTTAATGTTTCTTCTCATGGTGAACAACAAACCCCTGTAGCTTTCAGAACCTCTGACTTTATTGCCTACCTCATTTTAACAGTGTTGCAGATACTGGACAGTTTGTTTACACTTAGCATTACTTTGAAAGGAAGGGAAAAGGAAGAATTCATGTGCACAGTATGTGTCACAGATCAGTGCTTTAAGACTTGGGTACCTAGTTTAATTAATAGCATTGATTTCTATTTAAATCCGATGTATTTTATTTATGCTTTTACAAACATTTTTTCCGCAGAGAAGTCTCTGCCAGTTGCACCGGAGAGGTTAGAAGGCCTCACTCAGTGCTAGCCAGGCTCTCTGGTCTGTGGTGGGGCATATTATACAAACGAAATTCGGTGCTTTTCTGCCAGTGTGCTCATTGGGCAAGAAGGAACTACTAGTTCTGCCTCAAATTGGGACAGAAAGTTTGTGATGACTTAATTTAAAATCTAGGTTAATTGGCTTCTGTGATATTCACTTTAGAGTCCACAGGGTGCATCTCCAAGGGAGGGCAGCTGTGAAGGGAGCTGCCCTCTCCTCCTGCCCAGAGGGCAGTCCATGGACTACCTGGGAGCCTGTTGAAACGCTCTATCCCAGGCCCTACCACAGACCCGTGGAACCTGGCTCTGCATCCTGCCAGACGATGCCCAGGTGGTGGGATGGCATCCTGAGAGCAGACAGCGTGTGAGCTGTGCCGCTCTACCTGACATTCGTGTGAAGGAGAGCTTAGTGCCTCTGGGCACAGGTCAGCAATGAGGTGTGTGCCCCACCTGGAGCTTTGGAGGGGGCACTTCTGAGAGCTGTGTGGCCACCCAGCAGGGCCCTAAAGGAGGGCTGCCGTCTCCCTGGTTTGGTCACCAACATTTATTGGCCCTGACCGTGCACCAGACCCTGGGCTAGGTGTGGGGACACAGAAGGGCAGGGCAGCTCCCTGGAGGGTCTAGTCCTGGAGGAAGAAGAAGGCAGTAAACAAGGAAACAAACAAGGCAGGGCTGCTGAGTGTGCAGTGCGGGGGACAAGCCTGCCTAGGTCTGCATGCCCAGCAGGGGCAGAAAGGGACCCTCTAGGGCCCGTGAGGAGGACATCAGGAGGATCAGATGAAGGAAGGCTGAATAATGGCTCCTTCTGGAAAAAGCCAGCTCTGTAAAGACCAGAGAAAAGATGGCTCAAGCAGAGGGAAGAGCATGTGAAAATGTCCTGTGGCCAGCAAAGCAAGGTGGGGAGCAGATTAGATAGGACATGCTGGGCCAGTGCTCACAGCTTGCCCTCCCAGGGCCCCACACTCACCAGAGCACTCTGCAGTGGGTGCTGGTAGCCAGTGGGCCGGTAGTGCCGCCTCTCTGCCCCGTCAGTGTGGATGTCCCCCAGGTACAGCTCCTCCACCAGCCAGGGCCTGGCCTGGGGCTGCAGCTGCAGGTGGCGCTGCATGCGGACCAGGCTGAGCTCGTGCATGGTGAAACCCAGGGCCACTGTGCAGTCCTGCTTGGCCCGGGCACTCAGCAGCTCATACAGTGCCCCGGGCACCCAGGCCCTGGCAGGGGGCAGTTGCTGGGCACAGTCCTGGCCCGCCCGGGTCCGGTTAAGGCGCCTAGCGATGTCAAGCAGGGCCAGGCGACTGTGAAAGACAATGCCCACCTTGTGCAGCTGGTAGTCGGCCTCAGTGGCACCCTGGGTGACCCAGGAGGCTCGGCGCAGGCGGACCTTGCCCTTGATGACCAGGGAGTGGGCAGGCTCCTGGCAGAGGGAGTCCCTGTAGTAGAACTGGTGGGCGCGGAAGAGGCGGCTGGGGAAGAAGGTGTAGGAACGGGTGAGGAACTCAGGCCCTGGGCGCACCTCGCAGCTGTTGGGGGGGAGAGATGGGGTGGGCAGAGCAGTGAGAACCTGCATGGGAGCCCCTGTCTCTGTCAGTGGGCCCCCACCCATCACAGCCCCATTGCGGACCTCAACTCAGGGCTATGAGTGACCACAGTGAGCCCCACTCTGGGGGCTGGGGGCTTGGGGTTTCCATTGAATGCCTTGTGGCCTCAACAGAAGCCCTCTATTCCTCCTTTCATTCAATCCTAGTTGCCTTCTTCAGTTAACAGCCTCCCTGTGGCCTTCGTGGGTCCCTGTGGGACCCATGGGTGCCATGAAAGTACACAGGCTTTGCAGCTGAAGGACCTGAGTTTGAGCCTCCTCCTGTCCCTCACCAGAAATGTGAGCCTGGATAATGGCCCAGCTCCTTCCCCTGTGAAGTGGAGGTATCAGACCCACAGTCGTGGTCTCCAGGACGTGTCCAGCAAGTGGTGGCTTCTAGGATAGACAGGCTCCCTTGCACCACCTGGAGACCCCTGGACAGACAGGCCAGAGACAGTGTCCTGCCCATTCTCTCGGCATTGGATTCCTGGCACCTGGCCCAGAGTCCAGGACATAAGACCCTCCCTGGGTCCTGGCTGACAGACCATGGATGACCACGGATGGTAGTCGCTCACATTCCGTCTCCCTCGTGAGCTTGATTCCCTGACCCAGTTTCACCTATGTCTGTGACAGACAGTCTTGTGGATCTAAACCGGAGGTCAGCAAACTTTGTAAAGGGTCAGACCATAAATATTTTGACTTTGGGAGGAGCAGGTGGTCTCTGGTTGTGGAACTAATGTAGCCAGAGGCCTATGTAAATGGAGACATAGCTGTGTGCCAATAAAACTTTATTTACAAAAAACAGACGTAGGCTGGCCCTGGCCCCAGGCCCTATGCTGCTGGTGAAAATGAGCACAGGGTGGGCGCCGGCAGTAAGAAACGCTAAACCCCAGACCCACATCACACCTGGGTAGAGAGGCTCAGACGGTCCCACCAAGGGCTCCGTTTGGGACCAGAGTAGGCCGGAACCCCTTTCACAACGTTCCTCTGACCAGGTGCCGCCTGCACTGTTATTTTCTCCACATTTTCCAGACCCAGGCTGCCGGAGAGGAGGAAATCCACTCTCACCCAGCACGCACGCAGCTCCGTGTTCTTTTCTTTCCGTCTTTCCGAGTGTATTAAAGAGAAAGCCTCTGTTGGAGCTAATGTGTCTTTAACGCCAACTCCCTTTCCTCCCAGAGAGAACAGACTCGGAGCCTTAGGCAGGCAACGAAACTAGTGAGAATTTAATTATATTGTTTTGTTTTCATTGACTTTCTTTTTACAGTTACCTCCCATTTATGGTGAGTGGCTCTGTGCTCCATATCCAGGGAGATATTACGCTTCCTTTAAAAATAATTATAGTACACTGTAAATGTGCTGTTTACTGTATACCAATTATATCTCAATAAAGCTGTAAGAATAAATGAATATATTTAAACGAACAAAAGCAAGTTGGTTTAAAGAAAAATCGAAAGGAAACGTCAGCGCACGCGGTGGTTAAAAACGGAGAAGGGTGGCTCACAACAACCAGCGTGGCCTGGGCTCTGTCCTCACCGGTGTCTCAGACAAGGCTGGGAAGGGGACCGTTTGCCTGCGGGGGTCACAGCAGGCCACACTGGACATCTCAGTGGTGCCCAGACTCTGAATTCTTCTCTGCACTACTCCAGGAAGCAGCAATGCCTGTCTGGAAAGCACGGAGGGGAACTTTCTAGGAAGGAGGTTCTAGAAGTTTCTAGAAGCACTGTCCCTGAATGCTGTTGTCCCAGGGAAGGAGCAGGCTTCTTCCCTTCCCAGACCCCACCCTTCCCAAGCCCCAGTTCTGTCTCAGAGTGACCCCGGCCAGTGGTGCCTGGATCCCACCTGGACTGTGGAGTTGGGTGGGAGCCTGGGAATGCATCCAGAGAGGCTCCACAGGGCTCCAGTTCCCCTCCCTCCACCCAGAGCGATCGCAGATGTTTGGCATCTGCTTTCTCCCTGACCTCAGAAGCTGCGTGGAGGACATGGGGAGTCCGTCCAGTTCCTGGTCCCAGAACGGGGCTGGCTGGAAGGGCATGGCGGGGGGGGGGGGGCGGGAAGTAATGTGCTAGGAGTGGAGGGGGCCGCTGCCTCCCTTCTCCCCGTTCCCACCCCGAGAGGGGGAACTCAGCTGGCTGCTGTAGAGGGTGTGCCCCACAAATGAGGGCAGAGCACAAAGCCCATTGTCCCAGAGCAGCAATAGCGACTGGACTGTCAGGCAAGCAGGACTCCTGGGCCCTCCCTAGCCCATCACTTCCTGCCTCGGGACCTTTATCCCAGCTATTCCTTCTTCCTGACTCTTCCTTCGGCTCTCTGGATGGCTGACTCCTCTTTTTCCAGCCCTCCATCGAGTGTCACCACCTCCCAGAAGCCTTCTCGCAGAAACCCTCCCAGGTCACTCACTACCACATCCTTGGTTGTCTTTCCTTCATGGCAGAGCTTAGCACCACGTAAAGTTTGTATTCCTTGTTTCTGTGTTCACGCCCTTGGAGCTTGTCCCACTGCATTAGTTCATAGTAGGCACTCAGTAAGTGTTTGTGTAGTAGGTACTTGATGTGTTGAAAAAGTGGATTTTATCCAGTTGCTGCTTGCGGCTGGGGCACGATGCCCAGCACAGTTCCTGCCTTCCAGGCTCACTGGGTGCGGGGGGCATGGGAGCAGCGAGCAAAGCCATGTGCCTGGCCGGTGGCAGGTCTCTTGGTCACTGCACCTATTTTATACATGGGGACACTGAGGCTCATAGAGGAGAAGTCTCCCAGCTCAGGGGCCTGAGGTCAAGGTGGCCGTAGGGTCTTACCCAGTGGAGATCCACGGTCCCTCAAGTCGTGGGGGCAGCAGCGCAGTGACAGGTGCTCTGTTGGTCAGGGGCTGCTGGCAGTGCGGTTCCCAGCGCAGGCAGCTACCCCCTGCCTTCCCAGTCACCTCTGCAAAGCAGACAGTCCCAGGGTTAGAGATCCCAGCATTCCCCAGGTACTCCGCCAGCCCTACCTGCCCTCCCACCCCAACCTCCACCTCAGCCCTTCCCAGGGCACCCAGCTCCCCCTCTCAGGCCACTCCTGGTCCCCGAGACACTGATGCGGTGCAAACTGGGGTGCTTAGAATCAGCCCCCAGACTCATCTGGATTGCCACATGTGACCACCATAGAGTCCAAGCCTCCTGGAGGGAACCAAACCAGATCCCGAAGGTAATGGTGTCAAGCACGACTCCCGGCAGCCCGGACCCTGCTCACCCCTGCCTGCTGTGGCCCCACACTCCCAGACAAGAGGCCCTCTCCACCCAGGGGCAGCAGGACTGCCCCCCCCCCCACCGAGGTGTCCAAGTGCCCCCTGACCTCTGCTCTATGTAGCCAGCCTGTGCCTGTCTCTCTAGGCCACTCCCTTCATGGCCCTTCCTGGGAGCCGGGCCCGTGTGCTGTCCATCTCTTCCTCTGTGGAACCAGGCCAGTGCCTAGCACATAGTGAGTGCTCAGCAAGTGTGTGGTGGGTGCGGGCTGATGCACGAGGCCCGCAGTGGGGCCAGGGAGGAGCCCAGGGCCTCGAGGAGGACGGCCGTGAACAGCGGGGCCAGGGCCCCAGCCCTGCCGAGTGACCCCCAGATGTGCTCATTTTGTGGAGACAAGCCAGGCCCGGCTGTGGGACTGCTCAGTCCCTTCTAGGAGCTGCTCGGAGGCGAGAGCACCAGGGCCTTCAGCTGCTGAAGAGAGCAGCCCCGCCAGAAGCCGTCATCTCCGTTCCGAGGTCTGGCCTTGACACAGCGCAGATGGCGGAGTGTGTGGGAAGCCCAGCGCTGGCGAGCAGCGTCCAAGTCTTACAGCAATGGGCTGTGCTCACGGGCGGCCGGCCTCGGCCGCTGGCCCGGCTCCCGCCACGGGGCTTTCCAAGGCCCTTTTCCCACCGAGCCCGTGGCTGAAGTGGGTCAGGGGCTCCAGGGCCTGCCAGGACGTCGGCCAGCCCGGGGAGGCAGGCGCTGGTGGCCCGGGAGGCCCAGGAGGCCCAGGAAGGCTGGGGGCCGAGTGGGGAGGGCGAGAGTGACATATGCTGCCCCTTTCCTCGTCGCACGCTCACATCTTCCTGTCGGGTTCAGGAAAGGCAGCAGGGCCAGGGCAGGCCTGGGGACACCCGGGGACAACATGGCCTCTTCGCACGGTATGTGGTCCCCGGTGGTCGCTCAGGAAAACAAGGCAGAGTGGGTTTTTCACTTCCCTGGAGGTCAGGGGTCTCTCCCAGAGACTGTTGGGGTCCCCAGTGGCCAGCTGAAAAAGTTGGCACGGTAAGATGGTGGTTGACGAATACAATAGCTGGGGTTCCTAGTCACTGAGTGTCAACTCCATGTGTTTTTATACTACGTTATCTGACCTTTGCAACAACCCCAGGACAAGGTGTCAGCGTTAGCTTCCTCCTCAGTGACACGGGCTCAGCTCACACAGGCGCACAGGCTGTGACAGTGCCAGGCTTCAAGCCCAAGCCGTGACTCTGGCCTGGTGTCTTAACTGTTGCTCATCTTGCACGGTGGACAAGGGGAAGGGGATGCTTTCAGACTTGGCGGGACACAGGGCGCTCTGCAGGCGGTTGCAGAAGGAAGGGAGGAAGAAAGGGAGGGAGGGGAGAAGGAAAGAGGGAAAGAGGGAAGGAAGGAAGGAAGGGAGGGAGGGAGGGAGGGAGGGGAGAAGGAAAGAGGGAAAGAGGGAAAGAGGGAAGGAAGGAAGGAAGGAAGGGAGGGAGGGAGGGAGGGAGGGAGGGAAGGAGGGAGAGAGGGAGGAAGAGGTGAGAATGCTGGTGCAGCCTAGCTCCCTGCTATATTCTCATTTTATCCTACAAGTGACTTACTGGTTTTAACCAGTCAAGTAGGAGAAATGAAAACAAAGGCCGAGGAGCCGGACTGCGGTGCCCCCCACGGATGTGGGCCCCGGGGCTCCCTGCGAGCTCACAGGGCCTCTCTGCTGCCTGAACATGTACCCTGAGGAGTGCTCATGAGAGGAGCCCATCGTGGTTCCGTATTAACTCAGATTTGGTCAGGGGAACAGGAGAAGCCAGGACATTGTGGTGGGTGGGCATCAAAGATGGACCAGACTCCCAGGGTAACCCTGCTGGGAGCCCCGAGCCGGACACACGCACCTCAGCATCAACACCTTGCACTTTTCTATCTGGAGAACTGCGTCCCTGTATTTCATTCTGCAGGGTGGTGGTTTGAGCATCACCTGCGCCAACGAAGCCTGCCCCACAGAGTTGACTCGGAGAATGGACGCGAGCAAAGGGAACCAGAGACCTGCAGGGGGTCAGCGCTGTTCAGCTGGTGGGTGGGAAAATCAAGCCTGTGTCTCGGAACAGAACTGTGAACGGGCCCCGAAGATGACATTGGCATTGTTCCCACAGGACTCGGTTTCTTGAGGAAGTGTTTTCCGTTCCAGAGCGAACACGCCCTTCCCCCCACCTGGAGGCACTGTCTAGAATCCCAGATAGTGCTGCCGAAGCTCAGGGTGTTTTAGTTTGCCTTGTTTCTCTGTGAGAGATTAGGATTTAATTAAGTCGGGAGATGACATGACACGGTGACATGCCCCTGCGTTCAGAACACGCGCACACAAAATACAAAACACAGCCGGAGAGCTTCACCCGAGCGAACATGACATCGCCCCTCCGCCGTGTGTGCGGACCATTCACTTCGGGGTGGCAAGCGTTAAATTAGCTGACTGTAAATGAATACATGAAATTTTCTCGGCGGCAGCGTTTGAGAAAGGCTTTTGATTTTCTTGTCTTCTCTTTCTCTCATTTTTTTTTTTTTTCCTCCCTAAGACAAGTCTTAACTAAAGAAACAGCCGCTGAAAGCAGATGGTGCTGAGGGCCGGGTTGTACAACTTTTCGCAGGGACCTGATAGCCTGAGTTAAATGCGTGGGCCAAATTGATTTTTATCAACCATGGATTTTTAATTAACAGTGGTGTCCACTTACCGCCATCCATTATTTACTGTTTACCCACTAATTAAAAATTATGCTGCTTTTGCACTCATAAGAGGCAGGGACATTTGAAATTAGATAGCATCGTTCAAATTACCTGCAGAATTAAATCTAGAGCATCCAATTGCTCAGACCAGGCTGCTGGGGTTTAAAATATGATCCGCTCCAGCCTGATGTGTTATTGTGAGTCAGGATGCCAGGAACAGGCTTCAGGGCATGGAAGCTGCCTGGGCCTTAAGGGGGGTGGACTTGCTGAGCCTCTGCGGAGTGCAGGCGCTTGACTGAGATGGTCTCAGGTCAGCTACTCCGTCCCCACTGTGAGTCCCCCCAGCTGTCCAGGGGGAGGCGGCCTGTCAGTGCAGTGATGCTGTGTTGCCACATGCCCACCATTCCTAGGGACCAAGAGCAGTAATGTGCACAACCACCCATGAAGGAGATTCTGCCAAAGCTCCCATTTTGCAGATGAGGAAACTGAGGTGCAGAAGGGTGGAGGGCCGGTGTCCCTCTATTCCAATTCTAAAATAAATCTTGGGAAAGTATGCCTAACAGAGAACTCACCCATCCAGCCATTTTAAATTGTGCAGGGAAAACTTGGTGGCATTCAGAACACCCACCAGGCTGTGCATCCAGCACCCCTGTCTCATTCCAGGACGTTGTTTGTTTTGTTTTGTTTTTGTGACAGAGACAGAGACAGAGGGACAGATAGGGACAGACAGAAAGGAAGAGAGATGAGAAGCATCAATTCTTCGTTGTAGCACCTTAGTTCACTGATTACTTTCTCATATGTGCCTTGACTGGGGGCTACAGCAGACCGAGTCACCCCTTGCTTAAACCAGATGAGCCCGCACTCAAGCTGGTGACCTTGGAGTCTTGAACCTGGGTCTTCTGCATCCCAGTCTGACGCTCTATCCACTGCTCCACCGCCTGGTCAGGCTCCAGGACGTTTTCAAGTACCCCCAAAAGAAACCCCAAACTCATTAGGAGTCACTCACTCTCCATTCCTCTCTCCTCTCGAACCCTGGCGGTCACAGATCTGCTTTCTGTCTCTGTGGAGTTGCCTCTACTGAGTATGTCCTAGAAAGAGGATAAAAACGTTGTGCCCATTTTCCTCTGTTCTTCACAACACTCCTCTCGGCTGGGTGTGCTTATGCTCTTTTCACAGAGGAGAAGTGGAGGCTTAGAGAGGTTTCACACCCAGGCCCCAAGTCGTGTTCTCTTCAGAGACTGTGAAAAGGGTAGGCCTGCCTGCCGTGGGCGGAGGATGGAGAGGCCGCGCGGAGTTCGGAGTCAGAGCAGATGGAGCCACGGCAGGCCTTCACGTATCCTTCTTTTAGGGGCGAAAAGCAAAAGCAAAGCACTCTTTTTCTCCCCTAATTGGCATGTTCCGAGGTCCTGGGAGGTGTGCCAGGTGATTTTCGGTGCGGCCGTGAGGTTCTTGTTCCAGTTCAGGCATTGATTTTAGTGGGTGTGAAAAAGCAGCCACCGTCACTGTAGCTCAGTGGTGCTTTCCCCACTCGTTCCTGAGGACGAGGCTGAGACTTAAAAGGGGGTTGGTCTGCACTTGATTTTGAAATGTTAAGTAACACTTTAAGTAAATAGTATTCAGCCAGTAAATGTATGAGTGAGGGGTGGGTGCGGTGAATAGTGGGGGGGGCGGGTGATCGAATGCAGAGGGACAGGTGGGAGGTTAGCTCCTCCCTTTACCCCCCAGGCTGCCTGTCCTGGGGTCGTGGTGACAAAGCACCCAGACTGGTGACTGAAAATGGCAGAGCTGTGTCCTCTCACAGTCTGCAGACCAGAAATCTGAAATGAAGGTGTGAGCCAGCGACGCTCCCTCTCATGGAAGACTGCATGGAAGAGTCCTTCCTGCCTTTGGTGGGTGGGTGGCCCCAGGCACTCCTTCGCTTGTGGCCGCATCACCTCAGTCTCTGTCTCCATCATCACACAACCGTCTTTCTTTTCTGTGTGTCCACATCTCTGTATCCAAATCACCTTCTCTTTTCTCTTGTAAAAGACACCAGTCACCCAAATCCAACACGACCTCATTTGAGTTTGATGATATCTGCAAAGACCCTATTTCCAAAAAAGGTCACATTCGTAGCTATCAGGGATTAGGATTTGAACATATCTTTTTGGGGGGACACAACTCAGCCCAGGGCCATCCAAAGCCCAGATCACTCGAGCAACCTTTGTCCGTTCATTCCTTCACCCACACAAACATCTAACGGCTATTGGATGCCTTTATAATGCATCACCTTCAGAGGCCCATGATGGCAATTTGTTCCAATACTGGGGATGTTAATTCTGATCAATTGCTTAAGGAGGTGTCTGCTAGGTCTCTCCGCTGCTTAATTTCCACCTTTCTCTTTATAAATAATAGTTATCTTATTGGGATAGACTTAGAGCTAATGTATATATCCTGTTTTTCCTTATACCTCGCTATAATCTTAGCATCTGCTGATGACCATTGATGATTCTCGCCTCCATGGTGTTTTCCAAATGGCTGTTCTCTAGCCCCATCAGCCTTTCTGAATTTATTAGTTGGAATTGGTGCTGTAAGAAGCACTATCTCAGGTCCCCGTTCATCTCTTTAGTCAGTTGTTGTTTGTGCTAGTATGATCTCACAGATACTTATTGTAGTTTATAGGTTACACTCTGTTGGCATCATTTTTTATTTTGTGGCCCATGTTGTCCCCAATTTGGACATTGGGAGCTCCTTCCACTTAAGCTTTTGTGTCCTTTGCACATGCTCGTTATTTTGTGGTTGTTTTTTTTTTTCGCACTTCCTCATTTTCTAGTACCAGACAATCTTCCAGACTCATTTTGTACTTTCTCTGCCCCAGCCTTGGGGTCAGCCATTTCTACTTCCTTTTATTGGAGAATGGTGTTTAGAAACCAAGATCTGAGCGCTAGATGTGCTCATTGCTACTGGTGTGTCACTTTGGGCTCTTCAACTTTCCATCCTCTCTCCCTCCCTCCCTTCCTTGCTTCCTTCCTTTCTTCTTCCTTCCTTCCTTTTTTCCCCCGCTATTCTTTTCCCTTTCCTTCCTTTTTTTGCTCTCTTTCATTCCTTTCTCCCTCCCTCCCTTCCTTGCTTCCTCCCTTCCTTCTTCCTTCCTTCCTTTTTTCCCCCCGCTATTCCTTTCCCCTTCCTTCCTTTTTTTGCTCTCTTCTATTCCTTCCTCCTTCCCTCCCTTTCTTCTCCCTCCTGTCCTTTTTCTCACTGCCCACCACTGGTTTGCCAGCTCCGTGAAGACAGGTCCCTATTTCTTTTGCTCACTGCTGATTCCCAAGTACCTTGCACATGCCTGATGGAGGCTCAGGAAATATTTGTTGTGTTAAGACATGGATGGCACGTAGAACAATACCTTCACATAGTGATATGCTAGTTACAATTCCTACTTTTAGTTGAAGGAGTGAATGAATGACTTGCGCTTTCCGAGACCAATGCACGCGAATCCCTTGTTGACACTCCTCCAGCCCCTTAGGAGTTCCTCTCCTAAAAGTTGGCTGGTGATGTCCATAGTGAGTGTGGCTTAGAAGTGGAAGGGGAGAAAGAAGGCTTGCAGCTGTTGGGATCACTAAGAATCTGGCTGAATGTGAAAGGGTGGGCAGTAAGGGAGTTCCTAGCAGGCTGGGGTCCAGGCTGATCCAGGCAGGTAGAGAGGAAAGAGGAGTGGATGAAGGGAGATGGAAGTGGGAGCCTCAAATCCTCCCGGGAACTTTGAGTACGGGGTGGATTCAGAATAGGAGCCGGAAGCAGGTGCTTTGCGTTAAAGCCTCTGTTGACCTTGGGAACCACTCCAGCCAAACCAGGACGCTGGTGTGGTTTTACTCCCACAAGGAACGCTTCCCACCCATGCATCCTGGTCCGCAGTGCACTGTTCAGGAGAAACAACGCATGAGCCACAAATGTAAGCCTCCTCCGGGATTTTTCTAGTAGCCACATTAGAGGGAAGAGAGCTAAAAAGTAGCAGGTGAAATTAATTTTAATAATATTTTTATCCATCCCCAAACATTATAGTGCAACATGTAATCAATATGAAAACCATTAATGAAATACTTTGTACGTTTTTTTTCTATACACATCTTTGAAGTTGGGTGTGTATTGATAGTCACATCCCAACTCACTTTAGACCAGCCGCATTTCAGGGACTCAGGCCACGCGTGGCTGGAGGCCGCTGTGTTGGACTACACAGCGCTCGCTCAGGAGTGGAGTGTGGGCTGCATCCGGGGTTTTCGAGCTGGTTTCTGAAGACCACTGGCAGTGTTTTCAGGAGAGAGAGGGAGACCCAGTGAGTGGGGCTCAGTGTCTCGTCCCCCACTTTAGTCCAAGCAGCCCCAGCCCTTCTCTCTGGTTTCTATATCGGGATCCTAATTAAGATATACTTTGGAGGAGAAAAAAAAAAAGAGTAAAAAAGTGTTCTCTTGCTTAAAAAGAAAGAAAAATCTGAAACTCTCTGGTTTATTTCAAAATCGTCAGCTTGAGGTAATTCACCTAGAATGCTTGGACTTGGAACCTTGTGCACATTTTACATAAAAATTCGCACCCACAAAATAACCTCTGGTGATTAGAGGCGGCCGCCGCTTACACACTGAGACGTGGCATGCAGTCGTACGCACCGGTCACCCGGCCAACAGGCCTCGGAAACCGGCTGTTGAAATGGCAGACGCAGCTCCTGCAAGAGATGGGCTTCCCGGTGACGTCATCGCCCAGAAGGCACGCGGACTTTCCAGTGAAACTCCCCCAGAAGGCACCAGATTGGCATGCCATGACCTTTACCAGCAACTGCAGAACCATGAAGACAAACTTTGACTTCTGAGGAGCCTGAACTGCCCCTCTGGCGTGACGGCCGCTCTTCCCGTTCCTCACGCGTCCGTCCCTCCTTTGGCCACTGTTGCATCTCATCGTCTGTCTAATCTGAGGGTCTCTGCATTCAAGGCCATGGGTGGGGAACGGGCCTTTGCATTCTTGGGAAACTCGGTAATCGTGTGCTCTAGAAAAAGGACATTCCACACCCCAATCCCTGTGGCTTCCCAGGGCTCTGAAACGTGCCTTCCTTTGCCTGGTGAGCTTGAGAGCTACGAGTCGCCGCCGCAGGGAATTGTGGAGGGCCGGGCTGCCCGGAGAAGCAGACTCTGACCTGGTGAGAAGCAGGAGGGCAGCAGAGACCAATGGGACATAGTTAGCTTTGTCACTGCCTGCCCTGTGCTCCATATCCTGTCCCAGGCTGGGCTGGACCAAGGGGTTGGTGGCAAAGGAGGGCTTGCTTGGTGCCACCTGGAGAAGGTGATCCTTTTATGTTTGTATTTCCCAAATTGAAAACCTTTTGTCAAAGGGAGCAGCTGGCCACGCAGACATCTCCCCACGGTCCATGTTGAGCATTTCCTGCTGAGGGAAGAGGGAGCATACGGCTCACGGAATGGGAAGGAATGAGGGGCTGGGGGGGACAGTCTGGCCCGACAGGCCTGGCTCAGCCGCCAGTTTTTCTGTTTGTTTGTTTAGGAATGTTCCAGTACAAATCTGTTCAATCAAAACTCTCCCCAGGCCCCATGATAATGCTAATTACGCCTCACTCTGGCTGGGACTTCCACCCAGATGAAAACTAGAAAATTCCAGCCAAAGCCCAGCTGTTTTCAAACAGCCGAGGCATCAGGGTGATTGATGGGAGATTTTCCCTTTCCACCCAGATGTTCTGGTGTCTTGGAGACCAGGCCTCGTTAGCTTGACTTCAGCGCCTGTGTTCCCTGATCTGCACGTTGGCCCTTAGATCTTCATAATTTTTTACCAAATTTGGTCAACACTCTCCACCGAGATTGACGTTCAGCCCTGTGCTTTGAGGAGTGGGACAAGGGGGAGTTGGGCCCAGACAGAGCGTGAGCTCTCCGGCAATTTTGAATGTGACTACGTTTCCCTAGGGGTGCAGTTACAAGTCAATATTTGCTAAACAGAAGAACATGTGTCTAAAATTCTCCCATTGGATTGAGTCCTATTCACTCTCTTGGCAGAAGACTGAAGCTTTCATTGTTCTATAGAACAGGAATTTGGCAAGATAATCACCAGGTTTTGACACATTCAATAAGAAAGAAGACGTTTGTGTGAGCGTGGTGATGACTCCCGGAAAAGGGATCTTCGGAAGGCACGTTGAGGAGCTTAACTCTTCATGGGGCCTCGGGAGCTGGGTCTCCACCAGGTCTTCCTCGGAAAGTCCAAGAACCTTCTCATCTCAAAGATAGATTTAGGTTTTGAAGAGAGAAGGATGGAGGCTGATGGTCACCCTTGAGTGCCTTGGGGTCTGAGAAGTGTCCGGAGATGCGGGGCCTCACTCGGAACAGCGTTGGGGAAGTGCACCACTTACGGGGCTGTTCTTGGGAGTCTCCACAAGGGGGCCCTCTTGAGCTTTGGTTGGGGCGGTTGGGCACCCGGGAGAAACCCGGCACCACCTCCTCCAGCCTCCGTCCGCAGCCCGGGGCTACTGGGCTCCCTCCGTGCACCCTGACTTGGGTGGAGAGGAAACCCATGGAAGGCGGGCTCTGGGGCTCATGTTCTCTTCCACGTGGGTAAGCTTCGTTTCCACTCACTTAGAGAGCATCTTTGGAGACTCAAGGGCGAGGGTAATGGGGTCACCTAACCTTGTCTCCTTTCAAAGAAGTTTGCGACACAGAAGTACAACTCCAATTGGAACCACAAGAAAGGGCATCTGGGAAGCGTCATAAACAATGAAAACAAAACATCTTGGCTCCTCGGGCCTTTCCCCCAAAGACACATAGAGGGGGCCTTTGGGTCAGCCACTATAGGAAACATGGAGATTTTAAATGCAAGAAAATCATTGTAATTTAACAAATCAATTTTTCCTACATTGTGTTGAGATTAAGTTTGTGGTCTCCTCATACATTCAAAATAAGGAATTTCCCTAGAGCGCAATTTTGTGGGAAAACCGACATCAAGTTTCGAAAAAACCCATTTTGTTAGGAGTCACCAGATTTTATTTTTAAGAGAAATGGTAATATTTAATTATAGCATTATTTTACCCGCTAGAAAATTAATGTGCTTTCAGGGTTTGAGGAGAAAGACTGGCCCCGTAAGACCGAACCCTATTTTTAAATTACCATACAAATAGAATCCCAAGGACACAAAGATTGGCTTAAGTGTTGCAGACAAGGTACAAGAAAATACGTTGGCTTCCTAAACGTTAAATAAACAGGCTTGTCGCTCTTGCCATCTCTGGTGCCCTGGACCCGGGGCTCTCCTCTGAGGAGACTGTGAACAGCTCAGGGGGCAGTGCAGTGCGGAGGGGGTGACCACGGCCGGTTGGTCATCAGTTCCCTTGTCACCATCCCCATAATAAGCACTATTTCTGTAAGGCTCTAGAGTCTGCGAAGCCCTCACTGACTTGTCTACTGGATCCACTTAGCAAGCCCTCGGGGTAGGTGTGATTGTCCCCCTGGTACAGACGAGGAAACAGCTCGGAACAGGGGTCTGAGCATGTTCGGCTCCAGTCCCAGAGTCGGCAGGTGGAGGGGCCCAAACTCTAGAGCATGTCTCTGACCTGGGAACCCCAGGCCCGGCTCCTGCACACACAGCGCCTGGTCTTTGCTGGACATTTCCTGAGCACCTACGTGTGCCCACCCCCAGGGTGGCAAAGATGCTTCCATGAGGGCTTGGGGTGTGATATCTGAGCCAACATAATAGCACTGTGGAGATGTTCTTCAGCTGATTCATTTGCTGAAGGGACAGGCAAGGAGGGGGCCGCCCGGAGGGACCTTGCTGCCTACAGGCCTCTTGAGTCTGGCAGGCGATGAGTTGCTTGACAGGTGGAGAGCCCTAATGGGTCCTTGGCAGAGGCTGCGAAGTTAGCAGGAAGGTGTGAAACAGCGCTGGGCCAAGGGAGGCATAATGAGTTCCTGTGCCAGGCGGACATCGAGGGGTTGTCATGGCGAGAGATGGAGAGGCGGGGGGGCCGAAGGAGGTCTGTGAGCCACTTTGGGGGTCTGGAGTGTTCTTGAAACAGAGGCAGCCAAGCGGGGGTGGAAAGTGGGGGGGACGACAGCGAGTAGGCACTTTTAAAGGCAGTGCTTTCTAAAGGGCACCAAGCCTACCTGGGGGTGCTACCATGATTCCAGGGGCGCACATGACAAGTCACATTGGGTTGGTTACATGTCCATTCTGACTTGGTTTGATAAGGGACACACACCAAACCCGGAATCTTTTTAGCGCAAGGCTACTATATGTGGGGATAGTTTATTCTTAAGATAAGTGAAAATGAGTTTGTTGATTTGGAGAGAAGTGTTGACCCAAGGACAGTGGCAATCAGATGTGACAGGTGGTTGGGGACCAAGGCTCTAAGGCCCCCGTTGGTTTGTGTTCAGGATGGTCCAGTGGAGGAGAGGGGTCTGAGGCCACCTGTGGGAGACGACCTCAAACCTCCACCCGCAGGAGAGGCTGGGGCAGGAGGTGTTTGAGGGCTGCCCAGGGGATGTGGAGTGAAGGCAGGGAGGAGGGGGTATGGGTGTGTCCCTCTCACAGGCGCTGGGGCGTGTGGGGGGGGTGCTGCTCCAGAGACGGAGAACAGGAAGGAGTTCCATCTGGGGGGTGAGCTATTTGAGGAGCCAACAGGGCATCCAGGAGGAGCCAGCCATGAGGGACTGGCCTGGGGCCACGCTGCTGTCCACGTGCACACACAAGGCACGGACAGCCAGAAGGTGGAAGTCAGCCAGAGGCAGAATCCCAAGGAAATAAGCCTCCAGGGAAAGGCCCGCAGAGGGCGAGGAGGGGCCCTCGGGGGGAGCCGCGTGCTGGGAGCAGGCTGTGTCTCAGGAGGGCTGCGGATAAAATCCAGGGTGCCCGCTTGAATTTGATTTCTAGATATGCAACAAAATTTTTTTAGTTTCAGCATGTCCAAATATTGCATGGAAACATGTAGGGGTTTGGAGAAGGGAGACAAGACCACAGGAATAGAGGGATTGTGTTTTATGCCTTAATTATTATCTTTCTGTAAGTTCTTTTATGCCATACGCAAGGCAAAAAATGAATCAGAAAATACAGAAAAACACGAAGGTGACCTAAAAGCTTACCCATAGTTGCCTCCCCACCACCACCACCAACGGAATGGCCCCGAACCTGTTGGTACATGTTACCCTTCCGAGTCTAGAGTCTGGGATGCCAAGTGGGACCAGGCACAGAGACTCTGGTCCCCTTTGAATGTCCATCTACAATACAACATCACTGGCCCAGGGCAGACACACAGTACACTGTTGTTGAATGAATGAATGAATGAATGAATAAACCCCCCTGGACTTGTTTTCTTCTCACACAACCATACATGCATTTATCCAATTATTTTCTTTACAAGCATGAGGTCATCCTATGCATATTATTTGAAATGTCTGTTTTTTAACTTAATAATAGGTTTTGGAAGTCTTTGAGGAAGTTTGGCTTTTTGAGACCAGAGGGACTAAAGCACATTTAGGGCCTTCGAGGGAGGGACCAAAGGACACAATGAAGCGGCTCAAAGCGGGTGGAATAGCCAGGGAGGCAGGTGCCCTCTTCAAGACGAGTTCAATAAAAACAGGCTGAACTCTTCAAACAAAAGCAATGCATGGCTTGCGGTGGAATTCTCAGAATGTATTAAAAAAGGTATAAAATGAAAAGTGAAAGTACCTTTCTACCCTGAGGCCCAGGCTGCTCTCACCAAAGTGAATTATTTTAACAGTTTCCTGTGCATCCTCCCAGAAAATAGTTTGACGCCGATCTCTGCATATAAATGTATATGTTTTTCTATTTGGCTATTAACATTTTTTTTACGAGTGCAATCTTTCCATACACATCGTTCTGCATTTTGCTTTTTACATTTAAATTATCGGAGCTATCTTTTCATCTTAGACTTATTTTCTTGTGGAAAAGACAAAATAGTATTCCATGATCCAGAGGATACTTGATTAGTTAGCCCATGCTTTGCAGATGGTCCCTTAGACTATGGTCAATTTTCTTTTTCTGTTATTACATACAACAACATCCTTTAAATGTAAATATATTTTGGTGTAAATTTTCTGTGTGTCCTTTGGAGCTATGCCTAATAAATTGTGTTTGCATTTAATATGTTGATAGACTTGACCAAATTGTCCTCCAAAAATGCTGTTTCCGTTTACCTGCCACCAGTGGCATACGAGAATATTGCTGTCCTAACACCTTTGGCCACCCTGGCTATTACCAAACTTTTCACTTTTTGCAAATCTAACATGAACGGCAGATGAAAAATTACAAATAAATGAAAGTTTGTGGCTACTCACACATTTTTGTGCCTATAAATAAACAAGTTAATAAACTGATTCTCTACTGATTCATCCTCTTCTGTGTATTGTCACTGCCACCACTCTGGGTCAAGCCACCATCATTTCTCACCTGAAAGACTGACTGTGGCCCCTCACTGGTTCCCCAGAGTCCAATCTGCCCCCTGCATTCCATTCTCCACAGAGCAGCCACCGTGGTCTTTGAAAAATGTGAGTCAGCATCCTGCTTCTGCAAAGTGGCTCTCTGAATATTTTGAGGGACTGCACACAAATAGATTTGATGCAAGGTATAATTTTTCAGAAAGCAGGGAAACATCTGAGTTCTCTGGCCCCAAAGTGAGCTGAAGCAAGACTGGTGGGGACCCTCTTGAGGGTAAATGCCAGTGTCACCATTGCCTGTGGTCAGAGGCTTGGTGGCGAACAAAGAGTTAGGGTGGCCCCAGGTTGCTGGTGCCCCCTGATTCCTGGAAGAAGAAATATGCTCTCTTGAGGAAAGCACAATCATTTTAGGCTCTAAGATTTTCCATGGATTAAGGTAAAACAACTGGAGTTCTCAATTAAAGACCACCAAATATGCAAGTAAAGAACCCACTATGGAGTGAGAGTTAGTAGAAAGAAAATATTTACATTCCAGTAACATCAGCTATTGGAATTATTTTAAAGAAAAGTATGTATGAAGTGTTAAATGAAATAAAATATGGAATTTTAAAAATAAGCAACAAATATAATAAGCCTATAAAAACAACCAAGCAGATATGAAGAAGAATCAAATAGAACTTCAAGAAATAAAAATATGCCCTGACCTGTGGTGGCACAGTGGCTAAAGTATCAACCTGGAACACTGAGATTGCCGGTTCAAAACCCTGGGTTTGCCTAGTCAAGGCACATATGGGAGTTGATGCTTCCTGCTCCTCCCCCCTTCTCTCTCTCTCTTCTCTCAAAAATGAATAAATAAAATCTTAAAAATAATAATAAATATTTTTTAAAAGATATAAAAAATATAATTACTGGCATAAAAACTTGGTTGTTGGATCACAGGGCAGATTAGATACAGTTGAAAAGGGAATTAGTGAACTGGAAAATAGATGTAAAGAAATCACCCAGAATTTAGAAAAGAGAGGGGACTGAAAACCAAGATAAAGGGGTTAGGAGACGTAGGAGCTATAATGAAAAAGCCTAACTAATGTCCCTCAGAAGGCAAGAAGATAAAGGGTAGAGGATAAGCAATAGATGAAGAAAAAAGATCTGATAATTTTCCAGAAGTGATTAAAGACACCAAGCCACTGGTACCAGGAAGCAGTGGTCCCCAACCTTTTTTGGGCCACAGACCGGTTTAATGTCAGAAAATATTTTCACAGACCGGCCTTTAGGGTGGGATGGATAAATGTATCACGTGACCGAGACAAGTGTCAAGAGTGAGTCTTAGACGGATGTAACAGAGGGAATCTGGTCATTTAAAAAAAAAATAAAACATTGTTCAGACTTAAATATAAATAGAATGGAAATAATGTAAGTTATTTATTCTTTCTCTGTGGAACGATACCAAATGGCCCACGGACTGGTACCAGTCCGCGACCCGGGGGTTGGGGACCACTGCTAGGAAGGGCAGCAAGTACCAAGCAGGATTAATAAAAACAAATCACCACTTAAACCTAAAGAAGAGCAAAGACAAAGAAGAAGAAAAGAGCCATCAACCTAGATTTGTGTACCCAGCCAAATAACCTTTCAAGAACAAGAATGAAACAAAGACATTTTCAGATAAACAACGCTGAGAGTGTTTGCCATGCCACTAAATTGCCATTACACAAAGGACTTTATGAAGAAGGAAGGTCTGATTTAGAGAAGCTATAATGAGCAACAAATGTGAAATGTTGTAAAGCTTTAAATGTAATAATAAACTGATAATTTCTAAATTTTGTGGGGTCAAAAAAAGGCATAATTAAAATACTGGAAACAGTAGCATGTAATTCAAGAGAGGAATGATTAGGTTAGTGTTCTAAATTTTTTGCATTATTAGGAAAAGGGTTAAGATATTAAGATGTTATAATTGTTTGCTTGTTTGTTACTGCGCTTTGTGAGTTCTTTATATATTTTGAATATATTAACCCCATATCAGAGCTGTTGTTTGCAAATATCACCTCCCATTTAGTTGGCTGCCTATTTGTTTTATTGTCTGTTTCTTTTGCTGTGCAGAGGCTTTTTAGTTTGATATCATCCCATTCATTTATTTTTGCCTTTACTTCCCTCACCTTTGGGGTCAAATTCATCAATTGTTCTCTATGGTTAAGGTCCATGAGTTTAGTACCTATGTTTTCTTCTATGTAATTTATTGCTTCAGATCTTATATTTAGGTCTTTGATCCATTTTGAATTAATTTTGGGGCTGGGGGACAAATTGTAGTCAAGTTTCATTCTTTTGCATATGACTTTCCAATTTTCTCAGCATTATTTATTGAAGAGGCTATCTTATCTCCATTGTGTTATTGGCTCCTTTGTCAAAGATGATTTGGCCATATTAATGTGGTTTTTTTTCTGGGCTCTCGATTCTGTATGTCTGGGCTCTTGATTCCATTGGCCTGTATGTTTGTTTTGCTGCCAATACCATGCTGTTTTGATTATCGTGACTCTGTAGTATAATTTGAAGTCATATTGCCACTTATGACAACATGGGTGGACCTTGAGAACATTATACTGAGTGAAATAGGTAAATCAGAAAAGGCTAAGCACTGTATGATTTCACACATAGGTGAGATATAAAACTGAGACTCATGGACATAGATAAAAGTGAAGTGGTTCCCAGGGGGAGGTGGGCGTGGAGGAGGGGAGGGGAGTAAAGGGACAAATATAAGGCGATGGAAAATGATTTGTCTTTGGGTGATGGGTATACAACATAATCAACAGTTCAAATGCTATAGAAATATTAACCTGAAACTTATGTACTTTTATTGATCAGTTACCCTGTTAAATTTAATTTTTCTAAATAAAATTTTAAAAATATATTTTAAAAAAAGATGTTATAATTTCAGAGGTAACCACTAACATAATAGAAGTATTGTATAACTTTTTAACCAAAAGGAAAAAATAGTAATAGGATAAATACAACCCAACTAAATCCCTTAAATATAAAAGAAAGAAGAAAAAAAAAAAAAAACAGGAAAGGAGGAACAAGCATTAACAGCACAATTTTTAGAAACTCAAAGGATGATTTTAAAAATCCTGGTTTCCTAGCCTGTACCGAACAGTATCAAATTGGGTTTTTAAAACTCCTGATACATGTTATTTACTTACTGAAAGCATAAGGACACGGGGAGGTTGAAAGTAAAAGACTGGCCCTGGCCGGTTGGCTCAGTGGTAGAGCGTCGGCCTAGCGTGCGGAGGACCCGGGTTCGATTCCCGGCCAGGGCACATAGGAGAAGCGCCCATTTGCTTCTCCACCCCTCCGCCGCGCTTTCCTCTCTGTCTCTCTCTTCCCCTCCCGCAGCCAAGGCTCCATTGGAGCAAAGATGGCCCGGGCGCTGGGCATGGCTCTGTGGCCTCTGCCTCAGGCGCTAGAGTGGCTCTGGTCGCAATATGGCGACGCCCAGGATGGGCAGAGCATCGCCCCCTGGGGGGCAGAGCGTTGCCCCTGGTGGGCGTGCCGGGTGGATCCCGGTCGGGCGCATGCGGGAGTCTGTCTGACTGTCTCTCCCTGTTTCCAGCTTCAGAAAAATGAAAAAAAAAAAGAAAGTAAAAGACTGAAAAACATGTAGTTGCCAAACACTAAGTAAAAGGAAACTGGTCTCAGAGAAAAATAAGATATGCTATTAGGACAGAGGTCACTCCATGAAAGGGCCAGTCTGCCGGGAAGATATGATCATCAAATAGCATCAAAAAGTGCAAAGCAAAAGTTGCTATAGATACAGGAGATATTGATCAATTCATCACCTTAAAGAGAGATTTTAGCATGATTCTTTCAATTATTAATAGGTGAAGCAGACAAAAGATCAGTACTGATGCAGAAGACTTAAAAAAACAATGAAGAAATCGAATTCATTTTATACGTATGTGTACACACACGCATGTGCACATGTACGTGTGTGTGTGTGTGTATTACATTAATGTACCCAACAATTAGGGACTGCACATTCTTTCCAAGCATACATGCAACATACATTACAAAAACTGACTCTAGGCCATGGAATAAATCTCAACAAAGTCAAAGAATTGGTATCATAGAGGTCACATTTCTGATCACAATGCAACTAGATTAAAAGTCAGAAATAAAAACATTTTAAAAATTGTCTGTGCTTGAAAATTTTAAAATCTTCTAAAACACTCAGGCATCATGAGAAATAATAATAATAATTAACAATATGTAGAATTTAGAGCTAAGCAAAAAGTGAAAATAGTATACATCAAAACCCGTGGGATGTGGAGAATATAAGGCTTTGAGGGAAGATTACAGGTTTATAAGCTTATGTTTAAAAGAAGAAAGTCTGAAAATTAAAAACACTTATTCAACTGAAAAAGTTAGAACAAGAAAAATAGAGGAAACCCAAATAAAGCAAACAGAAAGAGATAATAATGGGAAAAGAGCAGATATTAATAAGATGGAAAAGCCACAACAGAATCAACCAAAGCCAGGCTGGTTCTCTGAAATTCCTAACAAATCTGATAAACCTCTGGTAAGACTGGTCAACTAAAGGAAGGAAGGAAGAAAGAAGGGAGGGAGGGAGGGAGGGGAGAGAAGGAAGGAGGGAAGGAAGGGAAGGAAAGGAAAGGAAGGGAAGGGAAGGGAAGGGAAGGGAAGGGAAGGAAGAAGAAAGGAAGGAAGGAAGGAAGGAAGGGAGGGAGGGGGAAAGGAGGGAGGGAGGAAGAAAGGAAAGGAGGGAGGGGGAAGGGAGGGAGGGAGGGAGGGGAGGGGGAGGAAGGGAGGAGGACTGGGTAGAAGAGGAGAGAGGAATTAATAACATTGGGAATAAAAAGAGGACATAACTACAGATCCAGCAGATACATCTTTTAAAAAAGATTATGATACAGTGTATATATATATGTATATATATATAATTTAAAATCTCACCCAAACAAAAATCCCAGGCTAGTTGTTTTTACAGATGAGTTCTAAACTCTAAAGAAAGAGGTAATTTCAATTGTACACCGACTCTTCTAAAGAGTAGAAAGGAAAGGGCACTCCTACCTCCTCTGTGAGCCTTTTCACTGAGGCCAGATCCAGGTTTTGTGAGGCCCGGATTTTATTGTTAGACCCTCTTAAGAGAAAGTGTGAAAACCCATACAAAAATTCTAAATTGGCAAATGAGTAAATATTGGTTTAGAAGGGGGAAAATTCACAAGATATTACAAATTCTATAAAGTTGACAAAGACCACAAACATAACAAAACACAAAAAAACCAGCATGCTATTTTATTAGTTAACTGGTTGAATCTCATGACGGTTTCTTCCTGTGTTTGTTGGGTTGTATAGTGCCTGTTGCCTTCCTAAGACAAAGCCTTCTTATGGCAAGAGTAGAAAGTCCACTCAGTCTTTCTTTTGCCTTTTGATGACCAAAAATAGTTTTGGTTACTGACAGTGAGAAAAATTTTTATTTTTCAGCTCCCCAACTTACTATTATTAATGATGTCCTACATTTTGAGGGGTGCTATCAAATTTTGGGAAACCTCCATCAAGTTTCTCTCACGTATGAGCTGTGAGATATGAAACAGCTTCCCATCGGTCAGCTCTGGCTCTGGGCCTCCCGTGCCATCTGACCTCCACTCACATGGTTCTGGTGACTGGTGCCAGAGGACCAATTTAAGTGCACCATCATGCTATGATGGGGGGAGGTACTTGGGACTCAGCGATAGGCCAGAATGTCTTGGTAAGCCAGCGCCACACCTGCTCGGGTGGTCATAACTTAACTGCTCATGCAGGTGGCTGCAAAACACATGAACATACCCATGAAGTCAAGTAATTCCCAGCCCATCTTCTCCTTGAGCTGGGACCCTCAAATGTCTTGGTCACTCCAACACTTAACAGCTAGAAGCAAAGTGTTGGAAAGAAGACAGCACTGGAAAGAGAAAGAGTGGAGGAGGCTGTCTCCCGACTGACGGATGTTAGAACACGTCACATTTTCATTGCCTACAAAACCTGACGTCCACGTGAGCACCGTGCTCAGGTTTCTGCCCACCTCTGGGTTTTGACAGGATCCTCACAGGAGATAGACCTGAAGCCTTTTGAGGGAGTATGAGGAAGGAAAGTTACAGGAGAGTCTCATTTATGGACATGGTCGCAAAAGTCCTAAATAAAATATTAGCAAATGGGATACAGTAGCATTCTAAAGAGATGATGCGGTGGGTCCATGTTGGGTCTGTCCCAAAAGTGCAAGGGTGTCTTACATCAGAAAAATCTATAAATGTCGTTCACCACATTCACAGATTGAAAGAGAAAAGATGTATCACCTGCTCATAGCTATAGGAAAAGCATTAGCTAAAATCACGCGCCCACATACCATTTTAAAGAAATCTTATCAAAAGAGAAATAATTTGGAATATCCTTATGATGATTAAGGGCATTACCCAAATTCCTACATTGAATGATAATTCTTCGTGGTGAAATACTGAGCATTTGAGGTCGGGAATAAAAAAGGATGCTGCCGTTAGAGTGGAAGTCAGTTACTTTTAACATTTGCTGAAGGTCTTAGCAATAAGATAAGAAAAAGAAAAAGTATAAGGATTCAAAAAGTAA
The DNA here is from genome assembly GCF_036850995.1 of Saccopteryx leptura. NCBI lineage: Eukaryota > Metazoa > Chordata > Mammalia > Chiroptera > Emballonuridae > Saccopteryx > Saccopteryx leptura. The sequence goes on along the minus strand of NC_089507.1, from coordinate 195,755,470 downwards.
TAACATTATCACTATTTGTAGATGATACAATTATCTATCTACAAAGCTCAAAAGCTACAGAAAAATTATTAAAAAACAGTAAGAGGGTTTAGCAAGATGTCTGAATAAAAAAATCACTGGAAAAAATTAATTACATTCTGTTAACAGTGACAAATGGTGCGTGTTGGGGTTGGGGGAGATACTATTTTCAATAGTATTAAAAAGTATAAAGTATCCAGAAATAAATCTAATAAAAATAAGCAAGACACATTTAGAAAAATTATAAAAATATATTGAAGAATACATCAATGAAGAGATATATTCATGGATAGGAAATATCAAGAGATGTCTGTTCCCTACAGAACTGATCCACAGACAATGAAGTCCAGTCCAAATCCCAAAAGGTTATTATTTTTTTAGGGTCTTGACAAGATGGGTGTAAAATTTTTATGAGTAAAGGTGTCAGAAATTGAAGAAAAATTAGATAGGGGGGCATGCTGTATCAGAGATCCCTATTTATTGAGAACTAGAGTAATTATAACATTGTATATTCCTTGAGGAGATAAATAAATTGACCAAGAGAAGAGAGTAAGAGCTCAGATACTGACTCATGAAATTTATAAGCTTGATGTGTGTCAGGGCTGCTGGTCAGCGGGGAAGAGAGGGCTGTTCAGTCGCCAGGGCCATATGGTTGGTTGTCTACATGGAGAATTAAAAGAAATTGGACCCCTTTCTCTCACCATACCCCAAAATCAATTTCCAGTCGATAAGATTTCAACATAAATGGAAAAACGCTAAAGTTTTTAGAACAAAATGTAGAAGAATATCTTTATGATATCAAGGTAACAAAAAAAATATTTTTAAACCAAAGGCAAAAGATGTTAATATGACATTAACATTAGGAACTTCTGTTACTCGAAAGATGCCGTAAAGTAAATGAAAATTAAAAGGAAAGCTACAAACCAGGAGAAGATATCCACAGCCCACATAACCAGGAAAGGAGTAATACATAGAGTGTGTAAAGAAGTCCTACAAATGTTATGGAAAAGACCAACAAAACAATAGAAAATTGGGCACAAGATGCAAGCCAGTATTTCACTAAAGAGTTAGCAGAATGATAAATAACTCTACAGAGAGCTATTCAAATCCATTAGTAATCAGGGCCATGCAAATGAAGACCCAATGAGGTAACGGGTTTTTTTTGCAGTCACTAGATTAGCAAAACTTATGGATTCTAAAAATGCAAGTGTAGGGGAAGGTTCTTGGGACCCCGTGGGTGAGGTTGAGAACTGGGATAATCACTTTGTAAAACAAACTTTGTAAATCAACTTTATAAAAGTTTACATGAGACCAGTGGCTTACAAACAGTTTTGGCGACTCACAGGTAGAAATCCATTTCGACACCTGCACCTGATACGCATGCCCGCACACGAATGCGCACACACACTCACACGCGTATGACGAGGTTTCAGGAAGTAACAGGGACTCTGGCTGTGAGACAGCCACTCTGCAGCATTTCTTCCCATTCATTTACAACAACACACTGTTTGAGTCTCACTGATGTGACTTCCTGACCCGTTAACAGATTCTGACTCAGATTTGATAGCTCTTGCCCGTGTGTTCTTGGTGACAATTCCTAGAAAGTTGGTAATAGCCTTGGTTGTAATGGCCCCAAACTGGAAACAAATAGAATGTTCACAGACCAAAGAACAGGAAAGTAATCCGTGGCTTCTTTACATGTTGGAATATTAGACGGCAGTAAGAAGTGGAGGAACTGCAGCCACACAGACGATGGGCACACATCTTGGAAACATAATATGGAGTGAGCGGAGTTAGTGTTGGGGAACAGACACCCTACGGCGGTAACTTGTATATAGCCCAGGAACAGGCACAGCTGAAAAACATGCTCAGGGCTCACCGACTGTGGAGCCAAGTCAGGAAAGGACAGGACACACACAGACTGGAGGAAGGAAGTTGGTATGGCGGATACGGATGCTGGCTGGACTGTTCCGGAGCTGGGGGGTGGGAACAGGTAGAGGGGCAGCTTGACTGGGGGCGGGAGAGGGGTAGGAGGGAAGCATCCTGTACATGGACAGTCATGACCAAGGCTCAGCCCCACTTGGGTCCACCTTGACAGCTTACTTAACGGAGGAGGAGACCCGGCTGCTGGTGACTTACTCTGTTAGATTCCGTCACAAAGCCCCAGAGGCTGGGGCTTACTCAACAGCATTGATCCTCTCAGTTTGGGAGGCTGAAGTCCCAGAACAGGGGTCGGCAGGGCTGGTTCCTTCCGAGGCCTCTCTCCTTGGCTGGTGCATGGCTGTCTCCTTCTCCCTGTCTTCACAATGTCTTCCTCTGCACGAGCCTGCATCCACATTTCCCCTTTTTATTAGGACACCTAATCCACATAAATGACCTCACTTTTTAAAAAACTGATTTTAAAGAGAATAGAGAAAGGGGGGGGGAGGGGGGAGTAGGAAGCGTCATCTGATAGTCACTTCTCACATGTGCCTTGACTTGACTTGACTGGTTTTGAACTGGTGACCTCAGCATTCCAGATCAATGCTTTATCCACTGAGCCACCACAGGTCAGGCCTAATGACCTCATTTAAACCTGATCACCTAAGTAAGGGCTCTATCTGCAAATAAGTTCACATTCCAAGGTACTAGTGTTTAGGACTTAAGCCTATGAATACGGGGGGGGGGGGGGGTCAGTTCAACCCCTAATACCCAAGCTCACAGCACTGTGGGAGGCAGGACCCTCTCCAGCCTCGACTAATATACCCTCCTTATTATCAGAGAACGTAACGCTGGGCAGCAGAACCCCCCTTGGTGGCCCCGGCATCCTCCTCCCTTTTCAGCAGCATCTTATTAGTAGTATGTGTAGCTTCCCAGACATTTTCTTCTATGAAAGAATGTACATAAATATGTGTTGGGCGGAGGGACGGGACTGTTTTTAAAATAAAATTTAAATCCCTATTACGATGAAAAACCTGCCTAATGAAAATTATGTTTCAAAATGGACTGAGGCGTTCTTTGTGCTAAATATGGTGTTCTTTGTCTCATTTGCAATGGAAAAGTCCCTTGTTTCAAAAAAAAAAATACATTATTAAGAGGCCTTACAATACAAACCACATTTTCCAATTCAATAGCATCCAAGGTCAGCCAAGCAGAGACAATGGGAACGAGCTTCAGAAGTGTCTTGCTCAATAATGAAATTTGTTCAGAGGGGCAGCATTATAATCAGAGACCGGCGTAAGCTGGTTGTGGAGTTGCTGGAATTTCAGCTCCAAAATGAACCCCTTCCGTAATTGGGAACCTATTAAAGGATGCTTACGTGCAATTTCAAGTATTGCATTTCCTGATTAACAAGGATATAATTTCTTGAAGGGGGAAATAATGATTCTGTTTATATCCTTAGTTTTCCTGAATTGCCCCTTGTGTGAAGAAAGGCCACATGTCACTTAGAGGAGTCTAGGGGGACGCTGATAAGGACACCATTGACCAGGAAGAGGGGCTTGAGGGTCCAGCAGAGCTGAAGGAGGAATCTTAGTAGACCGTCTTTACAATGACCACCCGAGTTCTGTTTGAACCTGGACCGCAGCCGAAGCCATCGCTCCTGTCCCTGATACCCTGGGTCTCCACTGACGTCAGCGTCCCTGATGGCAGGTCCTCAGTTGGTGCTGTTTGTAGAAATGCCTCCTCCTCCTTCAGGCCAAAGACCCTTGTCTTTGGAGGTGGCCCCCATGCTGTCACCTCCTGGTGGATGTCACCTCCAGCCACTTGCCGTGTTCTCGCCTGTGGGCACTTGAGACCCCCTTTCTTGGGAGTCTCATCTCTTTCACATGCCCATCTGGGTGGCCGGTCACCACCCTGGCTTCAGAGCCCTATAATTCTGCTTTGCTTGTACCTGTTCTACTAATTAGGACACAATTTGGGGGTGGCCCACCCTCTTGGAGTGCCCACCCCCCACATTGGGATTCTGTGGCACTGCAGCCACCTGAGTTCTGTGAAGGGCGGCCTTGGCTGCCTTCCGTAGGCAGTGCCTTCTGTGAGGAATAACATAGCTTAGGACAGCTCAGCTCTCAGGTATCTTAAGAACAACCCAGCCAAGCAGAATTCTTGGCTTTCTCTGCCTCCGATTCAGTCCCTTCCGATGGGCTACAGCTAGCCCACAAGCTAGAGAGTTAATGAGCGAGTTAGAAAAAGGTGACCCTCTGGGTAGGCACAGCCCGCCACCCCCAGGGGGAAGCACAGACAGCATCCCACTCCTGTAGAGTGAACGGCTCACCCAGCAGCACATGCGGCTCACCCACCACAGCCTTCACCCCTACCAGGTTTCATCATCCCCCCACAATAGCAGACATCTGGGAGTCATTTCTGTCTCCTTGTTGTGGGCTGAATTGTGTCCCCCCCCAAAAGACACATTCCAGTCTTCACTCCCGGTTCCCATGAGGCTGATCCTGGAAATGGGCTGGGGTGGCCCGCCCGCCCCCCTGGCTGTCTCCATCTCATTCTCCTGGGCCAGCCATGCTGATGGTCTTCAGTTTCTTAAACGCGCCACTGGGACACCTTTGCACCTGCCGAGCCCTATCAAGTTCCTCTCATCCCAGATCTTCATGTGGCTGGCTCCTTCTCAATTCCAGGACCGCACTTCCCTGCCACCTCCTTGGGGAGGTCTTCCGGGGACACCTCATCGGGCAGCCCCGCCTCCCAGTCACGGTCACACCACTCCCCTTCTTGTCTTCATTTATAGTGCTATACCTCATCAGTCATTTACTCATTTATTTATTTGTTTTCTAATTTGTTGTTTAGGTTACTACCCCTGCCCCATAAGAGCCCTGCCAGGCTCACTGTTGTGTCCCCAGGGTGTAGAATGGTGCCTGGCACATAGTAGGCGCTGAATGAATGCTTGTTTAAAAACCGATACTGGAATGAAGAAATATGTCCGCCAGTGAGTTGAAGTTATAGGAAGTTATCTAAAAAACATTCTGAGTCCCTGCTTATTCACTGAAGCTCTCCTAAGTCAGAATTCAGAGTAGAGAGAGAAAGAAGTTTGTCTTTGTGCTTAAGCAGGATAAAGAAAGAAAATAACTTTCTGAACAAATTATCTATGTAAACAGGGACTATGTTTCACCCTCTTAACAATGAACTCCAGCAGCTCTGGCTTCCAAAGCTCTGGCAGCTCTCTGACAAGGAATATGCAAATTGCCCAGTGATTCTCTATCTTCCTCAAAGCCCTTATAGAATTCTGGAGGCTCGGGATGCTAACCTCTCTGCTTCCCCTCCCCACTGCCCCGCCCTGTCAGCAGCAATAATGAATGCCCTGAATGGGAGGGGACTTAGCTGTTCACCTATAACCTGGAACTCCAGTTTCTCAGGTGGTCAGGTGGACCCTAACCACCATCAACGGCAGAAATGCACACGTGCAGGCATCTATAGTCCCTGAAAACGTGGGTGGAGCTTACTAGGAAAATGTAGCTGGTCACTCAATCACGAGGCTATATTACCTTCTCTGAGATTTCAGCGGGTACTTTTAATTCACCCTCTACAGAAGGCAGATGGGAATGCAAAAGTATTATAAGACCGTAGAAGAAAAACCAGGTCCCAACATCAATCGTTATAAAAGCCCAGGTATTCTCACTCCCTGACAAGTTGGTTTTCATTTCAGTAACTGTGGGTTGTTGTGAAGGAAATTGTAGCCCGACAGAATCTGGTTAAAACTCATGGGCCAAAGAGTAGGCTTCAGTTTCAAACTCTCTAGAAACTATACCCAACCACCCAAAACACATGTTAAAACAACTCTAATTGTGTATTTCAAAGAACAAGTAATTTTGTTCTACTGTGGTCACTGGTAATTCCAAGTTAAATACTTTTGAGTCTCGCTCTCTGATTTTACGCATATCTTGGGGGAGAGAGTGGGGTTGGGTGTGAGCTATTGCTTTTCATCTCCTTTTCTGTGTAATTTAATACTGAGGAGGGCAGCTTAGATTTTATAAGGCACACTGAGCTCTGAGGTTAGCTCACAATGAAGAGGCAGTGAAACGTGTACACCAGTTAGCTAACTGCTCAGAGAGCATGGTTTACCCTGGAGGCCTGTGGGCCGGGTGCTTTGGTTGTGAACAGAAGCCACGTCCCACTCCGCTAAGGCAATGCAGGATTCCTTGGAAGGGCACCAGTGCTCATTGAACTACGGGTGCCCTGGGGATCCAGTCGGTGGGAAGTACGCTGCAGTTTCTCCAGGACTCCCCTGTGGGTGTGACACATTTTAGCTTCTGGTCATTGTACATCAGATCCCAGGTCCTGGAGCAAGCATCCTATGCACTCCGCCTGAGACTATGGCCCAGGTGGAGGGGAGGAGCCTTGATTGACAGTCCTCCAGGATTAGAGTCCATCAGGGAAATTTTGCTGCTGGCAGAAGGGGGGTGGGAACATTGGCAGGCAAACCGAGCACTTGCCCACTGCAGATAGGCGTCACGCAGAAGAGCAGAAGAGGATCTGAGAAGGGGGTCAGGAGCAGAGGTCCTCAGCTTCGCGGCTGATGGGACCCACACGGAGCATAACGGAGCTCCTGGCATCAGTGGAGGACCCACCTTCCCTGTTCCTCTCCGCGGTGGCCAGTGCATCTTCTGGCCCTTGGGTTGACCATGCGGAGGGACCGTTCGTACCTCGGGGCCCCAGGAAGCACAGTTCTGGGCTTTCTGGGTCCAGTATTTCATGTGCTCTGGATGGCTCCTGAGCAACCAAGCGCCCACGGGGCTGTGGTCTTGTCAGGCCTTTGACCCTTCAGAAGCATCCTAGCCCAGGGGCCTCCCTTTCCTCAAATTCCAGACAGTGATAAAGAGCAGTACTCGAATCACCAGGCAGCTGTGATAGAATAACTAATGCTTCTACAGTGCTTCACAAGAGCAGGTACTCAGTGGGCATGAGCTACGGGTGATACCCATCCATCCATAGCTGTGGTCTGGCCTCGGTCTCCCTATCAGGACTCCCTTCCCCTGCTCTGGAACCCCATCCACTTGGCACCTTTGGCATCCCCCCCCCCATTGTCCTGTGTAAATAAATGTCTGAATGGTTGGGACCCAGCTGTTCCCCAAGTCAGGACCAGGAGCAAAGTTTGCCTAAGATCGTCTCTCCTACCCCTGGTGCCATTTTGGGTGATCCCATTTCTGACACCAGGATCTAAACACACAGCCAGGTCAGGGAGCACAAGCCTCATCCTCCATCAGTTCTCTAACCAGCCTCTCCTGCTCGCAAAGGTTCTAGCAAATCTCAGGGACTGCAAGTCTGGGAGATTATAATCTGGATGACAGCAGGCCCCCAGCCCCCTCCTTGGAACCCTCAGCCCTGGATGGAACTGACCCTGTAGGAAATACAGAAGACGCTTACAGAGACAAAGAGAGATGTCACCCATAATCCTACCGCCCAGAGATAGCAACTCATTCATAATGTTTTCCCTCTAGACTTTTTAAAATAAGGATGCCAGCCACCCAACGAAAACAATTTAAATTAAATGTACATACACTGTGCTGCTGTTCTAACCTTAAGCCAAAATTATCTTCCCATATCATTCAATATTTTTTTGATATACAATTTTTTTGCGGGTGCATAATTCCGTCAAATTTTGTTTCCATCATTGTTTGATGTTGGTATTTAGGTTTTGGTCTCCTGGCCTCCCTTCCCTCCCTGGGTTCCTGGCTATGGCTTGTCGCTGTCCCATAACCTCTCCACTGTAGGCTGATACATAGGTTCTTGAGTCTCCACTTCCCAGAAACACCTGGTACCCACCGACCACACACTGGAGTGGACCCCTCAGATATAACACTAGGCTTTATGGGCTGAGTTGTGCCCCTCCCCCCCCAAAAAAATATGTTCAAGTCCTAACTCAGATTGCGACCTTTTTTAGAAATAGGGTCCATACAAATGCACATAGTTAAGATGAGGTCACACTGGAGTAGGGTGGGTCTTTAGTCCAGGATGATTAGCACCCTTACAAGAAGAGGAGAAACGCACAGAAAGAAGACAGCCACGTGACGATAGAGGGGGCGGGACTGGAGTGGTGCATTTAAGGCAATATAATATTGAATGTCGACTGTAATTGAAAAAAAAAACTAATAAAGATAGGAATACCAAGGACTTCTAGGAGAAGGTACGAGAGGCAAGGAAGTTTCTCTCCTACAGGTTTCAGAGGGAGTATGGTCCGGCTAACTCCCGGAGTTCGTATTTCCAGGATGGTGAGACAGTAAATTTGAGACACCCAGTGTGTGGCACTTTGTACAGTAGTCCTAGGACACGACACCTGGCACCATTCTACCCACAAGAGGAGGCCTTTTGGGTCCGTCACCAGGTGGAGGCAACCCAAGCCCCTTCATGTCTTTGGAAACAGAAACTTGGGTTTCTGACCCCCTTCTCTTACTTTGCACCCCCATCCTCCTCTGACCCCATCCAGCCACCATTTCTGGCCCTTCCTTCCGCCATACTTCCGATGTCCAAGAATGCTTTGCAGCCATCCCTGAGAAGGATAGCATGCTACCAAGGTTCGAACCCACAGGTGGTGTCCTGTCACCTGATGTATTTCTGGCCCTTCCTTCCTCCATACTTCCGATGTCCAAGAATGCTTTGCAGCCATCCCTGAGAAGCAGGATAGCACGCTACCAAGGTTCAAACCCACAGGGTGGTGTCCTGTCACCTGATGTGAGTGACATCTACCAAGCACCTGCTCTGTGGCTGGCACTGAGCTGAACATTTCACCCGAACAGTCTCACCTATTCCTCACAGCAACCCCAGAGGGTTGACGTTATTTGACAAAGGAGGAAACTGAGGCACAGAGGGATTAAGTCATGAACAAGTCCATGGAGCAGCTGGAATTCAAATATGGGAAGTTGAATCCCGGAGCCCAGCCCACACAGCTGTCTTTGCAGATGGACAATTAAGATCCTTCCCTCTTAACCCCTCTCAGATTCACATTGAATTGGGGATTTAAAAGACTGTTCTTGTTAGCATGCCTGTGGTCTGTGCACTGTGATCTTCTGCACTAAGTCATGTTATGTAACACATACCTCAGTCTTTGTGTGTCTCCTGTTGCCTAGACTCTGCTCCAAACCCTGGTTCTTTCAAACAGGCAGTGGGACGGGGAGGTCCTTGCCTGAACTTTGACCTGAACTTTCACTGGAAGTGGACAGTTGAGGCATGAAGCTCGGCGGCTCGCAAAGCTCAGTCCCTGGGCTTGTCAACTGGGTCGTCCCGAGTGCATGGTCTTGCTTCTATAACACAGTGCCCATCATGTACAGATGTCACAAGAATCAAACGAGGTCCCGTGCAGAATGCACCAAGCATTGTGTCTGTCCTCCAGGGAAGTCCATCTCTGACTCACACCCCACACGTGGTCCTTTATGGTAAAATGGCCTGGCCATCTGTTACCCCTCTGGGAAAAATGCACCTTTAGCTTATTGCCAGTGCACATGGTTCAACGGAGTGAATGTGAACTAGACGAGGAACAGAAAACCCCAGGAAGCTCGGGTGAACCAACAGCCAGCCAGCTAGGAACAATGCACCACAGAGAGGAGACAACTACTCTTCTATCTACATATGATATTAAAGAGCATTAGCGAATCAATAAGAGATTCTTTAAAAAAAAAAAGTCCAATATAAAAATGAGCAAAGGATATGACTAATAGGAAAATCGATACAAGGGGTTCTTAAATAGACATTTCTTTTTGTTCATAATGAAGGGAAGGCAAGTCTAAACAACTGAGCATCACCACTGACAGGATTTGTGAAGAGCGATACTGACGAGGAGTGGCGAGGGAGCAGGAAGGAGGCACTCTCACAGGCCCCCGCCACGTGGGGGTGTTGACTTGCACCCCAGGGAAGGAAAGCTAGTGAGAGACTTGAACACACATTTTGCCACAGCGATTGCACTCTTTGCAATCAACACCCATATCTGCTGATGAAGGGGAGCCTGGGTGCAGGGAATGGTGTTCTAAGCAGAAGGAACAGTGTGTGTGTGTGTGTGTGTGTGTGTGTGTGTGTGTGTGTGTGTGTGTGTGTGTCGGCTGTGGTGGAAAGGAGTATGACTTGATGGACAGCAGACACTCTTCTGTGTGACTGTGTCGTGGTGGTGGCAGCTGGTGATCGTCATCTTCTCTGAGGAGGAAGACACCTGGTCTGTGAGGTCGGTGGGGGTGAGGGTCGTGTGTGGGGCTGAGGGACACTGATGGGTTGGGAGAGCAGGAAGAGCGGAAAGGGAGAGGACAGGGTGGGGGACACAGCGAGCTGGACAGAGGGTCTGGCTGGGACGGAGTGCCAAAAATCCTGAGTGGCTTCAAGTGGTGGACTTTCTGACATTCTAGATCTGGACAGCAGCATCTTAAATCCCCAAAATGCCCCTGAAAGTGGTTAACATCCTCTTAGAAGTGATGAAAGGACCTGTGGTGGCGCAGTGGATAAAGCGTCGACCTGGAAATGCTGAGGTCGCCGGTTCGAAACAAGGCACATATGGGAGTTGATGCTTCCAGCTCCTCCCTACCTTCACTCTCTGTCTCTCTGTCCTCTCTCTCTCTCACTCTCTCTCCCTCTCTCTCTCTCTCTCCTCTCTAAAATGAATAAATAAAATTTTTTTAAAAATTAAAAAAAAAAAAGAAGTGATGAGAGGAGGTGGTGGGGGAGGGGCGTGGGTCCTGCCCTCTCCTCATCCCAGAGGTATAGTAAGGTGAGAATCTTAGTGGCACCTGCTGAATAGGTGCTGGGCTGAGTCTGTGGGACATTGTGAGTACCCATGACTATAGCCTATCACCATTACCAGCATTATTACTGGCACTGAATGTTGGAGGGGGGACTCAGGGGGACTATAATGACAGTTGAAAGCTCGTGTTATGGCACTAGAAGCTGGTGGGCTCCTAAGAATCAGAGACTTTCAGGGCTTGCAGCAAATCCAAGCAACTCCATAGCTAGGGCGAAGCACCACATGATCCAGTTTGCTCTTGGAACCCTCTAGTGATGGGGAATTCAGTGCTTTTAGAGGCATCCCATCCCTCACCTGCTGGATCCCCATTGCCCTTGACATGAATCTAACTCCTCCCTGGGGTCCCCATGGCCCTCCATGATTGAGCCCTGCCGACCTCTGACCTCATCCACCCCTGACCCCTTCATTCTCTCTCACCAACCACACTGGCTCTCTGGTCATGAACACAACTGGCCTTTACCCATGCAAGTTCCTCTCCCAGGATGCCTCCTCCTCCTCCCTTCCTCTTTTGTCAAGTTTCAGGTTACATGTCACCTTTTCAGGGAGGTCTTCCTTATCCGCCCAGCCCAGACTAGATGCACCTGGACCTCCTTGGTAGAGCAGTCACTTGTAATCAATTGCTCATTTAAGGTTTCTTCCTTTCTGTGTGTGTGTGTGTGTGTGTGTGACAGAGACAGAGACAGGGAGAGGGACAGATAGGGACAGATGGACAGGAAGGGAGAGAGGTGAGAAGCACCAATTCTTCATTGCGGCATCTTAGTTGTCCATTGACTGCTTTCTTATTCGTGCCTTGATGGGGCGGGGGGGGGGGGGCGGCTACAGCACAGCGAGTGACCTCCTGCTTAAGCCAGTAAACTTGGGCTCAAGGCAGCAACCATGGGGTCATGTCTGTGATCCTGCGCTCAAGCCAGATGAGCCCGCACTCAAGCCAGTGACCTTGGGATTTCGAACCTGGGTCCTCCGCGTCCCAGTCAGACAGTCTATCCATTGAGCCACTGCCTGGTCAGGCTCATTTAAGTTTTAATTGTCCAACTTTACTCCAACTTCCCTCAGGCCAGGGAGTGGCCTCACCTGCTCCTCTATCCCCAGGGCCTTACACCAGTAAGAGGGATCATATAGCACAGCACCCAATTTTCATTCTGGGGGTTGTCATTCAGTTGGGTATGCACCTACGAGACGCTGTGCTTTTTACCAACCTCACCCGGCCCCAGCCTGAGTGCTGTGATCACTCCCATTTCACAGATAAGGAAGGTGATGGGGACAGGCCCTATGGCTGGGGCCAAGGGAGGATGACAGGAGACAGTGTACAGAAAGTAGCCTAGCTCACTACCTGGGGACATTGATGAATTTCTTGCCGTTTTCAGTATCATTACAACAGTCATGGTGGTCTCAGGGACATGCAGAACCTCAGGGTGGGAAGGAAACACAGTGCCCAGCAAAAGGAGGTACACACAGTGACTTGCCCAAACTCAGCTGCATTGGTGGCTGGCTGAGAGTGGGGCTGCCCCTTCCCTGGCCGGGTCCAGGAAGCTCAGCGCAGCACCTGGTTCTTTGTGGTAACAGCACTAAGGGTCCACTAGGTTCTCGGTGTTGAGTCCTGACCACACAGCATCTCGTTTAACCCTTCAAGCACACCCTCCCCCCCCCCCCCCCCCCCCCCCGCCCAGAAATGTCACCATTCCCAACTCAACTGGTGGGGACGCAGGCCGAACATGTCCTGGTGACAGATAACAGGATGGGAAGGTGACAGCTAGGGGAAGCCAGATCTGTCCAGTTCCTGGGGTGTGCGCCCCAGCTCTTTGTAACACACAGAGCTGCCTAGCTGACGTCCGGGTGCACAGGTAGAAGTGACGTGCTGCCTCCCAGCTGTCTCAGCGCCCACTGGACGGCTGGCCATCTTTCCAGCTGGGAGGTCTGACATTCTTAGGGACATACTTCCCTCCCCGTCTGGCTACGCACCTCACTTCCCAGGTCTCAGACAGTTTCCTATATCAGGATCTTTCGGAAACTGACTAGCCACAGGAGACAGGAAGCTGGCTTTGCACAGAAGGCTCCTGCAAACCATTTTGGTTTAAGGAACAACACCAACCTCCTGTCCACAACTTGTGACCACCCCTGTGCGGATTTCAGAATTCAGTTTCTTCCCCCAAAGGCCCCCTAACTCAGCTTGGTGGCCCTCAAGTTCAAACTGAGGTCTGTGGCTTCCCTTCCTTTTCATTAGGCTATCGACCTTCATTTCCCAGACTGACTCTGGTGGTGAAGCACTGTATCCTGGAAGTTTTATCAGGGGCTCATTCTGGTTTAAAAGCTTGCATTAACGTAGTTAACTTCCAATACGTCCACAGATATTTCTTCATGAGTAGCTTCTAACTGGCTCGCCGTCCAGATGGTTTTGAAATCAAGGAAGCTGCTCTCTTTGCCTTGAGCTGGTTATTTTGAATCTGGAGATTGCAGCCTCGGTCAGGACGATAAGAGGAACAGCTGGCCGCGAGGACCCGCCTCGCGAAGAAGCAGCCGGAGAAAGTTTCTGCTGACGATTTTCTTTGTTTTAAATAATTAATACACTTGCTGATCTCCCTGCACATCTGATTTTCGGACGAGTGCACTTAAGTTCATTTTCTTCCCAGCTTTTATTCCCAGATTCAAAGAGGAGGCCCACATGGACAACTAATTTATTATGGACTAGCCTGTGATTTTGTTTTAGTTAATCTGTCTCTAAATGATAACATGCCATTGCAAAGTATATGGTTAGAGACTGAAATTAGACCAGAGAGAGAGAGAGAGAGAGAGAGAGAGAGGGAGAGAGAGAGAGAGAGAGAAAAGAGTTGTGGTTTCTTGTTTCCCCCCTCAAACATAAATTGTTGAGTAAGGACATTTTTAAAAGCCAGAAATTGCTGTGGAGTGAAGCGAAGCTGGGGGCCCGAGTGCTGGCCCAGGACACAGCTGGCAGGTCAGGGTTGTGAGGAAGGTTTGCTGCCATGAGCACCTAACCACACTTACCCAACAGCGTCTCTCCCGACATCCACCAACAGACGTTCTCAGAGACAAGAAGGAGTGAGAACAAATGGGAAAAATCAACGTCCAAATTAGAAACTACCTAGCTGTGTTGTTTTTCTTGGGGCCCCGCAGTTCCTTTGATTTCCTGATTGCTCAGAGCAAGAATAACAAAATCCATCCAACCCAGTGATTTTGACAGATTCATCGGAAAAGCTACCAGTTCAGTTTGATGTAGCCATACCCATGGTTTTCAACCAGGGGCAATTTTGCCATCTCCCCCACCCTGGGGACATTTGATGGTTTCTGGAGACCCTTGTGGCTGTCATAATGGGGGGGGGGGAGGTGTTGACTTCGGCATGGAGGAAGTAGAGGCCAGGGATGCTGCTACACGTCATACAATGCGTGGCACAGCCCCACAGCAGAGAATGAGCTGAACCACAAGAGCCAACAGTGCTGAGGTCAGAAACTTTGGTGGGTGTGGGTGTGTGTGTGTACTTAGAGTGAATTCACTCGGTGGGGCCGTTGGTGTGCCCTTCTCCACAAAGTTTCTGGAATCCAGAGACATGAAGTCCAGGCATGCCTCAGCTCACTCAGGTACCTAAATTATGTAAGTATCCGAGAACTAACTGGGTTCTGTTTCCTTTCACTAGAGCAAAAGGATCTTGTTGCCAGTAGTGAAAAGGACTTTTGAAAAAGGTGTTCAGTGGAAAACGGTGTCCAGCTTAGGGCAGGCAACGTGCAGGCAGCTCAAGTCGGGTCGTCGCCCTTCCTAGTGTCTGTGTCTGAAGGCAGGGCCAGCAGGTCGCCTCCTCCTCTTGCCTCCAGCCCATCAGGCACTCCTGGCCTCTCTCCCGTGGAATCTGTCTGACTTGCCATGGCAAAAGGTCGCCAAGGAGCAAAGCAGCAGGACTCCCCGAGAGCAAGCCACAGTGCTAGACTTCCAGTGATTTTATTGGCATGATGAGAAGCTTGGGGCCTGCCAAGGACAACAGCCCTGCCCTGTGACCAAGACTGCAGGTTTCTGGGGTAATCTGTCCTACTGCTCTGGACTGTCCCATTCCCGTGGGAGGGAACAGACGGGGAGGGGTGGAGGAGAGCCCTGAGAGGGCGGCTCCTCCCTTTCCCCATCCTATCTCTGCTCACAGCCATCCTCCCACTCAACCACCTCTTCCGCTGCAACTTTCATTGCCCTCCCTGAGCAACAAACGGTGCTGGAGGACGTCTCTGCAATGGGTGGTCATGTGACCTCTCACCTCAAGCCCTGTGATAAATGCACCTTTGAATGGATGTATCTGTGACTCTTCAAACATCTCACCCACCCCTCCCTTGAGCTTCCTTCAGACCCCTTTCATCTCTCCTCCAAATATTGTGCTTAGAAATTGGGGATTGGGAAAAGGACTGCCTGAGGGGCTCCTGCAAGCAGACCTGACTTTGCTCCTTGACTATAATGGAGTAGAGAGCGCCCGGTAGGACCCGGGCCTTCACTGGACAGCCCCGTTGGCCGAATGCTTCCTCAGTGCCAGGCAGCATGCTAAGTGCTGCCCCACAGCCTTCTCATAGTCCTCACAATAAGCCTAGCAGAGGTGAGGATGTTGTGAGCCCATTTAACAGATGAGAACATTGGGGCTAAGAGCTGATGGACATGCCTGATCAAAACCACACAGGTTGTTGGAAGCTGATCTGGGCTGCTGAGTCAGGTAGGCGTTCTGACCCCAGGACCACAATTCCTAACCCTTCATGATGTGACGGTGCTTGGGGTGACCCTGGGGCGGGGCACACTTCCATGACCATGATTGTTATTGTCATTTTTTGGCAATGGTGGCACAAACACCACGGTCAGTTGGCATTTGTTGAGTTCTGTCCATTCCCCAGCCCCTAAGAAGAGCCAGTGGGAGAGCAGTTAGTCCTAGAGCAGGCACGTGCTCCTCCACCAGTGGATCCTGGGGCCCCTTGGCCAATCCTCCCCCCACCCTCCGGGCAGGCTTGTGGGCACCAGCCTGGATCCAGGGTCCCTGCTTCCTCCCCTAACTTCTTTCTCCTCCAGCTCTGCTTCAGGACACAAGCCCCGGGGGCAAGACCAAACCCCGTAGCCCCGGGTATGAACAACCTGGGGTTTGTGCCTTGCCATGGGGGTCTCCTGATTTTCTTGGCCTCCTGGCCCCCCTGTACCCCCGCACCAGGGGCTGCTTCTAGTGCCTAGAGGTCAAGCCCCATGGGTGCGCATTTGGCGTTATGACACCGCTCCGTTGGAGTGATGACACCACTGCCTTGTGCGGGGCCCAAGAGGAGCCTAGAATTGCGGCAGGTGCCGGCCAGGTGAGGCTGGGGTAGGGCGTGTAGGACGCATCATCACCGACCCGGTGCACAGACGCAGGCAGCAGTCCCCAAAGACCCTTAGGGAAGTCAGACGGCGAGCTCCCTCCCTTCCGACCTCGGGCAGCGAGCGGAGGAGGAGGCGCGGGAAAGATGACACCTACCTCCCAAAAGCACCAGGACGCAAATGTAGGGGAGCATGGCTTCAAGCATCCCGTCGGGGCGCCCCCACTGTGCGTGGAGAGAGGCGCGGGCTCGAGGCTCTCGGGCGGCAGCGAACGCTGGCGGCCCGGCTGGGGTCCTGCGAAGAAGTTGAAAGGGCCCTGCGCCCCCCTCAGCACTCACCCTCCCGGCTGTCGATAGTTGTAAGTCGAGCTGCGCACTCATAGGTCCAACTTGCCAGAAGAGGTGGAGACAGCCCCCGGCGGCGTTGCGCGCACACTAGCGCAACGCGCCCAGCCCTCTGGCGCAGCTCCTCCTGCCATTCAGACCCCCAGCCGACCCCCTTCTGTCCCCTGCCCCTTGCCTCCCGCAAAGTGTTTGCAGTGAGCAAGGAGGCCTCCTTCAATTCTTGTCCTGGCCAAACCAGAGCGGTGCGCTCCTCCGGCCAAAGTGCACCCCTAGCCAGATTGGTCCCTGGAAGGACAAGGGGGAAAAAGTTCTTCTGTGCCCTGCTGGGTCTCCAGACCCCTGAACTTCCTATACAGATACTCTTGGAAAAGCCGCTCAACTTGGAGCCAGGCTAGGAGTGCAGTGAAAGTGGCCAACCTGGGGCGCCCAGCAGCCAGCAGCGCTCTCTGTAATTAGCTCCTCCAGGCTCCAAAGAGCATCCAGGCAAACAGTGTGGTGCCGCCCAGGGCCGGTTCCCCCCACCCTCCTGCCCCAACTCCTCCTCCTGCCACCCCTCAATTCCCATCTCAGTGAGTCAGCTTAGGGCGACAGTTCAGAGGCAACTGGGTGGAGGAGGAGGAGAGACAGCATGCCCCCCAAACCAGTTACCTCCTGTCCCCCACCCCAGGACCTGGGCTTCCCAGGTACCTCCCTCAAGAGGCAGGCAAGGCTTGAAGGAGAAACTCCACGAGTTATTGGATTTATGAAGATGAGAAAGAATCACTTGGATTAGAAAAATGTAACCAGATTGTTCCTACCTGCATGCACCACGTGGATAACCAAAGGGAAGCTGCGATGGCGGGGGTGGGGTAGAGGTGTGTAGATGTTGGTGTTTATTTTCATTGTGTGGCTGTTAACTGAGAGAGAGAGAGAGAGAGAGAGAGAGAGAGAGAGAAGAAAAAGGAGGAGGAGGAGGGAGAATAATAATAATAATAATAATAGATGGAAAGAAAGAAAAAAGGGAAGAGAAACTAAAAAGGGGGGAAGAGAAAGAGAGAGAAAGTAAAGGATAGAGACTGGAGAGAGAAGAGGAGAGAGAGGGAACAGGAAAGAGGAAAGAAGAGAGAGACAAACAGAGCAAGAGGGAGATTGTCCCCTTGTTGAGGGTGTGTAGACTTGGGGACAGGTCTGTGCCCCGGGTGCACATCCAAGGCGTCAGCCTGTCCTCTGAAGGGTCTAGAGATCCATCTGTTTGTGTTTGTGAGCTGCTCACCTCTGGGGTTTGGGAGGCAGCCCTCTAATTTTTGACCCCTTATGAGAAGCTTGGGTAAGGCTGCCAGGGACCTCAAGGACCGCAGCCGTGGGCCACCTGGGCTGTCCTCAGCCCTCTTCTCCAGATGGAGCAGAATGGCAGAAAGTGCAGAATGAGGCCACAGTGTGATCTGCCACAGAGGGAATGCGAGAGAAAGGTCACTTCCCTTCCTGAAAATGACATTTTTTTTTTCTAGTCCCTATGGGTTGCTGAGGACAGCATGAGACTCAGGGTGGCCTTGTTGAAACAGATTGGGACCAGCTGCCCATGGCCGGCAGTGGTTCCGTGCCACATATTAAGTGCTCGGGAAAGGGATAACTTTTCTGGGCAGGGGTGGGGGAAGTTCTGTTTTCCGGACCTTGGGTTTTGCTGGAGGAAGGGTGGGTAAGACACACTCAGTCCCTGATCCCCGCCTTTGGTTCAGAATGGTCACTCAGAAAAATTTGAAATGGTGGTTATTACAAGGTTGTTTGGAGGAGAAGCAAATTCTTTCGTGAGCCTGGATCTGCTGGCGGTGACTCACATCCATGGGTATTCTGGCATCTTGGCCTACAGAGCTGGGCTTTTCTGGGTTGTTAACTGCAGGCCCCCCCCCCCAGGTGGCCAGAGCTGTAGGGGAGGGGGGCACAAAGGGTGGGCTTTTCTGGGGCCATGCACAGCCTGAATGAGGGAGGTGGCCAGGAGCCAGATGTCAGTGATGGAAGAGGGGAGGCCAGCCTTTCACTCTCTGCATTTATCTCCCTCCCAACCAGTCCCCCACAAAGTCCAGGGGTGGTTCTGTAGGAAATCTTCACAAAGCCACCTCTTCCCTTCCCCACCAAACACCCGCCTCCTCATTCCTGTCCCTGTTACAAACACTGTGGGAAGATAAAATTGCCCCATGAAATTCTGCTATAAAACGGTCTGTTTCCTCTGCTAGTTATCAGGGGTATCTGATCAAAGAAATGGTGCCCAGGCCTGGTTACCTAATAACCAGATAAGCATTCAGGCTCAATTGCCCATGGGAAAAGTGGGTGGGGCTGCTCTGGATGAAGTTAGGGGCAGGGCCGGAGTGGGATGGACCTCTCTTGGTTACCACCACTGCCTACTGAGTATCATGCTGCCCAGGGCAGAGCCAACTGGATCCTTTCTACCACCTCCCTGATGGAGAAACTGCGGCAGGGAAACTGTGTTTCCTGCCTGCCAGAGAGCACACGGTCACCGGGTAACTGACACTCATTGGTCCCCTGTGGGAATTCCGCAGTGTCAGTCTTGCTGTAAGTTACACCAGTGCACCCCTGTGCCTGGCACTTGCCTTGTGAGTAATGGGGCTCACTACATAGTTCCTGAATGAATGAAGGAATGAGCAAACAGATTGCACAGAATGAGCACCGGCTTCACGTCCAAAGATTTGATCTTGAACCTTAACACTACCACTGAGCAACTAACTCCCCAGGGCCAGGACTAGGGTGAGGCGCCCAGGGCTCAGCTGAAAGGGACTGTCCCCCGCAGGCTCACACAGGTGAGGGTGGGTTCCTGGGCATGAGCACCCCTTCTGTTTTGAGCTCTGGGCGCTGCTCTTGCCTCACCCTTGTCCTGGCCCTAAAATTCACTCTGCGTCTCAGTCTGTGTTACCATGTAGGCAAAAAGACAATGTCCACAGAAGTGGGTGTTGGCTGCAGGCCCCAGCCATAGGCCCCAGGACTCTGGATGGAAGTTGAGGGTCACACAGCTGGGATGAGGGGGAGCATGGGTGAGAACCTGGTCTGGGCCTTGAAAGTCTGGCTCCCCAGCCTGACTCTAAATTGCCTGGGTCCTGAATGGCTTTTTGTACACCTGCTCCTGGGGGAGGCAGGTTGTATAAATACCCTAGGCTGCCCAGAAACTGCCCCCACCAGTCCTCACACCTGGCTCAGTCTTCTTGTTCCGTTAGGCTGTTGTGTATGTATGTGGGGGCGGGAGGGCATTGGAGGGTTTAATCCAGCACCTGTCATATAGGTGTTCAGTGAATACATTTTGGGTAGATGGATGGATGGATGGATGAGTGGGTAGGTGGATGGATGGTAGGTGGATGGATGAATGGATAAATGGATAGATGGATGGATGGATGGATGGATGGATGGATGGATAGGTGGGTTAGTAGACAGGTAGGTGGATAGGTAGAATGACTAACATCAGTTGTCATGATTGTTATTCTTGGTGGTGGTGTCTTGAATTGTTATTCATGCTGAGTGGCTTATTGATTTTATCCTCACATTTATTAATTTATTAGTAAGACTTCATTAATGTATTAACTCACCCTTGGAATGCCAGTCCCCAACTATGGAAATATATCCTTCTCCCTGTATTCAAGAACTCTCCCCAAGGGTGGGGCCACGTGTTCCCATGTGAATAGCCACAGAGCCCAACATGGTGGTGGGGTGCTTAAGTTCATCGCTGAGCACCCCACCCTTAAGTTCAACATAAACACCTGGTCTTATGTTGCTAGGCTGCTTGCCTGGGAGGTTTGGGATTGGTTTTCTTCTGAATTGTGTGGGTCCCCAGCCCAGCCCAGGCTCCCTAACTGATGTCATGGTTGCGTGTGGTTTGTAGTGAGAGGACTGGATGAACAACTCAGTCTGGGTACCAGTAGCTCCGTCTACATGACACCCAGACAGTTACCTCTGTTCTGAACTGATGGGCAGTTCAGAGCTGTTTAGACACTCCAGAGCAGGCAGACAGTAGAAAGAACGGGTGGGTTCCATCATTTTACTTGAAAAGCAAGATAATTTAATGTCAGAAAGAATTCCGTTGATGCCAGGGGTGTGTGTGTGTGTGGGGGGGGGGGTGCCTGGCACCGGGGAGAAGGACAGTTTTAGGAGTCCAGGGGAAGTCACCTCTTGGTGCTGTCACTTATGAGGTAGGTGACTTCAGTCCACCTGTCAGCCTTTTTGCTCATTTAGCAAGTGAGAATTCTCAGAGGGTTTGGAGGAGGGTCTGAGAAGGTGACCCAAGTAAAACTCCTAGTGTGAGGCCTGGGGGGGGGGTATGCCCTGGCAGGGTGGTAGCCACTCCCACTCACGACAAGTTCCCTAACACAGACGGTGGCTCCTGTGTCCCAGGACCCTGGGCCAGGCTCTACACGGCCTCAGAACACCGTCTCATTCTCTCACTTGCGGATGGTTCTTTGGGGTGGGGCACATCACAGACCTGTGAGTGGAGGCCTGTAGGAGGGAACAGAGGGGCAGGGCCCTGGAGGTTGGGGGCAGGGAAACATGATAAAATACAACAAATGCAGGCCACAGTCAGACTGAGGCTGTCTGCACACTGTGACCTCAGTAACGCAACGGCCGGAGGTCCAGAGAGTGAGATGAACGAAAGGGGAAGGGAGCCCCTGACGCCCCCTTTCTGAACATGGGGAAGCTGAGGCACAGCCAGCAGAGAGGTGACCAAGGTGGTGGTTGGGTGTCCCCGGTGTCGGCCTTCTCAGTCCTTGTCCTCCGCTCAGCGTCTCGGAGCCCAGACCCAAGGGGGCCCGATGCAGGGCCGTCCTCCGTATCTCAGAGCCGCAGACCCCCTTTCCGCAGCCCTGCGCCCTCCTCCTCCTCCCCTGGGCGACAAGGAAAGCAAACCTATTGTGATGAATCCTCTGTTTCCAGGGGCGTTTGTTGGAGGAGGAAAATAAAATAAGAAAGACTGGGGGACATGTGTGGCTTCAGACTATTGATTTTTTAAAACAATAAAGGTTATTGCTACCCCCAGTATAAAAATCAATAGATGCTCCTAAACATAGCATTCACAAAGCACAAAGTTTGATTTCTCAACAGTGCTTCCCATATACTATTTGGAAAACACAAAGGAGAAAGAATAAAAATAAATGTCCCGGGTAGTCCCCGCTGCTGAGGACAAGCTCCACTGACATTTGGGATGTTGTTTCTAATCTGCGGTCAAATTTAATAATGTCCATGTCTAAATAATTCACTAATTCCCCAATACCATCTTTTGGGTGAATTTCCCAGCCTTCAAGGAACTGTCAGGTGCCAGGCCATGGGGGGAGGGGAGCCAGGAGGACAGAAAGTGAAGTCATCCTTTTCTGGCCCCAATATCCTGCACGTTGGCATTGCCTTCTCTTTCCTTTGGTTTGAGACCTTTGCCATGTTGGGCAGCTGTTTGTAAACTTTCCGATTCTAGTCAGGAAGGAGCAGATTGATTTTAAATGGAAATACCTTAAAGGTGGTGTTGTTTGGGGGTTTAAAAATCCATCCAATGGTGCTCCTACCATGAACTGCCCAGTGGAGTTATATGGCCGGTTCATTTCATCCACAGGAGAGGTTCAGGGGCACCGTCCAAGCCGCAGGTGAGCTACATTCAAGGTGAACAGCCAGAAATCTGGGGGCAGGGTGACTGTGTAAGTGCTCAGGGCACAACGCGAACAGAAGACCTTACTTCTTTTTTTAATTTCTTTTCTTCTTTTCTCTCTCTTTCTCTTTTTCAGTTTACAATTAACATTCAGGGTTTAGTCTCCACCCTCCCTCTTGAAATGGAATTTTTATCTCTTGATTCACGCTACAAGATAAAATCCCTGTTTATCCAGTTGCATGAATAATTGATAAGCTCCTTTCAACTTGCCAGAAGCAACTTAGCCGTCTGGCAGCACAGCCTGGACCCCCTGGCAATTTCCGGAGTGCCCGCGGGAGACCTTTACACAGTTTCTGCTTGGAGTCCACCGACTTGCTGTCTCAGGGGTGGGGGTTTATCTGTAGATCCAGATTCAGGAGTTACAGATTAGGCACCCCGTGTTCCAGCGTGAAGGATGCGGGGAGGGGGAGGGGGCACGTCAGGGTCCACTTAGATTTTCTGAAATCGCGTCTGTGACAGGTGTGGATTCTATTGGGAGCCTCCCGGCTGGCAGTTTCATAGTTCACGGCATTAATTAACTCTAATCTGTTCCCTGATAGTTTAAACCAGACCCAAGATGGGAAGGCTTTTTCTCTTCTACATATTTAATAGGCTTAATGAGATAACAATGAGAACCTGTGTTTAGGCTCTTGAATGCATTTGGCTTCCTGGCCCTGTTTATATGATAAAAGGGGTGGGGTGTTATTTATGTGCTTAGCTGGGGTTTATCCTTTTTTTAAACAGGTCTGGACAGCTAGCTGTTATACTTGGCTCATGCGAGCTTAAAAAAAAAAAAAAAAAAAGGAGTTTATAGACTGTACTGTAGAATGTCCCAGTTCTTTTAGGCCAAGGTAAATGTGACAGGAGGTGGTGTTGATGGTGCAAACTGCCCCTAGGAGAAAGGGTAGAGGAGATACTGCAAGCACTTGGATTTGATGAGGCTGAGATGTCCTTGTGGCTGGTAGGGTCCCGTCCCGGAAACCTGTTGAGAGGAGCAGGCTTCTCTGCGTCTGTTGGGAGGCGTGCAGTCGCCTCTGTCCCAGGGAGAGCAGGGCGCTGATTTAAGGCCCGCGCGTTTATCAACCACATTCATTCGGCTTTCTCCCTCATTTGCGAGATGGGAGAGAAAATGAATTGGAGGCCAATTTTTTTTTTCTAGGCCTGTCTCCCCAAAGCTCTAGGAAATGAAGGAACATGCCAGGAGGTTCTGCAAATGATTTAAAAGAAACTACAACCGGAGAGGGCCACCAGCGGCCTAGCATCTCGGTGAGAGCCCGTCCTCGGTGAGCCGGCCGTCCTCAGGATGCTGCGGGAGGTGGAGGACGACCCGCCAGTGGGTAAAAAGGAGCTTCAGGTGGCACGGGTGGGCTGAGTGACCCGTTCTTTCTGTGTCGTTTCTCTTACCACGTTTGTACGGCTTGGACCTTTATGGCCTGATGGCGACAGTGGGAGAGGAACAGAATGGGTTTCTGGGGTGACATGGCCCAGACTTCAGGCCTGGTTGTGGAGGGGAAGCTGGTGGGTGTTTGTGAGCCATGACTGGCCCCCTACACACCCCAAGGACCACCAGGCCTTTTCTTGGAAGTTGATCCCCAAGGTGACGTGGGGTGGCCTGCCTCTACACGCCACTTAAATCCACAGGTTCCTGCTATGTCCAGGGCTGTGTGGTTCGTTGGGAAGTAAAGTGTGATGGGGTTCACCTCTCTGTACTCTACAAAAATGCCACAAGGCTGGGGGAAGGGGACAAAGTGAGCAATGGCCCCCGTAGTGAGCTGTCCTTAGCATGGACCAGGTGAGGGTGGCAGGAACCGTCACGACAGTGATGCTGGTGTTTAGAAGGACCCGTGTGGACCACACTAATCTGTCTCCAATAGCTGTTCTGAGTAAATGGGGAGGGGGAGATGCATGCAAAGCCACAAGCCTGGAGCTGGACACAAAATGAGTGTTGGATAACATTGGCTTTCAGTGACAGTAACAGTGATGATGATGATGATGATGATAATGATAAAGAAGAGGAGGAGAAGACAGGATATTAGGAATTATGGGCCTTGGCTCCAACCCAGCCAACCCCTGACTGGTGATGTGACTTCTGCAGCTCCCTGACTCTCTCTGGACAGAGACTGTTCACCCAGAAACCATCTCAAGTGTATTGGAGGGAGGTGAGAAGTGCAGGCCTCTGACCTCCGGTCTCTTGGGGTACAGGTTTCTTCCCTCTCTTTTTTCTCTAGTTCCAACATAAAATACGCCCCTAGTATGGAAAAGTGGGAAGAAGCAGGAAAACAGACCCAGGACGACCGGCAGTGTGGATGCAGCATTGATCGTTCAGTCAGCAGACTCCGGCTGGGACGGGTGGGGAAGAGCCCCTGGTGGGAATGGAGTGAAAAATTCGGGCTTTTCTCTGAGCATCATGGCAATTGGAAAGCCTCTTTCTGGCCCTTTGAGTCTCTGAAGATTTCTGCCTCCAAAGCCCCCAGAGAAAGTGCAGATTTCCTGAAGAGGAGTGGAGGCTAGCGTCCTCCCTGCCCGGGCAGGCTGCATCCCCACCTTTGTGGGCAGCAGGATGTACAGGCGGCTGAGGAAGGGGGCTGCCGCGTCCCTGCTGCAGGTGGGGGTCAGGGAGGCTCCGCCACAAGGCCATCTGTTCTCCATTTACTTCTTTTTGCAACTTTGTTGGAAATTAATTGATCCTGCAGCGTACGTTTATTTCTGGACTTTCGCTGCTGCTCCACGGATCTACCTGTCTACCCTTCCTCCAACACTGCCCTGTCTCGACCGCATTAACTTCATACTGAGCCTGGAAATCGGGAAGAGTGATTCAATCCTTCGAATGTTGTTCTGTTATTCTAACTTCATTCTTACTTTTCAAAATTGCTTTGGTTTTACATCTTTTTGCCTTTTCAAATCGATTTTATTTTATTATTAACTTCGTGTTTGGGGTAAGTACTCAGTAAGTGCTTTGATTCTCGTTACAGACCGACGTGGTATCGTTGTTTTTATTTATGCTCGCTCCCTTCCAGATTGGGTCTGTATGCCAAATCTTTATTTTACATTTTCACAGTCATGGTGCAACCCCATCGTGTGTTCTGCTTTCAAATTTTTAAAAAAATTATTCTTGAATATTTAGTTTCCGATGTGACTACCAGGTCTTCATTGACATGGTTTAAGGGGGCAGGTGGGGGGGGGGGTGGTCCCTCCCTGTATTATTTACCCCAAGCTCCTGGTTTTAACAGGGACAGGCAGGTTCTTGACAATGGTTCGCTCTTCCAGACCGCATCTGGCTGTCTAAACGGGCCACTCAGAAGGGATCTAGGCTGTATCCAGGCTCTGCCGCTAACTTGCCATGGGCTCTCTAAGTTTTAGAGTCAACTTGCTCGTATCCACACTACATCCTGCTCAGGTTTTGACTGGAGTTGTGTCGGCCATGTAGATCGGTTTTAGAAGAATTGACACCTTCCTCTTGATTGCCCATCCTATCCACATGGAGTAGCTCTCCACTTACTGTATTTGCCCAAGTATAAGACGCACCCTTTTGCGAAAAATCGGGGGTCTAAAAACTGGGTGCGTCTTATTCAGCGGTTGTAGATTTTTTTACTTGCATTTCCTGCTTGAGGAGTTGTATGAATTTTATGATGAATAAAACTTGAGTTTTCCCTGGCCGGTTGGCTCAGCGGTAGAGCATCAGCCTAGTGTGTAGAAGTCCTGGGTTCGACTCCCAGCCAGGGCACACAGGAGAAGCGCCCATCTGCTTCTCCACCCCTCCCCCTCTCTGTCTCTCTCTTCCCCTCCCACAGCCAAGGCTCCGTTGGAGCAAAGTTGGCCCGGGCACTGAGGATGGCTCCATAGCCTCCGCCTCAGGTGCTAGAATGGCTCCAGCCACTGCTGAGCAATGCCCCAGATGGGCAGAGCATCGACCCCTGGTGGGCATGCCCGGTGGATTCCGGTTGGGCGCAAGCGGGAGTGTCTGACTGCCTCCCTACTTCTAACTTCAGAAAAATACAACAACAACAAAAAAAACCCAAAATACAAAAAGAAAAACAGATAACAAACAAAATAAAAACCTTGAGTTCAATAACTTTATGTAACCTTTTTTTCAAATTTCAGGCCCCCAAATTAAGGTGCATCTTATACATGAGAGCGTCTTATACATGGGGAAATAAGGTGTTTAGGTCTTTGATTTCCTTCGTCACTGTTTTTTTATTTCAGCATATCAAGTTTGCAAATATTTTGTGAGATTCATACCTAACTATTCAAGGATTTGGGGCTGTTGTAAATGAAACCTTAAAATATGCTGGTATCATATATAACAGTACAATTAATTTTTGTATATAGGCCTTGTATTCTGCGACCTCATTAAACTCACTTTTTAACTCTAGTAACTTTTTAATAGAGTCTTTGGAATTTTTATGTAGATAATCATGTAATCTATGAAGACGGACAGTTTTGTTTCTTCCTTTCCGATGCAGATGCCTTATTTGCCCCTATTGCACCAGTACAATATTTTTTAAATTAAAAAATAATTTTTCCCATTGACTTGGGGGGGGTAGGAGAGAGAGAAGTATCAATTAGTTATTCCACTCAGTTGTTTCTTGTACGTGTTCTGACCAGAAATCAAACCTGCGACCTCAGTGTGCCGGGTCGACTCTTTATCCACCCAGCCAGTACAATATTGATTAGGAGTGACGAGCCAGTATCCTTGTCTTGTTCTTGATCTTCAGGGTAAAGCATTCAGTCTTTCTCCATTATATGTAAGGTCAGTTGTAGGTTTTTTGTGTTTTTTTTTTAGCTTTTTTTTTTTTTCTTTCTTTCTGAAGCTGGAAACGGGGAGAGACAGTCAGACAGACTCCAGCATGCGCCTGACCAGGATCCACCCGGCACGCCCACCAGGGGCGATGCTCTGCCCACCAGGGGGCGATGCTCTGCCCCTCCGGGGCGTCGCTCTGCCGCGACCAGAGCCACTCTAGCGCCTGGGGCAGAGGCCAAGGAGCCATCCCCAGCGCCCGGGCCAACTTTGCTCCAATGGAGCCTTGGCTGCGGGAGGGGAAGAGAGAGACAGAGAGGAAGGAGAGGGGGAGGGGTGGAGAAGCAAATGGGCGCTTCTCCTATGTGCCCTGGCCAGGAATCGAACCCAGGTCCCCTGCACGCCAGGCTGACGCTCTACCGCTGAGCCAACCGGCCAGGGCCAGTTGTAGGTTTTTTATAGATGCCCTTTATCAGGTTAGGTGCCCATCTAGTCCTTATTTTCTGAGAGTTTTTTTTAAATCATGGATATACTGTATGTTTATAAAATACTATTCCTGCATATCTTGTGACGATCACTTGATTTTTCTTTGGTTTGCTGACATGGTGAATTACACTGATTGATTTTTGAATGTGGAAGCAGCCTTGCATTCCTGGATAAATTTCACTTGCCTGTGATGAATTATTCTTTCTATGCATTGTTGGGTTTGATGTTCTTGTATTGTGTTAAGGATGTTATTTATATTCATGAAGGTTATCAGTCTATGGTGTTTTTTTGTTTTTGTTTTTGTTTTGGTTGTAATGTCTTTGTCTGACTTTGGCATCAGGGTTATGCTGGTCTCATAAAATGGATTGGGAAGTGTTCCTTCCTCTTTTATATTTCAGGACAATATGGGTAAAATTGGTATTATTTCTTTGTTAAGTCTTTAGTAGAATTCATCTTTGAAGCCATCTGGACCTGGTGTTTTCACTTTGGGAATGTTTTGATTGTACATTTAATTTCATTAATAGATAAAAGATTATTCAGGTCATAAAATAACACAGCTTTGACAGTTTGTGTCTACCAAGGAATTTCTCTATTTCATCTAAGTTGTCAGATTTGGGGGCATAGAGTTGATTGCAACATTCCCTTACTATTTTTTAATCTTTGCAATATGGTATCCAATCTTTCATTCTTAATATTGATAATTTATGTTATTTTTATTGTTATATGTTTATCAGGGTTTTTTTTCCTCCAAAGCAGCAGCTTTGTGTTTTATTTATTTTCTGTATCATTTTTCATTTTCAATTTCTGTTCTTATCTTTATTATTTTTATCTTTTTATTCATGATTCTATTTTATCTTCCTTATTGACTTACTATTTATTTAGATCTCTTTTAACATTTTAGTGAGTGCCCTAGGTTTTACAACACAGATCTTTAATTTAAAATTTCTAATTTCAAATCAAATGACATTGTCTTTTGTCTAGTCTAAAAACTTACAACAATTTGCTTATAATTCTTCTCCCCACTACTTTGTGCCATTGGTGTTATATAGTTAATGTTTGCATGGGTGTTATGAGCCTACAACAGCTTGCCACTACTTTTTGAAAGTCATTTATCTCTTAGAGCAAGACTTGCCAACCTCATTTTGAAAAGAGTCTGATAAGAAAATATTTTAGGTTTTGTAGGCCATTTGTTTTATGTTGCAACTTCTTGACTTTGCTATTCTAGTGTGAAAGCAGCCATAGACAATATATAAATGAGTTTTATAAATTCAATGCAACTTTATTTACAAAAATAGACAGCAGATTGTACATGGCCCACAGGCTGGGAATAAATTTGGGTTGCTAGTTTTCTCTACTTTAGTACTCAAAGATGTCATTTCCGTTGTCTTCTAGCTTGCTGAGTGTCTGATAAGAAATTTGGTGTGACTCTTGTCTTTGTTTCTCTGTAGATAATGCATTCCTGCCCCTTCCACCTACCTTTGATTTCCTCCTTGCTGAAAACTTGAATTTTCTTTCTTTCTTTCCCTTTCTTTCCCTTCTTTCCTTCTTTCCTTCTTTCCTTCTTTCCTTCCTTCCTTCCTTTTTTGCTTCCTTCCTTCCTTCCTTTTTTGCTTCCTTCCTTCCTTTCTTCTTTGCTTTCTTTCTTTTCTCTTTCTTTCTTTCTTTCTTTCTTTTATCTTTCTTTCTTTCTTTCCTTTCTCCTTCCTCCCTCCCTTCCTTTCTTCTTTCTTTTTTTTTGCTTTCTTTCTTTTCTCTCTCCTTCCTTCCTTCCTTCCTTCCTTCCTTCCTTCCTTCCTTCCTTCCTTCCTTTCTTCTTTGCTTTCTTTCTTTTCTCTTTCTTTCTTTTTCTTTCTTTCTTTCTTTCTTTCTCTTTCTTTCTTTCTTTCTTTTTTCTTTCTTTCTTTCTTTTCTCCTTCCTCCCTCCCTTCCTTTCTTCTTTCTTTTTTTTGCTTTCTTTCTTTTCTCCTTCCTTCCTTCCTTCCTTCCTTCCTTCCTTCCTTCCTTCCTTCCTTCTTTCCTTCCTTCCTTCCTTCCTTCTTTCCTCCTCCTCCTCCTCTCCTCCCCTCTTTCTCCTCCTCTTTCTCCTCCTCCTCCTCCTTCCTCTTCTTCTTCTTCTTTTAAATTTAGAGAGAGGCAGGGAGAGAAAGAGACAAACAGGCAGGAACATCGAGCTGTTCCTGTATGTGCCCTGACCACGGAGAAAACTTGAGTTTTCAGCACTTTGGATATAATATGTTTGTTTTTTATTTAATTGAGTCTGTTTGGTATTCTCTGAGCTGCTTGGATCTGTGGTTTGATGTCTGTCATTAGTTTTGGAAAATGCTTTTCATATAATTTCAATTACTTTAATTATTTAGTTTAAATTATTAATATTGGTTTCAGGGCCCAGTATAGGGTTTGTCTTGGTGAATGTTTCTTGTGTACTTGGGTGCAGTTTTTTATAAATGTCAATTAGATCATTATTTCTTTAAATAGTTTTCAGCTTCATTACACTTCTCCTTTTGGGATTACAATTATACTTTTGTTACAATGTTTTTATTGTCCCACAACTGCTGGGTGCTCTGCTCTTTTTTAAACTCATTTTCCTCTTTGAGTTTCAGTTTGAATAATTTCTATTGACCTATCTTCAAGTTTGTAATTACCTGTGTTAAGTTTACTAATGAGTCTTTCAAAATCACTCTTTATCTTTATTACTGTGGTTTTTATTTCCAGCATTTTTTTTTTTTTTTTGCATTTTTCTGAAGCTGGAAACAGGGAGAGACAGTCAGACAGACTCCCGCATGCGCCCGACCGGGATCCACCCGGCACGCCCACCAGGGGCGATGCTCTGCCCATCCTGGGCATCGCCATGTTGCGACCAGAGCCACTCTAGCGCCTGAGGCAGAAGCCACAGAGCCATCCCCAGCGCCTGGGCCATCTTTGCTCCAATGGAGCCTTGGCTGCGGGAGGGGAAGAGAGAGACAGAGAGGAAGGTACGGCGGAGGGGTGGAGAAGCAAATGGGCGCTTCTGTGTGCCCTGGCCAGAAATCGAACCCGGGTCCTCCGCACGCTAGGCCGACGTTCTACCGCTGAGCCAACCAGCCAGGGTATTTCCAGCATTTTTATTTGATTTTTTTCTTAAGATCCCTACCCCTCTGTTGAAATGATCTATGTAATCATTCATGATGTCCTCATTTCCACTAGAGTCTTTAGCATATTAATCATAGTCAATTTAAATTCATATCTGGTCATTTCACCCTCTGTGTCATATCTGAGTCTGGCTCTGTTGATTCTTTTATCTCTTGACAGTATGTTGCATTTTTACCTACTTCTTTGAATGCCTCACATTTGTTTATTGAAAGCCAGGCATCTTGTGTAGGACAATAGAGACTGAGGTAAATAGTTTTTATGTCTGGAAATGGAGCCTGCCTTTCTTTCTGCTAGGCTAGGCCTTTAATGTGGAGAGTTGAGTCAATCTACTTTAGGAGTTCAGCTGGGTTTAGGTTTTGTTGTTGCTATAGTTACCTTAGAGCACCGCTAGCTTCAGAGTCCTCTTGTGTTAGTTTGTAATTAGGTTGGCAGCTAGTTTGATAGAGGGTTTTTTAAAAATGTCTGCTCTGTCCTCAGCTTTAAGTCTTCCTTTGTACTTTGCCAAAGAGAAGGTCTCTCTCCACACTCTTGCCCCTCTCCCAGCAATGGAGGCTGTTACTGGTTGCTCCGTGCTGTTTTATCTGCTGGTGGGGGATGGGGAGTGTTATCTGTTGTTCTGAATGAGCCTCAATCTCAGCCAGATACTGTGTGTTCCTGTCCAACCTTCAGATATAGGTCTGGGCTCAGGATGTCTCCCTGCCCATCCCATGCCACCCCAGGAACCGAGGTCAGTTTTTGTTGTTTCCTTCAGTAAGCCTCTCTGCTTTTCACCAGTGCCCTAAAGAGCATCAGGTTTCATTGCACTTCCTCTAGAAATTTTAGGGAGATAGGGGAGAAGGACCCAGGTGGGGCTTTGTGTCATTTCTCTGGTGACTTCTGGTCTCTCCTCCAGGACTAGACTGGGAGGGAGCTTTCTCAAGATCCTCACCCCACCCTTTCCTATTATTTTGTGGGTATCCCTTCAGCCATGGGAAAAATAAACCTGTATATGGAATAGATTCTTCCTATATCTGTGGTTCCTAGAAGTCCTGTATTGTCTCACTGTCTCACACTCCCCAGGTGAGCAACTCTCCAGTTCTGTCTCTCCATGGAGGCACCGATCTTTCTTTGGATTTCAGCAACCTCAGCTCTATGCTGTACTAAAGAAAAGCTGCATAATGTCAAATTATATGGCTTGTTTTATTGTTGTAGTAGTAAGGATCAGAGCTCTTTCCAGCTTTCTACATATGAAGCTGTCTGACTTCCTTTTATTTTTTAATTCAATGAGAGAAGGGGAGGCAGAGACAGATGCCTGCATACGCCCCAACTGAGATCCATCTGGCAAGCTCACTGGGAGGCGATGATTTGCCTGTCTGGGATATTGTGCTGTTGCTCAGCAACCAAGCTCTTCTTAGCTCCTGAGGTGGAGGACATGGATTCATCATTAGTGCTTGGGGCCAACTCACTTTATTCGAGCCATGGCTGCAGGAAGGGAAGAGAGATAGACAGAGAGGGAGAGAGAGAGAAAGAGAGAGAAATGGGAGGGGGTAGGGGGGAGAAGCAGATGGGTGCTTGTCCTCTGTGGCCTGACTGGGAATTGAACCTGGGGCATCCACATGCCAGGCCAATGCTCTACCACTGAACTGACTGGCCAGGGCCTGAATTCTTTTAAAAGTAAAAAATTTTCAGTAAAAATGTTTTCTTTAATAAGTTGACAATGTGAAGCAAAGGCTAGGTCAGGTGGTAGGTGAAATGGCAAAAATAGGGAGATGGTAGGTAAAGATGTGATCTGGGGAAATACTAGGTTAAAAACAAGAGCTTTGGAATCAGCGTTCGATGTCATGTGGTCCATGTGACCTTGGTAAAGGGACTTGATCTCAATGAGTCTGTTTTAATTTTCTCTTTTGCACCATGGAGATCAAATGTGCTCTACCCTAGAAGACTGAAAGAACTAACAGATAAAAAGTACTTGGCATAGGGGTTCAGTTCATGTTAAGTTCTCAGTAAATGGTGGTTATTCATTTCCATAGCTGTGAAGACTGGCTTTGCAGTCTGGAGCCAGTTCCAGAGGTATGCAGATGGAAAATGAGTGGCATTTTTTCTGTATGACTCCCAGGTCTCCTGGACTCTGGATAATATGTGTGCGTGTGTGCGCACCTCTGTGCAGTGGGTACATGTTTGAAGCTCTGATGCAATTCTTTGAAGTAGCTTCTGCCACTCCTCCCACCGTGGAAGCATATCCTAGGGGGAAAAAAAAGTATAGATTAGGAAATATTTAAAGAGAGAAGAGAGAGTGGAAGTATCCAGCATAGCACTGGGCATGGAGAAAGCTTTCAGTAAATGTTGGCTAAAAAATAAGAAGGGAATCTGCAGGTAGAGAGAGGTTGGAGCTGGGGATAGACCCCACCCCTCCCAGCTTTGTCTCACTTTTGTCAGCCATGTCCCTGTCTGGTTGACCTTGAGCATGACCCTTGACTTCTCAGAGCCTGAATTTCTCATCAGTGAGCTGGCAGAAATCTTTGCTGCCCTCCCTCACCTCCTATAATTGTTATGAAGTTGAAACAAGACAATGTCTGTGACCATCAGAAAAACTCTGCAAACATAGAAGGCATTAGTGTTAAAAATGATCACTCAAATCTATTCGGAAAGGTTGAAGGATGTGTGAAAAGTGGGCCTTGGGGCCCTTTCAATTATGGCTTCAGAAATAGTTAAGGTAAAGTCAGGCAGCCAGTGATCGATTCTTCTGGAAGTTTTTTTTTTTTTTTTTTTCTCCCAAGGAGGCACTAGAGTTTTTGCAGCTGCCTGACATGTTTCTTAACAAGTTACCTCCAACTGGAGAAACATCAGTAGTTGTCGAGGCCACAGTTTGTCTGGCTGATTTATACAAATCGGTGAAACAATATCTTCAGCTCGTTCTTTGATCTTGGTTTGAAGCAAGTCAACTTAAACACTCGTGGGAGCCTGAAGGAGATCCTTCATATAAATGTGTCCACAAATCTCTCCTGATGCTCAGGGTGAGGCCTCCGCTCGTCACTTCAAAGGCCTCATCCATCACGACAGTGGGAATAAAAACTCAAGTTATGCTTTATTAATCTTATCACTTGCCACCCTTGACCCAACTCAACCCAAATCCAACTGTGGCAGGAACTTCTAACTCAACTTCTTCTGCACTGCTAGAGCTTCCCTCAGTCTACCTCACCCCCTTGTCACCCCCTCATCACCCCCAGGCCCCTGGGGCCATACTTCTTTTTAATCAAGAAGGAGAATGGGTGGGAAGAAGGGCCAGAGACCGACCGCTGTGGTGGACGAGTTGCTGGCTGTGGAGGCCCCCCTGCCTGGGTGTGAACCCCAGCCCCAGTCTCTGCTAGTTGTGTGACCTGGGGCAAGCTATCAAACCCGGCCCTGACTTGGTTTGGTTTTCTTTTTTTTTTTTTTCCTCCTTTTTCTCGTGGGTTTTTTTTTTTTTTTTTTTTTGTATTTTTCTGAAGTTGGAAACAGGGAGGCAGTCAGACAGACTCCCACATGCGCCCGACCGGGATCCACCCGGCATGCCCACCAGGGGGCGATGCTCTGCCCATCTGGGGTGTTGCTCTGTTGCAACCAGGGCCATTCTAGCACCTGAGGCAGAGGCCAAGGAGCCATCCTCAGCACCCGGACCAACTTTGCTCCAATGGAGCCTTGGCTGCGGGAGGGGAAGAGAGAGACAGAGAGGAAAGAGAGGGGGAGGGGTGGAGAAGCAGATGGGTGCTTCTCCTGTGTGCTCTGGCCAGGAATCGAACCCGGGACTCCTGCACACCAGGCTGGCGCTCTACCACTGAGCCAACCGGCCAGGGCCTGTGCTTGTACATTTAGATGGTATATCAGTCAGGGTCATACCAGAGAAACAGAACCAGGGGGAGATATATGAAGAGATACATTTTTAGGAACCAGTTTATGGGAGTTGGGGGCTCTGGCTAGCTAGGGAAGCCGAGATCTGCGGGGCAGGCTGGTAGGCAGGAGACCTCTAGACGGGAGCTGACGCCGCTATCGCAGGTAGAATTTCTTCTGGGGGAAACTTTAGTTTGCCGTTCAGCTGATTGGATGGAGTCCCTTAAATATTGAGATTCATCTTTATTTAGTCACCTGTGGATACTAACCCATCTACAAAATATCTTCACAGCAACAGCTGGTTTAGTGTTTGATAACTTGATACAGTAACCCAGCCAGTTAGATGCTGACCATCCCTAGATGATATAGAATTGACGTAAAGCATAAATGAGGTATCAGCATATGTAATACAGTTAGGATGGGGCTGGGCATAGCATATGTAGTTCATAAATGTCAGCTGTTATTGCTGAGAGGATTAAATGAGAGAATACTCACAATAGCCTGGCACATAGTAAGTACTAACTAAACGCTTGCTATTATGATGTCTGCAGAATGTCACTCACATATATGTATTGAACTATTGTCATGTGGCAGGCATTGTAAGGTTGGGATGTGATGGTGTGTTCATTGACTGGGGCCTATGGTAACAAGTAATCTGCACTCGTGCACACACGACACTGATGACACATGGTGACTTGGGAGGGTGACACGAGAGGACCTACAGAATCTGGGAGCTTGGGGAGGCTTTCTTGGAAATGTGAGTTTGCAGCTGACGTTTGCAGGATGAGTGGGGAACAAAGGCGTGGGTGGTGGGGTGCAGAGTGGGCCACCGAAGCACGTCTCTGGAGAGGTTGGCACAAGCGCAGGCCCCCTGCAGGGCCCAGGTGCAGCCCGCT
This sequence comes from Saccopteryx leptura, assembly GCF_036850995.1. Taxonomy (NCBI): domain Eukaryota; kingdom Metazoa; phylum Chordata; class Mammalia; order Chiroptera; family Emballonuridae; genus Saccopteryx; species Saccopteryx leptura. The sequence goes on along the minus strand of NC_089507.1, from coordinate 195,720,344 downwards.
GTTTCTGGCCACTGCATGCGTATTCAATCCCCTCTATGTGTACTTGATTGCTTTGATTTTGTATTTGTAGTTCTTTTCTCTCTTAGGCTGAAAATAATTAAGATAATTGTTTATTGGCTCCATCTATTTCAAAATGCTGATATTATTACTAACAATATTATTATTCCTAAAAACCACTTAAGATTTCTTTGCAGTTCTTTTCATCCCACCAGGCATGTACATTCATATCAGTGGATTTTAAAATCATTTGAAATGATTCTTCTCTGATTGGTTAAACCTAGAATAGAAAAGCCTTTTCTTAAAGGCCAGGATAGCCCAGGTGCAAAATGGGCCCCTCCCGAAAAAAACGAGGGAGACCAAGTTGCTTGGCACATGGAAGCGGGTACCAGGCTTGGCCCCTCTTCGGGCAGCCCCGCCTGAGGTCCCGCCCCTGCCTTACTTCCCACAGCAGCCAAAGTGATTCTTTCCTCTAAATTGAAACATAACGTCATCCAGAAAATGGCTTCAAAGAATAATTGACAGTGCGCCTATGTGGGACCTCGGCTGGGTCATGTGGTCACCTCCCTGCCTCTCTCAGCATCTGCCCCCACCCGCTCCCCAAAGAGAACTGCTGTCTCAACATCCAACACTGTCATTTCATTTTGCCCGCTTTGGAATTTTCCTTAAATGGAGTAATTTAGTTTGTACAGTTTGTACTCTTTTGCATCTGGCTTCTTTTGCATGTTTAAGAAATAAGACTTTCTTTCTTTTTCTTTCTTCCTTCCGTTCTCTTTTAAAGATTTTATTTTATTGACTTTACAGAGAGAGGAGAGAGAGGAGAGGAGGCGAGAAGTAGCAACTCATAGTTGCTTCACTTTAGTTGTTCATTGCTTGCTTGTTGTATGTGCCTTGACCAGGCAAGTCCAGGGCTTTGAACTGGCTTTGCTTTGTGTATAGTATTGTTACCAATATGCTATCATTTTTGTATCCATTTGGCTCGATGGGCATTTGCATTGTTTCCATTTGGGGCTACTACATGTAACACATACAAACATTCTTATACAGATTTGTTCCCTCTGGACAGAAGTGAGTTTCCCTGTGTTACCCCCATAGGCTTAGGTTTTTTGTTTTTTTGTTGTTGGTTTTTTGTTTTTTTTTTTTGTATTTTCTGAAGTTGGAAACGGGGAGGCTGTCAAACAGACTCCCACGTGCGTCTGACCGGGATCCACCCAGCATGCCCACCAGGGGGCGATGCTCTGCCCATCTGGGGCATTGCTCTGTTGCAACCAGGGCCATTCTAGTGCCTGAGGCAGAGGCCACAGAGCCATCCTCAGCGCCCGGGCAAACTTTGCTCCAATGGAGCCTTGGCTGCGGGAGGGGAAGAGAGAGACAGAGAGGAAGGAGAGGGGGAGGGGTGGAGAAGCAGATGGGCACTTCTCCTGTGTGCCCTGGCTGGGAATCGAACCCGGGACTCCTGCACACTAGGCCGATGCTCTACCACTGAGCCAACCGGCCAGGGCTAGGCTTAGTTTTTATACAGATCGCTAAAGTGCTTTCCAAGGCCATGGTCCTGATTGGCGCTCCCATCAGCCATGGGTGGGAGGTCCCACATGCTCTCCCCTGGGAATACTTGCAGTTGTCCACAATTTAGTGTTTGTTTTAGCTTGCCAGTCTCTGGGTGGATAGAGTATTTCACACTGTGTTTTTTAATTTGCATTCCCCTGATGGCTAATTAGGTTGATTCTCTTTTCATGAGCTTTTAACATGTCCCCTGTGCTTCCCGCAAACTGGTAGTTAGCTCCCAGCTCCAGAAGTTTGATGAGATTCTCATTAGATTCTTTGACAAAGATGTTTCAGAGCTGGTATCGTGTACTTCTTGTTGCGTCAGACCAGGACGCAGTGGCTGGCATCTGCCCCTCTGTCTCTCAGTGATGTTAAGACTGATCAGGGGCTTCAGGTGTGGTCAGCCTAATATATCCATTGACAAGTGATAACAGCTTTATCAGCCAATGATGATCATTACCTGGATCAATGATATCACTAGGGGTTGTCAAATGGTGATATTCAAATTGTATTTGTCTTTTTGCGTTTATTAGCTGAAATTCTTCTATAAAGAAGAAATTATTTGGCTATCTTGAAACAGTGTAGAAAAGGGAGGATAAATGCTTAAGTCTTTCTATTTATTTCCCAGTTTTCAGAATAATGAGGTATGTCCCTGGCAACCTCCATAGGTGACCAATGAGTTGTTGTTGTTACTTTTTAATTTAGGAATTATTATGAACTCATGGATTCTAACATATGGTATTTGATAAGTTTTAGTTAATTACAGTGATTATTCTTCTTGATGTTTAAAATGCTCCATCCTTGCCCCATGGGAGCCTCTCCAAGTTGTTTCCTGTGGCCTTTTGACACTCTCACCCATCCCCTGGGAGTCTTTGATGGCCAAGGGAGACTTGCTTTCTAGGGTGACAAGATGTTCCAGGCCCACGTCGGACATTCTTGTTCACAGCTTGGCAGCAGACATTTCCCCAAGGCTTCTTGGTTCTTGTTAGTGGGAATTAGAGATCCGGGTCTGGGCAGTGTGGGTGCTCAGTGCTACCGACCTCACTGTCATTTCCAGGCAGTTTCAATGGACAGACCTAGGAAACAGATATGAGGAAGAGGGACCATGTGAAATGGTTTCACATTACACTCAGATGACAGGGTATTTACTTGATTACTTTGATTTTATATTTGTATTGCTTTCTTAGGCTGGCGATAATAAAAATAATTGCTTATTGGCTTTATATGTATGATATATGTGTGTATGTGCTCTATTTCGAAATAACACCACCAATAACATTACTAACAATATTATTCCTAAAAACAGTTTTAAATTTCTCTGCAGTTCCTTTTGTCCCACTAGGATGTACATCTCAAGAGTAAACATTTTCAGCTTTGCAGGCCATGCAATTTTCAGTCTCCATTGCAATGTCTTTCTTTACTCTGCCATCGTAGCACCGAGGCCGCTGCATAGACACGGCCTGAGTGGGCAGGCTTGCCTGTGTTCCAGTATAACAGTATTTACAAAAACAAGCAGCAGACTGGATCTGGCCCGTGTGCAAGCCTCCCCCCGGCTTAAACCACCAACTCGATGAACAGGCTCAGATATTTCCTCTTTGTTAGCAATTATTTTCATTTAAGTTGTTTGCTTTTTTAAAATTTTTATTTATTTTTTTATTTATTCATTTTAGAGAGGAGAGAGAGAGAGAGAGAGAGAGAGAGAGAGAGAGAGAGAGAGAGGGGAGAGGAGAGGAGAGGAGCTGGAAGCATCAACTCCGATATGTGCCTTGACCAGGCAAGCCCAGGGTTTTGAACCGGCGACCTCAGCATTTCTAGGTCGATGCTTTATCCACTGCGCCACCACAGGTCAGGCCTGTTTGCTTTTTTTATTTAAGTTTTTAAACAATTTTGTATTAAAACCAAAACTACGAAACAAGGTACAGCTGGAAAATTCTGGCTTCTCTCGATACCTTTTGATAGCATCTCTGGGCTTTGCTGAGCGAGGGATCCCCTTTGGCCTGGTTAGTCTCAGAAGCAGCAACTCCCCTACAGAGAGGACCTCCTTCCTGTATTTATTTTTGAAGGTACTCCTGGTGCTTATTAGCAGTGGTCCTCAACCCCCGGGCCATGGACTGGTAGCGGTCCGCGGGCCATTTTGTACCAGTCCACAGAGAAAGAATAAATAACTTACATTATTTCCGTTTTATTTATATTTAAGTCTGAACGATGTTTTATTTTTAAAAAATGACCAGATTCCCTCTGTTACATCCGTCTAAGACTCACTCTTGACGCTTGTCTCGGTCACGTGATACATTTATCCATCCCACCCTAAAGGCCAGTCCGTGAAAATATTTTCTGACATCAAACTAGCCCGTGGCCCAAAAAAGGTCGGGGACCACTGTTTATTAGGAATTCCCATTTCCACTCTCCTGGGGCATTTGATAAAAACCCAGCTCCAACTGACTTAAGCCATCAATCAACAATAAATTGGCTTATTTAACTGGGGAGCTTAGGGTTAGAAGGGCTTCAGACCATTTGTATTCAGGTCAGTACTAGCCTATATGGTTCTTTTTTTTGTTTGTTTGGGTTTTTTTTTTGTATTTTTCTGAAGCTGGAAACGGGGAGAGACAGACAGACTCCCGCATGCGCCCGACCGGGATCCACCCAGCACGCCCACCAGGGGCGACGCTCTGCCCACCAGGGGGCGATGCTCTGCCCCTCCGGGGTGTTGCTCTGCCGTGACCAGAGCCACTCTAGCGCCTGGGGCAGAGGCCAAGGAGCCATCCCCAGCGCCCGGGCCATCTTTGCTCCAATGGAGCCTCGGCTGCGGGAGGGGAAGAGAGAGACAGAGGGGAAGGAGGGGGGGGTGGAGAAGCAAATGGGCACTTCTCCTATGTGCCCTGGCTGGGAATCGAACCCGGTCCCCCGCACGCCAGGCCAACGCTCTACCGCTGAGCCAATCGGCCAGGGCCTATATGGTTCTTTTGTATGGATTTGAAGAAGGTGCCGTCTCTGAGCAGACATAGCCCTGCAGGTATCGCTCCTGGATGACAAGCTCTTACCTTTGAGCAAACTGGAGAGATGTGACCCTCCAGGTGGGTGGCTTGGTGAGCAGAGTATGGGCTTTCAGCTCCACTTGCGCCTTTGGTGAGGAGACCTTGTGCAGTCAGTGCACAACCCGCCCAGCGACATGTGGTGGCCTCAGATCTTGGGTTTCTCCAGAGTGCCTCGATTCTCAGAAGGCTCTCCCTTTTGGTGTCAGTTTCAGCTCCACGAGCCTTACATCCTGCCAGTTTTCCCACGCCCTCAAAAAAGAGAGCACCTGATTCCCGCGGTGGAGTAGGAAATGATTTGCGAGTGAATGACCAGGTTGGGTCGTGCGTCTTTCCCTGGAGGACGGGGTTGCCGCAGAGTCACCTCATATGAACCTCTTGGGTTGACAACCTTCAAAGTCAAATGGAGGAGCCACGACTAGAAAAGGGGTGAATTAATTCTAGGCAGGAAAATCCACCAGGTCTCCTGGACTTTTTTCCTTGCACCCCCCCATCCATGGTTTCTACTCACTCTCAGTTACCCCACTTCCGCTTGCTTTACTCCTCTTTCTTTCAAGAAAACTTGCTCCCCACAATGTTGTCAAACCCATCCAGTCATCAGTGAGCATCAGCAGACACAGACAGGCCTTCATCCGTTATGCGCTTAGTATGGGCATCAACTGGGTGAACAGCCTCCATCTTGAATCAAGAAGGAATTATCCAGTGGCCGGGTATTATGGTTCTCTTTTATAACCGGCTCGTTTGGAAAAAAAAAAAATTTATTTCAGTTCAACTTTTAAGCGAGGGAAGAGAAAGGATCATTGTGCGTGTTTCCTGCAAAGTTATGAAAGCGAGCAAGGGGTCGTTTTTCAGAACTCCGCTTCTCCCCACGAGCCGTCATCAGTCTTGTCTCCCTTGCATCCTGCAGCCGAGCCTGGAGCCCTGCAATGAGCAGAAGGGGCTTAGCTCCCCAAGATGCTGCTCAGATGCCCCTGTTTACAAGGAAGGAGCTTGGAATCAGGGAAGAGGCTGGCATGGGAGTTGGGGGGGTTGTCACTGGAAGGTTGATGCTTTTCACATTCTGGGAAATGCAGCCCCTATGTTGTTCTCTTCACCATCCTTATTTTCATTCGGATCAGTGGTTGTGTTGGGTCTTCTGCCTGAACATTGATGCAGAGAATTTTCAAACTGTAATTCATCATGATGAAGGCTTTATCTCTGGCTTGGTGCTCACAACATTGGGGTTCTAATTTCCACCCCAGGACCCGTTCTCTGTGGAGCAGTGCCAGACTCGCCTAACCTTTTTCTGGGAGTTTCATCTCCCGGGAAATAGACTTAATATCTACCCTGCTCACAGTGACGCAGGAATTAGTCACTGTTTTCCAGTGCGCTAACCTCATACCTTTGCCAGCAGAAGGCAATTCCACCAACGGCCCCCAAATTATATCTGATAGAATAGTAGCTGATGAGCAGTATTTATTATCAGGGCTTCCATTGTGAGACTGCAACCTAATACTTAGGAGGTCGCCCTTAATTCATAAATCCAAGAAGCTATCCTAGTCACGATGAGGAGCAAGGTTCAGAGCGGAGGGCCACTTTGAAAAATCCCCCACCCACCCGAGCCTGCTTCCCTCGGAGGCTGGACAGGCAGTCACAATGGAAATTATAAGGTCACCATGGGATGTGGCTTTCTCCCTTTCAATTTCAGGCTGTGATTAATCTCTTCTGATGTTATTTTATTTGAAAGAATGTTCTAAAACCGGCCCCGGACAGAATCAGCAATCTGCAAAGGAGAAATCTGTGGAAGAACAGAGGGTCGCTCTCAGAGAAGCAGTGGTGTCAGCGCGTGGGGGGCACGGGGGCATCGAGGCGACCAAGGACATGGAGAGGTCCTTGACTTATGGCTTAGAAATGGAGAACTCCTTCTTCTTGAGAGCTGGTGATTCATAACCTCGGTTGGGGTCTGACTCTATCAAAAATATGGCCAGTGGCTAGAGCTGCCAAAAATGTGGGTGTTCTGCAGCCAGCGGGACCCCACAGAGTTTCTGCACCAGCTGGAGGCCTGGGTAGAAGTTCTGCAGTGGATTTGTGAGGTTTCTCAATGTGTGTTCTTCCTCTCTTTGACTTGTAACTAATCCACAAGACAGGCCCTTCAGAGGCGGGGCACTTTGGTCTGGATGGTTGGTTTTCTAGGGCGGTTGAACAACCGCAGTGCTGCTGATATTTGGGGCTGGGTCGTTCACTCAGTGTTATGGGGTTTCCTATTCATTGTAAGATGTTTAGCAGCATCCCTGGGCCTTAACCCATGAGATACTCTCAGCAGCCCCTTCTCCCTCAGTTGTGACAACCCCAAATGTCTTCAGACATTGCCAGATGGCTCTAGGTCAGGGTAGATAGTTGGGGGTCAAAATTGTCCTGTAGCAATTCATGGAGCTGCATAGTCCCATGAACCCCTCAAGGTTGTCCCTTACGGTCCCTTCATATGACCAGGGAGGTGGAAGGCTCAGGGAGGAACTCTGGCTGGGCAATCAGGCCTGTGTGACGGAGAAGAATAGAGGTGTTCTGACCCAGAACACATCCTTTTTTGGCCTGTGCACATGCCCTCTTGGGCGAATGTGCTCGTCATCATGGGCTTGCCTCCAGGTACCCCTGGATTTGTGACTGCTGGCCAGGTGGCTCATGTCACAGCCTAAGTGAGCTACAATGACCAGGTCACAACCTCAGCCCTGGGTCTTCATTTCAGCCCTGGGTGAGGGGAAAAACCAGCCTTCAAAGAATGACAAGAATGTTGAAGGGGACAGAGACTGGACATGTGTCACTGGCCTTCAGTGAGACATAGCCTCTGGGTCCTCATAGCTGGCTGGTGCTGCCCGAGCTCTCCGGGAGTGAGGGACCCCACAGCCTGGTCATGTCCAAGGCATGAAAACTTAAACTCGTGGGAAGCACTTTGTAAGAAGCTCCAGGCAGTCTTTCATTTGGAGGCCTTCGTCCCAATCTCAAACAAATTAAAACACAGCCACAGTTTACTTTAACTATAAGTTATTTGCAGTAAGAAATAAAAAAAAAATCCCATTGATTTAAGAAAGAGAGGAAGGGAGAGAAAGATAAAAGGAGAAGGGGGAGGGAGAGAGGGAGACAGAAGCATCAACTCATTATTTCACTTAGTGGTTCCATTTAGTTGTGCACGCATTGATTGCTTCTCATATATGTCCTGACTGGGGGTCAAACCCACGACCTCAGCGTGCTGGGATGATGCTTTATCCACTCCGCCACCTGGCCAGGGCTACAGTAAGAAATATTTGAAAGGAGTTTAATGATTTTGCTGCTTAAATTATCTGGCGGGGGGTAATTCATCAAAGTTGCAATTACCTGTGATTTCCCCCACAACCAGTCGCATTCTTAGGAGCCCTTGCCACTGTTTCCTCAAATGTAATGAAGTGTCTATGACTCCTACATCACGAATGCCGAATCCGGAGAGCGGCGAGGAGGCCTCAGTGCTGCATTCGGCAGGCGCTTAATGAAGCATTTATTAATTTGGATGTTGCCGCTTTCCCGTTGAGTTTTGAAATCCATAGTCCTCCTGCATGTTGCACGTCCTTGCATGGACCCCCAAAAGGGCCCAGGAGCAGTCCGGCTGCCCCGAAGGTGAGAAGGAGGCCGCAGGCTGTGGGCGTTCTCCTGGCTATGAATGAGTCATCCCTGGTTTTCTCGTTCTCCATGTTCTCGGTGGTAAGAATTAAGTCGAAACATCTGGAGAGTCACACGTGCGACTCACAGACATCAAATATAGGCCTTTGTTCCTTGTTTCCTGATTAATTTATTGGACATCAGCTTTCTGATCAGCCTGACGCTTTAATCACAGGAAACCGCTGACCAGCTGGCCGCCCAGCGCTCCTCTCTTACAGCGAATGAAGCCTAATTGCTGGGATGCAAACCAGTCAGAAAAACAATGAGAAATTAGGCGTAATTGGGTGGCACTTCCGGACGAGTTATAACACCGGGCCCCAAATGGGATTAGGCGGCATTTTATTTTGTTTTTCACAAAAAGGAACCTCCCAATTATTAATAATAGTGCAAGAGTCACACTCCCCGCTGTGCTCAGACATATGGGAATAAGGTAGGGGAACCATTGCCTCCCTCCCAAGTTGAGGGAGCGGGTCTGCTTAGAGCTGATGGTAACATTTAAAGATATCAAAAGGGGCCCTGGCCGGTTGGCTCAGCGGTAGAGCGTCGGCCTAGCGTGCGGAGGACCCGGGTTCGATTCCCGGCCAGGGCACACAGGAGAAGCGCCCATTTGCTTCTCCACCCCTCCGCCGCGCTTTCCTCTCTGTCTATCTCTTCCCCTCCCGCAGCCAAGGCTCCATTGGGGCAAAGATGGCCCGGGCGCTGGGGATGGCTCTGTGGCCTCTGCCTCAGGCGCTGGAGTGGCTCTGGTCGCAACATGGCGACGCCCAGGATGGGCAGAGCATCGCCCCCTGGTGAGCAGAGCATTGCCCCTGGTGGGCGTGCCGGGTGGATCCCGGTCGGGCGCATGCGGGAGTCTGTCTGACTGTCTCTCCCTGTTTCCAGCTTCAGAAAAATGAAAAAAAAAAAAAAGATATCAAAAGGGACAGGACAATTAAAAATGGACAGGAGTAGCTTTAGGGTCGACGTGATTGAGCCAGGTGATCAATAGTGCTATTTGTACTTGGATGGCCAGGTGAGAAGAAGCCTCAGGAACCTCCGGCCACAACAGGGAGAGAGACTTAGGGACACAAAGCCGCTCTAAGTCCAGGCTGGCTGGGCTCAGGGTAACTGAGAGCTTTGGGTGATGGAGTGCGTGGGGTTTCATCAGTGTGTGTCCAGGACAGGGGATTACACCTGCCTGCCTCCAGACCCCCGGTGGAGGGAAGCTGTTTATAACAGAATGTGGCGGCCGATGAATTTTCACCTTGAGATCCGCCGATTGCTTTAAGGGCGAGCGCCAGAAGTCACCATTTGTTTTCAATAGCTTTGACCCAGAGACTAAAGAAATCCCCCCCACTTGTTCTGTCCGGGGCTGTTTGTGTAGAAGGGATTTGAAAGAGAAAATTTAATAAATCGAAGGCATGGAGCATAGCTCTTTTTTCTGAGTGAGCCATGTGGACGTTGGTTTTTCCCCAAATAATCGCAGCTCATGTGTACTGGAGACTGATAACACGCAGGGGCACTGCTAGTGCTTCTTAACATCTTGTTTATGTTAAAATGTGCAACAAATTAGACTCCATTGCTAGGTCCATCTTGTGGACCTGTGCCCTCTGGTAAGGTTGCTGCTCCCCACCGAGAAAAGCTGCATGTGTAAAACACGCACCAGTTTTTAGACGTGGGGCAGAAAAAAAAAAAAAAAAAAAAGGATTATTTAATTAAACATTTTTCTATATGAATTACATGCTGGGATATGGAATATGCATTCCATTTGGACCTATTAGGCTCCATAAAATTATTATTAAATCGCATCTTTTTACTTTGTACTTTTTGTTTTTATTGTTAAAAATATTGGCTGCTAGAAGATTTAGAAAAAGAATTAGAGGTGTAACTCGTATGACTCATAGAACTCATGTTTCTATGGCATGGTGCTGGCCTAGAGGAAGAAAGGAGTCACAGAGAGGTTTGGTAACTTGCCCAAGGTCACAAAGCATGCTAGTGGCAGGGCCTTTTAGAGGCGACCAGCATGATTCCAAAATTTGACCATGTGCATGTGTGTGCTATTTTTGACCAGCTTTTGGGCATTGGCCTGACACCCCCGCAGACCCTGGTTGAATTTGGAAGTCCCTGTTCTCAGTTTCCCTAGCTAAGTCACTCGGTAGGGACGGGGGCTCAATCTGGGTGGTTTTTTCCTGGAGAATGGCGTTCTCGGTTATATACTCTGGCACCTAGTGGTGTAATGTGAGGAGGGGAATATCTGTCTCTTGCTTAATGCTTATGTAATTATATTTAATTAGGAATCTTATTGTATTTTAACCTGCAACTGGTTTCCTCGGGCTGTCTGCTGCGAAGATTTTTTTTTTCTTTTTTTCGAAGTGCTGCGAAGATTTTTGAAAAATCCAAACTTTATTCTTCGCCATTGATCCATGTGGTTAGTGGGCCTGAGTGGGAATGATTTCATCTGTCCTTCTAACTGGGAACAGAGGGGCAGAGTAGAGACCGAGGGAAGAAAGGCCTGGCATGTCAACACTGCCCTTCTGAGAGTAAGAGGAGCCAGACCCCTTCATCCAGGCACTCATCCGAGAGTCCCTACTGAGTGCCCCCTTGCTGCGCCCCAAACTGGGATCCTGGGGTCACCTGTGTTCTGGAATCATCTGTGCCCTTGTTGCCATGGGACCTTGAAATTGATGCCTGCCCCTGGTGGTAAAGTGGGGGTCGGCCAGCGGTCAGCAGCAGTTTTCAACACCCGGTACTCTTGGGCCACCTGTTTCCTGGGTCACCTTCAAGAAAGCCTACGCCTTCTTGCCACTGGGTGGGCAGGATCTTTCCAGGAGTCAGCCAGCACAGAGAAGGGGGCTGTTTAATGCTCCTGTCAGCCTCCATGGTGGGAGAGCAGGGCAGGATTCAAAAGCAAGATGGGCATCAGCCACCCCCTCCCAGAATGGTGTTGAGAGTACAGCTTCTCCTCAGGGTGATGCAGGAGGGCCAGCACCCCTCCAATGTGCCTTCTGTGGCCCCTTTTGGGGCATTTAATCAGTGTAGTTGATTAGTTGAAACTCACCACAGAATGGGCGAGGACCCTGGCTGATGGCCTGCTGCTGTCGTTTCTGGCTAGGTGACTTGAGGCCAGCCTCCCCAACCCTGCTGAGCATCAAATCCCTCATTTGCAAAATGAGACTCATCATATCTGCCCTCCCTCCCCTCCCTGAGTTGTTGAGAGGTTCCTACAATGGATGAGCCAGTGAGATGAAAATGTGGGTAAACAGGAGACTGGCATTTAAATGCATGCTATTACTAGAATTGCCTTCTATTGTCTGCGTATATCTCATCTCCCCAATTAGCGGCGAGATCCTCAGTGACAGCCACCATGTCTCACCCGTGCTCTTGATATTCCCCACACAGCCAGGATGGTGTTGGACATATGACTGCTACTCAGTAAATATCTACTGAATGGGATTGAATTTCACATCAGTTCCATATCACCTCTAAAAAAACGTGGCCAGGTGTGGCCCAAAGTTTTTCTTAAGGAGAAGAGAGAGTGCTGAGGCTGCCCGGTGGGAGTATCTTTGGAATGAATGAAGTATCTGTGAATGAATGAAGGGCGGAGCATTTGCTTTACTCCTCCCCCCCTTCTCTCCGCCCCACCCTGCCACCTGCGTTCCACAGGAGCTGTGAAGTCAGCTGCCTCCGCCCCAAAATGATTTCCCCCTCTCTGCTTCCTGCGTCACGCCCCGCCCTCATTCTGATTCCTATTAAGTAGTCAAACACGATATAAAATTGCCCACAAACGGGATCGTTCCCCAGATTAATTTCCCCTTTACATAGGGAGAGACATAACAGAGAGTATAAGATAAGAAAAGAAAATGAAATTAATCTTATACTTTCTATGGCTGCCTGCTAATTTCAAGGTTTCCTGCATCTGGGCGTCGGTGCTCCGGCTCCGTTTCTCGACTGCTCGGTGCTTAAATGAAACATCTTATTAATCATTTCCCAGGGAAATGTTGTGCAGCCAAAAGGGGGGTGGGCAGGCATTCAGGAGCCACAATGAGTTTATTTTTATAGTAATGCATACCTTACCATCAGGTACGGCCAATACATCAAAATGATAAGCCATATTTGTATCCTATTTCGCACCGCTATCAATAAATCACAGGAACACTAAGCGGCCAGATCAATGCTGCCCTGACACCAGCCTCTCCTCAGAGGAAAGATTTGAGAATAAATGTAGAGGTGACCAGGAAATGAAATTGTCCGAGAAATTTTTGCAAAAGAAAGCTGAACTCTGCTGGTCACCAAGCAGATGCATTTTTAATTCCGAAATGACTTGGGCAGCCACTCAGCAGCCCCCGTGACAGGCAGAGCAGCTCAGCCCCGGGGTTGAAATAGATGGTGAATATCTCTTTGTCCTGCCAAGCCTGCCTTCTTACAATTTCCAAAATGTCCATTAACCTCATGGGACATTCCGGCTGGCCCCTCACCCCACTGAGACCATGTAAATGTAATGATTAACCAATGTGTGTGCACATCAAGGTTTCTCGGTGCTCCTCTTCACTGAAAAATGCATTACCTCCTGGCAGTACTGTCCAGAAATTAATTCACCGACAACCGAGCGTTATTACCCATGATCCGCCCTGGCTAACGGCACGCTCTTAGTGAATTTGGGGATGGAAATAAGCTATTTCCACCCACTTTATCATCCAGAGACCTTGGTACAGAGTGTGTCTCTGATGAGGGCTGTTATTATAACCTGTTTCTAGAATTGCTATTACTCTTAATTCTGCAGAAACCAGGCTCCTACTCAAAGCCATCATCAGCTGGATGCCTTTAAGTCTTAAGATCAGCCTTTAATCTCCACTTTGAAGTTGTTGGCAGAGGCGGAGAGTTTTATTTCAGCCCGATGACTGGGTGTTTTAATTTAAAAAAAATTTTTTTAAAGTACTGAGCAATTCCCCCACCCCCCACCCCCAGTGCTGGAGTCCAGAAGTCGCTCCCTGAGTGAAGTCTAGCTTGAGAGATGGTCATCACAAGTGGGCCAGTTGCGGTTGCTGGTTTGGTACAATGTAGGGTGTGGACAACCACAAGAGCTCCCCAAAGGGAAACGTCAGGGCCAGTACAAGTCACCTTTCAGAATGTGAAATGAGTGAGTGATGAATCAGTGAATGGCAGCAAACCTGCAGGGAGAACACCCTTGAACTCTCAAAGGAAACCTCTTTACAATCTTACCATGAAGCCCCCCCCCCCCCCGCACCTGTCTGTCTGCTTTTTTTTTTTTTTTGTATTTTTCTGAAGCTGGAAACGGGGAGAGACAGCCAGACAGACTCCCGCATGCGCCCGACCAGGATCCACCCAGCACGCCCACCAGGGGCAACGCTCTGCCCACCAGGGGGCAATGCTCTGCCCCTCCGGGGCGTCGCTCCGCTGCGACCAGAGCCACTCTAGCGCCTGGGGCAGAGGCCAAGGAGCCATCCCCAGCGCCCGGGTCATCTTTGCTCCAACGGAGCCCCGGCTGCGGGAGGGGAAGAGAGAGACAGAGAGGAAGGAGGGGAGGGGGGTGGAGAAGCAAATGGGCGCTTCTCCTATGTGCCCTGGCCGGGAATCGAACCCGGGTCCCCCGCACGCCAGGCCGATGCTCCACCGCTGAGCCAACCAGCCAGGGCCTGTCTGTCTGCTTTTAGCACCTCTTCCTTCCTCCTGGCTCTTCCCAGCATGCTGCCTCGCACAGTTCCCAGCCCATAGCGGCCCACTCATTGGGCATCCTGTGGGGCATTCCTCCTGCAGTGTCTTTTCCTCCCTTGTCCCCATGACATCACCTCTCGGTATTGTAAAACCTTGTGGTCCTGTCTGTGGATCCCTCCCTTCCTCCCTCCCTCCCTCCCTCCCCCAAGTGTACTAGCAGCCCACCTGCTGTGGACCTGGTGTGTATCAGGTCACACTGTATTTGTTACTCAGATTCAATTCTGCTTCCTCAAGGAGGTCAGTGAGCCCCACGCACGGCCTGTTCCTCCTGCCCATTTGAATTTCCCCACAAGGGCTTGACACACAGTAGATCTCCGCACACATTTATTAAGTGAATACACAAGTATTCAAATCCAGGAGATGGGAAGACAGATCGGAAAGGGGAATTTAATAAACAGAAGGCTAAGAAATAGCTTCCAGCTCAACTCAGTCCTGATCGATTGCTTTACAAACGATTAAAACCAAATAATGATTTAAAAAAAAAAATAATAAGTGGAAGACATGCAACATGTATAGGTCACCTTAGGAATGTATCAATAATCCTTATTGTCATCATGGCTCCCATGGATTGAGCATGGTAGGCTCCGCCCATAGTTGCTTGTTTTGGCCTCCTATGAATTCCTATGGCCCTCATAGGCTGGTTCTGCCCTGACCCTCATTGGAGGTGAAGGGTTGGAAGGTCAGAGTCTTAGCTTCCAGTGCAAAGCCCAGAGATGGCTGAGTGGGAGATTGCTTTCACGCTGAGGGGCTTGAGCCCCTGCCTCCCCCTGCCGTGTCTGTCCTTTCTAAGTTTCTGAAAAGGTTGTGTGGCACAGGGCCTGTTGAGGACCCATTAGGGAAAGGGAACGCTCTGTTTTTGTCCTTCTGCAGAGTATATATTTTTTACCCACCAGTGTCTTCTATTCAATCTCCAGGATGTTCAGGAATAGAGGTTAGTCAGGGAGAGGATGGTATGGGGGCTGACGCAGAATGTTTACCTCTCAGAGGAGCTAATGGGGCTGGTTTGAGGGGTGGTGGCGGGGCACAGCCCCTGACCTCAGCTGGCTGAGCCCCCAGCGCTAATGAACCTTGCCCAGGATGTCTGTGTGCGCTCACAAAGCATAAATATCTGTTCTCTTTGAAGGCCCCTGGGGCTATTGCAAATAGCAGCCTGAAGCACACATAGTCCACCTGCCTGTTAAGAAAGAGAAAACAGAAAAACAGCCCTTTGAATCCATTCTTCCCCATAGAAACAGAAACGATGTCCTGATCATTGTGTCTAAAAAAGCAGTAGATACAAAAATTGGATTTGGTTGGAACTGGATTTTAGCTGCAAATGGGTGGTTTTTAATAAAGTGCCTCATAGCAACCGATCTGTGAAAAGCTGCTACTTAAAAGGAAGTTCATATGATCTCGGAAAATGGCTCATCCAGACAGGGCAGTCTGTAACTGTTTATTTATAGTCGTCTGAGCCAGATCAGATCAGTTGGGGCTCATGGAGGTGGGGGGCTTCCAGAAAGTACTGTCTTTAGACTGTTTATGAGATCAGGAAATGGATCGTGGGCTCACTCTTTTCAAATCAGGGCTTTGGGGGAGGGGAGATGTGGGGTAGGTGGGCTCGGCCCTGGGATGGATGTTCTCCGAGAGCTGGGACCTGGCGGTTGCTTGTTTAGATGGGGGCTGCAGAAACAGTACCAGGGCTTGAGAGATGGTCTTCTAGGTAGCAGACCTGGCTGGAATCATGTCTGCATGACTTTCTGGCCCTGCAGCCTTCAGCTCATGCTTTTTCTTTCTTTCTCTCTGAGCTTTATTGAGATAGACTTTATATCCCGTACAGTTCGCCCTTTTAAAGTATAGAATTCAGTGCCGTTGATATCTTCCCAGATGTGTGCGACCATCACCGTCACCCATTCTGGGTCACTGTGCCCTTTAGCTATCTTCTTCTCTCCCCGTCCACTCTAGCACTAAGCAACCTCTAATCCACTGTCCGTCTCCGTGGACTTGCCTGGTCTGGACATCTCCTGTACAGGGAGTTCTGCCAGGTCGGTCCTGCAGTGTCTGCTGCTCCCAGTCCGCGTCCTGTGCTCCAGGTTCATCACTGTTGAGTAGCGGGGCTTCATTCCCTTTCTGATCCGATTCCACTTAGGCAGCCGGGCCCGGGGTGCTGTCACGTTCCCTGTTAGCATTTCACAGGGGTGTTGGTGGGAGGTTTAACAATGGCTTCTATAGCTCTTTGATCCCTGACCTCCTCCCCTTCAAATTGTGCTGCTGGTTGAAGCCTAGTGCATTTCATACCCCCCTCCCAAAAAAATGAGGCCCTGGCCCATTGGCTCAGCAATAGAGTGTTGGCCTGGCCTGTGGATGTCCCAGATTTGATTCCCAGTCAGGGCACACAAGAGAAGTGACCATCTGCTCCTCTCCCCCACCCCCTCTCCCTTCTCTCTCTCTGTCTTTGCCTCCTGCAGCATGGCTTGGTTGGAGCAAGTTGGCCCCGGGTGCTGAGGATGGCTCCCTGGCCTCGCCTTAGGCGCTAAAATAGCTTGTTGCTGAGCAATGGAGCAACAGCCCCAGATGGGCAGAGCATCACCCCATAGGGGGCTTGCTGGGTGGATCCTAGTCGGGGTGCATGCAGGAGTCTGTCTCTCTGCTTCCCTGCTTCTCATTTAAGAAAAAAAAAAAAAGATTCCTTTCTTTCCCCCTACCAGACTCCTGTTTTCCCATGAGATGCATCAATTTGCATTTGTCTTGATAACATACAATAACATAATTTGCTCATATTTATAAAGACTTTAGTGGGGCCAGACCTCATGCTTGAGTTTTACTTTTAACCCTCCTATCAACCCTAGAGGCAAGAGAAGCATGAATCCATTTAACAGATGAGGAAACTGAGGCTCAGAGAGAGTCAATCCGCAGAAAACTAATTCTTACATGAATACTTCAGGGCTCGAGAATTGGGGTTTGCCAGGACTTGCACTTTCCAATGCACACATTGTCCCTCAGTTCATTGGCAAATTCTTGAGTGGCTCTAAGGGATGTGGGGAAGCTCAGAGACTGGCCTCCAAGCCCCACATCCCACCCTAGGTACTCGGACCCCCTAGGGGTGCAGAGAAGTGAACAGACAAGGCAGGCCAGCAAGATGGCATGTGACCATGGGAGCCTGTGGTGACAGTCTCAGCAGGTGATCAACAGGAAGGGGGCTCAGGAAAGGTTCCCCAAGGTAATGCCTCCATGGAGTCTTAAAGCACAAAGTGAAGTGACCTGGTGGGCGGGGGAGGGCCTCTGTACATCCTTTGATTAACTGAACTTAGAGGAGGTAGGTACAAATGCCTTGGGGTGCGGGGGCGGGGTGATTAATCCTCCTATAATCTGTTTGCTGCAGCTTTGCTGTGGCAGGAGGTTTTGCTGGAGAGATCGATGGAACCTTAACAGAGTGGTGAGACTGTGCTCCCCAGCAGAGCCTCGCCCGGAGGGAGAGGTCACCTCTCACCAAGTGGCTGTGAGGCTTCCTGGCTGGTGATTTTCTTGGTAGGCTAGGGGAAATTTCCTTAGAGACCCCATGTGTATGACGCAGGAAGCAGGAAGGGCCAGAGCAGAGGAAGGGAGGAAAGAGGAAACGGGTGAGATGGTGGTGACAAAAATCTCTTTATATGATCAATTCCTGCCAAGGCGAAGGGTTCCTTCTCCCTAGTTTCATGTTCTTTTCCCTCAAACCCTCACCGCAGTCCTGGGAGGCAGGTTGGTGTCCCTCATTTTATTGTCAAGAAATTCGGGGGCCCAAGAAGTGGAATGACTTGCCTGAAGTCACGTGGGTGATCAGTGCCAAATCCCGGACTTAAGCTGAGGATGTGGAACTCCAAGTACAGCACTCTGTCAGGAGTGAAGGAAGAACTAGTGGTGCCCATTATGTACCAGCTCTCCCAGGAAGCCCTGAGGTGTGGAGTGATGCAGGAATTGTGCAAAGACAGTCTTGACATCCTGCTGGGCTGGAGGACAATTTTGTTTGTGTATGCCAGGCTATGGAAACACAGAGAAAGCCACCCAAATCTGCTGGGGAAGCATGGGTGGCTCTTTGGAAGGAGGAATATTGAGGCTGGGTTTTGATGGATGCATAGGAGTCCTTGAGTTCAACAAAGGGGGAAGCTCATTCTGGGAATGGAGGCAGTGGATGCAAAGGCTTAGAGCTGGAATTAGGGATTGTGCATCCAGGAACGGTAGGCCTGCAGAGTAGCTGACTCGAAGGACGTGGGCTAGTGGAGGAACAAGAAAGCTGAAAGGGGACTCAAGATGCCCCAGTGCTCATTCAGCCCTGCCCTATTGGGTAGCTAGGCACAGGTCGCCTTTTCGTGGGCTGGGATTTCACTATAGTTCAGAGGACTGGAAATTGCTTTGAAGATTTTTGTGCTTAGTGTCCATACCCCCTTTTTGAAGCTAAAAATGGATTCTCTAAGGAGTGAGCGAAGCCACAGTAGAAAAGGATTCTGCTGGTGGAACTGTGGAACTGCATCCCTCTATCATTATCTAATTAAGGAAGGGGTAGGGGGAACCCCCTAAGCTTTGAAGTAGCAAGAGGGAATTCTCCAAGGGTCCCAGCCAGGTCTAATTACAGAGCAGCATTCTCCAAATATGACGTTACTCAGTGGGCAGTGGGTGGGATGGGGCACATGGGGTGGCTTCAATGTCTAAACCACCAGGACCGAAATATCTGCAGCCACAGACTCAAAGGCTATGCCTTGGCATGCACTTTCTCTTCGGAGGGGAATGACAGTGGATTCTGGACAGTGTCACTGCATATTTGTATGGACATGCAGGGCGTTCGAAGGAACCCCTGTGTGGAAGACTCTGCTCCAGCCTCTCATCTTGGGTCTTGACAAGGGGCATTCTCTTTTTCAGGATAAAAGTGAGGTTCTTTCTGAAAATAAATATTCAGATCCACTAGCTCCACGGTTGGTCAGAAAGAAGGAAAGAGGAAAGATACGTTATCATGACAACAACATCATCTGGCCCTGTGAGTAAGTAACCTTGATGCAGAGGTGGAACTATATGCAGGCAGATTTTTGAGAGGTGATAGGTAGCACCATCTTGAAAATATCACCCTCCCGTTATGCCTGGAAATGCCACTTTGGGGGAATTACTACTGCAACAAATCTTTATTGAGCACCTATTATGCACCAAGTGCTGACAGAGTAATATATGGGGTGACTGGGAATTGAACCTGGGACCTTCACATGCCGGGCCAACGCTCTACTGCTGAGCCAACCGACCAGGACCTGTATCTCAAGTTTTTGTATGCAGTAGCTACTGTGAAGTACAGTAATCCAGGTTTGGCATTGTGAGAGTATAGTCTACAAGGAGAAAGCTACAGACAAATAAATAAAATAAGTTTAAAATGAGATAAACTTTGTGAAAGGAAGAAGAAAGCAGATGAGGGTGGTCAGAGTGACTATGCATTGCAAGGGAGGGGAGGGACAGCTGAGATGATGAAAAAATGTGGAGAGATCACTCTGATGAGTGGAAGGATGGTGGTCCAGACAGAAAGAGTGGCCAGTGCAAAGGCCACTGGGGCATTTAAGATATTGGCATCAGGTCTGTGCGGCTGGAAGGGTGGGAGCAGGGAAGGGGGAGGGGTGGGAAGAACTTGGCTTTTCCACATTGGGTTCAGTGAGTACCCTCCCCTCCCACCCCTGCAGGCAGGGTCTGTGCAGACTGTCTCCCTCCTTTTATGGGATATGGGGAAGAGGGAGACAGGTAGAGTTCTCCTGCAGTTTCTAAGCCTTCACATCTCAAGGGTTTTTTTTGTTTGTTTGTTTGTTTTTGTATTTTTCTGAAGCTGGAAACGGGAAGAGACAGTCAGACAGACTCACTGGGATCCACCCGGCACGCCCACCAGGGGCGATGCTCTGCCCACCAGGGGGCGATGCTCTGCCCCTCCGGGGTGTCACTCTGCCGCGACCAGAGCCACTCTAGCGCCTGGGGCAGAGGCCAAGGAGCCATCCCCAGCACCTGGGCCATCTTTGCTCCAATGGAGCCTTGGCTGCAGGAGGAGAAGAGAGAGACAGAGAGGAAGGAGGGGGTGGGGGTGGAGAAGCAAATGGGCGCTTCTCCTATGTGCCCTGGCCGGGAATTGAACCCGGGTCCCCCGCACACCAGGCCGACGCTTTACCACTGAGCCAACCGGCCAGGGCCTCAAGGGTTTTTTGTTTGTTTGTTTGTTTGTTTGTATTTTTTCCGAAGCAGAGAGGCAGTCAGACAGACTCTGGCATATGCCTGATTGGGATCCACTCGGCATGCCCACCAGGGGGCGATGCTCTGCCCATCTGGGGTGCCGCTCCACTGCGGCCAGATCTGCTTTAGAGCCTGAGGCAGAGGCCATGGAGCAGTCCTCAGGGCCTGGGCCAACTTTGCTCCAGTGGAGCCTTGACTGCAGGAGGGAAAGAGAGAGAGAGAGAGGAAGGAGAGGGGGAAGGGTGGAGAAGCAAATGGGCACTTCTCCTGTGTGCCCTGACTGGGAATTGAACCTGGGACCTTCACACGCCGGGCCAACGCTCTACTGCTGAGCCAACCGACCAGGACCTGCATCTCAAGTTTTTGTATGCAGTAGCTACTGAGAAGTTTGGAGAGTCTTTAGTTTGAAATGTAAGATTATTTCTTCAGGAAAAAATGATCAGATTCCTCATGACCTCTTGTTCCAAGGAGAATAGACAGTATTTTATCATTGTGGCATTGTATCACAGCTACAGCAAAAACCATCTGAATGCTTGCCAAGGTAACAAAGGGAAGATGAAGTGCGATGACTCAGTTTTGGGTTGTGAAGTCAGGAAAGTGAGACAGCACCCCCCGCCCAAAGGCCTGGGTGCAGGGAGAAGGAAGACGGGCAGGAGCAAGTGTCTCCCTCGTCCCCAACCATGTTCTCCATTCAGCAGATATTCAGCTGCCTGGCTTCAGCTCTGGAGCCTGGAGTCTTTACCATCTCACTCCACTGCTTAGAACATTAACCAGTTCAAAAGGTGAGGAATGATCTGTGAGGAATGATCAGCGTGAAGACTTTAAGCCAGGGGTCCCCAAACTACGGCCCGCAGGTGCATGCGGCTCCCTGAGGCCATTTATCCGGCCCCCGCCGCACTTCCGGAAGGGGCACTTCTTTCATTGGTGGTCAGTGAGAGGAGCATAGTTCCCATTGAAATACGGGTCAGTTTGTTGATTTAAATTTACTTGTTCTTTATTTTAAATATTGTATTTGTTCCCGTTTTGTTTTTTTTACTTTAAAATAAGATAAGTGCATTGTGCACAGGGATTTGTTCATAGTTTTTTTATAGTCTGGCTCTCCAATGGTCTGAGGGACAGTGAACTGGCCCCCTGTGTAAAAAGTTTGGGGACCCCTGCTTTAAGCCGACACTTCACAAAGTATGCTGCACTAACCAAGTTCCTCATGCAGGAATTCTTAGGGCTCTTACATGTGAATGGGCATCATGACCACACTATAGAGGGTTATAGCACATAGTGTTTCTCAAACTTACTTAAGTATCATATGAATACTTATTCTGAGGTACATCTTATGGGCTGGGGATTTTGTGGAAGTCAGTTTGAGATACATTGCTTTAATCTGACATTATTATCCTGATACCACTGTTGTCATCAAGAAAAACTAAAAAAATAGCAGTAAGCAACTATTCATTTATCCATTCAACTAGTTATTCAGCAAACCATCCATCTACCCCTCCATTTATCCATCCCCCCATCCATCCATCCCTCCATCTTTCTATCCATTCATCCCTCTATCCATCCATCTTTTGATCCATCTATTTATCCACCACCTACCCATTATTCACCCATCCTCTCATCTACCCATCTACTCATCTACTTATCTACCTATCTATTTATTCACTCATCCACTAATCTACTCATTCACTCATCCACCCACCCATTCAACCACCCACCCATCCAACCACCCATTATCCAACCAACCATCCAACCATCCAACCAATCAACCAACCATCTAGTCATCCAACTATACATCCACCTTACCCACCCATCCATCTACCCATTATCCATCCATTCACCTATACATTCACCTACCCACCCACCCGTTCAACCATTCATTCATCCATCCATCCATCCATCCAATCATCCATCTAACCATCCACCTACCCATCTAGTCATGCATCTATTCTATCCATCTATCCATCATCCATCCATCCATCCATCCATCCATCCATCCATCCATCCATCCATCCATCTGCCATTTATATATCCAAGCAAGCAGCATTCAGCTAACAAACATTTACTGAATGGTCCTTTCATACTAGGACTTTGGTAGATCTAAGATGTCTTTAAGGAGCTCCTAGCCTAATATAAGACTACTTCCTATGTACAAATAACCAAACTTCTGGGTTGAAAGTGGTTTTTTCCTTGAAGATATCAAGTCTTAAGTGCTCAGGAGGAGAGACAGATCCACTCCTCAGGTGAATCAATGAGGGCTTTGTGGAAGAGGCAGCAGTTTTACCTGGAGGGGGATTTGACATGGAGAGATATTGTAGAATCTGGGGGCCAGGAATCCTGCTGGGGGCAGGTGAGACCAGTGTGAACAGAGGCCAGAGCTGGGCTGGGGTGGGCTGGGGGAGCCAGCCCAGCTCTCCTCCTTCCTCAAGTCTCTGCTTGGCTGAGTCGTGACTCTAGCACTGATAAAAACCTGCTTCCTGGATGCCTTGCTCCTGGCATGAATGTTTCTAATGAGACCAATTCTTTAGCCAGCATGCCTTCCCTTTGGTGGTGGCTTCAGGAACCTGTGGTTCCATTTAGAATCAGAGGCTGAAATGTGTTTGTCATCACAGCACCCACAGAGAAGGTCCCCACCCCCGACTGTCAGCTGTACTGGAGCTGGAAAGGAGTCATCGCCCAGCATTATGCACCTTGTATCTGGACCCCATGCGCTGACTTTCCAGAACATTCTGGCAGATCCCCATGCATACTAAAAAGGAGATAGATCCTTGGTGCTTCACAGTGGAATTATACATTTACCTAATGGCTCCATTTGCTCAACATTGAACAGATAGGGAGTGTGTAGCAGGAGCCAGGTCCTGAGCCTGGGCATCCTGACACCCTGTTTTTGGAGATTATATTCTAATGGGGAAAGACAGATGATGAGCCACCGAGTAACCCAAGATAATCACACATGGTGATACATATTTGAAGGACAAACTAGAGGGTAATTTCAGATGGGGTAATCAAGTAAGGCTTGACATTTTATTTTATTTTATTTTTTTAAGTGAGAGGTAGGGAGGCAGAGACAGATTTCCACATGTGTCCTTACCAGGATCCACCTGGCAATCTTCCTATCAGGTGATGGTCTGCCCATCTGGGGCCACTGCTCCATTGCTTTTTTTTAGCACCTGAGGCAAGGCCATGGAGCCATCCTTAACACCTGGAGCCAACTTGCTCGAATCATTTGAGCCATGGCTGCAGGAGGAGAAGAGAGAGAGAGAAGGGGGGGGGGGTAGAGAAACAGATGGTCGCTTCTCCTGTGTGCCCTGACTGGGAAGCGAACCCAGGACTTCCACACACAAGGCTCTACCACTGAGCCAACTGGCCAGGGCCAAGGATGACATTTGAGCCCAGAAATGAATGACAAGAAGGATCAAGCCAAGGGAAGAGCTGGAAGGGAGAGCAAGGAACAGCCAGTGCAAAACCCCGGAGATGGACAGGAGTTGAGGCATTTTGAGAAACAAAAATGTCAGTGTGGCTAGAGCATGCCAGCAAACCGGGAAGTGAAATGGAGAGCGGGCAGTGAGGTGGGCAGGAGCCGCATCGCGAAGGGCCTGGGGACCATGGGAACGAGTATTGATTTTATTTCAAGTATAGTGAAAAACTGTAGGGAGGGTTTAGGTGAGTGACTGTGTGTTTCCTTTTGAGATCCATGCTCTGG
Organism: Saccopteryx leptura; assembly: GCF_036850995.1. Classification (NCBI taxonomy): domain Eukaryota; kingdom Metazoa; phylum Chordata; class Mammalia; order Chiroptera; family Emballonuridae; genus Saccopteryx; species Saccopteryx leptura. Next base: position 195,696,494 of record NC_089507.1, on the reverse strand, counting down.
CTGCTGAGTTGAGAGTAGGTGTTGGGGTGGGAATGAATGCTCAGGGACTGTGAGCAACTGACACAGTCCTGGAGGGACCAGGTGTCTCAGACTAGAGTGGGGCGGGGGTGTGGTTTTCAGGGAGCTGGATGGAAGGGAGGGTTTGGGATTTTCTCTGGAGGTGGAGCCAGCAGGATCTGCAGAGGGATCAGGTATAGGTGCGGGAGAAAGAGAAGAATAAAAGACCACTCCAAACCGGGCTGGAGTAGCTAGGTCGATGTGGCTCTATTTCCTGGGCTCAGGGAAGGTGGGGAGGACCAGGTTGGGGGACAGGAGAGTAAGAGGGTCCTGTTGTGGCCCTATTGAATAAGAGATGCATCTTAGATATCAGGGAGGTAGTTGCATATTAAGTCTGGATTTAGTGGGGACATTTGGGGCAGGAGAAAATGGGAACCAGGGGCAAAGAGAAGCAGAACCAGTTAGAGTAGAAGATGGCAGGGTGGAGGGGAGAGTGCATGACTTTGTTTGATCTCCTGGGTCTAGCCATGCCTGAAACTTGACCACCTTGATCTCTAGTTATATGAGCCTACCAGTCCCTTTGTTTCCCTGCATCAGTTTGAGCCAGGCTTTGTCATCTGCAGTAGAAAGAGTCTTGACCCTACGCAGGAGACATTTCCAGTGTTTCAGGTTGGCTCCAATGTCTTTTCTTGCCCGGGCTGGATTTGCATCACCCCAGGGCAGTGGGCTGAGAGATAGGAACAGTTAGTAGAAAGAATTGATCTTTTGACATCAGGCAGACCCAGGAACCAGTTCTAGCTGTGCCTCTCTGGCCGCCTGTGTGACCTTGGACAAGGGGACTGGCTTCTCTGCCCCTGTGTCCTCGCACAGAAGGGTTGTGTGAGGACAAAAGGAAAGACAACAGGGAGAGTGTCTGGCCAGTGCTTGGCGCCTGGCAGGTGCTTAGTAAGTGTCAACATTTTGCCCCCCCCCCCCACACACACACAGATTAAAAGCTCAGGTTGGCAGTTATTTATGTCTTTGATTAATTAAACAATTGGGAAACAAATTAATTATTACTTAATGAAGGCAGTTTGGGTGACACAATCTTTGAAAACACGGGGCCTGGCACGGAGAACAGCAGCGGTGCTGGGCCACGTGGAGCGTAGCAACCACTGAAGTAGAAAATCTTCAAGGCCCTTCTCATTTGGAAAATTCACCTTTTTTAGACATGCAGAATGTGGCTCCCTATAGATAAATGTTGACTAATGTTGACTTATGGTTGGAGTGGCTTCTTATATGTCACAGTGCCTTCAAATGGCAGCCAGGCAATCACTCTGGTGTCACCTACATGGAGTTTGTCCCAGGCGAGAGGCAGAGAGGGAGAAATTGGACCTGAGTTACGGCTACGTAGCTGGTAACGGCCATCTTTTTGGCGAAATCCACCTCTGTCACTGTTCTCCATGGTCCCCGCTACCCCTCGCCCCATGGCTGGCCTCCCTACCAGCTGTCGGATCTGGCTGGCAGGCTGAATTCAGCACCAGTAACTATGGCCGCAGCCCTGTGCCCCTGGCTCAATCTGAGAGAGCAGGGCAGGGAGAGCTGTGCTTGGATTTTAAAAGTGCCCAAGGTTTTTGCCCCACTGAGTTAGCATTTGCTTCAAGGGAAAAGCCCCAGAGTCCCAGGGGCTGCGATTCCAGCCCCCTGCCCCCACCCCTCTATCTTCCTTGCTCTCCGCATCACCTCGGCCACAGAGTTTGCAGCACGTGGTCCCTTCCAGGGAAGTATTGTTCCAACCACTCCCCAGTCCACCCATAGCCAGTGTTGCCTGAGTGCGTCATCTCACTTTGTGAGGGTACCACAATGGTTTACGACACTTTGTGAGGGTACCACAATGGTTTACGACACTTTGTGAGGGTACCACAATGGTTTACGACACTTTGTGAGGGTACCACAATGGTTTACGACCTCCTCCCCTCCCTCCAAACCAGCCTGCCCGCATCAATTGCGGGAAAAATTCCGATTTGTCAGGAACTGGTCTGGTCATCTGGAACCTTCCCTAGGGCTGGGAAGGTCAACTCCCACCAGGGGTCATATTGATTTTATTGGATAGCTTTTTTAAAAAGTGGTTGAACAGCAGGAGAGCCAGTGGGGAGGGGGCCCCCCTGTGTGTTAAATGCCCCCGCCCAGTATTGAATTGCCCCTAGATCAGGCCTTCTGCACTATCAGACGTGGAGCTGAGTCAACTAGGTGTCTGAAGAAAGAGCCTAGTCCATGTGTCGTTACAAAGTAAGACGCTGCCATCCACCCACAGAATGTTTCAAGTGTGTGTACAGCAATGGCTGCCAACCGCTCATCCCCTGCCCCGGCAGCCCCACAGAGAGGCCCTGCCAGCCCCCACAAAGACAGAGATGGCAATGGATGCCAGACGATGTCCAAACCAAGAAGATGGAGAGGTGGGCATGGTGAGCAGCCTGCTGAATCTGGGTTCCAGTCTCACCGCCTTCTCAGGCAGGTTTTTCCAAGGGAAGTCCCGGTAAAGACACTGAGGCCGCAGGTGTGATGTGACCATAGAGCAGGGTCCAGGAGCGAGTCTGGCTCCAGAGTCCTTGCTCATAACAGAGACAGTAGTCATCCTCCCACTTGGCACACATCAGAATCACAGGTATCTGTTCAAGTGCTGTTTCCCGGGTCCCCCGGTAGTTGAGGAGGGCAGAACTCCCCAGGCAGCCAAGTCATGGATATGCACCACTGGGGTCAAATGAGGATCCACGAGCGTGTTGCTGGTGGAAGGTGATCTCCATCAACGGGCAAACAGCTCCGGGCCTGTATGAGTTGGGCTGTGGCTCAGGGGGAGTGGCCATGTCCCTGACTCCCACATTGGAACTCAGTAACTCCCATAATTTATCCAATCCCCTCTGGCTCAAATTGGCAATGGTTCTAGAAAGGCCGGCAATGTGCTCCCTCTTCAGGGACACATCTGTGTTTTGTCATGCAGCTAGGACAACCTGGGGACAGACATGGAGGCCTGCAATTCCTCTGCTGTCTGGGGGCTATAAATCATTGACGATGCTGAGGGTCAAGTATGAGAGATGGGGTGGGAAGGGTGGACTAGAGTTTGTGAAGGTCGAATACCTTATCTCCTTTTTCCTCCTAGCAGTGATAGGACACCTATCAGGGTTTTAATCAGGGGAGTGACATGGTTAGTCCTGTGTTTGAAGGCTTACCTGGCTGCAGCGTGGAAAGGTGAGGCTGGAGCCAGGATGAGGATCACTTAGGAGTCTGTGTACAGTGCAAGCAAAACGTAGAAGGTCTCTAAACTAAGGGTAGAGGAGTGGAGATCAGGGGGCAGCTGAGGGATCTATTTGTAAAATGTCTCTTTCTTTAGTAATCCTCACTGAGCGCCTACCCTGGGACTGGCTCTCTGGTAGATGCTGGTGAAGAGTCCTCATTGACCACTCAGGGCGTTCACTAGAGAAACCAGAGGGCCACTCCTTGGTAGTGGGCCGAAACTAATTCTAGAGTAAAGTCTACATTAGATCCACCCTAACAAATATTAAAAACAAGACAGAAAAGGTCAAACTACACCACAAGTTCAGTGTGTATGAAAAAGTTTTTGTCCAAAATAATAGTCTTTATATCACCATCCACCTGCCCAGACAAAGCTCAACACTCTTTAAAGGAAGAAAGAAAAATCCAGATACTTACCAGTGTAATAATCATAATTCCCAGCATCCAATAAAAAAAATTACTAGACATATTAAGGAGGACAAGATGACCCATAACCTGGAGAAAGTCAGCAGGAACAGAAATGACAAGTATGATCGAATTAGCAAACAAAGACATTAAACCAACTATTCATGTGTATTCAATATTGAAGGAAAACATGAATATATATATATATATATATTTTTTTTTTTTTTGCATTTTTCTGAAGCTGGAAACAGGGAGAGACAGTCAGACAGACTCCCGCATGCGCCCGACCGGGATCCACCCGGCACGCCCACCAGGGGCGACGCTCTGCCCACCAGGGGGCGATGCTCTGCCCATCCTGGGTGTCGCCATGTTGCGACCAGAGCCACTCTAGCGCCTGAGGCAGAGGCTACAGAGCCATCCCCAGTGCCCGGGCCATCTTTGCTCCAATGGAGCCTTGGCTGCGGGAGGGGAAGAGAGAGACAGGGAGGAAGGCGTGGCGGAGGGGTGGAGAAGCAAATGGGCGCTTCTTCTGTGTGCCCTGGCCGGGAATCGAACCCGGGTCCTCCACACGCTAGGCCGACGCTCTACCGCTGAGCCAACCGGCCAGGGCAACATGAATATATTGAGGAAAGAGATTTAAGATATAAAAAGAACCAAATGGAATTTCTAGACATGAAAATACAACATCAGAAATGTAAATTTTACTCTATGGCATTAATAGCAGATTAGAAAATGCAGTAAAAAAAAGTAGTGAACTTAAAGATAGAAATACTCTAAAATGAAACAAAATAAAAAAAGATTGGGAAAAAAACAGAACAAACTTTCAGTGACCCAAGGGACAATACCAAGCATGTGGAATTGGGGGAACAAGCAAAGTGGGAGAGAGCAGACCAAAATAGGAAGAAAGAATAGCTGAATATTTTACAGATTTGTTGAATGCTAGAAATCCTCAGATCCAAGAATCTCAACTAGTCACAAGCAGGGTAGCCAAAATCCCACACCAACATATGGCAAATGAACTTGCTGAAACCAGTGATAAAGAGAAAAAATGTACATATCCAGGGAAATATGATCCATTATGTACAGAGGGGCAAGAGAGCCACAAAATATATATATATTTAAGCCAGAGAATGATGATAGAATGACATCTTTAAAGTTCTGAAAGAAAAAAGTTCTGTTAAATATTGGACAACAATGGCGTCCAATGGAATTCTAAACCCAGCAAAAATATCACTAAAGTGATGGCAAAATCAAGACTGTTTTGGACCCCAAAAAAAGAAGCTGATAGAATCTACACAAAGCAATGGATGGCAAGTAGGTGACTAAGTATAAAAGATATTTGTTTTTCATAATGGTTGTACTACTTTACATTCCCACCAACAGTGTATGAGGGTTCCTTTTTCTCCACAGCCTCTCCAACATTTGCTATTACCTGTCTTGCTAATAACAGCTAATCGAACAGGTGTGAGGTGGTATCTCATTGCCGTTTTGATTTGCATTTCTCTAATAGCTAAAGAAGATGAGCATCTTTTCATATATCTGTTGGCTATTTGTATTTCTTCCTGGGAGAAGTGTCTGTTCATATCCTCTTCCCATTTTTTTATTGGATTGGTTGTTTGTTTGTTGTTGAGTTTTATGAGTTCTTTGTATATTTCGGATATTAGGCCCTTATCTGAGCTGTTGTTTGAAAATATCATTTCCCATTTAGTTGGCTTTCTGTTTATTTTGTTATCAGTTTCTCTTGCTGAGCAAAAACTTCTTAGTCTGATGTAGTCCCATTCATTAATTTTTGCCTTCACTTCTCTTGCCTGTGGAGTCAAATTCATAAAATGCTCTTTAAAACCCAGGTCCATGAGTTGAGTACCTATGTCTTCTTCTATGTACTTAATTGTTTCAGGTCTTATGTTTAGATCTTTGATCCATTTTGAGTTAATTTTTGTACAGGGGGACAAACTGTAGTCCAGTTTCATTCTTTTGCATGTGGCTTTCCAGTTTTTCCAGCACCATTTATTGAAGAGGCTTTCTTTTCTCCATTGTGTGTTGTTGGCCCCTTTATCAAAAATTATTTGACTATATATATGTGGTTTTATTTCTGGACTTTCTATTCTGTTCCATTGGTCTGATTGTCTATTTTTCTGCCAATACCATGCTGTTTTGATTGTCGTGGCCCTATAATATAGTTTGAAGTCAGGTATTGTAATGCCCCCAGCTTCATTCTTTTTCTTTAGGATTGCTTTGGCTATTCGGGGTTTTTTATAGTTCCATATAAATCTGATGATTTTTTGCTCTATTTCTTTAAAAAACGTCATTGGAAGTTTGATGGGAATTGCATTAAATTTGTATATTGCTTTGGGTAATATAGCCATCTTGATTATATTTATTCTTCCTAGCCAAGAACAAGGTATATTCTTCCATCTCATTATATCTTTTTCGATTTCCCTTAACAATGGTTTATAGTTTTCATTATATAAGTCCTTTACATTCTTTGTTATGTTTATTCCTAAGTATTTTATTTTTTTTGTTGCAATCGTGAAGGGGATTATTCTTTTGAGTTCCTTCTCAGTTGTTTCATTGTTGGCATATAGAAAGGCTATTGACTTCTGAAGAAAGTATGGTGGTTCCTCAAAAAACTGAAAATAGAACTACCTTATGACCCAGCAATCCCTCTACTGGGTATATATCCCAAAAACTCAGAAACATTGATACGTAAAGACACATGCAGCCCCATGTTTATTGCAGCATTGTTCACAGTGGCCAGGACATGGAAACAACCAAAAAGCCCATCAATAGATGACTGGATAAAGAAGATGTGGCACATATACACTATGGAATACTACTCAGCCATAAGAAATGATGACATCGGAACATTTACAGCAAAATGGTGGGATCTTGATAACATGATACGAAGTGAAATAAGTAAATCAGAAAAAACCAGGAACTGTATTATTCCATACGTAGGTGGGACATAATAGTGAAACTAAGAGACATTTATAAGAGTGTGGTGGTTATGGGGGGGGAGGGGGGAATGGGAGAGGGATAGGGGGTGGGGAGGGGCACAAAGAAAACAAGATAGAAGGTGACAGAGGACAATCTGACTTTGGGTGGTGGGTATGCAACATAATTGAACGACAAGATAACCTGGACTTGTTATCTTTGAATATATGTATCCTGATTTATTGATGTCACCCCATTAAAAAAATAAAATTATTATAAAAAAAAAGATATTTGTTTTTCATTAAAAAATTATTTTTAAAGATAATTAAGTGTTTAAAACATAAACAATATGCCTGACATGTGGTGGCACAGTGGATAGAGCATCAACCTGAACGCTGAGGTCACTGGTTCAAAACACTGGGCTTGCCTGGTCAGGGCACATGTGGGAAGCAATCAGTAAATAAAGTGAAGCAACAACAAGTTGGTACTTCTTGCTCTCTCTCTCTCTCCCTCTGCCTTTAGAATCAATCTTAAAAAAACATAAACAATAACAATGTGTAGTAGGTTTTAGAACATGTAAAAGTAAAATATATGACCAGAGAGGCACATAAGATGAGATGGGGCAGGGGAAGTCTATCGTCTTAAGGCTATTACATTATATGTGAGTGGCATAATATTATTTGAAAGAAGACTAGAAGAAGCTAAAACATTCAAATTTATAAAAGTGAAATAAAAAGTCCTAGCTTATGAGGAAATAAAATGGAACCATTAAAATACATTAGCAAGATAGTAGCTATAAACCCAACCATAACATCATAACATCAAATTAGCATTAAATGCAAGTGGTCAAAATGTACTGATTAAAAGATAGAGATAATGAGATTGGGCATAAAAGCAAGACACAACGACACACTGTTTTCAAGGAAGCCACTTTAACTATAAAGACGGACCACTTAAAGTAAAGAAGCTAGACTAGAAGTGGAAGAGAGAAGTGGTTGTATTAAATAGAATTCCAAATAAAAAATATTACCAGAGCTAAAAAGAGACATGCTATAATGGTAAAGGAGTCAATTTACAAGGAAGCATGGCAATCTTAAATATATATATAATATAAATTACAGAGATTTCAAAATACTTGAAAATAAACACTTCAACTGGAAGGAGACATAGATGAATCCACAATTATGGTTGGAAATGTCAACATCTCTGAGTTAATAGAAGTATAAAGAAAATCAGTAAGGCTCTAGCTAGAAGGCCTGAATAATGTTATCAACCAACTCGTCTAATTGACAATTTTAGATGAACACTGTTGGGAACACACCACCCTACAGCAGATTATATTTCCTTTAAATCCATGTGAAATAGTCACCAAGAGAGACCATAGCTTAAAAACAAAAACTAAAAATGCAGACATGATCAAGCACAGGCAAACATACAGGACAACTGGAAAGCTCAGCAGCCACTCTGGAAACATAGTTTGGCAGTTTCTTGCAAAATGAAATATACATTTACCATAAGCAAAGCCAGCTGCACAACGAATGCAGTGCTGACTGGTACTGGGCCTTAAATGCCAGGTCAAGGCATTGGGTTTGATCCCATGAAAGCGCACAGAAAGGCGTCATACCCACGTGCCCTGCTGTGGGTCCCTTACTCAAGCCATGCAAATGTAGGACACGCTGAGTAGTGGCAGCTCACCTTCCGCCTTGCCCCCTCCTCCTGTTGCAGGAGGCATGGGGGGAGGGGCGCCAGGGGTCAGGCACTAGACAGGGGCAGCCCCCTTTCCGAGTCTTACTGCTGCTTGTTTGCAGGGCTTTCTGTCTTTCCTGGGAGGTGGGGGCTTCTCAAAGCCCTGACACTCTTTCTCCCTCCCTCTCTACTTCCTCGCTGAAAGGGCAGAGCATTCCTCAGTGGGAGTAGGTGGCCACAATTAGTGTTAACTTTGGAGAGGTGACAAAAGCCAGGGTACATATGCTCCCCTGCCTTCTGAGCACGTACTGGAGCCGGGTAGAATCTCATCAGCTGATGAGTCCACGCTCCCCACAGCGGCACAGGAGGTGCCGAGCAGATGGCAGGACCTGATGAGTCTGCACACACTGTTAGATTCCACCCTGGAGGTATCCTTCTTCGTCCACTGCCTCCCAAGCAGGACCGGCTCCAGCATCTGCAGGGCCCCACGCAAAACCAAAGTGCAGCGTTGCTCACTGAAAAAATAGTACGAATTTCAAGGCAGCAACAATAGAACGTCAGACTGAGTACAGACCCTTCTGAGGGTGGGGCTCTGTGTGGCTGCCCGGGTCACACACCCTGTCCCTGAGCCTCACCTTACCGCCTCTAGTGACGTGCCCTCCATTTCTGAGTGGCTATTTGCATCCTTGTATCCTTGACACAAGGGGGCATGGTGCCTCTCAGGCCCCTGCTCATTTGGTCAAACCCAGCCCGTTGGGCTCACTTGGCTTTCGGGGGATGGGGGGGTAGACATGGTCTTGATTCTCCTCTGACTTCTCTTCCTTTTTTGTCCCCCGCCCTGAGTTCACAGTCTTAAGATATTGTCTTAGATATCCCTGGATCGATACTAGCCCCCAGCCCGTGTCAGTGGGTTTCAGCTGACCCTTTCATAACCCCAAGAGCTGGTCCACACTCCTGCTTCAAAGTGCCTACGCACCTGTGGGCTCACGGTGGCCGTGCAGCCTCTCAGTCAGGCAGGCAATTAGTTGGGACAATTTCTTCTCCGAAGCTTTGAGCTTTCTTTCCCTTCAGGAGGCCGGCTCTGTCTCTCAGCACGAGGACAGCAAGGCCATGAACAAAGGAGCAGCCATCCCCTAGAAGTAAGCCCCCAGCACGGCCAGGGTTGGTTGTGCATCCATTATGCCCTTGCTCATCCTCTCTAGCGTTGTTTGTCGTGGGCTCACTCTGTGTGCCGGGGGCTGGGGTGGGAAGCAGGAGGAGTGGATGAGGAAAGTTGTCTCTGGAGGCCCACAGTCTCAGGTTCAAATCCCAGCTCTGCCACTTACTAGAAATGTACCTGGGCAAGTCTCCCAGTGTCTCCAGGCCCCAGTGTCCCCAGCACCTGTCTCCCAGGATTGTGGAGGGGGTGAAGGGAGCCCTGGTAACTGAGAGCTGTGACGATGAGCTGTGATTAATGTTGCCCCATAGAGAGGGTCCGAGCAAGACCTCTGAGGCAGGCCTGGCCCTGGCGTCCAGACTCAAACCCCTGGCAGCCCCACGCCAGCCCCTGCCTGAGGCTCTGCCAGCTTGGCTCTTCCCGGCCCCTCTGACCAGGGTCTCCTTCCTCTCAGGCTCCAGGTCCAGGTCCAGGCTCAACTTGGAACATACCTGTCCCTCCTGCCTCTGCTTTTGGTCACTCTTCAGTCCCCAAAGTTTCCTTTCTCAGGGACCTCTCCCCTCTCCATTCAAGAGGCTGTCTCTAAAGCAGGGCCTCTTCAATGCCCTCCAGTACCGGGTACTTCTCTGTGCTGGTATTTTAAAACACACACACACACACACACACACACACACACACACACACACGTAGTTTTGTAGTTAAACTGTGTGATTATTTGGTTAACTTCTGCCTCCCCGGGAGCTCTGAGGGGACAGGGCTGTGTCCCTTTGTTCCCCATGTATCCTCGGTACTTAGCATGGGGCCAGGTAGAAAGGCCATGCTTAGAAATCTTTGTTGTATCAACAAATGAGTTTCTGGATGACAGAGGGAGTGAGAGACAGGACTCAAAAAGGCCGGCATGCCTGGGGTATAGATGGCGGGTGGGGGCAGGGCTGGCAGTGGCATCCAGATGTTGGGTTGCAGACCATCTGGCCCTGTCGCTGGGCTGAGGACTTGGGTCTTTCTCCCCAGGGCACCCGGACACCTCTGAAGGGCACCCGTTGCTGTGCGGAGGCATCCAATTTGCATTTTAGGAAGATCAGCGCAGCTGTGCGGAGCGTGGATTTATAGCCTGGCTTTCTTTGTTCAAATCCCCGGAGTCATTTTCTTCTTCTTTATAGGATTCTGCCTGTTAGGGACAGAACCAGGGGCTGCTTGTTTCTTCCTGACTCACTTTGTGACCTTGGGCAAGTGCTGGCTGCCCTGCAGGAAGCTGGTGGCAGACCCCTGGCTGTACCCCACCTCCAGCCACAGGGCTCCGGTCTCCCGCGGCCTCTGTTCCCCCCCTGGCCAGGGTCGCCCGCCACCCTCTCCTGCCACCGTGGCATCGTCTTCCCTCTGCTGAGCATGGGACATTCCTTCGGTTTCCATGCTGTGACTTCTCCAGAGGGTGTACCAGTTAGGGCACACGTCTCAACCAAGTTTCTCCCTTGGGTAGCGTCTCGGACTTCGTTGGTGAAAAACATATCCAGGTCTGTGCTATTTGGGTCCCAGGGTTGAGGAAAATCGTGCTGACAGGTTCTTGGTTTTCATCGAATTCCCATTTCCTCCCCCTGCCATTCTCTCCCTCTGTTTGCCCTCTATGGTGGGCGCCCTGGAAAGGTGGCACCCACCCAGGAATCAGGGGAGCCAGCCTCTCCCCCTTGGCTATCCTGTACACCCGAGGGCCGCCCGCGAACACACCCGTGTGCACGGGGTGGGGGGCGGGGGACACTCCTTGTAGTCCCCGTTAAGTAACACCTCACACAGCGCCTCACCACCACCAGAGAGCACTCCCTCTGGCTTTATAAAGTTTGCCTAAATTTCATCCTGCCGCTCAGGAAGGACCTTCACTGCACTTAAAGAAAATACCTACAGGCTTTTGTGTTTGTTTGTTTCTCTGAAAAACAGATGAAGGTTTTGGCTAGAAGTCCTGGAGGCTTGGGGAGGGGGGCAGGGGGGAGAGTAAATTTAGCTGTGGTTTATTGCCCTAAGGAAAACATACTTGGGTTATGAAGTATGCCCCCTTGAAATCTCACTTGACATTCTATAAAGAAAGAGGAACATTTCTAAGAACTTGGCCAAGCCACCTAATACCTTGCCTCCAGAGCGAAGCCTTTTTGAAAGATTAATACCGAGCTGGAGACAGTCAGTCACTGTAATTGTGCTTACCCAGGCTCGTTCCTCTGCCCACGTCGTCTGGGCGCTGGAGGCCGCAGGGAGCAACCTCTGGAGTGTGCCTGGGGCTGGGGCCACCGGCCTAGGCACACGAAAGGCTGCAGGCCTCGCTCCAGAGAGCCCTCGCAGACCCCGGGGGCTGGCGGCCGATCGCAGACCCCGGGGGCTGGCGGCCGATCGCAGACCCCGGGGGCTGGCGGCCTCAGCCTCGGCCAGACTCCTTCCCTCTCTTTCCTGAACGGGAGGAAGGGCTAGTGGCTGTCTTTGGTGTTTCTGGGCCCTTTTCAATGGGATTAAGCTTGGTTTCCGAAAACCATCTACCTTTTACACGGCTTCCCTTGCCATCTGCTTAAGGGCCGTAACCCCAAAGCAGGCTTTTCGTGGTCGGTGTCACCTGCCTGCCTGTGTCCCTTCAACCAGAGAAAAGTGACATGAAAAAGAAGTTTGTGGGGACTGCCCCCACCCCCCAGCTTTCTCAGACACAAATACCACCATAGATGCTCTTCACTGTACAGTCTGCGAGTTAAAATGGTCTCAATTGTGGATCTGGGCCCCACTCAGTGTAGACGAGAGCCCCCTACTCCAAGACCACATCATAGCCTCTCAGACAGGACAGGGGGTGACCATGGTTCAACCCTGAGGCAAGTCTGTGGGTTTCTTAGTGGCATTAGAATACTCTGCCTCTGTCACCATGAGGGCCCCTTGAAGTTACCTGTTGGCTTTTCATCAACCTCTTACCTCTTCTTGGCTGGTTATTATACAAAACAAGCCCCAGACTTCAAGGTGACACCCTCCAGACCTCAGCGTTTATATCAGGGGCTGGCAGCAGAGATGGCTGAAGCCTCCTCGACCCCACCATCTGTGGGGGAAAAAAAGGAAAGAAAGCCCCAAGCTACACAATGTTTAAAAAGGCGCCACTCCACAGCGAATGAATCTCTAGGATTTCATCTGGGAGTGGGATAGGATCTGAACTGTAAATGTTAGAAAAACATGGATTTTTTCCTCTGGAGGGGGTGGGGGGGAGCTAAGTCTGCCCATGGAGAAATCATATTACCACAAGACCAAGTTCCCTCCTGGATTCAGCGCCGGTTCACTGACCTGCTCTGGGCCGGGTGTTGATTAACTTCAACCAGCGGTTCCCCTGGGCGTTGGGGGCGACTTCTGACCCAGAAAAAGTCTGTGCTGACCATATGACCTTGAAGGAGAGGCAGAGCTGTGTCCCCTTTGGGGTCCCCAGAATTATAAATCACCTGAGGGTCTCTTGACGAGGCAGCCAAAGGACGAAAGAAGAGACAAGAGTTCTCACTTTCAGGGAGCAGTCTGATAGTCAGTTTCTTTTTGAGATATAATGATTATTTGTTGGCACAAATATCTTTTTTTTATTTTTTTATTTTTTTTATTTTTTATTTTTTTATTTTTTTTTTTCATTTTTCTGAAGCTGGAAACGGGGAGAGACAGTCAGACAGACTCCCGCATGCGCCCGACCGGGATCCACCCAGCACGCCCACCAGGGGCGATGCTCTGCCCACCAGGGGGCGATGCTCTGCCCATCCTGGGCGTCGCCATGTTGCGACCAGAGCCACTCTAGCGCCTGGGGCAGAGGCCACAGAGCCATCCCCAGCGCCCGGGCCATCTTTGCTCCAATGGAGCCTTGGCTGCGGGAGGGGAAGAGAGAGACAGTGAGGAAAGCGCGGCAGAGGGGTGGAGAAGCAAATGGGCGCTTCTCCTGTGTGCCCTGGCCGGGAATCGAACCCAGGTCCTCCGCACGCTAGGCTGACGCTCTACCGCTGAGCCAACCGGCCAGGGCTGGCACAAATATCAACATCTGGAATTCTGCAACCTGAGTTCCTGTTTGTTCAGATACGGAACGCTCATCAGGCCTCTCATTTCATTCCTGTTCATGGGCAGATAGTAAGGCGTTTGGGGCAGGGCCAGTGCAGGGAGAAAGTGGATCTGTTAGTGAGATTGTCACTTGAGAAGCGCCAAGGGGACAGGGTCATCCGTCAGGCTCCTGCCCTTACCATCTGACAGTCCAAAGAAATGAGCCTTCACACCCCAAACCAACAGAGGCCTGGAGGGAACACGCTCAGAACCCACATGGTTTGAAAGGCACCAAGGAAGAAGCCAGACGTGATCAAATGTTTATGCTTGCCCTTCGTCTTTCTGTCCTGGGCTAAAATGATGAATTCTAGACCAGGAGTTTGAAGATTTAACTTCTTTTTTTTAAATTAAAAATTCTTAAAAATGTATTGATTTCAGAGAGAGGAAAGGGGAGAGAGAGAGAGAGAGAAGCATCCCTTTGTTGTTCCACTTAGTTGTGCGTTCATGGGTCGTTTCCTATATGTGCCCTGATCAGGGATCAAACCCGCAACCTTGGGGTGGATGCTTTACCTGACTGAGTGAACTGGCCAGGGCCAAGATTTTGCTTTTTTTTTCTTCTGAAATTAAAGTCCAAGGAAGAGGCCCTGGTCAGGTAGCTCAATTGGTTGGAGTGATGCCCTAATACATCAAGGTTGTTGGTTCAATCCCTGGTCAGGGCACATACAAGAATCAACCAATGAATGCATAAATAAATAACTAAATAAACTGATGTTTCTCTCTCTCCCTTCCTCTATCTCTAAAATCAACCAATAAATTAAAAAATTAACCAAAGGTCCCGGGAAGATGACCCTCTGCCCATGAGGAGGCAGAAAGGGCTGTGATGCACCCAGTGTCTCTATTATCAGCACTAGTACCCTCTGGAAATTCTCTTTTTCATGTATTTTGGGTCATTTTCCTGGTGGTTATTAATTTTTAGCTTGTGATAGTTTTTATCACCCAAGCTTGCATATTCTACTTCAGAGACCCTAAGACAGGGAAGGTGTGAGCAAGGTTTCATAAACACTTAAAATAAAAAAAGTAGAGTTTGAGACTCATTGCCCTGACAGTGCGGTCTTCATTGCAGCATACAGGGTAAAGAAATGCCGGTGTCTACACGTGCTGACGGAACCAGGACCAGAGGGCTACCGACTTCAAACCGAGGGCCCACGTAGTTCCAGTGGCCCAATGTTTACCTGGCCAGAATCCGTTTCGATGTGCATTTTATAAGCCACTCGTCAAAACATAAAAGTACTTTAAGCTGTGAAACAATCAATAAGGTCAGAAATCCAGCAGAATTTTATTCCCTGGGGATAGCAAATCTCTATTTTTCTGTAGATAATGCACATGGGACAGCAGTTATAAATAGGGAAATAATAAAACTGTTGTGATTTCTCACCCTGCCCTTCCCCAGTATAGGCAGCCACCGATTGTAGATCTAGAATCAGTTTGCCCCGTACGGGCCCGCCAGTGACAGAGCCGAGAGGCCAGGTGGCAGGGCCCCCGGGCTGCTCTCCGGGTCAGGCGTTTTGTCCTTACCTCCTGAATAACTTTTTTCTCATTTAATGTCTTTACTGGAAGCCAGCAAGGAGGCCCCGGCTGCCTGGGCTCCCAGCAAACTCACTTCTGGAAGCTCGCATGCATGCAGGGGCCGTTACATTTTCCGTCTTCTAGCCAGGAATGGAATGTTGATACTGTGTTTTATTTATTTTATACGTTTTCCTTGGAATGCCGACTGCGGCCGCTGCCCTGGCTTGGCGGACTCATGATTTACGGTAGTTATAAACATTCCAAAGTAGACATGTCAGTTAAATGATACAATAACATTATACAGTTACAATTCTGTTATAAATGTGCCGACAGTTCCAAAAAACCCATTTTCTGGGCCCACCTCACCCGTCCCATTCCCTCCTGCTACCTACGCAGTGATGACTTTGGAAGCCACCGGCCCAGTGGAAAGAGGGCGGAAGATCTGAGGTTTAGTCATGGAGTGGCCTCACCGCCCCCCCCCCCCCAGCCCTGCCCTCGGGAAAACATTTCTAAGAAGCCTCAGTACTGGTGTCCAGAAGCAACAGTCTCCTTTAAGAACACGTTTGAACTCTCTTTTCACAGAAAATCACATTTATTCACATACCCAATGTAATCCCAGAGGAAACCCGCGTCCAAAGTGGCGGCCAGTGGAGTAATTGAGATGACCTATCTCTCTCACCCCACTGCTGCCTGTTCTCCTTACCCCAAAGAAAGAGTAGTTTGTTTTTCCTAAAAGAAGCTGAAAGAGAGAAGGAAGACAAGCTCTCCGTGGATGCAGCAATTTTGAGCTTTAACATTCGATCAGAAAACTCACCTCAATATCTCCCACAGAGAAATACCAGGGAGAAATATCTTACACATCTTTTCACAGAAAAACACCAAAACCATCACACAGACTGGTAGGACTGTCTCATTTCTAACTCTTTGCTGTGTACAAATCTGACAACTGGTATTTAAAATATGAACCCAAATTTCTTCTATTCTCTCTCCTAGAGCAGGGGTTGTCAAACTACAGCCCAAAATAACTCTCCAAACCATTCACTTTTCTGTGTCACCATCACTTGGTTGGTTGCAATAGGTTCCCAACTGGTTTCCCTAAAACCCACCTATTTATCTATTCCTCCCCCCATCCCACCACCTATCCAACTGTCCCACCACCTATCCAACTATCCCACCACCTATCCAACTGTCCCACCACCTATCCAACTGTCCCACCTTCACACCGTCCATTCCAGCATCACACCATCCATCCCACCATCCATCCCACCTTCCTTCCTTCCTTCCTCCCTCCCTCCCTCCCTCCCTTCCTTCCTTCCTTCCTTCCTTCCTTCCTTCCTTCCTTCCTTCCTTCCTTCCTTCCTTCCTTCCTTTGTCCCTCCCTTCTTCCCTCCCTCCCTTCCACCCATCCACCCATCCATCCAACACCATTCATTTATCCCACCATCTATCTATCCCACTATCACACCATTCATTCTTCCTTCCTTGCTTCCTTCCTTCCATCATCCCTCTCTCCCTCTCTTCCACTATCCTTTCCTCCCTCCCTTCATCCATCCATCCATCCATCCATCCATCCATCCATCCATCCCACCATTCATCCATTTACGCATCCATCACATATGTATTTAGTTGTTACTATGTCCAAAGCACTGTGTAGGCCCTAGTGCAGGTGGGAGACAAAACAAATTCCCTGCTCTCAAATGAAATAGTAAGTTTCAAAGTAAGATACCCCCTAAGGGAAAAGAGCAGACTATCTGGAAACAGAGTGACATCAGGGGGCCTAATTAGAGAGGATTTGGGGGGGGGGGGTCACGAAAGAGGCAGAATGGCCATGCAGTTTGTTACTTACATGAGGATACTTTGGAGAGTGAAAGGGGGAGCTACTAAAAATTATTCTAGGACAACAGACACGAACAGTAATTGGTCCTGGTCAACTGAGAGGTACTGCCACCTTCCTACATTGAGATTCAGAGGAGAGCTGGGAAGCTTAGGGACACGGAGGAGGAAAGGGACTCTTTTCCTTGGGGGAGAGACTGCACGCCAATTTTTTTTTTTTTTATGAGAAAAAGGAAAGAGGAAAAAGAAAGGTTATATTGTGTTGGGGCAAGAGTGAGTTTTACGGAGGTTAAGTGACTGAACCTCTAAAGGAAATGTGGATGGGAGAGGAAATAAGATATAAGCAGTTTGTTTCTCCAATTTTCAAGGACCAGCAAGAGCTCACTGGATGCCGCAGCTTTTATTCTAGGGTGAAACGCATAGGGAATTTAAACACAAGTCCAACAGAATTTCTCTGTGAAAGTCAGCGAGGATGCTGAGGGGGTTCTCACTTTCGACACTCACCACGGTCTGAGTCTTCTCTCCCCAAAGAGGAGGGGTCTCGTATTTCATTCACATGCACCCTTCTGTGGGTAACGCAATCTGCAGTTTCTTGTGGACGTGTCAACTTTTTCATTTCTTTAACAAGTTTGGCTCTTTGAAATGTACATCTTTGAAGTCGGTTTTCTTGACAGGGTCTGGACCAGGAGGGTCCGGGAACACTGAGGTTGTCCAGGCACTCTCTCTTGGATTGTCCAGTCCCAAGTGTATTGTCTATGCTCCCTTATTGATCGTGAACTTTCTGAGGGCAAGGACTCTGCCTGCTTACCTCTAGCCCCAGCACCTAACACAGGTTGGCACTTAGTATGTACTCAATAAATGTGTCACGTGGAACTGAGCCCTGGAGGCCCTCCATGAGACACTATGGAGGGACCATTCTTTGGACTCATGTTTCATGTCATGTCCTGCTCCTGCAGAAATGGGGTTGTTAATGTCAGTGTTTCATCTTCCCCCACACAAGGTTGGTCTCGTCTCTGTGTCCATCAATTCTCCAAGGCTATCCAAGAAGCCTCATGAAAGCAGATGGCTCATGTGACCCATAATGGCCTTGCAGTCTGGTGTCTTTCATCAGCATCAGTGGACCAGGTGACCTCATTGAAGCCGGGCCTGGCGGTTCCTGGACTGGGCTTGTCACCCTCCCATGTCAGAGTTATTGTGGCCAGTGGCAATGGCGATTGCAGGCTTGGGTGGGTCTCACCCTTGACTCTTCCTCCATTGAGCTCTGTGATTCTGAGAGAGAGACTATCATCTCTCAGCCCTAATAAACCCTTCTGTAAACTGGAGATGACACAATGTGCTATGCAGTGGGCAGTCAACACACCACAGAAAGATTTTTCCTCACTGTGCACTGATGGAACGCAGTGGGGTCTGAGGAGGGACCCCAGTGCTGTGGAAGCAAGGCTCTCTCTGGTGCCCAAGACAGGTGCGGGTGAGGGCTGCTCTTTCTTCCGTTTCTGTCCTCACAGGTGTACGAATGCACTCAGCTGGGCTTGTTGCCCCTGTGAAAGCCTCTACTTGTCACCCCACAAAGGCCACAACTTTGAGGGTGCCTCCCCATGACTTTCTGTGACCATGTTCAAATACTTGATGGCAGCTGTAACCCCCTCCCAGACACCTGGTAATGAGCGCTGTCCCTGAATCCCAACATGATTTAAAACATGCTTCGTTTATGCTGTTGTGGAGCAGATGGGACTTGGATTTGAAGAGGCCCCATGAATTCTGGGGAAGGCAGTGGGTGCAATTTCTGGGATGATGACATTACTGGGGGCCCAACCCTGAGTCTATGAGGTGGGGCGGGTAATGGGTGTGGGGAGGGGCTACAGGTGACCAACTCCTTTGTGAAGGATTCCTAGTCTTAGGGAGAGGTCCAGGGAACATGGTGGCAACAATTCATCCCTTCATTCTGCATCAAGAGCACCCACCGTATACCAAACCCCATCAATCAGAGTCAGGCAGGAAGGGGGATGTTTGAGAGGATTTGATAAAGTGACTCTTTAAAAGCTGTGTGGTGTGGCCCTGACTGGGTGGCTCAATGGATAGAGCGTCGCCCTGGCACACTGAGGTCATGGGTTTGATCCCTGGTTAGGGCACATATGAGAAACAACCAATCAGTGCACAGCTAAGTGTAACACTAAGTGGAACAATCAGTCAATGCTTTTCTCTCTCTCTCTCTCTCCCCCCCCCCCTCTTCAAATCAATAAAAAGTAAAAAAAAAAAAAAATTTTTAAGCTGTTTGGTATGGGTAGGGTTTAGGAAAACCAGCAAGGCATGGTATGGTCCTGGAGGACTGGGAAGGGCGGGAGCTTCTAGAAAAGGGACACAGAGCCTGTGCTACCTGGCCAGAGACAGCTTGGTGAGGAGACTCCCCTCCCAAAGTCTCCCCCAGGTGCGGCACTGGCCAAATGGCCCAGAAGCCATGGGACACAGGGCCTGTGCTACCTGGCCAGAGACAGCTAGGTGAGGAGAACCCCCCCAAAGTCTCCCCCAGGTGCGGCACTGGCCAAATGGCCCAGAAGCCATGGGACTCAGGGCCTGTTGACTGGTCCCAGTGGGACAGCCCCCTGTGGCTCAGAGCGAGGTAGAGAAGGACAGACATGTTCCAAGGGGCCATCAAAATATACTCAGCCCACAGAATTTTTAGCACCTGGTTCAAGGGTTGCAAACTCAGGGGCCTAAAGAGGCCAGGCAGGTCACAAGTCAAAGGAGCCAGGTGGGTGTGTCACATTAGGGAGAAGTGGAGAGTGTGGCGAATTAGCTTGTTTGTCCCAGGACGGAAAGTGGCCCAGAGTGGCTGGATCTTCCAATCTTTGGTAGATGGGGGGATTTTACGAGTTATCTCTTAATTTTAAATTTTAGCAACAAGGTCAAAATTAAAAGAAAACACAACATTTTGTAGGCAGGACAAATGGAATTTGTGGACTGGATATCATTCCTCAGTCACTGGTTAGGGACCTCTGGTCGGGCAGGGGGGGGGGGGCAGTGAGGTAAATGAGTGTAAAGCACCAAGCTGGACTCACTCTCTTGGCCAAAAGGGGGGTGCAGGGGTCAGGGGGTGCTGCCCTGGTCGGGGGTTGAGCTGACCCTGCCATTGTGAACTGTGAACCTGGCACCATTCTGAGTGTTGTGCCTGACCCCACCCCACCGCGCACCCCATTCTCCATCTCTGCACTCTGTCTATTTAATAGAATATTATCTCAATCTGTAACCATGTTTCTTTACTCCTTTATTTGTGCTTCCCCTCCCTTCCCGAGGACTGAGCAGATGTCTGTTTCCTACCTATTCCCAGAGCCAGGCAAATGGAACATAACTGATAGGTATTTGCTAAGTACGTGCTGTTCCACCTCCTTAGGGGGGAAGCACTGTGGTTCTAGCAGGAGCGGGAGCTGTCATCATCATAGTCATCACCCATACTTTATATTGAGGAGATGGAAGCGCAGAATGGTTAAGGAACTTAGTTAAGATCTCACAGCCAAGACATATCGGAGTGAGGACTCAACTCCAGGACTGACAACTTCTCAAGATGCCAGTTCATTCCTCAGTATCTCTTAGATTTGAACATAGACCTTCCCTCCTTCAGGAAGCCCTCCCTGCCTTACCTACCAGCTGGGTTACATGCTACCTCGGGGGCTCCCTGGTCCCTCAGATCCTCTACCCAGGATTTCTCTCTCCATACAGAAGTTTCCTGTTCCCCTCTCTTGTGCTTGGGTTGTAAAGTTCACCTTAAAGGCACAAAGCTGGTTTTGTCCATGATTTTACTTCCAATCCCTCCAGCCCAGTGCCTGGCATGCACCAATCACAGCAACCCTAATACGATGCTTGTTCATGAGTGACTACCATGAGCCAGGCACCCAGGTTTTGTTTCATCCTCATCACATCCTTGGTCTACAGATCAGGAGCCTGGGACTCAGAAGAGCTCGCCAGAGGCTACACAGCTGGCCAGAGGTGGAAGTAGGACTCACATTCAGTCCTGCCTGTCCCTGTGGCCACCATACTGGCCTCTAACCACTACGCTGACAGATATTTCATAAATACCAGACAAAAGGGGTGGGCAGCCTTGTTCTGGAAAGGGTGGGATCGTGAACACTCTTGGCTTTGGGAGCAAATGGTTTCTGTCGCAGCCTGGAGAGCACATACACAAATGGGCATGGCTGTGTTCCAATAAAATTTTATTAACAAATACAAGTGGTGGGCCGGATTTGGGCTGTGGGCCTTAGTCTATAGACCCTGGCTGTGTGTTGTTGACTCAAAGATGTCAATGTTGCAAGGCATCCTGATTTCAGAAAAATCATAGTGAGGAAAAGCTATGTTTCACAGCCAAGAACATTTGGTGTTTGCTGAGTGACTGAGGAATGAGTGAATGATTGCTTCAGGTGTGTGCCCGAGTCTTCGGCAGGAAAGACGGGTACCTGGTCGTGAGTTCCATGAATGTCCTCCAAGCAGCCTTTACTCCTCCTTAGGGGACCACCACTGTCCACGGAACCTAAGTCAGAGACCAAGGCCCAGTTTCCGAAGTGGAATCTGAGGCCCCCAGGAAATTAGGGATTTGTTCAGGCTGACTAACCATTGTGATTCCAACAGGAGCCAGGCCTCCCAACCCGAGTGCCACCTTAGTTAACCAGACACAGGTCCTCATCAGCTGAGGACACCAACCCGAAAGTCATAGCAGGTACACAGAGAGTCACTCTGCACTTCAAGTCCATTCAGATGCATTCAATCAGCTTATTGTGCACTTTTTGTCAAGGCTTGGCGGTCAAGGGGTCTGTAAGACGTGGCTCCTGCCCTCAGGGAGCTTAAACTCATCAAATCTTATAAGCCACCTGGATGTACAATTGGCACGTGAATCCAGAGGCACCAGCCCATCCTGTCCCCATGTGGACCCTGCTGCGGACTGTCATGTAGATATTTTCTAGGCAGGAATTAATCACAGCTTCGTGGTGCTCCACGCTGGACCCTACCTCATGCCTTCCATAAAGAACCTTTATCACATGGGAACAGTGTGTATTATATTCTCCACTGCACACTAGCTCTGTGCGTAGGCTGCTCCTTCTGTCCCTGGGCCAATAAATTCAATTTAGATTAGGAGGGGAAAGAGAGGCGGCCGGTCCGTAAATGCCTAACAATCGTTGCAGACTGCAATGTCTTGATTTAGGCAGCTAAATGGTCTGGCGAAGGGCTGGGAGGGCACAGGTGGGTACAGAAAAAGCTCATAACGTCCATAAGTAGACCGTCACCTTGAGCAAACAGGCGGCAGCAGGGCCTGGGCTGCGGGCTAATCGACAGCTCCAATCCAACGGCACGCTTGTTTCCCAAACCCAGGTCATTTCAGCTACAGGTTATTGATCTGCCGCCAGCCCCGGCCGCCTTTGACAGAGACGTCTCCTCCTTGGGCTCAGAAGTCTTCCAACTTGCGGCATTAAGGTTTTTCAAGTGCCCCTGTGGGACTGGAGTCCAGGGAAGCTGAGGTGAGGCGCTGGTGGGGCGTTTGGAGGGCTGCGGAGAAGCAGGCCGAGGGTCATGCCTGGAGCACAGAGGGCCGAGGAGAGCGGAACAATGGCCTTCCACTGCGGCTCACCGTCCTCCACGGGGAATGGCCCGTGGGGGGCTAGTCTCCCCGATGAACTGGGAGGTTGGTGGGGCCGGGGCTTGGCACCTTGCCTTGGGGCTGTGCAGAGCAGTTCCTCAGCCAGGTCAGCGGAGTGCACTAGGGGAGAACTCCTGCAGGAAGAGAAAATGGAAAGGGTGAGAGGGTCCCTGGAAAGGATCCTAAATGAGCCCAGAACAGGACAGGAAGGAGCAGAAGGGGGAGGGAGGAAGGAGGAGGGCAGGGGAGCCAAGGCAGAGAGAGCGGAACAGTGCATGGAGGGGCGAGACAGGTGTGCAGTCCTGTCACAGGATGTCCCCCCAAAAGCTCACAGTGGGATTTTCCTTCACCTTCCCATTTCGAATACCTTTGAGTCGCCTCCTTCCATTAACACGACCATGTGGCACCTGTTCCTTTGTAACCCCTTTTCCATCTCCCCCAGTGGATGGAAAGAGGCCCCCTGCACTCTCTTTATCTGTTTTTCTTACAAAGCACGCTGATTTGCGTATCATTTTACCATTGCGGTCAAATACACGTAACCTAAAGTGTACCACCGCAACCATTTAAAGCGCACGAGTCAATGGCATTAAGTACCTCCACAATCCTGTGCAGCCATCAGCAGGGTCTAGCTCCAGAGTTCTCTGTCACCGCGGAGGGAAACCCCGCACCTGTCCAGCAGGGATACTCCCTTCCCCACCCCACCCCCTCCAGCGCCTGGCAGATACCAATCCACTTTCTTTCTCTGCGGACTTACCTATTCTGGGCATTTCATCTGAATGAAGTCATACAAGATGTAGCCTTTTGTATCTGGGGGTGGGGGGGGGGGGTAACACCAGGAAATGGAGCAAGCCAGCCTTCCAGAGAGGCCACACTGTGCCACCCTGGTGGGACGCTGCCTAAGGGGTTAGTGCGGCCTGGGCTGTGTGACTTTGGACAGATACCCAACTTCTCTGAGCCTGAGCTTCCTCGTCTGTAGAATGGGTCCAGTAACAGAAGCTGTCTCAGAGGGCCGTTGGGATGATGGGCTGAGGTACTGGAACGTAGCGGAAGTGCTCAGAATGGTGAAGCACACGGCAAAAGCTGAGCCAGTCCTGTCTTTTGTTCCGGGCTTTTGCTTTTGTAGAAAACACACCCTGATGTAGATCATGGTTACAGATGTTCCTTTCCTATCCCTGGGGTTACCCGAGAAACCCACATTATTTAATGGAGGCAAGGTCATACGAACCATTCTCTCATCAGCCCCTCTTCCCCTCCCCCCTACTCCCTCCCTCTTTTCTTTCATCATCTCACGTGTTTGCTGAACACTTACTTTGTTCGTGGCATGGAGGAGCAGAGTGGTGAGCAAGGACAGATGTGGCCCCTGCTCTCCTGGTAGCCACATTCTAGCCAACACTTACGAAAATAAACAAAAAGGACTTCACAAAACGGAAGTACCATGAAGAACACAAAAGAGATTGGAGGCTGGATCTTGAAGGGTGGTTGTTCCTGGTTGAGACCCCCCCCCCCCCGCAAGGAGAAGATGTTTGAGGTGGGGCCTCAATAGCAGAAGAAGCCAGCAAGGGGTGCTCTGGGTAATGGGAATGGCATATGCAAAGGCCCTGAGGCAGGAACAAGCTTGGTGGTTTCAAGGTACAGAGAGAAGGCAGGTGGGCTGGAGGGGAGTAGAGCAGGGGTGGAGTGGAGGGTGGGGAGGTCCACTGGCAGGGGCCAGATCCTGCAGGGCTTGGTGTGCACTTTATGCTATGTGTTTGGAGCAGAGAAAAAGGACACCCAAGTCTTCTTCTCTGACCATATCTTGCTCCTGTACTAAAGCTCCCAGGTCAGCTGACTGCAGTGATGGACTTATGAAGGCCGGACTCAGAAGGGATGGCAGTGGTCAGAGGCCCTTGGTGGCCTTACCTCCATGACTTGTCACTGATATTGCTCATACTGGGGCTGCAGCCCATGCCTCCCAGAGCCTGGGTGCTGTGGCCGCTGGGCTCCGCAGCGCTCTGAGGAAAGGCTGGTGGGTCTATTGACGTCATTGGTTTATGTTCCATCTGTACAGAAAGTTTGTACTCTATTAATATACATAGGCCTCACATTTTCCAAGAGGGGAGCCGTTTCTTTCCCACCTGCCCCAAGCCAGCTATAGAACGCTTCAACTTCAAGGAACAGTGAATTGATTCATACTCTACTCCAAGATTTGTTTTGCTTCCCCTCTGTGGAGATGCCAGGCCTGGAGGACACAGAGAGAGGGAAGAGGTCATCATCTCTGCCCTAGAGGAACTGGCAGGGGAGTGGTTGTATTAGCATAAACCTTGGAGCTAAAACCGGGCCGAGAGAAGGTTGACTTGCTGGCAAAACCTGTGTGTCTGCAGACTGTGGAATATTCCTTCTACAAGCTGCTTGCTGATAGAGGCTGTGTAGCCAGATATGTTTGGAGGAAGCAAAGTAGAAAAGCTGTCTGTGGTGCGGGACTTGTCAGAGCCTTCATGCCCTCAGTTGTTGCCTCCTGTCCCTGTTCCGTCTGCCACTTCCTTGTGGGTTCCTGGGAGCTTTCGCTGCCAGATCCAGGGCCTGCATCTCTCTCAAAGGCTGCCCTTGGTCTGTGATCCTGTTGAGCAGGGAATTCACACTCCCCATCCTGGATACAGCCCTTAACCAATGGCTGGAGGATGTGGGTGTATAAATCCCCTGCTCCCTCACTCTGATGGGAGCAACCATGAGGGGGACCCATGCTGTTTCCAGAGCCTGCTGCAGGAGCGACTGTCACCTCCATGGGACAGCACCCTTGCTTGACCGGCCTATCCTGTTCCCCCACACTGGCTGCTTCAGTCCCCTTCTGGTCCCTCCTATGAGTGCTTCCTAACAAATCACTCTCCTCATCTCAGGGCGTGTTTCTGGAGCCTGGATCCCAGACAGTGATGCTTTGCGCTGCGTATTAAACATGACATTAAGTAGAGTTAGAGAGATGTCTACGCTGCAGGACTTGTCACAGCCTCGATTCTACCGTCACTCCCACTTCTTTGTCCAGAGACTGTGCCAAGGAGAAGTGGGTACTTGCCTCTCTCACAAAGTGAGGTGACAGGCTTTAACCCCAGGCAGTCTGAGTCTGGAGCTATCTACCCCACTTGTCTACTTTAGCGTTTACTAGCTATGGGGCCTCGGGCAAGTTATTGAACCCCTCTGAACTTCAGGCCTAATCCCTGTGTGCCTGTGAAGACCGGGAGGTGCAGGGACGAAGTCTGAGTGCTGGCATGCAGGGAGCCCTTGCTGCCCCCCAGAGCACACCTTGAGCCCCACATGTGCCAGGAGCGTGGCCCCAGAGGCGGATTTAATGGCAAGCACACAGAGTGCACACCCTGAGCCCCAACTTCTGAAGGGCCCCGCAAAACTCCAACTTTACACTTTTTTTTAATGACACCAAGTTTGATTTCATTTGTGTAATTTTAACATTAATAGTACATAATATATTTTGTTTATTTAAAAATATGGGCCTGACCAGGCGGTGGCGCAGTGGATAGAGCGTTGGACTGGGATGCCGAGGACCCAGGTTTGAGACCCCGAGGTTGCCAGCTTGAGCACGGGCTCATCTGGCTTGAGCAAAATTAAAAAAAAAAAAAAGCTCACCTGCTTAGACCCAAGGTCGCTGGCTCAAGCAGGGTGTTGCTCGGTCTGCTGAAGGCCCGCGGTCGAGGCACATATGAGAAAGCAATCAATGAACAACTAAGGTGTCACAACAAAAAACTGATGATTGTGATTGATGCTTCTCATCTCTGTCCATTCCTGTCTGTCTGTCCCTATCTATCCCTCTCTCTGACTCTCTCTCTCTGTCCCTGTAAATAAAATATATATATATATGGTTAACATAATTTTTATTTTCCCTGTCTTTCTCTTTCTTTTAAGGGGCCCAATATTTTCTTCTGCACCTGGGGCCTCAACCAACCTTAATTCGCCTCTGCGTGGCCCTGAGCACTTTGGCCTCTGCATTCTTGTCCCAAGGCCCAGGGAAGGCGCTCAGGTGGGGGGGGGGGGGGGGGGCTCGGGTCAGTGTATTTCCCCTCTGGCATCATAAACCCTGAGGAGCAGGAATTCTGTCTGCCTGGTTTGCACCCAAGCCCCATGCCTAGAAGGTGTGGACACAAAGCTGGTGTGCAAGAAGTGTCTGTTGGACATCTGGGCATGTGACAAATGGCCAGAGTCCCTGGGGACTTCATGTGAGTAGGATATCCCTGCAAAGGGACGCAAGGAGGACTCTCTCAGTAATACTGGGAGAGAACTAAAGGGAAAGGGGCCAGAAATGGCGATTTCTTTTTGCAGAATGCCAGCTAAGACTATTGGGACAGAGAGAGGACAAGTTCCTTGGATAGCCAGCAGGTCAGCATGGTAAAAGAGGATCCATTCTGCCTGTGTTGCTAGGGAAAGGGCCGTGCACAGAATCGATTGGTCTTTGAGGCTGCAGTGTTGATGCGGCTCGAAGCTGGAGCGCTGCAGAAATGGTCTGCAGAGCTGCCCACGATAGCCGTGGGGTATCCATGCCAGGGGGCGTGGAGACAAAGGAGCAGGTCAGAAATGGTAGACATTCCAGCTGTCCCTACTCTATCATCCTGTGCTATCGATCCAGGCATATGTCCCCCTGAGCCTTAATGCCCGTG
The DNA here is from genome assembly GCF_036850995.1 of Saccopteryx leptura. NCBI lineage: Eukaryota > Metazoa > Chordata > Mammalia > Chiroptera > Emballonuridae > Saccopteryx > Saccopteryx leptura. Next base: position 195,669,373 of record NC_089507.1, on the reverse strand, counting down.
GCTGCTGTGGTTACAGAGCATAGCCCCAGCCTCCCAAGCACAAGGTTCGCAGCAAGTGGTGTCTTGACGCCTAGTGCCGGGTGGTCCCTTTGTACATTTTGATGGCCCCACCCTCTTTCCCCAGCCCCTCCACTAGCTAATGTGTAAACCCAGCTGCTAGCCCAGTGTTGGCGCGTGGTGGGCTTCTGATAAATATGTGTGGAATGAATGAATGACTGAGTCATAACCTCCTTATTCTCCAGCTTCCAGTAACATAAACGTGTCACTCATGTTTGGGTTGTGCAAACCTGTCCCTGTTGCCAGGCAGCTGCTGGTCACCATGCTAGGACTGGTTCAGGAGACAAGGCTGCGCTTCTCACTGTCCCACACTCCCCAGTGTTGACACATCTTGATCACCAATGTGAAGTTCTGAGTTCTTCCTCACCTTTGCGATGGCAGCGGGGTGGGCCTGCAGCAGCCCTCTGAATGGGAAGCTGGGGCAAATGGCCCCATTTCACAGATGAGGATAGAGGCTCACAGGGGAAATGCTTTGTCCCAGAATCCCACAATCACTTCACACAGAACAATTCATTCATTCAGCCAACATTTACTATGCTACTGCAGTATCCCACGTGGGGTATCATTCCATCCTCCCAACACTGATTCTAGTAGGTGCTATTGTGAACCCCATTTGCGGTTGAGAAGTCAAGTTCGAGATGAGAGCATCCAGGTGCCTGACTGAGCACCGTGTGGCCAGGAGGTGCTTCCACTCCACTCTGGGGGAGCTGAGAGGGCAAGGAGCAAATTCCTCTCTGAGGCATCCCACCATCTGCCGGCAGCCTCCTGTCCCCCGGGCCCTGGATCCTGTCCGCAGCAGCAGGACAAAGCTGCCCGGCAAGTCCAGAGGCCTGAGGTCAGCTGAATAACAGCCCACAAAGATGTCCACACCCTAAAATCCAGAACCTGTGAACAGGTTACCTACATGCCAAAGAGCCTTTCAGATACGATTAAGGACTTGGAGATGAAGAGATCATCCTGGGTTGACTGGCTGGCTTGCTGACTTTGACGATGGAGGAAGGGGCCACAAGCCGAGGAATACAGGCGGCCCCTTGAAGCTGGAAACGGCAGGAAGTGGATTCTTTCCAGAGCCTGCAGAAGGAACCAGCCCTGCTGACGCTTTGATTTCAGGACTTCTGACCTCTAAAATTGTAGGATGAGGAATCGGTGTTGTTTTTAAGTCACTTGGTGTCTGGCAATTTGTTGCAGCAGCAAGAGGGAACTAATACAGATTGTATTTATGAAGATGATGTACAAGTCATGGCACCAGAGGGTGGGTGTTCCCAGGGTTCTGGGCATGTGGGAAGAACCAGGAAGCATCAGGACAGAGACTGCAGACAACAGAGCTGAGCTGTCGCCTCTCGGGGCACACTCGAGTGGCCATCTGCTCTGCTCTTGGCCACACTGTCTACTGGTTTCGTGGCACCGTCAGTTGCTAACAGGAACAGCTCTGCCCCAACTCCTTGTGCTCCTCCAGGGACAGCAGCTTTCTGAGAAAGAGGGAGAGAAATCCACAGAGGACAGAATTTTGCCCGGAGCTGCTCAGAGCCTCCCTTTGAAAAGGGGTGAGGGCAGAGGGGGCTGGCAATGTGCTCATTGGTGGTTAGCTTGCTGGGAAGGGGGAAACCGTGATGAAATTAGCTGGCCTTGGGGTGAGACGTGGGGGGTAGATGCTGCTGTCACAAGAGGAGCCCACGTCACTAGATTCTGCTCTGTCCCCATGGCTGCACTTTTTCTACCTTTGCATCCATCATGGGCATTCAGCTTGCCCTCTGCCAACCTCGTTCTCTCTTGGGCATGTCATTGATTTTCTAATGGGATTGGTTGTGTTTTAAACTTGTTGTCCCTTTGCCCACTGGTTCAGCAGGCAGACCTTGGGTTTGGGAGTCAGGGGCGGGCATTAGACTCTTGGCTTTGTCTTTTTCTGGCTTTGAGGCAAGGCTCAGAACCCTGCCTTCCATAGCCAACCACTCCCCCTGTGGGTTCTTGGGTAGAATCTGTCTCCCCAGCTTATCTGGAAGTAGGCTAGGTCATGTTCACCACGGTGTCCCCAGCATCAGCTCATGAGAAGCAGCTTCGAGGTGTTTGTTTAGTGAATGAGACACGTGGGTTGTTTACAGCTTTTAGCACAGTGCCGGCACATAGCAGACTCTTGGCCCGGGCGTGGCTGTGACAGTGCGGCTGACATCGAGCCTGCATCCTACCTTCCAGCCACCTCCTTCCAGCTGCTGCTTGACTTCCTCCCTTTGGAGACTCTTCAGTAGACTTTTAAAATTGTCTTTCAAAAAGCAACTTTGGAAGTTGGGCCTTTGATTCCAGAAACCCTATGTAGGTGCCTTTCTCTTTTGTTCTGTAGCCCATGGGCACTGTTCACCTCACCCGGCAATCAGGAAGCTTGGCAAAGCAGCGAGACTCTCGGGTTTGCCCCTGCTCCTCAGAGACATCTGGCCTCGGAAACCTGTATGGTTGCGTGAACGACGGACAGAGGAAGGAAGGCATGTATGTGTCAATGAAGAGTGAGCTCTGGTCTTTTCTGTAGCTCAGCTGACCTTGGAGAACGTATGTTCTCTGGTCTGCATTTCTTAATGTTCCATGGATGAGCAGTTCTGCCAGACATTCATAGGTGTTATCCAAAAAATACAAAAGTGGGCGGGGGGGTGGGGGGTGGCTGCTTCCTATGGCCAGAATAGTTTGGAAAATAGTGGTATTGAGCAAAGTTAAACAGGGTTCTTCCTGGCAGGACTCCTCAGAGCCTTCACTGTGCTAATATGCTTTGCAGGTTCCCCAAAGGGAGTGTAGATTATAGTTTTCTCTAACATGTTGACCACAGAGTTCGTGTTTCAAGTGCGGAGTTCAGCGGAGCAGGCGGTGGAAAAGCTGTTCCCGGGGGAGGCTGTTGGGAGGCGGCAGAACGCGCGCTGTTCTGGTTGAAGGAGTTCCAACTGCGAGACTTGAGCAGAGGGCCGCTCTGGCCCAGCGGCAGCTGCCCGCTCAGCCCAGGTCAAGGAGAGATCTTGTCCCGAGGCAGGTGACCTCCTGTGAGATGGACTTGGGGCCGGGGATGTTATTGTGGTTGGCAGTGAACAATTATCTGCCTCTATTCAGGGCTAACAAAGGAGTCTGCCAGGTTTTATGTTTTCTTCCTCTTTTGTCCCCACTGGGTCCCAGCCCCGGGTCACGGTTCCCCCCCCAGAAAGTGCTTGTAGAGGGTTAATCCATAAGGTCACTTGAAAACGAAGCCATCATTCCCTTCTTAAAGGTTAATGTGTTTTTTTCCAGGAGTGTGTGAGTGGAAATTTCAAGTATCCCACATTCTTCATCGAGCTGGGTAAGGTCCTGAGCTACTCCAGGAAAAATGAACACGTGGTCAGCAAGAGAGGCGCCCAGCAGGCGACAGGAGGGCAGCCGGGGGGCTGGCTCTCCCAGGAGGTGTCACCGTCTGCAGACAGAAGTGAAGGCAGCCTTTTCACCTCAGTCCCGTGGGGGAGATCATGAAAGCTCATAGGAAAGGAACCAGATAGGGGGTGTCATGGGACCCAGGGGCAGGAGCACCCAGAAGTGGAAATACCAGCAGGTCTGGAGGAATCGTGGAGGCTCGCAATTCTGTGCGTTCCCAGTCACCGGCCACTTGGGCTCTCTCTGAAGGCCACCCTGCCCTGCTCTCCCCGCCACCCAAGTCTGGGTGCCCAGATGAACTAGAGAAGCTGTGCTCAATTTCCAGTGCCACCTCAGGGGGTGTCCACGCCTGGTCCAATCAGACATGGTCAGAGGGTGGGCTTGCAGGGTACGACCGCAGCTCTGCTGGGCCCTCTCCTGTGGATGCGAGAGGAAGTGGTTCTCAGAGACTGGAGGACTGAGAGCCCTCAAAGTGGCTCTACTTCTGTCCTAGACATTCAAGGTCTTCTGGCACCTTCTCCCCTCCCCGTCTGCCACATAAACCCACGTTAGCCCTACAAGATGCCTGCTGATCTCTACCAGCTATTTCCTGTTTTGTTTTGAAGAGGGACTTAGCAAACTGATCCACTGGCCAAGTCTTCTCTGCATTCACTTTTGTAAATAAAGTTTTATTGGCACACAGCCACATCCCTTCATTTACATGTTGTCCAGGGCTGCTTTCAAGATACAATGACTAAGTTGAGCAGTTGCAACAGAGACCTTCTGGCCTGCAAAGCCAGCAATATTTACTGCCTGGCTTTTTGCAGAACAGGTCTGCCAGTTCCTGTTGTAAATAACTATTGTATAATGCTTGCTTAGCTCACAGGAGTCCTCAGTAATCATCAAATGTGATAATGAGTATTACTATGATGATCGAAGAGGTCTTCCGTTCATTTAGTGAATAGTCACTGAGTGCCTCTTGTCTACCACACATGTGCTGAGCTCTGGGAATTAAATAGTGAAGAAGACAAGGTCTCTCCTCCCACCAAGCTTTCTACACTGAAATAGTATAGTGTGCTTTCTTCTAAAAAATGACCAGAGCACCTAGCCCTGTGTGTTTACTGCCTGGGGGTATGATTGGGGGTAGTGGATTGGTTACAGACTATAGAAGAAATGGGATCCCTAGCTCAGGAAACAGAGAGTCTGCTAAGGATGCTAGGACAGACTCAACAGAAAGTCCCAGGTTCCAAAATAGCTAAGGACACCGGGTAGAGGTTGACCAATTGGCCAGCAGCTGGAGTAATTAATCCCAGAAGTCTGCCTGGAGGAGGTGGATTTTGCATACTGCCTTGAATGCAGAGAGAAGGGAGGAGAATCATCCCTATAGCCCAAGGGCATAGCCAAGAGAGACTGGGGCTGGAGGCTTTGATTATCACCCTTCCTCCATCGCATTCTGCTGTGGAATCCTGCTGGTTTTCCTTCTACATTAAAGAATGTAGCTGGGTACGTGATTACCTAGAATAAAGACCTCACTTCCCAACCTCCCTCCTCGCTAGACATTGCTCTGTGATAAACTCGGCCATTGTAATGTGAGTGGAAGTAGTGTAAGCCAGTGGTTTTTGACCACTGGTCCACATCTGTAATCTTCCTACAATATCAGGGTCGTTAACTCTTTTGCAGATTGATGTAAAATCTCTGGTGGACTGGCGCTGGTCCGTGGACTGGCTGCTGAAAACCACTGGTGGAAGCCATTTCCAAATCACACTCTTCCTTGGAAAGGGCAGCCCTCCCTCCTGGCCCCCCATCTCTTTGTTGCTTCCCACTTGCTGGAACGCAGAAGCAAAGGCAGGAAACAGAGAAACCATTTTGTATTTTGAAATGGGATTTATGTGCATGAGACAGAAATGTCTGTCGTACAGTGAACCTGGGTCTCTGAAGACCAGGGAGCGCCCCACCACCTCTGAACCTTTGTGGAAGAGAGAAACGAATTTCTGTGTTGTGGAAGCCACCTTTATTTTGCATCTCTCTGTTACAGCAGCCAAACCTGTAATCTAAAACACCCCCAAAGCACTCTAAATAAACATACAAGCTAAATTAAAACAAAACAAAACACAGGATAGGTTTGCTATGCAAATGTAGCTCTGAAGCTTCTTCCATTTGGAAATGCTGGGGCCCCACTGCGACTGCTCTGCTCTCTCCTATGTGTCTCCAGACAGCCTCCCTCCTCTGAGTACAGCTGCGCTGTCCTCCATCACATCAGCTGCCAGCTCCCTCCCCATCGCTAGGTCTCAACGTACACTTCAGGAGGGAGGAAGAATTGAAGGGGAGATGGGGGTGCTCCGCCAGCTAAGGCGAACGGAGACTTCTAGTCCTCAGCAGCCCCCTGACCTTCACCTTGGCCTCCGCTCTCCCGGTGGATGGGGGCAGCTGCAAAGAATTCAGGGTCAGATGTGCCGTGGGACCGCTGGGAACAAAAGATTGTCAGGGATTGATATAGGCCTGCCACGGTGTCAGAATGAAAATTCAAGTCCCGGGTTCATCTGGCCTCTGCCGGGCGGGGCTGCTTTTCTCAGTGATCTCAGCCGTCCCCATTCCAACCCTGTTCCCATAAAATCACAGGAGTCCTGCCAATGAGAGGCCTGCCAGCCGGGGCCCCTCTGAATGTAATCAGCCATAATTACTTAATAGCCTTAAGTTTGGGAGGCTTCTTTTGAAGCTTAGAATCTTCACCAGTAGCCCAGTTAATCTCGACAAGCCTTCATGTTGCCCTAACCATACCAATCACCCTTGGCATTCCTGTTCTCTGAGACTCACCTGGGGTGGGGTGGGGGGCTCGCTGTTTTACTGACAGCGTGGTGCGTGCTCCAGGCTCCCGGCCCCAATCCCAGCCAGCATCCCAGCATGGATTCCTGAGAGAAAACAACGTGCAGAACAACAAAAGGCTTGGCTGCAACCGCGCACATCCACACACACCAAGAGAAATCGAAGACAGTACCCGCTGGGTGCCAAAGATCATTCTAGAATGAGAAGGGTTATAATCAGGGAGAAAATTTAATATGCAATACTTCATGTTGGATTAAGTGTACCACGCAGCTGGAAAGCAAGGCTGTAGATAGAAAACAAATGTTCCAACATCTTCGTGGGTGACCTCCAAGTTTCCACGGGCTCCTAATCCTTCTGTCATAATTCAAGCTTGTTGGCCGGGAGAGGATGGCTTGGCCGGTGGAATTCCATGATCAATCAGCAGTTCTTCCACGGCGGCCAGTGCTTCCCCCCACGGACCCCAGCACGCTGACATGTTTCTCCAGCAGGACAGAAGCCCATGTTTCCATAGGGCTGGGCAGAAAACCACTTCTGAGCTCATCTTCCCAAGAGCTCAACCCGTGCAGGCAGGGGGAGAGAGGGCAGGGAGGGTCAGCAATGGGGCCAGTGTTCTGGAGGCCATGCTTCTGAAAGAGCTTGTCCTCAAGGGAGGGGTCTTTTCTGTGATTCTGACATCCATCTTTCTGTTGGTCAGTGTACCTACCCTTCCTTCCTTCCTTCTTTCCTTCCTTCCTTCCTTCCTTCCTTCCTTCCTTCCTTCCTTCCTTCCTTCCTTCCTTCCTTCCTTCCTTCTTTCTTCCCTTCCTTCCTTCCTTCCTTCCTTCTTCCCTTCCTTCTTTCCTTTCTTCCTTCCATCCTTCCTTCCTTCTTTCCTTTCTTCCTTCCATCCTTCCTTCCTTCTTTCCTTTCTTCCTTCCATCTTCCCCACCCTTTCTTCTTTCCTTCCTTCTCTTTCCTTCTCCTACCACCAGACATGCTCTAATCTTAACTGATCACTTAGAAGCATCTACAACTTATTATATCCTAAGTAAAATTTTTGGTCCCAACCTCCCATGTGCAGGCAGTGTCTGAAAAGGCTCCCCCCAACCTGGGTTTCACATGGTCATGTAGCCCCCTCCCTGGAGTATGGCTGGAATCCAGTGACTCACAGCTAACAAATAGACTGTGGCATATGCAATGGGAGGTCACATCTGAAATTAAGTTATAGAAACTGACTTCCCTCTTGTACCCGCTCCATGGAAAGGTCCATGTGGCAGGGAGCTGGTGTCTCTGGCCAACAGCCATGTGAGTGGTCTTAGAAGCAGATCCTCCCACAGGTAAGCCTTGAGATGACCTCAGCAACCGCTAACACCAAGACTGCAGCCTCACGAGAGCCAGAAGCACCCAACCGAACTGCAGACACTGGGAGATAGTACATAGGTGTTGTTTTAGTCACTAAGTTTGGGGGTCTTTTTTTTTTAAATTTTTTTTAAATTTATTCCTTTTTAGAGAGGAGAGAGAGAGGGAGAGAGAGAGATAGAGAGGGAGAGAGAGGAGAGAGAGACAGAGAGAGAGAAGGGGGGAGGAGCTGGAAGCATCAACTCCCATATGTGCCTTGACCAGGCAAGCCCAGGGTTTCGAACCGGCGACCTCAGCATTTCCAGGTCGACACTTTATCCACTGCGCCACCACAGGTCAGGCTGGGGGTCTTTTGTTATGCAGCAGCAGTAGGTAACTAATACACTCTGGTCCCTGGCTTGTGGCTGCATCACCTCATCTCTGCCTCCAACTTCATGTGCCTTCTCTGTCTGCTCCTCTTCTGTCTCTTTTTAAATCTATTTAAGAAAAAAACAACTTTATTTATTGATTTTAGCAAGAGAGAAAGGGGGGGAGGAGAGAGACAGGAACATTGATTTGTTCCTGTATGTGCCCTGACTGGAGATTGAACCAGCAACCTATGCACTTCGGGACAATGCTCTAACCAACCGAGCTATCTGGCTGGGGCTCTTCTGTCTCTTTATAAGGACATGTGTCACTGGGTTTAGGCCGATTACACCTGGGTAAGCCAGAAAAATCTCCTATCAAGATCCTTAGGGTAATTATGTCCATAGAGACCCCTTTTCCAAGTAAGGGTCATAATTGCAGGTGTGCAGGGGGCATATCTTTTGGAGGAACGCCATTTAACCCACTACACCTGTTCACCAACCTATTTAACTCTTGGGCCTCCAGCAATTCCAAGTATATCTGGGAGCTCTCCCTAAGTATTTGTTGAATGAGTGAATGAATGAATTCACCCATTAATTTAGTGATTCTCAACTGTGAGCTCACAGCAGGTTCACTGAGAGGGCTTTTTGAAAACAGATTGTGGGCCCCACACTCGGAGTTTCTGACCCAGCAGGTCTGGGGTGAGGCCTGAGAATTTACATTGCTAATAGATTTCCAGGTGATGATGTTTCTGAGGAAGGGGGTGGACCACACTTTGAGGACCCCCTGCTTTAGATAATCTGTTCTTCCATTCAGCCATCAGCAGGATCTGAGTTGTAATTAAGATTTTATTTTCCCTTCAAAGAGCTTAGAGGCCTCCAGCATCTCCCAGCTGTCCCAGGCTCTTCCTTGTCAAGGAGAAAAAAAAAAAAAACTGTCTGATTAACTAATTCTTCCCCAGAGAGAAAAAAAACTATCTGATTAACTAATTCTTCCCCAAAGAGCCTGGTACCTTGTGTCCTCCCTGGGAATAACTGCAGCTAGAACGGCTTCTTTGGAGAAGGCCAGGCAGAAAGAAGTAAAGGGGCAGCTCCCCCCAGCAGACTGGGCACCGCTGGCTGCAAAAGGTCCTGATGTTAGAGAGTCCCAGGGCTGGTCCAAGACTTACCCCAAGTAGAATTGCTGGGTTCTGGGGCACATGTTCCCCAGAGAAGAAAATACAGGAATGGACTGGCTTGAAAAAAATTATTATTAAGATGGATTTTTAACTAGGAAGACAGACAGGTGGTGCGCTGGGAGCTCTGCCCTGGAGCACAGGTGCCTCGAGTGGAATGTTGGCTCAGGGACATCTGCCTAGCAAGGCCTGGGGTATCTTTTTTTTTTTTTTCCTTTTCTTTCTTCTCCTTTACTTTTTAAAAGTGTTATTGAGATGTGATTCATATGCCGTGCAATTCACCCACTTTAACTGCACAATCAAATGGGTTTTAGTATATTCACAGATACAGGCAACCGTAAGCGCAGTCAATTTTAGACCATTTTTATAACCTCAAAAAGAAACCCCGTAACCGTTAGTTATCATACCCTTATTTCCGTCCCCTACCCCCAGCCCTAAACATCCAGGAATCCACTCTTTGTCCCTGTGGATTTCCCTGGCCTGGGCTTTCATACATACGGACTCATATCCTATTTCTGTTTTATGATCGTCTTCTTTCACTCGGCATAATGTTTTCAAGGTTCGTCCCTGTTGTAGCAGGTGTCAGTACTTTATTCCTTTTCATTGCTGAATGATTCATATTCTATTTTCTGGATAAACTGTATTTTGTTTATCCATTCATCAGCTGATGGAAATTTAGGTTGTTTTGACTATTATGAATAATGTGGCGATAGACGTTTGTGTACCCGTCTCTGTGTGAACCTATGCTTTTATTTCTCTTGGGTAGATACCTAGGACTGAATTGCTAGGTCACATGGAACTCTATGTTTAATCGTTTGAGAAACTGCTATCCTGTTTTCAAAAGCAGCTGAACCATTTTAAATTCCCACCAGCAGTGTATGACAGTTCTGATTTCTCCACCTCCTTGCCAACGCTAATTACTGGACGTTTTTATTCTAACCATTCTATTGGGTGTGATGTGATTTGGATTTGCATTTCCCTGATGATTACTGATGCTGAGCCTCTTTTCATGTGCTTATTGGCCATTTGTATATTTTCCTTGGAGGAATGTCTCTGCAGATCTTTTGCTTATTTTAAAATTGGGTGTTTTTTTTTTAAATTATTGAGTTGTAAGCATTCATTATATATTCTGGATACTCGGCTTTTAGCACGTATATGATTGTAAACATTTTTTCTTGCATTCTGTGTTTTGTCTTTTCACTTTCTTGATGATGCTCTTTGAGGCACAAATTTTCAATTGGGAAGAACTTGAATTTATCTCTGTTTCTGTTGTTCATCCTTTCGGTATCATACACAAGAATCCTTTTTGCCATGCCAAGGTCATGAGAATTTGCCCCTCTGTTTTCTTCTAAGAGTTTTATCTCTTACATTTAGATCTTTGCTCCATTTTGAATTAATTTTTGCATGTGGATGTTCTATTGTCCCAGCATCATTTATTGAAAAGACTGTTCTTTCCCCCACTGGATGGTCTTGACACTGTTGTCAAATGGTGGTGGTGGTGGTGGGGAATCTTTTTAAGGTCAAGTTTATTGAGGTATAATTTACTTAGAGTGAAGTTCACCCTTTTCAAGTATACAGTTCCTTGAATTTTGACAAATACATACAATCTTATAAGCACCACTATAATCAAGGTATAGAACAATTTGTAACCCCAGGAAGTTTTCTCCTGCCTCTTTGTGTAGCAGGCTCTCTCCCACCCCCCAGCACCTAGAAACGACTGGTGTCTTTCCTGTCTGTATGGTTTTGCCTTTTCCAACATATCACAGAATGCAATCACATAGTCCATAGCCTTTGGGGTCTGGCTTCTACCAATTAGCAGAACGTATTAGAAATCCATCCGTGCTGTGGTTATTAGAAATCCATCCATGTATCAGTAGTTCCTTTTTATTGACAAGTAGCATAGCACTGTAGGGACGTACCATAATTTGTTGATGGACATCCCGGGTTGTTGCTAGATCTGACAATTACAAATATAGCTGCTACCTCAAATAAAGCCTGTCCATGCATGTGCGGGCTTTCTGTGAACGTGAGTTTTCATTTCCTTGGGTAAGTATCTATAAGTGGAATTGCTGAGGCCTGTGATAAATTCATGTCTAACTTCTTGAGAAACTGCTCAACTCTTTTCCATAGTGGCCACACCATTTTGCATTCCCACCTGCAATAAATGAGAGTTCTGGTTGTTCTATACCCTTGTCATCATGTGGTGTTGTCAGGTTTAGAAATGTTTTCTATTTCAATATGTATGTAGAAGTATCTCAGTGTGATTTTAATTTGGATTTCTCAAATGACGAATGATTTTAAACATCTTTTCTGGTGTTTATTGGTTCTGCATATATCTTTTGTAAGGTGTGTGTGTGTGTGTGTGTGTGTGTGTGTGTGTGTGTGTGATGAGAGTTCTTCATATATTCTGGATATGTGTGTTATCAGGTATGTGTTTGGCAAACATTTCCTCCCAAGTTGTGGCTTGTTGTAATAGTTCTCTATTGCTGCATAACAAATTATCCCCAACCTTAGAAATGAAGATGACAGACACTTACTATCTCACACAGTTTCTGTGGGTCTTGAATTCAGAACCAGCTCCACTGGCATGGTTCTGGCTTGAGCTTTCTCATGAGGTTGCCATCCACACATCAGCCAGGGCTGGAGGATCTACCTTCAAGGTGACTCACACACCTGGTGCTGCTCGAGCATCCTCACAACATGGCTGCTGGCTTCCCCCTGAGGGAGTAAGCTAAGAGAAGGCAAGGCAAAAGCCAGAAGGTCTTTTATGACCTAGCCTCAGAAGTTACACGATTGTTTCCACAAAATCCTACTTAGGTTTATACAGATCAGCCCTATTCGATATGAGGAAACTTTATAAGGTCATGAATGAATAGCAAGAGGTGAGAATCTTTGAGGATCACCTCCATGACTGGGGACCAGCATTTGTATTTTCATTTTCTTACCAGCCTGGGGGGTTTGATTATCCCTTCTGAGCTTCAGTTTCCTTATCTGAAAATGGGGTTGCTAATCCCACTTTCAGGAGGTAACATCTTTAAAAGCACCCTGTGGACACACATGGTCCATTCAGCTCCTTGTAGCTGAACTCCAGCTTTTCCCAGACCCCAGAGCATCCACCTTCTCTTCATTTATTTACTGAAAACCCACCAGGAGCCTGAAGCTGTTCCAGGTGCTAGGAGCTGGTGACTCAGCTGTGAACAAAAGGAAGGTCCTATCCTTATGGAGCTTCTCATGGGGGAAAATGGCAGTAAACCAACACCAAAAGCAAACAAGTAGCATAAGTGACTCACAGGGCACCCACAGAATGAGAAG